>NC_060149.1:790582058-791831419 GCF_021461385.2 Schistocerca piceifrons | reverse complement strand
ACTTAAATCTATACTCGATGTTAACAAATTTCTCTTCTTCAGAAACGATTTCCTCGCCATTGCCAGTCTACATTTTATATCCTCTCTACTTCGACCATCATCAGTTATTTTACTCACTAAATAGCAAAACTCCTTTACTACTTTAAGTGTCTCATTTCCTAATCTAATCCCCTCAGCATCACCCGATTTAATTTGACTACATTCCATTATCCTCGTTTTGCTTTTGTTGATGTTCATCTTATATCCTCCTTTCAAGACACTGAAACATTAGAAGAATGGTAACACTTTCCAGGTCGGCACAGTACTCGCCGATGACTGTCATGCGGGCTGATGTAGAGCCGCGATTCGTGGATGAAGACATGCGACACCATTCATCAGTAGTCCTTGCTTCCCGGTCACAGTACCACATGAAGCGTAGTCCTTTGTGTTGCGGTGTTAAAGACAGCAGGGATTTCCTAGTCTGGCTGCTTCCAGTCACCGTCCTGTGATGCACGATGAGACAGAATATAGCAGGGAATCCATAACCTGATCTCGAATGGCAGACGCGGATGTGCCTGGGCTACGACCTTCTTAATGTAAAATTCGGATATTCTCCCTCGTGGCGGTCAGACTTCGTCGGCTGGAATCTTGACGACGAGTATGCTTGACCTCACGCTCCCGTGCGGTCCAACATCGGGCCACTGTAGCACCCGAATGCCCCACAAATCTGGATACTGTACTGTTCGACCAGCCAGCCAAACGAATACCCACAACGAGGCCACTTTCAAATTCTGACAGCTGCTGATGACGGCCTGCTACACGAGTACGCGGCATCTCCGGTTTCCATCATAGTAATATCTCAAAACATGATACAGTTCACGTCCCTTATACAGGGTGCTTCAGGAAGATCTGCAAATACACTACTGGCCATTAAAATTACTACACTAAGAAGAAATGCAGATGATAAACGGGTATTCGTTGGACAAATATATTATACTAGAACTGACATGTCATTACATCTTCACGCAATTTGGGTGCATAGATCCTGAGAAATCAGTACCCAGAAAAACCACCTCTGGCCGTAATAACGGCCCTGATACACCTGGGCATTGCGTCAAACAGAGCTTGGATGGCGTGCACAGGTATAGCTGCTCATGCAGCTTCAACACGATACCACAGTTCATCAAGAGTAGTGACTGGCGTATTGTGACGAGCCAGTTGCTCGGCCACCATTGACCAGACGTTTTCAGTTGGTGAGAGATGTGAAGAATGTGTTGGCCAGGGCGGCAGTCGAACATTTTCTGTATCCAGAAAGGCCCGTACAGGACCTGCACATGCGGTCGTGTATTATCCTGCTGAAATGTAGGGTTTCGCAGGGATCGAATGAAGGGTAGAGCCACGGGTCGTAACACATCTCAAATGTAACGTCCAGAACCTGGACTCATCCGAAAAAATGACGCTTTGCCATTGGTGCACCGAGGTTCGTCGTTGAGTACACCATCACAGGCGCTCCTGTCTGTGATGCAGCGTCAAGGGTAACCGCAGTCATGGTCTCTGAGCAGATAGTCCATGCTGCTGCAAACGTCGTCGAACTTTTCGTGTAGATGTTTGTTGTCTTGCAAACGTCCCCATCTGTTTACTCAGGGATCGAGACGTGGCTGCACGATTCGTTACAGCCATGCGGATAAGATGGCTGTCATCTCGACTGCTAGTGATACGACGCCGTTGGGATCCAGCACGGCGTTCCGTATTACACTCCTGAACGCACCGATTCCATATTGCGCTAATACTCAGTGGATCTCGACCAACGCGAGCAGCAATGTCGCGATACGATAAACCGCAATCGTGATAGGCTACAATCCGACTTTTATCAAAGTCGGAAACGTGATGGTACGCATTTCTACTCCCTACACGAGGTATCACAACAACGTTTCAACACGCAACGCCGGTCAACTGCTGTTTGTGTATAAGAAATCGGTTGGAAACTTTCCTCATGTCAGCACGTTGTAGGTGTCGCCACCGGCGCCAACCTTGTGTGAATGCTCTGAAAAGCTAATCATTTGCATATCACAGCATCTCCTGTCGGTTAAATTTCGCTTCTGTAGCACGTCATCTTCGTGGTGTAGCAAGTTTAATCTCCAGTAGTGTATTTTAATACATTTCTCAATAAGTAAAACTATAGAAAAAGGTTCATATAAACATAGGTCCGCAGATATTTAGTTGCGGAGTTACGGCTAATAAAAGATTTTGAGCGAAATTTAGCAACTTCGCTAATATGAAGCCACCGCAAAACTGTACGAGGCTAAAGGAAAGCACGATTTCCATTTATTTTGTTGTCATTGGTCTGGTGAATCTAATAAACAATGTCCCAGAAGCCAGAAGTGTATCTGCAGTGGTTTTCCAGAACATCAAGAGAAGCAAAGATTATTGTAGACTAGGTGGTCAAAAGTATCCGGTCACCTGCTGAAAATGACTTACAATTTCGTGGCGCCCTCCATCGGTAATGCTGGAATTCAATATGGTGTTGGCTCATCCTTAGCCTCGATGAGAGCTTCTGCTCTCGTAGGCATACGTTCAATCAGGTGCTGGAAGGTTTCTTGGGGAATGGCAGCCCATTCTTCACGGAGTGCAGCACTGAGGAGAGGTATCGATGTCGGTCGGTGATGCCTGGCACGAAGTCGGCGTTCCAAAACATCCCAAAGGTGTTCTATAAAATTCAGGTCAGGACTCTGTGCGGGCCAACCCATTACAGTGATGTTATTGTCGTGGAACCACTCCGCCACAGGCCTTGCATTATGAACAGGTGCTCGAAACTGTTGAAAGATGTAGTCGCCATCCCCGAATTGCTCTTCAACAGTGGGAAGCAAGAAGGAGCTTAAAACATCAATGTAGGCTTGAGCCGTGATAGTGCCACGCAAAACAACAAGGGCTGCAAGTCCCCTCCATGAAAAATACGACCACACCATAACACCACCGCCTCCGAATTTTACTGTTGGCACTACACACGCTGGCAGATGACGTTCAATCGTACAATGTTTACGCTCCTTACACCAAGCGAGGCGTCGTTCGGCATTTACTGGCGTGATATGTGGCTTATGAGCAGCTGCTCGACCATGAAATCCAAGTTTTCTCACCCCCCATCTAACTGCCATAGCACTTGCAGTGGATCCTGATGCAGTTTGGAATTCCTGTGTGACGGTCTGGATAGATGTCTGCCTGTTACACATTACGACCCTCTTGAACTGTTGGCGATCTCTGTCAAACAGACGAAGTCAGCCTGTACGATTTTGTGCTTTACGTGTCCCTTCACGTTTCCACATCACTATCACATAGGAAACAGTGGACCTAGGGATGTTTAGGAGTGTGGAAATCTCGCGTACAGACGTATGACGCAAGTGACACCCAATCACCTGACCTCGTTCGAAGTCCGTGAGTTCTGCGGAGCGCCGCAATCTGCTCTATCACGATGTCTAATGACTACTGAGGTCGCTGATACGGAGTACCTGGCAGTAGATGGCAGCACAATGCATCTAATATGAAGAATATATGTTTTTGGGGGTGTCCGCATACTTTTGATCACATATTGTACGTCATGCCGTAGCACTCTTTCCTGCCATGATAATTGATAATGTTGTGTCTGATTTACTTCTCTTGCTGACTCACCTTGTTGTGGATGTGATATAGCGTTGTACGCAATGGTTCTGTATTCGAATCGATAGCCTGCCGAGATGGTATTTACTTGTGGAAAGGCAAATGGCAATGGACGGCGAACAGTGAGGTTGTATCAGGAGACTTATCCCCGCTGACAACAACCACAAAATTCACTGTTTGCAAGAATGTTTCGCCGTTTGTCTGAGACAAGGTCGTTTCAGGAAGCAGGAAACCATGAAGGACGTACCGGAAATGTTCGGACACCAGACTTGGAGGAAAATGTGATTAACACTGTGGAAGGCGACCGCCGTGTCAGTACTAGGCAGCTGGCCCGCCAGTACAGGGTAAGCCAGGCGTCCGTGTGGAACATTCTCCATGACAGTTGTTACTACCTTATCGCTTACAGCTTGTGCAACGCTTACTAGCGACAGACTTACCATATCGAAAGCAGTTTTGTCACTGGTTTCTTCGCCAGGCAACCATGATTCCGGGATTTGTGTCGTCTATCCTATTCACAGAGGCCACATTTACGCGGAGTGGTATCTTCGACTTTCGTAACAGTCATTTGTGGAATACTATGCAGAATCTCCATGGTATGGTGACAGCGAATCATCAGCATAGGTGCAGCCGTAACGTGTGGGCCAGCATAATTGGCGACCGTATTTTGGGACAAGTCTTCCTTCCACGTCGACTAACAGGCCGGAACTATGGCCGTTTCTTGCGTGTGACTTTGCTTCACCTGCTGTAAGAATTGCCATTGATGATTTGAAGGGTTATATGTGTGTGCTACAGGACGTTTCTCCAGGCCACTTCGCCATTAACCTCCGGGCGCATCTTAATCTTGTCTTCCCTGGTCGATGGATCGAACGAGGGATTCCAGTTACATGGCTTGTTCGTTCACCGGCTCTCCACCCGTGCAATTTCTAGTTATGGGACCATTTCAAAAGTATAGCGTATGCAGAGCCCGTTGCAGATGTGGAGGCACTGGAGCAGCGTATTCATGCTGCCTTTGACACTGTTCGAATGCAGCCTGGACGATGTGAACGTGTGAGACAGAACTTGCTTCGGCGCGTACACGTGTGCATTGAGACACACGGAAACCATTTTCATCACATGCCGTAACTGTGGCTGCGTGGTACAGCGCGTATTGGACCGCAGTCTCTGTAATAACGTATGACTGAATAAATGGTCTCTAGCATGGAAACCATGCATTTCCGGACATAAGTTTATCAGACCTTTTTTGCTCTGTATCCTCTCATCGATCAATCCCTAGAGTTTGTACACTGTGGAAAAGATCACCCTGTGGAAACGTAGCGCAGGGAGTCTCTGACGTCAAATGGTTCAAATGGCTCCGAGCACTATGGGACTCAACTTCTAAGCTCATCAGTCCCCTAGAACTTGAAACTACTTAAACCTAACTAACCTAAGGACAGCACACACATCCATGCGCGAGGCAGGATTCGAACCTGCAACCGTAGCGGTCACGCGGTTCCAGACTGTAGCGCCTAGAACCGCTCGGCCACACCGTGTAGGGAAGCAGCCTACTCACGCTGTAGTAAATTCACATCAGTTTCCATTGTGTGTCAGCCAGTCTGCTGTAACTAGCTCTGACGTCATAAATGTTGCGCAATACCTTAAAAATCAAGCGAATGAACTAAAACTTTTCTAGTATGTCAGAAATAATACTAAATTAATGTGTGTTAAATATCAGTTCGATAACTTCAGCCATTTCCGAGATTTGGACGTTTTTCTGGAAAAATCATTGGCGCAACAGAACAGAGCTAGAGACTTCAAAATTTATATTTAGATTCATCTTTCATAATGATTTAATAAAAACAGTACTTTGGATTTCACAAATTAAGACTTTAGTGGAAATTCATGATTTTCTGGTTTTCGTCTCAAAACTGAAGGAAGCAAGATAGATTAAGTAGGCTAGTAAATAAGGCTAGGATGTTTAGATTTAAATAGGTTGGAGGTCCGCTATGATTATGAAAATGTGTAAAGTTTCTTTTTAATACCTATAAAATTATAGCGATAGCGGATCTCAAAAGGGACAGTTCAGAGCTCATCTGCTGCGTGCAGTGTAATTTAATTAATTCTCTCGCTCAAAGTATTTAACTTAGCCACGTCAAAATTTTATTATCAATACTTACCTGCGTGCTGAATGCACGTTTAAATTAAGAGCTTCTCCGGCCATCAGCCAAAGAAGCTATAAATTATTATGTAACTTGAAGTGGTGCGTTACTAGCCCAGCGGCTAGTCGAGAGAGCCGGAAAGATCAGGCGTTCCCTTCGCCGTCCGCACCGCGGCTTTATATATAAGAACACTGCGCGAGGAAGCAAGGCCCCAGTTCTCTCAAGACGCTGAATGACACGCCATCTGTGTCGGTAGTCGCGTCGCATCAGTGTATCTGCTACAAACAGCCTCGGGTGCCGTATTAAGTTACTAGAGATACGCGGAACCATGAAGACATTTTATGTGAAGTGTTAATTCTGGAATGATTTTCATTAACTAGCTTCAGTTTGCGTATTGTCGTATTTTCACGTGCCGTCGCGGGACAGACATTCTACCAAAAATTTAGCGTGGCGTTTGATGAAGTATTTTCATCAAATTATGGCGAGCATTCTTTTTTAACATTTGATTCGGACATTTATAGTTGCATCAGCGCATTAGACTCTGAACTGTTCTGTTAGTTAGGTTGTAGGGATACTTGTGGTTTTTATTAGTGAATTTCAGAATATACTCAACTATTTTGGAAAACCGTTTTTGATTAGAAATCCCGGACAATCTCCTAATTCCTCAGAGCTGTAAGCTGCAGCTATAAGAACATTCTCAGGTAAAGTGGGCACTAGGATATCTATTTACTGGCTCCAAGTTTTATTAAATCACTTTCTGGGGGTCACGGAGTAAATAGAGAGCCAGTGTTGAGAACGGCAAAAGACAGCAATAACAACATTCTAAAAGCTAGAAACTGATTCAACACGCAAGCGTTTATCCAGCAATTAATTTGATTTCTTTTACAAACTCAACCGCCGCCCCACATATGGTGCATCGGCCGGGAAATGTTTCTACAGTCTACAATTATTTTTACAAACTTACTCAACCGCCGCCCCACATATGGTGCATCGGCCGGGAAATCAACTAAGTGAAAGTGATTTTTAACTATTCGGATTCGCGAGTGAAATGCGACACGCAACTGAGAATAGAACAGTGAATGTGTTACGTGTGCATGTGGACGACGCAATTGGATTAACAACGCATCTGGATTGACGGAGCTGGCACTGAGTCTAGCGGTGCTGCCGGCATCGCGAGAAGCCAGTCTCGCTGTACCGCAATCGTCCCCTGGAGCAGCCGGCGCAGAGCCTGCAATTGCGGGCCACGCAAACACACAACAGCCGTCGGAGAGCCGTCCGCAGCTCAACGTGCCACGTCGCATCAGGAATCCTGGTACGCCGCGCCGGCAACGCCATACGTCGTGCAGAAGGAACTAAGTTAAGTGAAAAGCTGTTAAAAATTTTACTAACCTGCTCTAAAAGACTGTCAGCGATGGAACCGTCAAAAGAAGCTGAGGTTAAACTTAAATCAGAACCTATGTCTGTTGAGGGAACTGTAAATACAGACAACGGTTCAAGTGTAAATATGCATGAAAGTAGTAATGTTAAGGTGAAACATGAAGTATTGTCTCCTGACAGTAGTGTGCGAAGGGGCAATGATTCAATAATAGAGACCCCTGTAGTAAAGCAGAAAGTAGAAATTGTAAATTTATTGGATGATAGTTTCTCTGATGAATTAAAAATGAAACAGTCATCAGAGATGGTAGAATTTAAGAAGGAGCAGTTAGATATGACTAATCAATCAGAAGTTTCATTTGGGTTTGATGATTCTGGTATTGGAGCCAGTTTTTCGTCACCTGAGTGTGATAAAAAGCCAGCTCGTGAGCAACCCAAAGATGCTGGGGCTGTGGATCTAAATGTTATATTACAAGCAATAGCTGCCAGTAATGCACAAATGACAGCTGAATTAAAATCTGAAATAAGTGAACAGGTCAAAAGCAGTAATGCTGAATTAAAGTCTGAAATTGTGGCCAGCCAAACAAATTTTAATAAACGATTGGAGGTAATGGACGATACCTTCAAGGCTGGTTGCAATAAGTTGAAAGAGGATCTAGACAGTTTGAATTATAAAATTGATTGCAATCATGAAGATATTAAGAAAAAGGTTGCTCAACAGTTTTCTGAAATGTATAAAACAGTTAAATCCGAAGTTGCTGAGGTTCGCAAAGACTTCCAAATGGAAGATGCGAAGCTGGAGCACAAGTTAACAGAAAAGATCGAGGCGGAATCTGAACTGTGCTCAGATAGATTTAAAGATGTTAATATAAAAGTAAACATATGTCAAGCAGAAGTAAATGCAATCAAAACTGATACTACTCATATTGTGCAAAGAGTAGATAATGTTGAAACGAAAGTAGAAAATATCAGTACTAACATTGCTAACATTGAAAGTAAAGTAGCTTCAGTAACTTCTGGTAATGGTAATGTACAACAAGTTGTAGCTGCAAACGCCGCTTTTATCGGGTGTCGGCAGTTTTTGCGGTTCGATCCAGATAAAAATATCCATCCGCTAGATTTCTGGAACGATTTTGAAGATGTGATTCCATCAACTTGGTCTGAACGAGAGAAAATCTCGTTTATTAGAAGCCATTTAGCAGGTGACGCCATGCGTTGGTCAGCTGATGTTATGTTGAAGTGTAAAACATTAGCGGAGTTTAAAACAGCTTTCATTAATGAGTATTGGTCTAGCAATAAGCAAAATGAAGTATTGAGAGAATTTTGGAGTGGAAAACGCTTCAACGCAGGAAAGGAGTCCATTAAAGAGTTTGCTAGGTCATGGATTTCACGTTTGTCACATTTGGCGGAAAAGCTAAAACCAGAAATGATTATACTAGGTCTGGAAGCTAAACTGCCATGGTACTGGCAAACTAGAATTATATCAGCCCCTAGAGACAATCTGGATCGTTTCATTGAGTATTTGGAACGTGTAGAACGTGTTGCTGCCAATGAAGAGCAAGCACGTAATAACCGTAATGCCAATAATAATAATAGTAATTTTAGGAACGAGCAAAATGGCAATGTAAACATCAGAACAGTAGGTGTTCGTCATCCTAAGAGAGGTAGGAATTGGGGAAATAATTATCAGAACCAACAATGGCATTCAAATGACAGTAATGTTGTGCCAAACAAAAATATGCATGTAAACCACAGTACGGAAAGCAATGCTATGCCAGTTAACTATCATGAAAATAAAGGAAACAGTAGTATGCCGAGGCAGGAAAACTAGTTCCCGCCTATGAGGACACTGGCGCTCACCAGGCGGTTACTTTTCCTAAGCCAGTAGTTAAGGGAATTGGTAAGACAGATCAGAATACTCAAACCGAACATGTGGATGAAGAGTCGGTAGCACCTAAGGATACAACAGAAATATTAGATCACTCACAGTATTTGATAGATACCGTGTTAGAGACGCTTTCTAAGTGGGAAGAGAAAGAGAAGGCGCAGCAGTGTAACAGTAGGGATGAGCTACAAAATACTGAATTGACGGGTGAAGAAGCAGAAGAAATTCATGCTTATATTTACGATGAGGATGATGTGCTCTTATCTAAAGTGCCTGTGCAGGATGTTGATAATGTACTAATAGATTTAGGACAGGAGATAAGTGGGAATGTAGAGGGTAGGCTGTTTGGGGTCGATGAACTCAGTAGCTGTGACCAGTTGTCACTTGAGAAGGAAACCGACGATAATGGTGAAAGTGGTTTAGCTGCAACTAATGTTATGCCCGGTCTGGAGGCGCAGAATCGCTCAGACTACAGTAATTTGGGTTATGTTCAGCAAACTAAATGTAATGAAGTCGTGCGGTGTTTCGATTTAAAATTAATAGACCGACTGGAAAAAGCAGCTGAAAATGTAATTCAGGAAACCCCTACACACTGTGACCTAAATGTAATGAAGACAGATGTTGATCACTTTAGTTGGAGACAAATCCAAAAGGAACTATTAGATGAATGTGAGGAACCACCTGTACAACCTAGAATAAGCCACCCTATAATAATAGTGAATATGTTGGGTATCAATGTACGTTGTCTCTTAGACAGTGGAAGTGAGGTGAGTGCAATATCTCAGTCCTTCTTTGATGCGTTACCTGGTAAGGACAAACTTACAGTAATGAGGGTATCAGGACTAAGAATAATTGGTGCTACTGGCAAGGTGTCAAAAACAGTAAAGCAAGAAGCTTTGCTACCTTTTAACATAAGTGGTAATTTAATTCATCATCCATGTTTAATTGTAAATAATCTCAGTATTGAGGTTTTAATTGGCATAGATTTCTTGTCAAAATATCAGAGTGTTGTTGACTTTGAAAGAAGCCAGTTAAAAATGGTCTTGCCAATAACCGGAGTAATTATAGTACCTTTTAGTGATAAACATGTAGTAACTGATCATGAAACTTGGGAGCTGCCTATACGAGTTCTGAAAAACAGGAGGTATTGGGACGAGGATGTTAATCTTAATAACAATAAGTTGAACACAGAGGAAGAAGAAGAAGAAGCAATTATTTTAGACAAAATAGAAACTAAATTGCAGGAAATCGATAGGATTTCAGCCAATCAGGAGGAAGAACTGAGACAGGTTCTAAAAAGGCATCATAAAGTATTTTCAGATCGACCTGGCAGATTCATAGGTAGCCACTGAATGCTGTAGGGAGGAGGTTGTTCTGTAACCTCTACACAGTGTGGCAGCTGTGCAGTCCCAGCTGTGTGAGATCTTCTTTCCCTTTCAGGTCTCACTCATTCTTCCTCTTTCCTATCCACAAAAATTTCGACCCCTTCTTTCACACATTAAATTTTCCGGTATGGTTATCAATACAGCATTAAGCTAATGAATGTTGTAGGGAGGAGGTTGTTCTTTAACCTCTACACAGTGTGGCAGCTGTGCAGTCCCAGCTGTGTGAGATCTTCTTTCCATTTCAGGTCTCACTCATTCTTCCTCTTTCCTATCCACAAAAATTTCGACCTCTTCTTTCATACATGAAAAATTTTCGTCATGGCTAACAAGCCATGAGTTACGTAACCATTCTATCCACCGATTAGTGAAGAAAAATACCTAATGTGACAAACCTAATAGTGACAAACAATAGAGAAGTATGACGTAATTAAGATATAAAATGTATTTGAGTAACAAGTATGTATAGTACCCTGGTAATATAATGAGTACAAAGTGTTGTTTTATTGGAAATGGTCCACCAACAGTAATTTAAAAGGATATATGAATTCATGTACAAGCAGGATCTGAAGTGGTAGTGAAACCTAGTGTATGCATTAGAGCTAACTAATAAATAGTAAGAAGAGATTGCTTAGTGTTAGGAAAAATTTGCAGATAAGTTGTAAGATTAAACTCACCTGATGTAGCAAGGAAAAGCAGTGTAATAGAATTGAGCAGTGTTTGTGGTTGAGACGTGAAGGACACGTCCCTGAAGTATTTATACGGTTGGAGTTGGCCATTATTTTAGTGTAGTGTGTGACAGGATACACCTACACGTATTGAGGTTATGAGTTGGAGGCGTGAATGCGACCATAGGTACCCTTATGTTAGATGAGACAGAGCAGCTCATGGTGTCCTATAGGTTTAAGGAATTTAGCATTACGCTCGTCCATAATTACTTGATGCACTTTAATGGTAGGTCTGAGAGAGACTACCTGAGGTTTCAGCGTCCGATCGAGTGGAAATGGATTGCCACGTGAGCAAACTAATCAGCTGCAATACACTATGAATATGAAATAAATGTGGTTTCCTATGCTTTAAATTTAAATGGAGTGAGTATTACTTAAGTTCATACACTAGCAAAGTAAGTAAGTACATAATGACAGACGCGAAACATTATTTTAGCTCAGCATAAATACACTTCAAAGTAAGTAAGTACGTAATTGCAGATGTGGAACTGACAACAGTAGAGGACCAATAAGTGGCTTTAGTAGTTAACTAAACGTAGTGTGTTTTGAACACTCACAACTGTGCTATTACCAAAAGTTACTCATATGTACAAAGAAGCTGAGAAAACTACTAATCAAATATACTCATACTATCTCTAAGAATAAGGTAATCGAGGATGAGTCAGCTAAGTGAGTAAAATACAGATTTGTCAGGAATGTACCGAGCATTGGTTCAGTGTTCCGGCCCAGAAATAATAAATTCAGATTAAATATGATTTATGATTGTATGCCTTAGGAGCATAAATTTTCTCTAGTATATGACTAAAGGCGTTTTGAGCAATTTGTTTAACGATTTTATGACAGTTAAGTAACCGCGAGAGTAATACTGAAAAAGTTCTGTTAACTTTGTTCCAGTAACATATTGAAAGAGAAAATGTATATATCCCCATTTCTTTGTGACCCACCCTTAGATAATAAGTGGACAGAGTCTGAGGCACTCTTTTTGTTTGTTCTACAGGACAAACCAGATAATGGCAGCCTGGTAGCTGCGTGAAAGCGTGGAGTGACTTGGACACAACTCACAGTGACCCCTCCCCTTTCCCCCATGTAATTTAGAGAGAACGTGAAGGACGCACACCATAGCAACTTCCCCTTCTCTACCCCTGTGAATGGAAGTGTAGGACGCCAGCCAAAGCGGCTACAACCACATGTGTAAAAATTATTTGTGAACTTTTCTTTCAGGTTTAGAAAAGACTGCTAAGAGATGATCATCTGTTTATGTATCATGTTATTTTCTTTGAATTTGTGTATGGAAAAATGTATTTCATGTATTTAATGGATCTAAGATTTTCATAATTTTTCAATTTGTATGTGTTTGTTTGTCTAAGGCAATATGTATGCCAAAATAATTCATTGACTTTGCTTAAAAATTTGAGTAATGACATTGGTTAAAAGGCAGTGAATATGCCTACAATTTAAATAATTAATGTAGGTAATCAGTTTTCTTTAATGTTTCTACAGGTTTATTATTTCAATTTTGATTTTTCATAGGGAGTTAAACTGTACTCTTGCTTCCCTTTTGTAATTAAATTTTTTTTTCATTCATTAACATTCATAAACAAAAAAATTTAAGTAGAGGGTGATGTAGGGAAGCAGCCTACTCACGCTGTAGTAAATTCACATCAGTTTCCATTGTGTGTCAGCCAGTCTGCTGTAACTAGCTCTGACGTCATAAATGTTGCGCAATACCTTAAAAATCAAGCGAATGAACTAAAACTTTTCTAGTATGTCAGAAATAATACTAAATTAATGTGTGTTAAATATCAGTTCGATAACTTCAGCCATTTCCGAGATTTGGACGTTTTTCTGGAAAAATCATTGGCGCAACAGAACAGAGCTAGAGACTTCAAAATTTATATTTAGATTCATCTTTCATAATGATTTAATAAAAACAGTACTTTGGATTTCACAAATTAAGACTTTAAATAAGGCTAGGATGTTTAGATTTAAATAGGTTGGAGGTCCGCTATGATTATGAAAATGTGTAAAGTTTCTTTTTAATACCTATAAAATTATAGCGATAGCGGATCTCAAAAGGGACAGTTCAGAGCTCATCTGCTGCGTGCAGTGTAATTTAATTAATTCTCTCGCTCAAAGTATTTAACTTAGCCACGTCAAAATTTTATTATCAATACTTACCTGCGTGCTGAATGCACGTTTAAATTAAGAGCTTCTCCGGCCATCAGCCAAAGAAGCTATAAATTATTATGTAACTTGAAGTGGTGCGTTACTAGCCCAGCGGCTAGTCGAGAGAGCCGGAAAGATCAGGCGTTCCCTTCGCCGTCCGCACCGCGGCTTTATATATAAGAACACTGCGCGAGGAAGCAAGGCCCCAGTTCTCTCAAGACGCTGAATGACACGCCATCTGTGTCGGTAGTCGCGTCGCATCAGTGTATCTGCTACAAACAGCCTCGGGTGCCGTATTAAGTTACTAGAGATACGCGGAACCATGAAGACATTTTATGTGAAGTGTTAATTCTGGAATGATTTTCATTAACTAGCTTCAGTTTGCGTATTGTCGTATTTTCACGTGCCGTCGCGGGACAGACATTCTACCAAAAATTTAGCGTGGCGTTTGATGAAGTATTTTCATCAAATTATGGCGAGCATTCTTTTTTAACATTTGATTCGGACATTTATAGTTGCATCAGCGCATTAGACTCTGAACTGTTCTGTTAGTTAGGTTGTAGGGATACTTGTGGTTTTTATTAGTGAATTTCAGAATATACTCAACTATTTTGGAAAACCGTTTTTGATTAGAAATCCCGGACAATCTCCTAATTCCTCAGAGCTGTAAGCTGCAGCTATAAGAACATTCTCAGGTAAAGTGGGCACTAGGATATCTATTTACTGGCTCCAAGTTTTATTAAATCACTTTCTGGGGGTCACGGAGTAAATAGAGAGCCAGTGTTGAGAACGGCAAAAGACAGCAATAACAACATTCTAAAAGCTAGAAACTGATTCAACACGCAAGCGTTTATCCAGCAATTAATTTGATTTCTTTTACAAACTCAACCGCCGCCCCACATATGGTGCATCGGCCGGGAAATGTTTCTACAGTCTACAATTATTTTTACAAACTTACTCAACCGCCGCCCCACAACCGGCCGGCCTCAGACGTCAGCAGGGGGGTGGTGCCAACCGCGAGTGGCACCATCCAGCTGAGCGGGGCTGACGTAAAGATCGTGCGAATGTAATTGGCGAGGAAGGTGCGGTATCGCAGCCGGTGTTCCATTTCATTGTGGGCGGTTCGTAAGTACTGCCAGAAGTCATTATGCAGGTAAGTGATCGTCCTTCCCTTGACCCATACAACAGCGTGACTTTTGATGGTGGGGATATGAGTGTCCTCAGGGTGGATGAAAGTCCTTGGGTCAATCGAGTCCGACGGAACGTGGAGTTAACAGGCACCGAACTGTCGATCCACTTCACAGAGGTGTTGTGTGATGTCCTTAGGTTAGTTAGGTTTAAGTAGTTTTAAGTTCTAGGGGACTGATGACCATAGATGTTAAGTCCCATAGTGCTCAGAGCCATTCGAACCATTCAACTTTACGGAAGTCATTGGCGGCAGCACAAATCAGGTGGCAGTCATCGTCGTCCACGAGGTGGTACCCGACAATCCGATTGCGTCGAGACATTGATTTGTGGCGCATTTTGTACATACAACATGACAACATGTTGGATGGAAGAAAAGGCTGGTGGACATGGCGCCAAACCGTGGACCACCGCGTCGATGGATGTTTGAGTTCTACGTTGTTGAGGGATATGCAGCACAGTAGTGGCGTGTAGAAACCTTTCGTTTGAGGAAGGCGCGTGTTAGATAAGTGGGTGAGAGCGTTACTGAAGTCGATGATGAAATCAGAAATGTGTGCCATATGGGGCGTGATGTGTCCTACTGATACCGGCGGTGATATGGACGTGGGCATAAGGATGTGCAGCAAGCTGCACGTAAGGGAGGCGCCCCGTCCCTAGCCTTGTGCATGGTGGTCATGCACATAGACACCGCTCGGAGTGGCACTTTGACAAGGCCGAGGCTCCCCACTCCCATGGGGAGAGTGAGCGTTTCGTAACGAACCTTAAAGAGCGTACCAGCTGTAAGAAAGTAGCCGAACGCGACCTGGATGCTGCGTCTGAGCAGTGTCACGGCTCAGCATTTTGATTTACCCGCGTTAGTATTTCACTTGTTTTCGCCGCAGCGATAGGGGGCGTGATCGCTGAGCGTTGTTGGTGCTGGTGCGCGAAGCAACAGTTTTGGGAGGACGGCTCGGTCGGTATATGGCAACAGGACGTTGCGGCGGGGAGTCAACTGGTGCCTGCCGACTAAGGACTGCGATGAGTGTGGCTGTTTGCGAGCATGTGGGGACGACGGAATGCTCGCTTGCTTAGCGTGGTTCTCCATGACCAGCTGTCGATTGTTGGGCCTAGCACTCGAGTGTAACAGGAAACTGCACTGGTGTAGTTCTCGTCACGTGGCTAAGGCCGAAAGTTTCATATACTTTTATTATATTTCATGATCATTATCTTATTATGGGGTTGGTACTTGTAGCCAACATTTTGTGATTTGAAATACTTCAGAGAATATCATCATGTGCCAGGTGCCTACTGTGAATAATTCTTAATTTGTTTCATAGTGAATGGCACGGTATCCACTATCATCGATCATTTTATGAAAGTTCTGTCCAAATTATTATTACATTAGACTTTGTTAAAATTGGTACGTTTAAATTGCAAATTTCCTAATTCTACTAATATTGCTTGGGATAAACCCATCTATTTCTTGATATTGCCATATTTGTGTATTAAGTAGTGTGTCTTCTCGAGACTGACTGAATTGATTTTGGAACACGTGGGGGGAGTATTTAAATGAAAATTTGCTAGATAACACAACCGTCGTGAAATTGAAAACTCGACAGTGTTTACTCATGTCACCAGTCGTTAATGTTATTTCTGTCTTGTAGCTTACTTAACTGATATAAAATAATTTAGAAATTTTGTGTATTTGTCACGAAAGGTGAATTGATGTCACATGGCATTGACATTTGTGTAGGGTTTACGTAAGTTTAAGTGAAATCAGGAGGTAAAAAACCAAAAAAACAAAAAAAAGTGATTATCAGTGCCACATTTTTTTTAGCAAGCAGTAGGGAATTTGTTTCACTCTTGCCAAATTGGATTTTTTTAAGGTTTGATTTACATGTAGTACAAATCACAAGTTCAATATTTTTCTGGTGTAATTGTTAATATTTGTACATGTTGCACTATTGTACGATATAATATACCTTTTACTAACAGTACCTTTATGTACTGTTTCAGAGTGGGGCTGCATGTTCTTCTAGAGAATGTTTTTTTTTTAATTTATTGCTAAAATTTCCTTTTAAACTGTTAATTGTATTGACTTGGATGTATAACCAATTATTGTTAAATAATAAATTTGTGTCAACAAGGCTTGGACAAAATAAATGTGCATACACCTTCCCCATCCTGGCTCTGCTACCGTCTGTACATCATACGTCATATCTGATGGCAGTGGGATGTGGACCATCTTGGAAGCCATATGTTGATTGAGGTATTCGACACTTTATAAAGAATCGGGTCGGCGGAGAAGATTTTGTCGTACTGCCATGCGGATAAATTAAAAAAGTACGCTCAAAATTAGTGACAGCTGAGCGGCGCACGGTGGGGGTGAAAATAATACCAAGGTATCGTAGGTTGTGCACGCACTGGAGGGGTGCTAAGTCGTCGTGTGAGAGGCCGCGTCCAATGGACATCGCGGAGGCTTTAGCGACATGCATGGTACTGCCTGCTGCAGCTCCATACACTGCTTTCAAATCGGCTACCAACTGCGTTTTGGATGGCGAGAAGGCTAAGAGGAGAATCACGTCCGCATACGCACGACAGCAAAAATTCTGCTATCTCAACGTGAGATCAGAAAGGCACCTCAGCTAAGGATATGGGCAAATCGCTCTATTCACCGCTGAGTGAGTGCTTGCGCTCGGTTTTCTGCATTATTTTCCCATCCTTGTAACACATGCCGATCAAATAAGGTCATTTGTAACAATTTAAATTTCGTGTACATTTATGACCTATTATACTTTTGTAGCATATATCTGAATCTCTCAGTAAATGATCTTTTCTCTTCAGCATGAGCCATCCTGACAGTCCTCGAAACTGCACGGAACCAAACACATTCCTCAAATGGTAAGAGAGAGTTGCTGGAAACAGTGACGCACGACTATCAATACTTGCAGTATGGCTGATAAGTAGCACATCACCTGGCCAGGGTTGAGCCTGGGTGGAGCACGTGGCTGTCTCCATGGTTACGGCCGGCTCGGGCAGTTATTGAGCGAGCGGGTGGTAGCGCCGGCGGGCGGAAATGCTGTCTTTCATATAATGAAAAACTTAACTTTTACGAACTGCGCTGGCTTGCAACGTGGCTGTCCTAGACTAGAGTCCCTTCTTGAACATAATTTTGTGTCTTAAAATTCACATTACTGAGTGAATCCTTCAGACTGACACAAAGCGTTCACAGAAATGATTGCAGATGTATTTCAGTAACGAATATAAGATTATACAAGTAAATAATCAAGATTATAAGGTAGTGAATAAATTTATGATGAATGTATCAAAAGATGTACTGTCTGCATGGCCGAATGGCCGAATAGCGAAAACACAGTATAAGATAAAAGTAATTTTAGAAGAGACTACGTGCACACAGGAAAGATAAGCCAAGGGCATCTGACTTGTTATTGTAATTTTCTGAACAGACAACATACAGGTACATAATTACTTGCTGGTGCTGAACTTTATATTTCGAAGTATGTCGTTTTGGAAAAATTTCAGTTTACGGTGCGAAAACTTTCAGATTAAAATTATGTTCGCCTTCGTCCTTTTGTTTGTTCTGTGAAGTAATCTATGCAAAATGAGATGTAAAATTGCAAAATTTATCGTTTTCATTCGTAAGGTAACGTGCTGCTCACCAGATACATAGCGTGTGGAGTTTTGTTGACTATTAGCAGCAACACTAGTACAGTATAAAGAAAAATAACGTCTTTCCTCGTAAATATAACTCTCTTCTTGAAGAAATGCAAACCGGAAACGTTTCATACAATAAACTCTTGTTTTAAGTAAAAAAAATATTTGTCATCACTCTTTCCCTGAAGAAATGCAAACAGCAAACACTTCATGTAATGAATATTCTCTATTAGAGTAAAACAAATTGTTTGTTACTTACGGGACTCACTGCTGAATACAACGACAATGGGAACATTTTCATAAATTAAAAATCGCAGTTAGTGTTAAATACCGAATACAAGACACAATTATTGTTGTTTATAATCGTTCACATCCTGTTAGCTAAATTTATATTGAATGACTCTGTGAAACATGATGCGTTAAAAATTTTCCTAATTACTAATGGGTTCTCACTAAAAGCAAGATAGAGTTTAGGCTACATAACATGCAGATATTTATTCACATAACTGATTACAGTTGATAAGGTGTAAGATAAACTTCGAAATAAACAAACAGGATGCAAGAAAAATAATTTCTAAATTCTCGCACCCTGTAAGCTATTAGTTTGAAGATACTTTTATGGAAGAAGCAGAGAATTTAGGGTCGTGCGTTATAATTGGCCTTGGAATAAGAAAGAAACATAAAAAAGACATGGTGACCAGAGTCAGTATGACGGAAGAATCTAATAGCCTACGTTATTTGAAAATGCAATGGACAGCACTTGAGCAGTACATCAAGCAGAAAGAAGGGAAGCTGGAACCCACATTACGTGTCAAATCAGTCTCGTTGACTTCTTCGCTGGGTGTTGTGTGATGTCCTTAGGTTAGTTAGGTTTAAGTAGTTCTAAGTTCTCTGGGACTGATGACCATAGATGTTAAGTCCCATAGTGCTCAGAGCCATTTTTTGACTTCTTCGTCAAAATAGTGGTAAACTGATTCCATTTTGTTAAACTAATCAGAATGCTAGCAGATGATACACCACTATTTCATAAAAACACCCATTGCTATTCGATTTTGTCCCACGAAAGTAGAAGGAAGAATTATTCCCCTGTGTGTGGGGGGGGAGGGGATGTGGGTGGGTGGGCTTGTGTGTGTGTATGTGTGTGTGGGGGGGGGGTGTGGGTGGGTGGGTGGGTGTTCATGTGAAGAGGTTGGAGAGGGAAGGAGCACGGCGGTGGTGGAGGTGAAGCAGGGTGAGAGGTGGAAGGAAGAATCTAGAATCATGTTCAAAATTAAGTTTCCAATCAAAATGTCAAATGGATTTCTGTTGAATAATGTACAAGGGAGGAATAAGAGAATAGTGGATAATGCCTAAAGGATGGGCAGTGAAAGCGCTGGTAGGAAAGCATTATTAGTGGACATTATACGGTGTGTCCACTCTTCAACTTTGTAGTGAAATGACAGTTGTAAGCAGCGAGTTTCATTCTAACACACTCTTTAGTTACAAGTCACAAAACACTTATAACAAAAAGAGTTTACAACAAGTCATGTCTGCGAAAATGTGTATTACAAATCAGAGATATAAATCTGTTGAACACTTCAATTTCCAGCATCCCACCCACCCTCGTCAACCCCCAGGGTGGGATGACCAGCTGAACCGGAGGTACTGCCTGGTGTCCTCTCCGCTATACACAGCTTTCTATTTTCCCTTTCCTCCACATGTGTCCCGGGTGTCCATCCTCTTGAACCAACGCCAGATCACCCTGTCGGAAGGCAACAGATCTAGCAACGTTCCTCTAACTTCGTGGAATCTCCTAAGCTCCTGGTCCACCTTTGCCAGAAGTCGCCTGCCAGTTTTTGGCGTAGTTTACATCCTTTGTTCAGATTGTGGGTGACAGTAGGTTCTGGTCCAGTGGGCACTTTTAACAAGCCATCACCAACCAGAAATTGTGCTGGCGTTAAAGGTTCTGTATCATCACCCAGAGAGATTGGTCTCGAGTTTGCTGCGGCTTCAGTGATGGCCAGAGTGGTACAGAGTTGTTCTGCAGTTAATCTTGATTGTCCCAACACCCTCTGTAAGCTTCGCTTGGCGGCGTCCTTGCCACGCGGGATTAGCCGAGCGGTCCGAGGCGCTGCAGTCATGGACTGGGTGGCTGATCTCGGCGGAGGTTCGAGTCCTCCCTCGGGCATGGGTGTGTGTGTTTGTCCTTAGGATTATTTAGCTTAAGTAGTGTGTAAGCTTAGGGCCTGATGACCTTAGCAGTTAAGTCCCGTAAGATTTCACACACATTTGAACATTTGAACGGCGTCCTTCATCCTCTCCCACCATCTTCCCCACCAAAACGCTTGTGACGCAATGAATTTCCAAATAATCCCGTTCTTGGCGAAGAAGCGATGGATCTCTCAGGCGGTCAGTGAGTTTCATAGTTCCAACAATTTTTTGTTGGTAGAGTAAAAGGTCTTTGCGTTGTTGGTGCAGATTGTGTGCGGCAGTCGACGTCTACTAGCCCATCTGTGTGAAACCATAAAAAATGTGGCGATGTTCATATTAGAGCACAGTTCTAAACGTATTGCACATGTTGCTGCATTAGCGAGGAGAGTTGTACAGGCCGTTTCCGTGGTCATGCATATGTTGATGTAGAGAGACCCTGCAAAATCTGTGCCAGTGACAGTAAAGAGCTTAGATGGTCTCATTCGATCTGCAGATGGAGGTGCTTCAATTTTGTGTCCTGTTGAATTCTTCATGATCTTGCATGGTAAGTAAGTATACAGGACACCTTTAATGGTTTGATGACCTTTAAGTAACCTAAATTCTTTCCAAAGTTCGGATAACACTATTCTGACACCAAGATGATGAAGATCAACGTGTTTGTTAAATGTGCCGGCCGGAGTGGCTGAGTGGTTCTAGGCGCTACAGTCTGGAACCGCGCGACCGCTGCGGTTGCAGGTTCGAATCCTGCCTAGGGCATGGATGTGTGTGATGTCCTTAGGTTTGTTAGGTTTAAGTAGTTCTAAGTTCTAGGGGACTGATGACCTCAGTAGTTAAGTCCCATAGTGCTCAGAGCCATTTGAGCCATTTTTTGTTAAATGTGAGGTGTTTCGTAAAGTGATGTAACCACGCAATAAGTACTGTATGTCTTTGTTCCCAGACGGATGAGTTCGTCTTTAATGAACAGATGAAAGCGTCCAATTTTAGATTCTTGCGGGGTCGGTTCGCCGTTCTGGAGTGCATGAAATTCCCACGTGAAACATTGGTGTTAGACTGTTTTAATCCAGTAAGCGCTTGCACTTGTAAGCTCGATTGTTGTGAACTCTTCAGCAAGTTTTACTTCGTGACGAATGTTATGTGTGAAGCGAAAGATCCAACCAGTCGTGCGATTTAATCTTCAGCAGGAACTGAATTAGGAAATGTCTGCAATGCCAAGAGGCAATGCCATCACAAGTTTTTTACATTCTTCCTTTCTTGCGGGAGATCATGACTCATGTTTGGACTACCAGATGGCCAACTTCTTCTGGGCGTGTAAGCCATGGTGGTCCCTTCCACGAAACATTTTAAGATTGGATTTGATTACCAATAAGGCCCCGTGTTAGGTGATCCGCTGCGTTGTCACGTCCAGAACAATGTCTCCACTGACTAGACGACGTGTATTTTTGAATATCTGTCACTCTATTGCACATGAAATTCTTCAATCGATTCGCGTAACTGCGTATCCAGCCCAAGGTCACTGCGGTGACTGTCCACAAAGTTGCCTAAGCAGCTGTGCAGAAATAACTTAGTAATAGTGCTCCACAAGTTCACCTAGAAGTTTCAGACGTGACAACACAGGTACAGGTCTGTTCTTGCTACAATCTAAGTGAATCATTGTGTTGTCGTGTAGAACCCTGTGGATGAACAGAACTGCCCCATACTGTCGTTCCGAAGCTTCACAAAATACTTTAGTTACAACATCGTGACATTTAGTAGTTGTATTGTATGTATTGTATTGTACGTTAACCGGGGACCTAGAAAGGACGGAGAGGCTCCGTTCCCGCCGCAGCCGCAGTGGTCCACAACCCCACGACGACTACCGCAGTCCACTTCACCCCTCCGCCGCCCCACACCGAACCCAGGGTTATTGTGCGGTTCGGCCCCCGGTGGACCGCCCAGGGAACGTCTCACACCAGACGAGTGTAACCCCTATGTTTGCGTGGTAGAGTAATGGTGGTGTACGCGTACGTGGAGAACTTGTTTGCGCAGCAATCGCCGACATAGTGTAAATGAGGCGGAATAAGGGGAACCAGCCCGCATTCGCCGAGGCAGGTGGAAAACTGCCTAAAACCCATCCACAGACTGGCCGGTTCACCGGACCTCGACACAAATCCGCCGGGCGGATTCGTGCTGGGTACCAGGCGCTCCTTCCCGCCCGGAAAGCCGTGTGTTAGACCGCACGGCCAACCGGGCGGGCTTCATTAGTAGTTAATATCCATTGCAGGATACGAAGAGATATAGAGGTACAAATGGCCCTGAGCATTATGGGACTAAACATCTGAGGTCATCAGTCCCCTAGACTTAGAACTACTTAAACCTAACTAACCTAAGGACATCATACACATCCATGCCCGAGGCAGGATTCGACTGAAGCGCCTAGAACCGCTCGGTCACACCGGCCGGCTATAGAAGTACAGTAGATACCCAAGTATTCCATAGTGTTGCCAGATTGTTGGATAGCAATTCATTCCAATCAGTTCCCCTACACCAGGTTTTTTGGAATAATAGTGTTGCCACTTGACAGAATAACCCTAGTCGTAAAAATTAGCTGTAGTCTGTAATAGTTCACTTTTGGTAATAGGTCTATGAGATAAATATTCTGTGACGTCATCCGTGTTAATGTATAAACTGTCAATTGCTGTGTACCAGTATACGCCTAAAACTTGAGTTGCTGCAATGATCTTTCGCCCTTCGGTTTTTCATATGTTCTGTAACTAATTTGAAGTAGTGACCCATTGTGCTAATACAATGAAGCGCCAAAGAAACTGGTATAGGCGTGCGTATTCAAATACAGAGATGGGCTATGTAAACAGGCAGAATACGGCGCTGCGGTCGGCAACGCCTATATAAGACAACAAGTGGCTGGCGCAGTTGTTAGATCGGCTACTGCTGCTACATTGGCAGGTTATCAAGATTTAAGTGATTCTGAACGTGGTGTTATAGTCGGCGCACGAGCAATGGGACAGAGTCTCTCCGAGGTTGCGATGATGTGTACCGTGAATATCAGGAACCCGCTAAAACATCAAACCTCCAACATCGCTACGGCCGGAAAAAGGTACTGCATGATCGCGACCAACGACGAATGAACAGAATCGTTCAACGTGACATAAGCAAACTGCTGCAGATTTCAATGCTGGGCCATCAACAAGTGTCAGCGTGCGAACCATTCATCGAAACATCATCGATACGGGCCTTCGTGTACTCTTGATGACTGCACGACACAAATCTTTAAGCCTCGCCTGGTCCCACCAACTGGAAACATGTTGCTTCGTCGGAGGAGTCTCGTTTCAAATTGTATCGAGCGGATGGACGTGTGCGGGTAAGGAGACAGCTTCAGGAATCCATGGACCCTGCATGTCAGCAGGGAACTGTTCGGGCTCGTGGAGGCTCTGTAATGGTGTGGGGCGTGTGCAGTTGGAGTGATATGGGACTTCTGGGTACGTCTACATACGACTCTGACAGGTGACACGTACGTAAGCATCCTGTCTGATCACCCGCATCCATTCATGTCCATTGTGCATTCCGACGGACTTGGGCAGTTCCAACAGGACAATGCGGCACCCCACACGTCCAGATTGCTACAGAGTGGCTTCAGAACACTCTTCTGAGTTTAAACACTTCCGCTGGCTACCAAACACCCTAGACGTGAACATTGTTGAGTACATCTGGGGTGCCTTGCAACGTGCTGTTCGGAAGAGATCTTTACCTCCTCGTACTCTAACTGATTTATAGACACGCCTGCATGATTCATGGTGTCAGTTCTCTCCAGCACTACTTCAGACATTAGTCGAGTCCATGCCACGTCGTGTTGCGGCACTTCTGCGTGCTCGCGTGGGCACTACACGATGTTAGGCAGATGTACCAGTTTCTTTGGCTATTAAGTGTAGAAAGTTCAATATTTACATGAGGGCTGTTAGTTCATAATACATAGTAACAGATTCAGTGTCGTCAACTGCGCCAAATGCGAAGTCATCCATGAAAAGATTGTTGACTAGTATCCGCGCGGTGACAGGAAACATGGTCTTAGCCGGCCAGTGTGGCCGAGCGGTTCTAGGCGCTTCAGTCTGGAACCGCACGACCGCTACAGTCGCAGGTTCGAATCCTGCCTCGGGCATGGACGAGTGTGATGCCCTTAGGTTAGTTAGGTGTAAGTAGGTCTAAGTCTAGGGGACTGATGACCTCAGATGTTAAGTCCCTTAGCGCTCAAAGCCATTTGAACCAAACATGGTCTTATGTTTAGAAGCATTTTGTGTCAGGGTTGCCCGAAAGCAAGAATGGACGGCATGTTACATCAAACGGAGGTTTAGTGAAGCGGTAAGTCATTACATCGTTCGTCGTATGGTAGTTTCCGTGACAATCTTGAGAAATTTTGTGTCATATAAATGTTGTCAAAATCCCTGACGTCTTCGTGCAAGAGTAGCTGCAGAAGTGCTTCCACGATATCGCTAATATTGGCCACAGGGTGTAAGCGTAACAGCAAGTATTTCTGGTAGGAGATTTGAACCCCCTTCCAAGACGTATTTGAGAGCGGGTGCGTCGAGTGTGTGAGAGGACACGTCGAAAACGACTCAACACTTTATTCTACCAACTTTATCCTTCTTAACTGCATAATGCATAAGGAAAAAAATTGTGTTAATTGGGTCTTCAGGAGGAGTGATTTCTCTATGATTCCTTGTAATGTAATCCAACAGAAGATGGTCGTAAGGTCCTTTCAGGAATCGTTACTAAGAAGTCTTTTAAGTAAACTTCGAAATCTGCTGTTCCATTCAGTCGAGTGGTGGAATATAAAATGATATTTTGTTTCTTAGGCAGACGTTCAGTGATCAACCACAAGATAAGATGCCTGAAATTCTTGAAGAAGGACAGAATCTTTATTGGTCTCCACCGTATCACGCTGCGCAGTTATGCCAATAGCCTGTAGAACTCAGAAAAGTCGCAACTGGTCATCTGTGGGAAGTTTATTCTGAAGTAAAAAGTTAACAACAGTTAAATCCGCGCAGACGGCAGACCGTCACCCACTGAGGATTCATCCGAATAAGGTGGGAAACAATAATGGTTTTAGAAATATGGATCGGTAGATCATCGATGACAATCTTCCTATAATTATCACTACCAATTAAAAGCTGTACAGGCATATCTTCGTCTGAATCTGTCTGTGGATCGACTAACTGTAGTGGGCGGATGTGTGTTATAACTTCAATCTCTTGTGACACTCTGGGCTGAGGCGTGAAGTCTGGTCACTTTTATACGTGCTGATATGCGTCGTAGAATAAATCTACTCTCCTCTAATTTCGAAACTGACAAAGCTACGCCGCCATGATGAGCCACTAGGAGATTCGGACGTGCAAACACCAAGTTGTCGTTGGTCTAAGGCAGGTAGTTTCAGATATTCTTTTCAGGACCTTGCTATGAAAGAGACATGGCTTCCGTTACCTAGCACACATCGAATAAGTTTCCTTAGCCCTGTTGGTGCTACGATGCGCACCTGAGCAGTTTGCAGGAACGTGAAGATGTGTGTAGTTGCGTGTGTTTTACTAACATGCTCTTTACTACTGACTTACATGTCGTACCTTCAACGCATATCGACTTGTGTTGCGTTTTTTTACAATTAGCTCAAAAGGCTCGACCCTTCTTGCCGCAATTTTACACCTTATGTCCTTTGTTTAGGCGTAGAAAAAAACCGGTTTGAGGCTCTTAGTTTCTATTTTCGTTCAGTGAAGCCAGTAACCTTATTACGTTCTTGGGCACAGTTGCCACATTCTTCACAAAAGGCGCAAAATGAGGCGTTATTTTTATTACCCTAGGGTGATGTTTATTTCTGATTAGTGTCGACATGAAGGGCGGCAGCTGTGGAAGGGTAAGCCAACGTTTATTGTCGCAACGGATATTCTGTGAAGTAAGCGCCCCGTCTATCGCCGTGCTTTAAATTCCATTAACTGAAGTACGTCCCCTTCTGAATAGCTGGTTTCTATGGCATGAATATCAGCATCTCCCGAAAACGTCTCATATCGTATAGTGGGCAGCCTAATACTAGGTGGTGGACTTGACTGTCGCAGCAGGTTGTTTATCATTGAAGGTAGTGTAAATCATAGAAGTCATACGTTTCCCCTCTATTCCCCGTGACTTTTATAGTATATCTTACTTTTCCTCTGTAATTACCTAACTCTGATTCTACACTATTTTCCCCTCTAAAAATTCTATTCTTAATTTTAAATTATTCTTTCTATAGCTTTTATCACTGTAAACTGAACCGAGGTGTTACACATCGTATTATGATCAACTATAAATCGCAGTTCTGCACTAACCCTATGACCGTTGCCGATGGCGGTGACCTGGGGAGTGGTCCCATTCTTCCAATGTTTTGGAGAGGCACAGCGGTGTTACTCCTTGTGTCATGGTGTGTGGAACCATCGGCTATGACTTCAAGTGACACCTGGCAAGCTGGTACCAATTAAGGGAACTCTGACGCCGCAACAGTACATCATGGACGTCCTGCGTCCTGAAATGTTACCTCTCAAGCAATAGTCTCGTGGTGGATTCTTCAGCAGAACAGTGCTCGTTCACACTTGGAACGTGTCTCTGTGAACTGTCTGAGTCATGTTAAGCTAATCCAGTAGTCAGAAAGATCAATAGATCTGTTCGTAATAGAATATGTGTGGGACGAGCTCGGATGTCAGGAATCAAAGATATCGAGGACTGGTTACAACAGTTGTGGACTGGCCTGTCTCACGAGAGGCCACGACTTTATGACACCCTTCCCAACCGAATCAATACATGCACCTAGACCAGAAGGCATGCAGTGTCACACTTATAAGAGAGCTCATACTTCCATGTTCTTTGTAAATTTGACTCGATTTTGTAATCACTGCAAGAACATCACATACCCTCCAACCCGTGAAGTTTCATTTCGTTTCCTCCTCCCGTTATAGGTGTTTCACTTTTCTTGTCAGGGTAATGTATTTTTGAGAACTCATATTCCATAGTTCACAGCCCAGAGAGATGTGAAGGAGAATGAAATAAATTAAAATAAATTAAATGAAATTTTAAAAAGAAACTTGAGTAAAAATAATAGATAAAAACTACACAAAATGTGAAACTTAACCGAAACGGGTTGCATTTGTTTCCAGGTGGTTACAGATTGTCATATATGAGCTTTGGTGTCTGTTCTAAATCTGTGAAACTGCTGAACGTACTTCATTCTAATCAATAGTATTTCGGGCCAATGAATGTGGTATATGTTCCTTTTAAGGTGGAATATGTAATGTTACGGTCTGCATTAAGTTGACTGCCAAGTATTAAAGATTGACTGTTCACAATGATTCAATGGACTTATTGGCTCAACCGCAGGTTCCATTACCACCTCATTAAATTATCCATAGTACACCAGAAAACCTTTGTTCAATAGTTTGTGATTAACACCACATAGTACATTTATTCCCATATAAGATGTGTCGCGATTTTTCTGATCAGACAATGGCTTTCTAGTCCTCCAAATCTCCCTCATAGAGTCTTTTCTTCGACAGTAATCAGTCGTCAAGCTTGTACACTACTGGCCATTAAAACTGCTACACCACGAAGATGACGTGCTACAGACGCGAAATTTAACCGACAGGAAGAAAATGCTGTGATATGCAAATGATTAGATTTTCAGAGCACTCACACAAGGTTGGCGCCGGTGGCGGTACCTACAACGTGCTGACATGAGGAAAGTTTCCAACCGATTTCTTATACACAAACAGCAGCTGACCGGCGTTGCCTGGGGAAACGTTGCTGTGATGCCTCGTTAAGGAGGAGAAATGCGTACCATCACGTTTCCGACTTTGATAAAAGTCGGACTGTAGCCTATCACGATTGCGGTTTATCGTATCGCGATATTGCTGCTCGCGTTGGTCGAGATCCAATGACTGTTAGGAGAATATGGAATCGGTGGGTTCAGGAGAGGAATACGGAACGCCCTCGTATCAGTAGCAGTCGAGATACAGGCATCTTATCCGCGTGGCTGTAACGGATCGTGCAGCGACGTCTCGATCCCTGAGTCAACAGATGGGGACGTTTGCAAGACAACTACCATCTCCACGAACAGTTCGACGACGTTTGCAGCAGCACTATCAGCTCGGAGACCATAGCTGCGGTTACGCTTGACGCTGCATCACAGACAGGAGCGCCTCCGATGGTGTACTCAACGACGAACCTGGGTGCACGAATGGCTAAACGTCATTTTTTCGGATGAATCGAGGTTCTGTTTACCGCATTATGACGGTCGCATCCGTGTTTGGCGACATCGCAGTGAACGCACACTGGAAGCGTGTATTCGTCATCGCCATACTGGCGTGTCACCCGGCGTGATGGTATGGGGTGCCATTGGTTACACGTCTCGGTCACCTCTTGTTCGCATTGACGGCACAATGAACAGTGGACGTTACATTTCCGATGTGTTACGACCCGTAGCTCTACCCTTCATTCGATCCCTGCGAAACCCTACATTTCAGCAGGATAATGCACGACCACATGTTGCAGGTCCTGTACGGGCCTTTCTGGATACAGAAAATGTTCGACTTCTGCCCTGGCCAGCACATTCTCCAGATCTCTCACCAATTGAAAACGTCTGGTCAATGGTGGCCGAGCAACTGGCTCGTCACAATACACCAGTCACTACTCTTGATGAACTGTGGTATCGTGTTGAAGCTACATGGGCAGCTGTACCTGTACACGCCATCCAAGCTCTGTTTGACTCAATGCCCAGGCGTATGAAGGCCGTTATTACGGCCAGAGGTGGTTCTTCTGGGTACTGATTTCTCAGGATCTATGTACCCAAATTGTGTGAAAATGTAATCACATGTCATTTCTAGTATAATATATTTGTCCAATGAATACCCGTTTATCATCTGCATTTCTTCTTGGTGTAGAAATTTTAATGGCCAGTAGTGTAGCTTAGTTGTCTACAATGCACTTCGCGAACTTTGCCATTTCCTCGCAGTTTAACACTTCATATGCATGAAAGCACCTCGCCCTCTTCCCTTTGTGACGATTCTGTCGCTCCATACATCATGATACACACTCGCTGTCCTGTAGCACATTTGTTTTCGTCTTCAACACTTGTGTGCATTTCTGCATCCGCCAAGAAACTTGTGTCCAGTCCTCCTTGTTGCAAGCCATCCGTCCTTCAAATTGGCCTTAACATGCAGACGATTAAGTTTTGACTTTCTGAGCTTACACAAACCGCCAAAAAGCCTTTTATGGGAGTATCTTTGTTACTAGTTCAAGTGCACATATTGTCCAACTTTCAGAGTAACTTCACTCGTTCTGAACTGCCTGTAAAAGAGAATTATTTGCATTAATAATTGTATTTGGGACATCTTGTTGTACACACTATGTTGTTTTAATGTCATCTGGGTAATTTAGATGCACCCATACAAGCTTCACTGCTCCAAGATTTGACAGGTGGCTATTGATATTTTGTTTCACACTTGCATTAGTGTGCGCTTCATTTTAGTGCAACAATAAAATATTAATAATTCTATCTAATCATTTTCTCATGCTACCTTACCTTCACCTCAGCCCTCTGTGACACATTCCATGTCTACGTCTTACGGATGTCTTTTACAACTCTGTGCATCATGCTTCTTCGACGGCCGCCTTTTTCCTGCCCCTCTTTCTTGTACTTGTGTAACCAATTTCGTGAATTATTATACTTCTTTCTAGTCTTAGTTTTTTTTCATTTTTGATTCAATTTAGCTCCTCCTCTACATCTGGCTTTGCACAGATTCTCCGTTCAGTTGTCTGCCTCTTCAGGATAGTGATAAGTACTTCAAACTAACAGAGATTATAGTAGTTGTGCTTACTGCACTTGCCTTATATTCATTTCGATTTGGAGACTTGAGAGCACTATACTCCCATTTACCACCCTAATCACTTTTCTCCTTTATATATGTTTTCTGTTATTTTTTCGTTTTTCAGCTGTTTCAAAAGCCCAGTGCCATTCTCAAAGTAATTTATGATTGTCTGCGCTGTTCCATTTGCTCCACTTCTTACGGCTGATGAATATGGATTTTGCCTAACTGAGGAAATCACAAAATAATAGCTTTGAATTTTAAACTTTTATTTCAAAAACTGACATCATAAAGAAAGAGTGGATATGGATTATGTGTAACGAGAATAACAAACTAATATTTCGCCTATGTAAAGAGTAAGAAATATCACACGATTAATGGATAGTTATTGTGAGTAGATGTTCCTGCTTTTGGTTGGAGGGGCGTTTCAGAAACTTGTTTATTGTTAATGGACAACTCCAGAAAATATATTACGTGGGTACAAGCCAGAGAATTGAATATTATTACAGGTATGAGTCAGTATTCTGAACTTATGGTTGAAATGGACATTTCAGACAGTACAATGTCTTGTATGGGCAATGCATGTGAAGCACGTGTTTGTAAACTGCTTACATGTTATAAAAAATAATACTCGCAGCATCGACATTTCAGGAGCTGCTTTGGAAAACAATAAAGAACAATCTGTTACGCATCCATGGTGGAGGTTACAAATATTTACAGTTCATGACTAATCTTCGTAGACAGCACAGTACTTGCAACGTGAAATTCGTAGTCATACATTTAAAGCATGGTGCAACAAGATGTGACCACAAAGGCAAATAAATATAGTGTGTTCGGATATTCCCGTTACAAGTTTCTAGGACTTGTAGAGGGGAGTGAGTACATAATAATTTGAATAGAAACCCCTGTCCGGAGAAGTACTGTTTCCGTTCTACGACGGTTTTTATTCAGACGCTTAACTCATCCACTTCTGCTTGACGACATGAGTTGGGCGTGACGCAGTACAATTATTAGGTGACAGCTGGAAAGAAACATAAGGAAACATCCACTTATAACTTAAGCACATTTGTTTGTGTGAACACTTAAACGGTACGTGTTTACGTTATTCCAAACAAAAATAACCCACCGTACCGTACGTACAGAACAGTACTGACGCATTACAACAGCGGCTCGATGTGGTGGCCACCTAAGTTGTTAAGGCCCGTCCACACGCAACGATCTGTTTGCGCAAATGTCTGCGCAGATCACATCTGCGCAGACAGATCGTTGCGTGTGGACAGAAGATTTCCACCAACCTGAGGTGTGTGCAAACCTGGAAGTTGGAGTTGGAGGTTTGAGCGAAACCTCTCAAATCTGTGGGTTCAAACAACATCTGCGCAGACAAGTTAGAGGGTGTGGACATGAGATCGCCGCAAATCTGGCGCGAAACAGCTGTTTGCTCAGTCTAGTGTTTGTATTTGTACGCACAGGGCATTAAAATGGTTGATACTCGTCAGTGTTCTCGAAATTTTGTAAGTGAATTCATTGAAATATATAGAAACCACATATGTTTGTGGAATTTCGAGGGTTGGATTCCCTCACTTCCTCATCGAGGACTCGCACTGCCTGGGCTACTCTCAGGGTGTATCTTCGACGTGGAAGAGCCCTAACCGTGCTTGTCGCGTTGTTGCCCGTCTACACGCCGTCACTGCTGCCCGCCGCCGCCGCCGCCGCCGCCGCCGTCGTCTGTTCGCCGCCGCCCGGTGCTTGCCGCCGCCGCTGCCGCCGCCGCCGCCGTCGCCGTCGCCGTCGCCGTCGCCGCTTGGTCGCCGTCTGTCGGTGCTCGCCGCTTCCTCTTCTGCCGCCGCCACCTGGTCGCCGCTTCTTCAGGCGCCGCCGCCGCCGTCTCTTGGTGCTCGCCGCTTCTTCTGCCGCCGTCTCTCGGTGCTCGCCGCTGCCGCCGTCTCTCGGTGTTCGCTGCCGCCTGCGATCATGGACGCCCCGACTACCACCATCATCTACACCTCTCCTTCACCTGCCCCCACTGTAACGTCATGGAGTGCTTCCTCTGGGATTCACCTGTCTCGTGCACCTCCTCTACTCACAGTCTCCTCCCCATCTATCTCCTCTCCATCGATGTATCCCCACCTGTACGTCACTCCTGCTCCCACCCCTGCTCCTGCCCCTGCTGCTTCTCCCGCTCCTGCCTCTGTCCCCGCTCCCAACCCCCCTCCCCCTCCTGTCACCCGCCGTGACGACTTTCCCCCTCTCCCCCCTGCGACTACCGCTGCTTCCCCTGCCAGAGTCTCCGCCCACCGCGCCACAGTCGCCGCCACAGAGCGCCCTACCCTCTCATCCGGTGCTACTGCCTCACAGGAGGGCCCTGCCTCCCACCACCTCCCCATCCATCCAGTCCCTCATCCCTCCTCCCAGGCAACACCTGCCAAAAAATCTTCCAAACGGCCCAGTGGCGACCTCTCCTCTACTCCTTCCTCCAAAAAGCCACTGCCCGCCCCACCTCCCACTGACCCCGCTATGGATACCACCCCACCTCCCTCCTCTCCAGCCCCCTCCCTGTATACCTTTGTCCTAGCCAACCCTGATCCGAAATTCCTGGATGCCCGCACCCTCACCCTTGAAATCCGGAAGTACATCCCCAGTGCACCCATCACCCAACTTATCCCTCGCAGAGACTCTGTCCTCATCAAGTCTCCCTCTCCGTCCTTCCATACTGATCTCCTCCGGCGCCTTCCCTGCATCACCTTTGGGCCCCACGCATCCCTCACCCCATTCCTTACATCCTCCTCTCCTCGTCAACCCCAACCGCCTCGTCATCCGCCGACCCTCACTGCCGTCATCACAAAACTCAGCCCTGTGATCACGGAGGCTGAGGTGTTGGCGGAACTGAATGCCCACCCCTCCCTGGAAGTCCGCTCTGCCCGCCGTATTTACAACTCCTCTGGCCCTACTTTCCTCATGCGTATCTTTACAGAGTCCGCCTCCTCCATCGACCACCTACTCATGCAGGGAGCCCTGATTTTCAACCGCCGCCACCCTGTTGACCCGTCCCGTTCCCCTCCTCAATCCTACCGCTGCCAGCGTTGTCTTCTGTACAATGACCACCTCACCCAAAACTGCAAGAACCCACCCACCTGCCCCCATTGTAAAGCCTCCCACTTCCTCAAACAGTGTCCCAACCTCGCCTCCCCCCCATCCTGCAACACCTGCAATGAACCTCACCCCACCTATTCCTCCAAATGCAAAGCCAAGCCCCCTCCCACCACCCCTGAACTCACTGTCCCCGTTCGCCCCATTGACCCACCTATCCACCCTAACAATTCCCTCCGCCCTCCCCCTACAGCAGAAGACATCATCCGGTTCCTCACCGTCGTCCTGCAGAACATCCACCGCTTCCAGCGCCCCCACACACTCCAGCAGATTTCCCTCGCTGCCCGCTCTGTTTTCCACTTAAACACCTACGCTACATACTCCCACAACCAAGCCCACTTTACCTTCACCCGCTTAGACACCCTCGTTTAAGCCCCTCTCTCCCCTTCCCACACCCAACCCCATGGCTCGTCAACAGTATCGTCTCCTCTACCTCAACATTCGCTCCCTCCCTGCAAACAAATACCTCTTCATGCATACCCTCTCCCAGCACCAGGTTGACTCCTTCATCCTTAATGAAACCTTCCTCCAACCCCACCATGTGGCCCGCATCTTCCCTTATCTCCTTCACTGCACTGACAATCCCCTTCCCCTAGCTCGAGGCGGGGTCGCTATCGGCCACCTCAGGCATCTCCCTGTCCGGCCACAACCCCTCCTCAATGACCCAACCAAACACCTTCTCCTCAGCCTCTTTTTTCCCTCCCTCACCGTCACCTGTGCCACTATCTATATTCGCCCTGCAGCTCCTCTCCCCTTTGACTTCCTTTCCCATGTTGACCGTACCTTCTCCACCTATGTGATCGCCGCTGACCTCAACATCCACAGTCGTGACCCTGCCACCCTTTGGCGGTGGCATCAGTTCCTTGCCACCCTCCATGGTGACCTTGTTCCTCTCCCACAGCACACCCGTCCTGAAAGTAACTCCACCCCCGATGTTATCCTCGCTTCCCCCAACCTCCTTGGTCGCATTGCCATTGATGTCCTCGATCCCGTCGGTAGTGACCATCTCCCTGTCCTTCTCACCATCTCCTCTACCCGTCCTGCCACTGCAGCCACCCGCCCACCTGCCCCTCCAAAATCTGTCCATGACTACCACCGTGCCAATTGGGATGCCTACCAGGAATCCATTGCCTTACAGGTCGAAAGCCACCCCCTCACTTTCCACCGCCCTGATGACATCACCTATGCCTCTTCCTTCCTTCAGAAGACCATCACTGATGCTGTGGAGGCTCATGTCCCTACCAAACTCATCCACCCTCACCGCCCTACGCTTCCTCCACAGGCCGTCCTTCTTCTGCGTGAATCCCGCCGGCTCTACCGCTCCTTCCTCCGCACTCGTGACCGGGATACTCTCACTCGCCACCGGCAATTACAGCGACATATCCGGAACCTCCTTACAGCAAAGAAACGCCGGGACTGGCGTCAGACATGCACACGCCTCAACTCCACCCTCCCTGTCAACTCCTCCAAGTACTGGTCAGCCTTCCACCGCCTTACTGGTAGCCATCCCACCCCGCATTACCCCATCCTCCATGACGATCGACCCTTTCCTGACAACCTCAGTAAGGCTAACCATTTTGCTTCCCACCTGTCCGAGGTCTTCTCCATTCCTGACGATCCCCATTTTGATTACTCCCTCTTCCCCACTGTCCTTGACCGCACTGACACCTCTGTCCCCCCACTCGCCCCTAGCTTCCAGTACTTCGATCGGCTACCCCCCTCCGACATCAACACTCCCATCACCATGCAAGACATCACACTCGTCCTCCGCTCCAAACGAAACACCGCCCCTGGTCATGATGGCATCACCTACCGTCACCTCAAGGAATCCCCCCCATCCTTCCTGTCTGTCCTTGCTACCCTGTACAATTTCCTCCTCTCCACTGGATTTTACCCTGACCTGTGGAAGACTTCCCGTGTCCTGCTGTTCCCTAAGCCTAACAAACCCCCCTCTGCTACCTCTTCCTATCGTCCCATCTGCCTCACCTCCATGTTCAGTAAGGTCTTTGAGGCCATCCTCTCTCGCCGTATCCACCGCCACCTTAACCAGCACCGCCTCCTTCCTCTTACCCAATGTGGCTTCCGGCCTTCCTTCTCTGCTGACGACCAGCTCCTTAACCTTACCCATCTTCTTTCCCTCCAACTTAACTCCCGTCGCTCTGCTATCTTTGTTTCCCTTGATCTCCAGAACGCCTATGACCGTGTCTGGCATCCCGGGCTCCTTTTCAAACTCCAGACCTATGCTCTCCCCATCAACTTCGTCCGTCTCGTTGCTTCCTTCCTCTCCCATCGTCCCTCCTATGTGACTATCCACAATTCCAACTCCCGTACTTTCTACCCCTCTGCCGGCGTGCCCCAAGGTTCTGTCCTTTCCCCTCTCCTCTATCACCTGTACACTGCTGATATGCCCAAACCTCCCCCTCCTGTTCATCTTCTCCAGTTCGCTGATGACACCGCCTTCCTAGCCCTTTATCCTACCCTTCAACGGTCCCAACGTACCCTCCAAACCCACCTTGACCAATTCACCGCTTGGTGCAACCAGTGGTTCCTCCGTGTTAATCCCTCCAAGACCCAGGCTATCATCATAGGCCGCACCACCCGCTCCTTCCGCCTCCATGATTTCTACCTCACCATTTACGGCCATCCTATCCACCCCACTCCTACCCTCAAATACCTTGGCCTCACACTCGACCGCCACCTCACCTGGACTCCCCATCTCCTTACCATCCAAAACAAAGCTCACAACTGCCTCCGCCTCCTGAAACTCCTGTCCGGCCTCTCCACTCCCAACCAGTTGCCGCGCCTTTACCGTTGTGTCCCTCCCTCTCTCCATCTCCACACCCTCCATCTCCTTTCCCAACACAACTTCCACCGTCTACCACTCCCGGATGATGAGCTTCGCCCTGACATCTACCCTTCCTACCAACTCTAACCCCCTCTTCCTGCCTCCTCCTCAGGGCTCCCTCCTCCCCCTCCCTCCTTCTGAGCGGATTTCCCCTCCTACTCCCCGTCCATCTCTTGTGCCTTCTTTCAGTGTCTCTTCGCTGCCGCCGCTTCCCCAGCTGCCCCGTGATCTCCCCTCCTTTTCCATCCTCTCTGACCTTTCCCTCGGCAGGTCCCGCCTGGTAGTTTTATTCCTCGTCGTGTGTGCTCCAAGTGGGTTTTAAGTGTGTTGTTTCGGGGTGTTTTTAATACTGTGGCCAACTTTTAACCTGTGCATGCGCATCCAGTGTCTTCTCTGTGTTTTAAGAATCGCCAACTGTGTTTTTTTTTAACTTTCTGGTGACTTTTTTAACTGTTCCCAATGAACTTCTACATGACAGTGTATTTTTACCTCCATTTTCTCCCCTTACTCTGTTTTATGTTCCCCTTTTTTATCTCCTTATGTATGTATTAATTTATTCTTGTTTTAGTTACCATGTCACTCGGCTGAAGAGCGGCGGATTGTGCTGCTGACAGCCCTCCCCTGCCCATATGGGGCAGGGGCATGAAATCACAATAAAGAAAAAAAAAAGTTTGTGGAAGATTAAAGTAAAGAATATAGTGACCGAGACAAAAAGACAGCAGCATACAATGCTCTAATTGAAAAATTGCTGGTATTATTTCACTCAACTCTTGTTTCGATATTGCAGTTGAAAATTCCAAATCCTTGTAGCTCCTTCCTGTTGCTAGGAATCTTAATGTTACCACCAGCCGTTCATGAGGAGAAATTGCCCTTCTCTATACATGTATTTTTTCTCATAATATGAGGGGTTACAAGTTTTAAGAGATAATTATAAGTTTCGACACCCATCCGCAAATAATTTCGCCAGTCGTTAGGTTCGCCCTACAACTCTCGCAGTAAATTTACGTGAGAAAACTGCTTTCGCTTTGGCAGCCACTGTCTACAAAATTTTGACCGCTTTCTCTGTTTCCTGCGGTTGGTCTGAATGTCTTTTGCCACACAAGTTGCGAACACAGACCACAACAGAACTTCCTCCATTTCTATATTTCAAAATAACTGAATTAAATTTTTGACGTTTACGGGGAGTGTAGTCGCTTGCCACTGATATTTCTTTTCTACACCGACAGATGGCGGGCGGGTAGTAGATTGGGGTTTGATTTGCAGCGATCTTTTGCATGTACAGACATCTGCGCCGATGTCTGCGCAGACAGATCGTTGCGTGTGGACCGGGCTTTACAGACACCGAGCCTACGAAGTACGTTCTGCTACAAACTCTCTTCATCCCACTTGGCGTCTCTTCAGTTTCTAGTGCAGCGGCCAGAACTTGTGCCAGCAGATGTTTCTCTGTCTCTGCAACAGTCTCGTAGCAAGGCAGACGTTAAGTGACATCAAGTGATCGTCTGACGCAGTACACGTCATCCCGTCTACCCTACTTCATACCAGGATGAGTAACTCTGAGAATTTTCTCTTCCCGCAGCAGACTTGGTCACGTAACGTATATGAAATGAAACCGTCGTAGAACGGAAACGGTACGTTTCTGGCCATGGGGTTCTTATTCAAAATATTATGTACTCACACTCCTCAGCAAGTTCTACAAGTTCGTAATTGTAATTTCCGAACTCCCTGTAACAGATAAAACGATACAATGAATCGCCTTAATTGAAAGAGATTTATAATTGTGGAGGAAAACGAGAGCGAAGAAGGATTGTTCAAAACCAAAGAGAGTTGGAAAAAGGTCCTCGACAAAGAATGGTTCATAACACAGAGTTTGAGGAGATGTACTTGGATTATGTGGGAGAGGACTTATCAATAACTACTCGTCAGCTTGTCGGTGAAAACCAAATGTCGAAGAATATAATGTGAAGAATGTGTCTGAAGCAGCAGTTACACGTCATCATAAACAATGTGTTGAAGCAAGGGGACCAAATGATTTTTTATTGGCTTTCGGGACATCTACATATAACCATCTCAGTAGTGGAATGTCACTTATGACGATACGAACGCGAGGACAACACAACATCCAGTGTCCGGCGTAGAAAATCTCCTAACCGGCCAGGAATCGAACCCTGACCCCTTAGCTTAGCAGTTCACCACGCTGATCGTACAGCTACCAAGGCGGACTACCAAATAGTTCCAAACACAAACTTCATTGTGTCAACGGATTATCGATAAGAAAACTTCAGTAGTAAACCTCCTACTGTCTGTATTATTTCCATCAAGTTCATGGGATTTCAGCTGCCACAATAGCCATATCTGGAGTGATGTAAATTTATGTGCTGCACTCATATCACCAGTAAAGATTCTCTGTCAGCTCGTGGATTTGTGCAGCATAAAACCATTTGATAGAACTTTAATTGTTGCCACCCAGTTTGAACAGTACTCTTTATCTAGTGTTCCGTTGAGATGTGATGCCAAAGTTGTTGAGACTGTGCCTAATGTTGCCCATGACAGAATATTATTTCAAGATAATACTGCACGATCCCACTTCAATATTATTCTCCATGACCACTGGCATAGCAACTCTCATTGTTAGATTGGAAGAGGCAGTACTGCCCCATGGAAGATTTTGTCATATTGTGTTACACGAAGTTGTCAGTTTATGAAGCCCAGTAGCAACTAAAGACGAAATTATTTTTTCAAATTTTTTATTTTTCATTGAATTCTCAAAAGGAACTAAAAAGTAAATGCTTATTTCTAACCCTTAGTTCCTTATCTCAGAGTGTAAGTAGGCTGTTTCGGTTTTTATGTTGGTAACGCCACGTAGCGCTCTGTATGAAAATCACTAATTGTGCTGTGTTCAGTATGTGGCTGGTTTGCATTGTTGGAATTTTTGCTATTGTAGTGTTGGGCAGTTGGATGTGAACAGCGCGTAGCGTTGCGCAGTTGGAGGTGAGCCGCCAGCAGTGGTGGATGAGGGGAGAGAGATGGCAGAATTTTGAGAGCGGACGATCTGGACGTGTGTCCATCAGAAAGAGTAACTTTGTAATACTGTATATCATGAACTGATATGTATATATAATGACTTTTGAATATTATTAAGGTAAATACATTGTTTGTTCTCTATCAAAATCTTTCCTTTGCTAACTACGCCTATCAGTAGTTAGTGCCTTCAGTAGTTAGAACCTTTTATTTAGCTGGCAGTATTGGCGCTCGCTGTATTGCAGTAGTTCGAGTAACGAAGATTTTTGTGAGGTAAGTGATTCATGAAAGGTATAGGTTATTGTTCGTCAGGGCCATTCTTTTGTAGGGATTATTGAAATTCAGATTGCGTTGCGCTAAAAATATTGTGTGTCAGTTTAGTGTTGATCAGAAGAAGTAAAGAGAGAAATGTCTCAGTACGTTCAGTTCTTCTCAGCTGTTTGAAAATCAAATAACGAAAGAGGTTTATCAGCACAGTAAGTCATTAATTTTTCTAAGGGGATATTTCAAGAGTACTCAATGAAGGACCTTATAGCACCTATATAATTTAGACTCTAAAGATGTGAAATAGCCTCTTAATTTGACAAAAGTAGCATATGAAAAACTATGAGTAATTCAACTACTGAACATATTAGCAATATAACTGGATTATACTGAACCATGTAACTGATTCCTGAGAGGAATTTAATTTCAGCATCTTCAATTTTCACCGTCTTGACAGTAATCTACTCTCCTAAACTCACTCTGATATATGCTCAAACCACAAGTACTTACCAAGTGTTACACATTCACTATAATTCCGCATCTCCTTCCGTACTTATGTGTTCATTACTGCCACCGAAACTGTTTTACGTTTCTCCTATGGCAGGAATAGCCCTTAGTAATCAAACACCGATGTTTTCAGACTTTCGGCTTTTTTTTCTCTGTTTTCCTTCATATAGACACTCAAAACTTAATATGTGAAGTTGCTGGCAGTTCTTCAGATGAAGCCAGAGTTGACTAGCCAGTCGGAGTTGCCGAGCGGTTCTAGGCGCTACAGTCTGGAACCGCGCGACCGCTACGGTCGCAGGTTCGAATCCTGCCTCGGGCATGGATGTGTGTGATGTCCTTAGGTTAGTTAGGTTTAAGTAGTTCTAAGTGCTAGGAGACTGATGACCTAAGAAGTTAAGTCCCATAGTGCTCAGAGCCATTTGAACCAGAGTTGACTATTGTATGATATCCATGATTAGTAGCATGCAGAAATAAATGCTATGAGCTGTTTGAGTTTTCTTCCTAATGTTGTAAAACTGTTTATAGCATCAAACGAACATTTAAAAAGTGTTATGCTCATAGAAAAAACAAAAAATGAAATTAGGAATTTTGTGTTAATGTAAGATCATAGTTTGCTTTCATTTCCATGTTCTCGCGGTCCTTACAAGAGAAGTAAGTGACGACAATACAACTGTTCTGCTGTCAGCCGCAAATGAAGGCTCTCTAAATTTTCTCAGTAGTATTTTGCGAAAAAAACGTCGTCTTCCCTGAAGATATTCCCGTTTGAGTTCACGAAGCACTTCCATAATACTGATGTTTTGATCGAACCTATTGGTAATAAATCTGGCAGCTCACCTTTGAACTGCTTCGATGTCTGACCTTAATCCGACCTGGTGGGCATCCCGAATAAATGAGCACTGCTCAAGGACGGGACGCACTGTGGTTCTGTAAGTGGTCTCCTTTATAGATAAGCTACAATTTTCTAAAATTCTCCCAGTAAACCGAAGCCGCAGACCTTAAGTTCTCACTCCGTTTCACATCCCCTGGTTTCAGAGATTAATTTTTATTAATAATAAAATATGAATAATTATTCATAAAATTAATTATTATTTAGTATTGGTTAAAAACAGTCTTGGTTGCAATTTTAGTTTTTTTTTTTATTTTTCAACGACGCGTTTCGTCTTATTTAGGTATCTTCAGGTTATCTAAATAGACAACAGAGAACAAATACATCTACACTCCTGGAAATTGAAATAAGAACACCGTGAATTCATTGTCTCAGGAAGGGGAAACTTTATTGAAACGTTCCTGGGGTCAGATACATCACATGATCACACTGACAGAACCACAGGCACATAGACACAGGCAACAGAGCATGCACAATGTCGGCACTAGTACAGTGCATATCCACCTTTCGCAGCAATGCAGGCTGCTATTCTCCCATGTAGACGATCGTAGAGATGCTGGATGTAGTCCTGTGGAACGGCTTGCCATGCCATTTCCACCTCGCGCCTCAGTTGGACCAGCGATCGTGCTGGACGTGCAGACCGCGTGAGACGACGCTTCATCCAGTCCCAAACATGCTCAATGGGGGAAAGATCCGGAGATCTTGCTGGCCAGGGTAGTTGACTTACACCTTCTAGAGCACGTTGGGTGGCACGGGATACATGCGGACGTGCATTGTCCTGTTGGAACAGCAAGTTCCCTTGCCGGTCTAGGAATGGTAGAACGATGGGTTCGATGACGGTTTGGATGTACCGTGCACTATTCAGTGTCCCCTCGACGATCACCAGTGGTGTACGGCCAGTGTAGGAGATCGCTCCCCACACCATGATGCCGGGTGTTGGCCCTGTGTGCCTCGGTCGTATGCAGTCCTGATTGTGGCGCTCACCTGCACGGCGCCATTCGTCCCTCCATTCACGCCTGTCGCGACACCACTGGAGGCGGGCTGCACAATGTTGGGGCGTGAGCGGAAGACGGCCTAACGGTGTGCGGGACCGTAGCCCAGCTTCATGGAGACGGTTGCGAATGGTCCTCGCCGATACCCCAGGAGCAACAGTGTCCCTAATTTGCTGGGAAGTGGCGGTGCGGTCCCCTAGGGCACTGCGTAGGATCCTACGGTCTTGGCGTGCATCCGTGCGTCGCTGCGGTCCGGTCCCAGGTCGACGGGCACGTGCACCTTCCGCCGACCACTGGCGACAACATCGATGTACTGTGGAGACCTCACGCCCCAATTCGGCGGTACGTCCACCCGGCCTCCCGCATGCCCACTATACGCCCTCGCTCAAAGTCCGTCAACTGCACATACGGTTCACGTCCACGCTGTCGCGGCATGCTACCAGTGTTAAAGACTGCGATGGAGCTCCGTATGCCACGGCAAACTGGCTGACACTGACGGCGGCGGTGCACAAATGCTGCGCAGCTAGCGCCATTCGACGGCCAACACCGCGGTTCCTGGTGTGTCCGCTGTGCCGTGCGTGTGATCATTGCTTGTACAGCCCTCTCGCAGTGTCCGGAGCAAGTATGGTGGGTCTGTCACACCGGTGTCAATGTGTTCTTTTTTCCATTTCCAGGAGTGTATTTAACAATCGCGATCGCGTTGTGCAGATTTGGACAACCTATAAGCATGTATAAGTAGATCACCTATTGAAAATATCAACAGATCACCTATTGAAAGAGCAAATATCTTAATTAGATATTTCTTAAGAATCCTTTAGTCAGTATAGCCAAAGGGCATCGTCGAATATATCAGGCCAACATCGCCTTCGTTAAACTCAGTAAAAACTAGAAATATAAAATAGTAAAATCATTACCTTTTCTAGATGGACGCGAGAGGCACTAAGATCTGCATAACGCGTTCCCGTTCACAGGAGCGAGTAACAGTAAGATGGTGGCTGAATTTGTAATTATTATTAATTAATCAGTATTGTTCTCATCAACAATAACAATAAAAACATACGGTTAGGTAAGACGAGGCTGTCGGTCAAAGATCCCGTATTAATGTAAAGCGAGTGACTGCGTGTGAGATCGCTCCCCAAGTTTTTATATATTTTTAGGTTTCAGATACATATTTTAACGGTTTTTGTGACAATATTTACTATATAAGTGACTTATTAGTGGTTTCTTCATTCACCTCTGCCTTTCTTGTTTTGTGACCTGATATTTGTGAGTGTTTCGTATCGAGCAACGTAACCTCTTACCTGTGTTTAGATTCCGCGCTGACCAATTGCAGCTGTAGCGGCGCATCGAAAGCTAAGTACTAATTAATTGTTTGTGTATAGTGGTTTATTTAGGAACTTTAGTAGTCTTCAACCGGAGTTTTTTGTGTTTTCTGGTGAAATAATTTCAGAAGAACCTTTCGGGAACTGTTTTCAGCTTCGTTACTATGTCATTAGACGTTTGATTCTCTTTCTGTATTAGTCTTTTGTTATATTCACATTTGTTGTTTATTAATACTGCTAATAATAGTAGTTACTTCCCTCGTAGAGTAAGTTTGTGATTATTGTAGTCAGGTTTTTAACATCTTCTTATTGTAGTAGCGGAACTTAGAAAAAGTAAAATTTTACCATGAGTGAGAAGTGTGGGCTTTGCCGTAGGTTCGTGAGTAATTTATTGCGGTGTGAGACGTGTTCGAAGTATTTTCACTGTTGGGAATGCAGTGGGGAAGCCAGTGCGCATTCTGGTGAGATCCTCTCCTGGAACTGCAGGTTATGTAGCAAGAGTAAGTTGATAGAGGAGCAGGAGCGTAAGATCTGTGCCCTCCAGGTGCAGTTGAAAAACGCACAGGAGGAGCTAGATAGGATGAGGAGGGAGAAGGGGGTTGGAGAATGGGAGCTGGCTGTTGGCAAGAGATATGCTAGGAGAAGAAGGTTTTCAGATAGTTTTACTATTGGTGTTTACAATAGATATGACCAACTGTCAGAGTCTAGTGGAGAGGAATCTCTAGTAGCTGTAGATGTAGGAAGTATGCAGCAGACCTCAGTAGTTACGGTGGCTAGAACAGTTGCAAAGTCGAAGAGGAAGAAGGAGGTTCTGCTGTTAGGTAGTTCTCATGGCAGAGGTGTAGGCCAGCAGTCGCAGGAAGTGCTGGGGAGTGAGCACCAGGTCACCAGCATTGTGAAGCCTAATGCAGGATTGGCTCAGGTGAGTGTTAATATAGGGGGGTTATGTAGGGATTTTACTAAAGAGGATCAGGTAGTGACTGTGGGTGGGGCTGGTAATAGTATTGATAGGGATTGGGAGTATGACATAGATGGTGACCTGTAAAAGATAGCCACTCAGACTGCCAACACGAATGTGCATTTCGTGGAACTGTTTCAGCGTCACGATCGGCCTCATCTTAATACAGCCGTCAGGCATAATAACATGAGACTTGGTGGTGCGCTGATGACAGAAAGCAAGGGTCACATTTCAGTGGTGTCGGTGGAGTCTATCAGCAGGACGGGTTTCATTAGACATGGCCTGCACCTCAACAGGTATGGGAAGGGAAGGTTGGCAATGCTTATAGGTGACAGCATAGGTGGGGTTGGTGGGATCACTCATGGGAAAATTCCTGCAGTAGTGGGTGTTAGAGCTGCACCTTTTTTAGATTGAAGTCAGCTGATAGGTATTCTTGCTTCAGGGAAGTCTCTCTAACAAAGGAACCACTTTTGACAAAGCTTAGTTATCCGAGTACTGAGGGAATTAGTATATTTCATCAAAATATACAAGGTATTACAGATAAAGTTAGTGAACTGCTTATAGATGTTGACTCTGAAATTATTGGTATATCTGAACACTTCTTAAATATGGAAATAATTCAGAGGCTTCCTTTTCCAGGATACAGGTTGGCTGGCAGCTTTTCTAGGAGCTCTTTGCGGTGTGGGGGAGTAGCCATGTATGTGAAAAACGGCATCCTATTTGAGTCAATTGATGTTTCAAAGTACTGCACTGCAAAGATGTTTGAATGTTGTGCAGGTGTGGTTAAATTTAACGGAGCTAAACTTCTAACTGTTGTTATTTATAGATCCACAGACTCCGATCTCACAACATTTTTGCTAAAGCTAGAGGAGGTTCTTGGTTCACTTTATAGGAAATACAAAAAGTTAGTTATATGTGGTGACTTCAATATTAATTGTATAAGAGATTGTGCAAGGAAGAGGATACTGGTAGACCTCCTTAATTCATATGATCTTATGCAAACCGTATTCTTTCTAACGAGAGTGCAAGCGAACAGTATAACAACCATAGACTACATTTTTGTTCATTCCTCATTACTAGAAGGGCATTCTGTTAGCAAAAAGGTGAATGGCATTTCAGATCATGATGCACAAATTTTAGCTCTAAAAGATTTTCGTGCTGCAACACGTGTTAAATATAGTCATCAGCTGTTTAGGAAAGCTGATCCAGTTGCTGTAGAGACCTTTGTAAACCTTATCAAGGAACAAGACTGGCAAGATGTTTATGGCGCTGATACAGTAGACAATAAATATAATGCTTTTCTCAAGACTTTTCTCGTGCTCTTTGAAAGTTGCTTTCCGTTAGAACGTTCAAAACAGGGTACTAGCACAACCAGGCAGCCTGGGTGGCTGACTAGAGGGATAAGTATATCTTGTAGAACAAAGTGGCAATCATATCAAAACGTTAGAAACAGTCAAAATCTAAATGCAGCAGCCCATTACAAACAGTATTGTAAGGTGTTTAAAAATGTTATTAGGAAGGCAAAAAGTATATGATATGCAGATAGAATAGCTAAGTCTCAGGATAAAATTGAAACCATATGGTCAGTCGTAAAGGAAGTGGCTGGTCTGCAGAGACAGGTCGAGGATATAGAATCAGTGCGTAGTGGGAATGTCCGTGTTACTGGTAAGTCGCATATATGTACAGCATTTAATAATCACTTTCTGAATAAAGCAGGTGAACTAAATAGAAACCTAGTCCCAACAGGGAATCATATAGCGCTCTTAGAAAAAAGTGTTCCGAGACTGTTACCTGAATGCGCTCCTCCATGATACTGACAAGAGGGAGATTGAGTTAATAATTGAATCACTAAAGACAAAGAACTCTCATGGATATGACGGGGTATCTAGCAGAATACTGAAGTATTGTTCTATGTATGTTAGCCCAGTACTTAGCCATATCTGTAACTTTTCCTTTAGGAGTGGTCGGTTTCCTGACCGATTAAAGTACTCGGTAGTGAAGCCAGTTTATAAAAAGGGAGACATTGATAATGTTGACAATTTTAGACCTATTTCTATGTCATCGGTGTTTGCTAAAGTTATCGAGAAGGTTGTATATACAAGGTTACTGGAGCATTTAAATTCACATAATTTGCTGTCAAATGTTCAGTTTGGTTTTAGAAATGGTTTAACAGCTGAAAATGCTATATTCTCTTTTCTCCGTGAGGGTTTGGATGGATTAAATAAAAGGTTGCGAACGCTTGGTGTTTTCTTTGATTTAACGAAGGCTTTTGACTGTGTTGACCACAAAATATTACTGCAGAAGTTGGACCATTATGGAGTAAGGGGAGTAGCTTACAATTGGTCCGCCTCTTACTTTAAGAAAAGAAAGCAGAAGGTAATTCTCCGCAATATTGAGAGTGGTAGTGATGTTCAGTCCCAATGGGGCACTGTTAAGTGGGGCGTTCCCCAAGGGTCGGTGCTGGGGCCTTCTAGTATTAGAGGTGATTCAAAAATATTTCTGTTTGCCGATGACACCAGCTTGATAGCGAAGGATCTTGCGTGTGATACTGAAACAGTATCAAATAATGTAGTTCATGAAATAAGTTTGTGGCTTGTGGAAAGTAATTTGATGCTAAATCACAGTAAGACTCAGTTTTTACAGTTTCTAACTCACAATTCAACAAGAACCGATATTTTGATCAGACAGAATGGGCATATTATAAGCGAGACGGAACAGTTCAAGTTCCTAGGCGTTCGGATAGATAGTAAGCTGCTGTGGACAGCCCATGTCCAGGATCTTGTTCAGAATCTAAATACTGCTTTATTTACCATTAGAACAGTATCTAAAATAAGTGACACTTCAACACGAAAAGTAGTCTACTTCGTATATTTTCATACGCTTATGTCGTATGGTATTATTTTTTGGGGTAATTCTTCTGATTCAAAAAGGGTATTTTTGGCTCAAAAACGGGCTGTTCGAGCTATATGTGGTGCAAGTTCGAGAACCTCTTGTCGACCCCTATTCAATAGTCTGGGAATTCTGACATTGCCCTCACAGTATATATTTTCTTTAATGTCATTTGTTGTTAGCAATATTAGCCTATTCCCAAGAGTTAGTAGCTTTCACTCAGTTAATACTAGGCAGAAATCAAATCTGCATGTGGAATGCACTTCCTTTACTCTTGTGCAGAAAGGAGTGCAGTATTCTGCTGCATCCATTTTCAATAAGCTACCACAAGAACTCAAAAATCTTAGCAGTAGCCCAAACTCTTTTAAGTCTAAACTGAAGAGTTTGCTCATGGCTCACTCCTTCGATTCTGTCGAGGAGCTCCTGGAAGAGCTAAAAAATTAAGCAAATTCCAGTGTTACATTGTTGATTTTCTTTATTTAAACTTACGACTTGTCACCTGAATATGTTTTTTTTTATTTCATTTTATCTGTTTCTAATATCGTGTTATAATTTCATGTATTGACTAGTTCCATGACCATGGAGACTTCTCCTTAATTTGGTCCCACGGAACAATAAATAAATAAATAAATAAATCTCTCCAGAGGGAACACACGAGGCAATACTGACCTTGCGACTTACCATAGAACACAGATTGAAGAAAGACAAAGTCATGTTTATAGTATTTGTAGATTTAGAGGCAACACTGACTAGAACCCACTTTTAGGAACCGTGGACGTTATCTACAATCTGCACAGAAACCAGACTGCAGTTATAAGAGTCGAATGAGATGAAACTTTCTCTGTTCGAACAGGCCTTGGAAGGCCCAATGGTACAATCGACCAAGGTGTCATCCACAGCCTACTGGCATCAACCGAGAAGCGTGGGGACCTGGAGGCGCTACTACTAGATCAAGTAGCTCCTCAATTGATATCACGATGCTCAGTGCACCCTGGCAGGGCAAGAGCGCATGGCGGTCCGGATGGTCTCCCATTCAAGTGCCAACCACGCCCGACGGTGCTAAACTTCGGTCATCTGATGGAAAGTTGTGTATCCACTGCGGCACCGTCATTTACCGAATGACATGAAAGGGAAGCAATAATTGAGAATGGAGTCAGACAGGGTGGTAGCCCACCCCGATGTTATTCAATCTGTACATTCAGCAAGCAGTAAAGAAGACCTATGAGAAATCTGGAAAGGGAATTAATGATCAGGGAGAAAAAATAAAAACTTTGAGGTTTGCGGTTGAACAGATTGCATAGTATCTCGAAAAGAGGTTATAAAATGAGCAGCAACAAAAGTATAACTGAGGTAATGGAATGTAATCGAATTCAGCCAGGTGAAGTTGAGGGAATGAGATTAGGAAATGAAACACTAAAAGCAGTAGACGAGTCTTGCTATTTGGGCACCAAAGTAATTGCTAATAGACAAAGAAGAGAGGACATGAAATTCAGACTGGCCATAGCAAGGAAACCGTTTCTGAATAAGAGGAATTTGTTAAAATCGACTGTAAATTAAAGTCTTTTCTGAATTTATTTGTCTGAAGTGTAGGCTTGAACGGAAGTGGCAGTAACTGTTCAGACAATAAGAGAACAAAATCGTTTGGAATTTGAAGCTACGGAGGAATGCCGAAGATCAAATGGGTGGTTTGTATTATCAATGAGGATGTACCGAATCGAAATGGGAAGAAAAGGGGAAAAAATGTAAAGCAGAACTTGACTAGTGGAAGGAATTGGTTGGTAGGACAGACCGTCATCCATCAAGGCACTGACTGGTGTGCACTGGAAGGAAGTGTTTGTGCGTGTAGCGCGGCGGGGGGAGGGAAAGGGGGAGTCGGAGGGTCTAGTCAAGTCTTCCAGTCAAATTGTAGTGTACTTTTCTTTTCTTTTCTCCCCGGCTGGATTGACTACCTCCTCATTCATTATACAAAACTGAAGAGGGAAACCAAGACTTGAGTACAGTAAACAGGTCCAAATAAATGTAGGTTGCAAAGGTGAAGAGGCTTGTGGAGAGCCATATCAAATCATTTTTGACAACGGCCCACAAAAACCATACCACCTTCCGTGAACAATCAAACTACATGAACTTTTATTTTATTTCAAACTTGAGTGTGACTCAAATAATACAGTAGACTATGAAAGTTATGAGTTAATGAATTAAACGTGGGTGTTTAATCTTATTTGTGACTATGTTGTCTGTTATCTTACCAAACAAAGGTGTCCTTAAGTAAGAATTCTTGACCCAAAGTAGTGAATAGTTTCTGTGCTCACTTAACACACATAATAAGAGTAGTCAGATAGAGTTACTGTAAAACGTTTGGTGAAAAGAGATCTTGCTTAACCTGTTAACAACGTCTGATAAGGTTAATCCTCCTGTTGATAACTGTGGTAATCAGCTGGAATGACTCCAGCTGAGGATCGACTCCCAAGATATGCAATATTCTTCCTCTCATTACATCAGTCTTAACGTTACTGCTCTTTACTATGAGGGTCACTCCAAAAGAAATTCACACTATTTTTTAAAAATCCATCTTTTATTCTACATGTTTGAAAGTTTTACAGTGTGTAGATACATCCTTTAGGAACAATATTTTCATTTCTCCAAATAATTTCCATCCCTTTCAACTGCCTTACGCTATCTTGGAACCAGCGCCTGTATACCCTCACGGTAAAATTCTGGACCAACCTGTTGGAGCCATTGTTTGGCAGCGTGCGCAAGGGAGTAATCATCTTCAAACCTTGTTCCACGAAGAGAGTCTTTCAGTTTCCCAAAGAGATGATAGTCACATGGAACCAGGTCATGACTGTAAGGCGGGTGTTTCAGTGTTGTCCATCCGAGTTTTGTAATCGCTTCCATGGTTTTTTGACTGACATGTGTCCATGCATTGTCGTGCAACAGCAAAACATCCTGCTTTTGCCGATGTGGTCGAACATTACTCAGTCGAGCTTGAAGTTTCTTCAGTGTCGTCACATATGCATCAGAATTTATAGTGGTTTCCACTTGCATGATGTCCACAAGCAAGAGTCCTTCGGAATCGAAAAACACCGTAGCCATAACTTTTCCAGCAGAAGGTGTGGTTTTGAATTTTTTTTCTTGGGTGAATTTGCATGATGCCACTCCATTGATTGCCTCTTCATCTCTGGTCAAAAATGATGGCACTATGTTTCATCACCTGTCACAATTCATCGAAGAAATTCATCTCCACCATTCTCGTACTGTTCCAAAAGTTCGCTGGATACCGCTTTTCTTGTATCTTTGTGAGCCACTGTCAACATCCTGGGAACCCACCTGGCACAAACCTTAACACTTTCAATATTCTGAAAACACTTCCCTCCCATACCCCAACGTAGCGTGACAATTCGTTCACTGTGATGCGTCTATCAGCAGTCACCAATTCGTTAACTCTCTGCGCATTGTCTGGAGTGTGTGCAGTACGAGGCCTGCCACTGCGAGGACAATCCTCAGTATTGCCATGCCCGCTTTCAACAAGTAACCTGCTTCCCCACCGACTAACTGTACAGCAGCATCTCCATACACCTTTTTCAACCTCTTGTGGATGTTTCCAACTGTCTCGTTTTCACAGCACAGGAATTCTATGACAGCATGTTGCTTATGACGAACGTCAAGTGTAGCAGCCATCTTGAAGACATGCTGAGACGGCGTCACCCACGGGAACAAGTTGAACTAAGTTTGGAAACTAGCGGGAAGGATGTATCTACACACTGTAAAACTTTCACACATTCAGAATGAAAACTGTACTTTTTTAAAAATAGTGTGCATTTCTTTTGGAGTGACCCTCGTAATTATTATTCCACTTGCTGTGATTTAAGACTTAGGGTCCTATTGAAGGGATAGCTTCTTAGACATTCAGTTTCATGTATTACTACTAATAACTACTGTAACAGTCTCGATGCCTTCCGATTCTCCCAGCCAGGCCAGGACAGGGAAGCGGTGAGCCACGTGCCGTGCCGCCAGAGGACTCAGCTGCTTTAGCGCTGATGGTGCTGCCTACACAGCCGACCAGTCAGTTTCTCCGCAATCAGGTCAGCCGAGGTTTACCTGTAGCGGGCCTTGGAGCCTGCTCCTTCTAGAAAAAAAAAAGTTCAAATGTGTGTGAATCTTATGGGACTTAACTGCTAAGGTCATCAGTCCCTAAGCTTACACACTACTTAACCTAAATTATCCTAAGGACAAACACACACACCCATGCCCGAGGGAGGACTCGAACCCCCGCCGGGACCAGCCGCTCCTTCTAGAGATTCCTGCCCTCGACCCACTAGGTCGTGACGGGCAGACCCAAAATACTGACACCCAAGAGACTGAAGTTTTCCTTATGCCTGCCCTACGCAGAACTCATTCACCCCGTTTTGAATAAACCAGTTGTGTGTAAAGTATACATTCCTATTAACATTAAATCTTCAAAATTCTGACGCCCATTGCCAACCATGGCCATTCTGAACACTGGTGTACTGAAGTTCAATCACTTAAGCCTATTCGTGCTTACCCCAAAAGACTTCTAGAAAAACCGAACAAATGTGAGTAGGAATAGCGCTCTGACTGTAAAAAAATTTTAATATATTTAAGATAGTTCATTTAGAGGCTTTGGTGAGTGAGTTTGCGAGTATCAAAATATGCGACGTAAATGGCCGTATCTTTTGACTGAAGTGATTCAGAAATTTTTTAAATCGCCAAGGGACCGTAGACTTTAGTGCGAATTTCAGTTCGATACTTCTACCCGTTCCTGAGAAAAACGGATCTTAACAGACGGACAGACAGTCAGACGAACAAAAAACGGTCCTATAAGGGTTCTGTTTCCACCGACTGCGGCTAGGAACCCTAACAGCATTTCCTCACGGAGTAGAAACCTCAGAATTTCCGCAGATGATGCAGTTATCAATAACAAAGTATCGTCTGAAAGAAGCTGAACAAGTATTCACTCAGGTATTGTTAAGATTTCAGGGATTGACAACTTTCCTTAAATACTCAGAAATGTAAAATGGTACATTTCACATAACGAAGAAAATGTAGTATCGTATGATTATAATATCAATGAGTCACAATCGGAATCCGTCAATTCAAACAAGTACGTGGCTGTAACAATTTGGTGGGATATGAAATGGAACTAACACTAAGTCTCCGTCGTAGGTAAAGCAGGTGACAGATTGCCGTTCCTTGGTAGACCACTAGGGAAATGCAATCAGTCTACAAAGGAGAATCCATTCAAAGCAGACTTATCCTGGAATAATGTGTGTGTGCTCAAATGTGTGCGAATTCCTAAGGGACCAAACTGCTGAGGTCGTCGGTCCCTAGACTTACACACTACTTAAACGAACTTATGCTAAGAACAACACACACACACCCAAGCCCGAGGGTGGACTCGAACCTCCGGCGGGAGGGGCCCGGAATAATGTTCAGGTATGTGGCACCCGTACCAAATATGCCTAACAGGAGGCACTGAATGAGTAAAGTGAAGCGTAGCACGATTCGTTCAATCCTTAGGAGAATGTCACGAAGATAAAGAAAAGCCTGAACCGGTAGACGCTGAAGACAGGCTCAACTCGCCCGTGAAAATCTACTTAGAAAGTCTCTAGAACTAACATTAAGTGATGAATCTGGTTACACAGGGTTGTCCATTGCTCATGATCCGGCCAAATATCTCACGAAATAAGCGTCAAACGAAAAAACTACAAAGTACGAAACTTGCCTTGCTTGAAGGGGGAAACCAGTTGGCGCTATGGTTGGCCCGCTAGATGGCGCTGCCATAGGTCAAATGGATATCAACTGCTTTTTCAAAAAAAATAGGAACCCCCTTTTTTATTACATATTCGTGTAGTACGTAAAGAAATATGAATGTTTTAGTTGGGCCACTTTTTTCGCTTTGTGATAGATGGCGCTGTAATTGCCACAAACATATGGCTCACAATTTTAGCCGAACAGTTTGCAACAGGTAGGTTATTTAAATTAAAATACAGAACGTAGGTACGTTTGAACATTTTATTTCGGTTGTTCCAATGTGATACATGTACCTTTGCGAACTTATCATTTCTGAGAACACATATTGTTACAGCGTGATTACCTGTAAATACCACATTAATGCAATAAATACTCAAAATGATGTCAGTCAACCTCAATGCATTTGGTAATACGTGTAACGACATTCCTCTCAACAGCAAGTAAGTCGCCTTCCGTAATTTTCGCACATGCATTGACAATGGGCTGACGCATTTTGTCAGGCGTTGCGGTGGATCACGATAGCAAATATCCTTGAACATTCCCCACAGAAAGAAATCCGGGGACATCAGATCCGGTGAACGTGCGGACCATGGTATGGTGCTTCGACGAACAATCCAACTGTCATGAAATATGCTATTCAATACAGCTTCAACCGCACGCGAGCTATGTGCCGGACATCCATCATGTTGGAAGTACATCGCCATTCTGTCATACAGTGAAACGTCTTGTAGTAACATCGGTAGAACATTACGTAGGAAATCAGCATATATTACACCATTTAGATTGCCATCGATAAAATGGGGGCCAATTATCCTTCCGCCCATAATGCCACACCATACATTAACCCGCCAAGGTCGCTGATGTTCCACTTGTCGCAGCAATCGTGGATTTTCTGTTGCCCAATAGTGCATATTATGCCGGTTTGCCGGCCAGGTTGACCGAGCGGTTCTAGACGCTTCAGTCTGGAACCGCGCGACCGCTACGGTCGCAGGTTCGAATCCTGCCTCGGGCATGGATGTGTGTGATGTCCTTAGGTTAGTTAGGATTAAGTAGTTCTAAGTTCTAGGGGACTGATGACCTCAGAATTTAAGTCCCACGGTGCTCAGAGCCATTTGAACCATTTATGCCGGTTTACGTTACCGCTGTTTGTGAATGACACTTCGTCGCTAAATAGAACGCGTGCAAAAAATCTGTCATCGTCCCGTAATTTCTCTTGTGTCCAGTGGCAGAATTGTACACGACGTTCAAAGTCGTCGCCATGCAATTCCTGGTGCATAGAAATATGGTACGGGTGCAATCGATGTTGATGTAGCATTCTCAACACCGACGTTTTTCAGATTCCCGATTCTCGCGCCATTTGTCTGCTACTGATGTGCGGATTAGCCGCGACAGCAGCTAAAACACCTACTTGGGCATCATCATGTGTTTCAGGTCGTGGTTGACGTTTCACATGTGGCTGAACACTTCCTGTTTCCTTAAATAACGTTACTATCCGGCGAACGGTCCGGACACTTGGATGGTGTCGTCCAGGATACCGAGCAGCATACATAGCACACGCCCGTTGGGTATTTTTATCACAATAGACATACATCAACACGATATCGACCTATTTCGAATTGGTAAATGGTCATTTTAACTCGGGTAATGTATCACGAAGCAAATACCGTCCACACTGGCGGAATGTTACGTGGTACCACGTACTTATACGTTTGTGACTATAACAGCGCCATCTATCACAAAGCGCACAAAGTGGTCCAACTAAAACATTCATATTTATTTACGTACTACACGAATATGTAATAAAAATGGGGGTTCCTATTTTTAAAAAAACGCAGTTGATATCCGTTTGACCTATCGCAGCGCCATCTAGGGGGCCAACCATAGCGCCATCTGGTTTCCCCCTTCAAGCTAGACGAGTTTCGTTCTTCGTAGTTTTATCGTTTGATGTTTATTTCGTGAGATATTTGGCCCGGTCACTATCAATGGACGACCCTGTATATTACAATATCATCGCTTCTACAGAGATCGCGTAGACAAGATTACACTACTTACAGTGCGCACAGAAGCATTTGATCGATCAGTCTTCCCGAACTCCGAACGTGAATGGAACGGGAAAAAGTCCTAGTAACTGTTGCAATGGGACGTACTCTCTAGGATGCACTTCACGGTAGATTGCTGAGTATGGATGTCGACGGAATGCGCTGTTCCCTACGTTGATTTCATCCTACCTACTGTATGCTCAATTCTTGGTCTCCCTCTGCAGTTTTATATACTGAATGACAAACTACTAAATCGAAATTGGGAGAAACGAAATTTATAGCACAACGTAATTAAAGGACTTGAGCGCTGACGAACTGAGCTACTGAGCTCCCCCGTGTGGGGAGGGGATTTAAATCGGCTGCCCGCCCTCAGGAGGTCAGTTCGTCAGCGCACCTGACGATGGCGACATGTCTGATCGCCGAAATACTGTGCCCGATGGACGCTATGAACCGGCAGTATACCCGTGGACTGTTCGAGCAACAAATACGCCGGGAGAAACTGAAGAATCACAGTCAGTTCCTTGATCCATCACGATATGTCCTAACAACCAATCCCTTTTTTAGTCAAGGTGTCCTACATTTTTTTCTTTTCTCACAAACCTCCTCTTTAATTATACAAACTACTCACCCATTCTTCAATACTATCTCATTTCAAAATCATTTTTTTAACATGACAATTTAGCGGACGGGCATCCATAGCCAAACTTTTGCATGTTATATAAAAACCGTTGCACCTGCTCTAAATCCTTTATTTAAGGCACGGCCGATTTCTTAAGTTAAACTACATCATCAGGTGCAAATCTGAATAGAAACAAGAAAGAGACCGTAGATAATGTTACGCAAAGACCATATCACAGTGTTAAAAAGTGTCCACAAGACTGAATACTTTCATCATAGCGATGGTAATGGATTAAAAATGCGGCATGAAACTGGAATCTATTAACAAATGGAACGAGAAAAAAGATTATAAAAGTTACTGAAACGAATGGGGGGGGGGGGGGGGAAGGGACAAGTCGAAATGTAGAGGAGTAAACAGTACATCAGCCGAAGCCGCGCCGGGAAGAAATGCTGCGACCGCCATACATGAACTGGCATGGTATCATGGAAGCATAAATATCATCCGATATACTTTAAGGTAACGCTTGGGAATCGGGCGTACAAAAGTAAACATATTAATAAAGATAGAAAATGTCAAGTGAATAACTCATAGACATAGAGATTAAACCTGGAACCTGTTGTGGGCCGTTTATAAACATAATATTTTGAATTTAAAATCTTAAAATTTCTTACGGCTTTCAAAAACATAAAAATGTTTAAACGATATTCAACAATTTTCATAATCGAGAATCGTTCTAGCAAAAGACACGAAGGAAGAGGAAGTAAGGGGGACAGAGCGAATGAACAGTGCTGTTCATTTAAGTAATCACAGCTAGCCAAAAACGCTATATGCCTTAATTTAGTTTGAGTATTAAGTGTATGGTTTTAAGATTTTCTTAACGCACGGTAGATCTCCCGTTCTTCCAAGACATTAAGAACGTTCCCCTTGCGCCCCGTATGCAAAATTGTAAAACCACATCTAATACCAAAAACTGAGTGACTTGTTCCGGATAAACGTGAACTCAAGGCAGAACTGGAATCCGAACCAGAAATATGTTCCATAAACCTAACTTCTTAGGACCTTCCAAATTGACCCATATATTTCGACTGACAATCGTCACTGGTGACGTTGTAAACACCTGACGACTCGTGAGGCTCGCGTTTCGTCCTCGCTCTGTATTTAAACTTCAGTTCATAATTCCTAGGAATGAAATATGCTAGGTCAGTATCTTTTGTAGCCAACTGTAGTCCATTCTGTTTGAAACCGTTGCATAGCACAGAATACTATGATGAGAAAAGATCCTAGGGCCATTCTTCTCCACGGGGAGTAATGAAGATGAAATATCCTGTTGATCCTGGGCCGGAGCAGTCCTACGGCTCTTTCCCTTTTCCTGTTTTAAAAGGCTCTTGTTAATACTCAGGACAAAATCAGCGTGGTACACATTAGAACCTGCTACGAACTGGATGGCCCTATATTAGCGTTCAAAGATGTCTCTGGGCACCATGGGACTTAACTTCTGAGGTCATCAGCCCCCTAGAACTTAGAACTACTTAAACCTAACTAACCTAAGGACATCACAAACATCCATGCCCGAGGCAGGAATCGAACCTGCGACCGCAGCAGTCGCGCGGCTCCAGACTGTAGCGCCTAGAACCGCTTGGCCACGGAAAGCCGGCTATTAGCGTTCATAAGCTACTTCATGTAATGGGGCGTTACGTAATCCATGAAGCACTGGCCGTAAACCTGTCTTTTTATACTCTAGATGGTAGAAGGAAGAGCTGTGAATAGCCAGATCCGTGGCTGCTGTTTCCCTATAAATGTCGTTTCTCAAAAGGATTCCCTGTCATGGTGACTGACGTGTCCAAAAATGGTAACATCCCATTTCTGGACACTACGTTAGGGAATTCTTTAGGGAATGACATTTACAGGAACCAGTAACCACGAATTTGGTTCTTCACAGCTCTTCCTATTATCCTCTAGAGTGCAAAAAGGCAGCTTCTCGGTCAATGCTTTATAGATTACATAACACCTCATTACTTAAACTAGCATATGAACGCGAATATAGGGCCATCCAGATGGATACCACGTAGATTTTGTGCCGAATATTGTCAAGAGTCTTCTATAATAAGAAAAAAGGAAAGAGCCGTAGCTCTGCTCCGGCCCAAGATCAACAGGATATTTCATCTTCATTACTCTCCGTGGAGGAGAATGGCCCTAGGGTCTTTTCTTATCATAGAATTCAGTACTATGGCACTGTTTCAAATAGAGTGGGTATACAGTTAGCTACGAAAGATATTGTCCCCGCACATTTCGTTCCTAGGAATTATGCGCTGAGGTTTAAACACAGGAAAGGACGGCACGTGAACCCCAGACGTCGTCAGGTGTTTACATCACAAGTGATTATTGTCAGTCGAATTACATGGGCCAATCTGAAAGGTCGTTTGAAGTTAGGTTTAAGGAACACATTTCTGGTTCGGATTCCAGTTCCGCCTTGCGTTCACGTTTATCCGGAACGTGTCACTCAGCTTCTGGTATTACATGTTGTTTTGCAAATTTGCGTACGGGACGCAAGGGCAACGTTGTCCATATCTTCGAACAGTAGGAGATCTACCGTGCATTAAGATAATCTTCAAACCAACCACTTAATTGCCAAACTGAATTAAGTCATAAAGTCATTTTGGCTAGCTTTGATTACTTAAATGAATAATGTGGTTCATTTTCGCTGCGCCGGCCGAAGTGGCCGTGCGGTTAAAAGCGCTGCAGTCTGGAACCGCAAGACCGCTACGGTCGCAGGTTCGAATCCTGCCTCGGGCATGGATGTTTGTGATGTCCTTAGGTTAGTTAGGTTTAACTAGTTCTAAGTTCTAGGGGACTAATGACCTCAGCAGTTGAGTCCCATAGTGCTCAGAGAGCCATTTTCGCTGCTCCCTTATTTCCTCTTCCTTGGTGCCTTTGCTAGAACGATTCTCGATTATGAAAATTTTTTAAAATTGTAAGAAATTTTAAGATTTTAAATTCGAAATGTTATGTTTGTAAATGGCTAACAACAGGTTCTAGGCTTTTATCCCTATGTCTATGAGTTATTGATATGTTTATTTTTGTACACCCATTTCCCAAATGTTTCCTTGAAGTTCATCGGATGATATTTACGCTTCCGCGCATGCGCCGTGTCTCTCGGGGCTATGTTTTCATATCCTGCTTGTTCATGTATGGCAGTCGCAGCATTCCGTTCCGGCGCGGCTTCGGCTGATGCACCGTTTACTCTATTCTTCGTCTTTGCCCCTACATCTACATCTACATACATACTCCGCAATCCACCATACGGTGCGTGGCGGAGGGTACCTCGTACCACAACTAGCATCTTCTCTCCCTGTTCCACTCCCAAACAGAACGAGGGAAAAATGATTGCCTATATGCCTCTGTACGAGCCCTAATCTCTCTTATCTTATCTTTGAGGTCTTTCCGCGAAATATAAGTTGGCGGCAGTAAAATTGTACTGTAGTCAGCCTCAAATGCTCTCCATCTTCTTTTCGGTGCTTTCTATAACCTACTCTCTCGTTCCGTTTGTTAACAGGTTCGAGTTTCACGCCGCATTTTTAATCCATGACTATCGGTTTATATGCAATTTCCCGAATTTTAAAGAAACGGTTGGGATCGATCTGTAAAAGAGGCTTGACTACTATAAGTCTTGCGGCCACCTTTTATCACTGTGATATGGTCTTTAAGTAACATTGTCCACGGTCTCTTTCTTGTTTTTACTCAGAATTGCATCTGATGATGTAATTGAAATTACGAAACCGGCCGTGCCTTTAATAAAGGATTTAGAACAGCTGCGGCGGATTTTATTCAATACGCTTTTGTTTTTTATTTTCTGAACGGCTTATTGCCACGTTTCACTCGCGTACAAGCCTGCACTAAAGATAAATTCGATCTGAAAAGACTTCCTAACATTTAAATTTATTATCAGTGTAAGGAACTTCACAGTACACTTCAGAGTGGTCTGCGTAATATGGATGTAGAGGGAATGCGCTGCTCTATCTTGCGGCTCAAGAGCTGGCTGGACAGTCCTCCGATTTCACTACGTCATGGGCGACGGTGTCAGCGTTGGCAGGCTGTAAACAGTTTCTGGTTTCCGCATAGCTGGGCGCCGCCTGACGGGGTAACGCGCTGCTATCCGCTCACATTGGCCGGGTGCAACCCTGCGTACAGGGAAGCATCAGGTGCGCGCGCCTTGTGGACGCGGATATCTGACCATCTGGACAGCTGCCTGCCTGCCCGTTCCTCGTAGCGGAGGGTCGTGGAATCGGATCCCGCTCCGACACACGGCGCTCACGCATCGACAGGCGGCTTTGCCCTGCCGTTGCCGCCGCGACGTCATCCTCATCGCAGACTGAAGATGGAGGCTGTGAGTGTTGAACTGTTATTGTTCTAGGCCAGGGGTCTCCAAACTTTTTAGTCCGCGGGCCACATTGACTCCTCCACGAAGTGATAAGGGTGAAGATCTTCCTAGTGGGATTAAAGCACCCTAGCACTCCATGATCACCGTAATGTAAGGCTAAAGGAAAGATGAAATCGCAAAAATCTTAGGTTGTGGGAATAGCTAGCACTGAAACGAACTACGATTTTTATTTAATTACATAATTTTGATTGGTGGGCGTACCTGACCGAAATTCTGGCGTATTTTGTATTTTATTCTGCCGAATTTCACCGACAAAAAAGTATGTCACTGCACATTCTTCACGAAAGCGTCCTGCAAAGTTAATGAAATCTCAAAATCATTGTTAGCAACACTATTACTACAAGACGTAATAGAGGTAGAGTATGTCAACGCGTTGTTATTTCAAGCGGCGCAACAATAAGTTTAGTTATGTAGTCTTGTAGCGAGTAGCAGAGTCAATGTCGCGGTGTATTGGTCGCGATAGGCCTCGAAACTCAATTGTTGGCATTATAGGTACCAGCTCAAATATTTGCCGGTGCGGATACCGGGGATGTCCGTCCAGCTAACGCGGGCCTGTTTGCCGGCCCTCGCGGGCCGTAGTTTGGAGACCCCTGTTCTAGGCCACCGCTAGACTGCTGAGCCGGAAAACGGAATAAGAAGACCAGAGAATATCTGTTTTAAATTTAGCTTTATTTGCAGCTTAACAGTGTCACGAGATGGTGCCTGGCTACTCCACTTTCATTCAAGCAGCATTTGCCAAACAATATCTACATCTACATACTTACTGTGCAAGCCATTGTACAGTAAACATGGCGGAAGGTACCTTTTACTACTGTTATTCCCTCTCCTGTACCACTCACAAATGGAGAGAGGGAAAAGTTACTGTTTATACACCTCTGTACGAGCCCTAATTTCTTTTGGCTCTGAGCACTATGGGACTTAACATCTATGGTCATCAGTCCCCTAGAACTTAGAACTACTTAAACCTAACTAACCTAAGGACATCACACAACACCCAGTCATCACGAGGCAGAGAAAATCCCTGACCCCGCCGGGAATCGAACCCGGGATCCTGGGCGCGGGAAGCGAGAACGCTAATTTCTTTTATCTTGTCTTCGTGGTCCTTACGGGAAATATACGTTGGCGGCAGTAGAATTGTACTGTAGTCAGCCACAAATGCCGCATCTCTAAATTTTCTCAATAGTGTTTCGAGGAAAGAATGTCCTCTTCCATCGCGGGATCCCCATCTGAGTTAACGAAACATCTCCGTAATGGTCGCGTGTCGATCGAACCTACCGGTAATAAATCTGCAGCACGCCACTAAACTGCTTCGAGGTCTTCCTTTAACCCGACGTGGCGGGGATCCCAAACATTCTCTCAATAAATCGAAGACGACCATTCGCCCTCCTTAATACCGACCTTATGCTTTGCATCGTATATTGCCTGTATAATTAATCGATGTTACAGTGTTTCGCGAAAAGAATGTCGTCTTCCATCCAGGGATTCCCATTTGAGTTAACGAAACATCTCCGTAATGGTCGTGTGTCGATCGAACCTACCGGTAACAAATCTGCAGCACGCCACCGAACTTTTTCGAGGTCTTCCTTTAATCCGACGTGGCAGGTATCCCAAACATTCTCTCAATAAACCGAAGACGACCATTCGTCCTCCCCACCGCCGACCTTACGCTTTGCAACGTTGCGCCTGTATATTTAATCGATGTTACTGTGTCAAGCACAAAATTACTAATACTGTATTTGATAAATAGAGCATTGTTTTGCCAAATCATCCACATCAACTTCCAGTTCTCTACATTCAGAGCACACACTAAACAAAAAAAGATTAAAATGGCTCTGAGCACGATGGGACTTAACGTCTGAGGTTATCAGTCTCCCGTCCGCGGCTCGTGGTCTTGCGGTAGCGATCTCGCTTCCCGCGCTGGGGGTCCCGGGTTCGATTCCCGGTGGGGTCAAGGATTTTCTCTGCCTCGAGATGACTGGGTGTTGTGTGTCTTTCATCATCATTTCATCCTCACTCACTCGCAAGTCACCGTAGTGGCGTTAAAGAAGTTGTGGAGCGGTGGCCGGCCACCAATGCTATATTTACATTATTATTATCAGTCCCCTAGAACTTAGAAGTACTTAAAACTAACTAACCTAAGGACATCACGCACCTCCATGCCCGAGGCAGGATTCCAACCTGCGATAGTAGCGGTCGCGCGGTTCCAGACTGAAGCGCCTAGAACCGCTCGGTCACAGAAGCCGGCACACACCAAACAGATATTATGTCTAAGTCATTATGTATCCCTCTACTTTCCGGAACAGATACACGACAGAATCATCAGCAAACAGTCGCAGATTGCTGCCCACCGTATCCGTCATGTCGTTTATGTATAAAGCTGAGTTTCGCACGACCGATGCTTTCTAAACCGTTGCTAATTTGAGGACCGAAGCATTTCTGTCTCAAGAAAATTTATTATGTTTGAACTTAGAACATGCCTAAGAATTCTGCAGTGGAATGTAATTTTGCTGGTTCGTTCGTTTACCTTTCTTATATACGAAAGTCACCTGTGGTCTTTCTCCGTCGCTTGGAACTTCGCGCTAAATTTGAGATTGGCGATGAATGTAGCTAAGTAAGGGTCCAATGACGAAGACTCTATATAAATCGGAATTGGGAATCCCTCCGAACTTGACGACTTTTCTGTTTTCAATTCTATCAGTTGCTTCTCAACACCAGGGATTATTTCTGTATCTTGTGCGACGGTTAAACGATGGTATGACTGTACGATCCTCCTTCGTGAATGAAGTTTTAACCGTGATATTTAAAACTTCACCTTTCTTTTTGCTCGCTTCTATTACCACACCATTTTGTCGACGATTGCCTGGATAGAATCCTTCTGCCCACATACTAATTTAACTTCGGACATAATTTTTTCTGATTCTCGCCAAGATCTTTGGTTAACGTATGACGGTGCAAGTGGTATGCTTCACGCAACAATCTTTTTATACACTCCAGATTTTCTATTAGCTCTTGCCTGTTGCCATTTCCCTGTTTTTTTGGAGCGAGAATGTAACAATTTCTGCTTCCTCAGCATTTTCCTGATTTTGTTATTGAACCACAGCGGATCATTTCCGCCTCGGCACATACGTCTCCAGAGCGCGATTTACAGTCATGTTAAATATGGCCATAATTCCTCTATGTCCGTCATATCGGAACTAAATGATGTCCATTCACTGTCTGAGTAGGATGCTAACAACTGCTAATCTGCTCTTTCTAACATAAAAACTCTCCCAATATTCTTTATAGATGTGTTAACTTTGGATGATGATGTTTGGTTTGTGGGGCGCTCAATTGCGCGTTTATCATCGACCATACAAATTGGCAACCTTTTGCTCAGTCCAATCTCGAAACTTACATGAATGATAATGAAATGATGAGGACAACACAAGCACCCAGTCATATCGAGACAGGGGAAAGTCCCTGACCCCGCCAGGAATCGAACCCGGGACCCCGTGCTCAGGTTAACTTTGGAAATCATCGTCGCTATGATATCATGATCACTGATACCTGTCTCTCTATTGACACTGTTGAAAGCTCCGACTTCCTTGCAGCTAGAAGGTACAGAATATTTTCATTGTGTGTGGGTTGTCGAACTAGCTGTTCAAGACAATTTTCGGGAAATGTGCTCAGAACTAAACTGTCTGTCCACACCATGTGCAATGAATCTAGAGAGATCCCACGCTATATTCTGTAAGTTAAAGTCGCATTTCCACGCTATTGAGTGTAGACTTTCTTTGAATGATTCTACTACTGTTTCGGCGGAATCGCGTGCCGGTAAAAACATACGATGATTATCTTGAGTTCACCTGCGCCGGTTACACACACCCAGATAAATTTCGCAGTCAGACCTCTATAGGCACAATACTTTTGTCCGCTGCCGTGAACAGTCCCTCGTCTATGGTGTTTAGCCTGTCTTTTCGATATACGTTCCACGCCTCGCTAAATATTTCACTGCTTTCTATTTTGGGTTTAATCCAGCTTTCGGTTCCGAGTGTAATTTCAGCGCAACAACTTTCCTGTAGAGCGCTAAATTCAGGAACTTTGTTACGAATGCTCTGCTAAAACTTACCGTTAAAATTTTGACAGTCAAAGTGTCAGCATTTTGTCCGCGGTCTGATTTAGCCCTACGCCGTCGGCGGACGAGCATTCATCAGAGGACCTCAAACTATCACATAGCCTTTTTCCTTAAAAAACAAAAATGTACGCTCCACACACGTACTCCGCTATCCGAGCCGACTAGCTGCTTGCTCTATGTAGTGCAGTACAACACTGACTTTTAATTAATTTGCACTATGTGGCGGCCGTGACGTCACAGCCGAGGGTCGGCGGGTGGCTGGGGGTCGTTGGCAAGTAATCAGTTGGTGGGAAAGCGGCTAACCTTGAATTGTTTTACAATGCTAATAAGATGTGAATCGGGTATATAAGGAGTAGCGTTGTCTGTATATCATTAGTTTCCTTTTGTTAACGATGGGTTATGGAGTCTCGTCGTGGCAAGAGTAGTGGAAAGTTTAAAACGTATACCGTTCGTGGTGAAAAGAAACAATTACCTTGGTCAGCAATACGTGAAATTAATCGTAAACGTGCAGAGAAACGTAAAAGAGGCAGTTTAGACGAATCGTTGGACTTGACGTCTGTTGATACCGATTTTTTCGATGCATTGGGAGAACTACATTTCACTGAATTGTTTGGTGAAACTCCGTCTGAACCAAAACGTCCCAGACAAGAAAGCGAGCCTACAGCAGGACCTTCTTCGAGACCTGACATTCAACCAAACTTAATAGACAACGAATTAGAAGAACGAGGATTACAAATTCGAAGTACTTCTGCATCCACGACGATGGAAATCGACGAAGCTCTACAGTCTGCTCAACAGATACGTCAAGGTAGTAACAACAGTAATAATACTTCAACTAGTGGAACCAGTTCTACACAATCAACTCCATTTCAATTGTGGAAGTCAGTGGAACAAATTAAACAAAATAGTGTTATAATTGTTAATACATATTTTTTGTATGGGGTTACGCATATAAATAGTTTGATGTTATTGCTCCTGAAAATAATAACAAAGTTGTAGCAAAGAGGTTAGTTACATCTGGAGCACAATTTATGACGAATGAATTAAGTCAATTTTTAAGTAAAGCTCAATTTGATTCATTGCCACATAATTCATTTGTAAAGAAATTATGGATATCTTTAAATCCTATTGGTTTAGAAGCGAGTTTTCAAACTGGAAGTACATTAAGTGCAAGTGGTAGTATTACGCATGTTCCACTGTTGATTTATAATAAAGGTGCAAATCTTGCTATTGCTCATGAACCAGTTAAAATAGCTACTGAACAAAATAATCCCATGTGTATTAGTAGTATTGCTGCTAAAGGTCATGTAAAAAATATTTTGTGGGATCTAATGCAATGAATGATTATCCTACTTGTTTAACAGTTCCGAGAAATTGGCCGGCCGCGGTGGTCTCGCGGTTCTAGGCACGCAGTCCGGAACCGCGCGACTGCTACGGTCGCAGGTTCGAATCCTGCCTCGGGCATGGATGTGTGTGATGTCCTTAGGTTAGTTAGGTTTAAGTAGTTCTAAGTTCTAGGGGGCTGATGACCACAGCTGTTAAGTCCCATAGTGCTCAGAGCCATTTGAACCATTTGAACCGAGAAATTGGCCTTATTATGATTCTTTTGTAATACCACATGGGAAATCTGATGACAACGGATATTTATTTGCTTCAGATGCTTATATGGAGCACACCATTTACATAAACTGTATGAAGTTGGTATTGCTTCAAAAGCTGTTGGTCAAAATAAAACATTTGATTATGAATATGAACCTACAACTCTCCACCCCATAACGCAAGTCCATAAATCTTCAGCCAAGATCTTCACAGAATCGACGGAGCCTCTGGTTCAGACGCTCCACTCGGCTCCGTAGTAAAGGACCCGATCAATTCTAGGTAAATTACGAACTCTGAACCCCGTGAGCGAGCCCAGTAGTCTTCAACACTTCCACTAGCTTCACGTACGAACGGGGATGCCCTCAGAACCCAGGCAACAGGCATCACTGATGTTGACATGAACCTTAGCTTAAAGATGACTGCACCCTGTATCCTCGATATTTGTTTTATACTATTTTCGACTTGTTTAATTGTAGTGTAGCACAATGCTATTTGTTATTAGTTTATTAATTTTTGTGAAATTAGGGGAAAATTTTTAGAATATAGGTTGAGACAAAGAATGGTTATGACTAGAACCCAGAGGAGAGATGTATTCGTGAAAGTATTTCAACTGTACAGGGAAGTATTAATAGTTACTGGATTGTAAATATTGAACAATTAGAGCAGTTACAGCAGCAAATTGCGACTCTTGTGCTGGAGAACCAACATTTAAAGAAAAATTCGAATCAGGCAGTTGCGGTTGCAGTAGTATATAGTGGGGACGAAAAGGTACAACCAAGTCCTCTTGCAGCAACTGCTTCAGCTTCACTAGCCCCTGTGGTTTCACCACGTGGGATTATGGCAATGTTTCACCATGTGTGTTAATGACTTTTTTCAGCAATTTTATACCGTTTTCTTGCTCAAAGTCGAAAGAAAACGTGCGATCTTTGGCTAAAAATGGTTCAAAAAAATGGTTCAAATGGCTCTGAGCACTATGAGACTTAAGTGCTGTGGTCATCAGTCCCCTAGAACTTAGAACTACTTAAACCTAACTAACCTAAGGACATCACACACATCCATGCCCGAGGCAGGATTCGAACCTGCGACCGTAGCGGTCACGCGGATCCAGACTGTAGCGCCTAGAACCGCACGGCCACTCCGGCCGGCGTGCGATCTTTCCTACACAATATCAGAGATGTTCAGTGGCGTGTACTGAACTTTTCGTGAAGATAAACAGTCACAAAAGAATAAACTGTCCTTTTAAAATATGTAATTATTTATTTCGCGAATTCGTTGATCACTGGGTCTTAAAACTCATATCTCAGCTGCCGGAGGAGATCCATTTTAGTTGACAATAGGGCTAAGTTTCTAAGCTGTTCTTGAGTTTGTCATCTACATACATAGCTTTTTATCTTCTGTATGATTGCGAAGCTTCTCTCAGCTGAGTCACTGGTTGCAGGAATGCTCGAAATAAGTTCAGTTTTACAGTTTCACAGTATGGAGTCTGAAGTCCACCTGACAAAAACTTCAGCAAATCACCATCCCTTTTACGGCACATTTCTTCGGGAATATATGCAACGAGTATCTGTGATCTTAGGCAGCAAAAGGTCGAACGCGTGTGAGTAGGATTTGCGCTCTGACGGTTCCGTACAAGCTTAATTATCGTTCAAATAGCTCTGAGCACTATGCTACTTAACTTCTGAGATCATCAGTCGCCTAGAACTTAGAACTAATTCAACCTAACTAACCTAATCACACACATCCATGCCCGAGGCAGGATTCGAACCTGTGACCGTAGTGGTCGCTCGGTTCCAGACTGTAGCGCCTAGAACCGCACGGCCACTCCGGCCGGCGCTTAATTATGGATACAGATAGTTCATCTACACTTTTTCATGAGTGAGTTTGCGAGTATTAAAATGTGTGATATAAACAGCCGTATCTTTTGACTGTATTGGCTTGTGAGCTTAAATTTTTTTTTATATCGCCAAGCAACATTCGACGCAGTTGAGAAAAATATTGTCTTCATTGAGGTCGAGGCTGAGTGTGACAGCGAAGTTATCTATATACTTATGTGGATATTGTGTCTGTTCTTTCGGACATGTCCGAAAGAACAGACACCATATCCATGCAAGTATATAGTTCTGGCGATACCGACCATGACCTCCTTCTTTTGTGCCGATGCACACATATTCCTCGAACTTTTACGGGACTTGGAAGAATGTCTTCCACGAGTAATGAGTGTGTTGGGGTGGGACACTACGAATCTAGTGAGCCGACATACAAGGTGAGAATGTGAGTCTCGCGGGAGGCGTGCGCGAGATAGTCCCTGCAGTCGCACTATCATCTGTGCTCTCGGTGGCTCAGATGGATAGAGCGTCTGCCATGTAAGCAGGAGATCCCAGATTCAAGTCCCGGTCGGGGCACACGTTTTCACCTGTCCCCGTTGATCTATATCAACGCCTGTTCGCAGCTGACGGTATTAATATAATTCTAATTTCGTGAAGTTATCTGGTCGCGAATAACAGGTGTAGATGAAACCAAGTTAATTGTTAGATGTTTTTACTGGCTGTGACTGTGACTGTTCTAGAGTCATTCAAAAAAGTCTACGGTCAACAGGGCGTAAATACCCAGATCATGCAATACTAGTTGGAGGCGATTTTAATCTACGGAGCATAGACTGGGATGTCTATGGATTCATTGCGGGATTTACAGACAGACAGTCATGGGAAGTACATGTGAACACGTTTTCTAAAAACTGGCTTGAGCAGCTAGCTCGGCAGCCCACAGGCATTGGAAATATCTTAGACGTTGTACCTAAAAATAGGCCTGACCTTATCGACAGTGTCATTGTAGAAACGGGGATTAGTGATCATGATGTCATTATAGCAACTATGATTACGTAAGCAAGTAAATCAGTCAAGAAGGCTAGGAGAGTGTTTATGCTAGGTAGAGAAAGTAAGCGGTTGTTAATATCTCACTTAGACAGTGAACTGACATCACTTAGTTCCAGTAAGATGGATGTAGAGGAATTGTGGGAAAAGTTCAAGCTCCTTGTAAATTGTGGTCTGCAGTTATGTGCCTATTAAGTGGATAAAGGATGGAAAAGACCCACCACGGTTTATCAACGAAATTCAGAGGATGCTGAGGAAGCAGAGGCTGTTGCACTCTCGGTTCAGAAAAGAACGCACAAATGACGACAAATGAAGGTTAGTAAAGATTCGTGCGTCTGTGAAAATATCTATACAACAACTACCACCTTCACACCTTATCAAAAGATCTGGCAGAGAACCCGAGAAAATTCTAATCTTATGTAAAATCGCTAAGCGGGTCTAAAGCTTCCATTCAGTCCTTTGTTGACCAGTCTGGTGTGGCAGCTGAAGAAAGCAAAACGAAAGCCGAAGTTTTAAATTTCACGTTCAAGAAATCGTTCGCACATGAGAATCGTACATACATACCGTCATTTGACCATCGAACAGACTCCCGTATGGATGACATAGTATAAGCATCCCTGGCGTAGAGAAACAACTGAATGTTTTGAAAGGAAATAAATCACCAGGTCCGGATGGAATACCAATTCGATTTTACAAAGAGTGCTCGACGGCATTGGCTCCTTACCTAGCCTGCATTTATCGTGAATCTCTCGCCCAGCACAATGTCCCAGGCGACTGGAGTAAAGCGCTGGTGACTCCCGTATATATGAAGGGTAAAAGAACAGACCTGATAGATTACAGACCAATATCCCTAACTATGGATTGCTGCAGAATCCTTGAACATATTCTCAGGCCGGCCGAAGTGGCCTTGCGGTTAAAGGCGCTGCTGTCTGGAACCGCAAGACCGCTACGGTCGCAGGTTCGATTCCTGCCTCGGGCATGGATGTTTGTGATGTCCTTAGGTTAGTTAGGTTTAACTAGTTCTAAGTTCTAGGGGACTAATGACCTCAGCAGTTGAGTCCCATAGTGCTCAGAGCCATTTTAACCATATTCTCAGTTCGAATACAATAAACCTTATTGAGACTGAGGAGCTTATTCCCAAGAATCAGCATAGTTTTATAAAGCATCGACAGTGCGAAACTCAGCTTGCCCTTTTCTCACATGATATACTGCGAATAATGGATGAACAACAACAGACAAATTTCATACTTCTAGATTTCCGGAAAGCATTTGACACGGGGCCTCGTTGCAGGCTGTTAACGAAGGTACATGCATATGGAATAAGTTCACAGATATGTGAGTGGCTCGAAGACTTCATAAGCAAGAGAAGCCAGTATGTTGTCCTCGACGGCAAGTGTTCACCAGAGACAAGGGTATCGTCAGGATTGCCCCAGGGAACTGTGATTGGACCGCTGTAGTTCTTTTTATACATAAATGATTTGGCGGTCATGGTGGGCAGAAATCTGCGGTTATTTGCTGATGATGCTGTGGTGTACGGTAAGGCATCGAAGTTGATTGACTGTTGGAAGATACAAGAAGATTTAGACAAAATTTCCAGTTGGTGTGATGAATGACAGCTAGTTCTCTGCTTGACACAGTCAAGTCGTTTAAATATCTGGGCGTAACGTTGCAAAGCGATGGGAAATGGAACGAGCGTGTGAGAACTGTAACAGTGAATGGGAATCCCTCAAGGGTAGACGACGTTCTTTCAGAGAAACACTGTTGAGAAAAGTTAGAGAACCGGCATTTGAAGCTGACTGCCAAAAGATTCTACTGCCAACAACATACATAGCACGTAAGGGCCTCGAAGATACAATAAATTATGGCTCATACGGGGCATATAGACAGTCGTTTTTCCCTCGCTCTATTTGCGAATGAAACAGGAAAGGAGATGACTAGTAGTGCTATAGGGTACCCTCCGCCACGCACCGTACGGTGGATTGCGGAGTATATATGTAGATGTAGTATTTGACATAAATTTCAACTTGATACCTTTACCATTCCTGACTAAAAGATGTCTTAACAGGCGGGCAACAATATAAGTCTATACGGGCTCCCTTTTTACCGATTGAGACACAGAACGGTAAAAATTTTTATCTTCTGACATAATGAGTTTCAAGGTACACTGTAGCAGATACGGGCTTTGGAGAAAAGGAAGGTCTGGATGAAAAGAAGGATACTTAGTTGTAATGCGGCAAGGTGGTGCTTACAAGACAAAGCCGACATTGTTATTGTTTTAGTAAATATAGCATCCAAATATGAAGCACGGCGGTATATTCCCGTCATTGATTATTCAAACCAATTTCCGAGTTGAAAAAGGAAGGATGGAAGATTAGGGTTTAACAGCCCGTCGACAACAAGTCATTAGAAACGAAACACTACCTCCGATTATTTCAAAGATAGGAAAAGATATCGGTCGTGTCCTTTCAAAGGAACCATCCCGGAATTTTCCTGTAGCGATAACGGAACCCGAAATCTGGATGGTCGGCCACGGATTTGAATCGTCGTCCTCCCGAACCACTGCTCCATCTCGCTCAGTTCTGCGGGTTGATGATAGCTATGCTTTAAAATGTAGCTCTAAACTTGTACTGTATGTTTCTAGTAGCACTGATATTTTTCGTACTCGCTTGGTCACTTCACACGTTTCTTTTTTTTTTTTTAGTGGCAAACTAAAAACTGCCGTTTTTCGACTTGTATCAATTTCTTGCCGGGGAGCGATATGTTGTAACACGTCAGGTGGACTATTGCCTAAGAAAGCATTGTAAGTTCTCACGCAGAGTGTAGGCAGAGTCGCAGCAAATAAATTCTAACTGGAATTAAATCATGTCTAGCCACAAGTCCAAGGATTTTCTTGTATTGTGTGTGGGGAATGTGTTCCGAAAATATGGTCGTAACTTTCTGTTGTGCCTAATAAAAAAAAAAGTCGGTTCTACCAGCTAGATACGTTTTAACTTCCCAATTGGGAAGCGGTATGACGTGTCGAAGACAGTAATACCAAAGAGCTTTGATTAGATGCCGTAAGAAAGTCGTCGGTTACTTTATGTTTAAGTAAGATGATTTATTTGCATAGAATACTAACACATCAGATGCGTAAATAATCTACTTGCGCCGGTCGGAGTGGCCGTGCGGTTCTAGGCGCTGCAGTCTGGAACCGAGCGACCGCTACGATCGCAGGTTCGAATCCTGCCTCGGGCATGGATATGTGTGAAGTCCTTAGGTTAGTTAGGTTTAATTAGTTCTAAGTTCTAGACGACTGATGACCTCAGAAGTTAAGTCGCATAGTCTTCAGAGCCATTTGAACCATTTGAATCTACTTGCACTGTTCAGTAGTGTAACGTCACAGGACCAGTAGTTTTCCCGCAAAGTGTTCGTGCGTGACAACACACTGTAGTTCAGAAGCAAAATAATGGACTGACTATACAATATACAAGCAGAACTTTACTTTATAAATTCATTTTTCTTCGCTTCTCTGCTCTACTGAAAAGATTCCGGTGAGGAAGCCTCTCCCCTCCCTGAGTTTAGACCGGATGATAACACGTCGGTTACCGTTCAAGATTCGAAAGCGTCCAGCAATCCCTCCGACCTGGCTCCCGAGACCGAGAGAGCCTCTTCAGAATCACGCGAGGATAGACATGTTCCGTAGCTCCGTACTATATGCATGGACTTGCCAGACATCCCTGAGTCTGTAATGTATTCCTACCATTCTTCTGCGGCGCCGTATGGGGAAAGTACGCCAAAAGCCGCTGCTGTTTGGAACCTGATCGGTCCAAGTGTGCAAGCGGAACATGTGATGGTAAAAGACGTATCGTCAGTTTTCGTTTTCATTGATTTCTAGGAGCCGCACCACCCAGTTGTGAAAGAATGTGGTGTGCCCTCTGTACCTGACAGTGAATTTCCGCACGATTCCCCTCCCCCGTCCCCCTCCCCCTCTCACGTTGCCCCATGAAGCAGTCGCCTTCCCCAACAGCCACATCAAAGTGTTTTCTACCTGAGCGCGCGGCATCGCGAGAAAAGTAAAAAGCAGAAAGAGGGTGGGGGAGAGGGACCCACCTCTTTACATTCAGATTCATTCGTTGACTCTGCCATGGACTGTCAGCGGTCATTTGTAAGTAACAAAATGCATAGTTTTCGTAATAAATAGACGCGGGCCTATACCTTCCTTACTTTGAGTGTGAAGAGAATTAGTTACAAGCTTACAAGGGGAGGCCACGACGTTTGAAACGCGGATTTACTTCAAACTTCGTACACTCTTAGTACTCTATTAGGACAGCAAAATGTGTAAGCAGTAGCGCGTACTTCTCAAGCGTTATTGAGAAAATCGCAAGATAATTTCGGTCGTCAAATATATACCTATGCGTGGCCGTTTTTACCAGGAAGCGGCGGCAGCCGAGTGGTTAGCGTTCAACTCCCGTAATCGCTGGATCGAGTCCCGATCGTCAGTTTTTTAAATTTCTAACACAGTCATTTTCTTTACTATTTATATTACAATTGATATAATGGGAAAAATACGTGTAATCGGATGAACTTTTATTAAATTTACAATGTTATTTGGCAGTCTACAAAGTTTTATTATCACAAATAATATAACATTCATAACTGTCGACTAGTAAACGACCAAACGCATGAAGTGATACTGAAAATGTATGAGAAATCCCTTATACCTGGAAGGAGCCCGAAACTACTTGTTACTTCCAAGTTTTGACCGGCACAGACGGCTTTCTAAAAATGTACATTTAATCGTAGCTTTCGACATTACGAGTACAATAGCAGGATGGTATTTTTCGTAAAAACATGGAAAACATAAAGTTAAACGGCACCAGCTGCATTGAATAAATGCTGTTTCCGCATACGCAAGGCCTTTTGAGGTTTTCCGTGGGAAAACAAACCTCGTTAACATTTTCGAAAACCTCTCTTTCATCCGATAATTTGGAAGCAAACCATGCATAACGCAGCATTTCCTCAAATATCGGCGCTGATAATTGATCATGCAGTATCGAGTGTATTTTAATAACGTCTTCACGAGAAACAATTTCTCGTTCTTTTTCGATTAAATATGAACAATTTTGAAGACACAGACAAGCATACATTTTCAGTATCACTTTGTGTTTGGTCGTTTACTAGTCGATAGATATGAATATTATATTATCTGTGATAATAAAAATTTGTAGACTGCCAAATAACGTTGTAAATTTAATAAAAGTTCATCCGATTACACGTATTTTTCCCACTATATCAGTTGTAATATAAATAGTAAAGAAAATGACTGTGTTAGAAATTTAAAAAAAAACTGACGAACGGGACTCGATCCAGCGATTACGGGGCTTGAATGCTACCCACTCAGCTGCCGCCGCTTCATGGTAAAAACGGCCACGCACAGGTATTAATTTGACGACCGAAATCATCTTGCTATTTTCTTAATAACGCTTGAGAAGTACGCGCTACTGCTTACATATTTTGTTGTCCTAATGGAGTACTAAGAGTGTACGAAGTTTGAAGTAAATCCGCGTTCCAAACGTCGTGGCCTCCCCTTGTTAGACTTGCGGTGCTGCGACAGTTTATTTACGATTCAAGTGAAGACGTGATATATTTTGCAAGAAGTGTTATTTGACAATTTTTCTATTCCCGGCTTTTCTACTTTCTTTAATGTGGCTCCTGAACTATCTACTGGTACTGCGTTATTTTACAGAGAGAAAATACCACTGACTGATTTCGAAATTCTTGATAATGGCCGAGGAATAGGCTGCATTTCTTGTGACCTTACTTCAATTCTTATTGATGCCCTTTCAGAATATCGCCCTTCCACAGATCACGCGTGTTTTATAAAGAGGATATGGTTTATTTATTTCGTAAAACTCCGCAGAAACTTCTGTTAGGCGAAGATTTTAATTGTTTTGCATCCTGTGGATCAGACCCTAATTTTAATTTCAGTAAATAACTAGACGATTTGGTCCGTTCTTCACAAATACGAAATGTGTGGATCTGTCAATATTCCACTCTCGTATACGCATTTTACAGCTACTTCTCGCAGCCGATTCGATGGCTTTTGTCTTTCTGACTCTTTATGTGGACAGCTGTTAGGGATAGACGTGATACCAGCTTGTTCCACTGATGACTGTGCCGAAGCTGAAACTTTAAATCATGTGCCGCAACCAGTAAAACTATATCGCCTGCTCTTGATGGTGAACACATCCCTCTTAAAGGACCCTTCCATCGAGATTATCGTTACAGAGGTTTGAGCCCGTAGCTTTCGTTCGCAGGACCGTTACCCTTGTCTTACGGAATGGTGGTCATGGTATGCTCCGGAAAGCATTGATGCATTACGGCGCTGAGAGAGCGAGGAATCTCCGTCGGACGCAGGAATTTTATTACTCCGTCTTGCGTCAACTTTATGACGGTGCCAGACAAGCTCCTTTACAGATTATGAATGTCCGCCATGTTAAGGCGAAGCATTTTCAGTTAAATAGGCAACAACTGGAAGGACTCAGAGTGCGATCAAAATCCCGCTCTTTCACACAGGATGAACTGACCACCTTATATCACCTTACCCGGTTGCGAAAGCGTCGAAAACGAGCATATATCACATCCCTTGCAAAAATGTTCACAGACTGACATCCCGACGTGACATTTCCAAAGCGATCTATAATTACTTTACCGGCCTTTATGATGTCCCTGCTACTGATGCGATTGTCCTTGATGGATTTACTCCTCTCCTGGATTGCGTGGTTACTCCCGCATTAAATGATGACTTTCTAAGTCCAAAATTAAAGTGACTAACGGAAATTTTGCAAGGTTGCGTTTATTTTCCCACAAACAGTATAAACATATGATAGCAAAGTAGGAACAATGTAAAGAATACAGAACGTAAACAACTGCAACATGCACAGCAGTAGACGAAAATTTCTTCACTTTTTCCTACTTAACAGAGTTGCACACACGTTCCGACAACTGGTTAACGTGCTCACTATGGGGTGCGACGACCGCTGACAGCAATACAGACCCGACAACGATGGAGCATGCTGTGAATAATGTCATCAATATCATGTTGAGCCAATAACACCCATTCTTCCTGAGGAGCTGCTGACAAGTCTTGAAGGGTGGTTGGTGGATGTTGACGTGATGCAGCCCGCCTCCCTAGTGCATCCCACACGTGCTCTATGGGATTCAAATCGGGAGAGCAAGCAGACCACGCCATGCGTGCAGTATCTTCCGTTTCAATGACAACATCAACCGCTCTTGTTCCGTCAGGGCGAGCATTATCGCCCATCAGTAAGAAGTCTGGGATCACAGCATCTCGTAGCAACCGTACATGAGGTTCCAAGACCTCGTCACGACGGCTGACGGCAGCTAAACCTTTCCTGTTCACCTGTACAATTTCATGAAGAGATGTTCCAGTGATCAACATAATCCCGGCCCACACCATTAGCGATCCTCCTCGATATTAGTCTCTTTCCACAATGTTCGGATTTCGAAATCGTGTTCCACATTCACTTCAGATGCGAATCCGTCGAGAACTACTCTCCAGACCAAATCGGGCCTCATCTGTGAAAAGAACTTTGGCCCATTGTTGGAATGTCCATGTGTCCATTTGGCGTGTTGACTCTTCTTCCTTTCTGTGAAGAAGCGTCCGAGCCACACATACGGCAGGTCTCCAACAATAAAGGACACTCTGTCGAAGCCTTCTCTACACCGTTTGCCCCGATACAACACGTCCAGTGGATGCTGCGAGGTCAGATGCTAGTTGCCGCGCCCAACTATGGCGGTCCCGTCGTGGCCTTACAGCCGAATAACGGTCCACTTTCTGATGTCTCACGTCGTCGGTGCTGCCCTGGTCTTTGGTATATACTTTCGGTCTCTACAAACTGTCGCCACATCCGAGAAACAAGAGAACGCTTCACGTTAAGCCATCGGGCCACATGTGTTTTCGACTGTCCTTCTTCCATTCTTCCTATAGCCCTCCACCGCGGAGTGTCTGGCAGGTGTCTTCTCTGTGCCATACTGTACCATCTGTAACTGTGTACACAGCAATTGTGGATGTGGGTCTACCCGGCAAACACTACTCCGTTTCATAGATGCCATGGCGTCATCGTTGGTGTGGTTTTCCGTTAAGCGAAATGCCAGCTTCCGTGCAGAACACGATCGTACGGACATCTGTTGACAGTTTGTATGATCATACCTTGAATTACACACAATACGGGGAAGTAGCAGTTCGTTGCTTCAATTTGCGATACCAGTGTATATTGCTCTATTGGTGATTCACCATCGCAAAAATCGCTGAGAGCCGACGGTATTCCTAAGAAATTTTATGTACATTTTTGGCCTCTTATAGGTGATAGCATTACGTCACTGGTAAGTGAGGTGATCTAGGGGTGCTTGATTTCTGACCACTACAAGGTTTGTAAAATCGTTCTAATTCTGCAGACAACTGGACGTGCAAACACTGATAAATTTAACCCGATCGCAATACTTAATTTCGATTTCAACACTGTCGCCCGAACGGTTAATACACGTTTGTCGATACTGCTAGAGAAAATTGTTGCTGTCCACCAAATCTGTATGTCAGGGCGTACGATTCTGACTTCTGTAGTTGAACGCAAAGACGTCTCGGTGGCTGAAGCGACTTCTACGTCTGGAGCCGTGCTTTTTATTGATTTTAATAACGCATTTGCCCGGTACAGTCATGGTTTCTTGATGCACTTGCTCAAGGCAACCGGTTTTAATCATACAGCGTGTCATGTATTATACAACCTTTTTATTCGTCCTATTGCTAATCAATTATGTGGCTGGAAGATATTAGGAAAAACCTTCTCGGTTCGAGCGTACGCGGATGATGTTATGGTATTGCTTCGTCATATCGATCACATATCCTTGCTCAAGAACATACTGGATTCCTTTTGTTTTGTCCGGCGCCCGCATTAATGAACGTAAATTATTATCAATGCAGGGTTTTCAACACATTGTCATTCCATGGGCAACGGTGTTTGCTCCCCAAATCTTTGGGGATTACCGTGGATCACTTCCCGATGAAAATGCCTGCACTCAGTTGGCTGCAGGTGACGAATCGAATTCAAGGGGCAGTTCGCGAACGCCGTTCCCTTAGTCTTAGATTCCTACATTTTCAGCAAAGTGTACTATGTTGCACAAATATTCCCGCTCCCCGCGATGATGGAACGCAAACTGATGTAACTGTCCAGCCGTTTCCTTTGGAAAAGTCATATTTTTCGACTACGGTATGATGTGGTAGCAAGACCTCGTTCCCTTAGAGGGTAGGACTTACCAATATCAAAGTGAAGGCTTCAGTATTGTTTATACGCGGTACCGTTTTAACATGTACCAGAGCAACTCATTCTATTACATATCGATTATTTACGTGTCTTCGATCGGCCAGTCTGACTCCGCCTGCTGATGTTGGTCGGATCAACTCTAAATTGCGGCACGTACGTGAATTTTACACTACTGGCCATTAATATCGCTACACCACGAACATGACGTACTACAGACGCGAAATTTAACAGACGGGAAGAAGATGCTGTGATATGCAAATGATTAGCTTTTCAGAGCATTCACACAAGGTTGTCGCCGGTGGCGACACCTACAACGTGCTGACATGAGGAAAGTTTCCAACCGATTTCTCATACATAAACAGCAGTTGACCGGCGTTGCCTCGTGAAACGTTGTCGTGATGCCTCGTGTAAGGAGGAAAAATGCGTACCATCACGTTTCCGACTTTGATAAAGGTCGGATTGTAGCCTATCGCGATTGCGGTTTATCGTATCGTGACATTACAGCTCGCGCTGGTCGAGATCCAATGAATGTTAGCAGAATATGGAATCCGTGGGTTCAGGAGGGTAATACGAAACGCCGTGTTGGATCCCAACGGCCTCGTTTCACTACCAGTCGAGATGACAGATATCTTATCCGAATGGCTGTAACGGATCGTGCGGACACGTCTCGATCCCTGAGTCATCAGATGGGGACGTTTGCAAGACAACAACCATCTGCACGAACAGTTCGACGACGTTTGCAGCAGCATGGACTATCAACTCGGAGACCATGGCTGCGGTTACCCTCGACGCTGCATCACAGACAGGAGCGCCTGCGATGGTGTAGTCAACGACGAACCTGGGTGCACGAATGGCAAAACGTCATTTTTTCGGATGAATTCAGGTTCTGTTTACAGCATCATGATGGTCGCATCCATGTTTGGCGACATCGCGGTGAACGCACATTGGAAGCATGTATTCGTCATCACCATACTGGCGTATCACCCGGCGTGATGATATAGGGTGCCATTGGCGACACGTCTCGGTCACCTCTTGTTCGCATTGACGGCACTTTGAACAGTGGACGTTACATTTCAGATATGTTACGACCCGTGGCTCTGCCCATCATTCGACCCTCTGCGAAACCCTACATTTCAGCAGGATAATGCACGACCGCATGTTGCAGGTCCTGTACGGGCGTTTCTGGATACAGAAAATGTTCGACTGCTGCCCTGCCCAGCACATTCTCCAGATCTCTCACCAATTGAGTACGTCTGGTCAATGGCGGCCGAGCAACTGGTTCGTCACAATACGCCAGTCACTGCTCTGGATGAACTGTGGCATCGTGTTGAAGCTGCATGGGCAGCTGTACCTGTACACGCCATCCAAGCTCTGTTTGACTCAATGCCCAGGCGTATGAAGGCCGTTATTACGGCTAGAGGTGGTTGTTCTGCGTACTGATTTCTGAGGATCTGTGAACCCAAATTGCGTAAAAATGTAATCACATGTCAGTTCTAGTATAATATATTTGTCCAATGAATACCGGTTTATCATCTGCATTTTTTCTTGGTGTAGCAATTTTAATGGCCAGTAGTGAATATTATAGTAACTTTTCTGGGAGCTGACATTTTATCAGTGACACACCTTACCACCAGATTCTTCCTTTCTCGCTGGGGAGTACAATCACCCCTTTACCCATCTGAAATGGTCGCGCCATTGGTATCCTGGAAAACAGTGAGGTTTCACGTTAGTCTTCCTATCCTCCCAATGGAAGTAACCTCATCATAGTACACAGTCATTCACAATCTGATCCCGTTCAACGAACGCCTCCATTACATTAGTCTTAGTCCGACTGGGCTTTGTGACGCATGTCAGCAACCTGATACACTACTACAAGGTTTGTCTCTTGTGGACGAGAACACTGGCAATGGAATCGCCGACAACTGGCTGTCCTTGCTGCCCGATTAGCTGGAGCTGCTTTCTCGGTTGAATTACTTCTGTGTCGGGCTTTTCCGTTTTCCTCCGGACCAAGACTAATTTGACGAAGGCTCATCGGACGCTACGCCCACTACATCGCCGGGTGTGACAACGATCTCGACCCCCTTGTTTTCCGCCAATATATGGTGAAAGCTCATTGGAAGTGCCAGAGGCTTCCGCTTACCGTGCTTTATTTGCAAATATGTTGCACCTTGTCTTTCATCATCAAGGAATTGGGTAGCTTTGATTTCGTTTTTTCCACCTGTTTCCGGAGACTTATCTCATTTTGTTTTCCATACCGAAAAAAAAATTGTTTCCTTTTGAGTCCCGGAATTGTTTAATTTATATCTATCAAGTTTTCTTTTAATACAATAAACTACTGGCCATTAAAACTACTGCACCAAGAAGAAATGCAGATGATAAGCGGGTATTCATTGGACAAATATATTGTACTAGAACCTACATTTGATCACATTTTCACGCAATTTAGGTGCATAGGTCCTGAGAAATCAGTACCCAGAACAACCACCTCTGGCCTTTATACACCTGGGCATTGAGTCAAACAGAGCTTGGATGGCGTGTACAGGTAGAGCTGCCCATGCAGCTTAAACTCGCCACCACAGTTCATAAATAGTAGTGACTAGCGTATAGTAACGAGCCAGTTGTCGGCCACCATTGACCAGGCGTTTTCAATTGGTGAGAGATCTGGAGAATGTGCTGGCCAGGGGAGCAGTCGAACATTTTCTGTATCCAGAAAGGCCCGTACAGGACGTGCAACACGCGGTCGTGCATTATCCTGATGAAATGTAGGGTTTCACAGGGATCGAATGAACGGTAGAGCCACGAGTCGTAACTCATCTGAAATGTAACGTCGACTGTTCAAAGTGCCGTCAATGCGAACAAGAGGTGACCGAGACGTGTAACCAATGGCACCCCATACCATCACGCTGGGTTATACGCCTGTAAGGCGATGACGAATACATGCTTCCAATGTGCGTTCACCGCGATGTCGCCAAACATGGATGCGACCATCATGATGCTGTAAACAGAACCTGGATTCATCCGAAAAAAATGACGTTTTGCCATTCGTGTACCAGGTTTGTCGTTGAGTACACCACCGCAAGCGCTCCTGTCTGATGCAGCGTCAAGGGTAACCGCAGCCTTAGTCTCCGAGCTGATAGTCCATGCTGCTGCAAACGTCGTCGAACTGTTTGTGCAGATGGTTGTCGTCTTGCAAACGTCCCCATCTGTTGACTCAGGGATCGAGACGTGGCTGCACGATCCGTTACAGCCATGCGGATAAGGTGCCTGTCATCTCGACTGCTAGTGATACGAGGCCGTTGGGATCCAGCACGGCCTTCCGTATTACCCAGTCATTGGATCTCGGCCAACGCTAGCAGGAATGTCGCGATAGGATAAACCGCATTCGCGATGGGCTACAGTCCGACATTTATCGAAGTCTTCTCCTTACACGAGGCATCACAACAACGTTTCACGAGGCAACGCCGGTCAACTGCTGTTTGTGTATGAGAAATCGGTTGGAAAATTTCCGCATGTCAGCACGTTGTAGGTGTCGCCACCGGCGCCAGCCTTGTGTGAATGCTCTGAAAAGCTAATCATTTGCGTATTGCAGCATCTTCTTCCTGTCGGTTAAATTTCGCGTCTGTAGCTCGTCATCTTCGTGGTGTAGCAATTTTAATGGCCTGTAGTGCAAATAAGAACAAAAGTAAAGATAAAATATATAAAAATAATAAGACATAAGAAACCAACCTAGTACCATGTCCATGTGAGGGACGAGCACAGTGACAGGCTGAAGGCGGAGGGGAGGCATCGTGGCCAGGACTCGGGTTTCGAACCCTGCCCACCATGTCTCAAAAAAGTCGAAATTCGCCAGTAACGGCAAGTAACTCGGATCCTACGTTACATTGCAGCTCCCTTTTTACCATCTGATTAACAGTTAGAGACACTCTAGTCGCCTAAGTGACATCCATTTAATTGCAGTCGTTTCGGAACAACTGCCCAGCGAAAAAAACAGCACTTTTCAATTATTTATGACCAGAGTAAAACGCAGCATGGGATGCAGCTTTACTTCGTTTACATAAAGTAAGTTTCGCGGCAATGCAGAAGTTGATTCAGCTTCAGCATTCCTGTTTTTCTTGATTCAAACATAGATGCTAACACGATCTCTGCGTCATGGGGCTTATGATATTATTTGTTTGGACACTTTCAAATAATACAGAAGTCTAATAAACAAATCCTCATTGGCGAGAAAGAGATTTAGGCATTTGCCGTCTGCTTTTCTTTAATCAAACCTACCCTGCCGTCAGAGTTTTAACATAGAGGCCGCAGATCCGTTACAAAGTTACCTATCTCGCCCCCTGATGGCGTGTGGAATACAAACTAAATGATCACATGCTTTGATTATAATCAATGAATAGCACTGCAAAAGAAATAAGAGTGGATTATTATCAAAGCGTCCGACATAAGAATTAGGACTGCCACCTAACATCTGCATCTACATGATTACTCTGCAATTCACATTTAAGTGCTTGGCAGAGGGTTCATCGAACCACAATCGCACTATCTCCCTACCATTCCACTCCCGAACAGCGCGCGGGAAAAACGAACACCTAAACCTTTCTGTTCGAGCTCTGATTTCTCTTATTTTATTTTGATGATCATTGCTACCTTTGTAGGTTGGGCTCAACAAAATATTTTTGCATTCGGAAGAGAAAGTTGGTGACTGAAATTTCGTAAATAGATCTCGCCGCGACGAAAAACGTCTTTGCTTTAATGACTTCCATCCAAACTCGCGTATCATACACTCCTGGAAATGGAAAAAAGAACACATTGACACCGGTGTGTCAGACCCACCATACTTGCTCCGGACACTGCGAGAGGGCTGTACAAGCAATGATCACACGCACGGCACAGCGGACACACCAGGAACCGCGGTGTTGGCCGTCGAATGGCGCTAGCTGCGCAGCATTTGTGCACCGCCGCCGTCAGTGTCAGCCAGTTTGCCGTGCCATACGGAGCTCCATCGCAGTCTTTAACACTGGTAGCATGCCGCGACAGCGTGGACGTGAACCGTATGTGCAGTTGACGGACTTTGAGCGAGGGCGTATAGTGGGCATTCGGGAGGCCGGGTGGACGTACCGCTGAATTGCTCAACACGTGGGGCGTGAGGTCTCCACAGTACATCGATGTTGTCGCCAGTGGTCGGCGGAAGGTGCACGTGCCCGTCGACCTGGGACCGGACCGCAGCGACGCACGGATGCACGCCAAGACCGTAGGATCCTACGCAGTGCCGTAGGGGACCGCACCGCCACTTCCCAGCAAATTAGGGACACTGTTGCTCCTGGGGTATCGGCGAGGACCATTCGCAACCGTCTCCATGAAGCTGGGCTACGGTCCCGCACACCGTTAGGCCGTCTTCCGCTCACGCCCCAACATCGTGCAGCCCGCCTCCAGTGGTGTCGCGACAGGCGTGAATGAAGGGACGAATGGAGACGTGTCGTCTTCAGCGATGAGAGTCGCTTCTGCCTTGGTGCCAATGATGGTCGTATGCGTGTTTGGCGCCGCGCAGGTGAGCGCCACAATCAGGACTGCATACGACCGAGGCACACAGGGCCAACACCCGGCATCATGGTGTGGGGAGCGATCTCCTACACTGGCCGTACACCACTGGTGATCGTCGAGGGGACACTGAATAGTGCACGGTACATCCAAACCGTCATCGAACCCATCGTTCTACCATTCCTAGACCGGCAAGGGAACTTGCTGTTCCAACAGGACAATGCACGTCCGCATGTATCCCGTGCCACCCAACGTGCTCTAGAAGGTGTAAGTCAACTACCCTGGCCAGCAAGATCTCCGGATCTGCCCCCCATTGAGCATGTTTGGGACTGGATGAAGCGTCGTCTCACGCGGTCTGCACGTCCAGCACGAACGCTGGTCCAACTGAGGCGCCAGGTGGAAATGGCATGGCAAGCCGTTCCACAGGACTACATCCAGCATCTCTACGATCGTCTCCATGGGAGAATAGCAGCCTGCATTGCTGCGAAAGGTGGATATACACTGTACTAGTGCCGACATTGTGCATGCTCTGTTGCCTGTGTCTATGTGCCTGTGGTTCTGTCAGTGTGATCGTGTGATGTATCTGACCCCAGGAATGTGTCAATAAAGTTTCCCCTTCCTGGGGCAATGAATTCACGGTGTTCTTATTTCAATTTCCAGGAGTGTATCTGCCACACTCTCTCCCCTATTACGTGGTAATACAAAACGAGCTGCCCTTTTTTGCACCCTTTCGATGTCCTCCGTCAATCCCACCTGGTATGGATCCCACACCGCGCAGCAATATTCTAACAGAGGACGAACGAGTGTAGTGTAAGCTGTCTCTTTAGTGGACTAGTTGCACCTTCTATGTGTCCTGCCAATGAAACGCAACCTTTGGCTCGCCTTCTCCACAATATTATCTATGTAGTCTTTCCAACTGAAGTTGTTCGTAATTTTAACACCCAGGTACATAGTTGAATTGACAGCCTTGAGAATTGTACTACTTATCGAGTAATCGAATTCCAACGGATTTCTTTTGGAACTCATATGGATCACCTCACACTTTCCGTTATTTAGCGTCAACTGCCACCTGCCACACCACACAGCAATCTTTTCTAAATCGCTTTGCAACTGATACTGGTCTTCGGATGACCTTAATAGACGGTAAATTACAGCATCATCTGCGAACAACCTAAGAAAGCTGCTCAGATTGTCACCCAGGTCATTTATATAGATCAGGAACAGCAGAGGTCCCAGGACGCTTCCCTGGGGAACACCTGATATCACTTCAGTTTTACTCGATGATTTGCCCTCTATTATTACGAACTGCGACCTTCCTGACAGGAAATCACGAAACCAGTCTCACAACTGAGACGATACCCCATAGGCCCGCAGCTTGATTAGAAATCGCTTGTGAGGAACGGTGTCAAACGCTTTCCGGAAATCTAGAAATACGGAATCAACTTGAGATCCCCTGTCGATAGCGGCCATTACTTCGTGCGAATAAAGAGCTAGCTGCGTTGCACAAGAACGATGTTTTCTGAAACCATGCTGATTACGTACCAATAGATCGTTCCCTTCGAGGTGATTCATAAAGTTTGAATACAGTATATGCTCCAAAACCCTACTGCAAACCGACGTCAATGATATAGGTCTGTAGTTCGATGGATTACTCCTACTACCCTTCTTAAACACTGGTGGGACCTGCGCAATTTTCCAATCTGCAAGTACAGATCTATCGGTGAGCGAGCGGTTGTATATGATTGCTGAGTAGGGAGCTATTACATCAGCGTAATCTGAAAGGAACCTAATCGGTATACAATCTGGACCTGAAGACTTGCCCGTATCAAGCGATCTGAGTTGCTTCGCAACCCCTAAGGTATCTACTACTAAGAAACTCATGCTAGCAGCTGTTCGTGTTTCAAATTCTGGAATATTCCATTCGTCTTCCCTGGTGAACGAATTTCGGAAAACTGCGTTCAATAACTCCGCTTTAGCGGCAGAATCGTCGGTAACAGTACCATCGGCACTGCGCAGCAAAGGTATTGACTGCGTCTTGCCGCTTGTGTACTTTACATACGACCAGAATTTCTTCGGATTTTCTACCAAATTTCGAGACAATGTTTCGTTGTGGAACCTATTAAAGGCATCTCGCATTGAAGTCCGTGCCAAATTTCGCGCGTCTGTAAATTTTAGCCAATCTTCGGGATTTCGCGTTCTTCTGAACTTCACATGCTTTTTCCGTTGCCTCTGCAACAGCTCAAATGGCTCGGACTCAACTGCTGAGGTCATTAGTCCCCTAGAACTTAGAACTAGTTAAACCTAACTAACCTAAGGACATCACAAACATCCATGCCCGAGGCAGGATTCGAACCTGCCACCGTAGCGGTCTTGCGGTTCCAGACTGCAGCGCCTTTAACCGCACGGCCACTTCGGCCGGCTCTGCAACAGCGTTCGGACCTGTTTTGTGTACCATGGGGGAGCAGTTCCATCTCCTACCAATTTATGAGGTATGAATCTCTCAACTGCTGTTGCTACTTTATCTTTGAATTTGAGCCACATCTCGTCTACATTTGCATAGTCAGTTCGGAAGGAATGGAGATTGTCTCTTAGGAAGGCTTCTAGTGACACTTTATCGGCTTTTTTAAATAAAATTATTTTGCGTTTGTTTCTGGTGGATTTGGATGAAACGGTATTGAGCCTAGCTATAACGACCTTGTGATCACTAATCCCTGTATCAGGCATGATGCTCTCTATTAGCTCTGGATTGTTTGTGGCTAAGAGGTCAAGTGTGTTTTCGCAACCATTTACAATTCGCGTGGGTTCGTGGACTAACCTTACATATAAAATTACGATGGGCTTATGAATCATATAAACTCTGTAATAATTACATATTGTGTGTTTATTGACAGTGAGAAAACAACATTAATAATCAAAAAAATTAAAAATATCTCTTTAATTATCAAAGAAACGTGATGTAAAATGATAACTGCACAATGCGAGCGCGAATTTTAACCCGGCCAGACCTGACTGGCTACTGCGAAGTAGCAGTGGCGTGTAGGCAAAAACCACGTGGGGCTGAATGTACTGCGGCGGAGCGGGATCGATCGTCTTCGCTTGTGTTAACACTGTCGTTCTGTCCACCTACCTCGATAGGATTCTTGCCGATGTCCCTTCACTCTGTCGTAGCAGATACTTACTAGGCAGTGTAAAGCAGCGTTGATGAAACCATCACCTAATACCTACCACACAGAGGCAGCGTAAATCAAGTTCAAAGTCAGTTCCTGAAAGTTCACGATTAAAAAATCGGGCGTTCGGGATCTTCAGTCTACTTGCAGTAAAGCGTTTAAAATTAGATCAGCTCTGCTCTTTATTCATATTGGAACACATGAAATGGCTATAAGCCCGGGTTTAATATGGTAAAACGATATCATTCACTGTCTGTATAACAAATATTCACTCAAAAAAGAGCCAGAATTTTAGTAAGTCCGACCTGACTAATTTCCATGTTCTACCAGTCACAGACACACAACTATTGGCGAGTTAAACATTTGGTCGTTTCAGTGGTCTTCTTCGTAAGAGGTGCTCGCCAAAATATTCCGTACGGAGAACGAAACACGCCACGCGGAGTTGTTACTACGACCAGACAGTTCACACGCTCACATCTCTCAAACTATTTAATTTAGAAACAACAAACTTTCATTAAAATGTTCGTAACTCTAGTCGCTTCAGTCAAGATATGTTCGAACCGAAATTAGCTCACTATTTCCTCATCTTACAGAGTATTTTCAAGGAGCGACCTGACATCGTGTTATCCGTGGACCGGGAAGCAAGCGACTCTTCTCGAGGTACTCTCCTACACGCCCACGGGAACAGCTTGATTCTGATTGGCTGTTGATCTAAATGACCAATCAGTATTGACTGAATGTTACGCTATGCAGTTCTCTCGGCAGGCAGCGTCAGCTGTGCTGTGAGCAAACTGAAAAAAAAAAACCATCCTGTAGCCACCGTACTAGATGGCTGCGTACCTTACTGCAACGAATGTCATCTCGTAATAACTTGCTGTGTTACAGTACTTCAAAATCTAATTCAGAGGCAAGCCTTATTTGGTGCGAGGTGTCTATTATGGAATCAGTCGAAATGATAATATAAAAAGTATATAGACGGCTACAATAAAATTAAAGATATGGACGGTCGTAATAGCGTGTATGTGGATAGGGCAATAGCTCATAGAGGACGTCTGTAACCCACGCCGTGCGTCAAAGGTTACTGTAAACAGGGACAGTAGCAAAGTAACTGGGCTGAGTTCGAGGTCAATATTTAGTATTATGGCTAAGGGATGAGACGGAATCCGTTATATCTGCAACCTCTGAGAGTGTATGGTGACCAAGCTTCAAATTAATGCACTAGACGGTCAAATACTAAATGACTGCCATATGAGATACCCGCTAAGTGCTGGGTCCAAAGTATATATTCGTCATACAGTGTGAAGATTGCATGTGGGATAGGTTACGTATGAGATTTGGGAGTAATGCCATGGTACGTTCAGTCTGTTTTACTATAAGCGCCTGTATGTTCGTATACACACACTTTAGTCATAAACCAACCAATTTAGAAACCTGCAGTCTCTTCTACTGCCTTACCTAAACTTATAACATATGATCAAAAATGCTAAAAATTCTCTCTCTCTCTCTCTCTCTGTATCTATCTAGCTATCTTTTTTTTAAGTCGTCTGGCCGCATATACTTAATGCTAACCATGAGCAGCCAGCCGGGTCGTTAGTTACATAACATATAAATATTCATCCTGCGTATGTTTGTGTTCGAAAAATTCGAAAAGTAGGTGGTCGATTAATTTGAAATTTTGAAGCAACGTTGCATTCGAATAAGCGCGTGTTTTTATGTTCCTGTTTTTTAAATATATATTATATACAAAAAACACGTAATACATGAAGCTGAAACGTCGTAACCAAAAATCTCGAAAATTCCTTGACCGATTTACCACAAATTTGCACGCGATATTCTAATGAACATTCAGACGGGCACAGGCTAATATTTTTAATATATATAACACATAAATATATAAGTAATACATAAATGGGAAACACTGTTCCCAAAAATCTCAAAACGTTCTTGACAGATTACTTAAAATTTTACATAACATTCTAAGGAACATTCAGATGGACAACGGACTACGTATTTTTGTTTGTGTGTGAAATCTTATGGGGCTTAACTGCTAAGGTCATCAGTCCCTAAGCTTACACACTACTTAACCTAAATTATCCTAAGGACAAACACACACACCCATGCCCGAGGGAGGACTCGAACCTCCGCCGGGATCATACATATTTTAATATGTATATTAACTGATATGTAATATATCATGGGGAAACATTATTACCAAAAATATCAAAAGTACTTAAGCGATTTAGTTCAAATTTTTATACATTACTGTAATAAATGTTTGGCGTATGAACTGAGTGGGTCACGTAATACCCCTTTTATTTCGTGAACGGTTACACATATCGAAACGCGGTTTCTGGCAAATGTTATAACGTCGAGGGGCACTTTTGTTTTTGTTTGGTTAATGCTTTTAGCACTGATGTCAACGGAGATATTGAAGCAAGTAAGTTTTCTTAAATGGAACCGGATACTTTTTATAACTGCATTCATAGCTCTGGAGAAGACAATTACAGTGATGAATCTTTTGTTAATGTTGACGTTGAAACCTGTCGTTAAAAAAATCTAGAAATGTCCTAGAATGTGAGAGCACGTTAGCCGGAAGCGGAATTTGCGTTGCAAAACCTGCCAAGCAGGCGTCTCGTACCAGGCTACGTAGTCGTATACCGTAAGGTAGGCCTGGGCTACGAGAATAAAGCTTTATTTTCCCTTGAACCAACTTACGACCTAGATGCAGGTTCTCCTACCAATGTTGTAATGGAAATACGACATAGGCTAGAATCTAGCGTATCACAAATGGTTTAGCAGAACTATTTCTCATTTGTATGTTCTCGCAGATCTAGGTGAGCTGAAACAGAGAAATCAGTTTCTCATTATTCAAAAACAAAGTAGTCTTACACACGGCAAAAAATTAAGGAATTAAATATCTAAATGTTAGAAGGAATATTTGACCCATCTTTTCCTGTACATGGTTGTGCGCTTCCTAGAGGCAGTCAGACATCTGTCTCCACCTACACTGCTATAAATTCTATCATATGGAATACATTCGTTGAACTAAAAATTTTATTAAAAATGGTCTGGTGACCACCTGAAAACCGCAAAATAAATATTATTCTTTACGAAATGTCGTTTCATGCTGAACGTTAGCACGTAATGACAGTGTTAGAAGCTATGTGCAATACACGCTGTCGTCTTATTTGACATTGTAATGCAATTTCGTGAACACGTAAATGAAATAAACAATTTACTAGCAATGATTTGGTAACCACCCAATCCACATAACAAAAATGTTGTCTTCAAAAAAAAAAAAAAAAAAAAAAAAACTTTATCCTTTACTTAAGCATGTGTTCAAGCTTTTGACCATAGACTGGAAGGCACATTAGCGATCGCCGTTCGAAATAACGATGAACAGATGAAATTACACTGTATGATGTGGTAGAGCGTGCACTGGCGATTCGACGACGCATATCGTCTGGCGTAGCTGGGGCTTCGTTATAGACAGCATCTTTGAGTGTTCCCGTAACAAAGAAATCAAGAAGAGTCAAATCGGAGAACTTCGCAGGACATTTGACAATGGAATTTCGTCCTATCCAACGCCAAGGAAAGTTCTCATTTATAATTTGCGTTGCAACACGGGACGAGTGAGTTGAACAACCGACGTGTTGCAGCCACATACTCTGTCGAACATCCAGTGGTACCTCTTCTTAAGAACCGGCAGAATGTTCGTCGGAAAGTGTGCGTACGAATGTTCATTTAGAACGCTTGAGATGAAGTAAGGTCCCACAATCTAATTTACTATGATGCCGCTCCATACGTTTACGCTCCACGGCCGTTGATGTTGCACCTGACGAAGCCAGTGTGGATTTGCGGCTGCCTAGTACTGCATGTTATGCAAATTTACATTAGCGTGGTTAGCAAATGTTGCTTCATCGGTAAACAGCGCACTTTGGAAAAACGCAGGGTCATATCTCAGTTGTTGAAGGGCAAACCGACAAAATTCTGTAAGACGTTCAAAACCACGGTCGTCGAGTGCCTGCTGTTGTGACAGATGATAGGGATGGAAATTCTGTCGATGCAGGATGCGAATGTCTCTCTACTGGATGATTCCACATTCCTTGGCAATATGTCCCGTAGCTTCTTCGTGTTCTCTTTTAGTTGTAGTCTTCTTCCTTGTCCTCTTTCTGACGTTCAAGCAGCCTGTCCACACGAGCGTCTTCATTCGAGAAACTGTCTGGCGTGTCGAACACTGGCGAGCCGGATAAATATCCCTATAGCGCTATACTGTTTATCCAGCATTTCTTTTACGCTACTGGCCATTAAAATTGCTACACCACGAAGATGACATGCTACAGACGCGAAATTTAACCGACAGGAAGAAGGTGCTGTGATGTGTAAATGATTAGCTTTTCAGAGCATTCACACAACGTTGGCGCCAGTGGCGACACCTACAAAGTGTTGACATGAGGAAAGTTTCCAACCGATTTCTCATACACAAACAGCAGTTGACCGGCGTTGCCTGGTGAAACGTTGTTGTGATGCCTCGTGTAAGGAGGAGAAATGCGTACCATCACGTTTCCGACTTTGATAAAGGTCGGATTGTAGCCTATGGCGATTACGGCTTATCGTATCGTGAAATTGCTGCTCGCGTTGGTCGAGATCCGATGACTGTTAGCAGAATATGGAATCCGTGGGTTCAAGAGGGTAGTACGGAACGCCGTGTTGGATCCCAACGGCCTCATGTCACTAGCAGTCGAGATGACAGGCATCTTATCCGCATGGCTGTAACGGATCGTGCAGCCACGTCTCGATCCCTGAGTCTACAGATGGGGACTTTTGCAGGACAACCATCTGCACGAACAGTTCGACGAAGTTTGCAGCAGCATAGACTATCAGCTCGGAGACCATGGCTGCGGTTACCCTTGACGCTGCATCACAGACAAGAGCGCCTGCGATGGTGTACTAAACGACGAACCTGGGTGCACGAATGGCAAAACGTCATTTTTTCGGATGAATCCAGGTTCTGTTTACAACATCATGATGGTCGCATCCGTGTTTGGTGACATCGCGGTGAACGCACATTGGAAGCGTGTATTCGTCATCGCCATACTGGCGTATCATCTTGCGTGATGGTATGGTGTGCCATTGGTTACACGTCACGGTCACCTCTTGTCCGCATTGACGGCACTTTGAACAGTGGACGTTACATTTCAGATGTGTTACGACCCGTGGCTCTACCCTTCATTCGAGGTCTGCGAAACCCTACATTTCAGCAGGATAATGCACGACCGCATGTTTCAAGTCCTGTACGGGCCTTTCTGGCTACAGTAAATGTTATGCTGCTGCTCTGGCCAGCACATTCTCCAGTTCTCTTACCAATTGAAAACGTCTGGCCAATGGTGGCCGAGCAACTGGCTAGGCACAATACGCCAGTCACTACTCTTGATGAACTGTGGTATCGTGTTGAAGCTGCATGGGCAGCTGTAGCTGTACATGCCATCTAAGCTCTGTTTGACTCAATACCCAGGCGTATCGAGGCCGTTATTACGGCCAGAGGTGGTTGTTCTGGGTACTGATTTCTCAGGATCAATGCACCCAAATTGCGTGAAAATGTAATCACATGCCAGTTCTAGTATAATATATTTGTCCAATGAATACCCGTTTATCATCTGCATTTCTAGTTGGTGTAGCAATTTAAATGCCAGTAGTGTACATTCACCATATAAAAGTAGTATATCCAACTTCTCCTCATTGGTGTATATTTCTGCACGCAACGAATGCTGAAGCAGAAATGACTGGCTTACAGTGCAGACAAGTAAGCACGCAAATGTGTTGACATTCTGACACAGCGTGGCACTAGAGCTCTGCGTCGTGGTGTCTGTACCGCTAATGCCGATTTCGGCCATCGTGCTCTCAAGTTATAAGACAAATCTGGGAAATTTGTGGTACGTTCCTCGGCGTTCTAGGACATTTTTCGAATTTTTTTACGACAGGTTTCAACATCAACAAACGCAATATTACTGTAATTGTCTTTTCAGAGCTATCTAATGCAATTATAAAAGTTGTACGGTTCCATTTAAGAAAAACGTACTTGCTTCAATATCTCCGTTGCTGTAGAAAACCACGTTTCGATATGTGTAACCGCTCACGAAATAACAAGTGTTACCTCTTACGTAAGTCACCTTATACACACACGCACACACACACACACACACACACACACACACACACACACACACACACACACACAGGGTGAGTCACTAACTATTGCCACCTAGAATAGCTCCGAAAGTATGATAGTAGCTGAAAAGTTTGTAGGACAAATGTTGCATGGGACAACGAAGGCCATAATATGATATTGGTTTTTTGTTGCTAGGTTTGGTCGCGTCAGAGATATGAAGGTCAACTTTGTTTTCTTAAACTGGATGCTATATTTTAGTACTTATTTTCTGATAGCAGCTATCGAGACGAATCCAATGACGTGTAACAGTAAGGTCTTATAAGGTCAACGAAGGTCGAAAAGGTGGCATGAACGTTGTAATGGTACTTGAATTACGTAACCATTACGACACCTCACCTCAACTTCTCGATACCAGCAATATTCTACGATGTTTCTGTAAAGTAGTTAACATATTTCTGAGACAACATTCAGATTTGATTTCATTAATGTAGAGGTACTTTGATACATCGATATGTTTATGTTGCATTGATATTATTCTTATGTGTATTCTTTTTGTCACTACGATCTTTGACGTACTTGTAACTCTGATTTTTGGGGCGCGCAAGCGGTTATTGGAGAGTCAAGTCTTGGTCGTCATGTTTAAAAGACGCAAATTGTAGTCAGTTTATGAAATGTGAACTTTAACAGTGAGGAAGATGTTTTCAAGTATGTTTTTTATTGTGAAGTGATGTTTTAGAATGACTTGCGTGATATTGCAACAAAAGCAATAAAAAAGTGTAACTTAAATTCGGAGTGCTGATTACTTTTTTACATCACCATTGTCCTTACTTTCAAAGGTTTAATCTTCAAGAATGGTTTTTGAAACACATCTATAAAACTTTTGAATACCGCAGAATAACACCTAGGCCTCTCTGCATCCGAGCTAGGAATCATCACTACCTAGATTTTCGACGATTGAGCCATGAGTTCACAACGAGACCAGCGTGGGAAACACGAAAATATGAGTGCCTAGTTTATCCATTATTTCATGAAATGACTTTAGTAACTGTGCTCTAATGACACCTGCCACATAATGTAACTTTGTTGTTGCCCGAAAATGCAATACTTAGCAGCGTGAGCAACACTACAACCATAATTAAATTTTACCTTTGTTGTGGTAGGGTTGTTAGAACGTCCATTTACAGACGGTGTTCGAAGTTAAAAAAAATGGCTCTGAGCACTATGGGACTTAACTTCTGAGGTCATTAATCCCCTAGAACTTAGAACTACTTAAACCTAACTAACCTAAGGACATCACACACATCCATGCCCGAGGCAGGATTCGAACCTGCGACCGTAGCAGTCGCGCGGTTCCAGACTGTAGCGCCTAGAACCGCTCGGCCACTCCGGCCGGCTGGTGTTCGAAGTGATGACCACTGGTATCAATGCAGTGCTGCAATCTCCTTATCATGGATTGAGTGGTATTCCTTACCACTTCGACACTTGTCGAAGCACATGCTCTGACAACTCTCCCTCGCATATCGTGCCACTGACATGTAAACATCATTCGACGGTTTCTCAATACAACATTAGTAGGAACGGTAAGACTAGTATCGTCGAATGAAGCGAATGTGAATGATGTATTCCTTCGAAGAACAAGTTAATATGGTTCTCATTTACGGAGAATGCCAACGAAATTCAGTGAGAGCTAGAGGCTTATACGCTGAAAGATATCCTCGACGTACGCACGTTACACGTCGTAATTTAAATGTGTGTATGATAAATTGAGAACAACTGGACCTTTAACGCATCGGAAACATATCCGGCAAAGGAAAGTTACCAACGAGGAAACAAAAATTGGTACTCTTGCCACCGTGGTTAGAGATTCTTGTCAGTTCGCGTCAAATCGCAAGGGAATCTGCCATGAGCCAGAGTAGTGCCGTTCGTGTTCTGCATCGCCATAAACATCATCGTTACCATATCAGTCTGCACCAAGAATTAACTGGTATACGTTGCATTGAACTCTGCCGATGGGCTCAACTTCAGATTTAGAGGGATGACACATTTATTAATTCGATTTTCTTTACTGACGAGGCTACATTCACGAACCATGGAAATATTAATTTACGTAACATGCATTATTGGGCAACTGAAAATACATGTTGGCTGCGGCAAGATGCACACCAGAAACCGTGGTCGGTGAATGTATGGTATAGGATTCTGGAGGACAGAATTATAGGCTCCTATTTCATCGAGGGAAATCTTAATGGTAGGAAGTACACCACATTCCTGCAAGAAACATAAGGTCTGTTATTGGAAGAGATACCTATAGGAACAAGGAACAGAATGTGGTATCAACACGAGGGGTGTACGGCTCATTTTTCGCTGATGGCTAGAAATGAGTTGCAGAGAAAATTCCCAAAGCGTTGGATTGGACGTGGAGGAGATGTCGTGGCCGGCTCGTTCGCCTGGCTTGACACCTCTGGAATTTTTCTTGTGGGGATCCGTAAAATACATTGTTTATAAAGACGTGCCAACTACACCCGAAGATATGCGAGAGAGAACTGTCAGAGCAGTTGCTTCGATAAGTGACGATGTGATAAGGAATACCACTCAATCCATGACAAGAAGATTGCAGCACTGCATTGATACCTATGGTCATCACTTCGAACACCCTCTGCAAATGGACGTTCATGCCACCTTTTCGTCCTTCGTTGACCTTCAAAGACCTTACGGTTAAACATCGTTGGATTCATCTCGATAGCCGCTATCAGAAAATAAGTATCAAACTATAGCATCCCATTAAAAAAAAAAAAAAAAGTTGACCTTCAAATCTCTGACGCGACCCCACCTAGTAACAAAAACCGTCATATTATAGCCCCCCGTTGTCCCATGCAACTTTTGTCCCACAAACTTTTAAGCTCCTATCAACTTTCGGAGTTATTATATATACAGGGTGGTCCATTGATCGTGACGGGGCCAAATATCTCACGAAATAAGCGTCAAACGAAAAAAACTACAAAGAACGAAACTCGTCTAGCTTGAAGGGGGAAACCACATGGCGCTATGGTTGGCCCACTAGATGGCGCTGCCATAGGTCAAACGGATATTAACTGCGTCTTCTTAAATAGGAACCCCCATTTTTTATTACTTATTCGTGTAGTATGTAAAGAAATATGAATGTTTTAGTTGGACCACTTTTTTCGCTTTGTGATAGATGGCGCTGTAATAGTCACAAACATATGGCTCACAATTTTAGACGAACAGTTGGTAACAGGTAGATTTTTTAAATTAAAACATAGAACGTAGGTACATTTGAACATTTTGTTTCGGTTGTTCCAATGTGATACATGTACACTTGACAGCAAAAAAAGTGGGTCACTGCAGAATACAACCAACATAACGTAGCTGTGTTGCAGGTCCTCTAAACACCATAACCCCGTGGGGTACAGTCGTTTGACTACATGCAATGGGTACCGCAAGAGGCTACTAAGGTCTTTATGCCAATCAGTCTAAGTGTCAACTAATATCGTCATACAAAACATATTAGAAAACACGTTCTTAGCGATGAGACACCCCATAACAGTCATAAACTAAACTTAATTACAACAAGTGACATACCAAAAGTTCTGAGAAAACGGATTATTTTACATATATCGTACAGTAATCCTTAATCAAAATTAAATACTTGAGAAAATATATGGAGTTACAAAGCTGTACGGCAATTGGAAAAAAAGTTTTTCGCTCTCTAAAAGGTTTTCCATCCATCTGCTGAAGGTCGCTCAACGGCGAGTGGCTCTGGAAACTGAATATTGGACGAACCAATAGAAAAACGCGATTAACGGCAAGAAGCACTCTAGGGAAATCTCAACATTAACAGCGAATCACCAGTAATATCATTGTTCTCGTAACACATCGACAGCTACGTGTACACAAATTTGAACTTTAAATGACATGACAAATATCGTCGTTCTGGACATGGATTCAAACCCAGCACCTATAGCCATTGCTAACTAAGCTAAGCTTTGTTTGTGCCTTATTGAGCCCGGATCACTAGGCATAAAGAGACGTGAAGTATAGACGTTTGCACCAGTATCAGTTATCAATTCAGATCCTGAAAATAAATTACGAAAATGTTTGTACTGAACTGGGAAGCCTGTCATAACAGTTACCGTCCTGGGAACTACCCCTAACGACGTTTAATATGGTGTCATTCACAAGGAACAAGGTATACTCACGTTTAAAATTGAAATGCCATCATATAAAGCTTGTGACAGGGATGCGAACCCAGCACCTAAACGGATTGTTAACGAAGTACAGTCATGCTCAAAAGTATCCGAACGACCTGGATTGCATTTCGCCTGATTCCCATGCAACCCACATAACGCAGCTATCTAGCAGGTCCTCTAATTGAGCCTTGATACAGTCGTTTGACTATTGAAAATGGTTCCAACAAGTCACCACTTGAAAACACTGCTCTGTATCACAATAGCTCAGGATGTAAAGGAATACCACGATACTACAAATATCAGGGAACACCTCATCACAGATAAGACTGTCCTTAAGGCTTGTAAGCTCGCATTTATTGCAATAACTGACATACCTGAAATGTTGGCACTCTCATTATTACGTCAGATAGGTAATGCACGTAGTAAGTTCGTCGTATTCATGATTTCCTCTTCAAAGTAACATACCATACTTGTTATTTAACACAAAATGTCATTAAAAATTTACGTTATTCACGAGCAGCTAGTTGAGAATATGTATGAACTTCAAATGACACGACGAACCGCCTCGTTCTGCATATGGATTCAAACCCAGGTCATGCAGGCTAGGCCGCGGTGGCCGTGCGGTACTAGGCACTTCAGTCCGGAACCGCGTGGCTGCTACGGTCGCAGGTTCGAATCCTGCCTCGGGCATGGATGTGTGTGATGTCCTTAGGTTAGTTAGGTTTAAGTAGTTCTAGGTTCTAGGGGACTGATGACCTCAGATGTTGAGTCCCATAGTGCTCAGAGCCATTTGAACTAATCATGCAGGCTAAGATTTCGTGGCTGACGGAAATTAACAGTCATACCTGACTAGGCATAAAGAGAGTGATATACCTCATGTTTGGACAGTATCAGTTAGCAAATATCAACTTTAAATTACTTAACGTAACATCTTTAACGGACGCGAATTCCTACCCAGCATCTATTGTCCCTGTTAACGAACTACGAGAGATGTTAAATATTGCTTCTTCACAAGTAACTTACTTGAAATGCAGTGAGGTAAAGCTTAGTGTTGGACAGGGATTCATTTTTTCCTTCCCAGGACTCCAACCCGGCACATATCGCTGTTATATTCTAGAGAAAAGGAACGTTAAGTATGTGTTTATTGCACCAGCAGCGACATGTGAGCGTGTTTGAACTAGAAATAATATGACAGAGTTCAGTGCTGACTAGGTATCGAACCCCACACATATCGTTTTTGACTACACACAAAGAGACGACAATAACCGAAATTTTCTCCACCAACAGCTCGTAATAACATCCTTGAACTTACAGTGATCTCGCAAATAGTTCTGTGTCTCACTGGGAGTCAAAAACGTCAGATATCGTTAGTGTTGACTGTGGTGTCACCGCCAGACACCACACTTGCTAGGTGGTAGTTTAAATCGGCCGCGGTCCATGTAGTACATGTCGGACCCGCGTGTCGCCACTGTGATCGCAGACCTAGCGCCACCACCAAGGCAGGTCTCGTGATACGAGAGTGGACTCGACCCCAGTTGTACGAGAACCAAGCTACCGCCCAGTTGTACGCGAACCTAGCTATCGCCCAGTTGTATGAAGCCTTTCTCTCTCATTAGCCGAGAGACAGAATAGCCATCAGAAGTTAATGGCTACGAACTAGCAAGGAGCCATTTGTATCAGTGCCTATAGCTTACGAGTATTCAAGAGAAATAAAAGTTAAGTAAAAAGCATCTACATACTTTTCTTCTTATTCATTCATAAGTTCTCATGTTCCAGAATTCACGCCCGTCTGCTGTATGCGTGCACTATCGGCTACCGCGTTAGTCAAGCTTCTTTTTCAGCAATCAACTTCCCAGTGTCGGTCCAGATACCGATACTACATATGGCGACGAGCTAAAGAGTTTGTATTACTTTGTTTGTACCATTGATGACGTTTCAAGTGTTCTGATTGTTTCTATTTAATTGTGTCATGGCTTCGCCACATTCTCCAGATGTACTGTCCGAATTTTATCGCTTGCAGACTCAGCAGACGCAGGCGTTACTGGATGCCCTTGGACAGCTCGTCCAGGGTCAACGTACCATTCCACCCGATGCGGCCGCCGCCGCTTCTTCGCTACCGCTGCCACTGAACGCTGTTGCACCTCCCTTTCGACCATACGTGGCAGCCGACGAGACCTGGCAAGAGTGGTCTCGTCAGTTTGCATTTCACCTTGCGGCCTACAGAATTCAAGGTAATGAGCGGCAGCCGTTTTTGCTTTCTTGTGTCGGTGTGTCCACATACCGTGTGATAGTGAAATTGTTTCCTCGCCGCGACGTAGCAACTTTGTCATACGAGGAAATTTTGTCTGCATTAGATGCCTATTTCAAAGAAACAGTTAATGTGGTTGCAAAACGGTATACGTTCTTTCGTACAAAACGTACGGCCGGTCAAACTAATAGGGAGTGGGTAGCAACATTGCAAGGACTTACTAGGGACTGTGCCTTTGAATGTGACTGTGGTCTTTCTTATTCAGATACAATGGTGCGTGATGCAATTGCACAGAACGTTTCTGATGTTCGCATACGGGAGCAAATTTTGAAACTAGTTAATCCCTCCCTTCAACAAGTGATAGACATTTTGGATAGACAGGACACACTTGACTGTGCTCAGGAATCTTTTGAAACTTCGCCAGCCGTGTGTAACATTAACCGGCCCGCTGGACGCGCTGTGCGACCCGGTAACCGGGCCTCGCGCACGGACACACAGCGACCGCCGCGTGCTAAGCCAGGTGTGCCGCGCCAGCCCACAAATGCAGTGAAATCATGCCCGCGGTGTGCTACTAGACATTCGCGTGAACATTGCCCGTCACGCCAAGCTATTTGCTTTTTCTGCAATAAGAAAGGACATGTTCAAAGTGTTTGCCAGAAAAAGCTCAGATCAGACAATCACAATCATTCCAGGCCCTTTGCTTCGCGCCGGAATCGAACCAAGGACACTCAGGCTCGTGGACCTTCGCCTATGGACATTCATGTCGTTAATTCCGCTTCGTCCAGTGACACTTTCTCTAACAGTGACTGTGATCGTCCCACAAAAACTGTGCGTCGACGTCGCCGGAAATCACGTCAATTAGCAAGTGTTTCTGTACCAGTGTCTGTTCCAATTGCACAAAACAGTCGCTCTTGTCGTCAGCAGGACAATAAACTTTTTGTGGACTTAGACTTTGAAGGCAAAGTGATACCATTCCAGCTCGATACCGGAGCTGCAGTTTCATTGCTCAATCACGACACGTACAAACAACTGGGCGCACCTCCGTTGCGTGCCGCAAATGTTAAGCTAACTACATATTCCGGACAGAAAATTCCTGTGTTAGGACAGTGCAGCCTTCTTGCAACATACAAGGGACAAACAAAACTTGTGTCATTTTACGTTCTTCGTTCTTCTTCTGCAGTGAACTTATTTGGTCTAGATTTATTTAAGTTGTTTAACATGTCTATTGTAAATCAGGTCCTATCAGTGAATCAGACTGTGCCTACAGACAGTGTTTCTCGGCTGTGTGACGAATTTGCAGACATTTTTGCACCAGGCTTAGGTTGCGCTAAAAACTATGAAGCCCATTTAGAACTGAAGGTCAACGCGCAACCGAAATTTTTCAGGGCGCGCAATGTTCCCCACGCATTGCGTGATGAGGTCGCAAGAACATTGAACACTGTAGAATCACAAGGTGTGAGTGAATGTGCGCACTGCCTCTTTCCTTTCAGCTCCGCTTCATCGCTTACGCCGTACAGGTGTTCCGTTTCTCTGGACGACGGAATGCGAACGCGCCTTTCGCCAGTTGAAATCGGCGTTGCTTGCTAATACTTGCCTTACGCCATTCGATCCCCAGAAACCCCTTTTGTTGATGGTAGATGCATCGGATTTCGGGATCGGTGCTGTACTTGCGCACAAAGTTGGCTCACATGATCGCCCTATTGCCTTTGCGTCCAAATTGCTCTCGTCTGCGCAAAGAAATTATTCACAGATAGAGAAAGAAGCGTTGGCTCTCGTGTTTGGTGTTACTAAGTTCCATGATTTCTTGTATGGTCGTCACTTTACCATCATCACAGACCACCAACCTTTGACATCGCTTTTGCATCCGACCAAGCCTGTACCTCCACGTACAGCGCAGAAATTCATTCGCTGGTCTATTTTCCTCTCGCAGTACCGCTACGATATCTTGTATCGGTCCACTGCTAAGCACGGAAACGCCGATGCGTTGTCCCGTTTGCCTGTTGCTGAGGATAAAGCATTCGATTCTTCCGAACTTGCTTGCATGTTCATTGATGCGGAAACCGATGAAGTGGTCGAATCGTTTCCGATTGATTTTCGTCGTGTAGCTACAGCCACAGCTGCTGACCCTGTCCTTGCTACTGTTTTACGTTTTGTTGCTACGCAATGGCCTCTTTCAAAGTCTCGGATCGAGGATCCGTTGGTTCGCCGATTTTTTGCTCACAAGGACAGACTTTTTGTTCGACGTGGTGTTTTGTTGTTGCGTTCTGATAATGATCAGTCCAGAGTCGTGGTCCCACGTTCGTTACAGTCCTCTGTTTTACGGCTTCTTCACCAAGGACATTGGGGTATAGTGCGAACGAAACAACTTGCTCGTCAGCACTGTACTTGGTTCGGAATCGATGCTGCGATTACGAATATGTGTTCTTCGTGCCCGGCGTGTGCCGAACAACAGTCCGCACCGCCGCGGAAAGTCTTTGCGTGGCCGAAAGCCACTTCCCCTTGGCAACGCTTGCACATTGATTTTGCTGGTCCATTCTGGAATGCTCGATGGTTGGTTCTGGTCGACGCCTTCAGTAATTTTCCTTTTGTTGTCCGGATGTCTTCCACGACGTCCTCCGCCACCATCCAAGCGTTGTCTGCTATCTTTTGCATTGAAGGTCTTCCGCAGACTATTGTTTCCGACAATGGCCCACAATTCATGTCCGCAGAATTTCAGTCATTCTGCCAGGCCAATGGTATTCAACATCTGACATCCGCGCCGTTTTCGCCTCAGTCCAACGGTGCCGCTGAACGATTGGTCCGGACTTTCAAGTCACAGATGTTGAAATTGAAAGAGTCGCATTCTCGGGAGGACGCATTGTTGCTTTTTTTGTCTTCGTATCGCTCTCAGCCCCGAGATGGTCGCTCGCCGGCTGAGTTGCTCCACGGTCGTCCTCATCGCACCTTGATGTCTTTGCTGCATCCGCCGCATCAGGTTCCTGCGCAGCGGCAGACTCCTGCTTTTGCTCAAGGCGACGTTGTATTTTATCGCAACTATCGAGGTTCACGGCGTTGGCTCGCAGGGCGCATTCTTCGCTGCCTCGGCCGCGCGATGTATTTGGTTTTGGGGGCCTCTGGTGAGGTGCGTCGGCATCTCAATCAGCTGCGCCTCTGTCGTCGCTCGGGTTCTGCCGCTCCCCGTCTGCTTTCAGCGACGGTGCCGTCCGGTCAGCGCCCTGGGGACCCATCTACTGGCTCGCCTCATCCCCAGGTGTTACCGACGATGCCTTCCATTTTGCCCCATGGCGACGCGCCGCCGCCGCCGCAGCAGCAGCAGCTGCAGCAGCCGCCGCCGCCGCCGACCGCATTCGACGCTTCGTTGCAGCCGCCACGCGCCTCCCAGGGTCACGCGCCGCCGATCGCTTCCCGTGACCAGCTGTCCTCCGCCATGGAACTCCCGGCCGCTCCGGACCACATGACGTCATCGCGCGTCGGCTACCCCGACGCAATGGAGGTCGACACTTTGGCCCCTCATGTTTCTTTACGGGCGCATACACCACATGTTGACGTGCACCCTGGACTAGTTTTGCAGGCGTTTCCTAGCTCCCCTCGGACCGGATGGCCGGGTGCGGGTGGCACAGCCTCGCCTGTTGTTAGGCTCCCCACCTCATCGCATACGTCAACATGTGGTCCTCCCCACGGCGGGCGGAAGCCTTATTACACGACCGTTCGCCGATTTGCGGGGGAGGAATGTGGTGTCACCGCCAGACACCACACTTGCTAGGTGGTAGTTTAAATCGGCCGCGGTCCATGTAGTACATGTCGGACCCGCGTGTCGCCACTGTGATCGCAGACCTAGCGCCACCACCAAGGCAGGTCTCGTGATACGAGAGTGGACTCGACCCCAGTTGTACGAGAACCAAGCTACCGCCCAGTTGTACGCGAACCTAGCTATCGCCCAGTTGTATGAAGCCTTTCTCTCTCATTAGCCGAGAGACAGAATAGCCATCAGAAGTTAATGGCTACGAACTAGCAAGGAGCCATTTGTATCAGTGCCTATAGCTTACGAGTATTCAAGAGAAATAAAAGTTAAGTAAAAAGCATCTACATACTTTTCTTCTTATTCATTCATAAGTTCTCATGTTCCAGAATTCACGCCCGTCTGCTGTATGCGTGCACTATCGGCTACCGCGTTAGTCAAGCTTCTTTTTCAGCAATCAACTTCCCAGTGTCGGTCCAGATACCGATACTACATTGACAAGGAATGAAAATGCATTAAAAATAAAAATTATTATCCACCAGCAGATACGTGTTCTCGTGCTAGAGCTTGATAATACATAGTGAAAAGTTTAGTGCTGGGCCAGGATTCCAGCCCATTCATGGGCAGTGTGTGGAGATGTTGAGGAATCTGCACTTTTGAACAAACAACAAGTTGTAGTCGAGCTGTATTGTCACGAAGGGATCAAATTCCGCGTTAATGGCGGTCTGAGTTGCATTGCCAGTTCAGAACCAATTTCATCGACATACAGAAGCTCAAATAAAAGACGGAATAAGTGCCCTGTGACCATACACAGGGTTTGTTTCGTCACTAGAAATAAATAAATAGTATAAGAAAGGTTACTGGTGATAGAGTTTATACATGTCGCCACTCCTTACTTTATTGTGGTTCCACCTAACGTCTACTTGGTAGGGAAGGAATATCATGTTTAATGTGATTTTCAGACCACAATTCCATTATACCTTCTTCACTTGGCGTAGCCAGAAGAGAATAGAATCTGCTTCTCCCTATAAAAAAAAAAAAAAAAAAAACCAGCAGATGTTGGAATCGAACCGAGACCATCGTCATATGAAACTATCATCAGTCCAACAGACCACCAAATCCTCTTCTCTACAACTACTTTTTCTATCGTATCACCGTTGCGGCACACAAGATGAGAATTCTGACACACATGCTCCCTGTAGTGGTTTGCAGGATGTTCAGTACATTCATTTACTTGGTTGACCAAATCGCCATGAACTAGCTGCCTTGACTACCCAGTGCATACATTCGACTCTATTTTGTAATCAACGAAATAAAATAACGTAACTGCCACCTGCACAGAACTGCCAACAGTGTAGAATGCAGAAATTTAAATAGGAAGTGTTCCTTTCCATTTGAGCTACTCTATTGCTCTCTGTTGAAACCATCGTGCAGTGCAAAAGAAATGCTGTAACTGTCTGTCTCTGAGAAGTCTAGATCCAGCCATATGCATTATCTCACAGCACTGTGGAAGTTCTTGAGGAACTGTTGTTCACTTACAGAGGTGCTGTAGCTACATCACAGCTAGTAGCGTAATGGTAAGCGTCGCGCACTGTTGATAAGACGTCGAGTGTTCTATTACATACGCTACTACATTCTTTTAAAACACAATTCTGGTGTCTGCTGAAGTTATCAATTTAATGGAACTTTGAACATAATTCTCTTCACTTCTCATCCCAAAATAGTCGCATGTGGAAAAAAGGCTAACTTCTGCGTCATTTTGTTCTTTTCAGGTTTAATAGACGGCCAGGCAGCAGATGCGTCTCGAAGCTTTTGTATTATGTATGGGGAGAGTGCATCGTGCCAAAGTATTCAGAAAAGTATTTTCTACATTAGCTGTCGTCTGGTAGTGGCATTTTATTCTTCTTCAAACCTTGTTTGACAGCTTTAACTCAGAACAAGTTTTCTACATGCATGTAATCAATAAACTGCGTGTGCATTGTCAGACTGTTATAGATACCGTCAGAGAATTCGCATATATCGTTGATGATTAATTTCTCTCTTATGTTCAGTATTGTTTTAACAACACTACGAAAACTGTGCACTGTATTGTAAGAAATTAAATAAAACTACCAACGATAACCTTACGACGAATGTCTGTTTTAACAAAACTGAGTATCTGTACACAAGCGTGCCTCTATCTGCACGAATTAGTAAAACACTACTCACTTAGATTTCGATTGGGTCTGTGTTTAAATGGTATGCTGTGTCATACTCAACAGGTATGCAAACGTGGCATTTCATGAATAAAGTTACGTATTCCTAGAATCCCAAAATTTGCTTGTCAGCAGCGGAAAGAGGCGTTACCTGTTGTGCAGCATTGTAAGTTTTTCACCATTGCACTATGAGCTGAAAGTATTTTCTTACGATTTGCTTATCGATGTTTGATCTGACCTTGCCAGCACAAACTTACACTGCTGCACAACAGGCTTGTTGGAACCATTTTCAATAGTCAAACGACTGTATCAAGGCTCAATTAGAGGACCCGCTAGATAGCTGCGTTATGTTGGTTGCATGGGAATCAGGCGAAATGCAATCCAGGTCGTTCGGATACTTTTGAGCATGACTGTACTTCGTTAACAATCCGATTAGGTGCTGGGTTCGCATCCCTGTCACAAGCTCTATATGATGGCATTTCAATTTTAAACGTGAGCATACCTTGTTCCTTGTGAATGACACCAAATGGGACTCAACATCTGAGGTCATCAGTCCCCTAGAACCTAGAACTACTTAAACCTAACTAACCTAAGGACATCACACACATCCATGCCCGAGGCAGGATTCGAACCTGCGACCGTAGCAGCCACGCGGTTCCGGACTGAAGTGCCTAGTACCGCACGGCCACCGCGGCCTAGCCTGCATGACCTGGGTTTGAATCCATATGCAGAACGAGGCGGTTCGTCGTGTCATTTGAAGTTCATACATATTCTCAACTAGTTGCTCGTGAATAACGTAAATTTTTAATGACATTTTGTGTTAAATAACAAGTATGGTATGTTACTTTGAAGAGGAAATCATGAATACGACGAACTTACTACGTGCATTACCTATCTGACGTAATAATGAGAGTGCCAACATTTCAGGTATGTCAGTTATTGCAATAAATACGAGCTTACAAGCCTTAAGGACAGTCTTATCTGTGATGAGGTGGCCTGAGCTATTGTGATACGGAGCAGTGTTTTCTAGTGGTGATTTGTTGTAACCATTTTCAATAGTCAAACGACTGTACCAAGGAGCGATTAGAGGACCTGCTAGACAGCTGCGTTATGTAGGTTGCATGGGAATCAGGTGAAATGCAATTCAGGTCGTTCGGATACTTTTGAGCACGACTGTACATAAAATCAGAAGTTAAATTTCAAATCTTTTCACCAATAGCGAAATGCTGGAACCTTAATTGACGATAGAATTGTTTTTGCCTGACTGGGATTCGAACCCAACATCTAGCACCGTCGTTTTCTAGCCAGGAACAGACGATAAATAGCGATTGTTGGTTCACCAGTAGCGAGTTGGGCGTATGTTTAGCTAGACATCAGGCGACGAAAAGTTCTGTGCTGAATGGAATTCAAACCCCGCCCACGTCAACTAACTATCAAATTCTTTTCCAATAATAGCTAGGAATGGGATGTTTGTACTTTCAATGATGTGATGGCAAATACTCTGCTGGCTAGAAGTTGAATCCACAACATGTCGTCGTTGGTGATCGCAACGAACACAACGTCAAACCGAAATCCGTTTTCTCCAGTAGGATGGAGAGGAATGTTTGAACTTGAAAAGATGTAAGGAAACGTTTGATCTTGTAATGTTGTGATAAAAAGCTCATCATGTGGCTGTGAGTTGAAACGAACACGTTACAGCTGACAACGCACGAAGAGACGTTGAAAATGCAACTATTTTTCATCAGTAGTTCGAAGTGCACATGCTAGGGCTTGAAACAAAATAATGAATATTTTGTGCTGGTCAGGATTCGAATCCAGATAGGTGCCTTTCGAGGACGCCTAGAAGAGTTTGCAGTTTTCGGGAACACAGTGAAATCGAATTCTAATCCCAGTCCAGCACTACAATTTTCAACGTCTCAGTTTCAACTAAAGTAAGAGCCTTGTGAACTTACATGGCCATTGGTTCATTAAATTAAATACGTTTTCTAGTTTACGACGGCTTGCTGGTGACAGAGTCTGTGCCTTACGGGGTTTCTCCATCTGTCACAGCTCAAACGAATGCCCAGTCGGCAGCGAAGGGATGTTATCTTTACTGCGGATATTGAACTACGGAGCTTACTGGCGTTCTGCACTTGGCGTTACTAGGTGTGAAAGAGTGCTACTTGTGTGTGTTAAAAATCTACGCCTCACGTGAGATGTGAACCAACACGTTTTACACATCAATACAAGATTAATCCACCAGACCACAGAACCCCCAGCCAAGCACATACACTCCTGGAAATTGAAATAAGAACACCGTGAATTCATTGTCCCAGGAAGGGGAAACTTTATTGACACATTCCTGGGGTCAGATACATCACATGATCACACTGACAGAACCACAGGCACATAGACACAGGCAACAGAGCATGCACAATGTCGGCACTAGTACAGTGTATATCCACCTTTCGCAGCAATGCAGGCTGCTATTCTCCCATGGAGACGATCGTAGAGATGCTGGATGTAGTCCTGTGGAACGGCTTGCCATGCCATTTCCACCTGGCGCCTCAGTTGGACCAGCGTTCGTGCTGGACTTGCAGACCGCGTGAGACGACGCTTCATCCAGTCCCAAACATGCTCAATGGGGGACAGATCCGGAGATCTTGCTGGCCAGGGTAGTTGACTTACACCTTCTAGAGCACGTTGGGTGGCACGGGATACATGCGGACGTGCATTGTCCTGTTGGAACAGCAAGTTCCCTTGCCGGTCTAGGAATGGTAGAACGATGGGTTCGATGACGGTTTGGATGTACCGTGCACTATTCAGTGTCCCCTCGACAATCACCAGTGGTGTACGACCAGTGTAGGAGATCGCTCCCCACACCATGATGCCGGGTGTTGGCCCTGTGTGCCTCGGTCGTATGCAGTCCTGATTGTGGCGCTCACCTGCACGGCGCCAAACACGCATACGACCATCATTGGCACCAAGGCAGAAGAGACTCTCATCGCTGAAGACGACACGTCTCCATTCGTTCCTCCATTCACGCCTGTCGCGACACCACTGGAGGCGGGCTGCACGATGTTGGGGCGTGAGCGGAAGACGGCCTAACGGTGTGCGGGACCGTAGCCCAGCTTCATGGAGACGGTTGCGAATGGTCCTCGCCGATACCCCAGGAGCAACAGTGTCCCTAATTTGCTGGGAAGTGGCGGTGCGGTCCCCTACGGCACTGCGTAGGATCCTACGGTCTTGGCGTGCATCCGTGCGTCGCTGCGGTCCGGTCCCAGGTCGACGGGCACGTGCACCTTCCGCCGACCACTGGCGACAACATCGATGTACTGTGGAGACCTCACGCCCCACGTGTTGAGCAATTCGGCGGTACGTCCACCCGGCCTCCCGCATGCCCACTATACGCCCTCGCTCAAAGTCCGTCAACTGCACATACGGTTCACGTCCACGCTGTCGCGGCATGCTACCAGTGTTAAAGACTGCGATGGAGCTCCATATGCCACGGCAAACTGGCTGACACTGACGGCGGCGGTGCACAAATGCTGCGCAGCTAGCGCCATTCGACGACCAACACCGCGGTTCCTGGTGTGTCCGCTGTGCCGTGCGTGTGATCATTGCTTGTACAGCCCGCTCGCAGTGTCCGGAGCAAGTATGGTGGGTCTGACACACCGGTGTCAATGTGTTCTTTTTTCCATTTCCAGGAGTGTAATTATGAATTGCAGAGTATTCATTTAGATGTAGATGCAGATGTCAAGGGACGCGTAACAGGAAGGAGGGCGGGATCTGGGAATGGATAGAAGTGCAGAAGTGCAAAATATAAGCGTGAAATGCTTGCAAAGTATTGCTTACTTAGATGTGTGCCACAGTTCGTTTTATCTTAGGACCGAGAGATAATGAAGGACTGTTCTCAGAACGAAGAATGGGTTTATAGGGAAGGGGAGATAAAGAATACGGTTTCATACGTGGTGAGAGGAATGATAGAGAGTAAAGACAGCAGCAATTAAAAGAGCCGGCCTGTGTGGCCGTGCGGTTCTAGGCGCTTCAGTCTGGAACCGCATGACCGCTACGGTCGCAGGTTCGAATCCTGCCTCGGGCATGGATGTGTGTGATGTCCTTAGGTTAGTTAGGTTTAAGTAGTTCTAAGTTCTAGGGGACTGATGACCACAGATGTTGAGTCCCATAGTGCTCAGAGCCATTTGAACCATTTGAACCAATTAAAAGAGAAAATCTAGCGTCATTGGAAACCGCTAGATTTGTTTACAAAGTTTTGGGGGAGTGTAAGGGAAGGGCACTTGCGGCGATAGTATCAGAGAGAGAGAGTGTGAGAGAGAATAGAAGAGATATTAACATCGAGTCAACATAAATGTTCAAATGTGTGTGAAATCTTATGGGACTTAACTGCTAAGGTCATCAGTCCCTAATCTTACACACTACTTATCCTAAGGACAAACATACACACCCATGCCCGGGGGAGGTCTCGAACCTCCGCCGGGACCAGCCTCACAATCCATGACTGCAGCGCCCTAAGACCGCTCGGCTAATCCCGGGCGGCGAGTAAACATAATATGAACTCGTTGGCGTATTGTGTGGAGGACGGAGGGTGTATTCATGGATGGAGGGGAAGAGAGAGACGTATTTGAAATAACAAAAACTACTGTGACAGAGTCCATCTACGCTGATTAGTTTGTAAGTATGTAGACAGGGTATAAATGAAATCAAAATAAAAATCTTAAACTGTATATTCAAAAGAAACCCACTTGAATTAAAAAGGCAACTCAAAGGAAATCTAACCCATATTGTATCTTTTCTGTTGCCACGCGATCTTCCACTAGCTCCCAATGAAGAAAAATGACGAAAAAGAAGACATAACAAAACATTTGAAGGACTCTAATATTTTATCCAGAATCCTTCATTATTTTGTACTTCTATCACGCGTCTTGGCATAGAATGTATAAGCCGTCGGACGTAACAGCCTGAAGAAGCAACTTCCTCACAGGCTTCCAGGACGCAGTCCCAAAGAGCGTCCGCAGTAGTTGGTTGGTTTCGTGGCCAGTTCTCTGTTAATGTTCTGGCGACCTCAGCCCACATGTTTTCCATGGAGTTCATATCAGCCGCCCGTGGCGGCCAGTCCATGACGTTGACGCCAATCGTGGAGAGCCGCTGCTGAACAAATGCAGACTTGTGAATGGGAGAATGGTCCTCTTCCAATGTGACGTCCCCTTCTGCGTACAGCATTCGCACTGACGGAAGCGTCACATTTTCCAATATGTGGGCATACTGCGCGCTGTCCATAGTTCCTTCTATCCTGAGAAGAATTCCCGCCCCTCTCGCAGAATTCCAACCCCAGCAGGTAACAGATACCCGGCCACTTCTTCTCGTCGTGGTTACATATTCGCGTCGATTGCGATTCCCTCGCGCCCTGTAAACGATTCGTGGACCGTAGTTATTGGTGGAAAACACCTTCTCATCAGTGAAAATGACGTTGTCCCACGACGCCCTCAGATGGAGCTCCGCAAATGGTAGCCGTTATAAAACGTTGTCTTCGCTGAGCTCTTGTTTCACGGCGGATCGTCGTGCATGCAGTCCAGCGTCCCTCAGCCTTCGGCGAATCGTGTCACTGGAGCCGGGGAAGTTGGTCTCCCGCCGCAACTGCTTCGCGTTCGGAAAGGGATTTTCTCTGCTCCTAGACACCAGGTCCCTGTCTTCCTGCTGTGATACCACTCTCTTCCTGCCTGAGCCAGGAGCCCTGTTGGTGGTGCCTCTTTCAAGGCAGATCCTCCACCATCTCGTTGCAGTGGTATGTGGTTCGCCATATCGTGTGCCAGCTTCTCTGATGGAACATCCTCCTTCCTCAATGAGAGCGACGACTCTACCTCGGCCGGCCGGAGTGGCCGAGCGGTTCTAGGCGTTTCAGTCTGGAACCGCGCGACCGCTACGGTCGCAGGTTCGAATCCTGCCTCGGGCATGGATGTGTGTGATGTCCTTAGGTTAGTTAGGTTTAAGTAGTTCTAAGTTCTAGGGACTGATGACCTCAGATGTTAAGTTCCATAGTGCTCAGAGCCATTAGAACCATTTTTTGACTCTACCTCGAATAGACCTCTTCCAGTGAGCCATTACGGCAGACATCCTGATGTGTATTTCTCCTTGCCGCTCTTATACTGATTCCAGGAGAGGAGGTAAACATATTTACGTCAAACGGAGCGGCAGAGGCAGAGGCATGCGGCGCAGCCGTGCTGGCTCGTCCCGGGCTGTTGGCCCATCAACGCCACCGCCAGCTCGCTCAATTGCATCTCGCCTCGGCCAGCTTGGCTGGCCCGTAGCTCGCGAGCCGCGGCTAGTACTGACCCGGGCCGCATGGACACGATCACCCCTTGAAGAATCAAAAAGTTACACCTAACCCACCCAAGTCTGTAGTACAAACTAACGCAGCTACAGCTGTTATACTATAACAAGTGCAGGCACACCTACAGTTGACGATTTATTCAAATATTTGACGAACAATACTTTCAAAAATACATTCATTTTAAACATAGCTACCACAAAATATTGCACCTAGCTAGCAATAGCATGACGCAGGAAACTATACTTTCTTGTAAGCGTTGTGCATTAGATGTAGCCTTAAGAAAACCTGTATTCAACCATGACAACTATGCGGAATGTAAACGTAAACAGGTTTGGCGGCAGCTTCTCCAAATAATAGTATATACTTAGTATATAATACACGTTCTGTGCACTTATAACATGTACTCAGTGTCTCTGAAACAATACGTGCTGCACGACGGAAATTACTTTCTGCTGAGGCTCTTCATTTACATCTCAATGATACACGACTACTAGAGACCATTGCTCTTTACGGCAGTCAATCCACTTGTAAATTAACATCAGGATATCACAGATATTAGGCAAGACGTTACTAGGGATGAGTAAGGCCTTAAGGTTTGCAACTAAACATGCTACTCCTAGCTACTACTGAATATGAATTTGGTTTTTAACGTGTCTTCATAACCATGTGTGCGGCTCTCAGTCAGCATAGACGTTTTCATCACCTTATTTCTAGTTAAACATGTGCACATCTCGCTGATGGTGGACCAACATTGGACATTTCTTGTCTGTTCCTGATTAGACAACGACGGCGGTAGGCGCCGGGTTCGAATCCCGGTCAGGCAATACAACTTCAGTCGTCATTTAAGGTTCCAACCCCACTACTGGTGACAAACTGTGATATCTACATTCTGATTTTACGTACTTATTCAACAATCCGATTAGGTGCTGGGTTCGCATCCTTGTCCCCAGCATTACATGATGGCATTTCAATTTTAAACACGTGCATCCTTTGTTCCTTGTCAATGAAACACTATACAACGTCTTTCGAGGTTAATTACCAAGAAGGTAATTGTCATGTTTGGGTTCCTGCTTTCGTACAAACATTATCGTCATTTACGTTCAAGTTGAGAATTGGTAACTAATACTGGTGCAAACGTCAATATTTGACGTCTCTTTCTGCCTAGTGATCGACTCTCGATAAGGCACAAAGCTTTGCTTGGTTAACAATGGCTTTACGTTCTGGGTTTGCATCCGGATCCAGAACGAAGACGTTGGTCATGTCATTTAAAGTACAACTTCGTGTACAAGTAACTGTTGATGAGTAATGTGAACAATGATATTACTTGTGATTCACTGTTAATGTTGGGATTTCCGTAGAGTGGTTGCCGCCGTTAATCACGTTTTCTTTTAACTGCTTAGTATTACATAAAGTTGATGCGAAACCACTCCCCGTTGAACGTTGAACAACGTTCAGCATCTGTTGGGTAAGCCTTTTAGACAGCAAAGAACTTGTTTCCAATTTCCATACAACTTTACAAATCCATATACTGTCTCAAATATTTAATTGCGCCTAAGGATTACTGAACGATTTATGTGACAAAATTAGTTGTCCCATAATGTTTGAAATGTCACTTATTGTAATTAAGTTTAGTTTACAAACGTTAAGGACTGTCTGATCTCTTCTGTACTATCGTGGTGTTACTTTACATCTGGACAGACTGTCATAAAGACCAGTGTTCTCTAGTAGTCTCTAGTGGTACCCATTGTGTATCTTACAACGACCGTACTGTGGAGGGTTGCGACTATGTGCAACACAGATATGCTATGTTGGTTGCATACATTCAGGTGCAGCCTACACGTTGGAATTCAGGGGTGACCCACTTTTTTTGCTGTCGAGTGTACCTTTGTGAACTTATCATTTCTGAGAACGCATGCTGTTACAGCATGATTCCTGCAAATACCACATTAATGCGATAAATGCTCAAAATGATGTCCGTCAACCTCAATGCATTTGGAAATATGTGTAACGACATTCCTCTCAACAGTGAGTAGTTCGCCTTCCGTAATGTTCGCACATGCATTGACAATGCGCTGACGCATGTTGTCAGGCGTTGTCGGTGGATCACGATAGCAAATATCCTTCAACTTTCCCCACAGAAAGAAACTGGGGAACGTCAGATCCTGTGAACGCGCGGGCCATGGTATGGCGCTTCAACGACCAATCCACCTGTCATGAATCTTGCTATACAAAACCGCTTCAAAAGCACGTGAGCTATGGGCCGGACATCCATCGTGTTGGAAGTACATCCCCATTCTGTAATGCAGTGAAACATCTTGTACTAACATCGATAGAACATTACGTAGGAAATCAGCATACATTGCACCATTTAGATTGCCATCGATAAAATGGGGGCCAATTATCCTTCCTCCCATAAAGCCGCACCATACATTAACCCGCCAAGGTCGCTGATGTTCCACTTGTCGCAGCCATCGTGGATTTTCCGTTGCCCAATAGTGCATATTATGCCGGTTTACGTTACCGCTGTTGGCGAATGACGCTTCGTCGCTAAATAGAACGCGTGCAAAAAATCTGTCATCGTCCCGTAATTTCTCTTGTGCCCAGTGGCAGAACTGTACACGACGTTCAAAGTCGTCGCCATGCAATTCCTGGTGCACAGAAATATGGTACGGCTGCAATCGATGTTGAGAATGCTACATCAACACCAACGTTTTTGAGATTCCCGATTCTCGCGCACTTCGTCTGCTACTGATGTGAGGATTAGCCGCGACAGCAGCTGAAACACCTACTTGGGCATCATCATTTGTTGCAGGTCGCGGTTGACGTTTCACATGTGTCTGAACACTTCTTGTTTCCTTAAATAATGCAACTATCCGGCGAACGGTCCGGACACTTGGATGATGTCGTCCTGGATACCGAGCAGCATATATAGCACACGACCGTTGGACATTTTTATCACAATAGCCAAACAGCAACACGACATCGACCTTTTTCGCAATTGGTAAACGGTCATTTTAACACGGGTAATGTATCACGAAGCAAATACCGTCCGCAATAGCGGGATGTTACGTGATACCACGTACTTATACGTTTGTGACTATTACAGCGCCATCTATCGCAAAGCGAAAAACAACTAAAACATTCATATTTCTTTACGTATTACACGAATATGTAATAAATATGGGGGTTCCTATTTTTAAAAAAACGCAGTTGATACCCGTTTGACCTATGGCAGCCACATCTAGCAGGCCAACCATAGCGCCATCTGGTTCCCCCTTCAAACTAGACGAGTTTCGTTCTTTGTAGTTGTTTCGTTTGATGCTTGCTTCGTGAGATATTTGGCCCGGTCACTATCAGTGGACGACCCTGTATATATATGTGTGTGTGTTGTTAGCAAAAATCTCCAAAAGTTGATGACAGATTTACTCCATGTTTACTCTATTCAACGTTCAGACTACCGAAACTGAATTTGCAATAGCAGTAAATAAGGCTCAAGGTCAGAGAGAAGGGTCAGAAGAGGAGATGGACTGAAGGGTGCGGGGAAAAAAGACACAGAGTGTGGGAAGGAGGAGATGGACGATTGGGGCAGGAGGAAATCGAGAGAGAGAGGGGGAGGAGATTGACAGAGACAAGGGGAGAAGCATTTTAGGATGTGCTTTCTCTTTTCTTTTTTTTTTTTTTCATTTAACGAGACGGAGCTTCAGCAATGTGTGACCTAGTGCAGTTAGTTCGTTATAGAAAAATCAAGATGCCGTCATAGTCTCCAGTGTTTTGATGTGTATTGAATGGATCGTTACAAATATGTTAGTCTTGCTCCATGATAATACGTTAAGTATGGTAATATTGTTAATAGTTTGTTTGATGAGTATGCTCGCTCATTTTATATGCACATGTAACTGATGGTGATTTATCCCACTCCTATGGACACACCCAGATATTAAAGTTCAGGTAGACCATGAATAGTCAGTTTATTGAAATACACTTATACTCAAGTCTCCTTCGTGGAATTTGATTTACACCACAAAACTGAAAGACCACTATTTAGTCTGAGTCTCAGCAAAGAGAGACACAATATACGCTTAATAGGCAGAAGATCAAACTGAATAACAAAACTTCAAGCTCTGAATTCGCTAGGAATTGCAAGTTTAATAACAAATAAGACGATGGCCTAAATACCATGTCAGCAATTGTCCATGCTGCAGAGGACAAGATTTGGCGTATATCGAAGATAGCTGCTGGTTGTTCCACGTAGCGAAGAGTCCCGGCAGGAGCTGCACGCGTCAGAGATCTGGATGCATGATTATTTCAGATGATACTCTGAACCGAAGAACCGCAGAAAGTGAAGGGCGCATACGCCCAGAGAGCTGGTCTGGAAGGACTGGTGTGGTAATACCAGGCTCCAGCTTAAATACTATGGAGACGTCAGGATTCTCCCAGACCTATCTGCACACACGTGACCCCACAGAAGCAAGTAAGTGCACAAAGACGGCGACCTCTTTTGGCGAGCCTGCTAAATGTCTTTTTCCAATGCTGTTTCACAGAGGAAGAGGAAGTTCCTTTACTATATTGTCGCACAGATGACAAATTGGTAGATATCGAAATAGACGACAGAGGGAAAGGCCGCTGGACTTGATGGGATACCAGTTCGATTTTACACAGAGTACGCGAAGGAACTTGCCCCCCTTCTTGCAGCGGTGAACCATAGGTCTCTAGAAGAGCGTAGCGTTCCAAAGGATAGGAAAAGGGCACAGATCATCCCCGTTTTCAAGAAGGGACGTCGAACAGATGTGCAGAACTATAGACCCATATCTCTAGCGTCGATCAGTTGTAGAATTTTGGAACACGTATTATGTTCGAGTATAATGACTTTTCTGGAGACTAGACATCTACTCTGTAGGAATCAGCATGGGTTTCGAAAAAGACGATCGTGTGAAACCCAGCTCTCGCTATTCGTCCACGAGACTCAGAGGGCCATAGACACGGGTTCCCAGGTAGATGCCGTGTTTCTGGACTCCCGCAAGGCGTTCGATACAGTTACCCACAGTCGTTTAATGAGCAAAGTAAGAGCATATGGACTATCAGACCAATTGTGTGATTGGAATGAAGAGTTCCTAGATAATAGAACGCAGCATGTCATTCTCAATGAAGAGAAGACTTCCGAAGTAAGAGTGATTTCAGGTGTGCCGCAGGGGAGTGTCGTAAGACCGTTGCTATTCACAATATACATAAATGACCTTGTGGATAACATCGGAGGTTGACTGAGACATTTTGCGGATGATGCTGTGGTATATCGAGAGGTTGTAACAATGGAAAATTGTACTGAAATGCAGGAGGATCTGCAACGAATGGACGCATGGTGAAGGGAATGGCAATTGAATCTCAATGTAGACAAGTGTAATGTGCTGCGAATACATAGAAAGAAAGATCCTCTATCATTTAGCTACAATGTAGCAGGTCAGCAACTGGAAGCAGTTAATTCCATAAATTATCTGGGAGTAGGCATTAGGAGTGATTTAAAATGGGATGATCATACAAAGTTGATCATCGGTAAAGCGGATGCCAGACTGAGATTCATTGGAAGAATCCTAAGGAAATGCAATCTGAAAACAAAGGAAGTAGGTTACAGTACACTTGTTCGCCCACTGCTTGAATATTGCTCACCAGTGTGGGATCTGTACCAGATAGGGTTGATAGAAGAGATAGAGAAGATCCAACGGAGAGCAGCGCGCTTCGTTCCAGGATCTTTTAGTAAACGCGAAAGCTTTACGGAGATGATAGATAAACTCCAGTGGAAGACTATGCAGGAGAGACGCTCAGTAGCTCGGTGCGGGCTTTTGTTGAAGTTTCGAGAACATTCCTTCACCGAGGAGTCAAGCAGTATATTGCCCCCTCCTACGTATATCTCGCGAAGAGACCATGAGGATAAAATCAGAGAGATTAGAGCCCACATTGAGGCATACCGACAATCTTTCTTTCCACGAACAATACGAGACTGGAATAGATGGGAGAACCGATAGAGGTACTCAAAGTACCCTCCCTCACACACTGTCAGGTGGCTTGCGGAGTATGCATGCAGATGCAGATGTAGGCGTGCAAGTAAAGTTTGTGCGCTGCCGCTTGCTGAAGGGTTCCCTGCTGCTAATGACTTAGGCCACCCGTGATGCCCTGCTGTTACGCGGGAGAGCGAAAATTTCCCCTACCAACAGACTGGTGGCGGTGACGCATCTCGGAGTCGCAGGATGTTGTGGGCCCACTGCCATCGACCTGCAGGAGTGGCGAAGCTGGTGGGCTACAATCGACATCCATGGGATGGGGCGCCAGGCTGGCAAGGCGACTGACCTCCTCGGTTCCTGGGAGTGGTGAGGCCGACAGTTGAGGTGACAGTTGTTCGCTGGCGATGATCCTGGGCATCGAGATGTCCAGTTCTGAAATTAAACATTATGTGAGTTTTGCGGTCTGGGTAGTTGATACGCCGTGGGGGCACAGGCTGTTGATTTGTTTTCTGTATCAGGAGCCTCTCTGGAGTTGGACTTTGATCTTTTGGAGGAAATATCAGTGGCAATTCGAATACTGGGAGGTGGAGAATGGTAAGTTGGATAATACAGTTGTAAACCTGCCATGAAATTTTTCGCCTGGGCTAGACTCTCCGTGTGGGGAGGAGCAGTAGGAGCCCAAGAACTACGTGAGAACTTGGTCGAGAGTAAAGCGATGGTTATAATTTCCAGTTGCGTCTTGAACCTGCAGATGAGCTTCTCCACTTGAACGTAGGAATAGGGAGTGAGATGGGATGGTGTCATGTGAACCTGGACATGCCGTAGTTGATTAAGCACTTGGCCGTGCAAGGCAAAGGTCCAAAGTTCGAATCACTGCCCAGTACACAGTTTTAATCTGCCAGGAATTTCGCATCAGCGCACACTCCGCAGCAGAGTGAAAATTTCATTCCAGTGCAATGCCATTCTCTGGACAAAGACTGTTAAATTCTGTCGATGTGAAATTTGCGCCTGCATCTGTCATGATGTTGCCTGTGTTGATAACGACCAACTGAGTGCAACCCAAAGAGGGGTCTGAAAAGTCAAGAAGTGTGCAAGACCATGGAGATGATGGATCTGACCAAAAAAAATACCAGTGGATTCTTATTGCCTGCTTCCTCTCACATACTGCACATGCCACTACCATTTGGGTAATGTCTTTGATGATAACTCTCCATAAGACGTGTTGACGATCCATCCACTTGTTGAGGAGTATTCCCCAACGACGTTCGTGAAGAAGCATTGCCGCGCGGGATTAGCCGAGCGGTCTGGGGCGCTGCAGGCATGGACTGTGCGGCTGGTCCCGGCGGAGGTTCGAGTCCTCCTTCGGGCATGGGTGTGTGTGTGTTTGTCCTTAGGATAATTTAGGTTAAGTAGTGTGTAAGTTTGGGACTGATGACCTTAGCAGTTACGTCCCATAAGATTTCACACACATCTGAACATTTTTGAAGAAGCATCAAGAAGCAGTATCAGAGAGCTTGTAGAATGACCAGTCCGATGTGACCATTGTCACCACTGAGAGTACACAGTTCAAGTTCATTCCCGCCGTGCGGCCACAATTGCTTCAGAAACTTTTTCACATGAATCATCTGGGTTCAAATGATAGCTCCGCCAGCACACTGCCCTTTTATACCATGTGTACGCCAAACTACCGCTATCTGTATGTGTGCATTTCGCTATCCCATGACTATTGTCACCTCAGTGAAGACTGAGTTTTTTCAGTATGAATCGTATTACTGTGCAGGGTTGTAGATGATGTGGCTGCCTATAGGACAGCAGCAAATCCAGAAGTTTGCAACGAACTGCAGATGATAAATCACTGCTACAGGGACCTGGTCGCAGGTAAATGTAACTACTGCACATAAATACGGGAACACGTCTATTATTGTTCGGTTATACTATTGTTTGAAACAGTCAATGCGAACGAGAGGTGACCGAGACGTGTAACTAATGGCACCCTATACCATCACGCCGGGTGATACGCCAGTATGGCGATGACGAATACACGCTTCCAATGTGCGTTCACCGCGATGTCGCCAAACATGGATGCGACCATCGTGATGCTGTAAACAGAATCTGGATTCATCCGAAAAAATGACGTTTTGCCATTCGTGCACCCAGGTTCGTCGTTGACTACACCATCGCAGGTGCTCCTGTCTGTGATACAGCGTCAAGGGTAACCGCAGCTATGGGCTCCGAGCTGATAGTCCACGCTGCTGCAAACGTCGTCGAGCTGTTCGTGCAGATGGTTGTTGTCATGCAAACGTCCCCATCTGTTGACTCAGGGATCGAGACGTGTCCGCACGATCCGTTACAGCCATGCGGATAAGATGCCTGTCATCTCGACTGCTAGTGATACGAGGCCGTTAGGATCCAGCACGGCGTTCCGTATTACCCTCCTGAACCTACCGATTCCATATTCTGCTAACAGTCATTTGATCTCGACCAATGTGAGTAGCAATGTCGCGATACGATAAACCGCAATCGCGATAGGCTACAATCCGACCTTTATCAGAGTCGGAAACGTGATGGTACGCATTTCTCCTCCTTACACGATGCACCACAGCAACGTTTCACCACGTAACGCCGGTCAACTGTTGTTTGTGTAAGAGAAATCGGTTGGAAACTTTCCTCATGTCAGCACGTTGTAAGTGTCGCCACTGGCGTCAACCTTGTGTGAATGCTCTGAAAAGTTAATCATTTGCATATCACATTCGCGTCTGTAGCACTTCACCTTCGTGGTGTAGCAATTTTAATGGCCAGTAGTGTATAAGTAGAGGTGCGGCAGCAAGGCCTATTTCATCATTGCTTTGGACAGCTAAAAATCCGCTGTCCCTGTATTCTCGACATTAACAAATGTTTCATTAATAAATTTCATCGTTGTATATCGCTTGTAGCGAACATTAGAATAAGATAAAGAGGCGTATAGATATGAGTTAGATATGCATTAGAATTCGATAGTATACCTACTTTGTGTTTGTCAGATTACTGGCTGGAAGAAGAATTAGACGATTCAGGTGCAGAGTTAAATTATAAGTTAATACCTAAGCTGGATGTTATCAATTTCGAATTTCTTCAGAGGTATTTGAGTCTTATCCTACCCAAAAATTAGAAGAAACCGTACAGTTAGAGTTAAAATATAACAATGCTTTGAAAAAAGTGTGAGTTTGTTTTGTATGTAACTACACTTTCGTTCGATCCATCCGTGAGTTGAAAACGCACTGCGTTTTGCAAGCTATCCAGTTACACAGCTCACTGGAGCTTTCTACAAATATCCTGTTGTTTCTACGCGATAGCCGGCAGTTTTAATAGTATAATTCGTGAGGACAGGGGATTAATTATTTATTCAGGCTCGTACAAACTGTGCCCCTGGGGCGCTGGCGCCCGCTGCCAGCGCCCCGAGTGAATTCGTATGTTGTCGCAGTGGCCGAGCCCTGTCGCCAGCCGCGCCTCGCCATGCCCCTATAAGCGCGCTTCGTACTGACAACAGACCGCCGCGTCAGCAGCGGTCAAAAGCGACACAAAGCCGTTAGTCAACAGACATAAGGCTACAGTGGATCGAGATGGATGGTCAACAGCAGCAGACAAAAAGAAAGAGGAGCGGCGCGCCCGCACTATTTAAACACGAGTGGGAAATTAATTTCCTTTGTACTCCTGTCGAAAATCATGCCAAATGTTTAGTATGTCATCGGAACCTCATGTATTTAAAAAAGTTCTCGATTGAACGGCACTTTAATACCTGTCACAAATATCAGTTCGAAAATTTGTCGCAAGAGGAACGCCAGTCAAGAACCGAGAGAAAATTTTAAGCAGCATTACAGTGAAGTGTTTCCTATCGTATGACTCTTTATTATTTATAAAGATGATAAATAAATCTATATTTTATAGTCTGATATGTCACTTAGCAATGTGCAAGTTATCGAATATCAGATTGTCAGGAACAAGGAACATTTCTTTTCGATTAATTTTTATATTAGGGTTGCATTAAATCGCGTTGCACAGACATAACAAAAAGTTTCATGTGCGTTATTTTTGCCCCTTTCTGAAAAGCCGTCACAAACACTCTCTCGGGCACCAAAGTGTCATTAAGAGTCATTCTTTGTTTTTGTATTTTTGTGTTTTTATAGGTGGAAAAATATATGTTAGAGTTTGATCTTTGTTTTCAATTAATTAAAACGCAAATGTTTCAATAGATAAAAATTTATTTTGCGACCACATTTCGCTGTCCGTGCTAGCGTCTAAGGCCGCTTTCCAGAGGAACTGGGGGAAAACGCACCTGAAACCAATCTCTTTTATTAGTTTTTTATTTGAGTTTCAATGAATGAAACAATTAATTGTTAAAATGATGAAAGTGTTTTAAAAACCAGGATTGTACAAAATTGCCGGCCGGGGTGGCCAAGCGGTTAAAGGCGCTACAGTCTGGAACCGCGCCACCGCTACGGTCGCAGGTTCGAATCCTGCCTCGGGCATGGATGTGTGTGATGTCCTTAGGTTAGTTAGGTTTAAGTAGTTCTAAGTTCTAGGGGACTGATGACCTTAGAAGTTAAGTCCCATAGTGCTCAGAGCCATTTGAACCATTTTTGATTGTACAAAATTAACTGTATACTCTTTCGTGCCGTGGTAGGAACAAAAAACAGGTGGACCAAGTTTGCGCGCAAGTTACAAATGCTCGCTGAGAATTGCGAAAGCAGGGAAACGCTTTGCGGCTGGGAATCTCATCAAGGATTGCCTGGTCGACTCGGCGGCTTGTATTTATCCAGCAGATCTCACGGGAAAATTTGAAAAAATAGCTCTTTCGCCTCAAACTGTTGCTCGCCGAGTCGAAGATATGGCCTCAGATATGATGGTTCAAATGGCTCTGAGCACTATGGGACTTAACCTCAGAGGTCATCAGTCCCCTAGAACTTAGAACTACTTAAACCTAACTAACCTAAGGACATCACACACATCCATGCCCGAGGCAGGATTCGAACCTGCGACCGTAGCGGTCGCGCGGTTCCAGACTGAAGCGCCTTTAACAGCTTGGCCACACCGGCCGGCCCTCAGATATGAATCAGCAATTAATGGAGAGGGCGGCAAACTTCATTTCTTTTTCTATCGCTCTTGACGAGTCCGCGGACGTTGCGGACATATCTCAGCTCGTCATATTCGTTCGAGGTGTCCACGACAACCTGCGTGACAGAGAAAAATTTCTCGACCTTATACCATTAAAAGACACAACCACTGGTTTGGATATTTTTCTAGCCTTGGAAAACGTGTTAGAGTCAGTAGGTTTAAAATGGGAACGCCTGACCAGTGTAACAACGGATGGAGCCCCTAGCTACGACGGACACGCACTGGATTCCCGAGTTACGTCAGGTCGAGAATGGCTGAATTCGGCTGTTCCTTATTGGCGGCAGTCCATTGTCTGATACATCAGGAGGCACTATGTGCGAAGATTGTCAACATAAAAAATGTTATGGACACAGTTCTTCGAACGGTTAATTATCTTCGATCGCATGAGCTCACACATCGCCAATTTAAAGAATTTATGGCTGATATCGAAGCGAAATCCCGGACATCCCCTACCGCGCCGAAGTAAAATGGCTGGGCAGAGGAAAGGTACTTTATCCGTTTTCCTCCTTGAGGGGCGAAATAAATACCTTTTCGGAAATGAAAGGACGTCCAGAAGAATTACTTTGTGATCCTAAGTGGGTGGCGAATTTGGTTTTTTTGAGTGACCTTAGTGGTCATTTAAATTCTTTGAACATTTCACTCCAAGGCGAAAATCACTCTGTTGTTGATTTAGTTCAGACAATACAAGCATTTCAAATAAATATTTATTTTGTGAGAAAAACAGTTGCGCGAGAAGAATTGTGGACACTTTCCTGCACTAGACAGCGTTAAAGAAGATGTGGATTTTTCAGATTATGGTCAAATCATTTGAGAATTACAAGAACAGTTTGAAAACAGATTTTTGGAGATAAGTGAGCTTCAACCGGCCTTAGATATACACTCCTGGAAATTGAAATAAGAACACCGTGAATTCATTGTCCCAGGAAGGGGAAACTTTATTGACACATTCCTGGGGTCAGATACATCACATGATCACACTGACAGAACCACAGGCACATAGACACAGGCAACAGAGCATGCACAATGTCGGCACTAGTACAGTGTATATCCACCTTTCGCAGCAATGCAGGCTGCTATTCTCCCATGGAGACGATCGTAGAGATGCTGGATGTAGTCCTGTGGAACGGCTTGCCATGTCATTTCCACCTGGCGCCTCAGTTGGACCAGCGTTCGTGCTGGACGTGCAGACCGCGTGAGACGACGCTTCATCCAGTCCCAAACATGCTCAATGGGGGACAGATCCGGAGATCTTGCTGGCCAGGGTAGTTGACTTACACCTTCTAGAGCACGTTGGGTGGCACAGGATACATGCGGACGTGCATTGTCCTGTTGGAACAGCAAGTTCCCTTGCCGGTCTAGGAATGGTAGAACGATGGGTCCGATGACGGTTTGGATGTACCGTGCACTATTCAGTGTCCCCTCGACGATCACCAGTGGTGTACGGCCAGTGTAGGAGATCGCTCCCCACACCATGATGCCGGGTGTTGGCCCTGTGTGCCTCGGTCGTATGCAGTCCTGATTGTGGCGCTCACCTGCACGGCGCCAAACACGCATACGACCATCATTGGCACCAAGGCAGAAGCGACTCTCGTCGCTGAAGACGACACGTCTCCATTCGTCCCTCCATTCACGCCTGTCGCGACACCACTGGAGGCGGGCTGCACGATGTTGGGGCGTGAGCGGAAGACGGCCTAACGGTGTGCGGGACCGTAGCCCAGCTTCATGGAGACGGTTGCGAATGGTCCTCGCCGATACCCCAGGAGCAACAGTGTCCCCAATTTGCTGGGAAGTGGCGGTGCGGTCCCCTACGGCACTGCGTAGGATCCTACGGTCTTGGCGTGCATCCGTGCGTCGCTGCGGTCTGGTCCCAGGTCGACGGGCACGTGCACCTTCCGCCGACCACTAGCGACAACATCGATGTACTGTGGAGACCTCACGCCCCACGTGTTGAGCAATTCGGCGGTACGTCCACCCGGCCTCCTGCATGCCCACTATACGCCCTCGCTCAAAGTCCGTCAACTGCACATACGGTTCACGTCCACGCTGTCGCGGCATGCTACCAGTGTTAAAGACTGCGATGGAGCTCCGTATGCCACGGCAAACTGGCTGACACTGACGGCGGCGGTGCACAAATGCTGCGCAGCTAGCGCCATTCGACGGCCAACACCGCGGTTCCTGGTGTGTCCGCTGTGCCGTGCGTGTGATCATTGCTTGTACAGCCCTCTCGCAGTGTCCGGAGCAAGTATGGTGGGTCTGACACACCGGTGTCAATGTGTTCTTTTTTCCATTTCCAGGAGTGTATTTGTTCGCCCGTTTTCCCTTCGGACAGAGGACGTCTCACAAGTGCTTCAGCTAGAACTGATTGACCTGCAGTGCGATATCCTCCTGAAGAACCGCTTTCTTATCTGTAAAACTTTGGATGACTTTTACAGCTGTCTTCCACGAGAGAAATATCCTCTTTTGCACAAGCACACTGCCAAAGTTCTCTCAATGTTTGGTTCCACGTATATTTGTGAGCGCTTGTTCTCTCTTTTAAAGCTTGCTAAAACTAAGAACCGTTCATTACTTGGCGATAAAGATTTGAATTTGAGGCTAGCAGTCTCAGGGAATATTGTACCAAACCTAGACAAAATCGTTTCTTCGAGAAAGAAAAACGTGTAAAATGTTAATTGTCTCCTTTAACAATGTTGACTGTAAAAATTAAAGAGCTTTATAACCTTCACTCCATTTTTAATAAGTTTTCAAACTTGGTCAATTAAAATTGTTATGTACAGAACAGCAAACTAAGGATCCGATTTCTAAACTCTGAAAAAGGATACAAAAAGCTGTAGCACGAAGTATAACAAAAAGCATTTACTTGTAACTAGTAACAGTAAGAATGAGACTCTATACTCCTTACATAAAATTATTTCTAAAATAGAATATTTATGACTATAGTTCATTTAAGAAACTGATATATTTTTCAGAAGACGTCTATTGTACATATGACGAGTGTGCATGTGCAGTACTAATAGAATCAACCTGTGGGTCAGAAAACTACTAACAAGGGAACCTCCCCATCGCACACCCCTCAGATTTAGTTATAAGTCGGCACAGTGAATAGGCCTTGAAAAACTGAACACAGATCAATCGAGAAAACAGGAAGAAGTTGTGTGGAACTATGAAAAAATATGCGAAATATACAAACTGAGTAGTCCATGTGCAAGATAGGCAACATCAAGGATAATGTGAGCTCAAGAGCGCCGTGTTCCCGTGGTTAGCGTGAGCAGCTGCGGAACGAGAGGTCCTTGGTTCAAGTCTTCCCTCGAGTTGATAGTTTACTTTCTTTATTTTCGCAAAGTTATGATCTGTCCGTTCGTTCATTGACGTCTCTGTACCCTGTAATAAGTTTAGTGTCTGTGTTTTCTGACCGCACCGCAGAACCGCGCGATTAGTAGACGAAAGGACGTGCCTCTCCAATGGGAACCGAACACATTTGATCGCAAGGACATATGTCAACCGATTCCTCCACAGGAAAACACGTCTGATATATTCTATACGACACTGGTGGCGGCATGTGCGTCACATGACACGAATATGTTGTCGACCCACCTAACTTGTACACTTGGCGAATGGGTAAACAGATTCTTCTATCTTGCCCGATTTAGGTTTTCTTGTGGATGTGATAATCACTCCCAAAAAAGTGGTGAAAACATAAGAGTTTGTCACATAAACTGCAACAAATGAATGCAACAGTTTCACAGCCGCACAGTTTTCTCTGTGCTCTGTCAAAACATATGCTTTTAACGTTTTCAAATTTTTCCGTGTGTAGACCGTCAGTTACCTAGCATCGGGCGGACGGACGGACAGATAATACTTGTCTGAAAATAAAAAATTAAACTTTTCACTCGAGGGAAGACTTGAAACAAAAACCTCTCATTCCGCAGCTGCTCACGCTAACCACGGGACCACGGCGCTCCTGAGCTCACACTATCCTTGATGTTGCCTATGTTCCGCATGGACTACTCAGTTTGTATAGTTTGCTTATTTTTGTCATAGTTCTACACAACTTCTTGCTGTTTTCTCGGTTTATCTGTGTTCAGTTTTTGAAGGCCTATTCACTGTGCCAGCTTATAACTAAATATGAGGTGGGTGCGATGGGGAGGTTCCCTTGTAAGTTGTTCTTCGATTCTTCTTTTGGATATTGCTTTCTAAAGCTTTGCGTAGTAATTCTGCCACACGAACACTAGTTGTTACCTAAACAGTAAATGGTTTGCTTGTTTTACCGTTCATCGACCTCTTTTACAGAGGTGCGCTTCCTCTGTTATTTTGTTTACGTTGGATCTGACCGCGGGACAGCCCAGCGCAGAGCAGTTCTGTGCGGTCTCTCTCGCTGCTATGTCGACACTAGCGACACACGGTCGCGGACGGATCGTTAAACTACACTGCCTTGCGCCAGCGGGGTGCGGGCGCAATTCTTGGATGAGCAGGATTTATATCATGGCTTGTGCAGAGGTAACACTTGTGTATTCAGCGAATTAGAGGACAAACCGATTTTGAAGCTGGACTTACGAAACAAAGTGAACATATAAAGATAAGCGGTTCATACCACACTTATGGCATTAAAATAGTTGATGGGAACAAATCAGAAAAGTTAAATTGTCTTACTATTGTATTGTTACATACTGTAACACCCCAAGAAACCCGAAAACCCAAATAAGAATCTCATGATAATTTAAAATAGGGAACAGTGTTATCCTGACAGGTACGACAACTTTGACAATAATATAACGCCTTAAAGTTCTGATGAACACCAATTTCAATAATTAATGAGTATGTCATGATATAACGGCAGAAAGAAAGAAAGTTTATTTTTAATTAGCTATCAAACATCTCAGTAATAACTGCAAATCAGTACGACGAAAGTTACGTCCAAAGTAATATGTCGGTCAGAGATAACATTTATTGTGAAAGAGAGTTGTAAACGCGGCGAAAAGGGAAATTCAATGCGTCTACAATGCTCGATCATGGAAATGTTAGTCGCGTGCTAGCTTGCTTGCTATCAAGTCGTGAGAGAGCACCGTTTGTTATAGTACTACAAATGGAACGCTACGAGATTGTTTCTATTAAAAAAAAGTGCTATTGCGTGATAGAGATGCGCAGACTTTGTTCTCAGTTATTCTGACTTGAGAACTTGAAATGAAGTGATATTCTGATAGTGTACGACGAGTTAATGAACTCTGATTATTGGAGATATTATTGTTGGACTCAACCTTCATCAAAGTAAACAGTTATAACGAAGAATGGACATAGTATCGAAGACTGCAATACCTGATAGCCTTGAGTAGGAAACATTAATACGACCACACGAAGATAATACAAATACGCCGATTGTAAAAGTTATGGAATTGTCACGATCACCGAACTGAAAAGAATCGTAATTGATCTGATCCATCGGTGTGCGTGTGGTGTGATGATTATAAACTTTCATACATTACGCGAGGAACGATTTTCTTTAGAGATATTCAGGTGCTGTTCCACGGCCGGCCGGAGTGGCCGTGCGGTTCTAGGCGCTACAGTCTGGAACCGAGCGACCGCTACGGTCGCAGGTTCGAATCCTGCCGCGGGCATGGATGTGTGTGGTGTCCTTAGGTTTAATTAGTTCTAAGTTCTAGGCGACTGATGACCTCAGAAGCTAAGTCGCATAGTGCTCAGAGCCATTTGAACCATTTTTTTGCTGTTCCACATTATCCGACGGGGACAAACATCACTGCGCGTCGCGTCTCCATTCCACCGACCGAGCTGCAGCAGTAGCGGCTAAACATCAACAGCGACAACAAAAGGGGAGAGGGGACGTCACAATACGTGTTTTGTTTGGTGGGTCCGGGATTGAAAAAGAATTGACGTCAGCTTCCTTCGGAGCACGTGTGACAAAACAGTCCGACAGAAAAGCCGACAAGCACCAGATTTCAAGAAGGCACTTTATAACCACCCCAGAGAAATTTTATATAATAATATTTTAAATGAGAATAGACATAGAGCTAAGTGTAACCTCCTCGCAAATATTTGAAAAAGTCAAAAATTTAAATGTTAACGACAATACAACCTAGTGTAACCTCCCAGCAAAATAAAATGATTTATTGACAATGGCAATTAAATAAAAATTAGCAATCTGACCCAAGTATAAGTTCCTCACAAAAATGAAAGTTAATTCAGTGATAATAAAATCTCAGTGATAGTGAAAACGCAAATAGACCGAAATATCGATCTTAGGCCCTGTTCACTAATTAAACTGAAATTCTTACTTTAGTAAAACTGCATCTGCTCCTATTTTTCACCATAGCTCGAAGGAAATGCATCGCAAAAATTTTGAATGTAAGGGAAACTTTTCTTTAAGGAATTCCAAGGGAAATATTTCTTTCAATAAAATGTTTGTTTTGTTAAAATGCTTGGTTTGAAAACAAAATTATTATTGGGGCGACTCTTGAACAAATTAGTTACAGTTAATTTACATTACATTATCAAATGTGCGCAATACTCTTCATTACCTTATTTAAAATATATACCTTGTCCCGAATCTTGACCACAGTGCCATGTCGACGCCCGCCGACTCCTCACACACAACTGCGACTATCTCTCACGCGCTACTACCACAGACTATGTCATCTCGCATGCGCTACTACTCTCGAACTGCTAACTCGCAACTGCACCGCAACTGGACCGCAACTGACTGAACTCTCGCGCGGTCAAGCGCAGACAAGGAACGACAAATAGCTCTCTGGTCAGAGACTCTGCAATGCCTCGCCATCGCCGCCACACAACATACGTGTTTCAACTTTCAGAATCAAGAGAGTTTTCAGTTGTGGGGTCATGAACGAACTGAATATTCAATTTCTTAAGGACCCAAATTATAGCCGTAAAACTGGACTAAAATAGATTCGTAATCGAGAGACTTATTCATGATCTTTGTTTCTTGAGCAAGCAAGACCTTGCATACAAACGACACTTTGAAGTTGAAAGATCCGACAACAAAGGCAATTGCAGTGTCTTAAGTTACTCGAACTTTGGCTATATGGAACAGTTTACAGGTATTCGGGATAACTTGCACAGCACTGGTTTCAAGGGAAGATGAAGCACAATTCGAAACGAATTAATTGAATCGGTTACCAATGTCATTAATGATCGCATTAAAGAAGAGTTACAATCATATGAGTTTGTTGCAGTGAAAGAAGATAAAACGTTGTATGTTTCTTGTGAGTCACAAATGAGTATTATTCTCAGATTTATGTATGCAAGACGGTCCCATAGAAAGATTTGTTGATTTTTAGACTGTTTCTAGTAACAAAATTGCTCAGCATTTATCAGAAATTGTACTCAATGCACTTGGTGTTTGATGAGTTACTAACACAATAGTTGGCAAAAAAATGGTTCAAATGGCTCAGAGCACTATGGTACTTAACATCTGAGGTCATCAGTCCCCTAGAACTAAGAACTACTTAAACATAACTAACCTAAGGATATCACACACATCCGTGCCCCAGGCAGGATTCGAAGCTGCGACCGTAGCAGTCGCGCGGTTCCGGACTCAAGCGCCTAGAACCGCTCGGACACTGTGGCCGACAGTTGGCGAAAAAAATGGTTGAAATGGCTCTGAGCACTATGGGACTCAACATCTTAGGTCATAAGGCCCCTAGAACTTAGAACTACTTAAACCTAACTAACCTAAGGACATCACACACACCCATGTCCGAGACAGGATTCGAACCTGCGACCGTAGCAGTCCCGCGGTTCCGGACTGCAGCGCCAGAACCGCTAGACCACCGCGGCCGGCGACAGTTGGCGAGTTACTAACAAAATAGTGAGTCAAGTATATGATGGAGCCTCAGTAATTGCGGGTAAACGTGGAGATGTCCAAAGTTTTGTTAAACATAAATGTCCATGAACTATATTTTGCACTGTTACGTTCATAAACTTAATATAGTGCTGTTATATTTTCCGAAAATATCAAAGCAGTTAAATTCACCATATAGTCTTGTAGCATGCCATTCACTTTAGCAAGACCTCAGAGAAAACACAGATCTTAGAAAATAAAGGATTCAGATTGCCTGAGACATGTACTACACGCTGGAATTTCTTTTCAAGAGCTGTTCCGACAATAAAACGACGGAAGAAAATCGCAACACCGTAAAATAATTAATGTAGAGCAATGAAACTTCGAGAATACATTTGTCTAGATAACATATTTAAGCGATTAACATTGCAAGACCGTAGGTTAATGTAAGCGCGAGACAAGCCATTGCAAATGTTAAATGCTGGTACATTAAACTACTGGCCATTAAAATTGCTACACCACCAAGATGACGTGCTACAGACGCGAAATTTAACCGACAGGAAGAAGATGCTGTGATATGCAAATGATTAGCTTTTCAGAGCATTCACACAAGGTTGGCGCCGGTGGCGACACCTACAACGTGCTGACATGAGGAAAGTTTCCAACCGATTTCTCAAACACAAACAGCAGTTGACGGTCGTTGCCTGGTGAAACGTTGTTGTGATGCCTCGTGTAAGGAGGAGAAATGCGTGCCATCACGTTTCCGACTTTGATAAAGGTCGGTTGTAGCCTATCGCGATTGTGATTTATCGTAACGCGATATTGCTGCTCGCGTTGGTCGAGATCCAATAACTGTTAGCAGAATATGGAATCGGCCAAGTTCTGGTCCGCCTTCCGTCGCCTTACCGGATCTAAGCCCTTCCCCTACTATCCTCTTCTCCATGATGATCGCCCCTTCCCTGACGCCCTTAGTAAGGCCAACCACTTTGCCTCCTACCTGTCCGATGTGCTTTCCATCCCCGATGATCCCCAGTTCGACTACTCCCTCTTCCCGGATATCCGCGATCGAACTGACACCTCTGTCCCTCCCCTCACTCCTGGTTTCCAGTACTTGGATAACATTGCACACACGGACCTCAATAGTCCTATCACTACACAGGATCTCATTGCTACACTCCGCACAAAACGCAACTCCGCTCCTGGTCACGATCGTGTCACCTACCGTCACCTTCGTGAAGCTCCTTTCTCTTTTCTCTCCACCCTGGCCAGGCTCTACAATGTAGTCCTGTCCACCAGTTACTACCCCGACCTGTGGAAAACCTCCCGTATCCTCATGTTCCTTAAACCCGGCAAACCGCCGTCCGCCGTCTCCTCCTACCGTCCCATCAGCCTTACCTCGGTCTTCAGCAAGGTCCTGGAATCTATCCTCACCCAACGCATCCACCAGCATCTCCGCCAGCACCGCCTCCTTCCCGTTACCCAGTGTGGCTTTCGGCCGTCCTTCTCTTCCGACGATCTTCTCCTTCACCTCACTCATCTCCTTTCCGAACAGCTCAATTCCCGTCGCTCCGCAATCTTCCTCTCTCTTGACCTCGAACGCGCTTATGACCGCGTATGGCATTCCGGTCTCCTCTTCAAGCTCCACACCTTCGCCCTTCCCATTAACTACGTCCGTCTGATCGGTTCCTTTCTCTCCCGCCGTCATTCCTATGTCACCATCCATATCACCGATTCCTACACCTTTTTCCCCTCCGCCGGTGTGCCCCAAGGCTCCGTCCTCTCCCCCCTTCTGTACCTGTTGTACACGGCGGACATGCCACCGCCGTCACCCCCTGTCCACCTTCTCCGGTTTGCCGATGACACCGCCTTCCTTGGCCTTGCCCCCACCCTGCAACGCTCCCAACGCCTTCTCCAATCCCATCTTGACCGGTTCACCGCTTGGTGCAACCAGTGGTTGCTCAAGGTCAATCCTTCCAAAACCCAGGCGATCATTGTAGGCAAAACCACCCCTTCCTTCCGTCTCCTTGATTTCTATCTCACCGTCAATGGCCGTCCCATCGCCCTCACTCCCACCCTTAAGTACCTTGGCGTCACCCTCGACCGTCGCCTCTCCTGGACTCCCCATCTCCAGACAATCCACACCAAGGCACGTTCCCGACTCCATCTCCTCAAGCTCCTTTCCGGCCGTACGTGGGGTCTGGACCACTCCACCATCCTCCACACCTATAAATCCCTCATCCGCCCTATCCTTTGCTATGCTCATCCAGCATGGATCTCCGCTCCCCCTACCTTTTATAAATCCCTCCAAATCCTTGAACGCCATGCTCTCCGCCACGCCTATCGCATCCGTCTCCCCTCCCCCACGCGGATCCTGTATGATCTCATCCTCTTCCCCCACCTCCTCCTTTTCCTTGAAAGGATACGGATCCTGTACACCTACCGTAAACTTGATCCTCCTCACCCGCTCATATCCCCGATCCTCTCCCATCCCCGCCTGCTGCCGCACCTGTATTCCCACGTCCCGCCCGGTCTCCATCTCTCCACCCTCCTTACCCTCTCCCAAGGTGGCTTCCGCCAGCTCCCTCTCCCTGATGATGGCCTCGTCCCCTCCATCTACCCCTCCTATCAACTTTGACCCTGCCTCGCCCCCCACTTCCGGTGTCCTTTCCTTTCGGCACCCTCCCTCCCTTCTCTTCTCTTCCCTTCTTTTTCCTTTTCCCAGTCCCCTCCCTCCCCCCTCTTCCCCCGGGCTTACTCTCCCCCTTCCTCCCTCCCCCCTATCTCCCCTGCCCGTTGCATCTCTGCTCTCCCCTCTCGCTCTCCCACTCCCCTTCCCCCTCCTCCTCTCTTGGCAGGTCCCCGGACTCGCACACGCAAAGTGAACATTCGCGCGGCGGAGATCATCGCCTTCTGTGTCTCGTGTGTGTGATGTCGTTTAGTGTTTTTGGTGTCCGCCGTCCCACTGCTACGTTCACTTGTGCCATCGGATTCGTCAGTGTTCTGTGCGCCGTGCCAACGTGTTTTCAGTGTCGTTATCGTCACGTGTGAACGACTCCGTGTTTTTTGTGTCTCTGTGACCTCTCTCTTTTGCCCGTCACTTTGTTTCATTATCATGCTCCGTTTCTTCTACTATTGTAAACGCTATGGCTGAAGAGCGGCGTAGTGTGCCGCTGCCAGCCTACCTGATTTGTACAGGCTTTAAAATAACAATAAAGTAAAAAAAATAAAATGGAATCGGTGGGTTCAGGAGGGCAATACGGACGCCGTGCTGGATCCTAACAGCCTCGTTTCACTAGCAGTCGAGATGACAGGCATCTTATCCGCATGGCTGTAACGGATCGTGCAGCCACGTCTCGATCCCGGAGTCAGCAGATGGAGACGTTTGCAAGACAACAAACATCTACACGAACAGTTTGACGCTGTTTAGAGTAGCATGGACTATCAGCTCGGAGACCATGGCTGCGGTTATCCTTGACGCTGCATCACAGGCAGGAGTGCCTGCGATGGTGTACTCAACGACGAACCTGGGTGCACGAATGGCAAAACATCATTTTTTCGGATGAATCCAGGTTCTGTTTACAGCATCATGATGGTCGAATCCGTGTTTGGCGACATCGCGGCGAACGTACATTGGAAGCGTGTATTCGTCATCGCCACCCGGCGTGATGGTATGGGGTGCCATTGGTTACACGTCTCGGTCACCTCTTTTTCACATTGACAGCACTTGGAACAGTGGACGTTACATTTCAGATGTGTTACGACCCGTGGCTCTACCCCCCATTCGATCCTTGCGAAACCCTACGTTTCAGCAGGATAATGCACGACCGCATGTTGCAGGTCGTGTACGGGCCTTTCTGGATACAGAAAATGTTCGACTGCTGCCTTGGCCAGCACATTCTCCAGATCTCTCACCAATTGAAAAGGTCTGGCCAATGGTGGCCGAGCAACTGGCTCGTCACAATACGCCAGTCACTTCTCTTGATGAACTGTGGTATTGTGCTGAAGCTTTATGGGCAGCTGTACCTGTACACGCCATCCAAGCTCTGTTTGACTCAATGCCCAGGCGTATGAAGGCCGTTATTACGGCCAGAGGTGGTTGTTCTGGGTACTGATATCTCAGAATCTATGCACCCAAATAGTGTGAAAATGTAACCACATGTCAGTTCTTGTAGGATATATTTGTCCAGTGAATACCCGTTTATCATCTGCATTTCTTCTTGGTGTAGCAATTTTAATGGTCAATAGTGTATTTGCGCGTCATGAGCAACGCTTCTTTTTCACCCCACCCCCACCTTTTTCAGGGGCAGGTGCCTCTCACCCCCTCAGTGAATCTTTCCAGACAGTAAAATACGTGTGTATCAGGTTTGGTTGAAATCTATGCACTGGTTATGAGATGTGTAATATACGTACATACACACATACGTACACTTCTGTAACATGTATGGATTTTCCTCATTTAACGTCAAATGAAAGAGATGCTCTAGTCAGTTTTTCGGATTTTCATGAAGTTTTCTTTGTTCGCTTCTACATCCATTTGGAATTGATAGCGCATAAGTCTATTTTCATGCTTGTTATTATTTCTGAATAGTGCAATATTAAAATTTAAAAAAATATAAACTGATGCATTTCTGTCTTGATGCCATAAAAACTCTAAGAAAAGCCCAAAGACGATCGAAGAAGGTTCAGGAATATCGCCAGGTATCGCGTTAAAAATAAAATTAAAACGGAAACTGCAACGTGAAATAACTGATTTAGAAAAAGCTTTACTCTGAGTTCATCTAAAATCTGAATAATATATCTTATTTATCGAGGTACTGGTGAAGCTTCGCCTTATTACTATTATGGGAAAAAGCAGCGCAATATTTTCTTCAGAGAACGTGACAGGAGGCTGTATTCGCGAGAAGAAATGTTTATTAACACTATTTCTAGTTTTAGGTAGTTACTGAATGCAATACTTATAGTTCTGTGGTTTACGTCCAGAGGGATGCGAAGCGTTAATTGTATGTCACACCTTAAAGTATACAGTTTCTTCCAATGAACAGTCGTGAAACAACTTCATAAATTGAGTATAACTATAGGAGACAAAACTTTACTTCTAGGCACATGTTCAACGAACGTGAAGTGAAGCTATACTCTGACACTAAAGTGTCTGTAAGCAAGACAACGTTGGTCGTTGTCGCGAGTGAAAGATTCACAATGACAGAAGTGAAGCTCAGTCTGTGAAGAAGAAGGAACTCTGCATTCACCAACCCTATCCTTAGAATCGCGCTTTCGAATTGCGGCTGAGGCTGACTGGGTATTACTATACTGCCGTTGCTTTTGAATTTAGGAGTGTAAATACGTACATGGATATTCCATATCTAGATGTACGAATTTCGCTTGCTATTTTGTTATTCAAATATTATTAAAAATAATGAAGTGCAAATTGTATTCCTCTGCGTTCTCGGTCTCTTTTCAGAAACCAGTCTGCCACATTAACTAACCACGTGTTTGTATGAACTGTCATTTCATTCACAGACGATCTTGGGGACAGCATATTGTTTAGAATAATAAAATGAATATAATGAAGCACAAATAAAATAATCCTAATAACACCTTATGAAAATAAAACTTTAACAAAACCAATTAGATTCCGAAGGAGGCACTTCATGTTGCATTAGTAACTTGCTCTAGGACATGATACTGACAGCGCAGCTGCCACTTTCAGAATGTCCAGCTTTCAAATATTCACGCGCACCTGTATTTGCCGATATTCACAACTCTGCAGCCCCACAGGAGACACGGCTCTGCGCATGCGCGACGTGAGGGTGCAGCCGTACGGGAGACACGGCTTTGCGCATGTTCAACGTGAAGGTGCTCGCAAGGCTTGTGAAGTAACTCCCCTTCGCGCCACTGACCGGCGCCACTGGTACATCTGTGGTAGCACGACGCATAAATTTTACTTTCTTGGAACATGCAAACGCGCACCGAATGTTAAACGTAAAATATCTCATACAGACATACTTCTAGTTCTGGTTGCCATTACCGAAACATAAAACTTGGCACAAGAATAGAAAAGACGTCTTTACTCGTCTGATTCACAAAATGCTTCATCTACACTCCTGGAAATGGAAAAAAGAACACATTGACATCGGTGTGTCAGATCCACCATACTTGCTCCGGACACTGCGAGAGGGCTGTACAAGCAATGATCACACGCACGGCACAGCGGACACACCAGGAACCGCGGTGTTGGCCGTCGAATGGCGCTAGCTGCGCAGCATTTGTGCACCGCCGCCGTCAGTGTCAGCCAGTTTGCCGTGGCATACGGAGCTCCATCACAGTCTTTAACACTGGTAGCATGCCGCGACAGCGTGGATGAACCGTATGTGCAGTTGACGGACTTTGAGCGAGGGCGTATAGTGGGCATGCGGGAGGCCGGGTGGACGTACCGCCGAATTGCTCAACGCGTGGGGCGTGAGGTCTCCACAGTACATCGATGTTGTCGCCAGTGGTCGGCGGAAGGTGCACGTGCCCGTCGACCTGGGACCGGACCGCAGCGACGCACGGATGCACGCCAAGACCGTAGGATCCTACGCAGTGCCGTAGGGGACCGCACCGCCACTTCCCAGCAAATTAGGGACACTGTTGCTCCTGGGGTATCGGCGAGGACCATTCGCAACCGTCTCCATGAAGCTGGGCTACGGTCCTGCACACCGTTAGGCCGTCTTCCGCTCACGCCTCAGCATCGTGCAGCCCGTCTCCAGTGGTGTCGCGACAGGCGTGAATGGAGGGACGAATGGAGACGTGTCGTCTTCAGCGATGAGAGTCGCTTCTGCCTTGGTGCCAATGATGGTCGTATGCGTGTTTGGCGCCGTGCAGGTGAGCGCCACAATCAGGACTGCATACGACCGAGGCACACAGGGCCAACACCCGGCATCATGGTGTGGGGAGCGATCTCCTACACTGGCCGTACACCACTGGTGATCGTCGAGGGGACACTGAATAGTGCACGGTACATCCAAACCGTCATCGAACCCATCATTCTACCATTCCTAGACCGGCAAGGGAACTTGCTGTTCCAACAGGACAATGCACGTCCGCATGTATCCCGTGCCACCCAACGTGCTTTAGAAGGTGTAAGTCAACTACCCTGGCCAGCAAGATCTCCGGATCTGTCCCCCATTGAGCATGTTTGGGACTGGATGAAGCGTCGTCTCACGCGGTCTGCACGTCCAGCACGAACGCTGGTCCAACTGAGGCGCCAGGTGGAAATGGCATGGCAAGCCGTTCCACAGGACTACATCCAGCATCTCTACGATCGTCTCCATGGGAGAATAGCAGCCTGCATTGCTGCGAAAGGTGGATATACACTGTACTAGTGCCGACATTGTGCATGCTCTGTTACCTGTGTCTATGTGCCTGTGGTTCTGTCAGTGTGATCATGTGATGTATCTGACCCCAGGAATGTGTCAATAAAGTTTCCCCTTCCTGGGACAATGAATTCACGGTGTTCTTATTTCAATTTCCAGGAGTGTATATATAGCTGATTTATTCTAATCAAAGTGTTTCGCGATGTTCACAATATTGCGACCCATAATTGTGGTTAATTTTTGGAAGGCGTTGTAGCCTCATTATGTGAGTAATTTGGTTGTAGATAGGGTTACTGTACTAATAATCGTTGGCGGAAATGTATCGAAAATGGTTGGCGCCGGACTACAACAGTAGTTCTTGACGTAAATAAAAACTACATCTTTGCTATTTGGGAGGCGTGGTCTCAGGCGCAGGCGATTTGTAACGGTTCGCGAGGCTTGCCCCGTCGGAGGGTCGAGTCCTCCCTTGGGCATGGGTGTGTGTTTGTTGTCCTTAGCGTAAGTTAGTTAAAGTTAGATTAAGTAGTGTGTATAGGGTGACCATACGTCCCGATTAATCTGGATTGTCCCGTTTTTTGAGGCTCAAAAATTTGTCCCGACTTTTTTTTTAAACAAACAATTTGTCCCGATTTTCAAGGATTATTTTCAGACATTTACAAAGTGGTTAAAATATTTTCTGAGTCTCGATTTTATAAACTATCAATTGAAACTGACATTCCGTACGTTGGTACCCCCTGATAATGTACAGCTTAAGCACTATAATTGTTGCATACTCTTATTTTCTTTGCTGTTGCTTGCCATTGTTGTCAGCACTCAGTATCAGTTTCGTGAAGTGCTAGCACGTCGTGGCGATGCCGAAATGAAAATCAAAGTTTTCGGAAGAGCTTCGAAGGAAATTTCCTTGCTTCACTGCTACAGACAATGACTGTTCAGCAAAATGTAACGTATGTAACTGTGCCTTATCCGTGTCTCATGGTGGTGCTGCAGATCTCAAGCATCATGTGGAATCAGAGAAACACAGGAAGAATCTTCGATCAGCAGGTTCCTCGCAAAAGATGACGAGATATTTTGTAACTTCAAATACACAGCAACAGAAAAACGTAGCTGCAGCAGAAGGAACCCTGTCATTCCATGTTGTTAAACAGTTCTAATGACTGCAGTGTTCAACTAAACAAAAAAATTTTTCCTGATTCTAAGATTGCAGAAAATGTTTCGTATGGAAGAACAAAGTGTGAAGCAATTATCAACAGTGTTATAGCTCCGCATTCCCAGAAACAGATAATAGCTGCTGTAAACAGTGCAAAATACTTTTCAATATCTACTGATGCTAGCAACCATGGGCATCAGAAAATTTTTCCTGTGATAGTTCAGTATTTTTCTGTAAGTGAGGGTGGACTGCAGACGAAATTGCTTGATCTTGATGAATTGCAGAACTTAAAGTCCGAAACAATTTCTAATTATCTTTCTCATGTTATACAGTCATTCAGCATCATCTCAAAGTGTGTTGCATTTGGTCTAGACAATACTAACTGTAATTTTGGGGGGTTAATGAAGAAAGAGGGTAATAATGTTTTCACATATCTGAAAGAAAAATTAAAAAACGCTAACATTGTTGGCATAGGTTGTCCGGCACATGTTGTTCATAACACACTTCAAAGTGCTTGTGATGTTTTACTTGTTGACATTGACTGCATTCTCATGAAGTTGTACAACCATTTTCATATTTTTTTCTATTCGTGTTGCAGAACTCACTGAATTCTGTGAATTTGTTGGTGTTACTTACAAAAATTTCCTTTCCTTTTCCAAAACAAGGTGGCTTTCATTGTTGCCAGCCATAGAAAGGATCTTGGAAATGTATGAACCTTTGAAATCTTACTTTTTGTCACAGTCTAACTCAGAGTGCCCTGCAATCTTAAAAAGTTTTTTCAGTGATCGTATAAATGAATGTTATTTACTTTTTGTACATTCACAAATGAGTGTTTTCCAACAATCCATTCTGAGCATTGAGAAACAAAATAATTCCACATGTGAAGTATTAACAGTCTTAAATAAAGCTTTGACAAGTCTAAATTCAAGGAAACATGAACATTTTGTACAACTAAGTGTTCAATTGCGCGACCTCTACTAACCTAAGGAAATTGCGGGAAAAAAAGGGCTACGTCCACTAACCTAAGTCACCTCTTCCTAGGAACTAGACGTTAAGTCTTGATTTAAAGAATTTGAGGCAGTACCACCATCAAGTGTGTTCACTATCCTCTTGCAAAAAATGGACCTTAATTTTGCTCTAAGAGCTTACTCCTGCAGCTGAGGCGAGTTAGTATTGTGTTGACTCCACTACACGCTGCTCATTCAATTCGAATATAATTTGTTTAAATTTACTATCTACCTACAGCATTAGTGTCGTGTTACCGCCATAAGAGGCTGAGATATCGGTAGCTGTATTACATGCACTGGACTTAAGTCTTTATTTAAACAATTAGACCCACTACCGCCATCAAATGAGTTTGCCATCCTCTTGTAAAATGTGCTTGAATTTTGCTGAGGGAGGTTAGTATGGTGTCTCCCCCACCAGAGGCTGCTCATTCATATAGGCAAGAAAATGTGTTCGCTGCACTTCCAAATACCTAGTTTCAACTACTTTTCAAGGTCGTCCAACCACATTTCCTACATACATCGAATTACAGATCTCACCTAGTTCATTACGCTGATACAAAACACTCACCATGCCAGCTGTCTGGAGGGCAGGAAAATTGGTGTGAAAAAAGGAATCAGCGTGTTCTGGGCTGCTGGAGAGAGGAGGGAGTGTACTTTAATTTTTGAAAAATTTATTTAGCTACGCATTTCACCTACTTTATTTATTACGCTGATGCAAAACACTCACCCTAACGTGCTTAGAGTCACTATATACAGTTTAGACCTCGAAACTACTCGTAAATAATAATACATTACACTGATGTGCCGAGACGCAAACAACTCGTAAATTTCCGGCCGGAGTGGCCGTGCGGTTCTAGGCGCTACAGTCTGGAACCGAGCGACCGTTACGGTCGCAGGTTCGAATCCTGCCTCGGGCATGGATGTGTGTGATGTCCTTAGGTTAATTAGGTTTAATTAGTTCTAAGTTGTAGGCGGCTGATGACCTCAGAAGTTAAGTTGCATAGTGCTCAGAGCCATTTGAACCATTTTTGAACTCGTAAATTACGAAGTCGCGCAGTGGCTAGCATTCTGGACTCTCATTTGGGAGGACGACGTTCAGTCTCGAGTTCGGCCCCATCCTGATTTACGTTTTCAAAGATTTCCCTACATCACTCCAGGCAAATGCTGGGATGGTTCCTTTGAAAGGGAATGGCCGACTTCCTCCCCCGTCCTTCCCTAATCCGATGACACCGATGACCTCACTCTCCAGTCTCCTCACTCAAACGACCCAACTCCTAAATTACCGAAATAAACCAGTACATACCATGCAGACGTGAAAATTACTCGTAGATCACCCAAATAATGTAGACAAACACGCTCACGACACTTAATCATCCGAAAATAATTCCAAACACTCACTGCAAGTAAAAAGCCCAATTTATCAACCACTCGAACCCTGATTCTACTGGATGGAAAGCCTAAGTACAACCCCCCTAACGCATCGAAACTCTCCAGATGCAGGATAGGAAGGTTAGGTTAGTGTACTCTATTTATTTTGCTCTCGGGAATCTGACCCAAATACCCGTCCTAATTACATAATCTATCACAAAGATCGGTCCTACTTACACAAAAAATTGCTCTGTGCACTATGGGACTTAACTTCTGAGGTCATCAATCCCCTAGAACTTAGAACTACTTAAACCTAACTAACCTAAGGACATCACACACATACATGCCCGAGGCAGGATTCGAACCTGCGACCGTAGCGGTCGCGTGGTTCCAGACTGTAGCGCCTAAAACCGCTCGGCCACAGCGGCCGGCCCTACTTACACAACTATTTGCTTAGCGCTGCATAAGAACGGCTTAAAATCGCAAAAAATAGCTATACAACTCACTTTATCATGCTTTAATTACACAAAACTATGTGCATACCACAGCACAAGAACCGCAATACTACGCAAAAACTGACAAGTCGTGTTATCCTGTTTAGGAAAAAAATTATACCACTCGAAACCAGCGACAGAAACTTTCAAACTCTACCCTACACCTACAACCTAGGAGAAAAACGTTCAACTCACTAGATCCTGCTGTTCGACAGAGATGATTTTAAAAAAGTCTATTAGCTCTAAGCATATACCATCTATCCCTGTTTGGCGTCAGAGTTCAGTACACACGCCTACTAAATAATCACCCTAACCGAAGCCAGTGAGAGATCCTTGTCCTGGAAGACTGCCTTCTCATCCCTATAGTCACAAACTACGAGATCGAGCTACTACGCCAACAGTCTCATGGCACCTGCCTCGCCAAAATGCCTCACCGTGAAAGCCCCGCTTTCTCTCCAAATTAGGGTGGCCATTTCATTTTCATTGAAAAAGGGGACATTAAAAATAAATTAGAGAAAAACCTGGTACAATGAAGAAAAAAACGGGCATAAATATTGTAGTGACTAAATTTAATACACGTACAAGTTTACCTTTTCAAGGTGCACTCAGCATATCCCAAATCACTTTTTACAATTATTCTGCCACACTATCACCGTACTTTTCACTTTTATGTGCTTTATCAAGAAGTGTATTTTCGTTTGAAATTGTGTCATAAAAGTCAGTAAACGACACACGATTAAAGTGTGTTTTGACAATGAGCAAGGCCCTCAGTGTTTCAACTTTCATTCTGTTTTTTTCATCTGACCACAAAGAGTTCACTAACGAAAACACACGTTCCACAGCAGCGTTTGACCCAGGAATTGCCAGACAAAACTCCACCTAATGAATCATGTTTTTCATGTTAATGTTTTTACTTTTGAAATAAGCAAATATTTTACACCACGTTGCACTAACACTTTCTTTGTCTCCTTCTTTACTTTTTATGAAGTTCTGTGCACATGAAAATGCATCGAACAGTTCGTCTTCATCAACAGGAAAATTTGGTACAATACTTTTAACAAAAACACGACAGTCCTGAATATTCTTCCACCGTAGCTGCTCCTTTTCAGTATTAACCCAGTCAAATGCTTTAAATGTGTGAGAAATGGGTAAACACCACTCTTTAATATACTTAATGCAAGGGTCATAGAAGATGTCAGCATAAATATGAAATTGTTCTACAGTAATTTCACCCTCTTCTTCCAGCTTTCTTAGAGTCTCATGTACAAAGGATGTGAGAAATCTTTCAGATTTTCTACATTGTAATTTACCCAATAATTTGTTTATTTCTTGATAAACTTCCATTATTGTGATTTCGTGTGTCTCAATACATTTAATTGTTGTGGAGAAAGGTTTTAGCTGGCTAACAAGAAAATGTAGAAGAACAATAGGCACAGGGTTATCAAAGAATTGCTTAAGGATAACAGGATACTTATCAAGGGAAATGAAATATGATTTCAAAGCAGGAAATATCTCAACAATTCTTTCCAATGCTGGTAGCAGAGATAGCCACCCTGTCTTGGTGTGCCCAAGTACAGTTTTGTATTCAGTTTCAGTAAACTTACAGAATGACGTCAGAGATTCAACCCTTACTGTATATATGTGGAAATGCTGGTAGATTTTGTTTACAATTGATTGGCAGTCGATGGATAGGCAATCTGAGCCAGTTTGTAAGGAATTGTGCACCACATATGCTGGACAGCCAACACCTACTATATTATTCACTGTGTTCTGTTGCAGTTTATAGAGCAAACTGTTTTTTTCCTTTCGTCTGCTTACCACCAAAATTGGTGTTAGTGTTGTCTGCAGAAACTGCAATCACCTTTCCCTCAAGATCATATTTCTTTAAAACCTCCAGCACATAATTCTGAAGTAAATCTGAAGTTTCTCCAGCTAAATGAACCAATTCGAGCACTTTCACCGTGATGCCATTTTCAGGGTGAAAATACCTGATAAGGAGAGGAACCAACTTCAAATCCAGATGATTCGATGTATCAATCTTTACAGAAATGAATCGAGCACTTTTCAGTTCATTTAAAACTTGCTGAGCTGCATACGGCGCAATAACATTTGAAATGATTGCATCACATTTTGCGTGTCCACATGTGAATTTAGGAATGAAAAGTTTTTTAACAACTGCTGTAGTACAGTCCATTGACTTAAAGCTATGGTTATGCATTGCACTGTGGTATGGAAACGTAGCTTCTTGTGCTGCCAACTGCCTATCCATTTCTGTTACTGATTTTAAGTTTACATAGTAGTCACTCACGCATTTATTTGCTCTTTTCGTTCGATCACTCATGCGATGTTTCTTCGTCTTAATGTGATTCACAATGTCAGATCTTCCACCATGACCAATAGCAAATTTTGATCCGCACAACGTACATTCTACAGTTTCTCCACTACCAGTGATAAAAGCAAACTCACTTTTTATATCGCTGTTAAAATTACACTTTCGTTTTGGCATAATGAAACAGTGACTGCACAGTGCAAAACATTAACAGTGTGGCGACGAAAGCCAGAGAGCAAGTATGAGTGGTGTAGAGTATCTCTGGACCGGAAGGACGGATTCAGTGGATCGATTTAGAAGAGAAGAATCTTCGTTGTTATTCGTAACCTATAGTGCCTTTAAAATTACTTGCGATTTTTGACAGTTCGGTACATGCTTGGGGTATGCTGAAAGTCATCACACGCTTCCTAGCGTAAATAATTGCCCAGTTAATAGCAACTCAAACAACCAGTAGCGTAAAATACTCTAGCAAAGCGGAATCATAAAAAAGGGACATTTGAGCGTCCCCAAAAAAACTTTCCGGACAGCGAGACATTTTGTAAAAAACGGGACTGTCCCGGGAAAAACGGGACGAATGGACACCCTACTCCAAATGCATCCTATTCGTCCCTAAGGGCTACGAAGCACCGTTGCCACAGCCCCACAACGCCTCGTGTTCACAGACTTTGTTTTTACGTCACGTAGTACGCCCGGGAAGGGCCGCACGAGACAAAGTCCAGTTTTATGAGCAAAAAACTTTATAGTTTTTCACATTCGACTAAGAAACTTATCACCTCTGCGAACACATTTACGTCTAAACCGATATTTCCAATCACGAATACAGATTTCCGTGATTTAACAGATTCCAAATAACTCCCTATAATTTACAAAGTCAAATAACGTCTTTCTCATATCTGGACAGCCGGCAAACGTGTCTTCCACCTCCTATATGTATATACCACAATCGATCTCCTCTCAACTAAATAAAGAAGTCAAATGCGAAGGAGCACTCGACCGAACAAATTACGTGATAACGGAATAATGACCCAGCGCAAACACACATCCATATTCAATTTTGTCAAATTCCCACTTGGTCACAAAAGCTGTCCAACACATACTAAGTATTAATTCGCTATTCAGTCGTTTAGACGACAACACGGTTAGGTCAAATACATTCCTGCATTGCAACAGCCCTCTCCATTCGGATGGCCTCCCACCGTTAATGGGAAACTTGAACGATTCCCACCACAGGCCATGCATAGACAGAATCATCCTACCATCCACATGTATTTGATCGCTATACTTACAATTGAATGACATACGACAATGAGCGAAGTATCCAAAATACACCCTGCTTATGGCTCTGGAAATAGAAGTACCTCTACCATTCTTATCACATGACATACTCTTCCCTTTGCTGTCACAGTATTCCACGTCAAATCCAAGCCTTCCTTACCACTGAACACAGTCGTCTCCTTTACACGTCTCAGAACAGAAACACATACTTTAGACACCAGATGCTCCCAATTAATAAAATTATTCTGCTAAGGAACGTGTTATGAAACCGGTATTTTCAACCCCCTCAAGCCACCGCGGCTAGATATTAATCCAGTATTTGTAAAGCATTCTCTCTCTATGCCATGTCAGAGGTTCCGTGATATATCGACTGAGCTATAGGCGATGTTTGGTTGAGAAGGATCACAAACAGTGGATGATGTGCTGATTGGCGTTGTAAGAAATGTACACTAGCTTTTCAGATCTCTAGTGCCACGCTATCCGCTAGAAATTCAGTATCCGATTTTGAATCAAGTCTTCGCATTCAAGCACATACCTGCGTAGGATCCTATGGAGGAGTCCTTTATTACAGCTACTAATGAATCATATTTCTAGCACTCTCATATCTCGAAACGACTCACCTTTCTCGAGCTGATCTGCTACTGTAAAATTCCAACCTCGTTTTAGTTAGCCCCCATGTAACTGCTGCCATTTCTCCAGCTGTACGAATCTGATCGTTCCAATTTAAATCGCTACTGAGTAGGAGTCGGGGGAAAATATTTCTACCACCTTCTGCAACCCATGTAGAAACAGGCTAAGCTGTGTTACTGCAACAGGACTGTGTTTTGACCATTCAATGGAAACCGAAACTGCTAGAAGGACAGTGATTTTTTATACCGTACGACAGTGCGCCCCCAAACTACATACAAGTACTACAGATCCGTGTCCATTCACATCTATCTTCATTATTCTGTACCATCAAACAGAGAAATATTACCAATTATAAAAGCACCACTAACTTCATCTGATAGACAACTCGATAATATTTTCACCGCACCACTCTCCTACCATATATCGAAAACAAAATACCACATGCGTGCAGGCATCGAGCACATGTGACGATCCTATTAAATATATACATTTTGATCAACTGAACACCTCAGTTAAAGGTTTCATTACCTGTACCGTAGGACAATGATCGTATCCCGAAGACTATACTGTAAGTCGCAAGAGACGCACCCTGTCTCATTGTTTGAAACATTAATTTTTCCGCTCTAACACGCTTTGTACACCATCAGAAACTTTATTTATTTTTCCCCGCCGTGACGTTGAGGTCTGTGTCAGGTTCTAAACTGACATTAACACGGCCTCTCGCACAAAACTAGACCTCCCATGTTGACGCGATTGACGTCAGCTGGCCGGCCGATGTGGCCGTGCGGTTCTAGGCGCTTCAGTCTGGAACCGCGTGACCGCTACGGTCGCAGGTTCAAATCCTGCCTCGGGCATGGATGTGTGTGATGTCCTTAGGTTAGTTAGATTTAAGTAGTTCTAAGTTCTAGGGGACTGATGACCACAGATGTTAAGTCCCATAGTGCTCAGAGTCATTTGAACCACTTGACGTCAGCTGATGATGTGAGTACGGTTACCCAAGATAGTGGAAGAGGACCGCACCTCCCTGCCAAGCCTCCTTTTGCAGGAAGGTTGAATTTTGGAGATGAGATAGGTCAACTGGGACACCTCTAGACCTCACACGGTGTAAATAAATTTGTTACTGCTGTTACTATAACACACACTCGATGATTTTCAATAAATTTCACTTACAAGATAACGAAATTGGAATAGTCTTGCTGCGTTCATGTGTTTTTCCAAACTGCAGTCCGAATCTGATTGCTACGCTTTCCGTTTTGACTGATTCTTCATATTGCAATAATGTACGTGATCACTGTTTTGGTGCTACCACCCCACAGAAGGTGTCACCCCTCCACAAAACTTTTTCTCCAACTCGAACAAGCGTTGTCAGTCAATCATTATGTGGTAACCAATATCGTGTCAATGGACGGAAAAGACTACGCCAATCTACTGAAACAATAAGCACTACAATTGATTATATGAACAAGTTTACCAATTCTAAATTAATTTCAACACCGACCAATGATGTGAAGCACGTTTCCCAATTTCAGTATCATAGCTAAACCACTCCTTCTCCACTTTGATAATCTGGATAGATGACTGTGCATTACGTCCATTCATTGCTAATTCTCGAACACATAAATCATCAAAGTATATAGACAACACTCAACATATTTCTAACACCTAGAGCATATTGATTAAATTACGATCTATGTCTATGCTGATGGGACTCACAGAGCAGTGTTATGCTAAAATTAGAGACTGAAAGACCAGCCTCACACTGTCATTGATCGACCCGCCCTGCGGCACTGGTAGCTATTTAATCTGTAACCGACCAGAATTAGTCCGCTACATTTCACGTCTTGTGAATGGATGGAGCTCGCTGAGTCCTCGCCAATCCAAGTGTACAAGATTTCTCGAGATGCACCCATATCCAGGAGGTTAGCACTCCTTATCTGTATGTAGTAAAAGATTTGAAAATGTTGTGATCTGATAGCAGACGGTTAAGAAGAAGAAGAACTAGAATAGGGTGATTTTTTATGCGTGATGGAGATTCAGAGTGCTGGAGTTCGAGGCATTCTTACGTAAGTCAACCAAGCCATCAGTTTTAAATTATTATTCCAGAGTCTAGGATCAGTAGCTGGAAGGTATTGTTAAGAGAGAGAAAATAAACACACGCACTCCTATGGCTACAACGTTATTCACTTAAAACGTGCTATAATGTTAGATCGCATAAGTTTCCAACATATCACTCATATGGACTCTAGCCCTGTTAATATTCCAATGTAAGAAATATATTTCAAGCGCATGAGACACATCCTTCTTCCCGGTTTCTCTAGGATAATCTATGTTATCGAACCATAAAATGAAAAAACTATATTCTTAGAACATTTGCTCTGTGTTCTTCTTCTTCTTCTTCCGTATCCGGATGCACCAATTATATCTTCCCTTCCCAGTACTTAGCAACGTAGTTTGCTTTGTCATTGACTTGCAAAATATCATCTTTAGTGCATGTTATAGACATATCTGGGCAAATCAATAGGTGGTCCAAGTCCTGTATTGCTCCGCATTCACACCTATCGCTATCACTGTAACCCCATTTAAAAAGGTTTGATTTGCACCAAGTTACTCCAGTGCGCAGCCGGTTTAATGACCTCCAAGTTGTAAAAGGTAGTTGAAATCCTGCAGATCCCTCCTCAAGTAGTTCCATTGTGGAGTGTGGCACCATTTCTTCCCAAAGAGATAGCCGCCTTGCGACGGGCTTGGTGGCGAGCTCTTCAGTAGTTTCAATGAAACTCCTGCGGGATTTCAGCCGGACACGTTGTTTTCGGTGCATATACATTGGGTTTCGAGGATCATTCTTTTGTTTTGATCTTTCGATCTCGGCGGCTACTTGTCTGCGGATAGTGGGTGGTGGTATGCCTATGATGGGATAAATGATGTCTGTGGGAGTTGGTTTGAGGCATCCTGTGGCAACACGTACAGTTTCGTTTACGGCGACGTCAACTTGCTTAGTGTGAGCAGAGTTCCTCCAAACTGGCGCCGCATATTCCGCTGCTGAGATACTCAGCGCCAGACCCGTGGTGCGCAAAACGTGTGGTTGAGCTCCCCACGATGAAGCTGCTAGCTTCCGCAGTATGTTGCTCCTGGCACAGACCTTTTTTTTAGTGTTGTGACAGTGCTGCTTAAAAGTAAGTCCTCTTTCCAGTGTTACTCCCAGGTATTTTGGGCTGTTTGTATGTTTCAGCTCTTCCCCTTGCCACATGACTCGGAGTTTCCGTTTGGCTTGTTTGTTCCTAAGATGGAAGGCGGATACTTGAGATTTACTAGGGTTTGGTTTGAGATTATTGCCGTCGTAATAGGTAGCAAGTTCTGTTAAGGCTCCTGTGAGATTCTCCTCCACTTGTTCAAAGGTTTTATCCTGAGTGGCCACTGCTGCATCATCAGCATATATGAACATTCGTGTCTGGTGGCTGATGGGGAGATCATTGGTATAGATGTTAAATAATATTGGAGCCAAGACACTACCCTGTGCAAGTCCATTCTTCTGTGTCCTCCATCGGCTGTTTTTAGATTGTAATGTTACATAGTAGCGTCTGTCTGTAGCATGAATTGCACGAACATAGAAAGGGTGTAGTCCTTAGTGACATTATACACTTTCTGGGTAAGCAACTTATGGTTAACTGTGTCATATGCAGCACTGAGATCCAGGAATGCGACCCCAGTTACTTCTCCTCTCTGATAGCCGTCTTCGATGTACTGTGTGAGATTAAGGATTTGCCCACAGCATGATTTTCCTGGTCGAAATCCAGCTTGTGCGTTAATGAGGGCTTTGTCCACATAATCAGCTATGCGTTTTAGGATCATTCGCTCCAGCACTTTAAATAAATGACAAAGCAGTGAGACAGGTCGGAAATTTTTTAAAAAATGGTTCAAATGGCTCTGAGCATTATGGGACTTAACAGCTATGGTCATCAGTCCCCTAAAACTTAGAACTACTTAAACCTAACTAACCTAAGGACAGGACACAACACCCAGCCATCACGAGGCAGAGAAAATCCCTGACCCCGCCGGGAATCGAACTCGGGAACCCGGGCGTGGGAAGCGAGAACGCTACCGCACGACGGAAATTTTTAGCTTCAGCAGGGTCTTTCCCTGGTTTTAATAACGCAATAACCCGAGCTTTCCTCCACAGTTTAGGAATTTGCATTGTTGTGATACAGTTATTCATTAGCTCTAGGATCCATGCTTGTACTCCCGGTCCAAAATGTTTAATTTGCTCAGATCTCAGATCGTAGAGGCCAGCGGGCTTATTGTTTTTCAAATCGTTGATGGCATCTTGTAGCTCCTGAATGAAGAACGGGCGAGCTAGGAAGCTAATCTCCTCGTTCAATTTTCTTTTAATTTTGCCATTCCTGATCTTCCTTTTAGTTTTTCCGTTCATGAGTAGTTGGAAAGCTATCTGATCAGGTGTAACTTCACTGTAATTTGGTTGTGGTTCTGTTGGGTCGTTGTTGAGACTTTTGACCAGTTTCCATGCCTTCCTACTGCTGTGCTTCATGTCCGTCTCTTGTAGGAGGTTACACCACTTTTCCTTTCTCGCTTCGGAGATACCAGACATCAGTACCTCACCTGCCTGGATCGTTTCCTCTGAGAGGGGGTCCTTATTGTACAGTTCTTCATACTTTTTCAGAGCTTCCTTGCTGCTACCATTGAGTCCAGCGATATACTGGGTGCGGCACCCTCTAGGTATGCGCCGTCGAGTTTCATATGATTGTATTTCTGGTTTAATTTCCAAGATCTCCTTATCAAGGTCCTCTGTGAAAAGTTCCCAATGAGCTTTTTTGAAATTGAAGCGTCTCTTGAAGGGCATTACATCTGCTTTGATTACTGCAGTAATGCAGCAAGTTATTGCTCTGTGTTGCGATCTTGGAATTGGGTCCTCTATTTGGTTTACAGTTTGCAGGGATACCTTTTCGGAGACAAAGATGTTATCTGGATTATATCCTCGTTTCCATCTTCCGCTGTTAAATGATGCAGGCAACTTTGGGTCATGTATCAGTTTCAGTTTAGCCTGGTCTGCCCAGATCTCCAGCATTTCGCCATCGTCATTTGTCTCTTTATAACCCCATGCGAGACCGTGACAGTTAAAATCTCCTAGTACAACTTTAATGTTTTTTGAATGGAAATTTCCAGGCTCCGTAAATTTGAACCTCGCACTGGGTGGTTTGTACACGGATGTTACAGTACATGAATGTAGCTCAATAGTTAAAATTTCTATATTTTCTCCGCAGGTCAGAGCACAGGAGCATACGTCTAAGTTCAGTTTCACAAATGTAGCACTTCCGTACCTTTCGTGTGGTCTCTCAAGAACTAATTTCATGCCCTGTATTTTTGGTCTATTGCTAGTTGGTGCTCTGTGTGTTTCTAGTAACACTAAAACATCACAGTTGTTTCGTTTGCACATGTCAGATAATAAAATTTCTTTATTTACAGATAAGCCTTCAATATTGCAGGAAGTTGTCACTAGTGATGGTCTTGATAAAGGCCTTTTTTGAGTCTCTTCGGAGAGTTATTTTGTCATCTTTGGTTTTGGTGCTCCGGTGTTTGCAGGATTGGCCGACTAGGTCGCTTCCAGGGGACGCCCGATTTCTTGTTTGTTCGAGTGGTGAACGCAATCTTCGTGGAGGTTCCTGCAGTGTCTGTGTGATACGAGCACAATATAGCTTTCCAGAGATGTATAGCAACCACTTTTCACATCCGATCGCAGTTCAGAAATTATACTATGCGTGCATCAACCTTATATATAAAATGATCATTACTAACGGGGAAAGCTTCTTACAATGAAACAGATAAACGCATAGCAGCAGCTCCCGACATCTGAAAATTGCATGTCATTCTGCCACTAACTCCGTAAACAGCACATCTGTCAGGCAAATGTATACACGAGGCGGTTGGAGTGCCTCACAAGCCTCGTAATTTACGAGTTGTTTGGGTCTCGGCACATCAGTGTAATGTATTATTATTTAGGAGTAGTTTCGAGGTCTGTAAACTGTGTATAGTGACCCTAAGCATGTTAGAGTGAGAGTTTTGCCATTATTTTTGATTTCATGTTTCTATGTCTAGTAGTTACATCTCCTGTTGAGCTTGTTCGTCTGATCGCTCCTTATTCCCGTGTTGATGCCGGCCGCTGTGGCTAAGCAGTTCTGGGTGCTTCAGACCGGAACCACACGGCTGCTTTGGTCACAGGTTCGAATCCTGCCTCGGGCATGGATGTGTGTGATGTCCATAGGTTAGTTAGGTTTAAGTAAAATGAGATTTTCACTCTGCAGCGGAGTGTGCGCCGATATGAAACTTCCTGGCAAATTAAAACTGTGTGCCGGACCGAGACTCGAGCACCGAGCGAGGTGGCGCAGTGGTTAGACACTGGACTCGTATTCAGGAGGACGACGGTTCAATCCCGCGTCCGGCCATCCTGATTTAGGTTTTCCGTGATTTCCCTAAATCGCTACAGGCAAATACCGGGATGGTTCCTTTGAAAGGGCACGGCCGACTTCCTTCCCCATGCTTCCGTAATCCGATGAGGCCGATGACCTCGCTGTCTGGTCTCCTTCCCCAAACAACCCAACCCGAGACTCGAACTCGGGACCTTTGCCTTTCGCGGGCAAGTGCTCTACTATCTGAGCTACCAAATCTGCCAGGAAGTTTCATATCAGCGCACACTCCACTGCAGAGTGAAAATCTCATTCTGGAAACATCCCCCAAGCTGTGGCTAAGCCATGTCTCCGCAATATCCTTTCTTCCAGGAGTGCTAGTTCTGCAGGGTTCGCAGGAGAGCGTCTGTGAAGTTTGGAAAGTAGGAGATGCGGAAGTAAAGCTGTGAGGAAGGGGCGTGAGTCATGCTTGGGTAGCTCAGATGGTAGAGCACTTGCCTGCGAAAGGCAAAGGTCCCAATTTCGAGTCTGTCTGGCACACAGTTTTAATCTGCCAGGAAGTTTCATATAGGTTTAAGTAGTTCTAAGTCTAGGGCACTGATGACCTCAGATGTTAAGTCCCATAGTGCTTAGAGCCATTTGGACCATTTGAACCCGTGCTGATGAGTTGTCATTCCCACTTCTGGTTGATGTTATTGTAATCTTTAATTTGGGCGTCTGGCTGCCTTCATCGGTGTTTGACACAGCGAACGCCAGCTTCGCCCACAATGTATGCTCCAGTGTCCACGTGTTTGCGTGGTCTTGGAGCTTAATATAATGGAGAACCCGATATGCACATGCTTAAAATGTTCCACAAAGTGAGGTAGAGGGAGCCCACGCGAGGCGTTACTTGGTAACTGACAGCCGGCTCCCGAGATCTGGGTCTAATGTAAGTGAAAAACAGTCTTAAGGGGAGCCGGAACGATCCATCTCCTCCATGTTAATTTTAGCAAATAGAAGGAACATTTTTCTAAAACCATTAAACATATAGCTCTGAAATTTGGATTACATGTTCAGTGAATATTTCTCTACAAAGTTATAATGCCATGTTAAGAAATATTTATTGGTTTTTGTTTTACAATTTTTTAAATAGATGCTTATTTTTTTCTCTAAAATTCTGCACTTTTTCTTCTATAACTCTTGAATTATACAATATTTTTTACAATTTGTTATAAAAATGAAGGAAAAGAAGTAAACAATATTGTGTATAAATTTCATTAACATACTGTTAGCAGTTTTTGAGAAAATGTTCCTCAAAGATGAAAATTTTTAAGTTACAGCAAATGGCTTCCAAAGTTTTCTATACATTCCTGCCCCATATGATGGATTATCAGCATCCTCTTCTTTTTCCAGTGTTACTTTCCTTTTCACTGGTCTTTTCTTCCCTTTTGCTGCATGTTGTAGGCTTTTGTCTCTTCTTCCTGCACGTCTTAGTCTTTCTTCATCAATTAAGCACATTGTGGAAATGGTGTTGTGTCCTGGTTGGAAACCTAAACGTTTCAGCACATCACATTTGATAATGTTTCCTTCATTGTATGTTGCCACTGCATCATAGACTCCAAAATGCAATGTTTTTATCTGTACAAACGCTCTTTTGGGAATCCTAATCCAAATTAAAGCTGCACGGGATTAGCCGAGAGATCTGAGGCACTGCAGTCATGGACTGTGCGGCTGGTCCCGGCGGAGGTTCGGGTCCTCCCTCGGGTGTGTGTGTTTGTCCTTAGGATAATTTAGGTTAAGTAGTGTGTAAGCTTAGAGCCTGATGACCTTAGCAGTTAAGTCCCATAAGATATCACACACATTTGAACATTTTTTTCCAAATTAAATTATTTACTCTTTCATCTGGATTTTGTGTTTTCCCATGTAAACACTTTTCCAATAAACTTGGCTGTGATAAATCTCTGAATATGGGCTTAATTACATCAATTACAGCTTTTGGCAAACTGTTTTTATGGGCATATTCCTTTCCTGATTGGTACTTACACAATGAGTCATCACCTGTTGCGTACAGTTCATGTTGTGGGGGCTTATTTGTTGATGCAGTATGAAAAAATAATGCCCCTTCTGCTCTCCTCATATGCTCAATGCTTCTTGTATTTTGCCTAATTGCACACCCGTAATACCTCTGCAATCTATCAATTGCTTCATCAGTCAATCTTCCTCTTCCTCCAAGGGTCTTACCATCACTAAGCTCCTGAGATCCTAATGTCTGCTTTAGTTTGCGCAAGCGAGCCCCCATTTGCTTCTGCACATGTCCAATGCACTCCTGTTTTTTAATGTGAATTTCATTACCATAAGGTTTGATTTCCTCTACAGCTTCATATCCCTTAGAATCACTGTCTCCTAGATAGTCAGCGTATCATACATTATACCACTCCTGTGATCTGGAAAAAATTGCTTTCACTCCCTCTACTTCCATTGCTCCAATCGTGCCGTGAAAATTTGCTTCACAACTTTCACTATGTTCATCCTTGGTATTGCCCTTACATCTGCAGTGTTTTGAGAGAATAGCAACATCAATTACTTTGCAACTGTCTCCACTGGTAGCTGTCACAACTCCATTTAGAGATTTACGACCTGTACGTTGCCATGATCCATCTAAAGCAGTTAAATCTCTACAATTCCCATTATCTGTCACATATTCTTCAACTGCTTTCTTCATTGTTGCTTAAGCAAAATCTTCAGCAGAAGACCCCACCAATTCATTATAAAATCCAAACTTGGTTGGTCATTTTGGCAAGTTCATAATTCCACATAACATTCTCCCTGCAGCACTGCCCTTGCCAATGCAACGGAAGCCATACACTAGACTAACATTTATATCATACACCTTCTTTCCACTATTACCACTATGAGGAAAACTGTTAGAACTAGAAAACGAAACTTCTGCAGCACATTTGTTGCACTTCAATAACATTTTAAATGTCAAACCAATGTGTGAAGTTATTTTCAATTCCACTCCTCTTTCTTGGCAAACTTGGCATAATACGTTATGTTCCAAAATATTAGAGAGCAAGGAAATGTTAATTATTTCATTCACATCATTACTGTCACTTTCATAGTTTTCAAATTTTTATTTGCTGTCACAAAGTTTCTTGCTGGAAGAAGCTCTATCACTTTCATTTGGAGTAGTCGGTGAAGCAGTCTGAGCAGCATCTCCTTTCGAAACAACAAAATATTTCTTCTTCCACTCATTGTGCCTTTTCTTAAACATTCGATTGCTGAAACAGGGCATATTGATATCGACAAACCAAATACATAAAACAGGTACGTGCAAAATTCGTCAAATACGCAAAATTGAACAGCTAAACAACACAAAGCAAACTCCACAAGTCAACACACACGGTATAGCGTTTATGTGTACTGATATGAATGGTCACTTGCCACAGAGATAAAGCCATACAACGTTGGAAAACAAAACACTGTCTAATTCCCCAAAGATACCCTGCTTGCAGGCAGCGAGCGGCGCTGTCAGAGGTGACACACCAAGTTGCTACAACCGTTTACGCAGCGCGTCAACTTTGCAGTGATAAAAAACACACTTAGAATAGTGAAACCTGATTTGTTTTATTCAGAAAACTCCAAATAATTTTATAATGAAAAAAAAACAAAAAAGGTTAATTTTGTCATTTTCATCATTCCGGCACCCCTCAATTGCTAGACAATCAGAGAAACCTTGTATCAAACATCTCATTTTAAAGGCTCGTTTTGATTTGTCAATGAAAATTTGGCAATAGTAGTTTCACTTATGCTGACATATATGATGGTATCTTCTAGACATATATCCATACTGTAAATTTTTAGCAGATTAATCAGTTGCTGCCCTTTTGTACAGTTGTCCTTGAAAGTAACGTTGAAATCTCTAACTATAATTGTGTATTTTCATTGACTGCTTAAACAGTTCAGAAGATTTTACAAATTATCAGCGATCAACAACTTAAAAAATTGTGACCTATATTTACATGCAGTTGTAATTTTACTTTCTATTAGTTCACATAACCAATACTCATATATATATATATATATATATATATATATATATATATATATATATATATATATATATATCTTAATCCCGACCATCAGACAACCGATATTCCATACATAGAAGCACTTGAAGACCTGCCAGTTGAGGAACAACTTGCGGATGCCCCTTCCTATGATGAATTCATTTCAGCACTGGCAGGATTAGATAACTTGCCATCAGAGCTATATAAATATGGGGGGCCAAACATCAAGAAACCATTGTTTGCTCTGATCTTAAGGATTTAGGAGTATGAAATGATTCCACAAGACTGGAAAGATGTTTGTATTTCCAAGATCTATAAAGGCAAGGGTGACATATCAGACTGCAGCTCCCACAGGGGCATTTCTCTTCTCTCAGCAGCGGGAAAAGTCCTTGCCCACATAATTAACACCCGATTAACACACTTTGCAGAAAAACTGCTACCAGAGACCCAGTGTGGCTTTCGCCCAAACAGAGGCACAGTGGATGCCATATTTGTTGTCAAACAAATGCAAGAGAAAAGTTTAGAGCAACATCGGCCTTTGTTCATGTGCTTTGTAGACCTGGAAAAAGCTTTTGATCTTGTCCCACGGGAAGCTCTCTGGATCATACTAAAGAAAACTGGGTGCCCTGACAAAATTGTCAGTTTGATTCGGCAGTTTCATGAAAACATGATGGCAAAAATCCGCCATGAGTACAAGCTCTCAGAACAGTTTCCCGTGACATGTGGTGTAAAACAAGTCTGTGTTCTGGCTCCCAAACTCTTCTCACTTTACTTCGCAGTTGTTATGAGAGACGCGACCAAAGCCTGTAGTAATCAAATTAGTCTCGACACAAGGACAGACAAAAGTGTCTTCAACATCTCTCGCCTCAGAACAAAAAGTCGCGTAACCAAACTATCCATCTTAGAGATTCTCAACGCGGATGATGTATGCATGATGGCTAATTCTTGCGAAACTCTTCAGACGTACATAAATCTGCTAAATGCCTCCTGCAGAAGATTTGGCTTAGCCATTAGCATCACTAAGACGCAAGTTCTCAAACAGCCACTTACAGGTCTTAATGCAGATGACTCCAGTATTGAGATAAATAACAAACCCTTGCAAAATGTGTCAAATTTCAAATACCTGGGAAGCCAAATTAGAAGTGACAACAGCCTGACAACGGAAATCGCAGCGCGTATAGCCAGCGCAGCCTCAGCCTTCGGTAGTTCGTAGTTTTTGAGAGTATCATGTTCACAGTGCTTCGCTATTCTTTGAAATCTGTTTATACATCTTTTCTTCCAGCAAGAGCAACCAAACAGTCAAGTTTATTTAAGTCCTTTACCTTTTCTTTGATACTGTTAACAAAATATTTCAGTTGTGCATTTGGTTTCACTATGGATATCGCAAAATATTTTGGTGGAAGGGTCTGAAACTAGCACAGTGTCGTCCATGGTTATCAAATGGAAATAAAATCTTGTGTCTTGTATCTACAAGTTTTCCAGCACTTAAAACTTTCTTTCGGGTATCATTATTTATTTTATAGGAGTTACTAACCTTACTATTTGCCAATCATAAAATTTAGGCATGCTTCAGAACCTTCACCATTATTCCATTGGCCTAAATAAGTGGATATTTGCCTGGTTCCCATTCATCATGTGCTGACTGTTGTTGAATGTCCTCAGACATTAACTGGAAGAGCTTACGAATTTTCAGAGGAGTTGTAGCGTTTCCACCTGCTTTATTTATTTTCATTCGTTGTCCTCGGTGTCGGCGTACTGTGTTGCTACACTGGCTGAAAAATGAGATTTGTAATTTGGACACTGACTACCATAAATAATGTAGCCGACAGATCCACAGTTGCGTTTCAATTACTTTTATTTTCACTTTTCGCAACCCCCATGTACACATTTATATGGCCAGTGAACTATTGTTATAACTTTCGATAAGCCTCATTAATTGTTTTCAGGCGAACCTCGACATACTGCTGCTGTAGTTTACTGTTGAACATCTATGAGCAGTAAAAACATAACCACAAAGTTCACAGTTCTTGAAGAAGGGAAAGGTACATCATATGGAAACAGTCACTGGCATTGTTTTTACACATGGCCTAATTGTTTAACACTTATTCCTCAGTTACATTGAAGTATTGTTGTCATTCTAACCAACACAGGTTCCTCGTCTGAATCTCAGCCGTGAAGTGACTGTCTCGTGACCAAAATTCGGGCCCTTATATATCATCACAATAATAGGTACTGAAACTACACATTGTTAGAAGTTTAATTTACAGAAATTACAATTACAACTTAACTCATTAAATTAACTGAATACATAGAAAAATTGCTTCTTTTTAACAGTTTCTTCTACTGCACGGGTTAAGCTGAACTATTTGTTTAAATCATAAAATCAACAAATATCGTTATGCAAACAATACTTCTGACAAAACTGTTAGTTATTAACTGCTGCCTTTGCTAACATGTTTTCGAAAGGAGCCAAACAGATACTTTAAGATTACTAGTATTTCGTCTTCCAAACGTTTATAATTAGTGCAGAATTTATATTTGTTTATATGTCAACAACAGAATTTAAGTTACAAAACAATTAATGATTTCACCCTATAATGAAAGATACTAACTAGGAACAGTCAAACTAAATTATAAATTGAAATTACATACATACTAAGCACAAAATTAGATCTGGTGTTATATTCTTTAAAACTAAGGACCAATCTTTCTCTTTTATGAAAATGCAGATTATATTCACGTATGTTAATGGTAATTAGTTAGACATGAAAAAATTAATTTTAAGTAGGCAGATGGCAAAACAAGAGGGGCATTAAAATTATCCCAGCCTGCTTTGTCACAGTGTGTATGTGCTCTATTCAGAATAAATAGTGTTATCATTGAGATTCCCTCATGAGTGATGTATATTCCTAGTGCTGTATCTTGAAGCCTTATTAGTTGGCTCTTGTGGGAATATTAGTATATTGATAATACCCACAACATTATATGTGCTGAAGATGATGTAAGCTCGAAGAGTGAGGTCATCTGCATGACTACCAAAAGGAATCCTTTAAAATTCGGTTACATGATAAATGAATCAAATCTAAAGGTCATAAATTCAATTAAATACCTAGGAATTACAATTATGAACAACTTAAATTGGAATGGGAAAGAGAACCAGTAACAGGGTTTTATCACCAGATCACTTAGAAAATGCAACAGATCTACTAAAGAGACTGTCTTCACTAGGTTGACCATCCTCTTTTGCAGTACTGTTGCATGGTGTTTTAGTGTCACCATATAGGATTAATGAAGTACATCAAGAAGGTTTGAAGAAGAGCAGCAGATATTGTATTACTGAGAAATTGTGGAGAGAGTGTCACAGACATGATATAGGATTAAGAGTGGAAATCATTAAAACAAAGGCGTTTTTCATTGCAACGGGATCTCCTCACAAAATTTAAATCACAAACTTTCTCTTCCAGATTCAAAAATACTTTGTTGATGTCTATCTACATAGTGAGAAATGATCATCATAATAAAATCATAGCTTGCACAGATAGATATAGGTATATGTTTTTTCTACACATTATTTGAGAATTGAATAATAGAGAATTAGTGTAAAGGTGGTTTGATGAACCTTCTGCCAGGCACTTATGTGTGATTTACAGAGTAGCCATGTAGATTTAAATGTACAGGGCGAGTCAAAAGTATCAGTAAACCCTGTTATGTCAGAAACCCTGTAGGAATAGGGAAACCTGAAAGTTCCAATAAGGTATAGGTGAGGTGGTCTGTCTCTTACAGTATGTACAGAACAAGAATGTCATCTTGGAATCATCTATCTTGAATCTAAGTCAATTTTTTAAATTGAAAGGGGAATCATGAGATATATCAGGTAACATCAGTATTTTCTGCCAAGCTCATTCCTGTAAACAAATCCAAAGTAGCAATTATGGTTCAAAAGTTGCAGCAAATTTTGGTTGGAATTACAGGCTGGACTGTTCTCAATAAAGGACAGTAATTTAAGGTGTTCAACATGGTGTCCTTCTCAGTCAATGCACATTTGAAGGCAGGTAGCAATGAGCATTTAGGTTATGGTCAGTGAAAATGGGTCCAGTTACGTGGGTACCCACATTCCACACCACACCATGACAACACATGACACTTAGACTTTTCTCCCTGTTGGTTAGGGATTGTTATGACCAATCTTCTTACACCATGTTCCTTTGACGTGGAATGTCCCATCCAGTGTGGATTCTGGTCACTCCAGTATCTGTGGTTGTGACTGTTGTCTTTACCACTGACAAAAAAGCTTGCCTCACCACTGAACAAGATACCTTGTGCAAAAGAGGGATCTTGTTGAACTTGCTCTACGGCTCATGAGCAAAACTGCATATGTCTGTCTGGGTCATCCTCTGCTAGGTGCTGGAGTAGCTGAATTTCGAGTGGATGCCATTGATAAGCATGAAGGATTCATATCAATGACTAACTGATTCCACATTATGCTGACAAACGCTGTGTGCTGCAGTGTGGGATTTTCATGAAGGACACCAATACCATTGTTGAGTGTGTCTCATCAGTAGCACTTTTTCGATGCCCACTCCGTGATTTGTCAGCCACAGTCCCAATTTCACGGAATTTGGAAATTAAGCACCTGACAGTGTTGTGTGAAACTTAGGTTTTTCTGGGTGCCAGCTGTTAAAATCTGCTGTTATGACACTGAAACTCCGTTCTCCAAACATTAAAATAACCTTGTTTATCTCCTCCTTAGTAAAAGCCACAGGCAGTTACCTGCAACAAATATGAAGTGTTGTAACTTTTGAACCAAACTGCTATTCCAGATCTGATTACAAGAATGAACTTGCCAGAAAATGTTGATATTATTTAATATGCCATATGACCCATTTTCCACTTAAGAAAATGGACTTAGATTCAAGATGGCACCCATTTATGGTATATACTGTATAAGATAGACCACCTCACTCATACTGTACTGGAACATTCAGGTTTCCTCATTCCTGCAGGATTTTTGACATAACAGGGTACACTACAAATTTCAGCTCACCCTGTAGAATATAGGATTGGAAAGCCTCAAAGTCACAATCACAAATAAATTTTTATTTTTATAATCTATTGTTACTACTTACTACTATCATTATGACAAAAATTGTCTACTGTTATTTGGTCCTCAGTTATGGTCTATAATGTTGTATGTTGACAGTGTTTCTAATACTTTTGTTTGTTACGAGGACATGTAGTTTACTGTTTAAATATGTTGAGCCTGTGGTAAAGGCCTTTAAACATTTGTAAATTAGCAGTTTGGTAGAATATTACATAAAACTGGACTGTATGGTTTATATAACATTACAAGGCTCTGAGGATGGGTCATGTGCAGCTGAACCTAGTACTCAAAATAAAAATTATTTGTGATCTTGACTTCAAGGACTTTCAGTCCACAATATAAAAATTATGACAGATTGTTTGTCTCCAATTTTGACCAAGTCAGCAAACATGTGCACAAAATATTAGTACCTGCCTTAGTACTCAGTTTTCTTTGGAGTGCTGAATATTGTCTAGAACTGGTGCCAAATGGTCACATGACACTCCGCTGTTGACATAAGGCATTACAGGGAAGCCTGTGGTTCTGTGGAATCAATACAGTAATAAAGATCAATGTAGAGACATGACGGAATGTGAGAAATGAGTAATTGTGTTTGGATGTCCCCAATAATACTTCATGAATAAAGTTGCCTGATTTTTTGATGTATCATTGCAGACTGTGCAACACGTGTATGAGGAATGGTGTATTACACGCTGACATGTAACACTGCTTAAGAACATTGGTCATAAAAAACCCTAACCGACAGGGATAGGAGTCCAAGTGTCTTGCTTTGTCATTAACATTCCATTTCAAATCTAACAGGAATTGTTGCTGTTAGTGACAACATAGCAGTCTTGGCTAGTTTCTGAGAAAAGCTTATGAATGGAATGGCATGTAGTGGTCATTTGTAGTTGAGGTACCTTACAAAAGGCCATTGCTCACAGCAGCATACAAATCTGCACATCTCCGTGAGCCAAAAAAACACTGATAATGGACAGTAATTGACTGGAGACATGCAGTGTATTTCAGTGAGTTACTTTTGCTTCTTTTCAAATTATGTCAGACACTGACTGCACCAACAACCTACTCAGGCTTTTAACCCATGGTGTAGTTCAAGTGAGAGTTTGTTGCAATGTTTTGGAAGTTTTTGTATCAAAACTCATTCAGGTTACATGAACATGAACCAGAATGTTTATTTGAACATTCTTCGTGACCAATTATTTCTCATTCTTCTGTATTGTCATGATGATTGTTAGTGTACGTTACCATCTTCCAAGATAGTAACAAGCAGTTTTGCAGGGCTCCATGCATATGTTACTGATTTGACAAATACATAGATCCCATTTCACTTTTCAGTTGTCTCCCTGAATAATATAGCAAATGTTTTGGACTATTTGGAAAAGTCAGCACAAAATTCTAATCAACATCTCCACAACTTTAGCAGTACAGGATCAGATGATCAGTGAGTGGCTTCAGCTGTGTATGACATGAAACCTGTGGATGCTCTTCATTGCTGAATTGAGGCCTTATGAAGGCTACAGGTGGTAAAGCTGTTACATCTCCTGGCTGTGACTTTTTTGTCTGCTATGCTTATCTTCTTTGTATCCCTTCTACAAACACAGTGGCTGCAGTGTTAAAGGTTCTCAGAGCCTTATTGTTAGTTTATTCATAAATATTAATCTCGAGCACATGTCACTTTATAATTCACAATGTTTGATCAGACAAACATCTACAGCTCAGGAACATATTAACAAATTACAAAAATTTGCTTCAGTTGCCATAATTTCTTGTTTATTGCATGACTGGTTTTGAAGCCTAAAGCTTCACCTTTTGGGGCCACCAAAGGAAACATTAGTGTGTTATGGTCAAGCTAGTCAATCATGGGGGTCACATGCACATCAAAAAATGCATGGGAGCATAACGTCAGCAACTGCAGTGCTTATCTCAACAGCACAACATGGAAGTTTCCATAATTATTTGGTGGCAGTTGAAGATGAAGCTTTAGGCTTAAAAACTGGTCGTGCCCTAAATAAGAAATTACTGGCAACTGAAATGGATTTTTATTTTATTAATGCATAATCTACTATAACTGTTTGTGTAATTATATGTGATGAAGTCAGATATTTGTGAATGATGAGCAAAACATGATCACAAACGTGTTTACAGATTTTATGTCTTCCACTGATCATCTTGTTAGGTTAAATAATGTTCCATCTCACTGATCACATCATTGTCTTTCCCCTGTACTTACTTGCATTGGGACACATCATAAGAAAAAGAAAAAGAGGTATCACATTGAGTGCTCAAAGAATGTGTGGGAAAATTGGGCTGATCTCAAATGTACCATACACCATTTTGTATTAGTGTGCACAGATTAAAGAATTGGCCATTAACAAGTATGACATTTTTGGAGGAATGCGTAGCTAATTATGATTGATGTTAACCTTAACACTATTGCCTTCAGAGTAAGCTATCGTTGACAAGCAACATGCCATGTACACACATGGCAATTGTTAACTTTTTACAGAGAGACACCATCCCACCATGTTTCAAACACACCTCTTTATGGTAAAATGCCAGCCCTAAATTAGTTATGGTGAATGATGGGATGGTCCATTAAGAAGGACGAGGTTGATTCCTTCATTAGAATGATGGTAAATGCTAATCATTCTCAATACTTTATTATACTGTTGTCAGTTAACTTCACCCATGCAAAACAAATGTTAGTTTGTAATCTGTCATTGACATCTGTTAATATGCTAGTATCAGCAGGGATCAGGAGTTGAATACCTTTGCTATCCACTCAGGCATCTTCTACAGAATCTCAGGATTTAATAACAGTACCTGCACTGCCTGTAGTTAATAATGGTGTTTTATGGGAACATTTTGTGTCATCAGTGTTCCATTCTTTGATGGCTTATTATATACTAGTAGCAAAGTTTTGTTACGAAGGATATCCTTAATACACTGATGAGCCGAAACCTTATGACTACCTGCTTAATAGTGTGATTGTCCTTCTTTGGAATGAAATACACCACTGACTCTACATATCAGGGATCCAACAGGTTGTTGGTAGGTTTGTGGAGGTATGTGTCATTAGGTGACTGTGCACAGGTACATACGTGACGATGGCACCGATGGAGACCTGAATGGGTTCCATAGGATTTACATCAGTGAAGTGCATTCCTTAGACAAAGACATTGAAATAGCTGGGGTAGTACTTGCCGACCTAAATATGTATATAATGTGTGTATATAGATCACCTAGTGGTAACTTTTCAGTCATCCTCAGAAACTTTGCACTATTGCTAGAAAAAGCTTGTCACAACAACTCAAAAAATATAATAATATGTGGTGATATCAACATTGATTTCCTTGAAGAATCTGCTTGAAAGTCGCAATTAGTAAATTTAATGATGCCATTCAACTTAAATATGAAAGTTATATGTCCTACGAGATTAAACAGCTGTCTTGATCAGGTTGCTACTAACACTGATTGCACTGTAAAAATTATAGATGCTGGTTTTTCAGATCACAGTGCACTAACAATATATTTTAATCCACCACTCAATGTACTCCCAACAGGAGAAACAGTTATTAAATGTAGAAGTTATAGTGATAGCATTATAAACAACTTTGTACTTAGCTTAGAGAAAGAAGACTGGCAAAGTGTATTTACTTCCCCAACAACAAATGAAAAATATGACAATTTTCTGCAGATATTTGAATATTACTTTAATTGACATTTTCCAGAGAAAACAAAGACTATCACTAACAAAAAACCAGAATGCTTGGGTCACAAAAGGTATTAAAACTTCATCAGAAAAGATGAGGCTGCTGCACAAACTTAGCAAACTGGACAGTGGCAAATCCACAGAGTTCAAGGTATACTATAAAAATTACAAAAACACATACAGGAGAGTTATCAAATCGGCTAAAAAAGCTCATAATGATAAAACAATTAGGTGCTCTTCCAACAAATGTAAGACCATCTGGGGTATAGTAAATGAACAGACTGGTGGAAAGTTAAGGATATAGGATAAAATCACACTAAATATAGAAGGACAAAAGACTGAAAATGCACATAAAATTGCCAATAAATTCAACAGCTACTTTTCAGAAATTTCCACAAATCTCCTAACCAACTCTTCAAATACTGTTGACTCTCCTCCCACAAATCTCCTGACTAACTCTCCAAACACTGCACACTCTTGTCTCGAAAATAATACTCCTCTGAACTCCTTTTTCCTATCTCCTACAACACCATATGAAATTGAAGATATTATTCAAAAAAGAGTCAAAAAGATTTATTCTGCGTGATATGATACGCTGCTTCTTACTTCATAAGTGTTCAAATTACATCAGTGGACCCCTGTCAAATATCATAAATACCTCATTTCTAGATGGAACATTTCCAAACCAGCTAAATCTTCCTAAAATTATACCTGTCTACAACAGATTAGAAATATGTTTTAATTCTAACAACATAATCACATCTTCCCAATACGGATTCCAGAAAAATAGGTCCACCACACATGCTCTGTATGCATTTCTAGAAAAGTGCTCAAGTTTCGTTGACCATAAACAACCTGCTGTCGGTATATTTCTTGATCAGTCCAAGGCTTTTGACATGGTCGACCACAAGGTGCTGCTTATGGAACTCCATAAGTATGGGATTAGAGGTGTAGCCCACAATTGGTTCCATAGCTACCTTAGTCAAAGAAAGCAATATGTAGAAATAAGAAAATCACAGACATTCAGGCACTGCAGGTCAGATATACTACATACAACAAATGACGTCCCTCAGGGATCTGTCCTTGGCCCTTTTCATATTATTCATAAATGATCTCCCAGAACACATACCAAATGCCAGCTCCTTTCTGTATGTGGATGACACAAATATCCTGATAACCAGTAGAGGTGACACATTGCAAGAAGCAGTTAATGAAACTACTTGTCATTTACAATCGTGGTTTGAAGCAAATAGACTACTCATAAATACTCAAAAAACTGTAAGTATGAACTTTCATACTAGATAAAATCTAACCCCCTTCAATGCAGTTATAGTTATCGGCAAAGATGACATTACGAACAGGCAGGACAACAAATTTCTTGGACTTACCATCAGTAACACACTAAATTGGAAACCACATATTGAGCCATTGTCACAAAAGCTTAATAAAACCTGCTATCTATTACGATCATTAAAAGACACAGCCAGTGTAGATACCATGCCCTGTTTGAGTCTGTCTTGAGCTATGGCCTAATCTTCTGGGGAAAGAGCTCTGATTCTCTCACAATTTTCAAGTTACAAAAACAATAGTAAGAATAATGAAATGTAAAAAAAGGACTGAACACTGTAAACCACTATTTCAACAGCTAAAAATCCTGCCACTGCCATGCCTCTATATATTGGAACTAGCTTGTTTTACGGTACAGCACTTGTACGCCCTCGACAGAAGTGCAAACCACCACACACGACACCAGAAACAAAACGCAGTTACAAATTATAGCCCACAACACAAACTTATATGTGAATGGGGTTAAATGTATGGGCATTAAAATATACAAACACCTCCCAACAGACATAAAAACAAGCAAAAACCCAAAAATAATGAGAATTAAATTAAAGGAATTGCTAATAAATCACTGTTTCTATTCTGTACACGAATTTCTTGAAACAAAATTCTAATTACTTGCAATAAGCTGTTTATTCAGTTGTATATGTTTTACTTAGTAAGATAATTTAATTATTGTATCTTATCTATATTCTGTCTGTATCTCATATATGTATTCTGCTGCCGGCCGATGTGGCCGAGCGGTTCTAGGCGCGTCAGTCTGGGACCGCGCGACCGCTATGGTCGCAGGTTCGAATCCTGCCTCGGGCATGGATGTGTGTGATGTCCTTAGGTTAGTTAGGTTTAAGTAGTTCTAAGTTCTAGGGGACTGATGACCTCAGATGTTAAGTCCCATAGTGCTCAGAGCCATTTGAACCATTTTGTATTCTGCTATGTGAACTATGTACCACAATATTTTAATTACTTGTAATAAGCTGTATATTCACTTGTAGATATTTCTACTTAGTAAGATAATTTAAGTATTGTTTGTTACTCATATTCTGTCTGTATCTCGTATATTTATTCTGCTATGTGCAGTATGCACCACCGTCATCTCTCATCATACACCACCTTTTTTATATTTTGTCTATATATCCTATATGTATTCTGCTATGTGAGTTATGTACCACTACTGTCATCTCTCGTCATATACCATCTTAACATAATTTTTCAAATTGACTTGTCCTATATCATGATGTGCTTTGCTGTACAAATTGTATGATCTACAGGAGCAATAATAAATCAAATCAGTGGAATTTGGTAATGGAGACATCAACTTGAGTGCAGTATAATGCTCCTCAAACCACAGTAGCATGGTTCTGGCTCTGGGATATGGACAATTATACTGCTGAAAGATGACATCACCATCAGGGAAGGTGTTGTTTTGGTTGGCAGGAGAGCCAACACTGTGTTACTAGAGGAGGCCGATAGGCACGCGTTTTAGCTCACGCAGGCTGGCGTGAGGTCTGGAACAGGACAAGGAAATTAGAATTTAGAAAAACGGACGTAGCTGGTGGAGTACTTAACTTTAATCCATTAATGGTGAACGTCGGTCTTGACGGTACATGATTCAATATCAATAGTAACTGATAATGGCACCTTGCTAGGTCGTAGCAAATGACGTAGCTGAAGGCTATGTTAAACTATCGTTTCGGCAAATGAGAGCGTATTTTGTCAGTGAACCATCGCTAGCAAAGTCGGCTGTACAACTGGGGCGAGTGCTAGGAAGTCTCTCTAGACCTGCCGTGTGGCGGAGCTCGGTCTGCAATCTCTGATAGTGGCGACACGCGGGTCCAACGTATACTAACGGATCGCGGCCGATTTAAAGGCTACCACCTAGCAAGTGTGGTGTCTGGCGGTGACACCACAGGTGTCAAGCAAGAAGGGACGCAGGTTGTTCGTAGCTCTCAGCTTGTCTTTGATTACTATCACAAGTCCCATGCAAATGCAGGAGAATGTCTCCCATATCACAATACTGCTCCTACCAGCCTGTGTCCGTGATATGCTGCTCATTTTGAGCCATCTGTTCACCTTGATAACAGCATTTGTGGTGACGACCTACAACAAAGTGTAGCAAAAGTGTGTTTCACCCAAAGAGCCGATATGTTTCCATTACTTGAAGGTTGAATCCTAATGGGCCCGTGCACATTGCAGTTGTAATTGGCAGTGTCATTGGGTCAACATGTGAACATGTAGGAATGGTCTGCTGCAGAGCTCCATGTTCAACAATGCACAATGAATGGTGTGCTCCAAAACACTTGAGGGTGCACCAACATTGTGCTACTTCAGCAAAGGTACCACAGATCACCATCTATCCTGCTTTACAGAGCAGACAAGCCTCCAAACCCCACATTCTGTGAAGAGTCGTGGACATCCAGCTATTTACCACCTAGTGGTGGTTTCACTGTTCTTCTACCTCTTTACAGGCTCAAAACAGTAGCATGTGAACATTCATTCAGCTTTGCTGTTTTCAAGATACTTGTTCACAGGCTTTGTTTAATAATAATCTGCCCTTTGTCAAAGTCACTTATCTCAATGGATTTCCCCATTTGCAGCACATATCTTTGCTAGGATGCCCCCCCCCCCCCCCCCCCGTGTCTGCTCCACTTACATACTTTTGTTACCGCATCACATGCCCGCAGTGCCACCAAACAGCATTCAATGTCACAGGTGGACAGTGGTTGTAATGTTTTGGCTTATCACTGTATAAAAGAATAATATAGTTGCAGGACTAATGCATTATAAATCAGGAAGTTTAGGCAGGCTATGAATAACACAAACTTAAAATGGGTACTTTTTCCTGACTATTTTATGTTAACTTTGTCTATTCAGCAGAATATTTTGAACAGCTGATTATATAATTTTAGTACATTTTCAAAGTTTTTCTATCAGTGGATGCAGAAGTTTCAGTGTGACACAACCCTACTTTTTGTGAGAATATTTTACAGTCCTGATGTTGTACCACATTACCAAAGGAGATGCAACACAAGACCAGTTTGTACCTGTAATGGAGGTAACCTGTTCCTAGCCTCTGTATAGATGGTTTTTCTGTGGTGGTGCTATACCATACTGGTCAAATGTTGGGATGTTTCGTGAAGCACGATAATGGCTTTTCTGTTGAAGAACTGAGTTAGTGTTTATTACCTGAACATTGTGTTGTTTGTTGGTTGCTCAACTTTGGATAACAAGAAATGCTTATTCACAGATAGCGTTATAGTATTTCAGATCTGTTTATTGTGGTATTTCATTATGGTATTGAAATGTGTGTTGTACTTTGATGTTCATTTAGTCCATAACTTAAAACAAATTCATTTTTAGGAAATCTGTGTAATTTCATATTGTGGATTCAATGTGAACTGTTAATTAGTTGATATTTATAGTGGCTGTGAGTGTACATTAGTGGTATCATGTAACTGCCTATGAAATAGACATGGATGAAACAATAGACCTGGTTAATAACATGGACAACTCATTCGTTACTAATGTTAACAAGTATAGAGTCACTCCATATCTAACTACTGGGGGAGGGGACCAAGGAAAATGCCATTATTCATGGTATGCTTGTTTAACCAATAATTTTTGCTGAGAAATAGCCTCAAGTGCAGACACAGTAACAAGGGACAGTTTTCTTCACATTCATAGAATGTCTGGTGGAATCTAAGAGGTAATCTCGAGAACACAACACGATGAAGATATCTGCATATCAAGGTCATGGGTAATACTGTTTCACATGGTATATAAAGACTGATAAGTGACATTATTGCATTGGAGGCTTTTGTGGGACAGGAATTTAAATTGAGTAGCATTCAGTCAATTTAGTTCTGCTTTAAGCATTCGTACCATTTTAATTGCTGTTGTCTTTGATGCAGTGTTCTTGAGTCACCATTGTATTCAAATTTCAGGTACAACGACTGGAACAGGAAATTTCAAGATTACGTGCAAGTTTTGCTAAACTACAGCAAGCATTATATGATCTAATAGAACGAGAAGGATTTCTAAGTAAGTTCACATTGTTTCTCCCCAATCACAGTAGCAATTTTTGTTGTTGTTTTTTCTTTTCCTTTTTTGTCTCTTTTAAATGTAGGATTTCATGGTTTTCCATACGAAAAAAATAGTTTATGTTCTCTGTTGGCTCTGCAGCCACTCTGCCAAATAGTGGAGAAATAGTGTACATACACTGCCTGTTCTAAATGGGAAGAATTATTGTTGCCAACTGCATGCCATAAATACACAAGTGCTAAACTATGAAAACAGAGATAGTGGTTAAGAAAGTATTTCCAAAGTTTGTCTTTAGTGTATTCCATTATCAAATACTCTATTTCCATGATACTGGTCTAGCATTAGACCAGATTTTCTACATGACTGGTATTATTAATTTATATTTGAATTAGTTTCACTTTCATTTATTTCTGACTCTGTTACAAATTTCTTCCTGTTCAGGTCAGAATAATGAGTTGCAACTTGAGGTTGACAGACAGCAGAAGGAATTTATTCAGTTGCATAGTGTTCTAACAAACCAAACCCGAGATTTGAAGAAGGTTCCTAGTAACAACTATGGAAGTCATGTACACTTAATAAATGGGGTTGTGGAGCCAGTGCTGGCATTTGAAGGTCAAAAAAAGATAAACAGGTGAGTATAGAAATGCAGTACTATATCTTACTTTTGTTAAGTACAACTGGGAATCACTAACTCTTCAGGCTGTAAATTCATGTAGGCAGTTGGAAGATGAATTGCAAGAAGAGGAAAAAAAGTGGCAAGCAGACAGGGAACAACTTCAACAAGAAAATGAGAAACTCAAAGAGGAAAATGATAATCAATGCAATTTTTTGTCTATGAACTTAACTAGATGTCCCCAAACGCAAACTGAGGCTTTAATGCAACATGAAATTAGAAGACTAATTTCAGAAAACTTGGTGAGTGTTACTTCAGATCATATTCAGATTTAAAATGCTTCTTCAAAACATCTAATATCATCCACAGAATATTTCAGAAAGAAACAGCCATATATGGACATATTATACGGACTATTGTAATGGGGAAACAATGTACTATTGTATGCTCAGGGCCAGTTCAAGAACATTTTTGCACACAAATGACTCATCATTTGGCACCTCTCCCTGCACCCTGTAATCTACCCCTCCCTTTCTTGTTGTTGCTACTGTCCACGATGGTAAAGTCTAATCAGAAAATCTGAGAGGAGTAAGATTTACAATGAACTTTCTATTTATCTTCTCTCACACAGTTGGCTCCAGTTCTTCATGTTGAGGGGTCTGATTCTTGAAGCCGAAAGACTCACATTTTAGGTTCTCATAGTTCAATTGATCTTAATGATTTTGAAGAATGTCTTTGCAGAATTTTTGTAATCATCGAAATTTATTGTCTCAGATTTTACTGCATTACACTGTCTTTTGAATTTTCACATTAACAAAGTCGAAATTACACTGTTTGTCCAAAATACAAATATTTGTCTGATAACATCACAAGCATGCTTACCAGTACTTCACTCTGCGGCAATAACAATATTCCAAAACGTTTACAATTTTTCTGGACAAATGAATTTCTATTAGTTTAGATTTTTATTTTATAAATGAATCTAGAAATAAACATAATAAAAGCACAAATTGTGTATAAAATTATATGAAATTTTTCAGAAAAACAGCTGAGGTAATACTGACCTGCCCAAAATTTTAAAACTATATCTGGTATTAACAACAACTGCTGAGGAAAAGTAATTCTAGAGGATCATCTCCCTTTACAATATCTCCCTCACAAAATATGGAAACAATGTGTTTACAATATTTTGTGACCTACTACAAGGTTTGCCAAATGTTGTACAGAATGATGCCAAAAGATAGACTACAGATGTATAAAAGTATCTGATACATAACATATTACAGAAAACGTAAGAAAAATATCTACTATATAAGCCATAATTTATACATATATAATGACATGGCATTCAGATTTTCAGCGCTGTGGAACATCCTGTCACAAGACAAATGATACAAAGTCAACAGTACAACACTAAACTATAGACATAAGTGCAGAGACAATGTGTGTGTGTGTGTGTGTGTGTGTGTGTGTGTGTGTGTGTGTGACACACACAACCACACACACACCCGTTGACCAGAGGTATACAAAACATACTTAACTGTGAGATACAATAATGCAGCACTCAGGATAAATACAGGTAATCAGAGTCATAAATAGCTTTGAATGATGACATAATCAAGTAGCTTGAGGACCAAAATCTGTGTGTGAAATCAGAAATCCATACATCTTGATATTCAGTCTATACTCTTAAATGTCTTCCAGACTATTAACTAATTGTTCATACAAACTAATGTATGTCCATACTAGGCTAGAGGATTCATTTAAAATTGATAAAAAAACGTACTGATTTAAAGTTACATAATATCTTGGAAAGTTAATCCTCCTACCTGAAAAAACATAAATTTATGCGGAATAACACTGTCCATGGCAGTGATGGCTTTTCTAAACAAATAGTTCTTTGAATTCTTCATATAGTATGATGATGATGATGTCGTGTGACGAGGGCCTCCCGTCAGGTAGACCGCTCGCCTGGTGCAAGTCTTTCGATTTGACGCCACTTCGGCGACTTGTGCGTCGATGGGGGTGAAATGATGATGATTAGGACAACACAATGCCCAGTCCCTGAGCGGAGAAAATCTCCGACCCAGCCGGGAATCGAACCTGGGCCCCGACCACTCAGCTACTGGGGGCGGACGGATAATTTCTTGGCTAACAATCTACAAATTTCAGTCATGACGCTGATGTAGTTGACAGATGCTTGAGTACATTACCCAGCACCTATGTACACTTGTACGTTGATTTGACCAGCAAGAGTGGAGCCATACAGGAGTGTGGGGGTGGATCCACCCACATCTTTCAGTTTCCTCCCTAGATTTATCAACACACACTCCAACAGATAGGTAACTTCCTGTCTAGGATTCACATTGAATCCTGAAACATTGCTTTGTGTACCAAGTATGCTGGTCAATATTGCCCTCACAACACAAGGCATATGCTATGCCTGTTTATATTGAAAAAACAAGTATACAGGGTTTACGTCAGAATGGATTAAAAAGTGTTCACATATGAAACTTTAATAAACAGAGCTAAATTCAATGAAAAAAATTAACTAGAAGGTGATATACAAAGATATACCAAGATTCTATTTCTAATTTTATTGTACATATGAATAAAATGAGTCTTCACTCAATTTACCACAACACCAATGACTTTACCCAAAAGAGTTCATGACAAATTTAATTGTTCTCTGCAGGGTACATAGGCATAATAATAATATTTAACATTAATAATATTCTAAAATAAAAAAATTTATTACTACATATTTAATGGCATTGTCCCATTTCAAAATTGTAAAATATATATTTTATATAGTTGTATGAACCTGCAAATATAGAGTGTCATAGATTTAAACTCAGTCAATAGACACGACAGACCTTGAGAAATCACAGGATCATACATACTTTTTTATTTAAGAGAAAATACTTATTTACAAAATTTAAGAAGTATAAATTTAAGAAGAAGATATTCATGATTCTATACAAACCGAGTTTTACAGATTTAAGAAAAGTTTTTAAGTGAAATATTGGAAAACGGTTCTAACCATGCTTAAGTATTGAAAATGTATTCTAATTTGTGGGTTAAGCCACTACTTAAATATTGAGAGGTCGCGATAGGTGCAGAAACTTAAGTATATCAGAAGATAGGACTTACGACTAATCCCACTTTAGGCATGGCCTTAATTATATCAAACCAGTGGGGGAGGATTGGAGCTAATTTAGGATATATTTTGTTTATTTTATTCATCTCCATGCCCTGACAGCACACTGCACATGCACGGCTGCCAGCTGCTGGTGCACCACGCACGCAGGCGGGTCACACGCAGCCGGGCTTCTCCCCTCAGTCCGCCTTGCGGCAGACGTCACTGGGGCGTCGCGGCAGGAGGGCATGGCTTCTCGTGATGGCTGGAGACGGCCGGGCAGTAGGCACGCATTTGGCGCCGCCCAGCGCCGCACCGATCGAGGTGGGGGCCATATTCTGAGGGAGGGACACCAAGCACCACCGACACACCGCTACTGACTCAGCACTGCTGTGGTGTGGCACGAAGGTGTTGTAGCGCTGCAGTTCCCCCATCAAGGAGAATAAGCTCGACACCACCGGCATGAAGGCACCGACCTCAAAGTTTTCCGACGACTGCACTCTCGAAGGTCTCACAGCCTGACTTCAGAGCACGCCACAGTCTAGAGGGACACATGCTGGTGGTGGCCAGTGATGTGTTCCACGTAGATGTCGCGGGACCTCTTGATGGTGTCAGATACCATCAGCCACCACATCAGTTGACAGTAACGGCTGGCGACGCCTAAGTGCCGAAGCACAGCGTCATTCTGGCAGTCCCGCGCCCCTAGAGTGCCAACAACCAGGGTATCGACAGAGACGGAATAACCGTGAGCGGCCAATCTGCGCACAACATCGGCGTATTTGATTTTCTATAGCTGCCGAGCGTTGACGAGCGCAATCTGCCTATTTTCAAAGGGGATTGTCACATCGACGATGGTAACAGTCTTCGTGGCCTCGTCAGTTACTACGAGGTCCGGACGCAGCCCACTGCTGTCCCCTAAGGTGGTTTGGTTCATCCTGATGTCAGGAACAGCAGCATTTCTTCTTCTTGGCCGCCCAGCGATGGCTGTCGCGAGGTGGTTGAGGACCACGTTGTGGCGATATTGTAGGACTGCTGAGTGCACCATACACCCGTTGATCACATGTGGGAGCGTCTCCTTGTCGTGGCCACAGCGTCGGCAGGCGTTTTTGTTGTTTGCCCGCCCATCAAATCGGGGACAGCCATTGAGAGTCACAACTCTGTGTCTGGCGCGATGAATGAACTGCCCGTCTGCGAAGCGTGTGTACTTTCCTCCCGCCATGAAGTGGTTGGACGCCGTGGACTCCCTTGTGCACTCATACACCTTCCCCTGGTCAGGTTTTCTGAGTAGGAGGTTGGACAGGCGCTGCCTCAGGCACTCGCGGAGTGTCCACGAGAGAAGACGTTTGGCGCCCCCTCCCACCCAGACACGCTCGACGCCAGTGCTGGTGGTGCGTCCCATGCCATCATCATCATGTAGCGGTCCATCACCATCACCAGCATGTTGTCCAGTGTCGTCTGCAGCCTTGCGGGTTTGTGGCTGCGTCTCGCGGTCTGGACCAGGCGCTGCACGGCCGCGTGCGCTGTCCAGGTCAGCCCCACCCACCACACAGAGAGGCTCCGCCCCTTCACGGGGTCCAGCAGGCTCCTCCCCCTCTGCTGCACTGCCAAGCCCCACCCCACCACGCTCGCCACCAGATCGCGCCTCCCCCGCTGCCAGCTGCCATCCCTTGGCAGTGCTGCCTTGTCCGTCGTCGTCTGCGATGATGGAGCTGCCCCTCGCCTCCATCTGCAATTTAGAAAGTTCATTACTCCAGCACCAGGAGGCGCCACGCGGCACGAGGCATCTTGTAGCATTCCTAACACGGGTCCACAGTGACTGGATGTCACCACCCTCCCTGCCGAACACGCCCTTGGTACAGCCACTCAGGTACGTGGCCAAGTCGGGGCGACTTGGCTCACTTCCCAGGGGGCGGCATGCTGCAGCTGTCAGTGACGCCCAGGCGATGTCATGGACAGTGGCGTCGGCGCAGTGGAGCATGCAGAAGCCGTGGACGATGGTGGAGATGTCCGCGGCATCCACGAGCAGTGTCAGGCCACATCCTCCCTCTCCCAGAATAAGATACAGCTGTTCAGTCGAGGCGTGCTGTGGAAGGAAAAGCCAGAATTCAACAGCCGCTTTAACAGCTTTGTCGAGTGCAGACAATGGCCCATTGCGTACTGCTCCACCCCACATGACAAAGTCAAGGCTGGGGAGGAGGAAGACACGCACGGCGTCAATTTTCTGCCAAGGAGCCAGCAGGGAAGCGTCCAGGAGCTCGATGTCGTGCCGAATCGTCGCGATCGCATCCATTGGCGTTGCGAGACTTTGTACCCGGTAGGGACGCCAAGATGGAAGTAGGCATCACCCTCACCAAGCACGGCTGGTTCTCCCCCTTGCAGGGTGAATACAGAGCCTGTTGCGGAAACCCTTCTGTTCTGGGCAGAGCAGGCTCAGACACTCTGCCCAGAGGGTTGCACGATCCGCCACAATTGCAGCAAAGAGCTTAGAGATGGGAGAGCTCAATGCTAGAGGCCACCAGTTCGTCACGTCCGAGACATCCCCTTTCTCGCGAATGAGGACGGTAGTAGATACTTTCAACTGCACAGGAGTCTTCCGCTCATCCCAGCAGCGCGAGAAGATCTTAGCTAGCACATGGCAACCAGGTCCCCCACGCTGCATGTCCGAGTAGGTGACTCCGTCTGCCCTGGGAGCAGTATTGCTCGCCTTCTGGAGCCGCTGTTGCACTTCTGTGGCGGTGACCTACGTCAGGACCTCCTCACTGACGTCAGACAGGCGTGGTGGCAGCAAAGTCCGGGACAGCGGTTGGTGTATCTGTAAAGGCCGGTTCCCACTAGGGCTGCCGCACGTCAAAACCGCGCGGCAGCGGCGTGGTTCCCATGGAAACGCCGTCAGCGGTGCTCCGCGGCGGGGTCTGCTTCGCGTTTGCCCATGTCGAACCGCTGCCGCGGCCGCGCTTCGGGTCCGCGTCGCCAATCACAGAACGCGCTGAGCGTGACGTCAGGTATGGAACCTTGGGCCACACGAACTTTCGCCGAACCGCTGGCGTGGACTCGGCGGCACCTGTGAAATACTTATTATCCGATTCCAAGGAAACTATTCGGTAGAAAAATTTGATTCTTGTGCATGTTACAGCGTGATATCTTCTCTAGATAAAGGACCGAATTTATTTTCGTTATTCGTCGTGGTTACTTGCTGTATCGCATTTACGTAAACCTTTACACGAAATTTTAATGAGTGTGCAGAGGTAAAAAAGCATTGCGTGGACTTTTGAGCACAGTTCATTTTAGGTAATACATTATTGCGTATGAAATTTAGTCAACATATCGAAATTGTTTTTAAAGCTGAGAGCAGAACGATGGCTATCACCGTTCTCGAGATATTGAATGATATGTTGGCGGACGGGCTGTGCGATGACCGTGCGCGGATCGCTCGCGATGCGACCGATACTTTGTCCTGCTCGTCGTAAACCATGTGGTTATATCAACCGCAAATTTCGTAAACGGTTCAAGAAATCGAAACGTGTTTTTTTGCAAACGATAACTTGCAAAAAGTCATGCATTTCGTCGCATGGTAAAGATCTAAAATCTATTTTACTGAAATATGAAAGCAACTACAGTTTTTCAGAAGGGATAGATGAAACTTTTTAAACGGCGTTTAGTAGCATGTGGAATGAGAAGTTAAACCGAAACTAATTTGCTGGTATGTCATAAGATGTAATTTGCTAAGTATCTACAGCTATTGATTATTTCCTTTGGCAAGTAACAAATGTTTTTTTCTTGATCTAATGTACTTTATTGGTTCAAGATGCGTTTCGCCTTTTACTTTAAGGCATCTTCGGTGGAATCTAGAATGATTCAGTTTAGTTTTCATATGTGATACTTGCAGATTATAAAACAGTTCACATCTTTTTTTACGTGAATAACTGATTACTTACAGTGAATCGAGTTTTTGGCGGACATCTGCGTTTCCCCTCACCTGGTCACGTGTTGGAGGTTGAACTAAAACTTAGATTATGGAACATAAGCACATTTTCATGTTCGCTCTTTTTTCTTCTGTCACTAGCTGTATTCATTTTACCGAAAACTCTGATTTGAAGTCGTAACTACAGTGTGTTCACCTCATGCCCCTTCCTGTTTTGTTTGTTTATGTACATGTTGTCAACCTAAAGAATTATATGCTGAAAACTAATGTTTGTTTATTTCTGTTCTCCTCATATCTGTATGTGTGTGTGGCTAGCCAGTGATAGTTACAGAAAGTTGAAAGTGAATCCAGTAATTGTCATACAGTGGTTGAAAGATTTGGCGTTCAGCTGATTTCAGTTTGGGTTTAAATGTTTTGTGGAGGAGTGCATGGAAGAGTAAATTCACTGCTTACATTAATAGATAAAATAGTAGAATAGTATTTCAACAGATGATTATTATCAGAATACTATCACGCAACCCCTTTGTCCTCACCCTTTGACGCCTCATAATACACTCCTGGAAATGGAAAAAAGAGCACATTGACACCGGTGTGTCAGACCCACCATACTTGCTCCGGACACTGCGAGAGGGCTGCACAAGCAATGATCACACGCACGGCACAGCGGACACACCAGGAACCGCGGTGTTGGCCGTCGAATGGCGCTAGCTGCGCAGCATTTGTGCACCGCCGCCGTCAGTGTCAGCCAGTTTGCCGTGGCATACGGAGCTCCATCGCAGACTTTAACACTGGTAGCATGCCGCGACAGTGTGGACGTGAACCGTATGTGCAGTTGACGGACTTTGAGCGAGGGCGTATAGTGGGCATGCGGGAGGCCGGGTGGACGTACCGCCGAATTGCTCAACACGTGGGGCGTGAGGTCTCCACAGTACATCGATGTTGTCGCCAGTGGTCGGCGGAAGGTGCACGTGCCCGTCGACCTGGGACCGGACCGCAGCGACGCACGGATGCACGCCAAGACCGTAGGATCCTACGCAGTGCCGTAGGGGACCGCACCGCCACTTCCCAGCAAATTAGGGACACTGTTGCTCCTGGGGTATCGGCAAGAACCATTCGCAACTGTCTCCATGAAGCTGAGCTACGGTCCCGCACACCGTTAGGCCGTCTTCCGCTCACGCCCCAACATCGTGCAGCCCGCCTCCAGTGGTGTCGCGACAGGCGTGAATGGAGGGACGAATGGAGACGTGTCGTCTTCAGCGATGAGAGTCGCTTCTGCCTTGGTGCCAATGATGGTCGTATGCGTGTTTGGCGCCGTGCAGGTGAGCGCCACAATCAGGACTGCATACGACCGAGGCACACAGGGCCAACACCCAGCATCATGGTGTGGGGAGCGATCTCCTACACTGGCCGTACACCACTGGTGATCGTCGAGGGGACACTGAATAGTGCACGGTACATCCAAACCGTCATCGAACCCATCGTTCTACCATTCCTAGACCGGCAAGGGAACTTGCTGTTCCAACAGGACAATGCACGTCCGCATGTATCCCGTGCCACCCAACGTGCTCTAGAAGGTGTAATTCAACTACCCTGGCCAGCAAGATCTCCGGATCTGTCCCGCATTGAGCATGTTTGGGACTGGATGAAGCGTCGTCTCACGCGGTCTGCACGTCCAGCACGAACGCTGGTCCAACTGAGGCGCCAGGTGGAAACGGCATGGCAAGCCATTCCACAGGACTACATCCAGCATCTCTACGATCGTCTCCATGGGAGAATAGCAGCCTACATTGCTGCGAAAGGTGGATATACACTGTACTAGTGCCGACATTGTGCATGCTCTGTTGCCTGTGTCTATGTGCCTGTGGTTCTGTCAGTGTGATCATGTGATGTATCTGACCCCAGGAATGTGTCAATAAAGTTTCCCCTTCCTGGGACAATGAATTCACGGTGTTCTTATTTCAATTTCCAGGAGTGTATGTGCTGTCAACTAACCCCTCTTGTAGTCAAAGTTGTGCCGTAATTTCCTCTTCTTCCTCTATTTAATTCCATACCTCTCCTTTAGTTACACGATCCTCGTATCTAATCTTCAGCATTCTTATTGATCACCACGTTTTGAAAGCGTGCATTGTCATCTTGACAGAAGTGTTCATCGTCCACGTTTCACTTACATACAAGGCTGCACTCCACACAAATACCTTTGTAAAATAGTTTCCAACCATTAGAATTTATATTCGATGTGAACAAATTTTCTTTTTCAGAACGCTTTTTTGCTATTCACAGTCTTCATTTTATATCCTCTCTACTTCTGCCTTCTCAATTACTACTTCCCTTTGAAGTCATTGAAGTCTTAGAAATGCAGTTTGGTTTCTGTACAAGTTGTAGATAATCTTGTGTCCCTGTGTTTTATCGATGACACCTCCAGAGCTTCAAAGAATGTTTTAATTAAGATTGTCAAAACCTTTCTCTAAAAATGCAAATGTATAAACACAGTTTCACAGTTCTTCAGTCTGTCTACTTATCTGAGTGGTAGGATCAGTATTGCCTTGCGTGTTCAGACATTTCACAGGAGTCTAACATTGTGCTAATGTTACTTTGTACAGTCCCTCCCCCTCTCCTCTCTACATATTCCTTCCACTTTCTAGCCTTCTCTTATTTGCTTGGTTCTGGCTTGGCAAGTGAGTTCTTGATAGTTGCTTCTCCTTTGAGCAAAGTTTTCTTTCTTCTTTCTCATTTTCATTCTCCTGTGTTTTCCAAGTGCAAAATCGCGTTGTGATTTTGGGCTCTCTGTCAACGTCATGTTTAGACATTTCTATTTCCAATGGCCTACTTTATTTGCTGCATTTTTATATTTTTCCCTCTTGTCAAATTTAATATATCACGTTTTATCTAACGATTTCTACTGTACATTTTTCCCGTTCACATACTCTTTTGCATTCACCACTTCTTCTCTCTAAGATATCCATTCGTATTCTAGCGGATTCCTTCCTCTGTTCCAGTCAGTCGTTGCATTACGGTAACTTTAAGATTATCGAAAAACTGTCGAGTTATTCAAGTTCCATCTCCTTAATTTGCTACAGTTTACTGTCTCTTTAGTTGTAAACTGCAGCTCGTAACCAATAAGTTATTGTAGGTTTGCGTCTGCACACGGAAATGTCTTAAAATTTAAATTCTGGTTTCGAAAACTCTGTTCCAAATATATATTATTCTTTCATGATTCTTAAGCAAGGTGCTGGCGATGATTACATTATGCTCTGTGGGAAATTCTATCAGGTGGCTTCCACTTCCATCCCTTCCCCCTAGCCTTTGTGTTCTTACTGTTTTCGCGTACCTGCTACCGTGTCACATTTTAAATTTTTGTCTCGCTTAACTACCTGAATAATCTCTTTTATCGTACATTGTTTCAATGTGTTAGGAGATAGTGAACAATCATGAACGGTAGTCATGAAATCTGTTTATGGTGAAATGAGAAAACATGAATAATGAAATATGTGAAAGAGTACATTGTACAGAGAATGAAAAATTGGTATGTCTTCACCCAACTTCGTCTTTCCTTCATGTAGGTGTAAGATAGTTAATCAAACGCACCGGGCGTTTCAGTAGATCCCGCCCCGTACCTCAGTGGCTGTCCGTCATTGGCTACCGCTAGCGTCTGCCGCTTCCAGATGGGTACGCCAATTCCGCGAGCTTGTCGCTGCCGTTGCCGCACGCCGCGTTGTAGTGGGAACCGGCCTTCACAGAAAAGTTGGTTTTAGTATAGATTTTTCTGAAGTGCTCCGTGAGCACGTTGCCATCGATTTGGCAGTACGGCGACGTCCCGCCAAGGACGCACTGCATCGCCTTGCGCCGGTCCGCGCCGTACAGCCTCTGAATTTCAGATGCTGCATTCGCATCGTAGCGGCGCTCGGCAGCCGCCGCGCGCCTACCCAACACCGACTCAAAAGAAGGCGTCGGCGCTTGTTGGTGACGTCACGTCAGCTAGGCACGGCCAACGCCAGGTCTATTGCAGGCAGAAACGCCTGGGCGTGCTTATCATTATAAATCTCTTATTTTTGGACAGAATGTTTGGTATTGTTTTGGATTCTGCAGTTTTATTTACATGAAAGATTTTCTTACTGTCGTAAAGCTACAAATGAAGATCATAGTTCTGTATTACTGAATCCTGTCGAAACAAACGTAGATCAATATGAGAAGACGCTTTGCCCCATTGCAAGCTTCGGAAATTTTATATCCAAGTAACTATATTTACTTGATCCGTTTTGTTATCGAAACTTACCCCAACCCCCTTAGAATTAACTCGTTTCTTTTATTTATTTTTTTTATTTTCGTTTGATGGCTGGCTCTGAGCACTATGGGACTTAACATCTGTGGTCATCAGTCCCCTAGAACTTAGAACTACTTAAACCTAACTAACCTAAGGACATCACACACAGCCATGCCCGAGGCAGGATTCGAACCTGCGACCGTAGCAGTCGCGCGGTTCCGGACTGAGCGCCTGAACCGCTAGACCACCGCGGCCGGCTATTTTCATTTGACATCGTCACTGGAAATGTGAACTAACTTACATGTGCAAATGTCCACCTGTTGCCAGTCATTAGAGTACAGTCGTTTTCAACGAAAGGAATTCTAAACAGGAAACAAAATAGCTTCATACACCGAAAATACTGCTGAGCTTAAACTTTTTTAAACACGCACATTAGAAAAGATAAATATTCCCCTCTTGCAACTGAAAGGAGAAACTTTATAAGATAAAAAAAATTATTTGATAAATCAAGTATCTCTGTTTTGACTCTTCTTCTGTCCCCCATCCCCTCCCACAACGTGTACAATCGCAAGATATTTCATTAACATTCAGTGCTCCTCGCCCCATAGTCAACCAAGATGCCTAAAGAACACCACCAATATGTTCACAGTTTCTTGTAAAAGCAACCCAGTACAAACGTAACTTCCTCAGATTTACAAATAAGGTAAAGGAGCACGAATTCTGATGCTGCTGGACTGTGAAGTTGTTTTTGTACGTCAATCCTTAAAACAGGTGGAAATTTAAGTTCAGGAGTGCACTATTTGTTAAGAAGTGTAATGAATTGCACAATTAATCGATTGCAGAAATCTCTCAGAACAATGTGTGTTGATCAACTACCGCCAATAGTTTCACATTTTCCTGTGTCAGAGAGGGAGACACCACCATCATGAGTATGCCTGCAACAGACCTGGCGTTCGCCGTGCCTAGCTGACGTGACGTCACGAACAAGAGCCGAGGACTTCCTTTGAGTCGGTGTTGGCCTAGCTCGGCCGCGTGCAGGGGCAGGGGGAGGGGGATTGGCAGAAGCGCCGACACGGCCCTGGCTGTTGGTGTCTCGTCCTGTTGACCTCCGGCCACCTGGTGTTGCGGCTTCGTCTCTGCGATCAAGTTCTCAATGACCCCGACGAATGTGTCCCATGGCTGGTCGTGGACGCTCTGCAGGGCCGCCAGCTAGCGCCGCTGCCTCTTAGCCGAGCATCGGCCGGGGGAGGGGAGGGCGGAGCTGCCTCGGGTGCGCCCTGTGGGGAGCGTACAGGAGGGGTTGTCAGGTTCGGTGGGAGACGGGCGTTCTGCTGTGGCTGATTGGGACTGGGACGGGGTCGGTTGGTTCGTCGTCGCCGTCTCTTCTTGTTGCTGCCCGGCCTCGGAGATGCAGCTGCAGTCCCTCTATCCACGTCGCGCCGCTCCGTCGTCTGCATCGGTAGTGCCGTGCTGCCATCTGGCGTGGGTTGCGCAGTGCCGCTGTCGGTCGCCGCCTCGTTAACAGGTGGCGCAGCGGTAGCAGCGGTGGTAGGTGTAGCTCGCGCCGGCCTCGCAACTCCAGTTGTAGCTCGCGCCGGCCTGGCGCTCTCTCTCTCTTTTTTTTTTTTTTTTTTTTTTTTTTTTTTTTTTTTTTTTTTTTTTTTTTTTTTTTTCCCCCCCCAAGTCTGATCAGCTTCGTTGATTTTTACTTCTGTAGGGAATGGAAGGGGTAAAAATTTTCTCTTTATTTATTCTTCTTTCAGCTTTAGTTTGGGCACACAGAAGGGTCCTTTAACTCGCTGCTTTTGGTGTGTGTTTGAAAAGATGTGTGTAGAAGTGCTAAAGGACGATATGTCCTTAAATTATAGAGAATTACGTAGGGATATCATTTACGGAGGCTCAAATACTATCGCCTTCGGTACTTTATATTTGTGGTTGCGTAAGGGTTCTACCGCACCTACTGTGGTGAGTTGTGGTGTACTGTCACGTATCATGTCCAACTTCCTTGACTTTGTCTGAGAGGTAAGATTCGCTTAAGGCTCGATGAATGTCATGATTTCGGATCCACCATTGGGCTCCTGTGATCCATCGTAGGCATCTGCTTTGTACGACCTGTAGCTTCTTGTAGTTAGTGGCACACGTAGTACCCCAAGAGGTCGATCCATACAAAATAGATGGTTCGACTGTGGCATGGTACAACTGGAGTTTCGTGCGTTGGCTGAGGTATGAGCTCTTCAGAAATGGGAGGAGAGCTCCCAGCATTTTGAGGCCAGACGTCTTCTTCTCCATAATGTGATGACTATACAACAGTTTGGCGTCCAGATGCACTCCCAGGTATTTTACAGTTGTTGCCCAGGGGAGTGTCTGGTCTGATATCCGTAGGCGTTCATTGACGATGGGTCTCCGACGTGTGAAGACAATAATTTTGGTTTTCTCTGCATTGACCATTATTTTGTTCATGTGGGTCCAGTGGTCCACTAAATCTAGTTGGCGCTCCATCCGTGTGACGAGGTGGTCCACTCTGGTGCCTGCAGTCAGGAGCGCTGTGTCGTCGGCATAGAAACTGGCAGTAACATGTGGCACCGTCGGGAGGTCGTTAATATATAAATTAAACAGCAGTGGAGATATGACCGATCCTTGTGGAAGTCCTTCAAGGACAGGCCGTGTTGTTGAATTCTTGTCGTCAATGCGAACATATAATCTGCGATCCTGAAGAAAATTATCGAGAAGTTTTAAGTAGCAGTCTGGTAGGGGAGTGGTACGTCGGAGCTTGACGATCAAGTTGCGTCGCCATACTTTATCGTAAGCCTTATCTATATCGAGAAATACTCCAATAGTATGCCGTTTCTTCTTGAAATTGTCTTGGATAGATTCCGTGATGCGCAGTAGTTGTAACTCAGCCGATAACTTCGCCTGGAAGCCAAACTGCTCGGGTCGGATGATGTTGTGTGCCACAAGGATGTCCAGCATGCGTTTCAGTAGGACACGTTCCAGGACCTTTCCCAGCGTCGGCAGTAAACTTATGGGTCTGTAGCTGTCAGGGTGTGAGAGATCCTTTCCCGGTTTTGGTATTGGCACTATTCTGGCAATCTTCCATGCCTCTGGGAAGTATCCAGTCCTGAGGCAGCTGTTCACTATCCGGGTGAGAAGCACAACAGGCTTTCTCGGGAGGTGTTTCAATTCCGTATTGCTGATTCTATCTGCTCCATGTGAGGTGTGTTTGCTATACTTGATAATCCTCCGAATTTCCTCCGGCGTTGTCAGCTGGGGCATAGCGTTAGTCGGGGCGTCCCGAATAGCTTCCCATTCCACCGCTGTGTCCTCCTCTGCACGGTGGAGTGCATCATCTCCATCCTCCATGGGTGGCGTAGTCATCTGTTGTTGGTATGTGTCCGCATACAGCTCCGCCTGCGCCAGTGAGTCGTACAAGAGGCCATGGGGTCCGCGAATTGCCCTTTTGGGGGGCTGTTGCTGTCTGAGACTTTTAACTATTCGCCATTCATCTGTGGTGCGTAATAGAAAGTTGTCCATTTTGAGTTCCCACGTGTGTTGCTTCCAGTCCTGAACCTTCCGCCGGAGTTCTCGGGTTAGTCTGTGAGTCTCCCGTCTATCATCCGGATGGCGGTAACGGACCCATCATTTCCGAAATCGATTGCGCCTTGTCTTAAGTTCCTGCAGTGGTGGTGGAAACTCGTCATAATTGACTTCTGGTTGCATGTGCTCCGTGAGTGCTCGTTGTTTCGCATTGTTAATCTTCTTCATGAGTACTGCGACTGCCATATCAATCGCTTCTCTGGTAGTAACAACCTGGGTTGGTCGCACATTGTTGTTGAGGTACGCTTGGAACTGCTGCTAGTCGTAAATTCTTGTCGTCGGCAGTGGAAGTTGCAAAGTAGCCCTCTCTATGAGTCCTAACACCGGTCTGTGGTCCGACGAAAGATCATCCAGCATCCGCAGTTGGAGATTCGGGTTGATGTTCTTCACTATGGCGATGTCTAGAACATCAGGGTCTTGTGTCTGGACGTAAGGTATCCTCGTCGGTTCCCGTGGTCCATGGACGGAAACATGTAAATTCTCAGTCAGTGCAAACAACATATGTCCTTTTGGGTTAGTCTTACGGGAATTCCAGGCAACATGTTTACTATTAAGATCCCCTCCAAGGAGGATCTTGTCGTAACCCTCTGTAACGGCGTAAAGATCTTCTGGGTGGAGAGGCTTCTTTGGGCTAAGGTAAGCCGCAATACAGGTAATGTTTCCGAGCGTCGTGTGGATTATTACTGCCGTGGCCTCTAAAGTCTGGAGTTGGGGTAAACGTTCTTGGTGGTGACGAATGCATTTTTTGATCAGAACTGCGGTCCCTCCACCCCTTTGGTCCCGTCTGTCCGTCCGGTAGATGTGCATGTTCCTCAAACGGAGGTCGGTTGACTCGTGGAGATGTGTTTCAGAGACAAATGCTACATCTATCTTGTGGCGATGTAAGAAGTCCGTGAATTCTATTTTCTTCAGTTTCAGGCCGTTGGCATTCCAAATGCAGAAGTTAAGATTCCTCGTGTGATGCCGTCTATCCATTTAGGGTGTGTGAAAAGCTGTCAGTACGCTTTCTACAAGCGAGAGGATAGACGTCAGCTTATGCTGGAGGGCGGTGAGTAGTTGAAGAATATCTGTTAACGCTGGTGTAAAGGTAGTCGACCAGGCAAATGATGTCTCCGCTGGTGTTGGCGTCGGTGGATGGGCATGTATTGCTTCGGAGTACGAGCGCTGTTGTCTTGTCTGTCGTAGAGTCACTCTGGGTGCCGGTTGTGGTCGAGAGGCGATTGTTTCCACAGGGAGAGGTGCCGCTTGTTGTTGGGTGGCCGGAATCGCTGCCATGGCCGAGTTCTTAACAATTATAGGCCGTTGTGGGGTCGACTTTTTTGGTGCCTTCTAGTATATTTCCGTAGGAGTTCTTGAAATTTGGGGTAGCCACGGAATGTCGCTGGATGTTCTTGATCACAATTGGCGCACTTTGGGGGCGCCGTCCTAGGATGGGTGCAATTCGATGATTTATGGGATCCACCGCAGCGGACGCAGCGTGCTGGCATGCTGCAGTAGTTCGCTGTATGCTCGAAACGTTGGCAATGTCGGCACTGGACTGGTCCTTCTTTACTATTATAGGTTTCTATTATCACTCGTGTGTAGAGCAGGTATTTGACATCATGGATTTTGTCACTGTCTTTTCCGGATGGGAGGGTGACTCGGTACACAGGTTGCGGTATCAATTGTTTCGTCTTCTCGTCGCGTTCCTTAAATTGGTAGACTTGTAGCACTTTGAAGCCTTTTTCCTTGAGGGCAAAGGAAAGTTGTTCTTCGGTAACTTCCGCCGGAAGGCGTTTGACAACTACTTTCAGTTCCCTGTCGTCTGGTGCTTGATGCGTAAAATAGGAGAAGCTGTGGTTCGTGAAGAATTTTATTGCATGCCTTTGGTCTTCGAAGGACTCAAAGTGGTATTTGAAGCGGTCCTTTTGGTATATAACTTTAAGGTTGCCCTCTAGAAGTCCGTTGAGCGTTTCATTGAGGTGAACGTAATCCTTTGTGTAATACACTCCTGGAAATTGAAATAAGAACACCGTGAATTCATTGTCCCAGGAAGGGGAAACTTTATTGACACATTCCTGGGGTCAGATACATCACATGATCACACTGACAGAACCACAGGCACATAGACACAGGCAACAGAGCATGCACAATGTCGGCACTAGTACAGTGTATATCCACCTTTCGCAGCAATGCAGGCTGCTATTCTCCCATCGAGACGATCGTAGAGATGCTGGATGTAGTCCTGTGGAACGGCTTGCCATGCCATTTCCACCTGGCGCCTCAGTTGGACCAGCGTTCGTGCTGGACGTGCAGAACGCATGAGACGACGCTTCATCCAGTCCCAAACATGCTCAATGGGGGACAGATCCGGAGATCTTGCTGGCCAGGGTAGTTGACTTACACCTTCTAGAGCACGTTGGGTGGCACGGGATACATGCGGACGTGCATTGTCCTGTTGAAACAGCAAGTTCCCTTGCCGGTCTAGGAATGGTAGAACGATGGGTTCGATGACGGTTTGGATGTACCGTGCACTATTCAGTGTCCCCTCGACGATCACCAGTGGTGTACGGCCAGTGTAGGAGATCGCTCCCCACACCATGATGCCGGGTGTTGGCCCTGTGTGCCTCGGTCGTATGCAGTCCTGATTGTGGCGCTCACCTGCACGGCGCCAAACACGCATACGACCATCATTGGCACCAAGGCAGAAGCGACTCTCATCACTGAAGACGACACGTCTCCATTCGTCCCTCCATTCACGCCTGTCGCGACACCACTGGAGGCGGGCTGCACGATGTTGGGGCGTGAGCGGAAGACGGCCTAACGGTGTGCGGGACCGTAGCCCAGCTTCATGGAGACGGTTGCGAATGGTCCTCGCCGATACCCCAGGAGCAACAGTGTCCCTAATTTGCTGGGAAGTGGCGGTGCAGTCCCCTACGGCACTGCGTAGGATCCTACGGTCTTGGCGTGCATCCGTGCGTCGCTGCGGTCCGGTCCCAGGTCGACGGGCACGTGCACCTTCCGCCGACCACTGGCGACAACATCGATGTACTGTGGAGACCTGACGGCCCACGTGTTGAGCAATTCGGCGGTACGTCCACCCGGCCTCCCGCATGCCCACTATACGCCCTCGCTCAAAGTCCGTCAACTGCACATACGGTTCACGTCCACGCTGTCGCGGCATGCTACCAGTGTTAAAGACTGCGATGGAGCTCCGTATGCCATGGCAAACTGGCTGACACTGATGGCGGCGGTGCACAAATGCTGCGCAGCTAGCGCCATTCGACGGCCAACACCGCGGTTCCTGGTGTGTCCGCTGTGCCGTGCGTGTGATCATTGCTTGTACAGCCCTCTCGCAGTGTCCGGAGCAAGTATGGTGGGTCTGACACACCGGTGTCAATGTGCTCTTTTTTCCATTTCCAGGAGTGTAAATTGTGACTGGGGGCACTTTGCGAAGCACATTCTTGTCTCTGTCCACGGCTTCTGCGGCATTAGGAGTTTGTGCCTGCGGCTTGTTGGTGGTTGATGGAGGCGCAGCTTGAGGTGCCAGTGGGGCGAATCGGTTTGTTGTGAGGATGGTCTCCGTTCGTCTCTTAGCCGGGTTGGCTAAGTCCTTGGCTAATGCGTTGCTGCGCCTTTCGTTGTGTACGAGCGTAAAGTCCCCCTCTGTGTGTGGGGAGTCGTTGTCATTTTCTGCTGGAAAGGCCGCTGCCATCTCCGCGTCGTCGACCGTTTGGTGGGAGTGCTGTGATTCGACATCTGAGTCCACAGATGGAGATGCCAGACAGGTGTCGTTATCCTGTTCTTGCGTGTCCCGTGAATAGCGGATAAGGCGTTGTATGTCCTTCAGCGTTTCTTTGTCCTCCTCCCGACATATATCGAGTCTTCTGGCGTGGTCCTGGCGGTCGTCTTCATTGCTGCGTCCGTCGTGATGTGATGTATGGCCGACGTCCGAATACGATTTCGTCGTGTGGTGTGTAGTCTTCTGCGGTCGAATAGCGCCTGTCGATCGTCGTTCTATCCTGTCATGAACCGGTGCCGTAGCCTGGGTCGTCAACCTGGGATCCGTCCAGTGTGGAGCGGCCGCTGGAACGTCCGGCGGGCCAGGCCCAACCGACCGACCAGCGGCCGACTCCGGCGCGTCCGAGGCGGCTGCCCCGGCCGCGCGCGCATCGTCCTCGCTCGTCGGCATCGCGAACTCGACCTGTCGATCGGCCTGGCGCTCGGATCGGGCGTACCGCGGCTGTTGGTAGCCGCGCCACCAACAGATGGCCCGGCGGTCGCCAGCGCCCCGCTGTCGGCGCGAGGCACTCGAGGTGTAGCTCGCGCGGGACTGCTGTTACGCGGACTGGGCGGTATGATGCGCCGACGATCTAGAGGCGATGGTCTGCGTCCTGCAGCACGGCGTTTGTCTCTCCGGGGGGTGACTGTGTGCCAGTCGTAGTCTATAACAGAGGGTTTGTTAGTAGCGCTCTCTGCCAGAGCGGTTCTTACCTCTCAGAGAAGGTCAAGGAGAAGGCACGAACCTTATTTCGTAAGTTGGACATGATACGTGACAGTACGCCACAACTCACCACAGTAGGTACGGTAGAACCCTTACGCAACCACAAATATAAAGTACTGAAGGCGATAGTATTTGAGCCTCAGTAAATGATATCCCTACGTAATTCTCCATAATTTAAGGACATTAAGTCCTTTAGCACTTCTACACACATGTTTTCAAACACACACCAAAAGCAGCGAGTTAAAGGACCACTCTGTGTGCCCAAACTAAAGCTGAAAGAAGAATAAATAAATAAAGAGAAAATTTTTACCCTTTCCATTCCCTACAGAAGTAAAAATCAACGAAGTTGATCAGCCTTCAGCATCACCACCACAGACACACACTAAAAAAAAGCCTGAGCGGAGACGGAGGGACTGGGGCCACTCGACGTAACCGTCGGCTGGCCAGCAGGAATTCGCATGAACGTCTGTGACCGTACAAGCGTCACACCGTGCGGTACATCTGTCGAGCTCGCGGCCTTCAGTGTATCAATCAGCGGCGCGGTTGTGTCGTGAATAATCGCACTTTTGTCGCACGGAGCATGGGTACCGGCCTGCCACTGTCCACCCGCCGCAGAGCCACCTGTTTACGGCGTAGCGAACGCGGGCGGCAGTCCCAGGCTGGTACCCATGTTCTCGACAGATGGCGGGCGGGAAGCGACGTGGCCAGAGGCCGGCGCAAGCAACGGCGAGCCGCGGCTTTTACCAGACTCTTCCTCTGGCCGGAGTGACGCGTTCGGCGGCAGGCGTCGGCAGCGTGCTGCTTTCACCTCCCAAGCTTGTGCTCAGCACTCGTGGCGATGTGGCCGACGTCACAGAGCGTATCGGCAGGGGGATGCCAGACCACCTCGGCGTGCGTACAAAGGGTTCGCACGACGTGGGGGCAGCAACCACCGCCGTCCTGGGTGTTGCAACCGTCTGCACACTCACATAGGGTGAGGGCAAGGCGGCCTGCGAACCCACCACGCTGCTGCGGGTCGGGACCGTCGCGTAAGTTAATTCTAAGTCCAGCCGGTCTGTCCTACTAGCTTCGGGGACCGGACCGGGCTGTGGCCATAGCCCCTCTCTAATATCTAAGGCTAGGCGGCCTGTGGTACCAGCTTCCCAGGCCACTGTCGCCTGTGGCTTTCGCCCAGCACAAACTGAGGACGAGGGGCCTGTCCTACTAACTTCGGGGGCCCCCGCCTGTGACCTCCCGCCGGCCGACCTCTCTGGGTGCCCCAGAGCGCCAGACACGGCATTGTGTCCCATTCTCGACCTCCCCCGACCGGCATCGCCAGGGGTAGCAGATGCTGCATTGCAGATCGGCAGATGGCTGCGTAGCATCTTCAGCCGCGGGTCACGTCGGCCACAAAGTTCGCACTCGAAAACGAGAACCGTTTCCAGGTCGTGCAGCCTCCTGTAGTGGCGGAGAAGGCCCGAGTGGTCCTCGTATTCGCCAAAAGTAGCTCTAAACAAATAGTTCTTTGAATTCTTCATATAGTATGATGATGATGATGTCGTGTGACGAGGGCCTCCCGTCGGGTAGACCGCTCGCCGGGTGCAAGTCTTTCGAGTTGACGCCACTTCGGCGACTTGTGCGTCGATGAGGGTGAAATGATGATTATTAAGACAACACAATACCCAGTCCCTGAGCGGAGAAAATCTCCGACCCAGCCGGGAATCGAACCCGGCCCTGACCACTCAGCTACCGGGGGCGGACGGATAATTTCTTGGCTAACAATCTACAAATTTCAGTCATGACACTGATGTAGTTGACAGATGCTTACCCAGCACCTATGTACACTTGTACGTTGATTGGACCAGCAAGAGTGGAGCCATACAGGAGTGTGGGGGTGGATCCACCCACATCTTTCTGCTTCCTCCCTAGATTTATCAACACACACTCCAACGGATAGGTAACTTCCTGTCTAGGTTTCACATTGAATCCCGAAACACTGCTTTGTGTACTAAGTATGCTGTTCAATGTTGACGTCACAACACAAGGCATATGCTCTGCCTATTTATACTGAAAAAACAAGTATACAGGATTTACGTCAGAATGGATTAAAAAGTGTTCACATATGAAACTTTAGTAAACAGAGCTAAATTCAATGAAAAAAAATGAACTAGAAGGTGATGTACAAAGATATATCAAGATACTGTTTCTAATTTTTATAGTGCATATGAATAAAGTGAATCTTCACTCAATTTACCACAACACCAATGACTTTACCCAAAAGAGTTCATGACAAATTTAATTGTTCTCTGCAGAGTACATAGGACTAATAATAATATTTAACATTAATAGTACTCTAAAATAAGAAAATTTATTACTACATATTTAATGGCATTGTCCCATTTCAAAATTGTAAAATATATATTTATATAGTTGTATGAACCTGCAAATATAGAGTGGCATAGATTTGAACTCAGTCAATAGACACGACAGACCTTGAGAAATCACGTGTTCATATATACTACATTCCTGACAAACAAAACAGAATTATATAGTTGTAAGAACCTGCAAATATAGTGTATATTTTCTTCCACACTGTGTGACACTATGCGTCCATGTTCAACGGTCTTGTCTTCCATAATAAAAGTTAAGAGTACCTGAGATTTTACTAATTTGCTTTGCTTACAAGTAGCTCCTGTTATCTTTACACATAGAATGGGCATTTCCACGAAATTCTTACTATACTTGATCCTGTCCCTAAATTGTTCTGATGTACCACAAATTGAGCTACCTGTATCAATCTTATTTTTAAGTTAAGGATACCCAAAACCTGACTCATCATCTGTGTTGTCAGACACTTCATGTAAAAGGTCACTTTCAATTTCATCAACTGCTACATCCACACTCTCTTAACAGGGTTTTATCAACTTTACTAGTATCACAGCATTACTTTTGGTTACTCATGTTGTCAGGTAAAGATTGAACACAGTGACTAGATTCCATGGCACAACTAACATCACTTGTTACAGAAGGAACACAAAACACGTTAGTGTCAAAATTACACTTCCTGCTTACATTCTTTTTCACTTCATTCCTTGAATTGGGACACAAATTCTGACTGACTACAGCTAACTTATTCTGGGATGCACATTTATCTATGTCATCATCAGTCTGGTCCCAAACAAACTTAAAAGTTTTCACGTTTATTCTCCAGGCTCACAGATACCTCACCTTTACTGTTTGGATCATTATTCTGCATGACGGTTAATGAAAATCTGCTTTGTCTGGACTGGTATTCCATGACTCTCCCTTACAATATCACATACATCACTTACCTTACCTGTACTGTCAACGTCATTCACAAATAACTGTGAAACTTGACTATTCTTAAATTCCACAAATACCTGATACTCATAATCATCATCATCATCATCATCATATTCCTCCAAAATTATCTCATCAACAACATCACTAACAATACAGGTCTCATCTCCATCAAAGACACTTACCTCACCTATATTAATTTGCAATAAGCCACCAGTCTCAGACTTACCAACATCAGTTATTTCACAGCTCTCATTCACATCTACATAAAAAATATAACCAGCTCAGATCCAATACAGTTACCATTGATTTACATACATCAACAACACTGTTTTCTGACCAAGAGAAGAAATAATTAGTACATACTATATCAAAATTCTCACTACCCTCACATTCTGGTTTGTGATTAGCACCAAACTCATTTTATAAAATTTCTTCATTCACACTTTCTAACCCATCTGACAACCCATTTTTGGGCTATGAAACTTGATTACTAAGTTGATCCATCTGATTTTGTACCCTGGCCTATTTTCTATTGTTGTCTTTCTTCATTACCTCTATTTTTGGCAAAATTAACTGCAAAATATGTTTCTACTGTTTCTTTAGTGACTGCGATTTCACTCGGATCAGACATATCCTGACTGGATCCTACAGCTTTCATTTCTGCCTCACTCTTACCCTCATCCCTGTGCACGTTGTTAACAAGCACACGAGTCCACAAACAAAATAACTTCACAAATAGTTTGTACTTATCTTTCCTTTTTGATGTCCCTGGTTGTAGTTGTAAAGTCCTCTTTCATTCAATCGTGTCAGTCATTATTGGTAGTACATTGTCACTGTTGGTATGATTTGTTTTGTTGGGCAGCCTTTGGTTTTTTGTTTCATGTGATCAGAAATTTATTCATACATAAATTTTAAATGAAATAAATCACTTTCTTTTTTGCAACAGACAAAACTTCATTATTAGTCAATTAATCCCAGCTGAGCCCCCACTTGTAATCTGCCACTCCCTTTCTTGTCACTGCCACTGTCCATGATGGAAAAGTCTTTTTAGAAAATTCAAGAGGAGTGAGATTTACAATGAACTATCTACTTATCTTTTCTCACACATTTGACTCCAGATCTTCATGTCTAGGGATCTGAATCTTGAAGCTGAAATTCTCACATTTTAGGTTCTCATGGTTCAATTGATCTAAATAATTTTGAAGAATGTCTTTGCAGAATTTTTGTGTTCATGATAATTTATTGTCTCAATTTTTACTATATCACCCTGGCTTATGAATTTTCACATTAACAAAGCCAAAATTACATTGTTCATCAAAAACACAAAAATTCATCTGATCACATCAGAAGCATGCTTACTTCCACTTCACTCAGCAGTAATAACAATATTCCAAAGTTTTTTTTGACAAATGAATTTCTATTAATTTAGATTTTTATTTTATAAATGAATCCAGAAATAAACATAATAAAAAGTGCTAGATCATGTAATCAATAGTAGAAATTTTTAGTGTACCAAACAATTTGCAATTTTAAATATTAAAAAAAATTAACTGTACATTCAAAGATAATACATATTGATCGTAAAAACGAAAATAAAGTAATTCCTTTTCATAAATTCTAGCATGGAAGAAAATATTGTGCATAAAATTATATGAAATTCTTCAGAAAAACAGCTGTGATAATATTAACCTGTCCAAAATTTGAAAAATATTTCTGGTATCAACTACTACTGTTGGGAAAAGTAATGCTAGAGGAGGATGTCATTTTACAACCCTCTTTTCCCTCATACACTTCCACCATGATAGTTTTTGCTACATTGTGATACACACTGCATACAAATCTTGTAGTTTGGACCACCTCAGCTTGGCCCTCTATGTGGCCATATAGAAATCTTCCACTTGTGCCTATGATGCCCCTCTCAGCTTGGCACCCCAAGTCATGACTTGTACCACTTGGGCCGCAACTGGCCCTGTGTATGCTTTATTATAGTGATACAAACTCACACAAGGAGAACACGCATAAGGTTGATGTCAAGTCAGTAATGATGTTAGTAGTTTTGATTTATTAATTTTTTTAAGACTTCACAATTATCCTAATTTTTGAGATGTTTCCATATGGTTACTGTCTAGCAGATAGGGGTTGCCATTTTCATCTTCTAACATGGCAACCAAATTTCAACTTCATTTTTTTGTCAAGTGGATAACAAGTGAGTGCTTTTGTAGTGCTGTTTTTTTTCTATTGTTTCAAATGAGTGTGATAATTAGGAAAGTACACATATCTCATTCCTCAAATGACAGCCAAGGATGGGGTCATCAAGCTTAACACTCCTGTTTAATTGATGGACACCTCAGAGTGTTACTTGCAATTAGTTTCACAATATAGAGATGTAGCCCACTTCTCATCTCCTCTATCTCTCTCTGACAGCCCTTTTAACTCTGCTTCATCCCCTGGTTTACCAAATTCTGGTGATGAGAATTTCTTCCATCATCACTACTAAAACTGGCATCCTCTGTGTGAGCACCTATGCACCAACTTCCTGTAATTACTAATACTATGGGAAGCCTCTAACAGATATTGAAAGACTCCACTTTCTTACCAGTAAACATTCCTAGTCTCCACTATAGTTTGTAACGTTCTACACTGTATTACTGAGCCCGTTATGCCGTGCCGCGCCTGCGTGCGTTTTCTCGTGCTCGCCTGCCATCCACCTTTTACCGCTCCCCTCCAGACAGGGTATTCACCAAAGGTTTTACATTCCACATATCCTAATACATTGCCTACGTATGGACCAGGTGCACAATTACAATTTTTAAACATGTTACAATAGACTCAACATAAGTTACACTTCAATTCTGTTACAGCATTGCTTGAAATTTGACATAAATATTAAAATTCACTTCGAAAGTTGCTTACAGTTTCTTTAACATAATGTCACGAAAAGAAAAAAAAACATGAAATCAAAACATTGTTTACACTAATTTATCGAAAATCAGAAGAAAAAAATCATTATATGTACAGTTGTTGTTGTTACAAGTTGACATAGTAGTCTTAAGAGATTGAGCAACTGTATATATATTTAAGATAATTCTCATTTATTGCTCCATCTTGGCTGCACAATTTCTTAATTAGATAATTAAAAAGTGTGCAACTGAGATGAAACAATAAATGAGAATTATCTTAAATTCCTGTGTTTGTTAAATGAAGTTAGTTCCTTTCCTGGATCCATTTACATCTATAATTGTAACTTATCTCATCTCCAGGCTTAATATTTCACTGTCCCATACTTCATGTATGTATTGTCTGTGGAAATTATATTTTCACTTTATCAAATTAATATTTGCATACTACACAATATCTCTTTCTCTATCAACCATAGTACGTTTTTCTTAGTGCTTGATAGTTTTTATTCTATTTTGTTGCAGTTATTAAGTTCCAATATATCACTATAACAACAGTTACCCTCAGGACAGAATCTTTGATAACAGGAGGGAGTAACATACATCATGACTCAGGGAACATGTTGTATTGGGTATGAAACATTGATTTTGTCTGTATGTGAGAGCTTCTGTGGCATCATGTGAAGTCCCATTTTTGGCTGCAGCCAGAATGTACCCACTCTTGACCACAAGCAGCATATACAAGACAAATTCTGTGATGTTCTGCTCCAGTGATCTAATCGGAAGCATCGATTGGTGGACTCAGGTTACTTCTCTGTAGTGAGCACACTATCCAGTCAGTTGAAATAAGGGTTGCCAGACTTGCTTTGATTGACAAGGCAAAATTATAGTTCTCAATACCACAAAGTTATTAATTAGAAGTCCTGTGCCTAACTTCTTTCAAGAACGATTCTGAGATCTGGCCTCATGACTGGAATATATTCAGCAATATTATTTCAATGCACCACCTCTAACTGGTTACCAGTGACTGTGACTGATAATAGACACAACAACAAAACAACAATACTATTCAAAGCCAATAGGGAAAGCATTACACAGAGCCATTACACCCAAATTTCCAGGGAAACAAATATAATTCATTACTGTCTACTGAACCTTGCTAAGTCCACTTCACTGACTAAAACATTACTGTCCAAGTAGCTATTGGCTCTGCAATGTGATGTAATGGCTCTGCCTACATAGCAAATCCATTTCTACTTAAAAGCAACACTTGATTAGAACCCTGAAAAGTTCAACCCAAAATCCATGCCCTTGCAGCGTATGTACTTTCAGAATCTCTCAGTTTTCTCTACTACAAGAATAACTTGGTTGATCATGAAGGATCACCTACTCCCACCTTCTGAAACACACTACAAAAATATCACCTGCACTCCAGACAGCACACAACACCACACACACTCGTGAGGACTACCAGCAGAGTCCTAGATTTTGTGGTCTTCAGCCTTCCAACCAGTCTGAATCAGGAGCAAAAGCAGACAATTTTATTGGTCATTTCCTGTTCATGTTCACATAGCTTCTATATTTTGCTGCTAAAGTAGGGCTTTTAGAACTTTTTCTGCAATATATTTCAGAAAATGCTTAGTAGGGTTAGGAAATACTGGCCCATCATGCTGATGCCAAACAAAAATCCCCTTCCCCAAGCAGCCAGAAATTAACCAAGGTAACTAATACAACAGACAGGGCTAGCAAGCATGGGTGGCCAGGAAATAATGTATCATAGGTTGGGCAATTACATTGCACATTCACCTAGTCTCATGATGAGTCCAGGTAATAAACTTTCACACCCATTCCTATGTTAATGATATGAGTAGAACTGACAGAAACTGGTCCTGAAATTATTTTCGTGACTATTTTGCAAAATGTTTTGTGACTTTATCAGTTATTGGATTACCGATACATTTTCTACTAGGTCAAAAGTGACTTCAGGAGAAATATTCTTCATACAAACATGAAATGCTGAAATAAAATATATAGTTTTTTAACAATAATGATTTCATTTCTCGCACAAAGATACTGGAAGGTGTATATTTTATAAAACTTTTTGTTAACTATAGCTTGATTATGAACAGTACATATTGGGTATTGATCAAAGATGCAATCAGCTGTCATTTACTCTGTGCCAAGCTGCAGCTTATCTGAGAAAACCTGGTTTTTGCTATGACCAGTTATATGCATTTTGATTTGCATATTTTAAAATATTGCTACATCATATACTATCCAATTATTTGCCCCTTTGCAACAAAGTTTTTGATAATGAATTAGCTGTTCATTGCTACTGTATGCAGGCAGCATTGATTCACCCAGTATTGTGCCATCTGCTTCATTTCTTTTATATGGTATGCATTATACTGGTTTCAGCATTAAAAATAACCTGTGAATCTTGCATCTGTTGCTTATCCACAGACATGATATTAATTGTGCAATAAAGAACAGATTTTTTGAAGCCACAAATGTTAAACCATGGTATTCCTTCTGCATTTTACTTGTTGACTGCTTTCTCAGATTACTCTTGTTATGTACAGAGTTACAGATTTTACCCTCCTTGATGTGGCTGTATGATTGAAAATGATGTGACAATCTTTTGTGGGTTCCTAACCTGTTTGATGTCTCCTACAAGTAAGAATTCTCTGTTTTAAAATGCTGGCAAGCAGCCCTTAGCTTCTTGTGTTTTGCTTAACTTCAGCCATTGTATGTAGACTAGTGAGTACAAAGGATTTATCTGTTATGACATAAGTATAAGATTTCATTGACAGGTTTATTATGAGTGTATCTCAAGACTATATTGTCCCAAATTATGTAGCCAGAGATTGTGAGCCCAGAGGCAAATACATGAATTGCCTTTCATGATACCTTCACCACAGAGGATATGGAACTTAATGGATATCCTACATGTCCATCATAATTGTGAAATGTCAATATTGCCCAGGGATAAATGCCAAGTTCTTTTTCACTCGTCATCATCATCACTGGAACTTTTTTTATAAACCTCTTAGGGCTGTAATTATATGCAAACAGATAAATGAGGAAGATATGGGGACCAGTTTTAGATAACGGAGAATGGAGGAGGAGGAAAAATGAGGAAATCTACCTTCTGATGTGACAACCAACTATCCTACAGAAGATAAAGAGCAAAAGAATACTATGAGTGGGCCATACAGCCCATATGCCACTTGGAAGACAGGTGAAGATGGCTCTAGTGGGGAAACCAAACACCCCATTGAACAACCAAAGCAGCACTGGATGGACAACCTGGCAAAGGACCTAGCAGCCCTGGGAATTGAACACACCTGGAGGAACCAGGCACAAAACAGGAAGAAATGGAGGCAGTTTGTGGAAGCCGCACGTAGTCTGCAGGGCCTGTGATCGCTGAATATCTATCTATCTATAAAAATTGTAGTGCAACCATTTCTTTGGTATTTGTGTAATTAATCTCACTTCTTATTATTTTTAATGTTTTTTTTATTTTTCATTTTTTAAGTCAATGCATTCAAATGCAGCTTTGTTACCTACTGTAACAATGAAGAACTGAACTAGTATCTTTGGGAAAATTTAGATAGATACTGATTTTTACCAAAAACATTGCAAACAGCAGAATAAATTTCAGGTTAAACTATTTGCTTGTCTGTCTTAATTGTTGGTAATTCTTGTGTGTACAAATTACAGGATCTCCAAGAAAAACTAGATTTAGCCAAAGAGGAAGTGCAGCAATGTAAGATCCATTTAAAATTAAAAACAAAGGCAATGAAGGATGCATGTTGTAAGTAAATTTTCGAGAACAGTTCTCTCTCTCTCTCTCTCTCTCTCTCTCTCTCTCTCTCTCTCTCTCTCTCTCTCTCTCTCTCACACACACACACACACACACACACACACACACACACACACACACACACACACACACCTCCTCCTCCCCCCCTCTCTCTGCCTCTCTCACCCCCTCTCACCCCTCTCTCACCCCCTCACCCCTCACTCATCCTCTCTCTTCTACTGCCTCTCTCCCCCCTCTCTCTCTTTCCCACCCTCTCCTCCCTTCCCCTCTCCCTCTGTGCGTGCGTGCGCGCGCACGTGTGTGTGTGTGTGTGTGTGTGTGTGTGTGTGTGTGTGTGTGTGTGTGTGTGTGTGTGATTAGTGTGGTGGTGATGACTGTGTAACAGTTCCTTCAGAAAGAACATTACTTTTTTCCCTAGTGTTGGTGAGTAAATTAAATAACAAAGCAGAAACTGTTGAAACTGCAACACAGAAAGCTCTAATGAAGAGCCAAGATCAAAAGAATAATGTAAATGTGGCAATAAAGAAAAGAGTGACAAGAAAGAAGAGAGTGCCAAAAAAGAAGCAGAGCATTTATCAAGGCATGTTTGAATTTCACAATAAGGATGTTCAACAAATTGTTTGGCATCTGATATTTGGTCAGTACACATACCTGTACATTTTTAAAATGATGTTCATTCATACTTTTTCTGTGTTGAGTTACTTGCATTGTTTTTTAATCTTTGATTGTTATAATTGCAGAGTTGAAGCCATGTATTGCTGTAACACTATTGCCAGAACTGCCTGCCTACATTCTGTTCATGTGCATTAGGCACACAGACCATACAAATGATGATGAGAAACTATGGTCACTACTTACAGCAACTATCAACACCATCAAGAAAGTTATGAAGGAAAGACATGATGATATAGATACAATGGTTTTGTGGCTGACAAATACTGTGAGACTTCTGAATAATTTGAAACAGTATAGTAGAGACAGAAAATTCCAGACTGTAAATACTCGCAGACAGAATGAACAGTGTCTAAGGAATTTTTATCTCTCTGAATACAAACAAGTTCTTTCCAATACTGTTGTAGAAATCTACCAGGTATGCCTCATATTTACTGTAACTCTGTAATTGTCGTACAAACAACAGACACCAGATAGTAATTTGTCTCAGTAATGTATCACTAGAACATGTAACTAACCTCTGTAAGGCATGCTGCAGTGACATCAACCCAGAAGTCAAGATCCTTCTCAAAAATATTCTGTGGAATCTGTTTCCTACCCCACTTTTACTACCCCCGGGAAAACCACTTCCTATTTGCTTCCTAAGATCCATAAGTCCAGCCTTCAGTGACATACCATTATGTTTTGTTATTGTGTTTCTACTGAGGAAATCTTGATTCTTGCTTATTAACACCGTCACTCAATTACATCCAGCCTACCACATTATACTAAAGTCACTAACTACTTTACTCATCAACTCTCCACAGTAACATTTGGTGGTCAGATAGTCACTGCCAATGCCACTTCCATCTGCACTGTTAGCCTTGTGTAGCTTCCCATTCGTGAAATCCCCAAATAATTCCTGGTAATGCCGCCCCCCCCCCCCCCCCTCTACCAACAATGCCTTTACTCACATTACCCCACACTTTCCAGATCTTTGGGGAGAATTATGTTCAGAGAAGCAGTTATCAGCTAAGTTTTGTGGTTCTCAGAAAGTAGTTTTGGAATACAACAAGCACAGAACTTGTGGTGCCCCAACTGTGTGGGCATAATCTTGTATAAAGCCCTCTGAGAAATCTGCAGAAAGTTATCTGAAATGGAACTATTGTCACCAAGCAGGTTCACACAAATTCTTTTGATGAATTTTCCGTGCCAGTTTGTTGCAGATTACAGGTGGACTTCCACTTCTATCATCATCATAAACATTCCTCCTTACACTTTAAAAGAAACACTACTGCTGAAGCACATCACCTTCACTCATCGCTTTCAATTCTTATACAGCAAAAATTTTGGAATGAATGTAAACTACATTGAACAACAGAAAGTCTGGCAAAGAATAACAACAGTATCATGGAAAGGATAGGTTGCAACTCACCACATCAAGGAGGCACTAAGTCGCAGATAGGCACAAATAAAAATCTGCTAAATATTAAACTTTCTCCCAAAAGGCCTTCTTTGGAAGTAGAGAACACATCCCACTCACAAAAGCACAACTTGCACACACATGGACACAGTCTCCATCTGAGAAAGTTGGAGACAGTGGACATGTATGTGTTCTCTGTATCCAAAGAAAGCTTTTGGTTGAAAACTTAACTCTTTAGCAACCATTATGTTGTGCCTGTCTGTTACTCAACTAATTTGAGATATATTTTCTAGTATAAATTAGTTTTCACATTTGGCAGAATTTTTAGTTTCAATTCCCAATTTGAACAGCAACTGTAGGCAAATGAGAAGTTATGTGGCTTTCTCACTATCACAATCTTAAGCACACTGACATGATTTGTTAGTCAGTGTATTGAGTTCTACAGTCTTTGTACTGTCTCTCATGCTACACACTACATGAAGATTACTTTCAAGATAGTCCTCATACTAACATATTTGTGTAGGGTAACACAATTTTTACTCAAAATTTTAGAGGGTTGCTTGTAAATCTGGGAAAGGTTTCACTTTTGAGAAAGACTTGTACTAATGATATCTCATCTAATGTACTACTGCAAATTTCAATAGTGAGTAACTATAACAAGGAGTGGACATGCTTTTGCTGTGTCACTGTACATGGTAGTGACAGCCTCTCAGCCATGGAGCTCAATTGGGAATGTTGTTCAAAGTGGGTTTGAGGACATGTCAGTGCCTTGAGAGATTGTATTTACCATTTGAGGCATATTTAATTTCCATGTCCCTAATCTTTCATTGGTCCAATAAATTCAGCCCTTACAGATAGTTGCTAATTATGCACAGTGGTCTGGACATTTTGGAAACAGGCCTTTCTAAAGAACCTATTTCATATATGGGGAATATTTGAAGAGGATACCTACAATTATGTGTGCACAAGAGTTTCTATTGGTAGCTACCTGTAAGGCTGTGCTTAAGTGTTTGTATGTAAGGACTGAAAGGAGTTGTTTCAGTAAAGTTTACAGTTGGTGAATATCACACTGGATAATTAAAGTGTACAGAAGGCTAAGTAATCTGTAAACAGTTGTATGATAACTTTAATTTTGGTGGCTTAGAATAGAATTTAGATGTTTCAAATGGTTACAAAAAGTGGTTGTAGTGATTTACTGAGAGGCAAACCGACAGTAAAATATCTGGACCTTCATCAGCTAATATGAAAAAAGCAAAGTGTACATGCAAAAAATCATGTGCACTTTATTCCATGCATTTGGGTGGCTAGTACAAGCACAGTTAGTCAGGCAATAACTGAAGTTTGATATGCTAGCGTGTACTTTACTAAGCTACTTGGAGGTGGGGAATACAGTTTACTGTGCTACTCAGAAGTATTTTGGAGAAGCAGAAAACAAAAGGTTTTCATGTATAATGTATCATGGTGGTTAGGCCAAATTCAATTAATGAAGTATTCAGTACCAGGTTTTATATTGTCTTTCTGATACATGTTTGTATTCATATTATATGATACTGCTGGTCACATAGAAGAATTTATTTGAATTTTTTTTTGGTTTGGAATTAATAGAAGAATTTGTTTTGAGAATGTTATTATGCAGGTATGTAAGTAGGCCTATAATACTTTCCAAAAAGGGATTATCGTTCTATTGATGATTTTGTATTCATATTGCATTCATTTTGTATTCATAATATGTGATACTACTGGTCACATAGAAGAATTTATTTGAATTTTTTTGGTTTGGAGTTAATAGAAGAATTTGTTTCGGGAATGTTATTATGCAGGTATGTAAGTAGGCCTATAATACTTTCCAAAAAAGAAATTATTATCCTATTGATGAGTCTGAAATAAAGGAAGACAAACAGAAACTGAAAATAGCTATTTGTATAGTACTGCACATTTGTATTACACTATATACCACATCTGTAATGAGTATTAAGCATATATGCAAAATGTCAAGAATGTTTTTGTGGTAGTTTAGACTCAGTTTTTTTTACTCAGAGTGTAGATTTCTGGTACAAGAATAAGGAAATTTAATAGGTTTCATGAAAAGCATGTCATTAAATGAAAATCATGGAAAATTCATAATGTAAACAAAGCAACAAAATCAGGAAAATCCCATCTCAAATCTGAAATTAATTTAAATAATAATAACTTGTTACTGAAATATTATAATTGTAGAATCCAATAGCGTCATATTTGTTTATAAATGAGGGCTTAACTGAAAAGTATGGTAATAAGAAAAGTTCAGGCTTTGAGAAGTTTCTGTTGCACATAGAAAAACTATATAAAGAGTTCCAATGAGTAATCAGACTTTTACTTCCATTTAAGGGGATATGTAAAGTTAGACACTTGTTTTTAAATGTAAACATGACTTCAGTCTTTCAAATGGTATGAGTTCTTGTAAAAAATTGTTAATTAAAATGTTTATTCTCAAGACATCATTTTGTAAGAAGAAATACAGCAAAGGAATGTACAAAGGAGAATTTCAGTCTAAAATATGAAAACCAGCCCATCAAAGATAGATGTCAATGACCATCTAAAACTATTGTACTAGACCATGAACAAAGCTCTGATTGAGTTTGTAAGTATTGCTTTCCAGTGACAATTTGACAACTATATTGTGCAACAGTGTTTGTTTAGCAAACCAGATGTGCTCTGATAATGAATCATGATGCTTGTTCTATTCAAAAATATTCCCCTACATGTTGAGATCTTGAAGAATGAAATATAAATATTGATGTAGTGAATTTGGTAACTTTACTTACATATGGGATCATGTTTCATCATGATAGTGCACCTGCTTTCACAGCAGCTAAACTGTAAGTATTGTATAATGTGTTCTAAGGTTAAAAAATCTGCATAGTTGGCTTAAAGCCCATATTGGGACTAATATATATAAATTTTTTTCTCTGAAAGTGAAGAAATGCATAGGCTGGAATTTTTTTCAAGGAGGCATATAAAACAGCCATCATTATGTGGTTTGAGAGGATGTACAGATGGAATTAATAGAAAAAGGCACTACACTCTGAAAATGGTCTATGAGTAAAATACTGTTAATCACAAATAATATCTTCATACTCCCATAATCATGTTTGTGACTAAATATAATCCAAACAGCATACTTCTAAACTTTTTAAAAATGGTTTTAAATAGTGAGAGTTCTAATCATACTAGGCAGTATACACATTACTGGTTGTGGCTTATAGCTGCATTCTGATGAAGCAGGTCATACTTGTACTTACTAACATTGTGATTTATCAGTTAAGCAGTAACAAATCAACCCTAACTTTACAATAATTTATTATACTTTTGTGACACTGAATATATTGTATTACACCAAAAGAACTGTTATCATTACTTGTTTGTCGAAATTATATACGGAGGGAGTAACAAAGATGCATGGCACAAATTGCAGGACACATTCCTCTCATGTAGAAGAAGAAGTTATGTTGTATGAACATGAGTCTAGAAACAGTTTGTTTCCTTGTTACAACTCATTTTCTCCAACTCAGTAATCATGGGAAACAAACAAGGACAGAATGTTAGAATCATGGAACACTTGGTGATGTCTTTTTATGTTGTGCATTCCCAGTGTTTTGTTTTATGTGTCCTTGTTGCCATGCAACATATGTCATTGCTTCTTTACAGGTAACATTAACTGTTACAGTGACCAGTATGACCATTGCAGGTACATGAGTTACTATGTACAGTTAATCAGAGACTTGGCTCATATAGTGGCAGTGTACAAAAATGCAGAGATGGCGGATGCCCATTTGATGTATGGATCAGCTGGTGGCAATGGCACTCACACTCGATGTTTGTAGCGGGGGAGATTTCCAGAATGAAGGTGCTCTGACAGGGAAACATTTGAAGTCACTGATCATTGACTTAGGGAACATGGGGCATTTAAGCCCAATACTCATGATCGAGGAAGGCCTAGAAGGATGAGGACTCTGCAGTGGGAGGCAGCAATTCTTCCTGCAGTTGATGACAACCCTAGTGTCAATACAAGACCTGTGGCTGCAACACTAAATGTTGACCACATGACTGTCTGATGAGTGTTACATGAGGACCAGCTGTATCTGTACCATTTACACTGTGCACAGGCACTATCAGCAATTGATTTTCCTGCACAGGGCAGTAGGGATGTAATTCATCTTCATGCCACACATGCCAAATTGTGAAATGGCTTCTACCCATTTTCCATGCAACGTGCCATGACCTTGTTGAGAGTGTATTTTCCAGTAGTGTTAATGTCTCCTCTTCAAGGTCTTGTGTATGCACTGTGAGTTGATGACTGCATCTGTCAGATCTTTGCACCTGTAACACAAAATGAATACACCAGGTTTCGAAGTAGGCCTTAAATGCACATGTGCTGTTTCAAGAATGTACCAGTGGAAAACACTTCAAATGAACCTGTTACTTTTACAGATCTGTGTATGGCAATAAATGTGCATGGATATGGCACTCATTGATTTGGAAAACACTGAGCGTACAAATGTTGGGCAGCGTAAGCATTTTCATTTTGCCACTGTATATGTACTGTACATGTCTGCCTTTTTCTGCCAAGAATAGTGCTCTATTTCCTGTCTGCTCCGCACAGTAACAAACACAAGAATGTTCCTGTTTGATAACAAACTGATGCTGGGTGAACCAGGCTCTGCAGTGTGCACAAATGCTGCCCTCTATACAGCACCTAAAAAACAGGCATTTGCACAGTCAAAATCAATACATTCATGCCCCAGTATGAGGCAGAAAACCTGTAGTGTTGTCCCACCTGGGATATCAACTATGTCAACTACAACGTTTTGCAAATAAAGTTCATAAAACTTCAACCCAATGTCTCTTTTACTTTGATGTCACAAATACATTGAAATTGTTGCCCTGCAGACCTGCTACCATTACAGCTCAGATGGCATGTTGTGTGCCTATCCTCCTGATGGCATGTGATGCTGTTCGTGTATGGGGTGTGTAAGGAAGGAGAAGACAGACGAGAAGGGGATTGGGGGAACCTGTATGCCATACTGCAGCAGGGTACTCTGTTAAATGTTATAATTCATATACAATTGTAGCTTAATTGGTAATTTTTAGACTACCAATCCATGGTGATATACACCTTTGGGAGAGGTGGGAAGTCAGCTGTGCTGGAGGATATAATTAAGTTGTTCCAGTCTCCATCCTTGAAGGACTTGGATTCTACACTCAGCTATAAACTGACCCATTGTCACTCACAGCTATCATTGTCACATGATTATTCCCATTTTAAAGTTTTTCTAATGAAGACAATTTTCACATTTTTAAGCTGTAAGTTCTGCACAAAACTACATTTTGCAAGTAAATTGCTTATGTATTATTAACAGCACATTATAAATATGTATAAACATAAAATGAAAGATATGTATTGCTTAACCTCAAAATATTTCAATATTCAGTAGTTACACATAGTTTATCATTACATTCACAATTTCTCTCATAACAGTAAGTGAACAACTAAAGTAAATTCCACCCCTTCTTCAAATTCTTCATTCCCTTGTCATATAAAACATTAATTAAAGTAGATGATTCTTCAGCACTTGCCTTCAGGCAGTCTCAAGCACTCTTTTAATAACCTGCTGCCATTCTGTCTATTTATTGGTGCTGTATCATCTGAACAAGACACAGCCAGGGCAAAAGCACCATAGGTGCAAAGATGCAAACTGCTTCCAGTGCCTTAGAGACTCGCCACTTGTGTAAGCTCCACCAGGACCACAGATAGCACTGAGGATGAAGATATCAACTTCACCTTGGCCAATTGCTAGCCGAGCATAATCTGCCAATGACCAGAGGCCTACTTGGAAGATAGAAGAACAGCTCTTGCCCGCTTGCCTATAGTTTATCCTCCAGGGCTGACTTAGACAAGGAATGTCATTTAGCGAACTCTTAGAAGTGAACAGACAGTTGCTGTAGTTGCATTTGCTATGTATTGTGAAGTTTACCTATGATTATTTGCACTTAGCCATTGAGGTCCTTTTTGTGTTATATTACAAGCAGTGTTGCAGACTTCAATATTAAACTAGACACAAAGATAAGTAAACTTTTAAACTCATTTGTGGGACTTTGTTACTAATTTATTCGAGTGTTGTAGAACCTTTGTGCTCCTATCCTGTTACCTGATCCTGGGGCATAGCTCTGCAATAGTGGCAGCGAGATATTCTTAGTGGTGTATTGCACCAGAAGCTGCTTCACAAACTCATAAACCTGGCCTCCACAGCAGTAGGGATGAGGCTTTTACGAAACTGGCGACAAGGCTTTCAAAAATTGGTTTGTAGTTTTCACAATGCCATCACTTACAGTGTTTTATAAAGATACTTTCCCATGATACAGAGCCATTGTTGAATTTTTTACCTATCCTTTACACCTGAAGCAATGTCACAATATTCTCATGAGCAGTTTCTGCTAGAGGGACTCTATGCTTGACCCATTTCATTTTTCCATCCAAGCAAAGAAGGGAAAGCAGAAAGGTGGAAGGAGTATATAGAGGGTTTATACAAGGGCGATGTACTTGAGGACAATATTATGGAAATGGGAGAGGATGTAGATGAAGAGGAAACGGGAGATATGATACTGCGTGAAGAGTTTGACAGAGCACTGAAAGACCTGAGTCGAAACAAGGCCCCCGGAGTAGACAACATTCCATTGGAACTACTGACGGCCTTGGGAGAGCCAGTCCTGACAAAACTCTACCATCTGGTGAGCAAGATGTATGAAACAGGCGAAATACCCTCAGACTTCAAGAAGAATATAATAATTCCAATCCCAAAGAAAGCAGGTGTTGACAGATGTGAAAATTACCGAACTATCAGTTTAATAAGTCACAGCTGCAAACTACTAACACGAATTCTTTACAGACGAATGGAAAAACTAGTAGAAGCCGACCTTTGGGAAGATCAGTTTGGATTCCGTAGAAATATTGGAACACGTGAGGCAATACTGACCTTACGACTTATCTTAGAAGGAAGATTAAGGAAAGGCAAACCTACGTTTCTAGCATTTGTAGACTTAGAGAAAGCTTGTGACAGTGTTGACTGGAATACTCTCTTTCAAATTCTAAAGGTGGCAGGGGTAAAATACAGGGAGCGAAAGGCTATTTACAATTTGTACAGAAACCAGATGGAAGTTATAAGAGTCGAGGGACATGAAAGGGAAGCAGTGGTTGGGAAGGGAGTGAGACAGGGTTGTAGCCTCTCCCCGATGTTGTTCAATCTGTATATTGAGCAAGCAGTAAAGGAAACAAAAGAAAAATTCAGAGTAGGTATTAAAATTCATGGAGAAGAAATAAAAACTTTGAGGTTTGCCGATGACATTGTAATTCTGTCAGAGACAGCAAAGGACGTGGAAGAGCAGTTAAATGGAATGGACAGTGTCTTGAAAGGAGGATATAAGATAAACATCAACAAAAGCAAAACAAGGGTAATGGAATGTAGTCTAATTAAGTCGGGTGATGCTGAGGGAATTAGATTAGGAAATGAGACACTTAAAGTAGTAAAGGAGTTTTGCTATTTGGGGAGCAAAATAACTGATGATGGTCGAAGTAGAGAGGATATAAAATGTAGACTGGCAATGGCAAGGAAAGCGTTTCTGAAGAAGAGAAATTTGTTAACATAGAGTATAGATTTAAGTGTCAGGAAGTCATTTCTGAAAGTATTTGTATGGAGTGTAGCCATGTATGGAAGTGAAACATGGACGATAAATAGTTTGGACAAGAAGAGAATAGAAGCTTTCGAAGTGTGGTGCTACAGAAGAATGCTGAAGATTAGATGGGTAGATCACATAACTAATGAGGAAGTATTGAATAGGATTGAGGAGAAGAGAAGTTTGTGGCACAACTTGACCAGAAGAAGGGACCGGTTGGTAGGACATGTTCTGAGGCATCAAGGTATCACCAATTTAGTATTGGAGGGCAGCGTGGAGGGTAAAAATTGTAGAGGGAGACCAAGAGATGAATACACTAAGCAGATTCAGAAGGATGTAGGTTGCAGTAGGTACTGGGAGATGAAAAAGCTTGCACAGGATAGAGTAGCATGGAGAGCCGCATCAAACCAGTCTCAGGACTGAAGACCACACCACCACCACATATCACGGATTTGCAGAAGTTGGGACTACTATACACAAAATTTCAGAAATGCTGTCAGACTGATATGTTGCTGCTTCATTCAGTTTGTAAAACCCAATAAGAATATTTACTTTGATTATAAAGGTTGCAATATATGCAGAAAATTCACAGGAGAAAAAATTACCCCAGTTGTGCACTGCTAGCACAGTGAGAAAGACTAAAGTATAGAAAGGTAATATTTCAGAAAGGCACAAGAAATTAAGTAATAACTTCCACGTGACCCAAAAATCTAACAATGCACACTGCTCCAAATAAAGCCTCAATATCAGGTTTTATTTATGATTTGACCAATGAAAGATGCTTCAGCTGCAAGTAAAGATAACAAAGAAAGCATTGCTAGATCAGCACTTCAATATCTTTAAAATACATTGAAATACTTCAATGACATCATGAATGTTAGTTTTTTTCCAAGCTTGAGCAATTGGGGATTGAAGAAACTTTGTTAATGCTTGCCAAATATGAGAGTTGACACTACAGTTTACTATAAACAACTGCTGCCTAACATTTACTAATCAAGCAGTTATTTGTTTTCATTTTACATATGTACTGCAAAAATAAGAAGTACTTATGGTAGTCTGTATGCCCTCTACCACTTGTGCACAAAACATTACAGTCCCAAGTCTATACAATACCAAATACTTCTGCATACCAAATACGGTGTCCACATGTAGATGAAATGTTGATTCATGTAGAACAAGAAACAGGAACTTATTGAACATTCATTGGAATTGATTAATAAAAATTAAAAAAATTAATTTCACAGCCTAATGTCCCACTGTGGGTAGTGATGCAATGATCACTCACCAGCTGACCTGAGTGTGAGATCTAACAGTTTCCATCTAGCCTATTATTTAATGAAGCCACATTTACAATGTGCTTTAATTATGTATGGGGTGATTATAATTAAAATTAAACTTTCAAACCTCTGTAGAAATAACAACACTGGTCAGAATGACATCAAATTGCAACAGAATATTATCGGAGAAGGGGAAAAACGTATGGCAGATCAAGAAATAAATAGTTACAAAATGTAGCAATAGATGGCACTGTAGTCATCATAATTTAATAGTGGTCAACTACAAAAGACAAATGAATCATTCAAAAATGCCTCAGGGGTATGTTTGACATTAAATAAACTGTACTACTCAGTGTGCATGGGTGTACTTGTTTGATACTGTTAATTATGTAAGCCCATCCACCACAGCAAGGTCATATCACATCAGGTGGGAAAAATCAGTTTTTAATTGTCCTGAGGCCAAAAACCACATAAAAAGCATAAATCACATCAATTTTTAATTGTCCTAATGCCAAAAACTGAATAAAAAGCATCAGTCAAAATCAAATCAGATTATTAATTTCCATGTGACTGGCGCAAAAGCTGTTCAATGTGCTGTCCACCATTTTCCACTAAAAGTTGAAATCGAGAAACAGTGTGTTCCACAACTGATCAAAGTGTTTCTGGAGTCATGTTCAGAACGAGTTGCACAATGCGTGCCTTCAATGCTGCTAAGTTTGCAATGGGAACACTGAACACATCTTTCAGATAGCCCCACAGCCAGAACTCACACAGATTGAGATCAGGTGATTGGGATGGCCAGGCTGTAGGGAAATGGTGGCTGATAATTCTAACATTTCCAAAATGGCGCTTCAGCAGTTCTTAACTGGATTTGCAATGTAAGGAGGTGTGCCATCTTGCATAAAAATGATCCCATTCACACATTCACGCGGTTGGAGAGCTGGAATGACACGGTTGCACAAAAGGCACTCATAGCGCTTACCAGTGACGGTGCAGGTAACAGGACCGGAAGCACCTGTCTCTTCGAAAAAATATGTTCCTATGATAAATGATGCTGTAAACCCGCACCACACAGTGACCTTTCCAGGATGAAGTGGTACTGGTTGATTTGCGTGTGTATTTTCTGTTGTCCATATTCAACAGTTCTGTGTATTAACATATGCTGTCAGATGGAAGTGGGCTTTGTCCACAAAACCTTACACGGCCAATAATGTCCATTTCCATCCTAGCAAGAAGTTCTAAAGGAAAGGTCTGTCTTGCTGGCAGATCAACAGGAAGCAACTCATGCAGATGGGTAATTTTGAACGGATAGCACAGAAGGATGTTTCATAGGATTTTATGCACCATGCTCACTGGTATGTCCAATGTTCAGGCAATTCTCCGTGCACTACACGTTTGCCCACCACCACTCATCTCCTTCTGAATTGCTGTGGCCACTGCTTCCACTGATGTCAAATCAATTCATTTCCTCCCTCTACCAGGTTGCACACCGAAAGAACCTGTTTTTCAAATTTCTGAATCATTTTCTCCAGACACACGGCAGTCATTGGACCAATGCCTTTCTTCTTTATTGGATTTCAATTCCCCCTCCCCAGAGGGAGGTGTGGGCTGGCAGCATCATAAAATGCTGCTCTACAGCCTCCAGAAAAGTTAAAAAACATAATAAGAACAGAAACAAACAAGAAAATCAGGTGATAAAACGGTGACATTGTAAAAAAAAAACTGTAAAATGGCGGTAAGTTGCGGAATTTAAAATATGAAAACACTGCTGTGACAATGAGGATGAAGACACACAAGTAGACAGGCACAACTAAAAAACACAGCAACAGTCTGGTTTCTGTCTGTACGAGATAGAAAAAACACAAATAGCGACAGGATGGCGGCCGATCGCAACACTGAAAGGGGACGCACAACACTGAACACTCACTTACAACAGCACTATACAGGTGACACGGCAGCAGATGGAGGGGGGGGGGGGGGGGGAGGACCCTTACCTATGAGGGGGAAAAGGGGGCAGGAGAGGAAAAGAAAAAACGGTGAGCCGATAGAGGGAGGGGACATAGAAAAGGGGGGGGGAGGGGCTGGGTGGAAGCGAGATGGAATGGGAAAGGTAGTGGAGGCGAGAGCAGAAAGGACTCAGGGGAGAAAATGGAGGCAGAGAGGGTAGGCGGGGAAAAAACAGGATGGAAGGGGGGGAAAAAGGAGCCCGGGGAAAGGACAAAGGAAAGGAGAGGGAGGTGAGGATCAGAGTTGATAGGAGGGATAAATGGAAGGAGAGAGGGAATTATCCAGGAGGGAGAGTTGATGGAAGCCACCTTGGGAAAAGAGATGTAGGGTGTAGAGATGGAGGGTAGGGGGGACACAACAGTGAAGGAGCGGCAGAGGGCGGGGGTTGGAGAGGAGAGGAGCAACCAGGGGATGAGGGGGATCAAGGCACCGGGAGGTGTAGAGTATGCGGATATGTTCGAGGAATAGGAACAGATGGCGGAAAGGAATCAGGTCATAGAGGATCCGCGTGGGGACAGGAGGCGTATATGGAAGGCAAGGCAGAGTGCGTGGTGCTCGAGGATCTGGAGTGACTTATAGAATCTGAGGGGAAGGGGGGTCAGATATCCAGCCGGGACTGGCATAACAGAGGATGGGACGAATTGAGGATTTGTAGGAGTGGAGGATGGTAGAGGGGTTCAACCCCCATGTCCGGCCTGAGAGGAGTTTGAGGAGTCTGAGGGTGGTTGTGGGCTTTGGATTAGAGTGGAGATGAGGTATCCAGGTGAGATGATGATCAATGGTGAGGCCAAGGTAGGTGAGGGTGGGGGAGAGATGGACAGGACAGGTGCAGATGGTAAGGGAGAAATCAAGGAACCGGAAGGAGTGAGTGGTACGACCTACAGTAATTGCCTGGGTCTTGTAAGGACTGATTTTCAGGAGCCACTGGTTACATAATGCGGCAAAAAGGTCAAGGTGATTCTGGAGAAGGTGTTGCGACTGTTGGAGGATAGGAGGGAGGGCAAGGAATGCGGTGGCATACTGCAGGAGGTGTACTGGAGGGGAGGGTTGGGGGATATCTGCCGTTTACAGGAGGTAGATGAGAGGGGAGAGGACAGAGCCCTGGGGCACACCTGCAGAGGGGTAGAAGATGGGGGAATTGGCGTTATGGATGGTAATGTAGTAGGGGCAGCAGGAGAGGAAGGAGGCAATCAGATGGACGTAGTTGAGAGGAAGAGCAGAAGTCTGGAGTTTAAACAGGAGACCGGGATGCCAGATACAGTCGTAGGTCTTTTCGAGGTCAAAGGAGACACAAATGGGAGAGTAACAGGAGTTAGGCTGGAGGGAGAGGAGACAAGTGAGGCGTAGGAGTTGGTCATCAGCAGAGAAGGAAGGTCGAAAGCCACATTGGGTGTTGGGAAGGAGGTGGTTTCGGTGGAGGTGGTGATGGATGCGCTGGGTAAGGATGGATTCCAAGAGCTTGCCGAACACTGAGGTGAGACATATAGGGCGATAGGAAGAGGCATCAGATGGCGGCTTGTTGGGTTTGGAGAACGTCAGGATACGGGAGGTTTTCCACAGGTCAGGGTAGAAGCTGGTGGCAAGGATTATGTTTGTAGAGGGTGGCAAGGACTGCAAGGAAGGAAGGAGGGCAGTGTTTGAGGTGGCAGTAGGTAACACGGTCATGGCCGGGAGCAGTGTTGTGTTTAGTGCGGAGTGTGAGGCTGATGTCCCGTGTAGTGATGGGAGTGTTAAGTTCAGGTGGTGGTATGTGGTCCAAGCACTAGAAGCTAGGAGCAAGGGGACTAACAGAGGTATTTGTACAGTCGATGACGTCGCGGAAGAGGGAATTATCAAATTGGGGATCATCTGGGATGGAAAAAACATTGGATAGGTGAGAGGCAAAGTGGTTTGCCTTACTGAGGTTGTCAGGACAGGGACGGCCATCAAGGAGGAGAGGGTACTGGGGGGTTGGGCGGTTCCCAGTAAATCAATAGAAAGCAGACCAATACTTGGAAGATTTTATCGGGAGCGCGGTGTTGAGTTGTGTACATGTCTGTCGCCATGCACGGCGTTTCCTCACAGTATGCAGGTTGTGGATGTGTTGGTGTAATTGCTGGTGGCAAGTGAGTGTGTCCCGGTCATGAGTGCAGAGAAAAGAGCAGTGTAGGTGGCGGGATTCATGAAGGAGAAGGACGACCTGTGGGGGCAGGGCTGGGCAGTGAGGGTGGGTGGATGGCTTTGGTAGGGATATGGGTGGCAGCAGCGTAGGACAAGGTCTGGTGCTGGAAGGCAGCAGTGCAGGAGGTATCATCAGGAGATTAGAGGGTAAGGTCATGGCCTTTGACCTGGGTGTGAATGGAGTCCCAGTAGGCATCCCAGTTGGCACGGGAGTAATCACGGACAAGTTTAGGAGGGATGTCAGGGCGATGAGAGGGAAAGGAATGGCAACCATTAGGGATAGTGAGGAGAACGGGAGCATGGTCACTGCCAATGAGGTCAAGGACATCAGCGGTGATGTGCCCAAGGAGGTTGGGAGAGGCAGGGATCACATTGGGAGTGGTGTTGGATTCGGGTCGGGTGTGCTGGGGGAGGGGAACCAGGTCTCTCTGGAGCGTGGTGATAAACCGATGCCACCCCTGGAGGTCGGCAGGAGCACGACTGTGGGTATTGAGGTCGGCAGCAATCACGTAGGTGGAGGAGGTGCAGTCAGTGTGGGCCAGGAAATCATACAGGATGGGGGTTCGAGGGTGGACATAAATGGTGGCACAGGTGATGGTAAGGGTGGGGAAGAAGAGGTTGAGGGTGAGATGCTCAGCAGGATTTTGAAAGTTTAATTATAATCACCCTGTATTTAGAGAAACCTGCATTTACTTCCTGTAAGACTATCAAGACTTAGTCCTAAATGAAATTCTATCTCCTTGGTGGATATAGCTTTTGGATTGGAACATAACCACTTGGTGTAGATTTCTAGTAGAGTGATGGATACAGGCATTCAACAGTACTGTTAGAAGTGAAGCATCAATTTTTGCCTGGTTATTGTGGCATTTAATAATCATTAAAAATTGTGGAGATACAAAATAATTTTATGCATTTTTATCATGGAAATGTGGCTCCAACAAGAACCATGTGCTGCCTACCTAAAATTCACTGTGAAATTCTACAGTAGTTGTGACATATATAAAATATTATCTGGCTGAAATTGAATCACATGCTAGTGAGTATTTCAATGGGTTTTGCAAATCACTTGCTATTTTTAAGTGCTCAAAAGAACAGTGAAGACATACTTTATAGTGCATGTATTTTCTCTTTTTTCACATGTAAATGCTAAGAAACATCACAGACTCATTTTTATGAGTAATTCATATCTCTGTACATTGCTTCTTCATTTCTTTCCTTCTTTGTTTCTTTATTTTTAAATAATTGCACAAACGACACTATAACTGAGAAACTGTTCATTTGGCCACAGAGTGGACTGAATATCTGCCTTGAAAGATTGGAGAAAGACAAATTTTAAGTGTGTCTTATTTTCGGTTTGCTTCAACACATTAATGTTTTGGTCTTGTATCATGTAAGAAAGTAGTAGTTGCTTTATGAATTCATCTATGTGATATATTTAACCCCCTCTAAAATAGTATTTGAGATTCAAATGTTATTACAGAGTCTTACTGGGCACATACAAGAAAAGATACGTCCATTGGTGGTGCCAGCTATTCTTGAACATGAACCCAAATGGAGCTTGTCAAGTATACAGCCATTGGAGACACTCTTGCAGGAATTAAATTCTATTCATAAAATTATGCAGTGCCATAGTGTTGACTCAGAGATTATTCTCCAGATATTTAGGCAGGTGAGGTGCCAAATTTTTTTTAGCAGTTAACTATATAGCCCTTGGCTAGAATGAATCTGATATTTACACTTGGTTTTTAAAGTATTGTGCATAATACAGATTGCGGTCTCAAGTGAACTGCAAAATAAAAACAAAAGAAACTGTCTCTAAAAATGTTACCATATTATATGAACTTGTGTATTTTTCTTTTACAGATTTTTTACTTCATCTGTGCCATTTCACTGAATAACCTACTGCTTCGAGAGGATTTGTGTCATTTGACTAAAGGATGGCAGATAAGGCATAATCTGTCACATCTTGAACAGTGGTGGTGTGACACAACAAGAAAGTCATTGCCCGTCTTCTCAATAGATTTTTTGAAGGTTAGAGTTGTTTGTTTATGTCACTTTTTACAAATGTATCTAACTTTTGCAGTAATTACTAACCAAACAAAAACTTTATGCAACCAGAACTCTGTTTTTATACAGTAAGGTACACTGGAATGTTTTCCTGACCTCCATATGAATTTTTCTGTAGTTATTGTATTTTTAATGGTAGTTTTTTATGCAGTTTTATTATCAGAATCTTCTGCTGTCATATTAATACAGCTTTGTTACACACACACACACACACACACACACACACACACACACTGTATATGCTGTTCTCCAATGACTCAGTGCCTGTACTGTTCCATGAGTGGTCTCCACTCCTAGATTATTAACATTCTGGCAGAACTTTCCTTACTATATTTTTGTCAGATCATTAGTTTTTTTATCAATGCTGTACTAATTTCTAAGATAGATTCTATTGTTTTATGCAAGGATGAATCTAAAAATTAACATAACATTGTGTGTAAAAAGGCTTTCACTTATGGAATCTATTCTGTTTTGCCAAATGAATCAGATTATCAATTTAGGGAAACTCATACTGTTGCTTTCAATCCTATATTTTGTCAGAAAGGTAAAACTGTTTTAGACTGTTCCATAACTGAAGATGAGCTTTCATCTGATTAGGTTGCAAAATTCTATTTACCTGGTTCTTTGTTGCAATTGGTTTTGAACAGTGTTGAAGTCTCATTTCTTGCTGAACTGAGAGACCATACTGAGAACTGATCTCAGGAAGAAGAGATTTAAATAATGCAAACAAGACAACCCAATATTTTGGCACTACATTGTAGGTGGTGGCCAGTTAAAGTTTCATAGTTCACAGTATATGCAGATAAAAGAAAGAACATCTCCTGTTTTGTAATTCCATAAAGAAGTAAAATCACCTAACTAATACACGGCTTCAAAGATTTGAACACAGTTCACAGTGGCAGAATATATGGTGACAGAATTATGATTGTATCAGTGCACATGACAGGATTTACAGTATTGTTACCTGCATACTTAACACAAAACATCAAACAGTTTGCATATCTTTAGTACTTTTGACGTTAATGTTTACTAGTTCACCAGTGATTTCAAAATTCAAAGATATTTCACAGTTTCATATTTTTTACAGACACTGTTGTTGAGCATAGTATACGAAGGCACAAAATTTCACCATAACCGTCACAGAAAGGTGAGCCCTAGGCAAGCAATATGCAGGCTTTAACAAGAAGTGACACATATATGTTATTCATGTGTCATTCTAACTTGATCTGAAATAGAGATGTTAGCAGTGTGTTTCTCAGATGTGAACTTTCCTGCGATCTGACACAGAGATGTTAACTGTACACTGGCCAACTGTGAACACGCAATTTTCAGAGGGAGTTGACTACATAAAGACAGACTTAAGGTAAAAAACTAAACTCTGTCTGACCAGGCCTTTGAAGTTCCAATGGTACTGACTGACCACCACATGATCCTCAGCTGATAGGCATCACTGGATGCAGATATGGAGTAGTATGTGGTAAGCATACTGCTCTCCCAGCCATTGTCAGTTTTCATGACCAGAGCCACTACTGCCCAGTCAAGTAGCTCCTCACTTGGTCTCACAAGGGCTGAGTGTACCTTGCTTGCCTATAGCGCTTGACAGGTGTGGATGGTCACCCACCTAAGTGCTAGCCAAGCCCAACAGCTCATAACTTTGATGATCTGACAGAAACCAGTGTTACGTCTGTGACAAGGCCATTGGCTGAGAGATGTAAGAACATGATGTGAATTCTGAAATTACATAATGCTTTGAAATTCAGCTAGGCTAGATTTTACCATTTAGCATGCATTCTAAGACTTCACTATCATTTGTTTATGGAAAATGTTCAGCTTAGTAATTCACAAAAGTACAACAAACATAACTATTACACTGTTTCTGAAATCCCCCATTAACAAGTATAACATCCATCTTGAAATAAATAATTTATTATTCTAAATTATTCCAAATCATAATTACTAACTGGATTAATTAACGGGATATGATGTCTGATTCAGAAAAAAATTATAGCTCTAAACTTATATTATCATAATTTGGAATCTTACAGTCATTAAAGCAAAATAGGTGATTGACATTTGGAGAATTTGAACTTCTGATGATGATTATCTTGTAAGTAAATTACTTTTAGCTGATTCCAAACACTGTCTTGAAGAGATGGGAATGCCTGATTTCTAATGAGTGATAACAATACCTCTTTTGCTGTATAGTACATCACTAAGTTCTTCCATTACATGATGTTCTCATAACTTTAATTACTGTAAAATGGGGTGTCTTGAGACACAGGAGTGATTTGAGACAGAACAACATATATTCATAATACTATATTTTATCACTATTTAGTTCATATAACAAATATTTTTATTCTTTGATTGGTTTGCATGTAACATCAACTTCCACACTGAGGTTACTTTATTTTTATAAGAATAATTTTGGCAACCTCATGTGATTTGTTAACAGGAAGGAGAATATTATCTTTTTTCTATGTCCATCCTTGTAATAGATTGTTGCAAGAACTCTGGCTATCCATTATGAAATGAAAACTAAAACACCTGCAGCCATCTCTTTTGCATTCAATTTTTTTATGCAACCAGTTTCAGAGTTCCATTACACCATATTAACCCTGGAATAGTCATGTGGATGATATATGTCACCCTGAAATTTCCTTTTTTCTTACATTATCAGCTGTATGGGTTGTCCAAGGATACAGGGTACTTTTCTGGCTCAATATTATGTAAAAATCAATGCCTATTTCTTTCAGGCACTGTTTATAATGTGTATGTTTTACAGATTTTTTTGTTGATATCAGGTAATGCAGCACACTTTCTAAACAAATTAGAATTATTTTGAATATTTTTGAACCTGCTTAGGGTTGTTAAAAAAATTACAAAGAAATTGATACAATTTGTTTCCGAAATGCTTACTCAAATTGAGGTACCATTTAATCCAATGTTAAACATTTGAAGAAGATCAAATTTTTACCAGATATGCATGACATGATGGCTGAGGTACTAGACCTTTTTAATTCCACCTACTATGCATATTACAAGGATAAAAAATATCACATCTGACATTTTAATTTTTATAATTTTTTTCCTAATAAAAATGTTATTTTTCCTATAATTTAGTTGATTCTGCAATGAAGCTTAGGTCTACTACATAAGTATGGACTATTGCAAGATACAGAAAAAAATAAGAGCAATGCTTTATAAACTTTAGGAAATATTTGTACCTGAATTCTGAAAAACATAACTTGTGGGAAATTGCGAATGAAGATATGAGTCTAATTAAAATGTGCCTCAGAACATTCCTCAAGCATAGTGTTCATCTGCAGCATTTCTTCATCTTCAAGCTTCCTCTTGGCTTTCCTTTTAGCACTTTTTGCTTCTTTGGTAACTTGAAGAGTGACTCTTTCACCTTCATGCACCTGTTGCCTGTGGCACGCAAGCAATTGATCTTCCATATTAGAGCCACATTTTATGCCTAAATTTCTCAGGACTTCCAACCTTCCTATCACTCCATCATTGAAACATATCGCTGCATCTAGTATACCAACTTTTAACATATATAGTCCTACAAAAACATTCTTGGGTAATCTTTTACATATGCAATGATTGAAACTTTCATTTACTATGCAAAAAATGGTCACTCAGGTCTCTAAATATTGGTTTTATTTAATTCATGACAGGCTCAGGAAGAGAATGCTTGTGATGGTATATTTAACCACTTACTTTTGCTTTTTGGTAACCACACCAAGAATCTGCTCCTTTAGGGCAAAGTCCATGAACAGGGTGGTTATCTGTCGACAACTTATGAAATTAGGTGGCCCATACAGCTTTTCTCATTGCTGTGCCATCATTCAGAGGTGCAGTTCATCTAATAGCCTGTCCATAATAAATCTGAAGAAGATCTATTTCAGTTTCTGTCAATCTGCATTGGCCAGATAGAGATTTTTCATTAGATAGCAACTTTCCCTTCATTTCTCTTCATAGCTTCTTCAGTCAAGCACCTATCCTCTTTTGCATGTCCACAACACTCCAGTTTTGTTACCAAGGTATCACCATAAACATTGAACTCATTAATTTTATTGAAAGCTTTAGAGTCCCCATCGCTATTCATGACCGTAACTTTAAAATTTGAAATATATAGCTCATTTTTCATTTGAAACCTTATAATGTATATATCAATGTAATCAGGGAAGATTATAGAATTTAATAAAGTTATTAAAATTTTTTGATTTTTCTACCATTTATAAGTACTCTGTATACTTAAAGATCAGCACTCCACTATTGTTGTTTGAACATGGCTCTTCTTAGGGGGTACAAAGCTCAATTTATCCACATTGTGTGCTCTGGTTGACAACTGCCACCCATCTGACTATTGATGTTACCATTTCTGTTTCTATTTCAATAAGTAACTTATTTATTTTTCAGTGTTTAATGCCTATACTATTGGGCTTATACTAAATATTGCAGTAGTATGCTTCACATTGCATTTATATTTCTATTCATTTTTTTTACATTTTATTTGAATCTTTACAGTCATGGTTACTAGTAATATTCAAATGTCTGTACCAAATAAAAGGGGAATGTCTAGGAAACATCAAATCCAGTAACAGTGTTGTATTCGTTTGATGAACTCAGTGATGCAGAGGAGGATCTCATCTTCTAGGGTGATTCTGAAGATGAGCAACACAATTTACTCCTCAGAGTCCACCATACAACTACTGAGCAAGAGATTTCAAAGGATAAAGAAGAGGAGTTTTAACTGGTGATGCAAATGAAACATATTACTTGTGTAAACATAAGACCCCAAAATGGCTGAAACAGAAGCCCCCAAACAACACACATACTCAAGCATACAGTATAATTACACATCGGCATAGACCATAGAAAGGAGGTCGAGAAATAAATTCTGAAGATGGCTTGTTTTGGTTTACTGTTACCATTTTGGGGTAATTGTTCTTTTTGGCAATTCATACCTAGCAAACATGCTAAGTACAGGCTGCATACATTTGCTTTAGTTGATGCTAAATATATACAGTAACAGAAGGAACCTATGTTGATTCACAGCCTGATGCACCTTATAAACAAAGCAGTAGCCCACATAATGTAGTAATAGGAATGGTGGAGCCAACTGCAGATGCTAACAGAAATGTGACCACCAAAAACTGATTTTTGATGCATTCTCTTACTGAAGTCTCAAAGATAATGGTCTTACATGGCCAAAATAAACATGAGTAACCTTGGAGTTTCTTCCTGATAAACAGAAAAATCTTCAATTTTGAGCTTTCAAAAGGACAAGACACTTGTCATACTAATCCATGAGGAATAAAGCTGTCCTTGTTATTTGTACAATGCACCACGCCTGTGTTATCTACAGTTATACAGGGGATGGTCAAATATCTGAGATGATAACATTTTACAACATGACAAAAGCTGGCATGGATTTGGATTTACCAGCTGTCTCAGAAAATGATGTGGCATGAAATACAAGTCACTGGCATATGGTAGTATTCTAAAATCTACTAAATTTAGCTGCAATAAATAATTTTTCATTTATAAATTGGATAAAAATTAAGATGAAGCAGTGGAGAGAACTACTTTCCTAACCACTGTTGTGAGGAAACTTATGAAGCACCAAATAGAAAGGAGATGTCAAGCACCACATGTTCCTAAGGAGATCAGGAGACATGGAATTTCATTTCTTTGAATGAAAGAGACTGCAAACAGCTCACAAGAGGAAAGATAGGGAAAAGGAGTAAGATGTTATGAGTATGGTAGATCATGGGATAAATCAACCAGGAAGTGGTGTGTTAAGTGCTACAAGCGGACCTGCCTCGATAATTTGTACCAGTTGTTTGGACAGTGCAGTGCAGTGTGTCAGAAGGCAATTTTGGAAATATTGGTTTAATTGTATTAGTGAGACTCATATACAGGTGTATAGTTCACAAACTACACTTTTTCATTTTACTGCAGTATAAGTTCAATTTTGTTTGTTTTCATTAAAATAGGTAATGTGTGGATATTTTAATAAATACAGCACAATCATTATGCAAGTATTTATCATATTTTGTTTCACTGTTGTTCAAATAACATTATAAACAACCATCGGTGACAGCTGTCACACACTCAACGAATTACATAACAAAAATTCACATGACTACTGCAGGGTTAAGGCCTCTTGACTAACATAAGTTGGGAGCAATCTGATCTTGTGTGCAGTCATAACAGGAGCCAATATTAAATAACAGGTGTCCTTAGATCTCTGGTTCACGCAACATCATCCCTTCACTCATCAATTGATGGTATAGTTTCGTATAAACCAGAAATCTACAGATATTGGTTATTTAATATTGGCTCCTGTTATGACAGCACAGGAGATTGGATTCCTGCCAATTTTGTTGGTCAGGGGTCCTGAAGATGGTGTTGTGATGGAACATCGGAACTGGTTGAGTAAATAAGCTAAATGGGAAAGAGGTGGCTGCATGTGTTTTAATCATTTAATATCATCTTTGGCAGTAATTCCAAAACTTTCTGTATTTTAATAGGTGAAAAATAATTTCCGTGGATTAAAACTTTCTGGTAAGTGGCTTTAAGGTTATCAGACAAATACACAGTAATTACAATAATGGCATTTTTATGAAAGTATAAAATATGGAAATTATTTATATTGAACAGGAACTTACCTGAGATGGCTTAAGACAGTTGTTGTGTAGACATAACCTCATTACTACTCAAGATCTGTAATTTGGGTGCTGCAGCAAACACTACACATCTATGTTAAAAGAGCTGGCACATGCTAATATGTGAATAGCAGCATATAAAATTTGAACAAGGCCCTTGAAGGTGTAAAAAAATGCCATGTGAGCATTTGCAGAGCTGCTGAGAAATATTCCATACAGAAGTCTAAGCTTTCTTGTGCACTTAATGAATTCATATTATGAAAACTGATGGACAAACTTCATTGGCTTCAACAGAAGATACTTTTATGCAAAGAGAGACAACCTCACGAAATCAAAACAACACCCACTTGTAAACGGGAAGTAAGCACACGCAAAGTAAACATGATGCCTGTAAGCAAAATGTCAACTGAATCAATGCGAGTACCAGACTGCCTCACTAAGTGAGATGCATGTGTCTAAATACATGACAGGGTATGTTTCTATTGGCCACTGGGACCATGTGCTCCACAGTGGCACCCTAATGTTAGATTCGGGGCATGGAGCGCACGCAGCCATGCCTTACGGTGTGACTGCTGCAGTGACCTCTAGTGGTCATAGAGTTCTGAGCTGTCTGGCGCAGATTCGAAACCTGTGGTGCTAGATACCAGATCCCTCCCCCCCTGAAACTTGTGCCTAGGATTGAAAACATCCCAGATGGTGCCGTGATGGCTGGCAGAAGGGAGAAGACCCAGGCTCATCAACTGCCGGTGCTGAGGAGGAAGGGACGTCCGAGGTGTCCATGATGGCTGACCGAGAGGCCAGGGCATTGGAGGGAGCCTCCGATCCACCTGGGGACAGGGAGGGCCAGTGGCAGACTCACGAGGAGGTGGCAACCGGTGGCAGTGGTGGTGACTCGAGGACCACGTCTGTACCCAAAGAAGGTACAGGAGGAGGTGGCGGTGGGAGACCCACAGGGGTACACGAGCAGAGCTGGTTATAATGGCAGCAACTGAACTTTTTGATGTCTGCACTGATGTCACACACTGCCCATGGGCTATGATGACAGTGGCGGGTGTCCAACCCGCCTTTATCCCGTACACGTGGGCCCACGTGGCTGTGCCAGAGGCGTAAAGCTGAGAGGGCCGGGAGTGGGGGTGGGAGAGTGACGGCAACAGAAAATGGAGCAGAGTCAGCAGCTGTCGCCCACGGAGGAGCTCCGCCAGACTATGTTTGTCAGTTGGCATGGTGCGATATGTGCTCAAGAACAGGGTGAGGGCCGACGTGATTGGAGATGTTTTGATCACCTTTGTCAACTATTGTTTAAATGTGCGGACAAGCCTCTCTGCTGCACTGTTGGAGGAAGGGTGGAAGGGCGGGCTACAAATATGTTTGATACCGTTGGCCTGACAGAAGTCATGGAAGGAGATGCCATGAATCTGGGGACATTATCGGAGACCATTGTGTGAGGCAGGCCCTCAATGGCGAGAACCTGGGCTAGGGCCATGAGTGTGGCCTCTGTGGTGGTGGACGCCATGCAGATGATGTACGGGTATTTGGAGTGGGCATCAACGATAAGTAACCACATGGACCCCAAAAATGGGTCCACAAAATCGAGATCGATGCTATTCCAGGACCAGCGAGGCACAGGCCAGGGTGTGAATGACTGAGAGGGAAGGGGGGGGGGGACCTTGCCTGGTGATGTGCATACACAGTGCACCCGTGGACCAGGTGGTCTATATCGCCATCGGTGTCGGGCCAATACACACGCTGGCGAGCCAAAACTTTCATGCGGGACATACCCCAGTGCCCGCGTTGTAACAAACTGAGCACGTGACGTCAAAAAGCTGGATGGATGACTACCCTATGGGAATCCGATTCTGTGGCCAACAGAAGGACATCATTGATCATGGAGACCCCGTGGGACTGGTGGCACCAGGGGCTGAAGTCGGTTCACATCCAATGAGTAATATAGGAGGGCCAACTATGGACCATGCAGTGGAGAACCTGCCACAAGATAGGGTCTCGGTGTGTAGCCATGGCAATGTGAGCAGCCACAAGAGGTAGACCATCCAGTGCATCCTGGCAGGCAGAATCAATGTGAAAGCAGAGGAACTCCTGTTGGTCAAACGCAGGATCGGGGCCTTCTGGGAGACGTGACAAAGTGTCTGCATTAACATGGTGGGTGGTGGGCTTATACTGGATGGTATAAGTGTAATTCCACAAAAATAATGCCCACCACTGCAGATGCTGAGCCGTCCACTCTGGAAGGTGAGAGTGGGGTCCAAAAAGCTTAACTAAGGGTTTATGGTCTATCAGGAGGGCGAACTTGGCCCCAAAGAGATAGATGTGAAATTTTTGGACGGCGAACACTATCGCCAGGGCTTCCTTTTCAATCTGGGAGTAGTTCTGTTGTGCTGGGGTTAACGTCTTAGATGCATAGGCGATGGGCTGTTCTGAGCCATTGGTATTCCGATGTGCGAGGACTGCCCCAATGCTGTATGCCGACACATTAGCTGCCACGACAAAGTGGCGGTCTGGAGAGAAAGGAGTAAGGCGAGTAGCGGACTTCAGCATCGTCTGTAAATAGAGTAAAGCTGGGTCACAGGCAGGAGTCCAGTCAAAATTCACCCCTTTGCGATGCGAGGGGTTGAGCAATGGAGGCAACGTGGGGTAAAAACCTTAAGTAATAAGTAACCTTGCCAAAAAACACCTGGAGTTGAGATAAGTCCTTAGGATGAGGAAGGGCCTCAATGGCTGTGACATTGTGATCCGAAGGGTGAATGCCATCTTTGTTAAGCCAGTGGCCTAAGTATTCCACATCTGGTTGAAAAAAACAACACTTGTCAAGCCGACAGCGTAAACCTGCAGATTGCAGAGCATGAAATAGGCTGTGTAAGCTGCTCCAGGAACGGCTGGAAAATTGCTGGCATCAAAGAGACACTAAATGGAAGGTGCTTGTACTTTTATAAACTGAAAGGTGTGTTGATAACCATGATGTTCTGGGAATCAGCATGCAAGGGTAACTGGTGGTATGCCTCAGTCAGGTCGATCTTAGAAAAGTACTCGCCGCCCACAAGCTTGGTGAGAAGGTCTTTCTGTCTGTCAATGGGGTAAGTGTCTACTAAGGACTGAGCATTGACAATAGCGCCGAAGTCCCCACACAGTCGAAGAGACCCACTGGGTTTCCGTATGACCACCAATGGTGTCGCCCAAGCACTGTAATTGGTGGTATGCCTCAGCCTGGAGCCAATCAAGTTCCTGATTGACTGCTGGCCTGGGAAAAGTGAGGCTGCACAACTGGCCAAAGTGTGATGTGGGCCTGAAAACATGAAGCACACCCAAGATCCATTGCAAACAATGATGCAAGAGCTGAGCACAGATCTTCCAAATCCTGAAAGGGAACAGCCATGGAAACAACCTTAATTTCATTGTAAATGGAAAAGCTAAACAGTGGAAACACAACCAGACCAAAAATATTTGATGCCGACAGATGGTCAACGACAAATAGGGTAAGGAGCCGTGGAACATGTTTGTATGTCGCCTGGACGACGAAGTGCCCACGGAGAGGAATGGAACCATCGCCATAGGCGACCAAACACAGAGAGGGAGGTTACAATGCAGGGGAGCCCAGGTGGGTACATGTCACAATATTAATCAGGGAGATGGTGGCCCCAGTTTTGACCTGAAAACTGACATCCTCAGTAAAAAGGTGGAGTGTGAGGAATAGCTTCTGTGCTGGTGGGTTCTCCAGTGGGACAACCGAATGCAGAGCATTTACTGTAACCTGAGACCCAGCAGGGGCAGGACAGGAGGGAGTAGAGTGACTACAACAAATAGATCAGATGTGGCCCCCCTTCTCACACAGCATGCACGTTTTCCAGCAGTGGGGGCAATCAGTGAAAGGGTGTGGGTAAAGCACTGTGGGCAAGATGGAAGCGAGCCGCATGACTGGCGATGAGGGGTGACTGGAGGCTCTGATGCCTTAGAGACATCAGACAAAGAGGAGTCCCGACGGAGCTGGCCTCTGTTGGCCAGGCCACATCTACGTTGTGAAGGCGGAACCTGCAGAGATGCATCTATTGCTGCCACTTGCGGCCGCGCCATGAGATGCTCGGTAGCCACCTGAGCAATTTCAAATGAGTGGGCAATGCAGAGAATCTCTTCCAATGAGGGATTATTGAGTTTCAACGCTGCAGTGGGGACCTCAGGATCAATATCCAGCTGAACCACCACATCCCGGATCAGGGAGACTGCATACGAAGCCTTACACTGCTGATTGATGTATGTAAAATCAAATCGACGGCTGAGACCCTGCAACTCCGTGACCTAGGAACAATATGACTGACCAGGCTGTTAATGGCAATGGTGGAACTCCAGCCAAGAGGCGACCACATGGTAGCACTGTGAATAATAGTTTGTCAGCAAACGGCATATTTCCTGGAAAGAGAGAGCCACAGGATCGGACAAGGGTGCCAACTTGCAGACAAGAAAGAATGTGACTGGGGAAGGCCAAGACAAAAACAACGACCACTGCAAGTGGTCACCCGTGACTTGGAAAGCCGTGAAATGTTGTTTCAGTTGATGTAAGTATGTTTCCCATTCTTCTTTAGTGTCATTAAATGGTGGGAACGACGGTGGATGTGGGAAAGCATCAGTCACCCAAGGTCTCAGAAGCTGTTGCGGTATTGCATCCCGGGCAACGACTTTGTCTGTAAGGAATTGCATTGACTGTTGTAAGATGTCTAACTGGAGCTGCTGCTGCTGCATGAGCTTCTGCTGTTGTTCCAGAAGACAGACCAACTTAGCCTCCATGCTAACAACTACTACCGATGGGACCCGTCACTGAACCAACAAGACGGATGAATGGGAATGGAAGGAGAAGCACGATGACAGACAACCGAGCAAGGCACCAAGATCAACAATAGAGTATTAAGCAATGGGGTCACAAGAGACAACCACACAAAATCAAAACAATGCCCACTCATAAATGGAAAGTAAGCACACACAAAGTAAACACGATGTCTGTAAGCGAGATGTCAACTGAATCAACGCGAGTACCAGACTGCCTCGCTGAGTGAGATGCAGCCACCTAAATACATGACAGGGTACATCACTATTGGCTGCTGTGACCATGCACTCCACAGTGACGCCCTCACATTAGACTCAGGGCCAGGAGCGTGCGCAGCCACAGCCTATGGCGCTGCTGCTGCAGCAAACTGTAGTGGTCATAGAGTTCCGTGCTGTCTAGCACAGATTTGAAACCCACAGCACTTGGTACCAGATTTACCTCTTCATCTTTGGTACATTTGGTCATCAGGTGGCCCCAGAGAAGCAGGTTCTGTGAACACAAAATCTGGGTGGATAGAACAGAAGATCTTTGAAGAATGGTTTTTGCCACCAGCTTACCTGTATTTTGAGAGTCAGGATTCACCACAGTCACTCATAGGGGATAATCTATTTCCTCACATGTCTCAGACTTAACAGCAAAATGCAGAGAGGAAAATATAAAATTTATTTGCCTGCCAAAGAATTCAACTCATCTTTCTCAGCCTGTTGATGTATCTTCCTTCATACCATTCAAGCAACACTGGCATGAGGTTTTGATGCAATAGAAGATTAAATGAAATAGAGGAGCTGTGTCTAATTATAGGCTGCCAGCAATGTTAAAAAAGCTGTTTTCAAGAACTGAAGGATCAGGAGATAGCAGAAGATCAGGTTTCGAAAATTGTGGACTCATTCCTGCGAATTGCCAGAAGATACTGGCCCAAATTTGAACTATGGGTACAGGTAACAGTAGCACCAATGAAGACAGGAATTCAATTGCAGAAAAACTGAAGGGAAGTATGTTTGACCTTTTGAAGAGGTTGCACTCTGGGGGTAAAGAAAATGGTGCACTAAAAGAGAAGAATAGAAACTGAATTAAATAACAGTGTGTCAGATATTGAGCCTACTGAAGCCCATCTGGATTTCAGTAATGATACTGCTAAATGTGATGAACCTGAGGGTCCATCAGTGAAAGATATTAACAACAGTGACAATAACCTTTGGAACCCAGAATGTCAAGCTCCAGACCTTGTTAGACAGAATGATAATTTTTCCTGTGACAGTATAGCAAAAGGCAACTCATCTTTCTCAGCCTGTTGATGTATCTTCCTTCATACCATTCAAGCAACACTGGCATGAGGTTTTGATGCAATAGAAGATTAAATGAAATAGAGGAGCTGTGCCTAATTATAGGCTGCCAGCAATGTTAAAAAAGCTGTTTTCAAGAACTGAAGGATCAGGAGATAGCAGAAGATCAGGTTTCGAAAATTGTGGACTCATTCCTGCGAATTGCCAGAAGATACTGGCCCAAATTTGAACTATGGGTACAGGTAACAGTAGCACCAATGAAGACAGGAATTCAATTGCAGAAAAACTGAAGGGAAGTATGTTTGACCTTTTGAAGAGGTTGCACTCTGGGGGTAAAGAAAATGGTGCACTAAAAGAGAAGAATAGAAACTGAATTAAATAACAGTGTGTCAGATATTGAGCCTACTGAAGCCCATCTGGATTTCAGTAATGATACTGCTAAATGTGATGAACCTGAGGGTCCATCAGTGAAAGATATTAACAACAGTGACAATAACCTTTGGAACCCGGAATGTCAAGCTCCAGATCTTGTTAGACAGAATGATAATTTTTCCTGTGACAGTATAGCAAAAGGCAATTACCTCCTCATTGAAATGGGTGTGAATAGTGCATCAAAAAACTCAAATGACACTAAGAAATGTTTTGTGGGGAAAGTAGTCACAATTTCTGAAAATTACTGTAGGAAAGTCAAACAGAAATTTATGAGACAATATAAAAATAGTTTAGACTCTTTTGTATGGCTCCAAGTGGATGATCTGAGTTTTGTGAATCCTCATGAAATAAAAACCTGTCTATTTCAACTGCAAGAACTTAGATGTGGACGATGAAATATATATCTAATATTTGTTACAGGTAGCTGGACTATATGGGGGACAAGTGGAGAGATTGATTTAGTCTGGATTACATTTGGATTTTTTAAAACATTTACCAAAGAGAAAATCTGCATAAAACTGGTGATGACTGCACAAATGTTTCTCTTTTGATTGGTACACAGTTACTATAACAGTAATAGCATTGAAACAAGAATTACTTTCAGAAGCAAATATTTAAAAACAATACTGAAATAAACTTGAAAAAGGAACCAGCAACCTCTCAATTAAATAAATAAACTCCACAGTTTAATAATGCAAACAAAACTATATCCTATGATGAATTTTGATGAAGTGAAATGTTTATATTAATCTCTCTGCTGTGTACTATCTGTGTCTATGCCTTTGGTTGGTGACACAAAATAAAATACATGTGTCTTGTTATAGCAACTACATCGTGTGTATGCTTTATGTTGTGCCCTTTAGTTCTTTCTTGAAGTTTCTGCAATAGGTTATGGGCTCAGTATATGATTCAAGAAAGGAATTGGGAATTGCAATTTTACATTTCATGATGCCAGAAATGCATTCTCATTTGCTGTGTGCTATGCAAGGTTCATATTGTATATACATGAACAATTGCTGCATGTTTCTCTTGTGTAATTTTTGCGGTTGTAAATCTGAATTGTTTTATGAGACTGCAATGGATTTTCATGGCATAGAGAAGCTGTGTGGAGCTGAAAATTGGATTATTTGGAAGTTTGCAGTACAAAATTTATTACGTGCATCAGACGGCGCATACAAAGTGTGTATTGTCAATGTAGGAAAACCGGTGGCTTTGCCAGCGGATGCAACATTGGCACAAATAGATGTGTTTAATGCTATGCTAAAAACATGGGACAAAGCTGATCATGCAGTGAGTCAGATTATTGTTAGAACTGTAGAAGCAAAAGTCATGGCATTGTTGGTCACATGTGAGAGTGCACGAGATATGTGGGACAAGCTACATCCCATGTTTGAGCAGAAAACAAAGCAAGCTGCACATTCTGTTCAGGCAGAATTCTTCAATTTTTACATGAGTTCAGGTGATGACATGGTGACACATCTCGCTCGTTTTGAAAACTTGGTTCTTTGAATGCAGCAACTCAATGTGAAACGTGATGAATCCTTGTTAATGGTGTGACTGCCTGATACACTGCCTGACAGTTATAAAAGTCTACAACACTTGTAGTGGGCAAGATCTGAAGATCAACAAACACTAAAACATTTCATGGGTGTGTTAACTTCAGATGACAGTCATCATGCTTGTCGGAGGGAGAAAGAAGACGAGGTAGTTGCACTTTTTGCTACCAAAGCAAACATTAAAAATGCAGAGGGCACCACTATGAGGAATGTTACTTCATCAAACAAGTACAAAAAGCCTACAAATGAAAAGAAGGCCAAATATTTGGGTTGTGGTCGATTTGGCCATATTAAAAAAATATGTCCAAATGTAAAACACAAACAAAAAACTGTCCACAACCAAAATAAAAGTGATTTGCCTGACCAGGCTTTCATTGGTGAAGTAACAAGTGCAGAATTGAACAAGGACTCGTGGATCACTGATTGTGGAGTGACGAATCACATGGCTAAGAAAATTGAGTGGTATACATCATTTACTAAGTTTGCAACACCACTGCAGATATGCATGGACAATGATTTGACTATGAACGCACTAGGAAAATGGACTATTTATTTTGAAGCTTTTGTTGATGGAAAATGGAAGTTATGCCATATAGATAATGTTTTGTATACCCCAGAAAGGCGAAGAAATCTGTTTTCTGTATCATCTACTATAGACAAGGGATTAGACTTTTATTCATTGAAAGACAAGTGTGAGTTCCGAAACAATGGCATTCTAAAAGTGTGTAGCATATGTAGTGGCAACTTGTTGAAGATGTTGATTTGAGTGACAAAACAAATTCAGCCTTGTGATCCTGAGGTAAATCTTGCACCAAAGGACTCTCTGCAACTTTGGAATGAATGCTTGGATCACCAGAACAAACGTAATGTCCAACAATTCTTGAAGCAGCATGGTGTTGAAGTTTTGTGATGCATGTGTTAAGGGGAAGCAGCATTGCAACAGTTTTCAGTTATGACAGCAGTGTGCCACACAACCTGGAGAAGTGATTCATGCTGATCTGTGTGGACCTATGGAGTGTAAATCACTGGGAGGAGCAGAATATTTTGTTTGCTTCACTTGTGACTTTTCAAGATTACACATGATGTATTTTCTCAAGCAGAAGTCTGAGACTGCAGAGAAGATTGCAGAAATGGTGAGCATTGTGAAGAATTTTTGTGGTCAACTGCCAAAAGCATTTCAGTGTGATGGTGGACGAGAATTTGATAATACTGAAGTTAAAAGATTTGATGAAATTAAATGGCATACAGCTCATCATCACAAATCCTTATACTCCAGAACAGAATGGATGTGCTGAGTGCACCAACAGAACAGTTGTGGAACTAGCTTGAACCATGTTGCTAGCTCAGGGCCTGCCTAAATTTTTTTCGGGCAGAAGCAGCAAACACAGCTGTTTATGTGTTAAACAGAACTGGTACAAGTTGTGTGGATGGCTAAACACCTTAAGAGGTATTCACTGGAAAGATAATACAGCTAAATGAACTTCATATTTTTGGGGTGAAGTGTTTTGTTCATATTCCGAAGGAAATGTGAAAGAAACGGGATCCAAAACGAAAACCAGGAATCTTTGTTGGTTATTCCGATGGCATTGATGGCTTTTGAGTGTAAATTGAATCAGAAAAAATTGATTATTCAGAGTATCTACATCTACAGCTACATCTACATCCATACTCCACAAGCCACCTGACGGTGTGTGGTGGAGGGTACCTTGAGTACCTCTATCGGTTCTCCCTTCTATTCCAGTCTCGTATTGTTCGTGGAAAGAAAGATTGTCGGTATGCCTCTGTGTGGGCTCTAATCTCCTGCAGAGTCTTCCACTGGAGTTTATCTATCATCTCCATAACGCTTTTACGATTACTAAATGATCCTGTAACAAAGCGCACTGCTCTCCGTTGGATCCTGTCTATCTCTTCTATCAACCCTATCTGGTACGGATCCCACACTGCTGAGCAGTATTCAAGCAGTGGGCAAACAATCATACTGTAACCTACTTCCTTTGTTTTCAGATTGCATTTCCTTAGGATTCTTCCAATGAATCTCAGTCTGGCACCTGCTTTACTGACGATCAACTTTATATGATCATTCCATTTTAAATCACTCCTAATGCGTACTCCCAGATAATTTATGGAATTAACTGCTTCCAGTTGCTGACCTGCTATATTGTAGCTAAATGATAAGGGATCTTTCTTTCTATGTATTCACAGCACATTACACTTGTCTACATTGAGATTCAATTGCCATTCCCTGCACCATGCGTCAATTCGCTGCAGATCCTCCTGCATTTCAGTACAATTTTCCATTGTTACAACCTCTCGATATACCACAGCATCAGCTGCAAAAAGCCTCAGTGAACTTCCAATGTCACCCACAAGGTCATTTATGTATATTGTGAATAGCAACGGTCCTACGACACTCCCATGTAGCACACCTGAAATCACTCTTACTTCGGAAGACTTCACACCATTGAAAATGACATGCTGTGTTCTGTTATCTAGGAACTCTTCAATACAATCACACAATTGGTCTGATAGTCCATATGCTGTTACTTTGTTCATTAAACGACTGTGGTGAACTGTATCGAATGCCTTGCGGAAGTCAAGAAACACAGCATCTACCTGGGAACCCGTGTCTATGGTCCTCTGAGTCTCGTGGACGAATAGCACAAGCTGGGTTTCACACAATCATCTTTTTCGAAACCCATGCTGATTCCTACAGAGTAGATTTCTAGTCTCCAGAAAAGTCATTATACTCGAACATAATACGTGTTCCAAAATTCTACAACTGATAGACGTTAGAGATATAGGTCTATAGTTGTGCACGTCCCTTCTTGAAAATGGGGATGACCTGTGCCCTTTTCCAATCCTTTGGAATGCTATGCTCTTCTAGAGACCTACGGTACACCGCTGCAAGAAGGGGGGCAAGTTCCTTCGCATACTCTGTGTAAAATTGAACTGGTATCCCATCAGGTCCATCGGCCTTTCCTCTTTTGAGCGATTTTAATTGTTTCTCTATCCCTCTATCGTCTATCTCGATATCTACCATTTTGTCATCTGGATGTTGTTTTTGAACCTAAGAAAACTGGTGGGACAATGGTGTTACTCCCAAGTGAAATAGGCAATGAAGAATTGAAGAATCATGAAGATGCAAGTGTGTTTAAGGAACCTACAAAAGAAAGTTCTAGTGAAAGAGAATTGAGAAATAGGCAACAACTGAAGAAACTGCCTGTGTGCAGTGTAGATGCTCTTTTGTATGCCACTCTTCAGCTAGAGCAAATGGCTTTCACCATCCACCTCTGGTGCTGTTCTCAAGGACAGGCTACCAGCCACACAAACATGACCTACCTTCTCCTCGTCCAAACCTCTTAGAAGGGTTCATACTGGGGAAGAAATGGGCAATGCTTGTAGACAGTGTTATACTGTAATAACTCTAGATACCAAGCCCAGGTGCTTGGCAAGGATATGGGAGTGGCAAGGACCCAGCATGTGATTTGCATGTGATGTGTATGCAGACTGATTATCTGACTTACCTGTGTGTTGGCACACAGCTTCAAGATAATTCTGCTGCCACTGGCTGGGCAGCTGCAACAGTCCAATGGGCCCTGAGTTGTACTGTCTCAATGCCGACCTACAGCCACAGCCCATTTGCTGCCCATTCATTAGAGAAGCCCATCTGTGGGTGCCCAGCCCAAGATCCCAAGGTAGACTTCAAGGGACCACACCATGCCCCACAGCTGTTGAAGCCAGTAGCCACTGAGGAGTCCTCGCTATTCACATGTGTCATTGCTGGCTTGTGTAGCACCACTCTGCAGTGCAAATAAGTACAAGAGAACATACAGATTAGTGAAAATAAAAGTGGTGAAAATTGAAAATTTGTGGTAAGGCCTTATGGGACCAAACTGCTGAGGTCATCGGTCCCTAAGCTTACACAGTACTTAATCTAACTTAAACTAATTTATTCTAAGGACGACACACACACACACACACACACACACACACACACACACACACACACACACACACCCATGCTTGAGGGAGGACTCAAAACTCTGATGGAGGGGGGGACTAAAAGTGATGAGGTAATTGTTGACAACATAGGGCATTGTATGAGGGTTGCCCAGAAAGTAATATACCACATTTTTTTTTTCTTCAACAATTCTTTATTGAACATAATGAGAACTACACAGACAAAAGAATGGTGCTTTATCTACACACCCTATTTTTTCACATAATCTCCATGCTGTTCTATGGCCTTCCTCCAGTGCAAAACAGGGGCATGAATGCCCTGTCAGTGACAATCCTTGTGCTGGTGGGGAAGCCAGTGCTTCACTGTGTGCACTTCCTTTACCACTTGACAGATGCAGCACCAATTGCCAAGTCGTAATGCACCTGTCCTCATGAATGACAACATCAGCTCATTGCAATGTGTGAGGTGTGATAGCCGTGGATGGTCTCCTCAACCACTGCAAATTGTGGAGCTCCGCCAAACCTGCAGTTAATTTTATTTCTGTTCTCATGGGTAAACTGTGGGCATATTTTTCCAATATGTTTATGACATTGCTTGAATTTGTTCATGAGTAGATGACTTTCAGTTAAATGAGGCATGCCTGAAGTTATCAGGATAAATGCATGCCTATGTAGAATCTGTGGATACAATGAAAAGTGCAGAAAGGTTTGATGTTCTGGTAAGGGTGTTGCCATAGAGTTATTTAGACAAAAGGTACATAAGATAGTACAACAAATTGTCTACAGAGGCAAGGGGAAGACCTTGAAATGTTTATGAATAGTATCTGTACAACGTTGTTTTAAGAGAGGGAATGGAGGTGAGACCAAGATATGTGATTATCAGAGGCATCAGTCCACAAATCAGAGGTGAGGTGGAATTGGCATTACTTTCAACCATGCATGAGGCAGTTTGGTTAGAGCTATTATGCAAGGAAGGCAGGCAATTTGTTTTGACTACATTATGCAGTAATGATCAGTGCCATATGTTTACATACGTGTTAAACTGTTAGAGGTGCAAGTGGCTGGGACATATAGGGTGATTGTAATTAAAGTTAAACTTTCAAAACACTGTAGAGATAACACCACTGGTCAGAATGACATCAAATTGAAACAGAATATTATCAGAGATGGGGGGAAATGTATGGCAGAAGAAAAAAATAGTGTGAAAATTAATCAATTGACGACACTGTATGTGTCAGAATGCATAAATGAAAACACCTGTCATGCGCACCACACATTGGAATTTGGTATAAGCACACCAGGTACACAGCTTTTCCTCCTCTCACATCTGCAGTGTTTGCCACAACTGTCTAAATGCAAGATTGCACTCTGCTTGTAAAGCTGTATCACAAGAATAAGGACTGTGTACATGTCACTCTGTAGAAGTTCTAGACACTGAAGGGTTCTAAAAAAGGCGTTGGTCTGATGACTGTGATGTGTCTGGAGAAAATGATTCAGAAATTCAAAAAGACAGGTTTTTTGGTGTGCCACCTGGTAAAGGGGGGAAACAAATTGATTCGATGTCAGTGAAAGCAGTGGCCACAGCAATGCAGGAGGTGATGAGTGGTGGTGTGCAAATGTGTAATGCACAGAGAATTGCCCAAACATTCGACATACCCATGAGCACAGTACATAAAAACCTACATAGCATCCTTCTTTCCTATCCACTCAAAGTTACACATGTGCAAGAGTTGGTTCACGTTGACCTGCCAGAAAGAGAGACCTTTGCTTTATAATTTCTTGCTCACATGGAAGTGAACAATGATTGCCTGTGGACAGAAGAAGCCCACTTCCATCTGACAGGATATGTCAATACACAGAATTGTCAAATATGGGCAATAGAAAATCCACACGCAAATCAATCAGTACCACTTCATCCTGAAAAGGTCACTGTGTGGTGCAGGTTTACGGCATCATTTATCACAGGGCAATATTTTTTCGAAGAGACAGGTGCTTCCAGTCCTGTTGCCTGTACCATCACTGGTAAGCGCTAGGAGTGTCTTTTGCACAACCATGTCATTCCAGCTCTCCAACAGATTGAATGTGTGGATGGGATCATTTTTATGCAAGATGGCACACCACCTCATATTGCAAATCCAGTTCAGCAGCTGCTGAAGCGCCATTTTGGAAATGCTAGAATTATCATCTGCCATTTCCGTACAGCCTGGCTGTCCAAATCTCCTGATCTTCCTACAGGTGATCTTAATCTGTGTGGCTTCTGGCTGTGGGGCTATCTGAAAGATGTTGTGTTCAGTGATCCAATTGCAGACTTAGCTGCGCTGAAGGCAGGCATTGCGCAATACATTCTGGAAATTAATAATCTGATTTGATTTTGATTGATACTTGTTATACAGTTTTTGGCCACAGGACAATTTAAAACTGATGTGATTGATGTTTTTTATGCAGTTTTTGTACTCAGTACAATTAAGAACCGATGTGATCAACACTTTTTATGCAGTTTTTGGCCTCAGGACAATTAAAAACCTATTTTTGCCACCCCATGTGATATGACCTTGCCATGGTGCATGTGCTTAAGTAATTAACAGTATCAAAGCTGTACACCCATGCACACTGAGTAGTACAGTTCGTTTACTGTCAAACGTACACCTTAGGCATTGTTGTATGATTCATTTGTCATTTGCAGTTGGGCACTATTAAATTATGATGCTTACTGTGACATCTATTGCTACATTTTGTAACTATTTATTTTTCTTCTGTCATATGTTTCTGCCCCTTCTCCAATAATATTCTGTTGCAATTTGTCATCATTCTGACCAGTGGTGTTATTTCTACAGTGGTTTGAAAGTTTAACTTTAATTATAATCAACCTGTATATCTGACACATTTCATGCACCTTGGTGCATCCACTGTGGTGTCCCCAGCCGTTGAGCACTATTTCATGCGTGACACCACTGTGGTGTCACCAGATGGCAGAGTGTTAACAGTAATTATGAATATTGTGATTCTCACAGCCTATGCATTGGTTTCTATAATAAAGTTAAGGAATCAGCTTGTACACTAGACTGTACCACTGATCCATTCCATCTCAATGTGTACACATAAATAAGTCAATGCAGTAGTTTAAAGAAGCTTAAGGTACCAAAGTTTGTTTTATTAATTGTTTGTTACTTTTGCTATGTGCTTCATGTGATTTCTTATGACAGTTACTTATATAACATGAATTTACAACCATCTTCCATCTTCCCCATTAACCCTGAACACTAATGTTTGCTAACCCTTTATGAGAGCATGATGTCTGGTATGCATCTGCCCCCACTTATAACAGAGTGTCAATGCAACTGAAGTGCCACTCAGTGATGAGGTCAGTGACTGTTTTTGTTCAACTGTTGGCACTGCAATTTAAAAGGTTCCATCCATATTAAGTTAAATTATTTTAAGCTCCTTATTGCTGCAGTTTGGTTGCAACCTACTAGTTCCTTCATTCAATTATCTTGCACAGAACTAACTTCTGAAGACATCATTGTGTAACAAAATCTGTATAAACATGGTTTCAAGAAAAGAATTTAAAAGAATTTATATTAAGCTTTGAGAAAAGAATTTTAGTAGCCACAAAACTTAGTATTTGTATCTCATATAATTTTTGTTTACAAATTTTGCTTACTAAAACATTTGATGACTCTCTTTGGCATTAACATGAAGATTTATTAGTGACAGCTGGGTGGTAGCATGCTTGCCTCCCACACACTGGGCCTGGGATCGATTCCTGGCTGGGTTGGAGATTTTCTCCACTCGGGGACTGAGTGTTGTGTTGTCCTCATCATCCTTTCATCCTCATCACCGGCTGCAAGTCACCCAATGTGGCGCCAATTGAAGTAGGACTTGCACTTGGCAGCTGAACCTGACTGGGACATCCCGGCCAACGATGCCATATGATCATTTCAGTTTTTCCATCAGTGGCAGTGAATATGAAGTGAAAAGTAAAAGTTGTATTGTTAATTCTCTGGTGATGAATTAAATAAAAACAAGTTAAACTGATAAATACTGCACTCTTTGAATGTGAATACAGTAGCTTTACCAATTTAAAAAATCAACACTTGTCACATGGGAATTAGGCAGGTCTCAATGATAAACAATACTTCATGCACTACAAATTTGGAAGCAGTGTCTGGTGGCTAATTTCGCTGTTGTGAGGGTTATGTACTAAGTACTTTATGCTTTTAGACTCACATTGCCAGTGTGAAAATCTCATTTGCTCAGTAATAAATATTTGGATGCTCCACAACATACTCTACAGGAAAGTTAACTAGGAGGGGAAGGGGGGGGGGGGGGGCAGAAGCATAAACCTTCAAAATTTCACATGCATTTAACTAGACACAATGACAAAGATTATAAGTAGACCAACAATTCCAACACAAGAAGCCACAAACACGTAGATAAGTCAGACTTGAGCAACATAAGCTTGTGAGTCAGCATATTGGTACAATTGTATTTAACTTCAGGATAACCAGTCAAAGAGCTGAAGTTTGGCTTTCAGAAAGGGAGATTAATGGAAGATGCAGTCATATCAGTGGTTGAAAGTTGTCACTCTACATCCCGTAAATATGTGATTCAAATCATAGAGGACACTCATTGTGCCTTTGATGACTTGTGGTGCCCCTCACTTGTACTTCATCTTCAAGTGTATGCTTGGAGACACTACATAATCAGCATAACAATAACCCAAAGATGTTTCACATGGCTCCTTTTTCAGGCCCATTTGCTGAGAGAAGAAAGAATGATTTTCCTGAATCCTTCTATTCTTTATCTAATCACAAACCATGTTCTGGCTTCCTAGGTCATTGTCAAGTGATAACCGAATTTCGCAACCTTAAATATAATGATGTGCCACTTACATCATTCACACATACATGCACTTACATTACACACATACAAGAGATACACAAAATGATATAGAGAGTTAACAAAAGCAAATATTACATTTTTTATCATATGCAAATTGTTACATCTGAAAATAGTAATCTATGTAATTAAATGGCTAAAATGGTCACCTGGCCACCCCATCACCTGGTCAACCAGTCTCTCTTACTGGTTGTCTGTCTTACGACATCCACGGGCAACACAAAATTTTTTTCTGTTTCAAATAGTTACTGACTGAATTCAAAAATTGTAGATGCTATCATAATATACTCATTAAGAGTATCAAATACTAACAAAGAGATAGAGGGGCTGGCCAGTACTTACCTCAGCTCAGTACAGCTGACAGATACACAAAACAACAGAAAATTTACGTATCCTAGCTTTCGGAACTTTGTTCCTTCATCAGGGAGGAGTATCTTGTATTAAAAGTTTAACACAATGACATAAGTATTACAGTTGGAAACTATAAATATGTCTTGAGGCAGTGTAACTCATGGTGCACAAATTACCTAAATTATATTCATCCAGTATTCGAGAATAAGAGCACTTAGCAATGTCCAACAGACTTTATTTACACTTGAAACTTTTTTCTTGTTTGCAATCCCCACCCTCCAAACAACACACATACTAAATAGTCAAAGGAAAAGATGTTTATTGATTACTACATTTTTAATTGTTGTGTAGTAAAACTTCAGTGTCATGCAAAATGTTTCAATTTATTAATTTTATTTAGGCAGTCAGTGCTTCTTTCAATAAGACAGCTTGTTCAATTTGTTTATGAAAAATTTCAGATTGTGTAAGACTAAGAAAGGAAATTCATAGCTAGGCCATAAGTTGGTCCATAATAACTGTTATCAATTTGGAAATAATTCTATTCTACACATGCTTGAGTAGCAATGATTATATTGTGTAATACTACGTATTTAGCATAGATTTCTGCAATAGATTTTTTTAATGTCTTTACACTGATCAGTGGAAATATTTGTATTATGTCTAACAAAATTAGTTAAAATTATATATAAAAACAAAGATGAGGTGACTTACTGAACAAAAGCGCTGGCAGGTCGATAGACACACAAACAAACACAAACACACACACAAAATTCAAGCTTTCGCAACAAATGTGAAATATGTCTGCTTGTGTCTGTATGTGTGGATGGATATGTGCATGTGTGCGAGTGTATACCTGTCCTTTTTTCCCCCTAAGGTAAGTCTTTCCGCTCCCGGGATTGGAATGACTCCTTACCCTCTCCTTTAAAACCCACTTCCTTTCGTCTTCCCCTCTCCTTACCTCTTTCCTGATGAGGCAACAGTTTGTTGCGAAAGCTTGAATTTTGTGTGTGTGTTTGTGTTTGTTTGTGTGTCTATCGACCTGCCAGCGCTTTTGTTCGGTAAGTCACCTCATCTTTGTTTTTATATATAATTTTTCCCACGTGGAATGTTTCCTTCCATTATATTGATAAAATTAGTTAAAACCAATATATATTCAGTTTTATTCACAAGAGTTATGAAAATCTTGTATGAAATGTAAGAATGAGTTTTATTTTCTTTTTTATGTAACTTTGTTCTTCCCTAGTAAATATCAAGGTCTAGAGAAGTTGTACTGGAAGACATATGTCTGTTATGTAGATATGCCAAGAAATCAAGGAGCCATAGGATTCACAATTATATACATCTGGTTGTTGGTTTCAGAGACAAAATTTTTTGCATGGTGTTATAGTGGTTTTATTTAATTGTCGAATGCTGCATCTGGATTTTCATGCAATTGCTAAAATTCAGAAGGATTATGGAAGTGTTTGATTTGGTGGGTTTGTTAGCCATAACATTGTTCAACATCAGTTCTTTCTTAAACATGAAGAATCCATTAATTTCACCACATGAGACACCATAAGTACCAGCAGCAACACTTTTCAAACCTTGAGCTAACAATAGACTTGTAGAAAAGTTTTCCTTTAACATGAGTTTAATGTCTACTCAGCGTTTACAGAAAAATGGGTACTTCTGCTTGGTCCATGCAAGATGGCAGCATCCACAGTCACATACCAGCAGTTTTCAATTCTCTTGTATGTAGACTCCTATTTGTTCCATTATCCAAATATGCTTTTCAAACCAAATGCAGCTTATTAAATTCAGTAACTGCTATAGTTCTGACCTGACTGACAACATTATGCAAAAAGTGAAAATGCTTATAATTAAACCACTGTTGAACAGTGGCCACCAGGAACTAGTCAGTAGTTACAATAGCTAGAGCACTATCTCATACACTGACAGAATTTCCAATAGCCTTGCAAAAAAGTTGATCTCATAACCACAGACCTGTTTTCTACAATAACAATGTAGCTAAATTATTATTTAATATTAAATATACTATGAAATCTTTAGTCCAGAGTGATTTCTACAAAATCACCTCCAAGTACAGTGGAAAAGTATAAGTTGGTCAGTCAAGCACATCTGTGGCAATTTGGCTGTTGAAACAAGAGAGAATGTCGAGACTAGCAAAGACAGATTCGAACTTTGCAGAACAATTTTTAAGAGAAAACCATGCATATGGCATATAGTGTTGCTAGCAACAAGATAATACTACTAAAAATGGTTTAAATCAATAAACATATGTCACAGAATGCCAGCTTACTTGTAAATGAACAAACATAATTTCCTTTCCCACTTTTTTAAATTAAGGTTATTTTTTGGTTATGTTACAACAGTGACCAGATTCAGAAGGATGTAGGTTGCGGTAGTTACTGGGAGATGAAAAGGCTTGCACAGGATAGAGTAGCATGTAGAGCTGCATCAAACCAGTCTCAGGACTGAATACCACAACAACAACAACAACAATAGTGACACCCTTGGTCATCATTTTATCTGCAGTTCTGACAGTTAGTAACCTAAGTTATGATGACCTAAGAAGCTAAAACCTGATGTGTGATCAAATAAATAATAATGCTTGAGAAAACATGAAAATAATATCAGAAAGCAATTAATTTCCTGAATGACTGCCACTGTCAGAGTATTCAGTTAAACTTACAAAATAGCTTCAATAAATTAGAATCATGCTGGAAATGTACTGTAAGTTTACAAATAAAGGGAGGTTCAACAGCAAATGTTAGACATTTGGCAGAATGAGTAGAATACTTTGACAACATATTAAAGAGCAACATATTGAAGAAAGATTGAAATGAAAATATTTTCAGTCAACCAGAGGTATCATACATTTATTTATAGGGCATACCACATATCTTGTGACCCAGGAAAGGGTTAACGACACCATTGTATGACTGTGGATGTGAGAAGGTTGCTCCTTAACATGTCACATATATGCTGATTAACCAAAACATTATGACCCTACCTACCATGACATTAAATGATCTCTTGTGACATAGCAGGCATATGACATGGAAAGAAAGTACATAAGTGGAGCAGAGATGAATAGGAAATCATTATAGCACGGATACTGGTTGCAAATGGGGGAAATCTACTCACATAATAAACATTGAAACAGGACAGGTTGTTATGGCCTGTGCCAAGCAATGAATATCTCAGAAACTGGGAAGCTGTTCAGCTGTTCGTGTGTACCTATGGAAAGCTGAGAATATCAATGGAAAGTGGTTGAAGGGTGATAAAACCATGAGTATGCAACTATGTGCTGAAGCACACCATTCATGGCACTGTACATTGTTTGCTCTTTTCAAAGGATTGCTGGTATTTACTGGATGTTTTATGAATTTCACAATATATCTAATCTTCTTTGTTAAGTGTCATAGCAATCTGGTATTAGCAGTACCAGTGAATCATCATTTATTGAGTTCATTTACCAAAGACGTCTGAAAACAATGATTAGTTACATGCAGTTCCAATAGAAATACATAGCAAATATAATTATTAAAGCCCAGGATATTGACAAAATACATCAACAATTAAAATCTATGTATGAATATCAGTATTATTTTGACACTATACTGATATTTATAATATATCAATGTATCAGTGTCATCTGTAGCTATTCATTTCAGTGAGCACAAATGATTGTACTATGACCAACCTTATCAAAATACTCATATATGAACAGCATTTTCCCATCATTTATTAATTTCAGCGGTTTAATAGCACAATGACTTGGGCCGAAGTATTCGTGCAGGGAATAGTAAGAATTCTGTAGGAGAAAAACCTTCATTTGTGGGAACCCAATTGTTTATTTTATTTATTTACTTATTCAGCAACTGTAAATTTGTGTTGTTGATCCCCATAGACTTTTCTGAACAGTAGTCAAGCACATCCCTGTGACATAAAAACTGTTCATCTGTTTTTGTTCACTCAATCTTATAAAGGACTCATCATAAATTTTCTACTTTTTGCAACTTATTTCTTTTTGACTCTTACTTTATCACAAGTGTTCCATTCTTTTATGACTACCCTGATTACAGAGTATTAAATTTGAAAAGGAAATGGGAATGTAAATAGCTATTTTTTAACAATTTTCCATAAGCTGTTGTGTAAAATGGTACTTCAGGTGTTTCAGAAACCATATAGTGCCAACTGACACCAGAGTCATAAGAAATAATGAAATACATGAACGAAACACATGGAAAAATGCAAATCTGCATGTTTTACGTACAAACACTCAACTGTGTAAAAAGGGACCTTTCCACATGGGCCTCCAACTGTTCAACAATCTTCCCACTAGTGTTAAGTCTATCGAAGACAACATAAAATTTAGCAAAGGCGTGAAGTCATATTTGTTGTTTCGCTGTTTTTACTCTGTAAATGAGTACTTAGAACAGTAATCTTGCTATGTGTGTTAAATTGTAAACATTGAGCAATATAATACTATAGGCCTATGTTAATATATGTTAACAATGTTAACTGATATTTTCCAACATCTGCAACACACTGTGTACCATCAGATCACATGAAATAAATAAGTAAATAAATAATGCTCATCCTCCAGAGATTAAATGTGAAATAGCCAACAAATCTACATTTAAAGAGCTTCTGAGGCAATTTCTTTTAGCCATGTAATTTTACAGTTTGGAAGAGTTTATGAAACACAGTGAGAAACTTCCTTAAAAAGAAATAAGATGTATTATCATATAAACTGAACATTAAGCTGTACATTCTCTTTTAGTGTTAACTGCTTATATTTAACTCTCTGGGTTATATGACATTTTCATATTTACTTTACTATGTTTTATACTTTGTAATCTGTAGGTGTAAGGTTTCTCATTTCATCATATTGTTTTATGGATCATTGTCATAATTATGTAACTTTCTAATCTTTACTTGTAAACATAGTGTATAAGTACTTGCCATTGACAGTGTAAAAATTGACACACACTACATCCATGTGAAATTCTCAAAGTTGGATCCATAGTGTAGGAAATAAATAAATAAATACCACCAGAGATCTACTTAGTGTGACATAACTCAATTACAATATGAGTACCAACTTTCTATAAACTGTAAATTCCATAATTGTTGTGTAAGCATCTATTCAGTTCTGACGTTCAGTACAGATGAAAACATAGTACTTTGTGAACTTATATAATATTTTAAATAAGGTAAACTTCAGCATTCAAGAATGACACTTTGCTTTTGTTTTTATAGTTACTCAAGGCATACTGGAAATTAATTTGTATTTTTAATTTTACAAATATTTGGAAAAAAACACAGTTTCATATTTTTATTGTGATTTATATAGTAGTATGGTTAGTTTACTATTTGTTCCAGGATTCCATGAAGCCAGAAACTTTACAGCCCATAATTCAGGCATCCCACTTGCTAGACGCTCATAACCTGGATGAGAATGTTCAGAATGTATGTGATATGTGCGATAAGCTTTCAGTGGTTCAGGTATGTATTCAAAAATTAATTGTATCACTGTTTTAAATTGGTTTCAGTTGTCATTGATTTATTAAATTCTACATATTACTTCCAGATTTCCCATTATGATGTTTATTATTTAATTAATACTTTCATTCATGTTCAAAATTGGTTTAAATGTGATATCGGTCAGAAAGGAACATGTTTGTAAAGGCCCATGAGCTACAGTTGTGTTTAAATTGAAGTAATTACTATTTTATACATCAGAGCATGGCACAATTCTCTGTAGATAGAACAGCCTGTTTCAATTTGTGCACTCCTAATGATCTGTAGAGTGCTCCCTGCAATGTTGCCCTTAGTGAGGAATGAATTGAGCCTGCACTGCAATGCCTTGTAATCTAATGACTATAGGTGGTGCACATTACGTAATTCCAAATAGCATATATAGAATGTGATGATTTGTGTCAGACACAAAGAAAAGGAAAAATATAAAATTAATGACTCTGTTAATAGTATTTAATATGTTTATTGGTTTCTGAAATTTTATGTTTTTTTCAGACCAAGAGTGACAATATCAGGAATCAAAATGTTTGCAGTATTAATCTGGAGGATTCTCTTCATTCTAACCTCCTAAAGAAAACTCCTTTCTTTGCTTTTTATTCTTGTTATGGATTAGAAAAGTTGACTATATCAGTATGTAGACCCAAGTACACACATTGTCATTGCAACAACATTGTGCAGATTGTGGAACTTTTTGCTGTAAAGAAAGATGTCACCATCATGAAGTTAGTGTGCTGTAGTATCTTACTGTCAGCAAAGTTAAATTCTATGAATCTAGCATTCCTGACTTGGCTAATGGTGACAAATCATAGAATGAAACTTGGAAAGGATTCCTTAATAATTTCACTTCCATTTCCAAAACACTGAACTTTTCGAGCCCTTTTTCAAAAGACATGATGGGCTCATTTATCTTGGCTAGGTAACCACCAAAACTGGTACCTGTAGGTAATTTTAAAGATGTTAGATGGCCAGGAAATGTTAAATTTCTGTTCCTCAGTTGCATATCAAATGTAATTTTTCCATGAATGCTGAGACTTTGTTGTTCCTGTCAATTATTTAATGCTCCCTGCCCTGCAGTGAAATTTAAACTGTTCATACATGTTTTTATGTGTGCTAGGAATGTTAGCTCTGATATGTATTTTAAATCTTTCTGACATTACATTACTACTCCTTTCACTTCAACAAAAAGAGAAATTTCCTCACAAATGGCAAAGGAAGTATTTTTTCTTTTAAGCTGGACTGTTAGATCTTTGGGTGCTTCACTTTCTTTCTGCTTATAGTCCACTGCATGAAGGCATGTACAATAATTTTTATTTGGTACTTATTAGCAGAGTTAAATACTTTGTGACACACAGAATGCTGCAGGCTTGCACCCACATTAATTAATCAATTTGTGTTCACTTGTAATAGAGACATGGGACTTCCATGGCTAACCAAATCTGTTCTTCTCATTGTCAGAAGATGAAAATTTAGGCACTTATAGGGTGATGAGCATCAGACTAGTATAAATTAATCTTGTAGTAACTCTTACTTCTTTAGCCAGATTCAGTGTCATGGTATTTGCAAACAGAATGTCTAATCAGCATGTTATCCCCTTAAACATCTCTCATCAATGAGTAGCAGCTATTATCATTGAATTAAATTCTACTTGTACGTGTATTCATTTCTTACTTCTGAAGTTCTTCTGTGGAAAACAAATGCAGAAAATATGATTACAGTTTTCAAACTGCAGAAAAGAACTTTAAGAGAAACAACAAAAAATAGTAGTTGAGCTCATTTTAAAGATCTGTTCAAAAAACTGGGGATTTTAACTACAACATGTGAGTATATTTACCAATCAGTTGGGCACATCAAAGTAACATTGACAGTTACTGTACAGACAGCTCTGTCCATGACTGTGGTACAAGATCAAGAGTGAACTTAAATTTACCAAGAAGGAATAAACATAAAACTCAAAACAGCATTTTGTACCAAGTATTAAAATTTCACTACAAATTGCCCAAGAAGATTAAAGACATTAGTAAAACAAATTTTCTTATATAGACAGTTAAAAAAGTACATGTTAAGCAATACATTGTGCACATGAAGGATTACTTACATAGCACATAGTAGGGCTATGATGAAAAATATAATGTGAGTAATCTTTACCAAATCAAATAATAAAACTGTAAAACTGCTGTCTCTATACATTCAAAACATATGCCAAAAACTGATTTCAGATTAGGGAGTGTGACAGAAAACAATAAGAGTATTTTTAAAGGCTGTGTCTGTCTGTCTGTCTGTCTGTCTGTTTGAGCATGCTAATCTCCAAAAGTACAAGACAAAATTTCATGGGGTTTTCGTAGGTAACTTAAGCATAGCTTGGAGAAAGACAAAGGATTTAATTGATCATAATCAGCTTATGGAAATAAGAGACATCTTAATTTAAAATCTTAGGAGTCTGCTGAGATGTATACTTCAGCAACACAATCACCATGGTGCATTGCACAAAAAAAGCAATAGAATCATGTTTCCAAATATGGGATGAGTTGGTTGGCATTTGTAAGCAACTGGAAATGCCCTGACGACTGTCAAATGATTGGCAGCTGCTGTGAATCAGTGTACTGAAAAGAGCACCTGAGATGTCATGTACATGTGGTACCAGTACCAAAGGTACCCCAAGTACTATCCTTTCCTGTGGATCCTGTCTCCTGAGCAGAAAGTAAGGGCTCTGTCATTACTCATCCACTTGACTGAGACTGGCATTTCAGTGGTAGATCTAGGTGTCCTACATGGGGTGCATGGGGACCAGGGAGGCCTCAAGGTGTTATACTGATCCCACTAACCAACAAATTCATGGTGCTGTCTCTCATTGAAACTGAAACTGAGCTAGTAGGGCTCACTTCACCTATTTTGGGGAAACCTGTTTTGTGCAGTGTCAAGAGGTGGCAAATTCAAAAGCATTGGATTCTATTAATTGTCAGCAGTTGAAACATATGGTGAATGATTGTACCCCTTAAGGAAATGGCAGCAGGAGACAGGAAAGGACACCATGGACACTCAGTTTGTATGTCAGAGGGCTTCATTTGACATGTTCAAGAGGCTATTCCAGCAACCATTGAGGGAACTGGGTGCAACCAAATACAGATTGTGGCGCATGTTGAAACAAATGATGACTCATGTCTGGGCTCTGAGGTCATACTTGGATCATTTTAGCAACTGGCAGAGAAGGTTGAGAAGAGCAGCCTTGTGCACAGAGTTTCAATGGAAGCATTGTCCCCAGAACTGATCATGACCCTTGGTCATGAGTTGACAGAAAGGACTGAACCAAATACTTTGAAGGCTCTGTGACAAGCTAGGCTGCAACTTCCTGGACTTGCACCATAGGGTTGAAAACTGTAGGGTCCCCCTAAATTGATCAGGTGCACACTACACATCACAAGCTGCTACCCAGTTAGCTAACTGTGTGTGGGGTGCACACAAGGTTTTTTTTTTAGAGTTGGTGACTTTCCATCCAGTCCAGATAACAATGGCTCTTGGAAACCCAGAAGTATCACTTAAAGACCAAAAGAAATGCCTTCCACACATGAGAGTATTAACTGCCAAAACATTTGCAACAAAGTACTGTAGCTCGAAATGCTCCTGAAGAGCAGTGAAGCTCACGTAATACTAAATACACAAAGTTGGTTGAAACCTGGAATTTATAGCAGTGAGATTTTTGGGGAAAATTTAATTCTATATTGAAAAGATAGGCTATTGAGAAATTGAAGTGGTGTATTTGTTGAAGTAAACAAGGAACTCAAATCCACCGAGGTAGGAACTGAAGCTATGTGTGAGAGTGTGTGGGCAAGACTCAGTATCAGAAGTGGGCATAGAATGGTAATTGTGTCCTTCTGTCATCCACCAGACTCATCTCATGATGTAACCAAAAACTTTAGAGAGAACCTCGGTTGGCTTGTATCTAAGTTCTCCAATCATACTATAATCATTGGTGGAGACTTTAGTCATCCAACAATCAAGTACAAAAATTAAAGTTTTGTTAGTCATGGTAATAACAAGACATCCTGTGAAACATTACTAAAAGCCTTCTCTGAAAACTCTCTCAAACTGATAGTTATGAACCCAACTCATGATCAAAATATATTGGATGTAATGGCAAAAAATAGACCTGACCTCTTGGAGGATGTCCACATCGAAACTGGTATCGGTGACCATGATTCTGTTGTGGCAGCATTGATTCTAAAGTACAAAGGACAACTAAAACAAATAAAAAGATGTATATGTTCAGTGAACTAGACAAAAAATCAGCAGTGTCATATCTCAATGAGGAACTTGAAACTTTCACCACAGGGCAGGAGCATGTAGAAGAACTATGGCTCAAGTTTAAAAGAATAGTTGAACATGCACTGGATAGATATGTACCCAGTAGAACAGTCCATAATGGGAGGGACCCTCCATGGTATACAGCCATTGTAAAGAAATTTCTAAAGAAACAGAGAGTACTGCATAATAGGTGTAAAACAAAGCATAAGACTATGCTTAATGAAATGCATTTGGCTAGCAGGAGAGCAATGTGTGCAGCCTCCAATGACTACTATAGCAGAATATTGTCAATCCATGGAATTCTGGTCATATCAAAAGGCTGTTAGTGGCTCCAGGCCCTAGCAAATGAGATAGGAACTGAAACTGAAGGAGCAAAGCAAAAACTGAAATGATAAACTCTGTTTTCAAATGTTCATTTACAAAAGAAAACCCAGGAGAATTGCCTCAGTTTCATCCTCATACCACTTAAAAGATGAGTGAAACCAGTATTAATGTCAGTGGTGCTGGGAAACAGCTGAAATCGTTGAAATTGGACAAGAGTCTAGGGCTCAATGGAATCTCTATCAGATTCTGTACTGAGTTTGCAACTGAGTTAGCCCCTCTTCTAACCATAATCTATCATAGATCTCTTGAACAGAAAACTGTATCCAGTAGTTGGAAGAAAGCACAGGTCACAACCATATACAAGAAGAGTAGTAGAAGTGATTCACAAAACTAACATCCAGTATCCTGGACATTGATTTGTTGTAGACTTTTAGAACATATTCTGAGCTCAAACATAATGGGGTATCTCGAACAGAATGACCTTCTCCATGACAAGCACACTGATTCCAAAAATCTAGATCATGTGAAACTGAACTCACACTTTTCTCACGTGACATACTTAAAGCTTTAGATCAAGGCAAGGTTTATCCACAGAATTCTGGGGAAATGCAATCAGTTTACAAAGGAGATTGCTTAAAAATCACTCATGCAACCCATTTTAGAATATTGCTCAAGTGTGTGGAACCCTTAGACCCTTACCAAATAGGACTAATAGGGAATACTGAACATACACAAAGAAGGGCAGGCCAAATGGTCTTCGGTTTCTTTCACCAATTGAAAAGTGTTACAGAGACACTGAAGTACCCCATGAATATACTAGAACACCCTACATATCATTCACATAAGGATAATGGGGACAAGATTAGAATAATGCTCAGAAGCACATTCTTCCTATGCTCCATGTGTGAATAGAATAGGAAGAGACCCTAATTTTAACAGGTACAATGTGACATATCCTCTGCCATGCACTTCACACTGGTTTGCAGAGTACGGATGTAGATGTAGATGTGCACTGTGCTGTTAGTTTTGTAGCACACCAAAGAACCAACAGATGGTGCTGTTTTTTTACCTCAGTGACAGAAGTATGTTCTGAAGTGTATGTCAATGACAGAATTAAGTGCCACAGTCTTATCTTTATGAATACATGCTAATACTGAATTTACTTGTCCTGAATACATGGATTTACTTATTTTGCTCTGTGTATTAAAAACCAAACAAAATCGCCTTGCTTCTTTCAATAGGCTTTATTTCTATTTGACTTCTTGTATAGGAAAAATGGATTTGTTGAGTTTGCTTTATGATTTGGGTGCTTGCTTATTACATTTTAATTTCTTTTTTTTATGAATAAAATGGCTAGAAAACAGTCAAGTCTTTCTTCTCAATACACTAGAATGGCTAAAAGGCTGAGGACAACGTAGCCTCAAGAATCCTATTAATATCTTGAAGTGAGGCTTACTGCAGCTTGACAGCAACAGGCTTTAGCTTGATCTTTGGAAACTCCTTCCAAAAATGAGGTGCACCATATCTCTGATAAAAAGCATCATGCTTTATCAGCCCAAGGAAGTTCAGCATGTGCCACAACTATTTCTTGAGCTTGCTCTGAATCTTCAGATGAAACTGACATTCTATTTAGTGAGTGCCAAATCTGATCAGCACCTAGACAAGATGGGCACTGTTCTTCTCTCTCAGCCTGCTGCATTCCATCTATTCTCTCGCTTTCACCCACTGTAAAATTCTCATGATTTTGATGCATGTGTTCATAATTCTCCATGCCGAATTCTAAATGCTGCTGGTGTAAGTCATCACTTTCTAAGGCTCTAGCAATATTAATCCTAGCAATATGCAAGATTGTGACAATCTCAGTCATTACTTATGTGCTCCTCAAACAGTGCTTTTACGTAAAATTGTATGACTGATTATGCCATATTTTCTTGAGTTGATGGAATGATCACAAACTGCATGTTTTGTAAGGCCCTGAAATGACAAAAAGGAATGGCCAGAATGAGTTGGCCAAGTGGAAAAGTGCATATTGAAGTTTTTCAGAACCCCCTGAAACCTTAAATTTCTGCGGAATGGTGAACATCCACAGGCAAAACACTTTTTCAATAACATCTGTGTATACAATATCGCATTTCAAATGACATCTTTCATCATGTAACAAATAATGAAAGAACCATTCATTGGTGTTGTACTGGTACTGCCTGAAAATGAGCCCAAGTTTTTTTGTTTATAGTATGAAGAACAGGCAAATACTTTCCACATCTTAACAATGATCTGGTTGCTGTGCTTCAAAACATGCCGCGTCAAGTGAATCCATTTATTCAGTATTAAAGCTACATTAGAGTCTATTCTGCAAGGGCAAAATAATGATTACAGATTTGTCATTAGTGCATATTGTTTACAAATAAAAATGCCTAGAAAATGGTAGAGTCTTTCTCAATATAACAGAATGGCTATAAGACTGAGGACTATGTGGTATCAAGATCACACTATCAGTTGTTTTCCACATGGCCAGATGTATGCGGCTCTTTCCCATGTTAGTGAAGCAAACAAGCACTTTCTTCATATCCCCAATCATATTACTTCATATATTGTATACAAAGGAGATTTATAAGTCAAAAACAAATCCCACACATATGAAACCTTGGGAACAGCTATAAATAAATACTCAGGCAACACCTAGTTTCTCATATAGTTAATAATAAAACACATCTATCACTTAATAACATGGTTTTGCTCTATAATGTGCAATTAGTTTCCTGTAAAATGTTATAACAAAACTTTCCGTTGGATGATACTAACATCTCTTTGATAGCTCAGAATTTCACTCATTATAGAGGAATGTCAACTCAGTTTTTCAGGCAAGCTAATGGGTGGTTGGTGTACACAGAATGGAAACCAGACATAGTTGTCATGGTCTTGATGTTAGCGACAGCATATATAGTGTGTCCAAGGACTAGTATTGAGAAATTAATGAACTTCATAGCCTTAGATTTTTACATTGTACATGCTTCCAAAGAAGTTATTTCATAAACAAAACAGTACTGTAAACAAGGGATAAGCCAAGCAGTGTTGCACTGCTTTCAACAGACTGTGCTTGTATGTTGGATGATGCAGACTCTAATCCCCATCTAGTTGTCCTCACTTAGGTGTGGTTTCCCTACATTTCTTTATTCAAATACTGGAACAGTTCCAACTAAAAGTTCTGGCCAACTACTAGTCCCATCCTTGTCCAACTATATCTAGAATTATGTAAATTCATGTCTAATATTAATAATGTTTTTTGTTCTTAAACTGTAATACTATGACTTGTCTCATATTCTGGTAAAAGTGATACATGAATGAATACCACAATAACAACAAATATTTTTACTACTGCTACTACTACCACCACTACTACTATTACTGCTAATAACAGTAGTAGTAGTAGTAGTAGTAGTACACAGGCTCTGTATTTTGGACTGAGCATTCTTGTCCCTTGAGGCTTTATCAGTACAGCCTGAGCTAGAAGTAGTTACTAAATGATAATTTTAAACACTGCAGCATCATGTGGCAAATAATCATCCTATATTAATTTCTCCACACAAGCAACTTATTATTGCCCCCCCCCCCCCTTTCATCATCTCCCCCCCCTTCATCATCTCCCCCCCCCACCACACACACACACACACACACACACTCACACACACCACCACCACCACCACCACCACCACCACCACCACCATTCTACCCTTTTTCCCTCACATAGTTTCACCTGCATCAGTTTTCTCTACTAACTTCGATATGGACTTTATACAAATCTTGCATTTGGGTGCCTCTGGCACGCCTCTCAGCTACTATTTGTGATGTGTTCTGTATATGAATCTTACAATTGCTTCATAAATAAAACGCTGTTGTAAACTAGGGGTAAACTGAAAAGGGTTGCACTGTTTTTAACAGACAGACCTAGTATGTGGGGGAATGGAGTCTCTAATCCCCAGCTTGTCATCTGGTTTAGGTTGTGGCCCTCAGCTTGGCGCCCCAAGTGGCAGCTTTTTTTGCTTAGGCCCAAATTGGCCCTGCATGATGATTTCCTCTCCTCTTCAGCTTAACCCAAACATCTTAAATTACATCTTGGATGTATTCCAACCTCTCTTCCCTACAGTACCCTAGAAGTTACTCTAGTACCACAGAAGCTACTCCATGACATCTAAATGCACAACCTATATTCCTGTCCCTTCTTTGAATCAGTGTTTCCCACAAATTCCTTTCCTTACTGTTTCTGCAGAAGACTTCTAATTTCTTACCTTATTGCTTATCACTTTTATCAGTGTGCTAATTTTCAGTGTCTTTATGTAACAGCCCATCTCAATCACTTTGATTCTCTCCTGTCCTGGCTTTCCAAAAGTCACTGATTCATTGATACATGGTGCAGTACTCCAGACAAACATTCTCAGAAAGTCCTTCTTCAAATTAAGAACTATGTTTGACAATAGTGGGCTTCTTTAAGTTGAGTAATGCTCTCTTTGGGGTAGTCTGCTTCTTATAGCTTTCTTGCTTTCTTCACCATGCATTATTTTGCTCCCAAGAGTGCATAATTCTTTCACTTTATCTACTACATGGTCCCCAAATTTGATATTAAGTTTACCACTCATCTCATTTCTGCTACTTCACATTACTCTTTTTTTTGCTACCTTTAGGAGACATTATGTGATGGCATGTGTTCCAGTTTTGTCAGTCTCTACTTTATCAAATACTGAAGAGAGGAGAAAGTTGACATCCTTACAGAACTTGATATTTTAGTAGATAAGTCTTATGTAATCATTGCAAATATACTGTAGCAGCACACTTATTAGCTGATTGAATAGTTCTTCCATAGTTATTAGCTTATTATATTTTCTAGGATTCTATTACACATTTTTCAGATAATCAAAATACTCAATCTACTTGCAACCATAGATGAATTTGAAGAACATGTTCCTGTCAGTTTTATTCACAAGGTACAGGCCAAGCTTCAGGAAAGAAATGAACCTCAGGAACAGGTATGGAAAACTGTGATTCTCATAATATTTCATAACTATTGAACATTTTAAAGGCATTGTTAAAAGTCCATAAACTGTGTTGCATTTTGTACACTGCCAGTGGTGTATCGCAATGAAAATTCTTAATTTTAGTTCTTTTCATCAATATAATGGTTTTGTAGTTTAACAAAAACTTAACAGTCCTGAACAGTTCATTGACAGTATGTACCATTATCTGACAAACTTTCTCAAATCTATAAGTGTAACACCTTCTACAGATTTATCTCTGGTTTATCAGTATCTAGGCTTACACAGTATCTAGGATTTTGTGTGTGAGATGACTGATCGGCAAGATGGTTCAGTGATAACATGTTAAATTAATTCTCCAAGAATTAGTTACATGGGTGCAAATTATTTTTGTTACATGATTGAAGACTTCATAAAAAAACAACACTTCACATTTTTTTAATTTTTGGGATTTCAGTACAGTCTTGTAATCATCCCCAATATTCATGATTTGTTCTAATCAGCTATGACAGAAACAATCCTTGTCCTAACTTACTGCAGCAAAAATATGTGATGGTTTTAGAAAAACAACCTTTGTCAAAATATAATTTCTGACAAAAACATTGTTTGTCATTTGACAAGAGCTATTTTTGTGTGAAAGCATGCGACAATGCAACCTCAATGTATACTATCACCTTCATAGCACTTGTTGGATTATTTCAATCTACTCTTTTGGCAAGTGATGGTTCAGTGTCTGTGGTTCTGTTATGAATTTCTGTGACAGTGTTCAGTGGCCTAAAAAGCAGAAATGTCAAGAAATAAAGGAGAATGTAGTAAAGAAGAAGCTGATGGGTGAAGAACACATGATTTATGTCAGCAAAAGTGTTCCCACAAAATGGCTTAATAAAGTGACCTCTTTATTATTTCATTATTTAAAAAACAGGTGACACCTGGAGAGAGATTTAGTTTTCATTTCAGAGTGAAGGGCTGGTCAGAATAAAAATTTTGTCATGAAATATTTTCTGTACATGCTAGTGCCCAACCTGGAAATGTTCCACTGGATAACTTACATCTTTTCCATGAGAGGTGATTCTTTTTTGCCCAAAGATCAAGATTTCTCTTTAATTTTACTTAAGAAACTGAATCTGCACTAGCTACATTTTTGTGCAGGGACAGTTATACAGGACCTTGGCATACAATTATATGGTTGCTCTTCAGAACAACGTAAGCTTCTACATGAGTTAACTTTCAGTCAAATTTACAACAATGAACTGAAGATTAAGATGTTCAAATATCAAAATCTCAAGGCCCGATCTGGTACCGCGCGCCGCAGAATTTGAATCCCCGCCAGACATCATGGACGTCGAAGACCCCTAGAGGTCTCTGCATCATGGCGGCGCACACATACTGGCCTGCATGTAGTGTGAGGGCACCACAGTGGAACACGTGGTTCCAGCAGCCAATAGCAATGCCCCAGATTGAGTATTTAAGAGCCAGCCTCTCACTCTGCCAGTGAGTCTAATCATTGTGTGAGTCTCGACAAATCGCCTCGACAAGACAGCGTGTTTATCGTACTTTGATCTCTTTAATCGTGGACATCTTGGATTTGTTTGGTTGTCTCTGTCACTCCATTGCATCTTGCATGTTGTCATCGTAAGGTCTTTCTCCATCGTCCATCATTGTTTCACGTCCGTCCTTTCCGTTCGTTTGTTTGTGCAAGGGCCACTCTCCGTTTGGTCCCGCCGCACTTTCTTGGTCACCCTGCGACCGTTCTGGTCACGGTCACAACAGGTTACAACACCCATCTTCCTCATTTGATGAGTAACAGCCAAAACTTTTTCCAAACACTGATTGCCTGTGGAGAGGGAAACAATTGGCTGAACTTGCATGTGACAACAGAAGTGAAAAGGACCAGTGAACTTTTATTTGACCAATTTTTTGTATCTTTAATGTAACTTAATTTTTTGTTCTGTAAAATATCAGTATATTATAAGGTTTATAAAGTAAATTAATGCACCTGCTGAGTCATTCCATCATACTCCCAGTTACATTTTCTGACAAAAACAAACTATGACATTGAGAACTTAATTTGAAAAAAAAATCTTATTAGCTATACTGGAAGCTAAATTAGTACAGTGTCATAAAAATGATTTAGACATTCCCAATAAGCCACATGAAGAATATAATTACTAGCAAGATGTTATACAACTATTCAGAATGTTGTTTCACTCTCCTCAAAAATGAAAATTTTTGACAAGGGTCACTTTTGTTATGGAGTCTTTTTAAAGTAAACACAATTATGTAATGTGCATATTTTGTCCCTTTTAATTTTATACCTAATGAAGTTTGACAGTTAATAACACATTAAATATCTAGAAGAAATAAGACTGTCTCTAACATATTTCAGTATTTATTTCTTTATTTACACTTCTAGTTCCATAGGACCAAATTGAGGAGCAAATCTCCAAGATCGTGGAACAAGTCAGTACATGAAGCTAATAACAGAAAAAATAAAATGTTTATGAATCCAAAAAAAGTTAAGCCATAAGTTTAAGTAAACACAGTCAAAAATACAACATAAGAATCAGCTTAAGTTTTCAAGGAACCCCTCAACAGAATAGGAGTAGTGACCCATGAGGAAACTCTTCAGCTTTGATTTGAAAGTGCGTGGATTACTGCTAAGATTTTTGTGTTCTTGTGGTAACTTATTGGAAATGGATACAGCAGTATACTGCACGCCATTCTGCACAAGAGTTAAGTAGGTGCGGTCCAAATGCAGATTGGATTTTTGCTGATTATTAACTGAGTGAAAGCTGCTGATTCCTGGGAATAAGCTGATATTGTTAACAAGAAATGACAGTAAAGAATATATGTATTGAGAGGACAATGTCAAAGTACCCAGACTAGTGAGCAGGGGTCGACAAGAGATTCATGAAGCTACACCACTTATTGCCCGAACTGCCGATTTCTGAGTCAAAAATGGCCTTTTAGAATGGGAAGAGCTACCCCAAAATATAATACCATATGCCATAAGCAAAGTCAATCAATTTTCATGTCGAATGATCACTTACTTCAAATACTGTTCAAATAGTAAAAATGGCAGCATTAAGTCTTTGAACAAGATCCTGAATGTGGGCTTTCCATGACACTTTATTATGTATCTAAACACCTAAAAATTTGAACTGTTCAGTTTCACTAATCATATGCCCATTCTGTGAAGTTGAAATGTATAGTTTTGCTAAATTGTGTGTCAGAAACTGTAAAAACTGAGTCTTACTGTGATTTAGCTTTAGTTTATTTTCTACAAGGCATGAACTTATGTCATAAACTGCACTATTTGAAACAGAGCCAATGTTTCAAACAACATCGTTTACTACCAAGCTACTGTCATTAGAAAACAGAAATATTTTAGAATTACCCAGAATATTAGAGGGCATATCATTTACATAGATAAGGAACAGGAGTGACTCCAACACTGATCCCTGGGGCACAGCCCATTGGAGTGTACCCCACTCAGGCGCCACATCACAGCCAATCTCAAGCTTGTAAATAGCAGTGCTATTTTGACAATACAAACAGACAAAAGAAAGTCTTGCACCATGTGTAAGAGTAAGGATTCAAGAGGAGTGGGGAATGGAAGAACAAATCTTCAGGAAGGAAAAAATCTTTATCATGAAATAATAACAAAATAATTTACAAAATAAATCTTTCCCTTTGAAAGTAAACATCTGTGAAATCAAAAACTGCTGCCAGTAATACTGAACACTGTGTTGTTTAAGGTTGTCCTACTCTTTGAGCTGAACTGGCTTTGCATCAGCAAATTCTATGGTGGTTCTAATTGTGTTGATTCATATCTCCTAGAGGAAGATTTTCATGAGGTGCTTATGCATTACTGTCTTGAAAGATGAACCCATTGCAAAAATGATGACAATAGGCTGGACAATAGACGTAGAGGATACTGTCCTGATTCTGTACTGTTCCACATTGGTACATGATTGATTTATGTATTTGTTCTTGTGACAGTCAAATCAGGAAATAGATTAATTAGGTGGGGAAAACACAACGATAAATTAGGTAGGGCAAACATAACATTTATGGTGTAGTATCTTCATATTACACATGCCCAGAACTTCACAACCTTCATGGCACTCAGAATGGCATTAATATCACCATTCATGCAGGATGGTGGCTACAGAAGGCACTAAAGAATGTAGCTTGTAGTTGACTCTTGCACACATTTTCAGTACATGTCATCAATGTTAAAGTCCCATTTCTTCATATTATCCTTGCACCTTCACACTCCAGATCATAATATGTTTCGCAGTTTTCATGCCAACTAACTTTAACTGTGTCCATGGGGTAGTGGCTCAATTGCTGTCATCTGTCAGCAGAGCTGAGGTAATCTCTGCTTCCATAGTTTGAACCTCACCTTCTCATGAATCTCAGTAAGCTCTTTACATAGCCATATGAACAGCTTCATAGGCATAAGCTGTTGAGGAAGAGAGATATGTCCATACACTGTCTCGCCAGCCACTGCTTTGTGTACAAGGGGTGGCACTGTTCCACCTGGGTAATCACCCTAAATATTTCACTGGGCACTGTCTGTCTCTCTGGGATGCAGTGATCTGTACCAGACTGGAGAGGAATTTTCCACAGCAGAAAAATACAGTGTCCTTGCAGATGATATGGGTGGCAAGTGGGAAAGTCTAGTGGCATGAGCAACTTTGATAATGGGCAAATTGATTTGGACCAATGCATCTGAACAAGCATCTCAGAAATGGTTGAGATGGTTGACTGTGGCAACTGGTTGCAACTTTCAGTGAAAAATGGTGAAGTATGGTGAAAGGGTGAGTAGGTGCAAGATGTAGGATGTCTCACCTCATTACAGAATGTTGAGATTGGAGGCTTGCATCCTCTATAAATCAGGATGGACAGTGATCTGTGCCGCATCTAAGGCATTGTACAATGCTGTGCAGGCACAAGTGTTTCAGAGCACACTGTTCAGTGCAAATTGTTGAAAATATGTCTCCACAGCAGACCACCCCCGTGAGTTCCTGTATACACCCAATGAGATTGTCAGTTATGATTGCAGTGATCACAGGATCATCAAGATTAGACTGTTAATCAATGGAAATGAGTCACCTGGTTGAATGAATCACATGTCTTGTTACACTAGCTGCAGGGTCATGTTTGAATACACTGTCATCCAGGTGTACAGCTGTTTGACACTTGCACTGCACCACCCATGCAGGTCATTGGGAGAATGTTTATACCATGGGGGACATTCAAAATGGCTCTGAGCACTATTGGACTTAACTTCTGAGGTCATCAGTCCCCTAGAACTTAGAACTACTTAAACCTAACTAACCTAAGGACATCACACACATCCATGCCTGAGGCAGGATTCGAACCTGCGACTGTAGCGGTCACGCAGTTCCAGACTGTAGTGCCTAGAACCGCTCGGCCCTCCGGCCACTGGGGGATATTCACCTGGGCTTCCATGGGATTTATGGTAGTATCTGAAGGCACTATGACAGCTGTGGACTACATGAGAATTAGTGCAGACAACCTACATCACTTCGTGCTTGATTTATTCCTGTCAGTGATGTCATCTTCCAGAAGGTTATCTGTGCATATCACACAGACAGAATCATGCTACAGATTTTTGAGTATTATTATAGTGAACTCATGTTGATGTCTTGGCCACCAAATTCTCCTGATGTGAACCTAATGGAACGTACCTGGGACTCTATTGGGCACCAATTCCACACCCACAAATGGCTGGCACATGATTTACAGGAACTGCATAATCTGTGCAAAGATATCTGAAACCACAAACCTCTACAAATCTATCAAGGACTTGTTCAATCTATGCCATGCAGAATTAGTACTGTGTTGCATTCCAAAAGTGGGCCAACACACTATTAAACTGGTGGTCAGATGCATTGTTTCCTCAGTGTGTAAGAGTTCTGTCAAGCATTCTTACTGGATATTCTGGGGCACAAAAATGCTGTAATCAGGCTCCTGACCAACTTATATGTACCTCATGATGAGTTTCTGTGTTCCATACACGAAATGCACAGACTTGTCTCTTAGAAGAGTTTAATTTTTTCTGGCTCTGTTTATAGCACCCTGATAGATTTCTAAGAGCAGTTGTTAGATTTCTCTTCATACTGTCAAAGATTTTGCTCTGTACAGAAAATGTTATGTCAGCTACATACAGGGAACTTCTTGTACATGGAACCAGACCAAAACCTGAGTGACTCTTCCCTCCTGCTAACTTCATGGGATTGCATGCCTGAGAATTCTTTGGAACCTGGCCACCTCAACATGCTTCTACGATTATCATCAGCCATTAAAGCCTACATTTATCAATGGACAGAGCCCAATGTCACTGACCCAGGTATTCCATTGTCTACCTTCTTCATGCATCACAATACTTGGGGATTTGTAATTTTGTTCTTCATGGATGCTTAGATGGCTCCCTGTACTAATAATTTTTTGTAGTCAAAAGAGTATCGAGAGTTAGGTTTTATTTCCAAAGAAACACAAATTGTGCAAGTAATGAAGGTGGTGTAAAACTATTTTCAGCAGTAAATACCACAATAATTTATCGCATTTAACACAAACACTTAGAGACAATAACTTTTAATGAAATTTTAGGAAGGACCAAGGACTTTTCTCTTTTAAAAGTTTTTTGTCATACCTCTGAAACATATTTTATCATTGGGTAACTTATCAGTGATATTTGTAAAGCTTAATCAACCACTGTTCCCAAGACAAAGACAACTCTTAGGGCAGTAGTGGACCAATGTAGATATTATTTTGTTGACTTTCCCTATACCCAATGTATTTAGGCAGGCAGGAGAGCTTGTTAGGGTGTAAAAATGTGTAGTAAAACATTCCAGTGATGAATTAAGGTAATGATGAAGCCATGTCTGTGGGTGCAATGCAGTGTGGTACAACTCTACACATGCAAAAAAAGTGTACACTGCCCTGAATGAAACCTGCAGGCTGATCACAGGCTGCCTGAAGCCAACACCAATACAGAAGCTGTATACACTTGCAGGTATAGCCCCACCCAATAATAGATGCGAGATAGCTGCTAGCAATAAGAGGCAAAAGGTCTGCAATAACCCAGCCCACCCCTTGCACAAACATCAACCACCACCATCTTGACTGAAGTCCAGGAAGAACTTTCTACAGTTTTCTGTTCCAACTGACAGAGATCAAAGTATAGCCAGGGTTGAACTGTGAAAAAAAAGACATCCTGTCAATCCAGAGCAAGACTTAATTGAAGAAACTCTGCCACCTGGTCACCAAGAAGGATGGTGCACATGGAAGTCCTTGAACAGACTGCGCTCTGGTGTTGCAAGAACGAAGGACAACTTGAAGAAATGGGCCATCGCATAAGGCGGAGACACATTGTCTGAGTGTGGAGATGAACAAACTACACGCCATCTCCTGAAGTGTCGTCTCTGCCCATACTCTTGTACAGGACTGGAACTGGCCTTGGCTTATAGCAATGCAGTCAATGTTGCCAAATACTGGACACAACCAGTGTAAATGTGTTTATTATGTAAAAACTGATTTCTTACTTCTGTGCATATTATGTAAATACTGATTTCTTACTATTGTGTGTATTATGTAAATATTGATTTCTTACTCTTTTTTCCTATGTGTTCATTTTATTATGTTTATATGTCTCTGAATTACTCATGTATACAAATATGTATATTTCTAAATCAGCACAGTTTGTGTCCTGGTACTTCTGACATGAATAAAATTTAAAAAAATAAAATGCAGATGTATGTATTTAGACTCTTACTCAAAAGGGAATCAGACATGATTCAGTTAAAACACATGGTTTTACCAATTTACATACTCTTCGTAAGAATATTCCTTTAAGCTATAATCCAACTAATCTCTTCCAGCAGGAGTTTTTCTTTAATGGGCACATGTTTAAATGAATGAGGGGATGACACTGACTTACATTTGGGGGTGATGGTGGTTCAAATTCCCATCCAGATATCCAGATTAAGGTTTCCCATAATTTCCCTAAATCACTTGAGGTGAATGCAGGAACGGTTCCTTTGAAGGGCTTGGCTGGTTTCCTTCCCCAGCCTCCTCCAATATGAGTTAGTGCTCTGTGTCTAATGATTTTAAATCCTAATTTTCCTTTTCATGGATATGTGTAAATGAGTCATATAAATGTTAATCAGGATCGACTCCACTGCTACTGCGTAAGAAATTAAAACTTAATTGATAAGTTAAAGAAGTGATCTGTGAAGTGGTACACTCCTAAATTATTGTATCTATGCATGTTTGCAAGACTTTTGAGCCACTGAGTATTTTATCAAACATGTAAAATATACAGGGCAAACAAATTTGATTACTGTATGTTAAGAAGGGGCTACAAAAGTTGACATGTAGTTATTAGACTATTAAAACTGGAGCATATAGACTTCATCTGGGTATGTTGTGAGGAGATTTAACAGATCTACAGAAAAGTGCAAAGGCTATTCAACAAAGTGAGTAATTCATGGAGTGTTTTTGGAAGATTACATAAATGTTTCCTGTGAAATGCTATGTGGTGTTCATGACAGTTTTGTATTATAAACATGCAGACATTTTGTGTGTTTATTCAGGACCTCAGGGGAGAGCCCATTGAAATATTTGTCATCCTTTTTATTTGTAGGCCTCCTTTTCTCCACAGTCACAGTTGCACACATAATTTAGGTTATATTCTGTCTTTCGTGACTGTAATAAAAGTCTTATTCTATTTAGACATTAAATACCATCAAATGAGGACACTCATGAACAAATGAACATGGTAGTTGACATGCATGTTTTCACCTTATTTTGTTCATAGGATTTTAACAAATAAATTACCCATTGCATGAAATATAAATTTCAATGACCAACAATGGAGGAATCCAAGATGAGTAGCAAGCATATATAAATAGTTTTTCAATATTATTTCCAAAATTTTCTGCAATGTGTGTATGTGTGTGTTTGTGTGTGTGTGTGGGGGGGGGGGGATTATTGTGGAAGTGCATTGTTTCATGTTGTGTATTGTATTTATCAGTATTTGCATAACCTTGTTGCTTTTACAGGCTACATTGCTGATGGACACAAAATTCACATTCCCAGTAGTATTTCCTTTTAAACCATCAAAAATCAAGCTTGAATATATAGAAGTACCAGAGGAACTGGATTTACCTATGCTGAAGAAAGTTTAAAATTGAGAGAGTAGTGTTCATTGCGAAGACACAAATGTACCTTACTAAGAGGTTTGCATTGATAACCTTCTGAGTGCTTGGTTTCTGCTGTAAAGAACATTGAAATTGTAATGGCTTACTAAATTTCACATTAAACATTGATTAAAAACCCACAAATTTCACCTTGTTTATTGTTTTATTCTAACATGCACTTCATTCTTAGTATTTTGTTCTAATGTGAACTTGGGTGAAAATGACAGGTTGCTTAAACTATTACTTGTAAAAATTTCTTTGCTATAATAAAAGTTTTAATGCTGTATGGTGCAGAGATTCCTGCAAGTTACGAGTGTAGAATGTAAAAGTCATCCATCATGTGTTTGTTCTGAATAACAAATGCTACTGCTTTGTTTATGGTCCTAATTCACTATCAACAACAGATATTTGAAGATGTAAAAAAACATGTCATTGTGCTACATTCATCTATTTACTTGTAAAACAACTGTCATTTGCCTCCACTATCTGTGAAAACAAAACTTTTTTCCCACAAGTCTAATGATAGGTCTATATTATGTGGAGTAGTGTCTTAATCCCCTCTACTGTTCCATAATGATGTAACATTTAAATGTCCTTTAACTACTAGATTATTTTTCCTTCTCATTACAATTTCTTTCAGGAAAGCAGGGCTCAGCAGTCACAGCAATAAGAAGCTATTTTCTGACAGATGAGTAACCTTAAAAAATTGGAACAGTTAAAATATAAAAATTTTTCTTGTAAGCATATTGAATATTTCTTCATCTTCTAACTTTCCACCACATCATTGGCATTCTGTTTATCTCACATTATTCATCTTCTCCATCATCTTCTTCATCTTCATCTGTTGCTCATTAACTCTTAAATAAATATTGCTTCATTCTACTAATTTTAGGATGATTTTTTTAAATAGCCGGCAGGAGTTCCTCAGTGTTGGTCAATCAGGCATTCAATGTAATCTACTCCAGGGCTCTTAAATGTAAATTTGTATCTATAGTATCCAGAGAGGGCTACTTTTTAATTTCCTTTTTGTTTTAGTGAAAAGATGTTTTCAGTCACTTTTCAGCACCAGATTTCTTCTTTGTAATTGTAAATGTGGTTCATCCATAAAGGAACAATAGATATACAAATAAGTAGGTATCTGGAGGGTACTATAAGGAGAACATTGTGTATCCTGGCCAATATTGCCACTTAAATGAATATTATGTCTGCTATGTGCCGCATCTTCAATGACATGATTTTTCTTAATATCACTTTAAATAATCCAGAATGAGACTTCCACTCTGCAACAGAGTGTGCGCTGATATGAAACTTCCTAGCAGATTAAAACTGTGTGCCAGACTGAGACTCAAACTCGGGACCTTTGCCTTTCACGGGCAAGTGCTCTACCAACTGAGCTACCCAACAAGCACGACTCATGCCCCGTCCTCACAGCTTCACTTCTGCCAGTACCTCGTCTCCTACCTTCCCAACTTTACAGAAGCTCTCCTGCAAACCTTGCAGAACTAACACTCCTGCAAGGTTTGCAGGAGAGCTTCTGTAAAGTTTGGAAGGTAGGAGACGAGGTACTGGCAGAAGTAAGGCTGTGAGGATGGGGCATGAGTCATGCTTGCGTAGCTCAGTTGGTAGAGCACTTGCCCACAAAAGGCAAAGGTCCTGAGTTCGAGTCTCAGTCCGGCACACAGTTTTAATCTGCCAGGAAGTTTCACTTTAAATACTAGTCAGTGACTACATAACAGGCCTGCAGTGGAGCATTGTGGTCATTATTTAGCTGAATGTTTTCATTTAGACTATGTTAGTTCATGTAAGTACACATATATTTCATGATTATAGGTAAATATGGAGTTGCACCCTGAAGGAAATACTTTAAAAGGTACTGCTAAATGAGTTGTTCTGTTTAATATGGGTTCCAATCAACACAGTTTCAATTTTTTTTACATCAGTTCAAACTTTTCATGATATCCATGTTAACCACACAAAAGAAATTATTGTGGAGACACTAGATAACTCCTCTTTATCTTTTCTGTGTTTGTGTAAATGGTCTTCATAAAAAATAATATAGTGTTTTAAACTGTTAGGACTATACCTGAAAATGCATTTTTTTGTCATGTGTTACACAAATACTGGAAGTTATTACTTGGAATATACTGTTTAATAAATGAGAAGTGGTTTCTCAAAAGCTGATAAATGCTCCATTGTTCAAAATTTAGATTTTTGTTGTTACTAATCAAGCTGGTTGTCATACATGATCTGCTGAAATGGTTTTGTTAACAGCAAATATTTGTTGTTTTTATAGGATGTTGAAAACTACAGGTTTTTGCAAAACTCAATATTTGCTCTTAGCCAGTTAAAACAAAAGTTGTAAATGTAAACTTAGCTTGGTTCTGCTGCAACATTTTAAGCATCATCAGGGATGTGCAAAAAGAGATTCTCAAAAGGAACAAGATCTAGAGAAAAAGAATCAGTTAATAACAAACCACAAGTTCACAAACTTTGTGCAAAAATTATCTATACAATAATGAAGGAGGAAAATCCAAATGTGGTTAAAGCATATTTTGATTTATACTAAAGCACCAAAGAAACTGGTATAGGCATGCATATTGAAATACAGAGATATGTAAACAGGCAGAATATGGTGCTGCAGTCAGCAATGCTTATATAAGAAAACAAGTGTCTGGTGCATTTTTTAGATTGGTTACTGCTGCTACAACTGCAGGTTATCAAGATTTAAGTGAGTTTGAATGTGATGTTATAGTGAGCACATGAGCGATAGAACACAGCATCTCTGTGTCACTGTAGCCAGAAAAATATCCTGCAAGAAGGTGACCAACGACGGCTTAAGAGGATCGTTCAATATGACAGAAGTGCAACCCTTCCACAAATTGCTGCAGATTTGAATGCTGGGGCATCATTAACTGTCAGCGCATGAACCATTCAATGAAACAGCATCGACATGAGCTTTCAGAGCTGAAGGCCCACTCATGTACCCTTGATGACTGCACGACATTAAGCTTTGTGCCTTGCATGGACCCATCAACACTGACATTGAACTGTTTATGATTGGAAACATGTTGCTTGGTCAGAAGAGTCTCATTTAGAATTGTATCAAGTGGATGAATGTATATGGGTATGGAGACAACCTCATGAATCCATGGATCCTGCATGTCAGCAGGGGACTGCTCAAGCCGGTGGAGACTCTAATGGTGTGGGGCATGTGCAGTTGGGAGTGGTATGGGACCCATGATATGTCTAGATATGACTCTGACAGGTGACATGTATGTAAGCACCCTGTCCGATCACCTGCATCCATCCATGTCCTTTGTGCATTCAGACGGACTCAGGCAATTCCAGCAGGACAATGCAACACCCCACACATACATAACTGCTACAGAGTGGTTCTGGGAACACTATTCTGAGTTCAAACACTTCCACTGGCCATCAAACTCCACAGAAATTAACATTATTGAGCATATCTGGGATGCCTTGCAACAAGCTGTTCAGAAGAGATCTCCATCCCCTTGTACTGTTATGAATTTATGGACAGCCCTGCAGAATGCATGGTGTCAGTAACCTCCAGTACTACTTCAGACATTAATTGAGTCCATGCTATGTCATGTTGCGGCACTTCTGCATTCTTGCAGGGGCCATACATGATGTTAGGCAGGTGTACCAGATTCTTTGGCTTTTCAACATATAAGAGAATCAGCTAACACCAAAGCTGTATGTACGTGGTGTATTCCATTCAAGCCAGTATTGGCTATGCAATTTGTGCAATGTAAATGCAAGCAAGTAGCCTGTGCTCTATTGGATTTTCTCAGAAACCTTGAGGCATCCCAGCCAGAAAATAGTCCAAACAAAATTCATTTGTTTTCTGACTCCTGTATCTTTCAGTATAAAAATTCAATAATATGTGCACACTAATGTCCTGAATTAAATAAAGCATAAAATTTAATAGCTGGTATATTATTTCCCTATTCGTGGTCCTAGCTATAATCCTGACAAAGTTTTTAGTATAAAAGGTAAAGACTATCTTGTAAAATGAAGAAACCACACAACAGCTGCTGAGTCAGCAATGTTTTATTGCATACATGACCAGTTTTGTAATAGTCAGTATTCCACTATTAAAACATTTTCCTGTTAGCATTCCCGGTCAGACGGGAGAAGGAGAGTGGTATTTTTTGAATTTATGGTCTCCCTTTTATTCTTTTGACAAAGAATTTTTGTTCCATGGCAACTCCTGGGTAAGGATGACCTCAAATAGTTGAGTGATTTTATTTTTTACTCCAGATGATGCAACTTTAACTGTTCTAAAATCTGTCATATATGCAATAAAAGACTGTTGATTCAGTAACTTGGTGTGGTTTCATCATTTTTACAAAAGAGACTTGTACAGTTCATGCTGCCCCACAAGAAGAACTATTTGTAGATAAAGGCTACGAGAAAAAGGAAGATTTCCTTTCAGTGACTGTATGCTTTAAAGTGCTGGAACAACATGGCATCATCAAGATACTAAATGAAGGTTGGGAAGTAAAGGATCTCAGGTCCAGTGCATTAAAAGTCCTATGATCTGAGATGCTTTTCAAAATAATTGCTAAGTAAGTGATTGCTTCTGAAAATGTAAGTGATTGCTTCTAAAAATCTAAGAAGAAGGCATTGTTGTCAATATCGGACACTTATAATGCAAGTCTTGTAGAGGATGAGGTATGAGGTATGGAAATCCAGAAACTGCATCCAAGAAGCGAGGAAATCAGCCTTCTTTGACAAGAAGAACTTGATCAAAAAGGAAAATAAAAAATAAGTCTTGAAACTTATGAGCCATTTTAATGTAACAGAAGAGTTTTATAAAGGCATTCCTTTGTTAAAAGAAGATGATTTCCATTTTAGTATTGTGGTAGCTAGCATTTTGTGTTATGTTTCAATAGTGTTTGCTCCTATTTTGCACTTGTGTTTATCAAACATTTGGAAGAGTATAATAGTACACTGTACATTGTACTACATTATAGTATTTCTATGAAAAATGAGCAGTAAAATAGCATTCTTTGTAATTAATGTCAAAGATAAAAAATAAATGGAAAAAATCAATTTCAATGTATGTGTTAACAAAGGTATTAACTTCAGTCTTTGCATTTATTGACTTTTGAAGAAAACTTGTAAACTTTGTTCTTCTATCTTGAAATAAACAACGTAAATTTTAGAAAAGTTTAACACACAATCAGAATCATGCCTACAAATGCTGTGTAATTGTTAAATTATCTTGTTTATGTAATTAGTATATCCGGATGATATTTAAAAAAGTGTTTTCTCAAAACTTTTATTTTTTGGCATTTGTTGAATGTTGAAAAATGATCCTCAAATGTGTCCACAAAATAAATGCCCCACTGGAACTAAATACACACATCAAAAAAAGTTTTGCATCACCTCAGTTCCCAGAGTTCTGGAACCTGCACAGAAAATTGGAATGCAGAGATCAACGTGAACACCATTTCTGCCATTTTTATTGCTCATAAAAATCACACATTGCATATTGTACCACCATACAGTGAGACCTTCAAAGTTGGTGGTCCAGATTGCTGTACACACTGGTACTTCTAATATCCAGTAGCACATCCTCTTGCATTGATGCATGCCTGTATTCGTCGTGGCATACTATCCATAAGTTCATCAAGGCACTGTTGGTCCAGATTGTCCCACTCCCCAATGACAATTCAGAGTAGATTCCTCCGAGTGTTTGGTGGGTCACATCGTCCATAAACAACCCTTTTCAATCTATCCCAGGCATGTTCATCGTCCGAACCCTCGCGGGAATACAGTGTAGCTGCGAGCGAGTGGAATAATGGAGGGGGCGAAGCGTCTGCTGCAGTGTCCACGCTCAGCCAACATAAACAAATCTCGGCGGCATTGGGCACTGCTGATCGCTGCACTTGTCGCGAGCCGCGACAAGAGCGCACTGTCTCTGCTAACGATATTATGGATTTATTAAAAGATATTCAAATGTGTGTGAAATCTTGTGGGGCTTAACTGCTAAGGTCATCAGTCCCTAAGCTTACACACTACTTAACCTAAATTATCCTAAGGACAAACACACACACCCATGCCTGAGGGAGGACTCGAACCTCCTCCAGGACCAGCCGCACAGTCCATGACTGCAGCGCATTGACCGCTCGGCTAATTCCGCGCAGCGCTAATTCCGCGCGCTATTGTATTTCTTACTTAACGTAATATGCAGGACATGGGTTGGGTTAAAATTCAGCTTGTAATAGCTAGCCATTGCATTAAAATACTTTACATTTATATTGGATGCAATATTTATTGTTGCTTGTCTCTCTAATGTTAATAGTATTGATTCAGATTGTGCGTAAACACGAAAACACACACACACACACACACACACACACACACACACACACACACACGCACAGTCATTAATTCCAGTGAGAGTGACGACTGCTGTCTGTTGAACAACACATGCACCAATCAATTACGCAGATACACTGCGACCCAAAGATGTCTCAGTTGTTGGCAACAAATTCCAGCTGTGATCGACACAAAAAAAAATGGTTCAAATGGCTCTGAGCACTATGGGACTCAACTTCTGAGGACACCAGTCCCCTAGAACTTAGAACTACTTAAACCTAACTAACCTAAGGACATCACACACATCCATGCCCGAGGCAGGATTCGAACCTGCGACCGTAGCAACCGCATGGTCCCGGACTTCAGCGCCTAGAACAGCTCGACCAAAGCGGCCGGCTTGGCAGAGTTCAGCCTTTCATTTCTCCTTAGAAAGTTAACGCTAAAGGCGTCATAACTCGTCACCAGTAACGGTATTGCATAGGAAGGCTCAATGATCTTCCTGATGACGTTCAAGCAAAACTGCAATTATAGTAACTCCGTTGATTTTTGTTGTTTAGAATTAGGGCACGAAGTACTCCTACACCAGATGTCTGAGCCTTGCCTGTTGAATGCAAATGTCGCATGATGGTTAAATGGTAATCCATCACTTACATCAGTAGTCGAGACTTCCTTAATACGGAAAATCATTCACGCCAGAACGATCTTTGTTGAAACAAGAATATCTTTTTCTGGTGTATTTTCCCCGATCGGTCTAGGGCGCTACAGTCATGGACTGTACGGCTGGTCAAGCGAAGGTTTGAGTCCTCCCTCGGTCATGGGTGTGCGTGTTTGTCCTTAGGATAATTGAGGTTAAGTAGTGTGTAAGCTTAGGGACTGATGACCTTAGCAGTTAAGTCCCATAAGATTTCACACACATTTGAACATTTTTTTTTCTATTTTCCCCAAAAGCACTCGCTCCACAAACAGTTCAAATATTTCGAGCTCCCTGCTCTGCATTCACCCCACTATTATACCAAAAATAAATACTGTGTTGCAGATGTTACATCTTTTTCCACCTGCGACCCAATTTTGCGCCGCTTAACCGTAGTTCATGATTTTCATGCATGAAAAACTCAATGCTGAACTACAAGAAGATAACTAGAGCTTCAAATTCAAAATTCAGCTGATGCACATACTGATAGCGTCGCGCCGCGTTCACCTGGGCGGCGCCAGATTTTAGGCGGCGGGTGGCGTCTGGCCTGTAGCCGCTGCAGCGCGAGGAAAAGCTCGAGCGTAAGCTGTTTTTATCACGACGCAGCCACGAACTGTACTGCGGAATTGTTTCTGGAAGTATTACTATTACTGGTGGGTAGGATGTGAAACAAATTATCTTCGATATTCAATCAGACTCATAGCTTTAGACGAGGGCCGAAATGTGGAAAAAAAGAAAGAGATACAGTTGGATGCGAACACGTGACTATAAGCATAGAATACACAACGAATACACTAGACCACGGGCTCACACAACACTTCCCCCTGACGCTTACGCATCTTACAGTGTTGCCAGATTGTGCAGATGGCCGGACTTAGCGTTGTCAGGGGCAGTCGGTTTTATTGGCCACCTTGAGTGAACAACTCGGACTTAGTCTCTGTGGCGGCCGGCCGGCGGTCAGTTTTTATGTCCAAGACTGTATTTGTAGGAAGTAGGAACGAACGCTTTTTATCTTTTCAGAGTTGCCTTCGTTGTTTTTATGTTGTACTTTTTTGTGAGGAACTGTAGACAATTATTTCACTTAATTCTGTTTTTAAAATCACCAGAACTGAGAAACAGTAGACAAGGAAAGGAACGATACTCCTCCACAATTTCAGTTTATCTCTCATTATACCATCCTGCCATAGTGTTAACGCAAAAGCATGCGAAAAACGGAATCTTTTTACTATCAGCGACAGTCAAAGAAACCAATAAATGGAGAGAACTGGAACAGGTGAACGGCTGTTGCAAGGTTCGTAGAAAAAGTGCTGTTGCACCTGTCTGCTAGAGTGAAGTGGGGAGACTTCTGCACCTGTGCACTGTCACCCATGCACACAAATCATAGGCATGTGTGGCGTTGCCCAGATCCATGCACCGGCCGGAATGGCCGGGCAGTTCTAGGCGCTTCAGTCTGGAACTGCGAGACTGCTACAGTCCCAGGTTAGAATCGTGCCTCAGGCATGGATGTGTGTGATGTCCTTAGGTTAGTTAGGTTTAAGTAGTTCTAAGTTCTAGGGGACTGATGACTTCAGATGTTAAGTCACATAGTGCTCAGAGCCCTTTGAACCATTTTTTGAACCAGATGCATGCACCGCATTGACTCTTTGTGCAACGACCTCATGCACGTAGTGCGCACGTAAAGTTGCACAGGTTTTAAGTCTATTCACAAGGTGCTGTCGTATTATGTGAATCAAAGCCTTACGGGCTAACCATAAAAAAGGGAAAGACTAAAAACTTCACCCTCTTTGGGAAGACCCTCACAAATCATTACGACTGACCTTGCAAGCCAACGCAAAATTACAGCTGCCAGACCGTGCAGTCCGAGCAGTTGTGGAACACTTGGACCGGCTGCAACTTATCACGGGCAATATGGCAGGAATCAGCCGAAACAGCAGCCAAGGCGCTTAAAAGCCAGCTACGCTTCCCGAAGCCACACTCCAGTCGACCGCGTGGTGCTACGCGCTAGTATAATCTACGATCGGCACCTCCGTTCCAGTGACTAGGCAGCAATCAGGTGTGACAGTAAATGGATTAAGATAGTTACTGCTAGCTGCCAGAGTGGCAACTATTTCTAACATTATTTAATTAATGATTAAAATATACATTATTCACATTGTCTCTAACAGAGAAGCGAAATTGCCATTGTAGTCTATAGTATTTTTAAGTGTATTCAGTGAAAAGTTACAAATGTGAGTGTAAGCTTTATTCAGTGATAAAATACACTACTGGCCATTAAAACTGCTACACCACGAAGATGAGGTGCTACAGACGCGAAATTTAACCGACAGGAAGAAGGTGCTGTGATATGCAAATGATTAGCTTTTCAGAGCATTCACACAAGGTTGGCGCCGGTGGCGACGCCTACAACGTGCTGACATGAGGAAAGTTTCCAACTGATTTCTCATACACAAACAGCAGTTGACCGGCGTTGCCTCGTGAAACGTTGTTGTGATGCCTCGTGTAAGGAGTAGAAATGCGTACCATCACGTTTCCGACTTTGATAAAGGTCGCATTGCAGCCTATCGCAATTGCGGTTTATCGTATCGTGACATTGCTGCTCGCGTTGGTCGAGATCCAATGACTGTTAGCAGAATATGGAATCGGTGGGTTCAGGAGGGCAATACGGAACGCCGTACTGGATCCCAACGGCCTCGTATCACTAGCAGTCGAGATGACATGCGCCGTATCCGCAGGGCTGTAACGGATCGTGCAGCCACGTCTCTATCTCTGAGTCAACAGATGGGGACGTTTGCAAGACAACAACCATCTGCACGAGCAGTTGGACAACGTTTGCAGCTGCATGAACTATCAGCTCGGTGACCATGGCTGCGGTTACCCTTGACGCTGCATCACAGACAGGAGCGCCTGCGATGGTGTACTCATCGACGAACCTGGGTGCACGAATGGCACAACGTCATTTTTTCGGATGAACAAAGATTCTGTCTACAGCATCATGATGGTCGCATCCGTGTTTGGCGGCATCGCGGAGAACGCACATTGGAAGTATGTATTCGTCATCGCCATACTGGCGTATCACCCAGCGTGATGGTATGGGGTGCCACTGGTTACACGTCTCGGCCACCTCTTGTTCGCATTGACAGCACTTTGAACAGTGGGCGTTACATTTCAGATGTGTTACGACCCGTGGCTCTACCCTTCATTATATTCCTGCGAAACCCTACATTTCAGCAGGATAATGCACGACCGCATGTTGCAGATCCTGTATGGGCCTTTCTGGATACAGAAAATGTTCGACTGCTGCCTTGGCCAGCACCTTCTCCAGATCTCTCACCAATTGAAAATGTCTGATCAATGGTGGCCGAGCAACTAGTTCGTCACAATACGCCAGTCACCACTCTTGATGACCTGTGGTATCGTGTTGAAGCTGCATGGGCAGCTGTACCTGTATATGCCATCCAAGCTCTGTTTGACTCAATGCCCAGGCGTATCAAGGCCGTTATTACGGCCAGAGGTGGTTGTTCTGGGTACTGATTTCTCATGATCTATGCACCCAAATTGCGTGAAAATGTAATCACATGTCAGTTATAGTATAATATATTTGTCCAATGAATACCCGCTTATCATCTGCATTTCCTCTTGGTGTAGCAATTTTAATGGCCAGTAGTGTAAGTTAAATGCGGTGATATGTTCTAATGATTGATGACTGAGCTCCTTAAATGTGTGTGCATGTAATTGATGGAATAAATAATTTTAGCGTTAGTAAATAATGGCTGATATAACGAGTGTCCTTTATCTTAGTTATGTATTAGTAGAGAGCTCAACTGCACACAGTATACCTTTGTGACGTCAGAGACACGTCAGTGGCTACTCTGACAGAAGGTCGTGAAACTTTGCCACGCCTGCTTAGTGACAGTCATGAGAAAAGAAGGTCGATCAGAGTAAGCTTTTTTTCAACTAATATAGTGTGAAAAGAGAAAAAAGCGGTTTGGGTTTTCATATGTTAGCAGGTACAGTCTACCCTGAGGGGCATAATAATACAGCCGCTTTATTATCTTCTTGTGATTTCTACATACTTTCTGTGTAGAAAGACGAAGCCTTGGGCATTACAGTAGTTTTCAGTGTATCCGCTGCTTTTCACTTGCTCTGAGAATGTACAAAGCTTTCCACGAGATTTCGGGGTAACACCAAAACCCTATAGGCACAATAAATTTCCTAGATTCATGTGCCCCTTGGAATCGAACTCTGACCCACTGTTACCCATAATCGTTTTCCGCCGTAGGGCGATCTCGCGTTGAGAACGGAGGGAATACAGCACGACTGGACAGCCAGACTGTTTTCACAGTCTCTCACTATTTGACGCTTGTTTTTGCTACATTGCAAATCCCAACACTAGTTCTATTTTCTGTTATAATATTTGTAGTACATATCTATTACCTTTTAAAATATTTATATCGTGAAATCAAATTCCACGGTTTCACATTTATACTTTGTTGGCCAATGCGGATTTGTACATTCATGTCAGACCTACAACTGGGCTAGCTGAACTCCTGTCTCATAGATTTTTCCTGCCGATGCAATAATACCTCCAACGTTTATCAATAACTATTAATATTTGTACCACCGTATTTTTTCTTGTTTTTTTCAGAAGAACAGAAAACAGATGCATCAAATAGAAGAAATCAATGAGAATATCATATAGGTGTTTCTTATTGGCATTTTCAATTCTGTACTCTTTCTCTGTAACTACACTGGTGTCCAAAATTAAAGAAACAAACGGAAATTTTGCACGGTTGCGTCTATTTTGCTACAGAACAGGTGATAGTAAAGTAGAGCAATGTAAAGAATACAGAAAGTAAACAACTGCAACATGCAGAACGGTAGACAAATAAATTCCTCGTTTTTTTCTAACTAAACGCATTTGCGCACACATTCCGACAACTGGTTAACGTGCTAAGTATGGGGTGTGATCACCTCTGGCAGTAATATAGATCTGACAACGACGGGGCATGCCGTGAATGATGTCACAAATCTCATGTTGAGAAAATAACGTCCATTATTCATGAATAGTAACACGCAAGCCTTGGAGAGTGGTTGGTGGAGGCTGACATGATGCAACCCATCTTCCTAGTGCATCCTAGCTATGCTCTATGGCAGGGGTTCCCAACAAAATTTTCTCGAGGACCCCCTCATTGGTACCTTGTCATATCACAGTATCAAATACCTAAAAAAGCCAAATTAAGAGCCTTTTTATACGTTTTCTATTTTTGGTACTTAGAAAAACATTGACACATTCATTATTGAAAAAATATTGAGCTTAAAACTTTTTCAATTTAGCCATCATTTTTATTGTTAAATTTTTTATTATTTCTCAAAATCTTTGTCTTCAAATCTGGGTGTTTAGTATAACAAACTCCTTAAAAAAATAAAAATTGATTATGAACTGAAAATGACAGGAAAAAATTAAAAGTGTGTCTATTGGTCTTTCAAGTGTGCTACACTTGAGATTTCAGTGAGTAGGAATGTGTGAAAAATAAGAAAACACTAATTTCATACAAGGTATTATTTATTTGAAAAAATACAGTTACAACAGAGTACCTCATCAGTAGACAGTTAGTTTTAATTTTCAGTTCTTAATGAGATGAGTTCAATCTGACCTTTGAGTCCATTATATCTGAAATATTAGGTTCCAAACTTGAAGCTTTCACTCTGAAATCCGACCGCATGTCGAGCTGTTTCCTATATTTCTTTTTCATGAAACACATGGAAGAAAATGCTTGCTCACACCAATATGTGGTTGCAAATGGAAGGATCTTTCTCATTGCCTTATCTCCAAGTTTCTTGTAGTCCTTGCGTGCTGATGCCCAGAAATCTGTAATTTTATCACCGATGAAAATGTTTATCATCGTGCCACAGTTGGACAGATCCACAAGTTGATCTTGCTCTTCTTCAGTGAGGCCTTGAATTTTATCTGTTTCTTCACAACTGAAGGGATTTCGAATCCACCTGTCGTCAGGGTCACGTTCAGGGAAATACTCTCTAAAAGTGGTGGATAGGCTGCGTAGATGCTCGGCTACATTGATCTTGACCTGGTCAGTCAAACTCTCCTCTGATGACTCCAAGAATTGTTTTAAAGTAGAAAAGTTAGTTAGTGACTCGTTTTCTATCCTTGACGCCCAGATCTGACACTTTTTTACCATAGCACTAATCTTATCCTCAGCTTTGAACATGTCTACATTTTTTCTTATAAATTGAAGTTTAACACATTCAAGTGTTCAAACACATCAGTTAAGTACGCAACTGAGCAAAGTCAAGAGAAGTTAGTGAGAAAATCCACGTACTTTGTGTCAAGAAGGAAGACACGAACCTCGTCTCTAAGTTCAAAAAATCTTGGCAAGATCCTACCTCTAGAAAGACATCTTACTTCCGTATGAATAAGAAGGTGCTCATGCTCACTGCCGATATCTTTACACTCTAGGAAGACACTAGACGCAGAAGTTAGCGTTCGCTAAAGCTCTGCTCATGCAAGAAGCGGCCAAAACAAAAAGTCTGTTATTATATGAAATATATTTAATATATTTTTTATTCTAATAGCATCTTTCGGACCCCTCTGGCATAGCTCGCGGACCCCTGGGGGTCCGCGGACCACCTGTTGGGAATCACTGGTCTATGGTATTCAAATCGGAAGAGCGAAGTGGTCACGCCGAGCATGCAATATCTTCCGTTACCAAGAAATCCTTAACCACCCGTGCTCTGTGAGGTCGAGCATTATCGACCTTCAGTACGAAGTCTGGTCCCACAGCACCTCACAACAGCAGCACATGATGTCTGAAGATCTCGCCAAGATACCTGGCAGCAGTGAAGCCTTGCCGATTCACCCAAACAATTTCATGAAGAGGTGTTCGAGTGGTCAACATAATCCCTACCCCACTCCATTAGCGATCCTCCTCGATACTGCCCTCTTTCCACAATGTTTACGTGCCGAAATCGTGTCAAGAATCATTCTCCAAACCGAATCTGGACTCATCTGGGAAAAGAAGACTTGTCCACTGTTGCGCAAGTGAGCTGACAGCGAACGCCGCACCGACGAATGCAAGCGTCGCGTTATTGTATCTCTTTCCAACTCAGGTATTGTGCCGCTACCACGCACTGTCGGACGACCACTACCAGCCAAATACTCTTCTTTCACTTTTGCATGGCTTCTACCTCTTATTTTAACATTCTCGAAGCATCCTGACAACGTTCAGAATGAGATTTTCACTCTGCAGCGGAGTGTGCGCTGATATGAAACTTCCTGGCAGATTAAAACTGTGTGCCGGACCGAGACTCGAACTCGGGACCTTTGCCTTTCTCAGGCAAGTGCTCTACCAGCTGAGCTACCCAAGCACTAGTCACGCCCCGTCCTCACACCTTCACTTCTGCCAGTACCTCGTCTCTTACCTTCCAAACTTTACAGAAGCTCTCCTGCAAACCTTGCAAAACTAGCACTCCTGAAAGAAAGGATATTGCGGAGACATGGCTTAGCCACAGCCTGTGGGATGTTTCCAGAATGAGATTTTTACTCTGCAGCGGAGTGTGCGCTGATATGAAACTTCCTGGCAGATTAAAACTGTGTGCTGTACCGAGACACGAACTCGGGACCTTTGCCTTTCGCGGGCAAGTGCTCTACCAACTGAGCTACCCAAGCACGACTCACGCCCCGTCCTCACAGCTTCACTTCTGCCAGTACCTCGCAGGAGAGCTTCTGTGAAGTTTGGAAGGTAGAAGGCGAGGTCCTGGCGCAAGTGAAGCAGGAGAGCTTCTGTGAAGTTTGGAAGGTAGGAGACGAGGTACTGGCAGAAGTGAAGCTCTGGATATTTTGCATCTTCATCGTCGTCACTTTCGTCACTACCATCTACGTAATCAGAATTTGAATCGAAAACTTCTTCAACATCAGAATCTTCAGAGGATTCAGAGGAAGAAACTTTTTTCCCCCTTTGTGTCTCACATTCTGTCTTCTTTCTTGCACATGATTCCTTCTTGTCTTGCTTCTTCTGATACAACTCCAAAATATTATTTTTGTGAGGTGAGCCTGTGATAAGGGGATCTGAAACTCGTCAGGTGGAATTGCTTGATTCGATGGCAGGCACAGATCTAATTTCCTGAGGTGAAATGCGAGGGTCGTTTAATAAGTAATGCTCCACACTTTTTTTTCTCAGAACATATTTATTGTTAAGAGTCAGAATTTGGTGACAATATACATCAACATGTCTTGTCCATGTCCTATTTTTCTACGTAGTCACCATCACGTTCTGTGGGCGTAAGCCAATGTTGTGGAAGAGCATGTATTCCCCGCTGGTAAAAGCTCTTGTCCTGTAGGCGTAGCCATGTTTTCGCTGTATGATTGACACTCTCGTCATCTTCAAAGTCTGTTCCCCATAGGGAATCTTTAAGCGACCAGAAGAGATGGAAGTGCAAGGGTGCCAGGTCTGGACTCTAGGGTGGATGAGGCAATATCCTTGTGGACCCCATCGTGAGTACCTCTTTGAATATCCGAGAGCCTCGATCATTGCAGACCCACTTCCAATGCTGACCGACAACTGTGGAGGCAATTGCCAAGTTGTGATGCACCGGCCGGCTCGAATAATGGCATCCGCACGATTCAGCATGTCTGGAGCAGTGGCTGTTACAGTACGTCCCGAGCGTGGCTGATCATGGAGCTTTGTTTATGCATTCCCTGAGGCTGTAACGTTCTTTACCCATCGCCCAACTATACTCCTATCAACTGCAGCATCGTCATACACTGCACACAGACGTTTATCGATGTTCACCGCTGTTTCTTTTTCTGCACACAAGAGATCAATAACAGCACGCTGCTTGTAACGTGAGTCGTATGTAGGCGCCATTTTGACGCTGTACTATGGCTCTGCCATCTGTCAGAACGGTTCGAAACTTCATCGGCGCTCAGAACAAACATCAAATGTGAAGCACCAACAAGGACGTTTGTCTATGTGCATTAATGGTTTTTTAAGAAAATGAGAAGTATTACTTAATAACAAATCTCTTACATTGATTATCAACCTCAGGAGCAGGTTCTGATTGCACAAAAGGTGCACTGAAGATATTTTCATCCAGAGGGAAAACCCCCGTTGATCTAAACCCATTGATGGTAGTTAACATATTTGCAGCACTTGTGTAAGCATGACCCATCAGAGCATCTATTTAATAATGAGTAACAATGTGTATCCAACATTTTGAAATTTATTGGACATAGTATGATTTTGGTGGACATTGTTGATGAAGTGCTGGAACAATTTCATGAACAAGTCGAGCTGTATCCATCCAGAAGTACGAGCTGCTGCGATTGTACCTGGAGCAGTTCTGTCGAATAATTCATCCTTGAGGTTCTTGCGTGGATAAATCATCACGGGCGGAAAAACTGACCTCATGCGGACATGAACGTAACAAGAGTCACGAGAGAACCACATTCAGCAGAAGACAATCAGTGAACATGACGTTTACCTTTTACAGCAACAACTTTTCTGCACTTGTCTTGAGCTATCGTCAATCCTGTTTCATCAACTTATAACACTTTCATAGAATTATGCTTTATTTTTTCCAGTTCTGTTTTTACAATCGCAAAAAATTGTTCAAGTTCTACTTTGAGAACCCCTGGGCTCTAGCTTTAGAGAGCAGCTGTAACATTTGAAGGAGATATCAGGGTGGCGCCTCATGAACAGTTGCAACTACTACTTACCTGCGAGTCCTCGTTGAGACCTAGAAGATGCTCAATACTATTTACAATGGCTAGGTGGAAAGCTACACGTTTAACGTCCTCGGCATCTAAACCGCAATAATTTTTCTCCAAATCTTAACAGTATTCGACGAGCTGAGACTCTATCTTGAGAGGTAAAATAGTTTTACGACCTAGTGGAACATTCAAAACATTTGCCGATTCACCGCTTTGCGACTTAAGTCTTCAAATACACTCCTGGAAATGGAAAAAAGAACACATTGACACCGGTGTGTCAGACCCACCATACTTGCTCCGGACACTGCGAGAGGGCTGTACAAGCAATGATCACACGCACGGCACAGCGGACACACCAGGAACCGCGGTGTTGGCCGTCGAATGGCGCTAGCTGCGCAGCATTTGTGCACCGCCGCCGTCAGTGTCAGCCAGTTTGCCGTGGCATACGGAGCTCCATCGCAGTCTTTAACACTGGTAGCATGCCGCGACAGCATGGACGTGAACCGTATGTGCAGTTGACGGACTTTGAGCGAGGGCGTATAGGGGGCATGCGGGAGGCCGGGTGGACGTACCGCCGAATTGCTCAACACGTGGGGCGTGAGGTCTCCACAGTACATCGATGTTGTCGCCAGTGGTCGGCGGAAGGTGCACGTGCCCGTCGACCTGGGACCGGACCGCAGCGACGCACGGATGCACGCCAAGACCGTAGGATCCTACGCAGTGCCGTAGGGGACCGCACCGCCACTTCCCAGCAAATTAGGGACACTGTTGCTCCTGGGGTATCGGCGAGGACCATTCGCAACCGTCTCCATGAAGCTGGGCTACGGTCCCGCACACCGTTAGGCCGTCTTCCGCTCACGCCCCAACATCGTGCAGCCCGCCTCCAGTGGTGTCGCGACAGGCGTGAATGGAGGGACGAATGGAGACGTGTCGTCTTCAGCGATGAGAGTCGCTTCTGCCTTGGTGCCAATGATGGTCGTATGGGTGTTTGGCGCCGTGCACGTGAGCGCCACAATCAGGACTGCATACGACCGAGGCACACAGGGCCAACACCCGGCATCATGGTGTGGGGAGCGATCTCCTACACTGGCCGTACACCACTGGTGATCGTCGAGGGGACACTGAATAGTGCACGGTACATCCAAACCGTCATCGAACCCATCGTTCTACCATTCCTAGACCGGCAAGGGAACTTGCTGTTCCAACAGGACAATGCACGTCCGCATGTATCCTGTGCCACCCAACGTGCTCTAGAACGTGTAAGTCAACTACCCTGGCCAGCAAGATCTCCGGATCTGCCCCCATTGAGCATGTTTGGGACTGGATGAAGCGTCGTCTCACGCGGTCTGCACGTCCAGCACGAACGCTGGTCCAACTGAGGCGCCAGGTGGAAATGGCATGGCAAGCCGTTCCACAGGACTACATCCAGCATCTCTACGATCGTCTCCATGGGAGAATAGCAGCCTGCATTGCTGCGAAAGGTGGATATACACTGTACTAGTGCCGACATTGTGCATGCTCTGTTGCCTGTGTCTATGTGCCTGTGGTTCTGTCAGTGTGATCATGTGATGTATCTGACCCCAGGAATGTGTCAATAAAGTTTCCCCTTCCTGGGACAATGAATTTACGGTGTTCTTATTTCAATTTCCAGGAGTGTATATCCTGAGTATCGTTCTCGTATCCCAAATTCACATGCCATTTGTTTAACAGGCATTTGTTCCTCTTGGACAGCTTTAATAGCACTGATCGTTGCATTTTTATCCCCGTTTCGTGTTTTTGTCATTTGAAAATAGGAAAAGCAAATGCTTAAAGATATTTACCCAAAAATGGCTCTAGGTCTATAATTAGATCTGGCATGGGGATCATATTAGGAGAACGGCCTGGACTGCAAATGGTGCGTGATTCCCAAAGCTACACTTGATGTAAAATATATTCAACGAATCCAAGATAAAGCAAAGAATGTGGTCTTTCTGTTATTAAAAACTGGTTTTTTAGTACTTATATATCACAGTGAAACACATTACGTAACTGTAACGTAACAAAATCTCACCTCTCCTCTGAAAAAAAAACCCAAGATTCAGGAATGACGCAGAGAAAGCTTCTTTTTTCACGCACTCTACGTGACTCACCAGCGCCGCCTGAAGCTCATATGAATACCGTAGGAGGGCGCCACTTGCCAGAGAGTTTAGATACGGTGGCCATATTTGGGTAAGGAACAATATTTGGTCATTTTACCTAGCGTTCTCTCTCAAATTAGTATGCGACTAACTAGATCTTTTAAGATACCATATAGACAATTCAGCGTTGAAATAGATCATTTCATAGTTGTTAATATAAGCTTATACCTTGAAAGTGCTTTACACTTAGAATTACGATCACCACCAAACATTCTTCCAGTTTACGTAATTTAGACAAATGGTTTCCTATAGATTTTACATTGATTATGATATGTCTTTGTGGTTAGCTGAAGTTGCAGTTACCCCTTATCAACGCATTCTCACTCAGCCAATTCTTACCTACAACTTTCGATTGCTTGTTATGATAAAGCGCTAGTTGTGAATACTTACCGTTTGTCCTTGAGTGACATTGGATTGATTTTCAACAGTTCAGAATGTGGTATTTCCGGCCTCAGCTTCACATTCTCTGCCCAGTTGGTATGTCCTTTGAGTAGAACTCAGTAGCCATTCCGTTATGTACGATTTAGACTATTATGACCTCTTGTCAAAACTGCCTAATTATAGTAATGATGGATTAATTACTTTTTTGGAACAGTGATTATACAAAAAGAAAGAGCAAATCTCGTTGGAAATGGCAATTGCTTATATTTCGGATTTTCATTATCATAACGAAATACTAAAATTAAAGTTGTGTGGTACCTCATTTACAATTACAATTTTATTGATCATAGGAATGTTTGGATATTGTTTATACAGAAAAGGTTATTGTAGAACGAAACATATCTCATCTCCTGATGCTGCCCTGTCCACTCCATATACGTACTGAAAGAATTTATAATCCTCAAGACTGATGTTTAAATGTATATGATTAATTCGATATCGTTAAAACTCGTACTTATATATGTGCCAGTTGCGTTTATGTAGGCCTACTTATACATGTTATATATATCTATTATAACGTAAGTAAGAGATCTGTAAATTGTAGCACTACATTTCTGTTTTTAAAATGTTTGATAGTTGTCGCACTTGAAAGATAAATTATTTTGATATTTGATTTTTGGACTTTATTCTCAAACGTATCCTTTTATCTGTTAAGGAACAGGTTGGGCTACTTTACGTTTGCTGTACCTTGCAGCGCCTCGCTGGCGTACCCATTTGAGACATGGATATATTTAAAAGTACACATGTAGTATGGAAAAGTCTAATAATCTTCTCCCTGTTCTCTCTTACTAATGCGATTTTATATTTTGCATATTATATAATACCCCTTGGGATGCTGAATGCATGTTAATGCTTAAATACAAGTACCTCAGAATATTCTGTGTGCAATCTTCACGTTAATATTGGTCATACTGAAGACTTTTTATTCTACAACATGTACTTTCCTATAATGTCACACTGCTGAAGAGATCATTTCTCTGTATTTCTCATTTTGTCTCAGTCATCGTTGATTTTTTGCAAGTGTGTGTAAGCAGAGGAAGGTATTATGAATGTTATGATGCCATAGTAAGTAATCTTCTCTCCCCTTTTTATCACTTAAGTCATAAAGATAAAATTGATCATTTTGCTACGCTCAAATTACATTTTTACCATTTTTGTTATTAGATTGCAATGCCAGACTAAAAGAAATTCTTAGTTTATACAAACCGAACTGACCTTTAAAATCGCTGAAAATCGACATCTGGTCTTTCTTCTTCTTCTTCTTCCTCTTCCTCTTCATCGTCATTGTAGACCTCTTCATATATAAAATGGTCTTCACTGCCATCGAGAGCGTTACTTATGCCGCACTTCTTGAAAGATTTAACAATAATGTCTTCTCTCACTCTAGACCACGACTGCTTTATCCATTGATATACTTATTTGATTGTAGGTCGTTTTAAAGCTTCCTTCGGCGTGAATTCACGTTGGGTTGCATCCATCATCCATTTATTCCCTTCATTTCTCATATACACTTTAAATGGTTTATTTATCGAGACATCAAGAGGTTGCAATTGTGACGTAAGTCCTCCCGGAATAACAGAAACTCCTGTATTTCCCTGTCTTAATTTCTCTTTCAAAGAATTTTTCGAATGACTACTAAACTGATTTAGCACATAGAAGAGATCTCTTCATGAGTAACACTTTCCCTTTTCTCCTGCACTCTGTTAATCCATAATTTCATACCCGCTTCGTCCATCCAGCCTTTCTCATGTACGTGAACAACTACAACTGGTGGTATTTCTGAAGATTTTGGCATTGTTTTGCGCTTGGAAATGATCATTGGATTAAGTTTAATACCGTCAGCGCAACAAGAAAGGACAACAGTGTAGTGCATTTTTTTCATGTCGACTTCTTTTTTATAGTTACAGCTTTTGCACCTTTCATGGTAACAGTTCTGTTGCTCGCATTTTTGGTGGGAAAAAGTGGTTGGAGTGCAGTGCAAATTTATGCGTGGATATTTGAAGGTGTAACCTGTCACGTTACGCATTAAAGACTACACTACTGGCCATTAAAATTGCTACACGAAGAAGAAATGCAGATGATAAACGGGTATTCATTGGACAAATATATTATACTAGAACTGACATGTGATTACATTATCACGCAGTTTGGGTACATAGATCCTGAGAAATCAGTACCCAGAACAACCACCTCTGGCCGTAATAACGGCCTTGATACGCCTGGACATTGAGTCAAACAGAGCTTGGATGGCGTGTACAGGTACAGCTCCCCATGCAGCTTCAACACGATACCACAGTTCATCAAGAGTAGCGACTGGTGTACTGTGACGAGCCAGTTGCTCGGCCACCATTCACCAGACGTTTTCAATTGGTGAGAGATCTGGAGAATGTGCTGACCAAGGCAGCAGTCGAACATTTTCTGTATCCAGGAAGGCCCATACAGGACCTGCAACATGCAGTCGTGCATTATCCTGCTGAAATGTAGGGTTTCGCAGGGATCGAATGAAGGGTAGAGCCACGGGTCGTAACACATCTGACATGTAACATCCACTGTTCAAAGTGCCGTCAATGCGAACAAGAGGTGACCGAGACGTGTAACCAATGGCACCCCATACCATCACGCCGGGTGATACGCTAGTATGGCGATGACGAATACACACTTCCAATGTGCGTTCACCGCGATGTCGCCAAACACGGATGCGACCATCATGATGTTGTAAACAGAACTTGGATTCATCCGAAAAACTGACGTTTTGCCATTCGTTCACCCAGGTTCATCGTTGAGTACACCATCGCAGGCGCTCCTGTCTGTGATACAGCGTCAAGGGTAACCACAGCCACGGTCTCCGAGCTTATATTCCATGCTGCTGCAAACGTCGTCGAACTGTTCGCGCAGATGGTTGTTGTCTTGCAAACGTCCCCATCTGTTGACTCAGGGATAGAGACGTGGCTGCACAATCCGTTACAGCCATGCGGATAAGATGCCTGACATCTGGACTGTTAGTGATACGAGGCCGTTGGGATCCAGCACGGCGTTCCGTATTGCCCTCCTGAACCCACCGATTCCATATTCTGCTAACAGTCATTGGATCTCGACCAAAGCGAGCAGCAATGTCGCGAAACGATAAACCGGAATCGCGATAGACTACATTCCCACCTTTATCAAAGTCGGAAACGTGATGGTACGCATTTCTACTCCTTACACGAGACATCACAACAATGTTTAACCAGGCAACGCCGGTCAACTGCTGTTTGTGTATGAGAAATCGGTTGGAAACTTTCCTGAAGTCAGCAAGTTGTAGGTGTCGCCAGCGGCGCGTAGGTTGTGTGAATGCTCTGAAAAGCTAATCATTTGCATATCACAGCATCTTCTTCCTGTCGGTTAAATTTCGCGTCTGTAGCACGTCATCTTCGTGGTGTAGCAATTTTCATGGCCAGTAGTGTAGTTCGTGACTGTAGTTTCGCCGTGAGAGGTTAGTTTCTCCGGAATAGTGAACGTATTCTTGTGAGACGTGTGGCAAGTTTCGTCGCCGGATGGGTGACCATTGTCCCCTGGTGGCGGCGACGCTTGGCGCTTTCTGCTGAAGGAGCGGCGTGCAGCGGGCTGCAGCCTCGTGGGACACGTACAGTGCAGATTGCGGCAGGCTGACTGCGTGAGCTGCAGCTGTTAGTTGCGTCACGCGTTCCACACAACAGCGGCTGACACAGCGGACGCCGTTTACGGAAAGCTGGCTGCAGGTATTTTCAGCCGGCGTGCGGCTCTTATTTCCCTGCGCTTCTTTGACAGTGGCACACTGGCACACTGCCTGAACGAAAGCCGAGTTAAAACTGTTCACAAGGACTTAAAGGGTGCCGGAACGATGAAAATAACAAAATTCGCGTCTTTTGGTTTTTTTCATTATACAATTATTTGGATTTTTCTGAATAAAACAAATCAAGTTTCACCCTTCTAAGTGAATTCGTAGTGTATTTTTTATCGCTGCAAAGTTGATGCACCGCGCAAACGGTTGCAGCGACTTGGTGTGTCACCTCTGACGGCCCCGCTCGCTGGCTGCAAGCAGGGTATCTTTGCGGAATTAGACAGTGTTTATGTTTTCCAGCGTTGTATGGCTTTATCTCTGTGGCAAGTGACCATTCATATCGATAAACATAAACGCTATACCGTGTGTGTTGACTTGTGTATTTTGCTTTGTGTTGTTTAAATGTTCAATTTTGCGTATTTGACGAATTTTGCTCGTACGTGTTTTACGTATTTGGTTTGTGGATATCAATATGCCCTGTTTCAGCAATCGAGTGTTCAAGAAAAGGCACAGTGAGTGGAAGAAGAAATGTTTTGTTGTTTCGAAGGGAGATGCTGCTCAGACTGCTTCACCGACTACTGCAAATGAACGTGATGGAACTTCTTCCAGCAAGAAACTTTGTGACAGCAAAGAAAAATTTTGAACACTATGAAAGTGACAGTAATGATGTGAATGAAGTAATTAACATTTCCTTGCTCTCTAATATTTTGAAACATAACGTATTATCCCAAGTTTGCAAAGAAAGAGGAGTGGAATTGAAAATAACTTCACACATTGGTTTGACATTTAAAATGTTATTGAAGTGCAACAAATGTGCTGCAGAAGTTTCGTTTTCTAGTTCTAACACTTTTCCTCATAGTGGTAATAGTGGAAAGAAGGTGTATGATATAAATGTTAGTCTAGTGTATGGCTTCCGTTGCAATGGCAAGGGCAGTGCTGCAGGGAGAATGTTATGTGGAATTATGAACTTGCCAAAATGACCAACCAAGTTTGGATTTTATAATGAATTGGTGGGATCTTCTGCTGAAGATTTTGCTTAAGCAACAATGAAGAAAGCAGTTGAAGAATCTGTGACAGATAATGGGAATTGTAGAGATTTAACTGCTTTAGATGGATCATGGCAACGTAGAGGTCATAAATCTCTAAATGGAGTTGTGACAGCTACCAGTGGAGACAGTTGCAAAGTAATTGATGTTGCTATTCTCTCAAAACATTGTAGATGTAAGGGCAATACCAAGGACGAACACAGTGAAAGTCGTGAAGCAAATTTTCACAGCACGAGTGGAGCAATGGAAGTAGAGGGAGTGAAAGCAATTTTTTCCGGATCACAGTAGTGGTATAATGTACGATGCACTACCTATCTAGGAGATGGTGATTCTAATGGATATAAAGCTGTAGAGGAACTCAGATCTTATGGCAATGAAATTCACATTAAAAACAGGAGTGCATTGGACATGTGCAGAAGCGCATGGGGGCTCGCTTGCGCAAACTAAAGCAGGCATTACGATCCGAGAAGCTTAGTGATGGTAACCCTTGGAGGAAGAAGAAGGTTGACAGATGAAGCAATTGATACATTGCAGAGATATTATGGGTGTGCAATTAGGCAAAATACAAGAAGCATTCAGCATATGAGGAGAGCAGTATTGGCATTATTTTTATGCTGCATCAACAAATGAGCACCAACAACGTGCACTGTGCCCCACAGGTGATGGATGACTCATGGTGTAAGTACCAATCAGGAAAGGAATATGCCCATAAAAACAGTTTGCCAAATGCTGTAATTGATGTAATTAAGCCAATATTCAGAGATTTATCACATCCAAGTAAAAGTGTAAATAATTTAACTTGAATTAGGATTCCCAAAAGAGTGTTTGTACAGATGCATGGTGCCGAAAACACACATGAATGCATATGCAGGGCCTCCAAGGCCCTGCCCTAATTTAAAATTTTCCTCTTTTCATATAATCATTCCTTGGAGATAAATTTATTTCTGTCAAATTTATTGTCATATTGAAAGATTCCTAAGATACTGTAACAGGATCTAGTGGGCCTGATTAACATTTTATTAATTTTTTTAAAAAAATTCTAAGAGTGAATTTTAATTAGTTACATCCATTTACATACAACATATACAAATAATTTTATTAATTCACTTATATGTTGCAGTTTACATTTTATAACATTTATTAATACCAATTTCTTCAATTAAAACATACTCATTATTCACAATATTATGTACGTAGTCAATATTTTTCCAAAAAGTTATTATTCATTGTTCACATAAAATTGCATTTTTCTTAGTTTTCAACATGTGACAAACAAGAAGCACATAGAACGCCACTATGTTCCTTAGAAAATGTAGGTTTTACACTTAATGCATGTCATTGCACTTTTCCTGTGTTTATTATATGGACAATAATTACATCTTCTTCTTTTACCTGAAACAGGTAGTTGGTTCAGCAATATGACATCTGAAACTTCCTGGCATATTAAAACTGTGTGCCAGACCGAGACTCTAACTCGGGACCTTTGCCTTTCGCGGGCAAGTGCTCTACCACCGAGCTACCCAAGCACGACTCACGACCTGTCCTCACAGCTTTAGTTCTGCGAGTACCTCGTCTCCTACCTTCCAAACTATACGGAAGTTCTCCTACGAACCTTGCAGAACTAGCACTCCTGATAGAAAGGATATTGCGGAGAGAGCACTTGCCCGCGAAAAGCAAAGGTCCTGAGTTCGAGTCTCGGTCCGGCACACAGTTTTAATCTGCCAGGAAGTTTCATATCAGCGCACACTCCGCTGCAGAGTGAAAATCTCATTCTGTAAACATCCCCCAGACTGTGGCTAAGCCATATCTCCACAGTATCCTTTCTATCTGGAGTGCTAGTTCTGCAAGGTTCGCAGAACTTCTGTATAGTTTGGAAGGTAGGAGGCGAGGTACTGGCAGAACTAAAGCTGTGAGGACGGCGCGTGAGTCGTGCTTGGGTAGTGATCAGCTAAGGACACTATGCGAGTATGCGACCTAGGAAAAACTAACGCTTGCACAGTTAGCAAATGGATGTACTTCATATTTTGTTTTCATATCTATAAATACTTTTCTTTAGGGTGCCGGAGGTGGCCCCACTTTAATTTTGTTGTTATTTCATGCTGCATGGTAGGACGGCAGCGAGTTTCCTTCCAGGACAGTTATCATGTGTCAGGACGTACTATGTTTATTTTGTGAATAATAAAGGTTTCTGTTTCCCCTACCTTCCTTAATAAAAAAATAATAAAAAAACCTCATTCCTGGCAAAATAAAGTGATTCCCTTGTAAAAAAATATAATTAAAAAACAAAAAAATTAAAAATTAAAACGAAAAAAAAGAAAAAAAGGTGGTAGAGCACTAAAAAAAAGATTAGGGCTCGGACTCGGGCTCTTACGCCAGAGGTCTCTGGTTCGATTCCTCCTCCGGCACTTTCTTTTCTTCTGTTTCATTTTCTTTTGTTATTCCACCGATTGTTCTGAAAGTTTCGCAAACCTACATTATCTTTAATAAATTAGTTACATTAAAATAAAAAGTTGGTAGAGCACTTGCCCGCGAAAGACAAAGGTCCCGAGTTCGAGTCTCGGTCCGGCACACAGTTTTAATCTGCCAGGAAGTTTTATATCAGCGCACACTCCGCTGCAGAGTGAAAATCTCATTCTAATATGACATCTTTTTGAACACCACATCTTTGCATGGCATCAACGATTTTCTTTGGAAGATTAGGGATCTGAATACGAAGTTCCATCAGTGGTCTTACCATTTCCTCTGCTAAATCTCTTAGCAACAAACGCCTTTTATCACTTCTTCCACTATGGTATGTCAGATGTTGGGCGGAATATAAAATTTCACTTTTCATTGCTGCGACGTCCATCATATTCATCTATAATGCAAATGACCATCTTCTTGTTTGTCTCTTGCAAGTGTAATAACGAATTTTCTGGTCCATTTCATCTACTCCACCCTTCGTAGAGTTATAGAACTTTTTTATATAAGGTTTCTTTTTTGCATGAGTTTCATCAATGTTTCTGTTGTGATGCATTGTGGTAATGAGAACTACAGACTTTTTCTTATTGGGAACATAACTCACCATTGTAATGTCACCTCTAAATGCAAACAAAGAGGAATGAATCGCTCTTGAGGCAGATGGTTTCATCTCATTAGGAATTTCTGGTTTATTTTGTTTGAGTGTTCCCACCACTGTAATTTGCTTCTGAAGCATCTCTTCTGCCAGCTGCACACTAGTAAAGAAGTTGTCAACAGTAATATTTTTTTATGATCCTTCAATGCTTTTAGCAAGATCTTTCACCACATTCAATCCAAGATTTTTCTGAATAGGTTCATGGGGCTTCCTTCCCGTGTAAACAATTCTGTCTAAAGCATATGCAGATGTAGCATCACATAACCAAAATATTTTTATGCCATACTTGGCTGGCTTAGAGGGCATATACTGGGTGAAGCTGCATCTTCCACGGAATGGGACTAGCTGTTCGTCAACTGTGAGCGAATCATTGGGAATCATTCTATTTCTACACTTGTCAAGCAATAGTTCCCATACACAGCGAACAGTTGCAAGTTTGTCATCTGCAGATTGAGCTTCATGGGTATGACTGTCATCAAATCTAATCATTCTCCTTATATCCTCGAATCTGTTTACTGACATGGTGGCCTTATATGTAGGATTTGCCTTTTCATCCAAGAATAATTCTCTAATAGGGACATCCCAACTCTTCTCAACACCAGAAAGCAGTAAAAGACCAAGAAAACACTCCATTTCAGCAAGCGAAACGTTTTTCCACGTTTTACCCCGTAAAGCAGCCACTATTCTGCCTTCATAATTTGTGCAGTTGATGATTTCCTCTAGTATTTCCTTGGAGATGAAACAGTCCCAGGCATCCTTAGGTTTACTGGTTTTCAAACCGCGGGCTGGACCAGGTGCCTTCTTTACGATATTATGGACAGGCATACGAAAAGTTGCAGGAGGATCTAATTTCCAAATCGTTCCATTCCGACTAATGTATACGTAGTCTTCTATACCTTTTTGCGGTGGTTCTTCATTTTCAGACTCTGATGAAGTAATATTATCGGAAGGACTGTCATCTGCCTCAATATTCACACCTGCAGGTTCATTGGCTGATTCTTCACCACTTGCATCTTCAAAAATATTTCCTTCCCCGTAAGAATCATCTTCTTCAAACCACTGAGCCACAACACTTTCAAAATTAGCTGCATTTGCACGTACTGACTCTCTTGCTTTGCGTGTCGAAGCCATAGCAAAAGGCGTGTCTCTCGAACAGCAGCTTGTGCAGCACTAAACGAGTCATACTCGTAACAATATGGGCCTTGCAGCAGCAAACAAACTACAGTAACAATGAGGCTGACAAGAGCAACACAGGATAACAATAATATGCAATAATAAAACATTTGACAGCAAAAAGATCAATAATACACCGACATCGCCAATATGTGAAAGTAGTGTGTATTATTTTTTAGTTATACTATTACTACTACAGCTACTGCTGCTGTTGGCACTTCTGTTGTTGCTGAATTAATAACTGCTCCCAAACAAATGTTGAAGACAATGTAGGCTAAAGAACATATATAAATGCGTGAGGGCTTCTCAAGCCCTGCTTATTCATTCACGGTGTATGGATAAACGTATTGAATTATACAAAAAACTTAAAAAGGTATCTCGTTCAGACTTGATAGGAGGAATGTCACAGTGATAGTGAAAGAGTACTGGAAAGCAGTTTGAAATCAAACAAAAAATTACAGAATTTTTTTAAAAATTAAGACATAAAAGTGCCTCGGAGGCCCTGTATATGCATCCTATGGTTAAGCCAATATTCAGAGATTTATCACATCCAAGTTTATTGGCAAAGTGTTTACATGGGAAAACACAAAAGCCAAATAAAAGTGTAAATAATTTAATTTGAATTAGGATTCCCAAAAGAGTGTTCGTACAGATAAAAACATTGCATTTTAGCGTGTACGATGCAGTGGCAACATACAATGAAGGAAACATTATCAAATGTGGTGTGCTGAAACGTTTAGGTTTCCAACCAAGTCACAACACCATTTCCACAATGCGCCTAGTTGATGAAGAAAGACTAAGAGGGGCGGGAAGAAGAGACAAAAGCCTACAACATGCAGCAAAAGGGAAGAAAAGACCAGTGAAAAGGAAACTAACACTGGAAAAAGAAGAGAATGGTGATAATCCATCATATGGGGCAGGAATGTAATAAAAAACTTTGGAAGCCATTTCCCGTAACTTTAAAATTTTCGTCTTTGAGGAACGTTTTCTCAAAAACTGCTAACAGTATATCGATGAAATTTATACACAATATTTTTTACTTCTTTTCCTTCATTTTTATAACAAATTGTAAAAAAATATTGTATAATTCAAGAGTGATAGAAGAAAAAGTGCAAAATTTTAGAGAAAAAAATAAGCATCTGTTTTAAAAAAATTGTTAAACAAAAACCAATAAATATTTTTTAACATGGCGTTATAACTTTGTAGAGAAATATTCCCATAACATTTAGCCCAAATTTCAGAGCAATATGTTTAATGGTTTTAGTAACAATGTTCCTTCTATTTGCTAAAATTAACACGGAGGAGATGGAACGTTCCGGCTCCCCTTAAGACTGTTTTTCACTTACATTAGACCCAAATCTCGGGAGCCGGCTGACAGTTACCAAGTAACGCCTGGCGTGGCCTCCCTCTACCTCACTTTGTGCCGGCCGTAATGGCCGAGCGGTTCTAGGCGCTACAGTCTGGAACCGCGCGACCGCTACGGTCGCAGGTTCGAATCCTGCCTCGGGCATGGATGTGTGTGATGTCCTTAGGTTAGTTAGGCTTAAGTAGTTCTAAGTTCTAGGGGACTGATGACCTCAGATGTTAAGTCCCATAGTGGTCAGAGCCATTTGAACCTCACTTTGTGAAACATTTTAAACACGTGCATATCGGGTTCTCCATTAGGTTAAGCTTCAAGACCACGCGGACACTACATCGTGGGCCAAGCTGGCGCTGACTGCGTCAAACACCGATGAAGGCGGCCAGGCGCCGGAATTAAACATTACAATAACATCAGCAGGAAGCGGGAATGACAACACATCAACACGGGTTCAAATGGTTCAAATGGCTCTAAGCACATCTGAGGTCATCAGCCCCCTAGACATAGAACTGCTTAAACCTATTTAAACTAAGAACATCACACACATTCATGCCCGAGGCAGGATTCGAACCTGCGACCGAAGCAGCCGTGTGGTTCCGCTCTGATGCGCCTAGAACCGCTCGGCCACAGCGGCCGGCATCAACACGGGAATAAGGAGAGATCAGACGAACAAGCTCAACAGGGGATGTAACGCCTAGACGTAGAAACATGGAATCAAAAATGATGGCAGCTGTAGACGAAATTCTGACGGATTTTCAAGCAGAGCTAAAGCAGAAAAGGATGTCCACCACAATTACTGCACCAGTCAGGAACAAAATATGGGCATTAGCACTCGACCATATCAGACTTCGTGGACAAAATGGTGAAATAAGAACTGAAAACGAAAGACTGCGTAGGGAGTTAGCGGCGGCAAATGCCCCTGATGCAAAAGACAGAATTCAGCGTTTGGAAATTGAGATTGTAGCCCTATAGGAAGAAAATCAAAAATTACGCACTGAAACGAGGCCAACACCACTGACTTTCTCTGCAGTCGCAGCAGGTGGTACTGTCACAAGCCGAAAACCAGAATTGAAGAAAAAATGAATTAGCAAAAAATAAACAGGCAACTGTCCTCTATTTTAAATCAGAGAACAACCAGGATGTTAAAGCCGCAAGGGAAACCTTAACTAACGCAATAAACCGTAGACTTGATACAATAAAAGTTAAAGCAATAAAGAATACAGCAAACTCAGAAATTCACGAAGAACCCAGAAAACTAAGACCACTACTGGCAGTACACGGCGTTCCAACAACACTCGCAGATCAAGATTTTCTAGAAAAACTGTTTGAAATAAATCTCAGCGACCACATCACCAAAGAGGAATTTCAACAAGAAGTCAAAATACAATCCAAAACAGGTCCGAAAGGAGAAGGAACACTAAATAATAGTCTAGAGGTGACACCAAGGGTCAGTTTACTGTTGTTACAGAGGGACAGAGTGTACATACAATTTAAATCTTTACGGATTAGGGACTATGGGTCAGTACAAAAGTGCCTCAACTGTTGGAATTTCGGCCATTCTTCGAAAAGATGTAACACGGAAGCTATCTGCCGGAAATGTGCGGAATCAGGTCATAAAAAATTCGAATGTCATGAGGAAACAACTGTTGGTTGTATTCCTTGCAAGAACAGGAAAAGAACATGCAACAAAGCTGGGGGTTAGAATGCCCTACTTGCAAAGAACTCTGTAAAAAACCAAACGGAGTATGACGCAACCAACAATGACACCTAGCATACAACAAAACTAAAGCAGTGAGACAACACTCTTTGGATATCTAAGTAGGGATATGAATACAGGTACCAACTACGGATATGTACAGACGTCCTCTCAACAAAACGGATATGAACACCAGCACCCCACCTCGCAGAAGAAAACACAAATCACTAACAACCAAAACAAGAGCGTCGCGACGTGCCGTAGCCTGGAGGCAACAACATGGGCTGATGTTTACCACAGACTCTTCAATGGACGGCGACCCAATAGTTGCAACATTGTCCAAGAAAAATATTTTTAGCCGAACAGATTACATCGACGATGCGTGTTTCTACGGAGCCATGGACTACAGTGTGGCGAGGCACATCAAACACGAACTTTTCCAGTGGGCAACACTCCAAACGGCGACCTTTCTCAGAGTAGAGGACCTGGAAGAGGAAGCCCAGAGTGAAGAAAATCTTAAAAACAACACACTACACACAACAGAAGTACATAAAGAGGATGATAGACATCCAAGATATGGTCATGCCCACCAAGAGCAGGACCATGACATAGTCGTTAAACACAACTCGTGCGGTTCTAGGCGCTGCAGTCTGGAGCCGCAAGACCGCTACGGCCGCAGGTTCGAAAACTGCCTCGGGCATGGATGTGTGTGATGTCCTTAGGTTAGTTAGGTTTAGGTAGTTCTAAGTTCTAGGGGACTGATGACCTCAGATGTTAAGTCCCATAGTTCTCAGAGCCATTTGAAAAATCACGACAATCTTCAGCTGACGAGACATTATATCACCCAAAACAGAAAACTACACCAAGAGCTAAAAACTACGACGCTGCTAATCAAGCAGAGTTACAGAAACATGAAGTAAGAAACAAGATAGACTACGATGACAGCGAAGAGGACTTGCACCTAAGTCGACTGGAAAAGAAAGGAGTTTTTCAAAGTGCACCAAGACTGGCAACAAGACTGAATCACCCATTGAGCGACGCTATATGCTACCCCACGACTGAACTAACAGACAGAATGATTCTACGAACCGAAAACCTACCAACAGATAAACTCGAACTCTTTTACGTAAATCATGTGAACGAAGAAATGAAGACAATGTCTACAAGGATCTTGTAAAGGTGCATGGACTCGTGTACCTCGATTAGACCTAGAAGGTCTTCGTTTATACTAAATTTCCAATGTGTAAGTCTTGCAGCCAAACTGTATGGGTAACACGACGGTGGCTGCAGAGCTTGGTAGCCTGCTGAACATGGTATGCGCGGACATATTGTGTCTGCAGGAACAATAGACACGAGATGGAAGAATTACAGGCCCTCCGAGGCAGCACATGCAAATCAATGCACGAACAAGGCCAAGGTTGCAATCATTGTAGTAAACAATAACACAAGCTCATCCAAGAATTGCGCCCGGCGGGCGCGCCCGCGGGCGCCAGGCAGTGTAATTCAGTGTCCCGTCCGCGACCGTGTGTCGCTAGTGTCGGCCTAGGAGCGCGAGAGAGGGCTAAGGAGCGAGTGAGACCACACACCACTGCTCTGCGGTGGACTGTCACGCGGTCAGATCCAACGCAAACTAAATAACAGACGAAGCGCACCTCTGTAAAAGAGGCCGATGAGCGGTAGAACAAGCAAACCATTTACCGTTTAGGTAACAACTAGTGTTTTCGTGTGGCAGAATTACTACGCAAAGCTTTAGACAACAATATCCAAAACAAGAATCGAAGAACATCTTAGTTGTTTTCTGACCCACAGGTTCATTCTATTAGTACTGCACATGCACACTCGTCATATGTACAGTAGGCGTCTCCTGAAAAATATATCAATTTCTTAAATGAACTAGAGTCATAAATATTCTATTTTAGAAATAACTTTATGTAAGTGATATAGAGTCTCATTCTTACTGTTAGCAATTACAAGTAAACATTTTTTGTAATACTTCGGGCTACAACTCTTTGTATCCCTTTTCAGAGTTTAGAAATCCGATCCTTAGTTCGCTGCTTTGTACGTAATAATTTTAACCGACCAAGTTTGAAAACTTATTAAAAATAGAATTAAGGTTATAAAGCTCTTTAATTCTTACAGTCAACATTGTTAAAGAAGACAATTAACATTTTACATTTTTTTTCTTTTTCGAGGAAACGGCTTTGTCAGTTTTTGGTACAAATTCCCCGAGACTGATACCCTCAAAGATTTAGTGAAATTTTTATCGCCAAGTAATGAACGGCTCTTTGTTTTAGCAAGCTTTAAAAGAGAGAAAAAGCTGTCATAGATATACGTGAAACCAAACATTGAGAGAACTTAGGCCGCGTGCTCGTGCAAAAGAGGATATTTCTCTCGTGGAAGACAGCTGTAAAGGTCATCCAAGTTTTACACAAGAGAAAGCTGTCCTTCAGGCGGATATCGCACTGCAGGTCAATCAGCTCTAGTTGAAGCACTTGTGAGACGTCCTGTGCCGAAGGGAAAACGGGCGAACAAATATATCTAAGGCCGATTGAAGCTCACTTATCTCCAAAAATCTGTTTTCAAACAGTTCTTGTAATTCGCAAATAATTGCAACATAATCTGAAAAATTCATATCTTCTTTAACGCTGTCTAGTGCAGGAATGTGTCCACAATTCTTCTCGCGCAATTGTTTTTCCCACAAAATAAGTTTTTTTTTTTTTTTAATGCTTGAATCGTCTGCACTAAATCAACGACATAGTGATTTTCGCGTTGGAGTGAAATGTTCAAAGAATTTAAATGACCAGCAAGGTCACTCAAAATTGGATAAATTTGCAAGACTGAACAGTATAAGTTACAGACTACCCCTTCAGACAATGAGGACATATGACACAGCACTCTTTGAGTCAATATCTTGTTTTGCGGCTAGTACTTGGGCACGCCGATTATGCTAAGGTACGTATAAAACAATTGCGAAGCGCGGCCAGAGGAGTGTTCTCCTCGATTGAGGCACTGTGCGTGGTACTGGGCATTTTCCCTATAGACATTACAATTCACCACAGAGCAGCTGCATACTGGTTGAAGAGGGAAGACGCGACCAAATAAAAAAATAAGTGGACAAGACATAACCGGCAAGCGGAAATTAAACAAGTGGAGAACTGATACATGGCAGACAGAATGGGACACAAATGATAAAGGAAGACTAGTCTACTCTTTCCTCCCCAGTATACGAGAGCGGATGAATTTGAAGAACATAAATCCAACACGCAGGATGGTACACCTTCTCCCGGGCCCGTATCCCGTGCATCTCCACAGATTTGGCCTAAAACAAACCCACACTTGTACCTGTGGTGAGACTGGCACACCTGAGCACATAATGTTCAGCTGCGTAGCCCTAGGACACAGAAGACTGTGTTTAGGGAATCAGGTCATAAGACAGTCAATACGCAGACAAGATGACTGGAACTCTATGAACAACATCGCAGACGAGCACTGTATGCGGCATACAAACAGGAAAGACCATACACTAGAGTAAGACAGACTCCACATTAGCCAGAGCAGCGGTACATAGTAAACGACACAGACACAAGCACGGGCACGGAATCGGATGCTGTATCACGCACAGGAAGTGAAGACGAGATAAACATACAAACGTAGCAAAAGTAAGCGAAGGTTCTACAACACTAAATCGAATCAATCTGAAAACGGAACTCTCTATGTAATTGTTTTTATTCCGTACCATAGCATGTGATACTATCTGAAGTTGGCCGGCTGAAGTGGCCGTGCGGTTAAAGGCGCTGCAGTCTGGAACCGCAAGACCGCTACGGTCGCAGGTTCGAATCCTGGCTCGGGCATGGATGTTTGTGATATCCTTAGGTTAGTTAGGTTTAACTAGTTCTAAGTTCTAGGGGACTAATGACCTCAGCAGTTGAGTCCCATAGTGCTCAGAGCCATTTGAACCATTGAACCTGTCTGAAGTTGTGACATTCATTCTTGTTTCGCTACGTCAGGTCTGACTGGCTCGAAGTTTTATCGTCGCATCATATCTAATTCAGTTTGCCTTCTCTTGTTTCTTCCATTCAATACGCTTTTAATAAATTTAAAATACATCCACAACATATTATATATATATATAAATGCCCAATGGGCGTGTGCTATGTATGCTGCACGGTATCCTGGACGACATCATCCAAGTGCCCGAACCGTTCGCCGGATAGTTACGTTATTTAAGGAAACAGGAAGTGTTCAGCCACATGCGAAACGTCAACCACGACCTGCAACAAATGATGATGCCCAAGAAGGTGTTTTATTTATATTATTTATTTATTTAACCTGATCAGATTAGGGCCGTCAGGCCCTCTCTTACATCGGACCAGTGTTTCACACACGCAGCATTTCACACATCAGAGTTACATCATGACAACAGTTTAAATAAGAAAGTAAGATTACTCTAGTGACAATATGAATAAAGTGTAATGACTAAGACCTAATAAAGTAAATGCTGGCAGTATTTTTACATCAGGTGATATACATACAAATTATGATAAATGCAATAATAACAACAGTAAAAAAAATCAAATAATAATGATAAACATGAGAAAAATGGGCAATAGTAATGAAGATTTGTGCAGATGTACATTAATATATTGGTGTGTAAAGTAGATGTTTACTAGTATAGCGAGTTTTGGGGAAGGGAGATTTAAGGAGGGGGAAAGAGGGAAGTAATGAGGTGAAGTGCATTCATGTACAGAGGAAGGCATCACTGTTGCTTAAGTAGATACGTCATTAACTGTTTTTTGAAGCCGGACATGTTTTTAAGTTCTCTAACATAGCGAGCTTCCCGCTACTGTAAAGAACTTCGAGAAGGTGACTGAGCGATGCAGTGGAACAGAGAGAATTTTATTATGATGGGAACGTGTGTTTCTGTCATGTTGTTCTGACAAGCGTTAAGGACGAGGAGAGATATGAGGGACAGTGTACATTTATAAGGCAGTAGATGAGACAGAATGTATGGAAATCTCTGCATTTGTCTGCACGCAGCCAGGACAATTTTGCATATGCTGGTGAAATGTGATCAAAAAGTCGAACGACACAGATATATCGGCCGCAGGCATTCATGACCAGTCCCAGACGTTGCGAATTTTCCTGAGAGAGGCCTTGTAGGATAATATCGCTGTAGTCAATGATTAGGAGTATAAGCGTTTATACTAATTACTTTTTCAGATCGAAAGGGAAGAGTTTTTTTATATTTTTGTAGGACGTAAAGAGATGCTGATAATTTTTTGCACACTACAGTTACGTGCTCTGTCCAATTTAGATTTTCATCTATTGTTACTCCCAAACTCTTTGCTGAGGGAGAGAAGTTAATATTTGTTCCATTTAGGATAAGAGATGGTACGGATTCCCGATGTTTTGGGCTAATGAGCTTAGAGTGACCAACAAGTACCGCTTGGGTTTTAGATGGGTTTAGTTTTAGTCCTATGTCCTGTGCCCATTTCGATAGTGCATCGAGGTCAGTATTGAAATTTTCAATAGCTTTCTTAAGATTGCATCGTTTCGCACTTAGATATAACTGAAGGTCATCAGCATACATATGATATTTGCAATAGATCAGAACCGATGATACATCATTGACATACAGAGAGAAGAGTATAGGACCTAATACTGAGCCTTGGGGAACGCCTGACACTACCTGCCGCCATTGTGATTTTATATTCCCAGACAGGACGCGTTGCTGACGAGAGCCGGCCGAAGTGGCCGTGCGGTTAAAGGCGCTGCAGTCTGGAACCGCAAGTCCGCTACGGTCGCAGGTTCGAGTCCTGCCTCGGGCATGGATGTTTGTGATGTCCTTACGTTAGTTCGGTTTAACTAGTTCTAAGTTCTAGAGGACTAACGACCTCAGCAGTTGAGTCCCATAGTGCTCAGAGCCATTTGCACCATTTTTGCTGACGAGACGTCATGTATGAGCGAAAACATTGCACTGCACTTGGTGAGAAATTTAGACCGTGTAAGGTGCCAGGACATGGGCACTTACACGTTAGCCTACCAACATTAGTATCTATAATAAAGGGACTGGCCAGGGCATCAGATCATGACTCTATTTAATTATGATAAATATGAGGCCCTCTCGAGCAGTATTCCTTGCATGTGTGCGTGATTGAGCCACTAACTTAAAGTGTTGGTGAATAGTATCGGAAGTTGAGGATTGTGCAATGTAAAGTCTGCAGATGGCCGTAGCTCGCCGGGCCGCCGTGGGCGGCAGGTAGCGCTCACCGGAAACGCGGGACAATACGGAGTTTTTGGGGATAGCCCGGCATCCGGAGCCACCTGTGTTGGGCAACACGTGGCGAAGACGGGAATTTCGTTTACCTAGGGGCGTTATGACCTACTCGATGATTGGGTAGATCTCAGTGGAGGGATTTCGGCGATGATAGAGCGTTCGACATTGGCCCAAACTGAGTATTCTTCTGCCGCGTTTTCGTACGCGTGGGAGACGAGAGAATTGTGGGGGACTTCGCCTTCAGCCATCGAGCGGTACGGACTAGCAGACGGCGTCTTGGCCGCCGTCTTCGAATGGATATACACGTTCTGTATCGCAGCATTGCACCAACGCGTGTTCCGTGCAGAGTTCTGCGGTTAGAGCTCTTTGTGAGCTCAGAAGCGAGATTTTCACCAACGCCTAACCACTTCCAACAACTTACCTAATATTCTCGATCTAGAAGTTATCCTTGCGAGGTGCCGAGTATTTATCAACGCAGCTGCCGGTAACAGGGGCGCGTTATTGCAAATTGTTAATGTGCCATTCTCAGAAGTGTGTGGGTGGACAAAGAGATTGACATCTTTTTGTAAATTTTGTCAGTTGTGGGGAATATCAAATTAAAATGCCGATATTTCGATCGAATTATCGACTTCATTGTAGCTAGCATTTACCCTGTCCCAGTAAGCTTGACATGTATTCTAATCACTGCACAGCCTGGCCAGACGGGAAGGAAAAAAGGTTTGCAGTCTTCTATGTCAGCGACGGACTCATAAGTTTACAACAGCTAAGTTTGGCTAGTAAGATGTCGAAGTCGACAGTATCAAATGCTTTGCTGAAATCTAAGAAGCAAATGATAGTCGCTTCTTGTCTGTCCATGGCAAGTTTCAGGTCATCTGTCACCTTTATCAGTGCGGATGTTGTGCTTCGATGTTTACGGAAACCTGATTGGTATTCGTCAAGTAGGTTGTTAGTAGTTAGGTAGTTGGTGAGCTGGTCATGGACAATATATTCTAAGGCCTTTGATAGTGCAGGAAGAAGGCAGATGGGGCGGTAGTCAAACGGTGCAGTGGCGATGTCCTTTTTAGGCAGTGGCTTAATTTGTCCCAGTTTCCAGGCCTCAGGGAAAACACTTGTGATTAATGAATCGTTGAAAATGTCTGTTATAGAGGGCAGTAGTTGATCAATAATAAGTTTTAGAATCTGGATAGTGATGCCATCAAGTCTAGTAGATGCTGATCTAATCCGCATTATGGCTTTCTTGACAGTATTGCAAGCGACGTGCTGTAGATAGAATTTTAGCTGCTGTCGCGGCTAATCTGCACATCAGTAGCAGACAAATTGCGCGAGAATCGAGAATCTCAAAAACGTCGGTGTTGGGAATGATACATCAACATCGATTGCACCCTTACCATATTTCTATGCTCGTGGAATTGCGTGGCGACGACTTTGAACGTCGTGTACAGTTCTGCCACTGGGCACAAGAGAAATTACGCGGCGATGACAGATTTTTTGCACGCGTTCTATTTAGCTACGAAGCATCATTCACCAACAGCGGTAACGTAAACCGGCATAATATGCACTACTGGGCGACGGAAAATCCACGATGGCAGCGACAAGTGGAACATCAACGACCTTGGCGGGTTAATGTATGGTGCGGCATTATGGGAGGAAGGATAATTGGCCCCCATTTTATCGATGGCAATCTACATGGTGCAATGTATGCTGATTTCCTACGTAATGTTCTACCGATGTTACTACAAGATGTTTCACTGCATGACAGAATGGCGATGTACTTCCAACATGGTGGATGTCCGGCACATAGCTCGGGTGCGGTTGATGCGGTACTGAATAGCATATTTCATGACAGGTGGATTGGTCGACAAAGCACCATACCATGGCCCGCACGTTCACCGGATCTGACGTCCCCGAATTTCTTTCTGTGGGGAAAGTTGAAGGATATTTGCTATCGTGATCCACCGACAACGCCTGACAACATGCGTCAGCGCATTGTCAATGTATGTGCGAACATTATGGAAGGCGAACTACTCGCTGTTGAGAGGAATGTCGTTACACGAATTGCCAAATGCATTGAGGTTGACGGACATCATTTTGAGCATTTATTGCATTAATTTGGTATTTACAGGTAATCACGCTGTAACAGCATGCGGTCCCAGAAATGATAAGTTCACAAAGGCACTTGTATCACATTGGAACAACCAAAATAAAATGTTCAAACGTACCTACGTTCTGTATTTTAATTTAAAAAACCTACCTGTTACCAACTGTTCGTCTAAAATTGTGAGCCCTATGTTTGTGACTATTACAGCACCAACTATTACAAAGCGAAAAAAGTGGTCCAACTAAAACATTCATATTTCTTTACGTACTACACGAATATTTAATAAAAAAATGGGGGTTTCTATTTTTAAAAAAACGCAGTTGATATCCGTTTGACCTATGGCAGCGCCATCTAGCGGGCCAACCATAGCGCCATCTGGTTTCCTCCTTAAAGCTAGACAAATTTCGTTCTTTGTAGTTATTTCGTTTCACGCTTATTTCGTGAGATATTTGGCCCGGTCACGATCAATAGACCACCCTGCATATAAGTATACCACACAATATTGATAATCCTCGTTCACACAGATATTAAAAACTTCTTTCGTAATAACGTAAAAGTAGCCTGTATCATAGACCGCGTTACAAGAAACCTGAATTAATAGAGTTTATTGTAAACTGTCTTCTTCGAGACTGCATTATTTGCTTTAAAGTCCGACACTAAACTGACCAACGATAGTGGAGCACTGACCAGCACTTGGGATTATCAACTTGAGCGCAGCAGCGGGCGAGACAAGATGCCGTTCGACGTCACCAGCCGCGTCGGCAGCATCAGCCGAGCGAAACCGGCAACGTGCGGCATTGCGGCCTCGATGTCCACCGGAAACTATGAGTTACGTACACTATGTGATCAAAAGTATCCGGACACCACCAAAAACTTACGTTTTTAATAGTAGGTGCATTGTGCTGCCACCTATTGCCAGGTACTCCATTTCAGCGACCTCAGTAGACATTAGACATCGTGAGATAGCAGAACGTCGTCAGGTGATTGGGTGTCACTTGTATCATACGTCTGTACGCAAGAATTTCACACTTCTAAACATCCCTAGGTCCACTGTTTCCGATGTGATAGTGAGGTGGAAACGTGAAGGGACACGTACATCACAAAAGCGTACAGGCCGACCTCGTCTGTTGACTGACAGAGACCGCCGACAGCTGAAGAGCAGGCCGGCCGCTGTGGTCGAGCGGTTCTAGGCGGTTCTAGGCGCAGGTTCGAATCCTGACTCGGGCATGGCTGTGTGTGATGTCCTTAGGTTAGTTAGGTTTAAGTAGTTCTAAGTTCTAGGGGACTGATGGTTCAAATGGCTCTGAGCACTATGGGACTCAACATCTGTGGTCATCTAAGTCCCCTAGAACTTAGAACTACTTAAACCTAACTAACCTAAGGACATCACACACATCCATGCCCAAGGCAGGATTCGAACCTGCGACCGTAACGGTCACGCGGTTCCAGACTGAAGCGCCTAGAACCGCTCGGCCACACCGGCCGGCGGGACTGATGACCTCAGATGTTAAGTCCCATAGTGCTCAGAGCCATTTGAACAACTTTTTGTAATAGGCAGACATCTGTCCAGACCATCACACAGGAATTCCAAACTGCATCAGGATCAATGTCATTTAGGCGGGAGGTGAGAAAAGTTACAGTTCATGGTCAAGCGGCTGGTCAGAAGCCACACATCACACCGGTAAACGTCAAACGACGCCGCGCTTGGCGTAAGGAGCGTCAACATTAGACGATTGAACAGTGGAAAAACATGTGGAGTGACGAATCACAGTACACAATGTGGCGATCCGATGGCAGGGTGTGGATATGGCGAATGCCCGGTGAACGTCATCTGCCAGCGTGTGTAGTGCCAACAGGAAAATTCGGAGGCGGTGGTGTTATGGTGTGGTCGTGTTTTTCATGAGGGGGCTTGCACCCCTTGTTGCGTGGCACTATCATAGCACAGGTCTACATCGATGTTTTAAGCACCTTCTTGCTTCCCACTGTTGAAGAGCAATTTCTGGATGGCGGTTGCATCTTTCAACACGATCGAGCACCTGTTCATAATGCACAGCCTGTGGCGGAGTAGTTACACGACAATAACATCCCTGTAAAGGACTGGCCTGCACAGAGTGCTGACCTGAATCCTCTGGAACACCTTTGGGATGTTCTGGAACGACGACTTTGTGCCAGGCCTCTCCGACCGACAACGATACCTCTCCTGAGTGCAGCACTCCGTGAAGAATGAGCTGCCATTCCCCAAGAAACCTTCCAGCACCTGATTGAACGTATGCCTGCGAGAGTGGAAGCTGCCATCAAGGGTAAGGGTGGGCCAACGCCATATTGAATTCCAGTATTACCGATGGAGGGCGCCACGAACTTGTAAGTCGTTTTCAGCCAGGTGTCCGGATACTTTTGATCACATAGTGTACGCAGGAGGCAGCTGGATGCCCCGGCTACACTGCTGCTGTTTGAAATGTACCCCAGCGGAGAGCCGCAATAAAGGAATTTGAAAGCACTGAACAAATCTACTGGCCACAGTCCTGTTTCACATATTTCAGGACACTGACGTCGCCTTTCTAGAGCGAGGTCTGAACCTATACCCTACAGTGTGGTGAGTCCAGAAAATGTAACTATTGTTGAATGTTTATTCATGGAAAAGAGGCTTGACTGCCATCTTGTCTGTAAGGTAAATTTTGTTAAAAGTATAAATTCAGTAGATTTGTTGCACTTCAGAGGTAATGGAAGTCATGATTGGCTTGTACCTTTTAGATGTATGCAGTGTGACTTAGGTCATTCAGCACCGTTTACAGAATCAGCACCAGTAATCGCTACGGGTGTATGGCTAGAGAGTGTCGTGAGTCGAAACAGTTAATGATAAGACGTAAGAACTAAGTTAATATATTTTATTTTGTCTGTTTTGTGAGTGCTGGTGTTTCAAAATGAGCGTTGGGAAGGGCAAAGCTTCTGCAGAGTCAGAGATGCAAGGTGTGTTAGAGCTTGAGGCATTTCGCATATAATCGGAAAGCTTAGAGCAATTAATACGTTGTTATGGTCTAGTGGAGCCTCAATCACCGCAGTGAGGTATAGACTTGTCAGCTGCAATTTTAGTTGCCCCTTTCTCTGGGAAATCAGCAGAGGATTTGCAAGCAGAATTTGTCGGAGATGGAAGGATGGTCTGACGCGGAATTTTTAAGAGTAGCAAAACTGAGATTAGGAGGAGAATCAAAAACTTACATGGGGCATACGGATGCTCTCAAGGGAGCTAGAACGTCTGAGTAGTTCAAGAAAGTGTTAGTCCAGAGGTAAACGAAGCTGAATAGTGCCAGACATTTTAGAGAATAATTGTGCATTGTAACGGAGAAGCATGCAGAGTTAGTGGAAGAATTTTCAGGCGCAATAAGAAAGGTCAGTGGATTGATGATGATGATGACCTTATGACATTGATGGCCGGGAATCCCCACCTGGGGAAGTTCGGCCGCCGATATGTAAGTCTTTTCAGTTGGCGTCTCACTGGGCGATTTGTGTGTCGACTACGATGAAATGATAATGAGGACAACACAACAACCAGTCCCTGCTGGAGAAAATCTCAGATGGTCAAGAATCGAACCCGGGCATGTTGCGTGGCAGTGAGATGCATGGACCACTCAGCTAAGCGTGCGGACAGATCAGTGGTGTACTAATGAGTTGGGACTGAATGATGTGCTAAATGAAGTGATTTTACGAGAGGCTGAGCAGAGAACACTTGATGCATTTTGAAGATTTAACTCCAGAGATGTCAAGACGAGTACCGACAGGGGTCCAACTGATTTGCGCACAGCTGTCAATTGGCAACAGAATGTGAAGAAAGGGACATGTCGACTGGAGTGCGGGTTAGACGAACAGTGTTCTCAACCAATGTGAGTTTAAAGGTGTGGGCAAACAAGTCATGTGAGGCGGATATGTTGTCAGCCTCGGGGCAATGGGAGTAGATGTAGAGGTCATACTAGTTTCAGAGGTAGAGGACCGTGGAAGAACCAGACGTTAAACGTCGAAAGGTCCCCGAGATCCAACTACGAGCCTTTTCGTACCAGCAACTACTGAAGTGTTTAGTATACATGGCACAAGGAATAGCAAAGCCAAAGCAAGCGTAGCCCACGAGGGTACAAGTACCTAGCCACTTTTGTACTGAAATATTCTTGTGTTAGTAGCGCAGCACTACTACAATGGGAGGTAACACTTGAGGCGATGTTCGGCATGCTGTATAGGGTACGCAATTCTACGAGGGTGAGTCAAATGAAAACCTTAAATATTTTTTTAAATATTATTTATTGTGCAGAAGTGGTACAAAGCTGTATCACTTTTCAACATAATCTCCCCCACGCTCAATACAAGTCCTCCAGTGCTTACAAAGTGCATAAATTCCTTTAGAAAAAAATTCTTTTGGTAGTCCGCGCAACCACTCATGCACCGCGTGGTGTACCTTTTCATCATAACGGAACTTCTTTCCTCCCATTGCGTCTTTGAGTGGTCCAAACATATGGAAATCACTTGGGGCAAGGTCTGGTGAGTATGGTGGATGAGGAAGACACTCAAAACGCAGGTCTGTGATTGTTGCAACTGTTGTACGGGCAGTATGGGGCCTTGCATTGTCATGTTGCAAAAGGACATCTGTTGATATCAATCGACGTCGCTTTGATTTTATTGCACGCCGCAGATGATTTTTTAGGAGATCTGTGTATGATGCACTGGTGACAGTGGTCCCCCTAGGCATGTAATGCTCTAAAATGACGCCCTTTTTGTCCCAAAAGAGAGTCAGCAAAACCGTCCCTGCTGATGGTTCAAATGGCTCTGAGCACTATGGGAATTAACTTCTGAGGTCATCAGTCCCCTAGAACTTAGAACTACTTAAACGTAACTAACCTAAAGACATCACACACATCCATGCCCGAGGCAGGATTCGAACCTGCGACCGTAGCGGTCGCGCGGTTCCAGACTGTAGCGCCTAGAACCGCTCAGCCACTCCGGCCGGCTTTCCCTGCTGATGGTTCTGTTCGAAACTTCTTTGGTTTTGGTGATGAGGAATGGCGTCATTCCATGCTCGCTCTCTTGGATTCCAGTTGGTGGAAGTGAACCCAAGTTTCGTCCCCAGTAACAATTCTTGCAAGGAAGCCACCAATTTCTCGTTCAAAGCTCCGAAGAAATTCTTCACAAGCATCAACACGTCGTTCTCTCATTTCAGGAGTCAGCTGCCGTGGCACCCATCTTGCAGACACTTCGTGAAACTGGAGCACATCATGCACAATGTGATGTGCTGACCCATGAATAATCTGTAAGCATGCTGCAATGTCATTCAGTGTCACTCGGCGGTTTTCCTTCACTACTTCAATACTTTTCCTTCACTTCAATACTTTCCGTATTTCTAGATTTCCGGAAAGCTTTTAACACCGTTCCTCACAAGCGGCTTCTAATCAAGCTGCGGGCCTATGGGGTATCGTCTCAGTTGTGCGACTGAATTCGTGATTTGCTGTCAGGAAGGTCGCAGTTCGTAGTAATAGACGGCAAATCATCGAGTAAAACTGAAGTGATATCAGGTGTTCCCCAGGGAAGCGTCCTGGGACCTCTGCTGTTCCTGATCTATATAAATGACCTGGGTGACAATCTGAGCAGTGCTCTTAGGTTGTTCGCAGATGATGCTGTAATTTACCGTCTAGTAAGGTCATCCGAAGACCAGTATCAGTTGCAAAGCGATTTAGAAAAGATTGCTGTATGGTGTGGCAGGTGGCAGTTGACGCTAGATAACGAAAAGTGTGAGGTGATCCGCATGAGTTCCAAAAGATATCCGTTGGAATTCGATTACTCGATAAATAGTACAATTCTCATGGCTGTCAATTCAACTAAGTACCTGGGTGTTAAAATTACGAACAACTTCAGTTGGAAAGACCACATAGATAATATTGTGGGGAAGGCGAGCCAAAGGTTGCGTTTCATTGGCAGGACACTTAGAAGATGCAACAAGTCCACTAAAGAGACAGCTTACACTACACTCGTTCTTCCTCTGTTAGAATATTGCTGCGCGGTGTGGGATCCTTACCAGGTGGGATTGACGGAGGACATCGAAAGGGTGCAAAAAAGGGCAGCTGTTTTTTATTATCACGTAATAGAGGAGAGAGTGTGGCAGATATGATACGCGGGTTGGGATGGAAGTCATTAAAGCAATGACGTTTTTCTACATTTATACTCCGCAAGCCACCCAAAGGTGTGTGACGGAGGGCATTTTACGTGCCACTGTCATTACCTCCCTTTCCTGTTCCAGTCGCGTATGGTTCGCGGGAAGAACGACTGTCTGAAAGCCTCCGTGCGCGCTCTAATCTCTCTAATTTTACATTCGTGATCTCCTCGGGAGGTATAAGTAGGGGGAAGCAATATATTCGATACCTTATCCAGAGAAGCACCCTCTCGAAACCTGGCGAGCAATCTACACCGCGATGCAGAGCGCCTCTCTTGCAGAGTCTGCCACTTGAGTTTATTAAACATCTCCGTAACGCTATCACGGTTACTAAATAACCCTGTGACGAAACGCGCCGCTCTTCTTTGGATCTTCTCTATCTCCTCCGTCAAACCGATCTGGTACGGATCCCACACTGATGAGCAATACTCAAGTATAGGTCGAACGAGAGTTTTGTAAGCCACCTCCTTTGTTGATGGACTACATTTTCTAAGCACTCTCCCAATGAATCTCAACCTGGTACCCGCCTTACCAACAATTAATTTTATATGATCATTCCACTTCAAATCGTTCCGCACGCATACTCCCAGATATTTTACAGAAGTAACTGCTACCAGTGTTTGTTCCGCTATCATATAATCATACAATAAAGGATCCTTCTTTCTATGTATTCGCAATACATTATATTTGTCTATGTTAAGGGACAGTTGCCACTCCCTGCACCAAGTGCCTATCCGCTGCAGATCTTCCTGCATTTCGCTACAATTTTCTAATGCTGCAACTTCTCTGTATACTACAGCATCATCCGCGAAAAGCCGCATGGAACTTCCGACAATATCTACTAGGTCATTTATATATATTGTGAAAAGCAATGGTCCCATAACACTCCCCTGTGGCACGCCAGAGGTTACTTTAACGTCTGTAGACGTCTCTCCATTGATAACAACATGCTGTGTTCTGTTTGCTAAAAACTCTTCAATCCAGCCACACAGCTGGTATGATATTCCGTAGGCTCTTATTTTGTTTATCAGGCGACAGTGCGGAACTGTATCATACGCCTTCCGGAAGTCAAGAAAAATAGCATCTACCTGGGAGCCTGTATCTAATATTTTCTGGGTCTCATGAACAAATAAAGCGAGTTGGGTCTCACACGATCGCTGTTTCCGGAATCCATGTTGATTCCTACATAGTAGATTCTGGGTTTCCAAAAACGACATGATACTCGAGCAAAAAACATGTTCTAAAATTCTACAACAGATCGACGTCAGAGATATAGGTCTATAGTTTTGCGCAACTGCTCGACGACCCTTCTTGAAGACTGGGACTACCTGTGCTCTTTTCCAATCATTTGGAACCCTCCGTTCCTCTAGAGACTTGCAGTACACGGCTGTTAGAAGGGGGGCAAGTTCTTTCGCGTACTCTGTGTAGAATCGAATTGGTATCCCGTCAGGTCCAGTGGACTTTCCTCTATTGAGTGATTCCAGTTGCTTTTCTATTCCTTGGACACTTATTTCGATGTCAGCCATTTTTTCGTTTGTGCGAGGATTTAGAGAAGGAATTGCAGTGCGGTCTTCCTCTGTGAAACAGCTTTGGAAAAAGGTGTTTAGTATTTCAGCTTTACGCGTGTCATCCTCTGTTTCAATGCCATCATCATCCCGGAGTGTCTGGATATGCTGTTTCGAGCCACTTACTGATTTAACGTAAGACCAGAACTTCCTAGGATTTTCTGTCAAGTCGGTACATAGAATTTTACTTTCGAATTCACTGAACGATTCACGCATAGCCCTCCTTACGCTAACTTTGACATCGTCTAGCTTCTGTTTGTCTGAGAGGTTTTGGCTGCGCTTAAACTTGGAGTGAAGCTCTCTTTGCTTTCGCAGTAGTTTCCTAACTTTGTTGTTGTACCACGGTGGGTTTTTCCCGTCCCTCACAGTTTTACTCAGCACGTACCTGTCTAAAACGCATTTTACGATTGCCTTGAACTTTTTCCATAAACACTCAACATTGTCAGTGTCGGAACAGAAATTTTCGTTTTGATCTGTTAGGTAGTCTGAAATCTGCCTTCTATTACTCTTGCTAAACAGATAAACCTTCCTCCCTTTTTTTATATTCCTATTAACTTCCATATTCAGGGATGCTGCAACGGCCTTTAGCGCGGCGAGATCTATTTACGAAATTTCAGCCACCAACTTTCTCTTCCGAATGCGAAAATATATTTTTGAGCCCAACCTACATAGGTAGGAATGATCATCAAAATAAAATAAGAGAAACCAGAGCTCAAACAGAAAGGTTTAGGTGTTCGTTTTTCCCGCGCGCTGTTCGTGAGTGGAATGGTAGAGAGATAGTATGATTGTGGTTCGATGAACCCTCTGCCAAGCACTTAAATGTGAATTGCAGAATAATCATGTAGATGTAGATGTAGATGTAGATGGCTTCAACTGCTGCAATGTTCTGTGGAGTCACAACTCGTTGTGCCGCACCTGGAAGAGGAGCATCTTCCACTGAAGTGACACCATTTGCAAACTTCCTACTCCATTCGTAGACTTGCTGCTGTGACAAACATGCATCACCGTACTGAACCTTCATTCTTCGATGAATTTCAATAGGTTTCACACCTTCACTACCCAAAAAGCGAATAACAGAACGCTGTTCTTCCCTGGTGCAAGTCACAAGTGGGGCGGCCATCTTTATACTGATACTGCTACGGTATGTGTGCATCTGCACTATGCTGCCACCTACAGGCCATTCTACACGCTGTTTGTAGCATGCTTACCAGCTTACAGGATAACGGCGCGAAACTTCGATTAGTTATTACAAATTTAAGGTTTCCATTTGACTCACCCTCGTATCTCGCGTCTAGGCAGCCTGCCCTGAGACATGGAGCACAAAGCCGCCACGTGGTCTGCTGAGCCCTGGGACATAGGTGCGCCGGCCACAGCGCTTCTACAGGGTGTTTCGAAAATGACCGGTATATTTGAAACGGCAATACAAACTAAACGAGCAGCGATAGAAATACACCGTTTGTTGCAATATGCTTCGGACAACAGTACATTTTCAGGCAGACAAACTTTCGAAATTACAGTAGTTACAATTTTCAACAACAGATGGCGCTGCGGTCTGGGAAACTCTATAGTACGATATTTTCCACATATCCACCATGCGTAGCAATAATATGGCGTAGTCTCTGAATGAAATTACCCGAAACCTTTGACAACGTGTCTGGCGGAATGGCTTCACAAGCAGATGAGATGTACTGCTTCAGCTGTTCAATTGTTTCTGGATTCTGGCGGTACACCTGGTCTTTCAAGTGTTCCCACAGAAAGAAGTCACAGGGGTTCATATCTGGCGAATAGGGAGGCCAATCCACGCCGCCTCCTGAATGTTTCGGATAGCCCAAAGCAATCACACGATCATCGAAATATTCATTCAGGAAATTAAAGACGTCGGCCGTGCGATGTGGCCGGGCACCATCTTGCATAAACCACGAGGTGTTCGCAGTGTCGTCTAAGGCAGTTTGTACCGCCACAAATTCACGAAGACTGTCCAGATTGCGTGATGCAGTAATCGTTTCGGATCTGAAAAATGGGCCAATGATTCCTTTGGAAGTAATGGTGGCCCAGACCAGTACTTTTTGAGGATGCAGGGACGATGGGACTGCAACATGGGGCTTTTCGGTTCCCCATATGCGCCAGTTCTGTTTATTGACGAAGCCGTCCAGGTAAAAATAAGCTTCGTCAGTAAACCAAATGCTGCCCACACACATATCGCCGTCATCAATCCTGTGCACTATATCGTTAGCGAATGTCTCTCGTGCAACAATGGTAGCGGCGCTGAGGGGTTGCCGCGTTTGAATTTTGTACGGATAGAGGTGTAAACTCTGGCGCATGAGACGATACGTGGACGTTGGCGTCATTTGGACCGCAGCTGCAACACGGCGAACGGAAACCTGAGGCCGCTGTTGGATCACCTGCTGCACTAGCTGCGCGTTGCCCTCTGTGGTTGGCGTACGCGGTCGCCCTACCTTTCCAGCACGTTCATCCGTCACGTTCCCAGTCCGTTGAAATTTTTCCAACAGGTCCTTTATTGTATCGCTTTTCGGTCCTTTGGTTACATTAAACCTCCGTTGAAAACTTCGTCTTGTTGCAACAACACTGTGTTCTAGGCGGTGGAATTCCAACACCAGGAAAATCCTCTGTTCTAAGGAATAAACCATGTTGTCCACAGCACACTTGCACGTTGTGAACAGCACACGCTTACAGCAGAAAGACGACATACAGAATGGCGCACCCACAGACTGCGTTGTCTTCTATATCTTTCACATCACTTGCACCGCCATCTGTTGTTGAAAATTGTAACTACTGTAATTTCGAAAGTTTGTCCGCCTGAAAATGTACTGTTGTCCCAAGCATACTGCAACAAACGGTGTATTTCTATCGCTGCTCGTTGAGTTTTTATTGTCGTTTCAAATATACCGGTCATTTTTGAAACACCCTGTATGTATAGTGAGTCGTGGCAGCCGCAGCGCTGAGACATCAACCGTTTCTTAGCCGCTGAGACTGAGATCGTCAGACGAAGCTCACGGAAGCAGTGGTATTATGCCGCCAGTCGGCCATCCTGTCCTCTATCAGCACTGCGGGGCATCGACGGAGGTAGCTGGCTCCTCAGCCGTACTGTCAGTGTTTGGAATGTATCCCAGTGGAGAGCCAGATCTACTGACCCCAGTCCTATTTCAGCTCATATTCTGTACTGTGAACGATCCGTTCTAGTACTGCCCTTCAGTAGTTCGAGCTATTTACGCCCCTAAAGGATATTCAGGTGTCACTGTCTGTTTAGAGGTTAGACTCCATTGAAACATAAAATTATCATACACACATCAAAAATTTTGGCATCACCCCAGTTCCCAGAACTATTGAAGATAGACGTTGATTGTGGGTATTGTATCGCAGACACAGTCCCTCTGACAGTTTAGAGATATCACTAAACCCGCCCAAAGATGTAAACAACCATGCATGAGCAGCGTCTATTAGACGGAGGGGGTCCGACAGCCGACCAGTTCCAGTCATTCCACCAAGAAGGAGGTACACGGCTCGTGTTGTTTGTAGTTCAACCTAGGCTAGACGGTCAATACCGCGGTTCGATCGCTCCCGCATTGTTACTTTGTGCCAGGAAGGGCTCTCAACAAGGGAAGTGTCCAGGCGTCTCTGACTGAACCAAAGCGATGTTGTTCGGACATGGATAAGACACAGAGAGAACTGTCGATGATATGCCTCGCTCAGGCCGCCCAAGGACTACTACTGCAGTGGATGACCGCTACCTACGGATTATGGCTCGGAGGAACCCTGACAGCAACGCCACCATGTTATATTATGCTTTTCGTGCAGCCACAGGACGTCGTGTTACTACTCAAAATGTGCACAATAGGCTGCATGACGCGCAACTTCACTCCCGACGTCCATAGCGAGGTCCATCTTTGCTACCACGACACCAAGCAGATGGTCCCAACAACATGCCGAATGGATCGCTCAGGATTGGCATCACGTTCTCTTCACCGGTGAGTGTTGCATACGCCTTCAACCAGACAATTGTCGGAGACGCGTTTGGAGGCAACCCGGTCAGGCTGAACGCCATAGACACACTGTCCAGCGAGTGCAGAGTGCAGCAAGGTGGAGGTTCCCTGCTGTTTTGGGGTGGCTTTGTGTGGGGCCGACGTACGCCGCTGGTGGTCATGGAAGGGGTCGGAACGGCTGTACGATACATGAATTCCGGCCTCCGACCGATAGTGCAACCATATCAGCAGCATATTGGCGAGGCATTCGTCTTCATGGACGACAATTCGCGCCCCCATCGTGCACGTCTTGTGAGTGACTTCCTTCACGATAACGACATCGCTCGACTAGAGTGACCAGCATGTTCTCTAGACATGAGCCCTATCGAACATGCCTGGGATAGATTCAAAAGGGCTGTTTATGGACGACGTGACCCACCAATCACTCTGACGGATCTACGCCGAATCGCCGTTGAGGAGTGGGGCAATCTGGACCAACAGTGCCTTGATGAACTTGTGGATAGGATGCCACGACGAATACAGGCATGCATCAATGCAAGAGAATGTGCTACTAGGTACTGGAGGTACCGGTGTGTACAGCAATCTGGACCACCACCTCCGTAGGTCTCGCTGTATGGTGGTACAACATGCAATGTGTGCTTCTCATGAGCAACAACAGGGGCGGAAATGATGTTTATGTTGACCACTATTCAAGTTTTTTGTACGGGTTCCGGAACTCTCGGAACCGTGGAGATGCAAAACCATTTTTGATGTGTGTACAAACGATGAATCTGACAAATTCTGTGTACCGTTAATCTTCATAAACCAATGTACAGACTTTTTACGTACCTCCAAACAAGGTCTCTCCATGTTGTAGGGGAGAAAGTACAGAAACTTAAACAAGTACCGCTTTGGTATGAAAACTATTCAAATGGTGGCAACTTGATTGTGAACTGTCTTGCAATGTAGTCAACATAAATGGTATATCTCTTGTGCCCTATACTTTCTCTGTTAAGGATGACTACTTAACGACTCTTTTAAGTTTCGTAATGTCTGTGAGTGCCATCACGTTTTCCAGGTTTACAAAGACAATTTAAAGTACTTATACAGGGTGGTCCATTGAGAGTGACCGGGCCAAACATCTCACGAAATAAGCATCAAACGAAAAAACTACAAAGAACGAAACTCGTCTAGCTTGAAGGGGGAAACCAGATGGCGCTATGGTTGGCCGCTGCATGGCGCTGCCATATGTTCAAAAATGGTTCAAATGGCTCTGAGCACTATGCGACCTAACTTCTAAGGTCATCAGTCGCCTAGAACTTAGAACTAATTAAACCTAACTAACCTAACGACATCACACACATCCAGGCCCGAGGCAGGATTCGAACCTGCGACCGTAGCGGTCACGCGGTTCCAGGCTGAAGCGCCTAGAACTGCACGGCCACACTGGACGGCGCTGCCATAGGTCAAACGGATATCAACTGCGTTTTTTTAAAATAGGAACCCCCATTTTATTGCATATTCGAGTAACACGTAAAAAAATATGAATGTTTTAATTGGACCATTTTTTCGCTTTGTGGTAGATGGCGCTGTAATAGTCACAAAGGTATAAGTACGTGGTATCACGTAACATTCCGCCAGTGCGGACGGTATTTGCTTCCTGATACATTACCCGTGTTAAAATGGACCGTTTACCAATTGCGGAAAAGGTCGATGTCGTGTTGATGTATGGCTATTGTGATCAAAATGCGCAATGGGCGTGTGCTATGTATGCTGCTCGGTATCCTGGACGACATCATCCAAGTGTCCGGACCGTTTGCCGGATAGTTACGTTATTTACGAAAACAGGAAGTGTTCAGCCACATGTGAAACGTCAACCACGACCTACAACAAATGATGATGCCCAAGTATGTGTTTTAGCTGCTGTCGCAGCTAATCCGCACATCAGTAGCAGAAAAACTGCGCGAGAATCGGGAATTTCAAAAACGTAGGTGTGGAGACTGCTACATCAACATCGATTGCACCCATACCATATTTCTATGCACCAGGAATTGCATGGCGACGACTTTGAACGTCGTGTACAGTTCTGCCACTGGGCACAAGAGAAATTACGGGTCGATGGCAGATTTTTTGCACGCGTTCTATTTAGCAACGAAGCGTCATTCACCAACAACGGTAACGTAAACCGGCATAATATGCACTATTGGGCAACGGAAAATCCACGATGGCTGCGACAAGTGGAACGTGAGCGACCTTGGCGGGTTAATGTATGGTGCGGCATTATCGGAGGAAGGTTAATTGGCCCCCATTTTATTGATGGCAATGTAACTGGTGCAATGTATGCTGATTTCCTACGTAATGTTCTACCGATGTTACTACAAGATGTTTCACTGCATGACAGAATGGCGATGTACTTCCAACGTGATGGATGTCCGGCACATAGCTCGCGTGCGGTTGAAGCGGTATTGAATAGCACATTTCATGACATGGCCCGCACGTTCACCGGATCTGACGCCTCCGGATTTCTTTCTGTGGGAAAGTTGAAGGATATTTACTATCGTGATCCACCGACAACGCTTGACAACATGCGTCAGCGCATTGTCAATGCATGTGCGAACATTACGGAAGGCGAACTACTCGCTGTTGAGAGGAATGTCGTTACACGTATTGCCAAATGCATTGAAGCTGACAGACATCATTTTGAGCATTTATTGCATTAATGTGGTATTTACAGGTAATCACGCTGTAACAGCAAGCGTTCGCAGAAATGATAAGTTCAAAAAGGTACATGTATCACTTTGGAACAATCGAAATAAAATGTTCAAACGTACCTACGTTCTGTATTTTAATTTAAAAAACCTACCTGTTACCAACTGTTTGTCTAAAATTGTGAGCCATATGTTTGTGACTATTACAGCTCGATCTTTCACAAAGCGAAAACAATGGTCCAACTAAAACATTCATATTTCTTTACGTACTACACGAATATGTAATAAAAATGGGGGTTCCGATTTTAAAAAACGCAGTTAATATCCGTTTGACCTATGGCAGCGCCATGTAGCGGGCCAATCATAGCGCCATCTGGTTTCCCTCTTCAAGTTAGTCAAGTTTCGTTCTTTGTAATTTTTTCGTTTGACGCTTATTTCGTGAGATATTTGGCCCGGTCACGATCAATGGATCACCATGTATACTCATTATTCTCTCGGGCCATAAGCCAACAAATTAAAATAAGAAAGGAGAAGTGATGCTTAATAGTGGTGCAATTACCTTCGACCATATACTGAACAATGTTTATAATTAGACAGACACATTTTATTTCCTTCCCTGTCATTGTCTTACTTGATGTTGTGCTCCTGTAAATGTAGATGCATCCTTCAGCCACACGTTCCTTAACTCTGAGAATTTAAATAGATTCGACCACTTACAATGTAGTGTAATAGGCTTTATCCAATAAGGCAGCACAGATTTTATTCGCTTCCTTGTGAAGGGGAGTTCAAACTTTGTATTTTCCATTGTTCCCTAAGTCGATGCAGGTGACGTCTTGTCATTCCTCTCCTACCCTAGATTGCACTTCGTCTCTAATTACTTCTTCGTCGATGGGAATTAAACCCTAATATTCCTTCCTTCTATCCTTCTAATGTATTAATACCTCTGAGTCGAAAGCTCAGCTTCACCACGAATTCCCCACCAAGGCTAGAGGGGATAGTATTTTCCTTTAAAATAGTAGTACAACCAATTCAGTTATGTGTGCTGAAAAACTTCCTCGGTGTTTTTAAAAGGTGTGTAGCCATTTATGAAATAAGAAGTAATGTGAAGTAGTGTTGTCCTTGTAATTACTGTCAGCTGTTGGACGTTACAACCATAAATACACTGATTTCTGAAGATGTGTCATCCATTACATTGTTTGTAATTATGAGTTGCATCATGCTTACAAAGATAAACTGAACTATCAAATGAAGCATTTCTAAGAGACTAGATTTAATCTTTGCTTCGAGAGTACCTGTTGATAGTAATCTTTGACACACTTTGGCCCAGTCAACAAGGGAGCGTTGTTTGTTGCTGTTAAGGAAGGTTGTTAGACGCTTCACTGTGTACGAAATATTACGGATTGTTCATGGTAAGTTATGTATGTCTCTCTGAAAGAATTGTGTACTACGTTATCATTCAGGGTAGAAATAGTGCCATGTATTCCACCCAACGTTTCGCAAGTCCTATGTAATCCAGTAAACGTAGCAGCAAAAAAAGAAATTGTATTTCGTAAGTTGTCATTTCCTCTGCTGAGCTCTGTATTCAGATGAACCGCGTGGTTTTTAGCCGCCTGCCTTAGTACTGTAGTACTGGTGTGGAATATTTCATCTTTTTGAATATAGTCTGGTTACGAATCGGTTGCTACATTGATGAAGTTATGTGGGCATTTAACGTAGCACACATCCCCTTGTGCAAATTATGATAAAGGTAAAGTTAGTTAATTTTCAGTGATCTGACCACGTCTGATCCCATTGCCGGTGGCGAAATGTTTGATTTCGAGAAGATAGTGAACGTAGCAGGGACCAACTACAACAACGCTTTTAAAGAGCGGATTCCTCGCTTTGCTGATAGCTGTGAATTATGAAATGTTTGTTCTGGCACTTGTTACAGAGTTCTCAGGCTTAGTAAATTATACTACGTATTTGTTTCAAGTAGAATGTAAACTAGTATTCTCGTTCTGGTATTATGTAGGCACTATATTGTGGCAGTTTTAGGTGGGGAATGTTTTGAACTATGGTTGCGTAAGATAGCAGTATAGGTCAGGCCTGAACTACCACTGCCAACAGCAGCAAACAACTGCGTTGTAGCCACTACCATATGCTTTGTGTATTCCAATTCATTGTGTAGTGTGGACTGCTTGTTTTCTTTTCGTATTTTGAAATGAGTGCAGAAACTAATCCTGGTGCGTTGGAGTCGAATGCATCTCTCACCGAAACAAAAGGAATCAGCGATCCCTATGGCCGTTATGTCAGTTCTGCTTCCGTGGAAGCACAGATCGGTGACTTCGGATGGCAGCCCTTAGAGAGGGAATCGGGGTTTATTCCCGCACACCGCTCCTCTCCCCTCGGACAATCAATGTTCTCGTGTGTTTACGGTCGCGGCCGAATGCCACGATATACTGTCCGTATAGTAATGTATGTTTTCGTGGAAGCCGCAGGCGGTAATGTGAATCAATGTAGGTTGCTTGAAGTTTCTGCTTGCCATTCTGTTGCTAATGTATCTTCAGCGTCGGAAAAGTATGTAACTTCTCCCAGCTTCTTTAGGACATGCAGATGTTCATTCATACATTGAGATACGCAGATATAAGTTTGTTTGGTTGTACACGCTACTAACAACATAAATTGTAAAAAACGGACCGAGCGAGGTGGCGCAGTGGCTAGCACACTGGACTCGCATTCGGGAGGACGACGGTTCAATCCCGCGTCCGGCTATGCTGATTTAGTTTTTCCGTGATTTCTCTAAATCGCTCCAGGCAAATGTCGGGATGGTTCCTTTGAAAGGGCACGGCCGACTTCCTTCCCCGCCTCAGCAGCAGTGGTCCACAGGGAACGTATCACACCAGACGAGTGTAACCCCTAAGTTTACGTGGTAGAGTAATAGTGGTGTACGCGAACGTGAAGAACTTATTGCACAGCAATTGCCGACATAGTGAAGCTGAGGCGGAATAAAGGGAACCAGCCTGCATTCGCCGAGGCATATGGAAAACCGCCTAAAAACCATCCACAGACTGGCTGGCTCACAGGAATTCGACACAAGTCCGCCTGTCGGATTCGTGCCGGGGACCAGGAGCTCCTTCCCACTCCGGAAAGCCGTGCTTTAGACTGCTCGACTTACCGGGCGGGCAGGAATTTTGCTTATTACAATCCTGTAATATTACTTACCCAGTGCGCTTGTGTAATTGGTTACACATATTTTCTTGTTCAGCTATACTTGTTGCCTACTGCTTTCTTGTATATGGCATATTTTCGTGAAATAATGGCTTCTAACGGAAGATATACGTGTTTCAGATATACACCATTATTCTACATTTTAGTCTCCTCGTTGGTGTATAGACGGGAACATTTATCATACTACAATTTCAGGTCTTCTTTTCACACGTTTCCGTTCGATAAAGTCCAGTCTTCACCTGCAGTCTCTGGGAGATTTGCAAAGTACAGCAGTACAGCTGCCATCACATCAAAGAACTGCTTCTCAGATCTTAAGTTGAGATTTGGGAATACACGAAAGTCAGTACGCCAGATTAGTAGTAAGTTGTAGTTAGTTGTAAGAATTAGTGTTTGACACACTGCAGTTCCATCTTTGCTACAGAAAATATTTCGGGAGATATCTCTTTTTCGGGAAAGGTGACCTTCCTTAAACTTTCATCCACTTTGTTACCAAAGGCCGCCTGTTATTGGTAATTTGCTATACCCCTTGCAAAGTAACCAACTATACTTTTTCATTCTGGAAAACTCTGGGCGTGAGCTTACCGCATTACAAACTAAAGGAGAGATGGAACAGCTTTTTTTTTTTCTTCGAGCAGTGGCACTGGCTTCCACCCTTAGCTTCGCTGTTTCGTTACTGGCTGGGCATCTAGCACGTACAGTAATCAGATCACATTAGATTTTTTAACTGTCCATTGTTCAGAAAATCGGTTTCGCATATTATGTTAAGAACTACGCAAATGCAATGGTGGTAAGTTTCGTTAATTCATGTAAAATGTTCCGTTCTTTTTTCACACGCCATGGTGTCAGCTGTTTCATACTGCGTTAATTGCCAACTATCGACGTAAGTTTCCTCCATGTTACCTTCTGTACTTGCAGTTTCAGAAAGTCCCCTACGTGTATTTCTGAATAACCCTTTGGATTTCCTCACAAATCTTACTGTGAGTGAATTTCTGTTGGCCAGAAACCATATGGAATAATTTTATAATGAAATATAATTCGAGTTTCCATAAAAAACTAATAGACACTAAAAGCTTTCACTACATAGTTGACAGAATAATTAATTTTCTCCCTGCAATAATACGTATAATATAGACGGAGTTCTAGAAAAAGCATGTTAGGGGTATCAGGAAGGTTGAGCAGGAACATTTCAGGTAATCCATTTTCCAGGAGTGCCTATGTAGTTTGTGATCTCATTCTAAAATTGTTTCGTAATACTCTCAAGAAAGGTCTTTGCATAATTGGCAGGATGTGAATAACACTGAGACGGCGCATTGGCCAAAATACTGGATTTGTTGCTTTACGGAGCTGGTTTCTCTGTACATACATAACGAGTTAGTTTTCCACATTTTTCCCAAAAATTAATAATGCAAATACGGCGCTATTAGTGGAGTAGGTCACGGACCATTGCTCCGGAGAGGTAACCACCTCGCTCTCGCAATCGTTGACTGTCATTGGAAAAAAACAGTTACCAAAGAGGTGTACTTTGGATGGGCTGTAGGTGTTAGCATAGTAAGCCTTTTGGAGGTGATGTGATTTTCACGTGTTCTCATATGAGTGCTATTATTATATGTACCTCGAGAATCCAGTTGTGAGAAAAGATTTCCTGAGGATATGATGAGGTATACATCCGTCTGCCCTAGAGGCAACGTTCGGTAGGCAGGTTTGACGTAGTTCCCCCCTTTCGCAATGTTACTACAATAGATTTATTTTAATTTATATTTCTCCGCTGTCACTTGATATTACTGGTCTAAAATCTGCGCTAGTGTCTCATATTCTCGATTGGCTACTATGTCGCTGAAATCGTCCTCATAAGCGTGTATCGGTTCTAATGCCTCATAATTAATTCCTTGTAGACCGGAGTATAGTCACATATGCGCTCGAATTCTGTGTCGTGCTAGAGATTTTTGTAGTTAGGTTAATGGCTTTAGACATGACTCGTTTTTTTGACAGATTTAATTAAATGACTAGGGTCGCTATACAGTAGCCTTACGATTATGAAATAAATTTACTTACTGTGTGTTTGCCAAATAGCCTTTTCTTTGTGCTTCGAGACATGAACTCATTTAAGTTTGGAGTGTTTAGTCTATCGTCAGACTCCTTGCTTGGTTCGAATAATATCCACCTTCCGCCACACTTCTGATCTCTCTCCGTAGTAGAGTCACAGAGCAAGGAGAAATTCAGCGGCCACGTTCTCTGTATTTGCTTTCCGGTGTAAACCTGTATGTATAAAGGTAGGCTGAATGATTCGGAAGTACATAGGTTACATCTCACATGCTTGCACGTTGTCAAGGCGTACATGTTGAGCGTAAATTCTTTTTCTTTTCTTGCTGAAGAAGGTGTCGTAGTGTAGAGGTGTCCAACTGTAATTCGGCAGTCAGAAGTTGCAGTTTCTCACTAACCTTAAGTTTCGCCGTTTGGTCTTCGTTAGACAGGAAGTAATTGAAGTTATCAGCCAATGCAATAGGCATGTAAATACAGGATGTTACAAAAAGGTACGGCCAAACTTTCAGGAAACATTCCTCACACACAAAGAAAGAAAATATGTTATGTGGACATGTGTCCGGAAACGCTTACTTTCCATGTTAGAGCTCATTTTATTACTTCTCTTCAAATCACATTAATCGTGGAATGGAAACACACAGCAACAGAACGTACCAGCGTGACTTCAAACACTTTGTTACAGGAAATGTTCAAAATGTCCTCCGTTAGCGAGGATACATGCATCCACCCTCCGTCGCAGGGAATCCCTGATGCGCTGATGCAGCCCTGGAGAATGGCGTATTGTATCACAGCGGTCCACAATATGAGCACGAAGAGTCTCTACATTTTGTACCGGGGTTGGGTAGACAAGAGCTTTCAAATGCCACCGTAAATGAAAGTCAAGAGGGTTGAGGTCAGGAGAGCGTGGAGGCCATGGAATTGGTCCGCCTCTACCAATACGTCGGTCACCAAATCTGTTGTTGAGAAGCGTACGAACACTTCGACTGAAATGTGCAGGAACTCAATCGTGCATGAACCACATGTTGTGTCGTACTTGTAAAGGCACATGTTCTAGCAGCACAGGTAGAGTATCCCGTATGAAATCATGATAACGTGCTCCATTGAGCGTAGGTGCAAGAACATATGGACGAAACTAAAATGAGCTCTAACATGGAAATTAAGCGTTTCCGGACACATGTCCACATAACATCTTTTCTTTGCGTGTGAGGAATGTTTCCTGAAATTTTGGCCGTACCTTTTTGTAACACCTTGTATATCAGCTCATATATTGCTCCAGAGTAAAATTTGCGCCTCGAGATTTTGGCGTAGTGTTTTGAAGGTGCCTAAATAATGAACTGGATATTTTCAAATTTCGTAACTATACCTCACTCTATAGGTAGGATATGTTATCCCTAGTTTACGATGTAGCCCAGTACATCTACGACATGAATAAAATGTGAATTTTTACATATTTACGATATGTAGAAGTTGGAACATGAGATACATAACTTTGGTAATGCTAGGAGTCTTTCAGTGGTTTTGTAACTGATAGGCTCTAAACATTCGCCTTGCGAATCACCGGATGAGGACGTTTATCCAGCGGCACTACTGTCGACGCCCGTAGACTGTATGGCCGATGCAGGCTCCATGTCTCCGGGAGCTATTACGTTGACGATTCGGTTGTCATTAGGACGCACTTCAGTTTTAGCTCGTTTTACAATGTTCCCCTTACGTTTTTGATTTAATTACTTACGGTTCCGTTTTAGGGTTTGACCTCTACTTTTCTGTCGCAGAAGTTCGGACCGTTTCGGGAAGGTCGCCCTACATGGTTCGTAATGTGAGATGTATCTGCACCTATTAGAGTGGATTCATGATCGCAAAGGAATAGCACTGCTGATGCCTGAGCTGTAACCTCATATAGGCCAATCTGTCCAACCTGTGGCACCGGGAAATGCTACTATGCCACGTAGAATTTGCTTTGGCGTTGTGGCACCGGGTCAGACTCATCCATTCCACTGGCAGTCCTACCACAGTAGTCTCAGCGGAGGCTTACAATTCCCCTTGTCCACGCCATGGGATGAGAGCCAGGCGAGGAGAAAGGGAGGTGGACATATCGACCAGTTGTTGGTATGCTCCAAAACTGATGGAGAGTCTTTTGCAACAACAAAGACATGGTTTTTAGTTGACAATACTGAGGATTTTTTTCGGGGAAGTTGCCGCAACAGAAAAGAGAAATGGATCTTTGTGATCGAAAGATTGAATGTTAATCAATCACAGGCATTGGGCGGTGCCAACCTCGGGGATATATTACTTACCATCTCCCCTCGTAACAAACTCCACAAGATTCAAGGTGTCAACTTCCATTGGGACTTAATGCTGTCAACAGACGGGCAACTGCGTGCTAACTTACTAGGGTGTCGAGTCCATTTTGTTCGTCACTTTCACAGGACCTACGGCTAATGGGGTTGACACTGGAACTTTCATGCTAGCCTTCGATAGAAATGTTTCACCTAAGAAAGTTAGTCATGGTTAACAGGTGTGATTTCAAGCCCTATTTTCCTCCTATGAGATGTTTCCGGTGCCAGAGATTTCGACACGTGGCGCCCTGCTGTACTAATGAGGCTACTTGTGAAGCATGTAGGAAGGCAATGCATGAGGGAAGTTCTTGCGAACAAACCACTTCTTGTGTACACTGTCCAGGATTCCAGGCCCCCTCCCTGCCTTATCAAAAAGCCAATAAGAGACTCTCTCCATCGCACCCCCCTCCCTTCCCCACGGTCAGATTCAGCAGTGAAATGCCCCAGTGGATAGTCCGTCAGAAACTGAACACAGATAGGGCGTGGAAATAGGACAAAGGTGCACTGAAAAACGAAGCAAAACAGGAACAGTGAACGGCCCAAGCTCAAGATGTGCAAAATCGAGCGAATTGCGAGAACCACGCCGTCGTGGTTCTGTGGTCACGCTCTTGGACTACAAAGCACGTGTTCAAATCTCCTTCGTGAACTATATAATTATTTTCACAGAATTACGAAATTGACGTGTCTGATGTCCTAAACTGGTTTTAGAATATGAATCGTGTGGTAAGAATAAATTACCGTCAAAAAGAGCAGTTGAGATGCTGCGCAGATCTTTCACAAAAATGAAAACAAATGTCTCAACAAAGGAATTCAAGAGACAGAACTTCCAAAAGGGGACACAACATGTGGTACTTGTGTAGAACAAGCAGGAGGTACGTGCGTCTGGGGGACCCTTCGCTACACCTTGCTCTTTTGCAAACAGACGCTCGACCGCGACACACACACGAATTTGAATACAGCGAGCAGACGCGTCAATGAACGGACGGACAGTTCATAATTTTGCGAAAAAATAAATAAACAAGTAAGGCACGAGGGAGAACTGAACACTGATCTCCCCCCATCACAGTCCAACACTGTGACCATACAACCACGACGCCGTGACTATTCAAATTCGCGCGATGTTGCATATCTTGAGCTTGGCCACCCCCTCCCAGGACGAAACAGACCAGTAGCCTACCACCACCCAGTGACAGTCACAGGCTGCGGGTCGTAAAAGAGAGCGGCTTTATTGTGTCCCAGAAATCAAACGGGTAAAGCCTCACAGAAACTGAAATGTCACAGGGAGAAGAAGAATAAGTAGGAAGTTAAACCAAATTCTGCTGCTTCATCTCAAAGTTGCATTCTGGGCTTTCAGGGGAAACGTAGACGAACTGATCAGTCTGAAGTCTGCAATGCGCAATAATTTCACGCATCGCCAACATCTGATCACCGTGTTCTTTGAGCTACAGAAGGCGTACGATACCATCTGGTGCCTTCATATTCCGCCTACACTGCTTGAGTAGTGCTTTTGGGGCTGTTCACACATTTTTATTCAAAATTTCCTATTCCTCCGATGATTCGGGGTCTAGATAGACCCCCCTGCGGGTCCGAGGCTTAGAATAGGTCAGAGGTATTCGTGCATGTCGTAAGAGGCGACTAAAAGGAGTCTCAAACGTTTCGGCCTATATGTGGTGGTCCCCTCTTGGGTTTGACCAACACATTCCCAAATTCTTCCGAAGAGCGAGCCAACTGTGGAAGGGTGCCTTACATGGTGCGTTGTGTCCAATGTGCATTGAGACCTTTAGCCAGCTTTCTCATCGTCGCATTGCCATCTCGCTCGTTCTCCATCTCTTGGGCGAGGATACATTCCTGGGTGCGATTTCCACTGTGCACTGTGCATGTTGCTTTTTGCGGAGACGTCGACCATGGACTTCCTTGCACCTAATATCCAGCACGGTAGCCAGTCCGTTGTGGTGGGGCCACCATGTATCCTGTTGGTTGTAGCCCTCTGACAACACAGGCATCGCTGTGCTCGGGTTCAATTCAACGCTCAGAAATACGATCTCAAATCGTTCCCTTCCCTGACCACACCATGGAAGAAGTGTAAGGCTCAGGGTGGCAGTGACACTTATTCGCCCTGCTTCCTAGTTTGTACAAGAGCTGATGGGGAGTCTTTCATGTCAACGAAGCCTCAGTTCTTCGTAGAGCATTTAGAGGTCAAGTTTGCGGAGGAGGAGGGCTTATCCAAGATGCACTCTGGGTCAGTTTTGATAAAAACGGCATCCTCTGCCCAGTCACGAAGGTTACTTGCTTGTGACAAGTTGGGGGATGTATCAGTTACCATCACAACCCATAAGAGTTTAAATATGGTCTAGGGTATTATTTTCCATAGGGACCTTCTTTTGCAGTCTCATGACGAGCTGCGCCCCAATTTAGAGCGTCAAGGTGTTCATTTTGTCTGGCGCGTTCATCGGGGTCCAAAGGATAATCAGATTGCTATCGGTGCCTTCATCTTGGCCTTCGATGGTGATACATTACTGGAGAAGGTTAAGGTGATGGTCTATCGCTGTGATGTCAAGCCCTATATCCCTCCTCCGATGCCGAGCTTTAAGGTCTGGAAGTTCGGCAATCTGTCTTCCCGTTGTACTTCCAGCCCCACATGTCGAAATTGGGGATGCCCATCACATCCCAATACTCTATGTGCCCCGCCTCCCGTCTGTGTCAGCTGGGGAGAGCATCATTCACCTTGCTCGCCAGACTGCAGGATCTTACAGAAAGAGTGGAAAATCATGGAATATAAGACCCTGGACCGACTGACCTATACTGAGGCTAAGAGGAAATATGGTCGACTCCGTCCTGTGCGAATGACTTCCTCATATGCCGCCGCTACGACAACTGTGACAGCCCCATCAGTTCAGTGAATTCCAGTCGGCTCACTGAGCCACATGCCCCCTTGCCCATGAGGGGCACTACCCACCCTGTTCCTCCTGTGCCACCTGCCTTGAGAGCAACACCCCCCCCCCCCACCCATCGGGGACGTCCGTCCCCATTTCTAAGCCAGAGAAGCGTCCAACTTCTTCAGCTCCTCTCGCTCGCAAGGGGTCCCTTGAGTCCCTCCCTTCCCAGGTTTCCACAAGTGGGAAGGATGACGCCTGGCAGTGGCATAAGTTCCCACAAGCAGCTGGTCGTAGGGCTTCACGATCCTCCTCCGTCCTGGAGACTGAATCAGTGAAGCCCTCCCAGCCAGTGAAACCCAAGGATCAGCGAGAAAAGTCCAAGAAGAAGACCTCTAAGACGAAGGAATTAGCGGTGGCACCACCCCACCACAACCTACCAGTTCTGCATCTGAGGGCGAGGTTGAGATTCTGGCGTCTGCTGAGGACCTAGATCTCGCTAGACCCTCAGAGACAATGGATGTCACTCGCACAGGTACTCAGTTGGTGACAGCAGGTGACCCAGCAGTGTAATCTGCCTCTTCGGTCTCTTCACGCCTTTCTCGGCCATGGACAATGTCATTCTCCAGTGGAACTGCAGCGGTTTTATCCACCATCTTGCTGAGCTTTGACAGCTTCTCAGCCTTCGCCCTTTCCTCTGCATTGCTCTTCAGGAAACTTGGTTTCCGGCGATGCGAACCCTCGCCCTCCGTGGCTATCGGGGTTATTATGAGAAGTGGGCGGCTTATGAGAGGGTATCTGGTGGTGGCTGCATCTACGTCCTTGACTCCCTTTACAGCGAGTCTGTCCCTCTACAAACACCTTTAGAGGCTGTTGCTGTTTGGGTGTGGACGCCTCAGGCTGTTACTGTCTGCATTCTCTATCTTCCACCGGATGGTGATGTCCCACAGCATGTCCTGCCTGCGCTGATAGCCCAGTTGCCGCCACCTTTTCTGTTGCTGGGCGACTTCAACGCCCATAACCCTCTGTGGAGTGGATCAGTGGCAACAGGCTGAGGCAGCATCGTTGAGCAAGTATTGGCACAGTTAGACCTTTCTCTTTTAAATAATGGTGCCTTCACACATTTCAGTGTGGCGCATGGCACGTACTCAGCCATCGACCTTCCGATCTGCAGCCCTAGCCTATTACCATCTATCCAGTGGAGTGTGCACGACGACTTGTGTGGTGGTGACTACTTTCCGATCTTCCTGTCACCGCCACAGCGTCACTCTTCTGGGCGCCCTGTGCAGCAGAAGCAGCAGTGTTTGTGATCGTGAGTTACATAACACTTCACACAAGACTTTGGAGTGCTTGAACTAAAAATGAAACATTCGGCGGCTGTCTTTACACGGCAGAAATGGACGATAACAACGCTCAAGATATGATTAGGGCCCTTTACTATTCTGGGAAGGAGCTCAGTCAAATGGCTTGGACTCTTTGCCTACAGCGGACTGACATGGGAAAGCCATGTGGAATATTTGATTTCGAAGGTCGGTCGACCACACACAATCCTATGATCGGTGGGGAGCTGCTGGCACAGTTTTACTCACTCTATACCTTGACATATTTCGGCCAACACTGGGTCATGGGTGCACGTTATATGGCAATGCCGCGACATCTGTACTCAACGAGATTGATACTGTGCAGTACCGTGCCATACGCATCTGTCTTTGGGCAATAAATTCCTGCCCTGCGAATGCGCTTTAGGTGGAGGCAACAGAGATGCCCCTTCAATTCCGGAGGACACTCTTCGTCAGAATGTCTCCCTTAGTGGAGCAGCGCAAACAGTTCACACCCTTCTCCAAAATCTTAACTGCTTCATAGAGGACAACGGGTTCGTCGATAGGATTCGAAGGAGGGGGGGTATCTCTCCAGGTTCAAAGTTTCAGACAGTAAAGGTTGAAAGATTACCGTCAAACCTCCTTGCCTAGAGACGCCAGATGCAAGTTGATGTCAAGTCCTAAATGAAAACTGCGCAACGGATAACTGGGGAGGGGAGCTTGAGAGCGCTACCTAGAGAGCGTGCCCTTTCTGTATGATACTAGGCAAGGGGCAGGAGGGCTCACACGCTGATGTGTGGGTCCCTGCATTCTATGTCTTTTATTTTAAATTAATTCCTTGAACTTGACTCCTGTGTGATTTTTGGGGTATGTTAGATTGATGATAATTGATTACCTATTTATTATAAACATTATCACTCGACTTTACAGCGATTGCAGCCATTGTTCCAGTTTACAGATATTACAATTTTTGTAACTTATAGTTCAGGTATATTATATACTAATCTGCACGCACATTTCTACGGGCAAGACGGAATTGCGTTGGCCAGATGTATACCACCCAAAATCTCCCAATATTTTACATGGGACATCCACTATGTGAGGAGGATAACGGGCAAACTGGGGACCAAATAAATTAACACAGGGGGTCAAATTTCCGAAATTAAACGAGAACATTCATTTCCTTACACAATCCAAAGCTGGAAATAAAAGAATTAGTACAAATATTCAAATACCTCTCTTCCACGCGTGAACATCGAGACAGACGCACTGAGGGCATGTCTGCTCACTTACCCGTCTCCTGTAACACTCCCAGAATATGGCGGGCACCCAGAGGTCTTCCTGGGCCCCGGTGGAGGGGGTGTCCGAACCACTTGGCCGTGACCAACCTCTCCACCCCAAAGCTTGACACTGGAACGTCTTTGACTTTTACCTGCCTGTGCTGTCTCTCTGATCCCCTACCCAGGAGTAAGGTTGGCACTACTATACTACAGAACTACTTGCCAACTAAGATTTCGCCACGCTTTATGGAAAGGTGTGAGGAGGATTAGGAAAGTTCAATTGCTGATTCACATTCACGTACAAGAAATCCATAATACATGACACATATAAATACGTATTATGAAGCCTGACATTTCTTTCCACCCGTCCACATGGGTTCTGTTGCACCGCGGCCGGCCGCGTCGTGCAATAAAACTGGCGGCAGAGCCGCCTCCGTTTGTATTTCCCTGTGCGAGCGAGCAGCGAAACCTGCTGCTTTTGGAGCGGAAACTACTGTACCGTTTCAAGATATGTGATAGCCCTCGTCCTAAAAGAATTTTTACCTCCCGCATTTCGCTTGAAATACGACTTAGTAAACTACCAGCCCACAATATTCTACCATCCCAGAGGATCAGATCGAACATTCACTATTTCTACTTGCATTTTCCGTCTGATTGCATCAACATGGCACTCATTGGTAAAAATTTCACTGATGGCTCCAAAACAAGAGGGAGCACCGGCTTTGCTTGCTTCTGTGGAGATCCACTGTCTTTGACTATGTTTAAGCTACCGACAGAAGCCCGCGTCTTCACTGTCGAAGATCTTGCATTTAAGAAAGTCCATCAATATGAGTCAGATCAGTTCGACGTCCTTATTGTCACGGATTCAGGAGTTCAGTGGAAAACCTGGAAAACAAACAATGAGACTCCAACTCTAACCGCCATGTACTCGATGTAATTAACTAAATCTATCAGCGTGAAAGTCAAATAAAAACGCGTCCACTTCTTATGGATCAGGGGACACTGGTGTCTCATGTAACGAGATGGCGGACCACCTGGCAAAACCAAGTCTGTCTGATGACCGACCTTACTGCATTGGCTTTCCACATTCAGATTTTGTTGCTGGCGTAAAGAAAAGGGTCCATCAAGAATCGTCACAAACGTGGGAGATCTCACAACAGTCCAAAGGAAGACATTATGCCGTAGTATTCCGTGAAAATCCTGGTTCTCCCAAATTATATTATCTAGACGTCATATCACTACTATAACGCGCATCCGGATGGGTCACGGCTGTTACCCTTCACATCTTTAGAAGTTCAGCCAACTCCATACTGCGAAGTCTACCCAACTAAGACTGCAAACCTTAACCACACGATACTAGGGTGTTAACACTGTGACAGATAACGCTGCAAATTTCTTAAGTACTTGATCAGAGCAGGAATTCCCCAACCTACATCTGTGACAGGCCTGTTTAGACAGCTGACTGCAGCGGACTATGTCAGTATGTCCCAGTTTCTGCAGGAAGTGGACATCCAGTTATAACTCATCTTAAAGTTTCCAGCATAAGTAGTTGTGATGTATGGATTGTGTTGAGTGTGTGAATATACAGTGCGTACCATGACGTTTACCTGGAAATAAAGTAATTTCTGCTGCGTATGCGATATTGTGATATTATATACCAGATCTGTTGCTACTCACTTCTCTGGCTAAATCGTTAATGCCAAAAGCCAATAAATCATATAAAAAAAGTGAAACTGGCTGGGTGAGCTACGCCTTGTTTACGCCACTGCCTGTAACTGTTGACAACATGGGCCATTTGTGGTGGGGCCGCTGAGAATTATCGGAGGCCAGCGTGACAAGAACAGGCTCATTGTCTAGTTCTGCGAAGTCTTGTAGTTCCTGAGCTTCGATTACTTTAACTACATCGAGACCAGGGATATCACGAAGCATTTCATCTTGAAATGAAGGTCAACAAATGCAGCTAAATTTAAAGTTACTACTCGTGCCCTTGAGTTCAGCGACCCTTTCCTTGTAACGCTGAGTACTGTAACAATGCGTACGTAAAGATTTGAAAATAGCGGCAGCTACATGAATCTCAGCTCGAGAAAATTCGTCTAACTTCCTACCAATATCTTTACGGGCTCGGGTTTGGGGCTCTGAGTGAACAGCTTTCTACACGAACGGAAGACATGCACTCCCACCCATGAAATAAAGAAAGGACGTCGTGAATCACCTCATATTTTGTAGCCTGCAGTGTGTCGTAGCTGCATCCGGTACTCCGTCCATTCGTCATGCTTTGCATCAAAAGAGCGGAAGGGAAGAGGCGGAATCTGCTACCCAGCATTCTGTGCTTCTGTCGCAGCTTGTTGCTCAGCTCTGTGCTTCCATCAGTCTGGTAATACCTGCTAACAGTGCTTTTATTTGCTATCGTAGCGCAGAAACTGAACATATGCAGTGAGTGGTTGTTCTCCAGAAGATGTCATTTTAAGACTAATTAGCCGGCCGGTGTGGCCGTGCGGTTCTAAGCGCTTCAGTTTGGAACCGCGTGACCGCTACGGTCGCAGGTTCGAATCCTGCCTTGGGCATGGATGTGTGTGATGTCCTTAGGTTAGTTAGGTTTAAGTAGTTCTAAGTTCTAGGGGGCTGATGACCTCAGCAGTTAAGTCCCATAGTGCTCAGAGCCAGCCATAAGACTAATTAAAACTTGAGTACTTCAGTATAGAATTATTCTAGAAAATAAAATGCGATTATTCTCCACTGTGCCGACTGCTGCCACCCAATCGCAACATCCATTCTCATCGCTGAGAACGTCTGCTGTGTCCGCAGCTGAACACATCAGACATCTACAAAAAGAGTATAATATTAAAAAATTTATTTACAATATGTGAAAACTGGATCATGAGAAGTACAAAACTTTGGAAATGCTATTATGCCTTCATTGGTGCTGTTGTAGATTAATTTCTAAATTGTCATGTATACAAACTGTGGCACTTACTGGCTGTTAAGATCAGTGGCGTCATGCTATGTCTATATATCATCACTGAAAGTCTTCAGATATCTGAGGGTCGAACGGAACAGGTGAATGCAATGCGTGATGCGACGACGACGTCCTCTGGTGGTGTCCGTGGTGCCACCAATCAGAGACAGCGAATGCTAGAGAGAAGTTTAAACGTATCATTTCCTGTGGAGGTATAAGCAGGTACGTGGTGCCCTGCGTCAAGACAACGTGGATGCCGCGCATTCGCCGAGGTAGATGGAGAACCACCTTGTTTTCTTCCCTTTTTTTTCTTTCTTTTGTTGTTGTGCAAATATGTGACACGTTTTGTGACATCGTGAAATAGTGTAGTTATTGACAATTAGGTATTTCATATCTTGTTAAAATAGAATTAGCATCACAAGTATGAGATTACCTTATATTATTGACAGTAATAGAAAATGAAAAAATATAAATTCTGGTATTTAAGCGACCCTTAACGATAAGTTGTTGCAGTCATGGACTGTGCGGGTGGTCCCGGCGAAGGTTCGAGTCCTCCCTCGGGCATGGGTGTGTGTATTTGTCCTTAGGATAATTTAGGTTAAGTAGAGTGTAAGCTTAGGGACTGATGACCTTAGCAGTTAAGTCCCATAAGATTTCACACACATTTGAACATTTTTGATAAGTTGTTTGTTGATGAAATCGCAAAGGAAAATCACAAACAGAAGCAATGCCATTAAAATACACACCTTCATCCATCAGTTGCAGGGTCCAGCTTCCAATGAAATGCTTCCTAGCTTTATGGTTTGCCGAAAAATTATCGCCAGATCGAGTTTTTTAGCAACGTCAACGAGGTTGCTGTTCCTAATGATTTTCGAACTAAAAATGTCTACGGTATATATGCCTTCTCGCGTCGCTCGTAGTGCTCCGAAATTTTATGCTTTGAATGTTTTTGCGATATCGACATGACGAGCGCACTGGTTCTCTTGAAGCATGAAAGTAAAAATGAAAGCAAAATTTTAATTCTAGATGTTATGAATTTTCAGTTATTGTAGGTATAATGTCAGATTTCTGATCATAAAAACAGTTTTTAATAAGTTTTGAAATGCTTGTGTCGATAATTCCATAGTACACTACTGAAAATTGAAATAAGAACACCGTGAATTCATTGTCCCAGGAAGGGGAAACTTTATTGACTCATTCCTGGGGTCAGATACATCACATGATCACACTGACAGAACCACAGGCACATAGACACAGGCAACAGAGCACGCACAATGTCGGCACTAGTACAGTGTATATCCACCTTTCGCAGCAATGCAGGCTGCTATTCTCCCATGGAGACGATCGTAGAGATGCTGGATGTAGTCCTGTGGAACGGCTTGCCATGCCATTTCCACCTGGCGCCTCAGTTGGACCAGCGTTCGTGCTGGACGTGCAGACCGCGTGAGACGACGCTTCATCCAGTCCCAAACATGCTCAATGGGGGACAGATCCGGAGATCTTGCTGGCCAGGGTAGTTGACTTACACCTTCTAGAGCACGTTGGGTGGCACGGGATACATGCGGACGTGCATTGTCCTGTTGGAACAGCAAGTTCCCTTGCCGGTCTAGGAATGGTAGAACGATGGGTTCGATGACGGTTTGGATGTACCGTGCACTATTCAGTGTCCCCTCGACGATCACCAGTGGTGTACGGCCAGTGTAGGAGATCGCTCCCCACACCATGATGCCGGGTGTTGGCCCTGTGTGCCTCGGTCGTATGCAGTCCTGATTGTGGCGCTCACCTGCACGGCGCCAAACACTCATACGACCATCATTGGCACCAAGGCAGAAGCGACTCTCATCGCTGAAGACGACACGTCTCCATTCGTCCCTCCATTCACGCCTGTCGCGACACCACTGGAGGTGGGCTGCACGATGTTGGGGCGTGAGCGGAAGACGACCTAACGATGTGCGGGACCGTAGCCCAGCTTCATGGAGACGGTTGCGAATGGTCCTCGCCGATACCCCAGGAGCAACAGTGTCCCTAATTTGCTGGGGAGTGGCGGTGCGGTCCCCTACGGCACTGCGTAGGATCCTACGGTCTTGGCGTGCATCCGTGCGTCACTGCGGTCCGGTCCCAGGTCGACGGGCACGTGCACCTTCCGCCGACCACTGGCGACAACATCGATGTACTGTGGAGATCTCACGCCCCACGTGTTGAGCATTTCGGCGGTACGTCCACCCGGTCTCCCGCATGCCCACTATACGCCCTCGCTCAAAGTCCGTCAACTGCACATACGGTTCACGTCCACGCTGTCGCAGCATGCTACCAGTGTTAAAGACTGCGATGGAGCTCCGTATGCCACGGCAAACTGGCTGACACTGACGGCGGCGGTGCACAAATGCTGCGCAGCTAGCGCCATTCGACGGCCAACACCGCGGTTCCTGGTGTGTCCGCTGTGCCGTGCGTGTGATCATTGCTTGTACAGCCCTCTCGCAGTGTCCAAGTATGTTGGGTCTGACACACCGGTGTCAATGTGTTCTTTTTTCCATTTCCAGGAGTGTATTTTACGATCTCTCAATAATTTCTGATGTCACATACTTTCCTAACGACGAAAAATAAAAACAGAATATTGGAAATGGGTCGAAATAATTCCAAATCGTGCTACCAACTCTGTTTTACGTTGCGCGAGCAGTCTGATAAAATGTAGACTTGAATCCTCATTTTCTCGGAAACTACTGAGTTACGGCACCTAAGCAAAACTAGGTGTCCCTTTACTTTCAGACTACTTTTACCGTGCGAAGTTTCTTCAGTGTCACAGAGCGACCTATGAAGGATTCCCTTTGTGAGAGGGAATATACACTACTGGCCATTAAAATTGCTTCACCAAGAAGAAATGCTGATGAAAAACGGGTATTCATTGGACAAATATATTATACTAGAGCTGACACGTGATTACATATTCACGCAATTTGGGTGTATAGATCCTGAGAAATCCGTACCCAGAACAACCACCTCTGGCCGTAATGACGGCCTCGATGCGCTTGGGCATTGAGTCAAACAGAGCTTGGATGGCGTGTACAAGTATAGCTGCCCATGCAGCTTCAACACGATACCACAGTTCATCAAGAGTAAAGACTGGCGTATTATGACGAGCCAGTTGCTCGGCCACCATTGACCAGACGTTTTCAATTGGTGAGATATCTGGAGAATGTGCTGGCCACGGCAGCAGTCGAACATTTTCTGTATCCAGAAAGGCCCGTACAGGACATGCGGTCGTGCATTATCCTGCTGAAATGTATGGTTTCGCAGGGATCGAATGAAGGGTAGAGCCACGGGACGTAACACATCTGAAATGTAACGTCAACTGTCCAAAGTGCCGTCAGTGCGAACAAGAGGTCACCGAGACGTGTAACCAATGGCACCCCATACCATCACGCCGGCTGATACGCCAGTATGGCGATGACGAATACACACTTCCAATGTGCGTTCACCACAATCTCGCCAAACACGGATGTGACCATCATGATGCTGTAAACAGAACCTGGATTCATCCGAAAAAATGACGTTTTGCCATTCGTGCATCCAGGTTCGTCATTGAGTACACTATCGCAGGCGCTCCTGTCTGTGATGCACGATGCGTTACAGCCATGTGGATAAGACGCCTGTCACCTCGATTGCTAGTGATACGAGGCCGTTGGGATCCAGCACGGCGTTCCGTATTATCCTCCTGAATCCACCGATTCAATATTGTGCTAACAGTCATTGGATCTCGACCAACGCGAGCAGCAATGTCACGATACGATAAACCGCAATCTCGATAGGCTACAATCCGACCTTTATCAAAGTCGGAAACGTGATGGTACGCATTTCTCCTCCTTAGACGAGGCATCACAACAACGTTTCACCAGGCAACGCCGGTCAACTTCTGTTTGTGTATGAGAAATCGGTTGGAAACTTTCCTCATGTCAGCACGTTGTAGGTGTCGCCACCGGCGCCAACCTTGTGTGAATGCTGAAAAGCTAATCATTTTCGCACCACAGCATCTTCTTCGTGTCGGTTAAATTTCGCGTTTGTAGCACGTCATCTACGTAGTGTAGCAATTTTAATGGCCAGTAGTGTACTTTGGAAGCATTACTAGTACAACCCAGAACATGTTTAATGCATGAAAGCGCGCGTTATTTACATTTGCTGCTGCACTTATAAGATCTCATCGTACATAGACATCTTTGATTGCTTCGTTGGAAGATTCAAATGGTAAGTTGTGAACTGGTCCAACTGGCTCTAAGCACTATGGGACTTAACATCTCAGGTCATCAGTCCCCTAGACTTAGAACTATTTAAATCTGACATAAGGACATTACACACATCCATGTCCGAGGCAGGATTCGAACCTGCGACTGTAGCAGCAGCACGGTTCCGGACTGAAGGGCATAGAACCGCTGGGTCACAGTGGCCGGCTAGTTGTGAACTCTAATTTTGATAAATTCAAATCCCGAATGGGTGGTGATCTTGTTGGTTTCACCTGAGGTGGTTTTAAGTTCAGTTGATCCACTAATTCGGCTATCATTCTTGTACATACTTCATTGGATGCTAGTTTCACAGTTTGCCGCTAATTCATATTCGAAGTGTACTTGGTCGTCTGTTATTGGTTGAATTTCCAGATTTCACTAGATGATCTGTACTCACACACTGACGCTGGGATGTATGCATTTTTGGTGAAAGGTTTCTTTTCGGCATCTGACCTTCGCGAAATTTTAGCTTTCCTACTGTACACTGACGGAGCTCGGCATTTTTTGGACGTTCCTGAATGAACGGAAAGTCGTTCTCTTGAATACATACACCATATTCATCTATTGTCATTAAGATGAATCACTTACCTCCTTGCTGCTCGGTGTAGCAAGAATTGAACGAAAACCGTGTTGCACATCGCTCGGCGAGCCTATGCAACGCTGCAAGTTTCATCCCAACCATTGCTGGACCAGTAGCAGCATACCACGTCACATAGATTGTAGTTGTCTAAACACAATATATTTCGTACTTACAAAGACAATAGTTTCTGACGAAAATGTAGTTGTATGTGGCACATGAAGTGCATCACAACATAGTGAATGTCGTTCTCGAGGTGTCGGTTGCAGTGCCGGATATCGTCTACCTTGCACTATATTTCGATGACGTGTCTCATCGCCAGCATCAGGTGCTACATGACACTAGTCGTCAGTTTTTTTTTTTTTTTTGCATTTTTTATTTTCTGCTCTTACGGAGGGGGCGGGCTGTTCCAAGGTTTGCTGATATGCCTGTTGCGACATGGCAACATGCTAACATTAAATATAATGAACTAGTCGATGACTCAGCGAATACCACCGCTTAAAACAGAACATTTAAAAACATCTTATTACCACCAGCAGACCAGAAGATTGCACTGTAAACATGTTCGAGGCCACTGAGGTGACAAGTCATGGGATACCTCCCAATATTTTGAGACCTCCTTTTGCCCGTCGTATTACAGTAACTCGACGTAGCATGGGACTCAACAAGTGCGAGGGTCACTCCAAAAGAAATGCACACTATTTTTTTTAAAATACTGTTTTCTTTCTGCGTGTGTGAAAGTTTTACAGTGTGTAGATACATCCTTCCCGCTTGTTTTCAAACTTAGTTCAACTTGTTCCCGTGAGTGGCACCGTCGCAGCATGTCTTCAACATGGCTGCTACACTTGACGTTCGTGAGAAGCAACGTGCTGTCATAGAATTCCTGTGCAGGAAAACGAAACAGTGGGAAACATCCACAAGAGGTTGAAAAAGGTGTATGGAGATGCTGCTGTCGATCGCAGTACAGTTAGTTGGTGGGCAACAGGTTACGTGATGAAAGCGGGCACGGCAATATTGATGATTGTCCTTGCAGCGTCGTACTGCACACACTCCAGACAATGTGCAGAGTGTTAACGAATTGGTGACTGCCGACCGACGCATCACAGTGAACGAATTGTCACGCTACATTGGGATAAGGGTAGGGAGTGTTTGCAGAATACTGAAAGTGTTGGCGTTAAAAAAGGTTTGTGCCAGGTGGGTTCCCAGGATGTTGACAGTGGCTCACAAAGAAACAAGAAAAACGGTATGCAGCGAACTTTTGGAACAGTACGAGAATGATGGAGATGAATTTCTTTGAAGAATTGTGACAGGTGATGAAACATGGCTCCATCATTTTTCACCAGAGACGAAGAGGCAAATTCACCCAAGGAAAAAAAAAATTCAAAACCACACCTACTGGAAAAGTTATGGCTACGGTGTTTTTCGATTCCGAAGGACTCTTGCTTGTGGACATCATGCTAAGTGGAACCACCATAAATTCTGATGCATATGTGATGTCACTGAAGAAACGTGAAGCTCGACTGAGTCGTGTTCGACCACATCGGCAAAAGCAGGATGTTTTGCTGTTGCACGAGAATGCACGGCCACATGTCAGTCAAAAAACCATGGAAGCAATCACAAAACTCGGATAGACAACACTGAAACATCCGCCTTACAGTGCTGACCTAGCTTCATGTGACTATCATCTCTTTGGGAAACTGAAAGACTCTCTTTATGGAACAAGGTTTGAAGATGACTCCCCCCTTGTGCACGCTGCAAAACAGTGGCTCCAACAGGTTGGTCCAGAATTTTACCTTGCGGGTACACATGAGCTGGTTCCAAGATGGCGTAAGGCAGTTGAGAGGGATAGAAATTATGAGGAAAACTGAGAATATTGTTCCTAAAGGATGTATCTACACACTGTAAAACTTTCAAACGTGTAGAATAAAAGACGGATTTTTAAAAAAATTGTGTACATTTCTTATGGAGTTACCCTCATAGTTCGAAGTCCCCTCCAGAAGTATCGAGCCATTCTGTGCCTCTGTTGCCGTCCATAACGGCGAAAGTGTTGCCAGTACAGGATTTTGAGCACGAAATGGTATATCAATTATGTCCAGTAAATGTTCGATGAAATTAATGTCGGGCGACCTAGGTGGCCAAATCATTTACTCGAATTACGCAGAATGTTCTTCAAACTGTAAAAAACTGTGGGCTGGTGACATTGGCACACAGTCATCCATAAAATTCCATCGTCGTTGGGGAACATGAAGTCCATGAAAGGCTGCAAGTGATCTCCAGTCAATGATCGGTTCAGTTGGACCAGAGCAACCAGTCAGTTCCATGTAAACACAACACACGCCATTTTGGAGCCACCACTAGCTTTCACAGTGCCTCGTTGACAATTTGGGTCCATGGCTTCGTGGGGTCTGTGCCACACTCGAACCTTACTATGAGTTCTTACCAACCGAAACCGGGACTCATCTGACTAGGCCACGGTTTTCCAGTCGTGTAGGGTCCAACTGTTATGATCACGAGCGCTGCAGGCCATGTCGTGCTGTTAAGACACACTTGCGACAGTTGTCTCCTGTCGTAGCCCATTAACGCCAAATTTCGCCACACTGTCCTAACGAATACGTTGATCGTACGTCCCATAATGATTTCTGCGATTGTTCCACGTAGTGTTCCTTGTCTGTTAGCACTGACAACTCTACACAAATGCCGCTGTTCTGTCGTTACGTGAAGGCCGTCGCTCACTGCCTTGTCCATGGTGAGAGGTACTGCCTGAAATTTGGTATTCTCGGCACACGCTTGACACTGTATCGCGAAATATTTAATTCCCCAACTATATCCGAAATGGAACGTCCCATGCGTCAAGCTCCAACTACTATTCCGCGTTCGAAGTCCGTTACTTCCTGTCGTGCGACCACAATCACGTCAGAAACGTTTTCGCACTAATCACCTGAGTACAACTGACAGCTCCGCCAATGTACTACCCTTGTATAACTTGTGTGTGTGATACTACAGACATCTATATATATATATATATATATATATATATATATATATATATATATATGCAGGTCGGTATCTTGTTTCCTCAGTACAGGGTTATTACAAATGATTGAAGCGATTTCACAGCTCTACAATAACTTTATTATTTGAGATGTTTTCACAATGCTTTGCACACACATACAAAAACTCAAAAAGTTTTTTTAGGCATTCACAAATGTTCGATATGTGCCCCTTTAGTGATTCGGCAGACATCAAGCCGATAATCAAGTTCCTCCCACACTCGGTGCAGCATGTCCCCATCAATGAGTTCGAAAGCATCGTTGATGCGAGCTCGCAGTTCTGGCACGTTTCTTGGTAGAGGAGGTTTAAACACTGAATCTTTCACATAACCCCACAGAAAGAAATCGCATGGGGTTAAGTCGGGAGAGCGTGGAGGCCATGACATGAATTGCTGATCATGATCTCCACCACGACCAATCCATCGGTTTTCCAATCTCCTGTTTAAGAAATGCCGAACATCATGATGGAAGTGCGGTGGAGCACCATCCTGTTGAAAGACGAAGTCGGCGCTGTCGGTCTCCAGTTGTGGCATGGGCCAATTTTACAGCATGTCCAGATACACGAGTCCTGTAACGTTTTTTTCGCAGAAGAAAAAGGGGCCGTAAACTTTAAGCCGTGAGATTGCACAAAACACGTTAACTTTTGGTGAATTGCGAATTTGCTGCACGAATGCGTGAGGATTCTCTACCGCCCAGATTCGCACATTGTGTCTGTTCACTTCACCATTAAGAAAAAATGTTGCTTCATCACTGAAAACAAGTTTCGCACTGAGCGCATCCTCTTCCATGAGCTGTTGCAACCGCGCCGAAAATTCAAAGCGTTTGACTTTGTCATCGGGTGTCAGGGCCTGTAGCAATTGTAAACGGTAAGGCTTCTGCTTTAGCCTTTTCCGTAAGATTTTCCAAACCGTCGGCTGTGGTACGTTTAGCTCCCTGCTTGCTTTATTCGTCGACTTCCGCGGGCTAGGCGTGAAACTTGCCCGCACGCGTTCAACCGTTTCTTCGCTCACTGCAGGCCGACCCGTTGATTTCCCCTTACAGAGGCATCCAGAAGCTTTAAACTGCGCATACCATCGCCGAATGGAGTTAGCAGTTGGTGGATCTTTGTTGAACTTCGTCCTGAAGTGTCGTTGCACTGTTATGACTGACTGATGTGAGTGCATTTCAAGCACGACATACGCTTTCTCGGCTCCTGTCGCCATTTTGTCTCACTGCGCTCTCGAGCGCTCTGGCGGCATAAACCTGAAGTGCGGCTTCAGCCGAACAAAACCTTATGAATTTTTCTACGTATCTGTAGTGTGTCGTGACCATATGTCAATGAATGGAGCTAAAGTGAATTTATGAAATCGCTTCAATCATTTGTAATAGCCCTGTATAATACTTATTGCGAATGTGATGGAGTAACATTAGGGGCTATAACAGTATGATAACCAGGAAAATAATTTCATACAATAGTTAATAGATGTCATCAGCCATTACCAACTACAAGGGTCACTCCAAAAGAAATGCACACTATCTTTGTAAAAATACAGTTTTCAATCTGCATGTGTGAAAGTTTTACAGTGTGTAGATACATCCTTCCCGCTTGTTTTCAAACTTGGTTCAACCTGTTCCCGTGAGTGGCTCCGTCACAGCATGTCTTCAAGATGGCTGTATTCTGCAAACACTTCCTTCCCCTATCCCAACGCAGCGTGACAATTCATTCACTGTGATGCGTCTGTCAGCAGTCACCAATTCGTTAACTCTCTGCACATTGTCTAGAGTGTGTGCAGTACGAGGCCTGCTGCTGCGAGGACAATCCTCAATATTGCCGTGCCCGCTTTCATCACGTAACCTACTTGCCCACCGACTAACTGCACTGCGATTGACAGCAGCATCTCCATACACCTTTTTCAACCCCTTGTGGATGTTTCCCACTGTCTCGTTTTCACAGCACAGGAGTTCTATGACAGCACGTTGCTTCTGACGAACGTAAAGTGTAGCAGCCACCGTGAAGACATCCTGTGACGGCGCCACTCACGGGAACAGGTTGAACGGAGTTTGAAAACAAGCGGGAAGGACGTGTCTACACACTGTAAAACTTTCACACATGCAGAATGAAAACTGTATTTTTACAAAAATAGTGTGCATTTCTTTTGGAGTGACTCTCGTAGTAACAGAGACAAGCGAATAGCAGCGAACCACCTGCTTCCCTTCATGCTTGATGTCCCTCCGACGGCGATGTCAACTTTCAGCAGTACCATTGTCCTTATCTCGGAGCCAGAACCGTGCTACTGTGGTTTCAGGAGCATTATAGTGAATTCGTGTTGATGTCTCGGTGACCAATTTCACGTGATGTAAATCATATGGAACCCATCTGGGTCGCTATTTGAGGCAAATCAGTGGCCTGTTAATCACGCGAATAACATGACCTGTGCGTAGACATGTAATGCCACATACGTCCACAAACCTGCCAAAAAAACTGGCGGAACAACCTATTAAGCAGGTGGTTCAAAAATGTTCAAATGTGTGTGAAATGTTATGAGACTGAAATGCTAAGGTCATCAGTCCCTAAGCTTACACATTACTTAACCTTAATTATCCCAAGGACAAACACACACACCCATGCCCAAGGGAGGACTCGAACCTCCGCCGGGACCAGCCGCACAGTCCATGACTGCAGCGCCCTAGACCGCTCGGCTAATCTCGCGCGGCAATCAGGTGGTCACAATCTGTATAGACGTTACGAGAGAAAAGAACATCGAACTATAAGAAAAACTGCGTTACTCTTCACGAGGTAGTATTATTCCACGGCAGCAAGATATCGTCTGTATTAGTTGTCAGAGCCTTGGTTTTCGGTACAAAAAATTAATGGACGCAAAATTATAATAGACATAAGTGATATTGTTGCATGGCATTATCGATTTTTAAGAGGCAGTGTAGGAGTGCCGGTTGAGGATATTGTGGCTCGATGACACATGGATAAAAGCTGGTCATTCCGCCAGAAAAGGACAGGTGGCAGTATATGTGGAAGTACTGGTGTTCGCGTGGTAAAGGACGCAGAAATTGTTGGCTTGTATGCTGGAACCTCATATGCTTTCGTACAGAACAGTCTCCTGGTTTTTAATCAAGGAAAACAAACGATTACTACTTGGAGATGAACCACATTCGCAGATGGAGCATTCGCAGATGGTATTTACAGTCTGTAGACAAAGGATTTGTATGTAATGGAGAGTCTTGACCGCCCTCGTGTTTCCGACGAAAATGTCGCTCGAATATAAACAGTTTTCCAACGTGTCCTTGAAACAATTTGTCGTGCTTGTCGGGAGTTACAGCTGCCTACAAAAAACAGTTTGGTGTGTTTTGAGACGTCGGTTGGCAATACAGCCGTGCAAGTGACAGCTGTTACAGGCTCTACTTCGTGACGACAAACGCAAACGTGTGGCATTTTCTGACGAGCTTCTGAATGATACTGACAACAACAAGATTTCGTACAACTCATCGTATTCAGTAACGAAGCGACTTTCCGCCCTAGTGGAAAAGTAAACACAGTGTTCGAATTTGGGATCTACAGAACCCTCCCGCACACATTGACCACGCAAGAGATTCACTCAGTCAGTGTGTTTTGTGCGATATCCCTCTCGTCTGTTAACGCCAATTCTGTAGCTGATGAAAGACATACTGAATACGTTAAATCTAGACTTCAGTGATTCTTAAATGTGTCCCAAGTTTCATAGTTCTATGTTTTACAGTTTAATTAATATGAGGGTCACTCAAAAAAAAAAATGCACACTATTTTTGTAAAAATACAGTTTTCATTCTGCATGTGTGTAGATACATCCTCCCCGCTTGTTTTAAAACTTAGTTCAACCTGTTCCCATGAGTGAGTGGCGCCGTCGCAGCATGTCTTCAAGATGGCTGCTACGCTTGACGTTCGTCAGAAGCAATGTGCTGTTATAGAATTCCTGTTCTGTGAAAACGAGACAGTGGGAAACATGCACAAGAGGTTGAAAAAGGTGTATATAGATGGTGCTGTCGATCGCAGTACAGTTAGTCGGTGGGCAAGCAGGTTACGTGATGAAAGCGGCAGTGGCAGGCCTCGTACTGCACACACTCCAGACAATGTGCGGAGTGTTAACGAATTGGTAACTGCTGACAGACACATCACAGTGAACGAATTGTCATATTACGTTGGAATAGGGGAAGGAAGTGTTTGCAGAATACTGAAAGTGTTGACGTTAAAAAAGGTTTGCGCCAGGTGGGTTCCCAGGATGTTGACAGTGGCTCACAAAGAGACAAGAAAAACGGTATGCAACGAACTTTTGGAACATTACGAGAATTATGGAGATGAATTTCTTGGAAGAATTGTGACAGGTGATGAAACATGGCTCCATCATTTTTCACCAGAGACGAAGATGCAGTCAATGGAGTGGCATCATGCAAATTCACCCAAGAAAAAAAAAATTCAAAACCACACCTTCTGCTGGAAAAGTGATGGCTACAGTGTTTTTCGAGTCCAAATGACTCTTGCTTGTGGACATCATGCCAAGTGGAACCACCATAAATTCTGATGCATATGTGACGACACTGAAGAAACGTGAAGCTCGACTGAGTCGTGTTCGACCACATCGGCAAAAGCAGGATGTTCTGCTGTTGCACGACAATGCACGACCACATGTCAGTCATAAAACCATGGCAGCGATCACAAAACTCAGATGGACAACACTGAAACACCCACCTTACAGTCCTGACCTGGCTCCATGTGACTATCATCTCTTTGGGAAACTGAAAGACACTCTTCATGGAGCAAGGTTTGAAAATGATGACCCCCTTGTGCACGCTGCCAAACAGTGGCCTGGGCCATTTCGTCGCCGGCAAGTCCCATGGTGGAGTACGGCCATTGCCATTGCCATCCGTGATCGCCGTCGAGCTTTGCAACACTTTAAGAGGCACCCATCCGTAGCCAGCCTTACTACCTTTAAACGCCTCCGCGTTAAAGCCCGTTATTTAATCAAACAGAGCAAGCGGATATGTTGGGAACGATTTGTTTCATCCCTCGGTTCTACTGTCCATCTGTCACAGGTATGGGCTACACTTCGCTCCCGCCAAGGTTGCCATCGGCAGTCCACCCTCCCAGGCCTTCACCTCCCAGATGGCCTTTGTACGGACCCATTAGTTCTTGCAGAACATCTTGCGACCCATTTTGCAGTGGCATCAGCGTCAGCCTCCTATCCAGCTCATTTCCTTTACCTTATGTTTCACCCCTTGTGAGTCAGAATCTTACAACGAACCTTTTACTGAATGGGAATTTCTTTCTGCTCTATCTTCTTCTCATGATACGGCCCCTGGCCCAGATTCCATTCATAACCAACTGCTTCAACATCTCAGTGCTCCACAACGGCCGCTTTCTTCGGGTGTTTAACCGTATCTGGCTCCAGGGTGACTTCCCTACTCAGTGGAGGGATAGCATCGTGGTTCCTGTCCTTAAGCCTGGTAAGAACCCTGTATCAGTTGACAGCTATCGGCCAATTAGTTTGACCAATGTTGTTTGTAAGTTACTTGAACGGGTGGTAGCCCGTCGGCTCAATTGGGTCCTCGAATCTCGGGATCTATTGTCCCCTTACCAGTGTGGCTTTCGAGAGGGACGGTCTCCAATCGATCATTTTCTTTGCTTGGAATCCGCAGTTCGGCAGGCTTTTTCCCAGCGCCGCCATTTGGTTGCAGTGTTTTTTGACCTTCGCAAGGCCTATGACACAGCTTGGCGCCATCACATCTTACTTACCCTTCATTAGTGGGGTCTTCGGGGCCCACTCCCGATTTTTATCCGCCAGTCCTGTTCCATCGGTCATTCAGAGTTCGAGTTGGTACTGTTTTTAGTTCTCCACAGACCCAGGAGACAGGCATCCCACAGGGTTCTGTCTTGAGTGTCCTTCTTTTCCTCATTGCTATCGATGGACTTGTGGCCTCTGTCGGTCCCTTGGTCGCCCCTGCCCTGTATGTGGATGATTTCTGCATTTGGGTTAGTTCCTCCTCGATGGCATCTGCAGAGCGGCAGCTCCAGGTAGCTATACGGCGTGCCTCTGCATGGACCCTCTCGCATGGGTTTCAATTCTCTCCTTTAAAATCGCGAGTGGTCCACTTCTGTCGCTGTACTACGATCCACCCTGATCCAGAGCTCTATCTCGATGCACAACGATTGCCTGTGGTCCCACAGTTTCGTTTCCTGGGTCTTCTTTTCGACAGCAAGCTGACTTGGCTGCCCCATATCAGACTCCTGAAGGTAGGATGTTTCTGTGAACTCAATGTCCTTCGCTTCCTTGACCACACCTCTTGGGGTGGGGACCGTTCCCTCCTTCTCCGTCTTTATCGTGCTCTAGTTCTGTCTCGCTTGGACTATGGTTGTCAAGTTTATGGTTCAGCTGCTCCTTCCACACTGCATGTGCTGGATCCAGTCCACCATCGTGGTATCCGTTTGGCCACCGGTGCCTTCCCTACTAGCCCTGTTGATATTCTCCTGGTTGAAGCTGGGATCCCCCCCCCCTTCCTGTTCGGCGGTCCCAGCTTCTGGTGTCTTATGCACTGGCTATCCGTTCCTCTCCCACTCGTCCTTCCTATTCTATCCTGTTCCCAGACCATGGACGTCGCCCACCCGACTCCCGCCCACGGGCGGGTTTACCGGTTGGGCTCCGCCTTGCGTCTCTTTGCCGTGATTTTCAGCTTCCTTCTTTGTCCTGTCTTCCTCGCTCCCTCCCCTCTATCCCCCACCTTGGTTAGTTCCACGGCTTCGAATTCGGATGGATCTCCTCAGAGATCCGAAAGATTCCATCCCCCCAGTGGTGTTCCATTCCGTTTTCCGCCAAATTTTATGGGAGTTTCGGGATGCTGTTGTTTTTTACAATGATGGCTCTAAATCTGCTGATCATGTTGGGTATGCCTTCACGTCCGCTGTTGGAACGGAAAATCATCTGCTGCCACCTACATGTGGGGTGTTTACTGCGGACTTGATGGCAATTTCCCAGGCCCTTACCTTTATTAAACAGTCCCAACACAACCGCGTTTTGTTATGTACAGACTCGATGAGTGGCCTTCTTGCTATTGACCGGTGTTTTTCGCGCCATCCCTTGGTCTCTTCCGTCCATGACCATCTCGCTGATATTCACCGTGCTGCTTGTTCCATTGACTTCCTTTGGGTCCCTGGCCAAGTGGGTATCCCGGGTAATGAGCTCGCTGATCGTTTGGCTGGGGGAGCAGTCATTTACCCCCCCGTTTTCTGTAACCCCCCTGCAGCGGATTTACGGCTTCACATCAAATCCCACTTCGCACAGTCATGGGCCAATTCTTGGGAGGCTACTCCCCTGTCTAATAAACTTCGTGCGATTAAGGTGAGACCAGGCCTGTGGCGTTCTTCCCTTCGCCTCTCCCGAAAGGACTCGACCACACCGTGTCGTCTCCACATTGGCCATACAAGGCTGACCCATGGTTTTCTTTTGCGTGATGAGCCACCCCCACTTTGTGGTTGTGGAGCCTTCCAGTCAGTAGCCTACATTTTGGTTGAATGCCCCCTTCTTTTGGCTCTGCGTGCTAAGTACAGACTCCCCCACACTTTACCTTTGATGTTGGCTGACGATTCCCGGATGGTCTCTCTGGATCTCGGTTTCCTCCGGGAAAGTGGTTTTTATTCTCAGTTTTAAGGTTTTTAATCTCTCTCTGATGTTGGGCAGGGCTGTGAGTGGGTGTCTCCCACTGTAAGCTGTGTTTGGAGATTCCCGACTCACCTCTCTGACAGAGATACTCTTTTCTTCCCGTTTTACTCTGTTTTTACCCTTTTTTTAAGTATTGGTTAGTCTCCTTTTCCCATACGTACTTCTACATTCTAGCTGTTGCACCTTTTAAGTCACAGGTGGTTTTGCCTATGCTGCTTCAGCATAGCGTTGGGTTCGTTCTCTTGCCGACTTCCCTCATTTTGTTTTTTACCATTGACAACATGACTGCCCTTTTACGTTTTTACCTTTTTCCTTTTTATTGTTCTGACTTTCCTGAGATGTCCCATTAGCGGAATGGACCATATTTGAAACAAGGGACTGATGACCTTGCTGTTTGGTCCCTTAAACCTCAAACAACCAACCAACCAACCAACCAACCAAACAGTGGCTCCAACAGGTTGGTCCAGAATTTTACCGTGCGGGTATACAGGCGCTGCTTCCAAGATGCCGTAAGGCAGCTGAGAGGAATGGAAATTATGTGGAGAAATGAAAATATTGTTCCTAAAGGATGTATCTACACACTGTAAAGCTTCCAAACATGTAGAATAAAAGATGGATTTTTTAAAAAATAGTGTGCATTTCTTTTGGATTCGAAATACGTATATTCTTCTTGAAACACCCTCTTACACGGTTCTTGCATATTTTTGATGTTGTTAATCACTGTATTTACATGTAGTATTCGGATCAATTTTAGCATCTCTGTCGTGTCGAATACGCCAGGTAAACGTGAATCATTTTGATTACTGTGGACAGGGCAGGAGTAAGGCCTAAGCCAGAGAAGCCGCAGCTGTTCAGTATTCTGTACAGGACGTTTCACATTTATTAGCGGTCACTTGGGGTGCCAAGCTAAAAGGTGCGGCAGGGGCGGCCAAGTGTAGAGTGAGTGTCAAAATTACTAGCGAGAACTGACACGGGTGAAAGTATACGAGTGAAAAGGGTTGAGGAGGGGTGGGGATGGGGATGGGGAACGCCGAATAATAAGTCACTTACGTTGAAAAAATTCTCGATCCGGTATTGATTGTAGAAGACAGTTCACGTCCTGTTATTTTTGTTGAGATATACTGCTCAAATTACTTGTGTTTCTCGTTAGACCATTCGAACAAAGTGCTAAAACAAAGGTAAATTTGAAAGCATGTGAAAAACTGAATCTTTTAACGAGCATCAAACTGGGAGAACTGCGGACAGGAGCACGGCTATTACACGTATCTCCCCGTGTGAGATGGAGTGACTTTTCCCCTTCGTGTGGTGGCCACGCGCAAAAATTAGAGGCATGTGTAATTTTGCAGCCAGGCTCGGTGGCCGAGCGGTTCTAGGCGCTTCAGTCCGGAACTGCGCTGCTGCTACGGTTTCAGGTTCGAATCCAGCCTTGGGCATGGATGCGTATGATGTCCTTAGGTTAGTTAGGTTTAATTAGTTCTAAGTCTAGGGAAGAAAGGAAACAAAAGAAAAATTCGGAGTAGGAATTAAAATCCATGGAGAAGAAACAGAAACTTTGAGGTTCGCCGATGACATTGTAATTCTGTCTGTGACAGCAAAGGACGTGGAAGAGCAGTTAAACGGAATGGACAGTGTCTTGAAAGGAGGATATAAGATGAACATCAACAGAAGCAAAACGAGGATAATGGAATGTAGTCATATTAAATCGGATGATGCTGAGGGAATTAGATTACGAAACGAGACGCTTAAAGTAGTAAATGAGTTTTGCTATTTGGGGAGCAAAATAACTGATGATGGTCGAAGTAGAGAGGATATAAAATGTAGACTGGCAATGGCAAGGAAAGCGTTTATGAAGAAGAGAAATTTGTTAACATCGATTATAGATTTAAGTATCAGGAAGTCATTTCTGAAAGTATTTGTATGGAGTGTAGCCATTTATGGAAGTGAAACATGGACGATAAATAGTTTGGACAAGAAGAGAATAGAAGCTTTCGAAATGTGGTGCTACAGAAGAATGCTGAAGGTTAGATGGGTAGATCACATAACTAATGAGGAGATATTGAATAGAATTGGGGAGAAGAGAAATTTGGGGCACACCTAGAGTAGAAGAAGGGATCGGTTGTTAGGACTTGTTCTGAGGCTTCAAGGGATCACCAATTTAGTACTGGAGGGCGGGGTGGAGGGTAAAAATCGTAGAGGGAGACCAAGAGATGAATACACTAAGCAGATTCAAAAGGATGTAGGCTGCCGTAGGTACTGGGAGATGAAGCCTGCACAGGATAGAGTAGCATGGAGAGCTGCATCAAACCAGTCTCTGGACTGACGACGACAACAACAAGTCTAAGGGACTGATGACCTTAGTTGTTAAGTCCCATAGTGCTCAGAGCCATTTGAACCATTTTTTGTAATTTCGCATCGGTGCATGTGCCTCATTGCCTCTTGGTGCTACAGCCTCATGCACTTATAATAAGCTCGAAAACGTGCATAGATATAGACGCTCCTAAACTGGTTTCCAAAGTCCACTGAGAAACGCGTGTCTGCAGCTCAGTGAGCCTTGATGCAGTACGGCACCACTGCGAACAGGCGCAGCTTATGTCGCTGTAAGTAGCTGCACCTCTGTGTTTCATATTCGTCGTTGAGTCTGATTAGAACGCCTCTCTTTCCCTTCTCTGAAGGTATGTCCACGCGTTGCCTCCTTCCACGCGCGCAATCGCAGACGCACGGGGCCAAAAGCGCATGCCCAAAAATCAGTAGATATAACGCATGCATGCCTGTGTGTTCTCGTGGGCACACGTTGCCACATTGTTCAAGCAGTCTGCTATTGACGGAAAAAAAATTGCAACATCAAGAAGTACACTACTGGCCATTAAAATTGCTTCACCACTAAGATGGCGTGCTACAGACGCGAAATTTAAACGACACGAAGAAGATGCTGTGATCTGCAAATGATTAGCTTTCCAGAGCATTCACAAAAGGTTGGCGCCGGTGGCGACACCTACAACGTGCTGACATGAGGAAAGTTTCAAACCGATTTCTCATACACAAACAGCAGTTGACCGGCGTTGCCTGGGGTAACGTTGTTCTGGTGCCTCGTGTAAGGTGGAGAAATGCGTACCATCACGTTTCCGACTTTGATAAAGGTCGGATTGTAGCCTACCGCGATTGCAGTTTATGGTATCGCGACATTGCTGCTCGAGTTGGTAGAGATCCAATGACTGTTAGCAGAATATGGATTCGGTGGATTCAGGAGGATAATACGGAACGCCGTGCTGGATCCCAACGGCCTCGTATCACCAGCAGTCGAGATGACAGGCATCTTATCCACATGGCTGTAACGCATCGTGCAGCCACGTCTCGATCCCTGAGTCAACAGATGGAGACGTTGCAAGACAACAACCATCAGCACGAACAGTTCGACGACGTTTGCAGCAGCATGGCCTATCATCTCGGAGACCTTGGATGTGGTTACCATTGACGCAGCATCACAGACAGGAGCGCCTGCGATGGTGTACTCAATGACGAACCTGGATGCACGAATGGCAAAACGTCATTTTTCGGATGAATCCATCTTCTGTTTACAGCGTCATGATGGTCGCATCCGTGTTTGGCGACATCGCGGTGAATGCACATTGGAAGCGTGTATTCGTCATCGCCATTCTGGCGTATCACCAGGCGTGATGGTATGGGGGTGCCATGGGTTACACGTCTCGGTCACCTCTTGTTCGCATTGACGGCCCTTTGAACAGTGGACCTTACATTTCAGATGTGTTACGACCCGTGGCTCTACCCTTCATTCGATCCCTGCGAAACCCTACATTTCAGCAGGATAATGCACGACCGCATGTTGCAGGTCCTGTATGGGCCTTTCTGGATACAGAAAATGTTTGACTGCTGCCGTGGCCAGCACATTCTCCAGATCTCTCACCAATTGAAAACGTCTGGTGAATGGTGGCCGAGCAACTGACTCGTCACAATACGCCAGTCACTACTCTTGATGAACTGTGGTATTGTGTTGAAGCTGCATGGGCAGCTATACCTGTACACGCCATCCAAGCTCTGTTTGACTCAATGCCCAGGCGGATGAAGGCCGTTATTACGGCCAGAGGTGGTTGTTCTGGGTACTGATTTCTCAGGATATATGCACCCAAATTTCGTGAAAATGTAATCACATATCAATTCTGGTATAATACACTCCTGGAAATGGAAAAAAGAACACATTGACACCAGTGTGTCAGACCCACCATACTTGCTCCGGACACAGCGAGAGGGCTGTACAAGAAATGATCACACGCACGGCACAGCGGACACACCAGGAACCGCGGTGTTGGCCGTCGAATGGCGCTAGCTGCGCAGCATTTGTGCACCGCCGCCGTCAGTGTCGGCCAGTTTGCCGCGGCATACGGAGCTCCATCGCAGTCTTTAACACTGGTAGCATGCCGTGACAGCGTGGACGTGGACCGTATGTGCAGTTGACGGACTTTGAGCGAGGGCGTATAGTGGGCATGCAGGAGGCTGGGTGGACGTACCGCCGAATTGCTCAACACGTGGGGCGTGAGGTCTCCACAGTACATCGATGTTGTCGCCAGTGGTCGGCGGAAGGTGCACGTGCCCGTCGACCTGGGACCGGACCGCAGCGACGCACGGATGCACGCCAAGACCGTAGGATCCTACGCAGTGCCGTAGGGGACCGCACCGCCACTTCCCAGCAAATTAGGGACACTGTTGCTCCTGGGGTATCGGCGAGGACCATTCGCAACCGTCTCCATGAAGCTGGGCTACGGTCCCGCACACCGTTAGGCCGTCTTCCGCTCACGCCCCAGCATCGTGCAGCCCACCTCCAGTGGTGTCGCGACAGGCGTGAATGGAGGGACGAATGGAGACGTGTCGTCTTCAGCGATGAGAGTCGCTTCTGCCTTGGTGCCAATGATGGTCGTATGCGTGTTTGGCGCCGTGCAGGTGAGCGCCACAATCAGGACTGCATACGACCGAGGCACACAGGGCCAACACCCGGCATCATGGTGTGGGGAGCGATCTCCTACACTGGCCGTTCACCACTGGTGATCGTCGAGGGGACACTGAATAGTGCACGGTACATCCAAACCGTCATCGAACCCATCGTTCTACCATTCCTAGACCGGCAAGGGAACTTGCTGTTCCAACAGGACAATGCACGTCTGCATGTATCCCGTGCCACCCAACGTGCTCTAGAAGGTGTAAGTCAACTACCCTGGCCAGCAAGATCTCCGGATCTGTCCCCCATTGAGCATGTTTGGGACTGGATGAAGCGTCGTCTCACGCGGTCTGCACGTCCAGCACGAACGCTGGTCCAACTGAGGCGCCAGGTGGAAATGGCATGGCAAGCCGTTCCACAGGACTACATCCAGCATCTCTACCATCGTCTCCATGGGAGAATAGCTGCCTGCATTGCTGCGAAAGGTGGATATACACTGTACTAGTGCCGACATTGTGCATGCTCTGTTGCCTGTGTCTATGTGCCTGTGGTTCTGTCAGTGTGATCATGTGATGTATCTGACCCCAGGAATGTGTCAATAAAGTTTCCCCTTCCTGGGACAATGAATTCACGGTGTTCTTATTTCAATTTCCAGGAGTGTATATTTGTCCAATGAATATCCGTTTATCATCTGCATTTCTTTTTGGTGTAGCAGTTTTAATGGCCAGTAGTGTAGTTGTGCAACATAAACAAATGTTGGTAGGCGTGTTCCTACATCTTAAAGATGTCTGTTCAAATCTCGCGGCAGTCGCATAAGAGTGGCGCTGGTAGGGCCGCTATTAGATGCAAATCAGGTTTACTTTAAATACACGCGATAACTGTCTTGAGCGTGAGTTATGTTTGAGACTGGACGTGGTGATGTGATGTTAGTCAAGAGTGCCACTTAAGACGACAAAGACGCCATTATCAACACATTACTGACTTTGAACGATTTAGTGCAATAGGCCTACGGAAAGCTGGATGTTCCTTCTGCTATACTGCAGAAAGACTTGGCAGTAATGTAGCCACTGTATGTGACTGCTAGCTGCTGTGGTCACGAGAATATACGGTCTCAAGAAGACTAGTCTCCAGACGGCCGCTTGGTACTACCGAGAGATGTGCAAAGTCGTCCATCATTGGGAACTACACTACTGGCCATTAAAATCGCTACACCAAGAAGAAATGCAGATGATAAACGGGTATTCATTGGACAAATATATTATACTAGAACTGACATGTGATTACATTTACACGAAATTTGGGTGTATAGATCCTGAGAAATCAGTACCCAGAACAACCACCTCTGGCCGTAATAACGGCCTTGGTACGCCTGGGCATTGAGTCAAACAGAGCTTGGATGGCGTGTACGGGTACAGCTACCCATGCAGCTTTAACACGATACCACAGTTCATCAAGAGTAGTGACTGGCGTATTGTGACGAGTCAGTTGCTCGGCCACCATTGACCAGACGTTTTCAATTGGTGAGAGATCTTGAGAATGTGCTGGCCAGGGCAGCAGAGTAACATTTTTTGTATCCAGAAAGGACCTTACAGGACGTGCAACATGCGGTCGTGCATTATTCCGCTGAAATGTAGGGTTTCGCAGGGATCGAATGAAGGGTAGAGCCACGGGTCGTAACACATTCGAAATGCAACGTCCACTGTTCAAAGTGCCGTCAATGCGAACGAGAGGTGACCGAGACGTGTAACCCATGGCACCCATACCATCACGCCGGGTGATACGCCAGAATGGCGATGACGAATACAGGCTTCCAATGTGCATTCACCGCGATGTCGCCAAACACGGATGCGACCATCATGATGCTGTAAACAGAACCTGGATTCATCCGAAAAATGACGTTTTGCCATTCGTGCACCCAGGTTCGTCGTTGAATACACCATCGCAGGCGCTCCTGTCTGTGATGCAGCGTCAATGGTAACCGCAGCCATGGTCTCCGAGTTGATAGGCCATGCTGCTGCAAACGTCGTCGAACTGTTCGTGCAGATGGTTGTTGTCATGCAAACGTACCCATCTGTTGACTCAGGGATTGAGACGTGGCTACACGATCCGCTACAGCCATGCCCATAAGATGTCTGTTATCTCGACGGCTAGTGATACGAGGCCGTTGGAATCCAGCACAGCGTTCCGTATTACCCTCCTGAATCCACCGATTCCATATTCTGCTAACAGTCATTGGATCTCGACCAATGCGAGCAGCAATGTCGCGATACGATAAACCGCAATCGCGATACGCTACAATCCGACCTTTATCAAAGTCGGAAACTTGATGGTACGCGTTTCTCCTCCTTACACGAGGCATCATAACAACGTTTCACCAGGCAACGCCGGTCAATTGCTGTTTGTTACGAGAAATCGGTTTGAAACTTTCCTCATGTCAGCACGTTGTAGGTTTCGCCTCCGGCGCCAACCTTGTATGAATGCTCTGAAAAGCTAATCATTTGCATATCACAGCATCTTCTTCGTGTCGGTTAAATTTCGCATCTGTAGCATGTCATCTTCGTGGTGTAGCAATTTGAAAGCCAATAGTGTAGTTCACTGGCGATCGCTCTTTTTTAAGAACTGTTCATTTTTACTCGTTCACCGTTCATTGTGGTTCTTATGTAAAATTGAAAATTAGTAGCATAGGTGACTGAAGATGGTAGGCGCCACCCTGGAGTACAGAGTTTTTATTCATAACAGAATTCTCACACACTTGTAATTTTCGTGATTCTGCAAAACATCTCGTTTAGCCAACTGTAGCACTATGTGCCTGATCGCAGTGAAATATTATAAGGTGGCGCACAAAAAACCGGTCCCGAGTACAAACTGCTCGCCAATTACGCACGATTTGTTGACCGCTACGAGCAGAATAGGTAAACATATAATAATTAGGCAATGAAGAAATAACAAATAAGCTAATGCAAACAACTTCGAAACAATAGATGACGATTGGTAAGCGACAATGAGCAGTCTAGGACTCGAGGCCGATTTTTCGTGCTCCACCTTGTACCACTGAAATAATATTCTGGGAGTTTTCATATTTTCTTTACACCATACACTCGATTACGAAGCGCGGGCTTCATTCGATTATAAGTCGGTCTACCTTCCATAACAATGAAAATGCTGTTTCACCTTGGATCCAAAAAAGACGGAAAATGGCCACTCGTGTGTGTCGTGCCGACGTCCTTTGCATGTCTAATAACAAAAATCTTGCCTTTTTACAGGTATTTCTTCTGCTGTTTACCAAAAAAAAGCTGATACGCTGTTTTGTTACCTGAAAAGATGTGTGTATTACATACCACGTAATTTTTATGTAATTTACGTAATTATGAAATACATTTTAATTACCGGTCGTGGACGGTGAATAGAATACGAAGGGAACCAGAAGTTCAGAGTTCAAAAAAGGTTTGAAACAGATATAGAATGATCGTGCGAAGCGAATGAAACGAACAACTCGATCTGAACCATGAGTAGTCGGCAGTGGAAGTGCGACGAGTGGCAACGCGAAGGACGAGGTCGGCCGAGCGAGACCGAGACAGGCAGGAACGAACCGGCCGACGTGCCGTTGCGGGAACGAGACCGACCGTTTCCCGTTCGCGGGAACTATTCGGTAGAAAGCCGCGACAGAAGTGAACTATGAAAGAACGTTCCTTAGAATTCGTTCCTCGCTCGTTCAGTTCATTTTGGTGAACCGTTCCTTTGGACCCCTTAGTTCGCGAACGACCCATCTCAAGTACTACCGAGAGGGAAGACCAAAGTGTTCGGCATACGGCTCTGGCGCATCGTACTAAATCTGCAGCAACAATCTGAGCAGCAGTTGGCACCATAGTGACACAACGAACTGTAACACATCTGTTACTTCCAGGACAGCTCCAAGCCAGACTGCCCATAGCATGCATTCCGCTGACCCCAAACCACCGCCATTTGCGACTTCAGTGATGTAGAGCAAAAGCTCATTGGAGGGCAGGGTGGAGGTCTGTTGTTTTTTCAGATAACTGGTTCCGCCTCGGTACCGGTGATGGCCGTGTGTTGGTTATGAGGAGGCCGGTTAGGGCCTGAAACCAACCTGTCTGGGTGCTAGACACGCTGGACCTACAGAGGAGTTATGGTCCGGTGTGTGGTTTCGTATCACACCAGGAGCACTCTCGTGGTTATCCGACGCAGATCGACTGCAAATTTGTACCTCAGACTGGTGATTCGGCCTGTGATTCATGAACAGCATTCCAGGTGGTGTCTTCCAGCAGGATAACGCTCGCCCACATATGCTGTGGTAACCCAATAGGCTCTACAGTGTGTCGAAATGTTGACCTGGCCTGCAGGATCACCAGATCAGTCAGTCTCCAATCCAGCACATGTGGGACATCATCGGACAATTCCAACAGCACCTACGAACACCATTAACAATCCCTGTATTGATCGACGAAATGCAACAGCCATTGAGTTCAGACTCACAAACTGATATCCGCCACCTGTGCAACACAACGCCTGCACGTTTACATTCAACATTCTGGCGGTTGCACCGGTCATTAGTACAGGGTGGTCCATTGATAGTGACTGGGTCAAATCTCTCACGAAATAAGCATCAAACGAAAAAAACTACAAAGAACGAAACTCGTCTAGCTTGAAGGGGGAAACCAGCCCCTATGGTTGGCCTGCTAGATGGCGCTGCCATATGTCAAACGGATATCAACTGGTTTTTTAAAAATAGGAACCCCATTTTTATTACATATCCATGTAGTACGTAAAGAAATATAAATTTTGTAGTTGGACCACTTTTTTCGCTTTGTGATAGATGGCACTGTAATAGTCACAAACGTATAAATGTGTGGTATCACGTAACATTCCGCCAGTGCGGACGGTATTTGATTCGTGATACATTACCTGTGTTAAAATGGACCGTTTACCAATTGCGGAAAAGGTCGATATCGTGTTGAAGTATGGCTACTGTGATCAAAACGCTCAGTGGGCGTGTGCTATGTATGCTGCTCGGTATCCTGGATATCATCCAAGTGTCCAGACCGTTCGCTGGATGGTTATGTTGTTTAATGAAACAGGAAGTGCTCAGCCACATGTGGAACGTCAACCACGACCTGCAACAAATGATGATGCCCAAGTAGGCGTTTTAGCTGCTGTCGCGGCTAATCCGCACATCAGTAGCAGACAAATTGCGCGAGAATAGGGAATCTCAAAAACGTCGGGGTTGACAATGCTACATCAACGTCGATTGCACCCGTGCCATATTTCTATGCAGCATGAATTACATGGCAACGACTTTGAACGTCGTATACAGTTCTATTTAGCGTTCTATTTAGCGACGAAGCGTCATTCACCAATAGCGGTCCCCCCATGGGGTCCACAACACTTTTGTGGATACATGCATAGCAAGCACGGGACCCCTAGCTAATGTGGCCCTCCTTCCTTTCCGGGCTGCATACCTTCCTTTTCCGCATCCTTCCCTATCCCTCGTCTTCGCCCTCCCTCCCCTCACCTCTGGCTCTTTCCTTCCCCTTCTCCCTCTCTGGGAGTAGGGTTTGTGGCTATGTCCGGAGACTGACGCTCATAAATGTAACGCATTCTTCGCCTTCTCTGCTTGTATGTCTATATCCTTCCTTTGTCCTTCTCTTTTCCTTACCTCTTCTCTTTACTCTTTTCTCCGCTGTGGCGTTTGAGACCTCTCTTCTTTCCTTTCCCATTCTTTGTTTTTCCCTTTCTCTTTCTCCCTCCCTGTGCGTCTCTGAAGGCCGACCCACGCAATTTCGTGCGTAGCCGGTGACGGGGTAACGCGTAATTCCCCGCCCCGGGTAGACAGGTAGGACACGTACGTACCCCCTGGTAACGGCCAGGCCCACGGAGGGGTGATTACCCGAGCTGATACCTTCCGAAAGTGCCGATTGGTCCCTCCGTCCGTTTGTCGGGAGGTGTGACCTGAGGTGTGAACAATCACCTAAGGCGGGAGTGCCCTCAGAGAGGGCCCCCCACAAGGGAGGAACGCGCCATCGGAGACCCCGGTAATCATGGGGGATTCTTCCGCAATGGTTTCCTCATCTTCCACTATGTCTGCTCACAAGCGTAAGTTCACTGAGTCTCAGCCACAGACAGTTCTTCCATCGTTGCCACAGTTCCTTGTTGTTTCTCGGTCTGACGAAGGTCATGACTTCTCCACGGTCAACCCTTTCATTATTCAGAAAGGTGTCGACGCAATTGCAGGTCCTGTAAAGTCTTGTTCCAGATTACGGAATGGCACCTTGTTGTTAGAAACAGTCAGTGCCCTCCAGGCACAAAAATTGCTGCGTACTTCACTGCTCCACACCTTCCCTGTCCTGGTTGAAGCGCACCGCACTTTAAATTCCTCACGTGGAGTCGTATATACACGCTCCCTCGACGGATCGTCCGACGAGGAAATTCAACACTACCTGTCTGACCAGGGCGTAACAGCTGTTCATAGAGTCATGAAAGGGGTTGACACGAACATTGTTCCAACCCGTACTGTCTTCTTGACATTTGACAGAGTTCAAATCCCATCGAACATCAAAGCAGGCTATGAAATAATTTCCGTTCGCCCCTACATCCCAAACCCTACGTGTTGCTATCGGTGCCAGCGGTTCAATCACACCAGCGAGTCCTGTTCCAAACCGGCCAAATGTGTTACGTGTGGCAAGGATGCCCATGAGGGTGCTTGTCCACCTCCATCCCCTCGTTGCATCAACTGTATGGGTGACCACGCTGCTTACTCTCGAGATTGCCCCATTTTTAAAGACGAAAAGCTCATTCAGGAAATCAGAGTGAAGGAAAAGGTGTCGACCTTTGCTGCTCGAAAATTATTCACAAGTCGAAAGCCCACTGTGCCTCAGACAGGAAAATACAGCACTGCCCTTGCCTCTCGTCGGCCAACAAAGGAGGCGGCCATGCAGACTTGTGATCTCACCTTTAGTGACACGGTCGTCAGATCGGCCAGCGCAAAGATCGCCCGTTCAACCTCCCCACTTTCGCCTGCTCAGTCTATGGCTCACCCTTCATCGGGTTCTGCTAAATCTCGATCCCAAAAGTCAGACACTCGGACTTCCAAAAAAGAGCATACTCGTGAAGATTTTTTACGTACCCCAACTTCACAACCATCGGTTCCTCCTTCATCTAAACATCATGTTTCCAAGAAAGCTAATAAGAAACCCTGTTCCTCTCCTTCTCCGCCACGGCGTGTCTCATCTACAGCACCACCTGGCGGTAACCACCCTCGGCCGTCTTCTGTGTCGCCGAGGCGCACTGCTGGCGGCCGATCAACCGGCCGATCGCTGGTGGCAGGAGCTGCTCGTGAACAACCTATGGATCAGGATCTTTTGCCTTCGGCTGAGTGCCGTTCCACGCTGCCGGTCGCAAGCTCTGAGCAGTCGTTGAGTTGACGGCAACCTTGGTCACATTCTTCCATTTTCTGTCCACCCTATGTCCATTATCCATTGGAATATCCGCGGCATGCGAGCCAATCGGGATGAATTGACGATCCCCCTACGATTCTACTCGCCGGTCATCTTCTGTCTTCAGGAAATAAAGCTGCGTCCCCACGACCGCTTTGTCTTCCCCCATTTTCAGTCAGTTCGATTTGATCTACCCTCTGTTGAAGGCACTCCAGCACATGGAGGACTCATGATTCTTCTCCATAATACTCTCCATTATGACCCAATCCCCTTAAACACTTCCTTCCAAGCAGTCGCTGTCCGTCTTTCCCTTTCTGGATACACCTTCCCTCTTTGTACTGTATACATTCCATCGTCCACATCAATGGTACGAGCTGATCTCCATCTTCTTGGTCAGCTTCCACCCCCCTATTTGCTGGTTGGGGACTTCAATGCTCACCACCCGCTTTGGGGATCTCCACATCCATGTCCATGTGGCTCACTATTGCTAGACGTCTTCCACCAAGCGGATCTTGTTTGCCTCAACACTAGGGACCCTTTTTGTCTGCCTCCACGACAAATTTCTCTCATTTGGACCTTTCGGTCGGTACTGTTCCGCTAGCTCGGCGCTTCGAATGGTTCGCCCTTGCTGATACACACTCCAGTCACCACTTTCCATGTGTCCTTCGATTGCAGCCACAACTGCCATATATGCGCCGGCCGGTGTGGCCGTGCGGTTCTAAGCGCTTCAGTCTGGAACCGTGTGACTGCTATGGTCGCAGGTTCGAATCCTGCCTCGGGCATGGACGTGTGTGATGTCCTTAGGTTAGTTAGGTTTAAGTAGTTCTAAGTTCTAGGGTACTGATGACCTCAGAAGTTAAGTCCCATAGTGCTCAGAGCCATTTGAACCATTTTTGCCATATATGCGCCCGAGACGCTGGAAGTTTGCCCAAGCCGATTGGACACTTTTCTCATCTCTAGCGACATTCGCTGACCGTCACTTTCCTAGCGTCGACGATGAGGACACTCATATTACAGACGTTATTCTTACAGCTGCGGAACGTTCAGTACCACGCACCTCCGAATTGCCCCGGCGCCCCCCAGTTCCTTAGTGGAACGAGCCATGCCGTGACGCAATACGTGAGCAGCGACGTGCTCTTCGCGTTTTCCGCCACCATCCTACTTTGGTCAACTGTGTCCGCTAAAAACAGTCCCGTGCGCGATGCCGTCGCGTCATCCGAGATAGCAAGAAGGCAAGCTGGAAATTCTTTATTAGCTCATTTAACACCTTCACTCCCTCCTCGGAAGTTTGGAGTCGGATTCGACGGTCATCAGGCGCGCCTAGTTTCTCCCCGGTCTCTGGGCTCACTGTCGCGCATGATACGTTAGTGGACCCCGTCGCAATTTCTAACTCATTGGATCAACACTTTGCTGAGATTTCGAGCTCTTCAAATTACCCGCCAGCGTTTCTCCCGAGGAAACGTGCAGCGGAAGTGCAACCTCTTGCTTTCTCCTCTCAAAATCGCGAAAGCTATAATACTGTTTTCTCCATGCGGGAACTCCAACATGCACTCTCTTCTTCTCACTCCTCCGCCCCAGGACCGGTTGGTATCCACATCCAAATGTTGCTGCATTTATCACCCCCATAGTCTGCGTTACCTCCTTCACCTTTATAATCGAATTTGGACCGACAGTACATTTCCCAGACGATGGCGGGAAGCTATCGTCGTTCCTGTCCCTAAACCTGGAAAGGACAAACATCTCCCCTCTAGCTATCGCCCCATTTCTCTCACGAGTAGTGTATGTAAGGTTTTGGAGCGTATGGTGAATTGCCGTTTAGCTTGGTGGCTGGAGTCCCGTAGTCTTTTAACACCTGTCCAATGCGGTTTCCGAAAGCATCGTTCTGCAGTTGACCATCTTGTTGCTCTCTCCACTTATATCATGAACAATTTTCTCCGGAAACGCTAAACAGTAGCAATATTTTTTGATCTGGAGAGAGCATACGATACCTGTTGGAGGACAGGCATCCTCCGCACACTGTTCTCTTGGGGCTTTCGAGGTCGGTTGCCCCTTTTTTTCGCGAATTTATGGCAGAGCGCACATTTAGAGTGCGGGTGAACACTACTCTCTCCCGTACTTTCTCCCAAGAAAACGGGGTACCCCAGGGCTCCGTGCTGAGTGTTGTACTGTTTGCCATCGCCATTAATCCAATTATGGATTGTCTCCTTCCTGGTGTCTCGGGCTCCCTGTTTGTGGACGATTTTGCGATCTACTACAGCTCTCAACGGACCAGCCTGCTTGAAAGACGTCTTCTAGGATGTCTCGATCGCCTCCAGTCTTGGAGCATCGAAACAGGCTTCCGCTTTTCTCCCAGTAAGATCGTTTGTGTTAATTTTTGGCGTCCTACGGAGTTTCTTCCACCCTCCTTACATCTAGGACCTGTCAACCTTCCGTTTTCGGACGTCGCTAAATTCTTGGGTCTTATGTTTGACAGAAAACTGTGCTGGTCCTCCCACGTTTCCTATCTTTCGGCTCGCTGTCTGCGATCCCTCAACACCCTCCGTGTCCTGAATGGTACCTCCTGGGGAGCGGACCGAGTGGTCCTTCTCCGCCTCTATCGCGCCTTAGTGCGCTCGAAATTGGACTATGGAAGCATAGTTTACTCCTCTGCTCGGCCGTCTATTCTTCGGCGTCTCGACTCTATCCACCACCGTGGATTACGTTTAGTGTCTGGAGCTTTTTACACCAGCCCTGTGGAAAGCCTTTATGCTGAGACTGCTGAACCTCCGCTGTCCAATCGGCGAGCAGCCGTTCTGAGTCGTTATGCTAGCCATCTTTCTTCCATGCCTGCTAATCCGGCCCATGACATTTTTTTTCGACGCCTCCTTGGATGTAGGCCGCCCTTCCTCCCTACTACCACCAGGAGTCCGCTTCCGTAAACTGCTCCATTCTCTTTCCTTCTGCTTTCCTAAAACCTTCTTGACAACTTGGGGTACAGCACCGCCTTGGCTCCGTCCCCGGACCTGCCTGCTCCGTGACCTTTGTCAATTTCCCAAGGATGGTACCCCATCACTTGTTTATCGTCGGGCATTTGCTGCTCTATGTGCACAAATGAAGGAAGCCACATTTATTTACACTGATGGCTCCAAAAAATCGTTAGGTGTAGGGAGTGCCTATATTGTTGGCGACACCCCAAATCGATTTCGGCTTCCTGACCAGTGTTCGGTTTATACTGCGGAGCTTTACGCTGTTCTCCAGGCTGTCCAATACATCCGCCGCCATCAGCGGATACAGTATGTTATCTGTTCCGATTCTCTCAGCTCTCTCCTCAGTCTCGAAGCTCTCTACCCTGTCCACCCTCTGGTCAACCGGATTCAGGACTGCCTACGCTTGCTCCACTTGGGGGGCGTCTCGGTGGCGTTCCTCTGGCTCCCAGGACACGTTGGTATCTGTGGAAATGAGGCGGCCGATATAGCGGCCAAGGCTGCAGTCTCTCTTCTTCGGCCAGCTATTCGATCGATTCCCTTCGCCGATCTACGGAGTGTTTTATGTCGTCGTGTTGTTCTTTTATGGCACTTCCCCATAATAAATTGCGGGACGTGAAAGCTCTTCCCTGTGCTTGGACCGCTTCCTCCCGAACGCGTCGTCGGGAGGAGGTAATTTTAACTAGACTCCGGATAGGGCACTGTCTTTTTAGCCATCGACATCTTTTAAGCGGCGATCCTCCCCTACTCTGTCCCCGTTGCTCTCAGCTGTGGACGGTAAGACACCTTTTAATTGAGTGCCCCTATTTTACTCCGTTACTCGCCCGTCTACAGCTGTCGCCTGATATATCGTCCATTTTAGCAGATGACACGCGCTCGGCCGATCGCGTTCTCGAGTTCATTAGTGCCAGTGAGATGACGTCAGTCATTTGAAGCTCTTTTTGAGGACAACCAACCCCTTTCTGTAATGGATTTTTAAGCTTTTCTTCAGCTTTTAGTTTCTTTAATTTTTTGAGTTTCGTTCCCATTGCTGCTGGTTTCCATTTTCGTTTTTTATCGTTTACTAAGTTACAGACCTGGCGCTAATGACCATAGCAGTTTTGCGCCCCAAAACCAAAACAAAAAAAAAAAAAACCAACAGCGGTAACGTAAACCGGCATAATATGCACTATTGGGCAACGGAAAATCCACGATGGCTGCGACAAGTGGAACATCAGCGACCTTGGCGGGTTAATGTATAGTGCGGCATTATGGGAGGAAGGATAATTGGCCCCCATTTTATCGATGGCAATCTAAATGGTGCAATGTATGCTGATTTCCTACGTAATGTTCTACCGATGTTACTACAAGATGTTTCACTGCATGACAGAATGGCGATGTACTTCCAACATGATGGATGTCCGGCACATAGCTCGCTTGCGGTTGAAGCGGTATTGAATAGCATATTTCATGACAGGTGGATTGGTCGTCGAAGCACCGTACCATGGCCCGCACGTTCACCGCATCTGACGTCCCCGGATTTCTTTCTGTGGGGAAAGTTGAAGGATATTTGCTATCGTGATCCACTGACAACGCCTGACAACATTCGTCAGCGCGTTGTCAATGCATGTGCGAACATTACGGAAGGGGAACTACTCGCTGTTGAGAGGAATGTCGTTACACGTATTGCCAAATGCATTGAGGTTGACGGACATCATTTTGAGCATTTATTGCATTAATGTGGTATTTACAGGTAATCACGCTGTAACAGCATGCGTTCTTAGAAATAAGTTCATGAAGATACATGTATCACACTGGAACAACCGAAATAAAATTTTCAAACGTACCTACGTTCTGTATTTTAATTTAAAAAACCTACCTTTTACCAAATGTTCGTCTAAAATTGTGAGCCATATGCTCGAACAGTCCACGGGTATACTGCCGGTTCATAGTGTCCAACGGGCACAATATTTCGGCGATCAGACATGTCGCCATCGTCAGGTGCGCTGACGAACGAGCTCCTGAGGGCAGACGTCGATTTAAATCCCCTTCGCCCGTGGGCCGCTCTCTCCGCCGTACGCGCTCGCGCGCTGTTGGTCGCGAAGACGTGGCCGTCGGAATCTGTCGTAGCGTCGGTGTGACGATCTTATCAACCGAGATTGCGGGTACAATCTCAGCAAGGCTTGGGACCCGACATTGAATGTAATTAAGAAGACTCTCAGCAAGAAGTACGAACTGGCGACCAGGGCGGACGTAGCAAGCACTCCGTCCGTGTACTTGCTCGGGATTCCTTATTGTGATGAAAGTCGACAGAAAAACACGAAGGTGACTCAGTATCTGCACAAAACATGTACGAGAAAGACAAAGTAACGACAACGTTTTGTTTGAAAATTTCAGGAGGAAGTCACAACAGGAATTTAGATTTTCTGTTTGGGAAATTGCAGCGAAAATGTCGACGCTAACATTTCGTTAGCCTGAAAGAGGAGACTTATGAAAGACTTTGAGCTATTAATTTGGAAAGAAAGCATTTCAATGATTATTTCTGAAGCACAGAACTTACAAGTTCTCAGTCGTTACGTGAAGGTTAGCTACATCATTTGTATTTTATATTATAAAAATATTGTTCGCACAATTTCAAAGATCATATACAGCAAAAACTGACTTACACAGTACTGACGTTCAACAATAAGATTCGTTGTATAGTTCGTTACGAAACGACTTGGGTGTTTGTGTTTTCGTCCTCATTTCATCGTCGTTCATGACAGTGGCGAGATTGGACTGAGTAAATATTGGGAATTTGTACGGGCGCCGATAACCGTGCAGTTTAGCGCCGCACAAACCAATCACCGTCATCAAAACATGTGTTAAATCTTAAGTTGTCAGAGGATCGTCTACAAAGCCGAAAGATGGTTCATAACGAACTACAAAAGAAATATTTTCGTGGAATGTCAGTGCTGTGTATTTAAATTTTTAATATGTGTATGACTCTGGGCCTTGCCGTTGGGGTGGTGGCTAATGTGCCTCAGCAATTTAGATAGCCGTACCGTAGGTGCAACCACAACGAAGAGGCAACTGTTGAGAGGCCAGACAAACATGTGCTTCCTGAAGAGAGGCGGTAACCTTTTCAGTTGTTGCAGGTGCAACAAATTGGATGATCGACTGATCTGGCCTTGTAAAATCAACCAAAACAGCCTTGCTGTGTTGATACTGCGAACGGCCGAAAGTAGGAGGAAATTACAGCTGCAATTTTTTCCGAGAGCATGCAGCTCCACTGTATGGATAAATGATGGCATCATCTTGGATAAAATATTCCGTAGGTAAAATAACCCTCCATTTGGATCTCCGGGCGGGGACTAATCTGGAGCATGTGTCTTCAGGAGAAACAAAACTGGCGTCCTACGGGTCTGAGTGTGGAATATCAGATCCATCAATGGCGCAGGTAGGTTAGAAAATACAAAAAGGGGAAAACTGATAAGTTGATGTTATGGTATGGATTATTGAAGTTCGCTGGCAGGAGCAGGACTTCTGGTCACGCGAATACAGGGTCGTAAATATTAAACCACATAGGAGTAATGCAGGAGTAGGTTTAATACTAAATAAGAAAATAGGAATGTAGATAATCTACAAAAAATGATTCAAATGGCTCTGAGCACTATGGGACTTAACATCTATGGTCATCAGTCCCCTAGAACTTAGAACTACTTAAACCTAACTAACCTAAGGACATCACACAACACCTAGCCATCCCGAGGCAGAGAAAATCCCTGACCCCGCCGGGAATCGAACCCGGGAACGCTACCGCACGACCACGAGATGCGGGCTGGTAATCTACAATGGACAGATTAACGCATTATTGTAGCCAAGACAGACACGAAGCCAACACACATAACAGTAGTCAAAGTTTATATTCCAATTATCTTCGCAGATGAAGAGATTGAAGAAGTGTGTGCTGAGATAAAAGAAATTATTCAGATAGTTAATGGAGACGAAAATTTGTGGTGATCGACTGGAATTCGATAGTAGGAAAAGGAAGAAAAGGAAAAGTAGTAGGTGAATATAGACTGGGGAAAGAAGTGAAAGAGTAAGCAGCCTGGTAGAATTTTGCACGGAGCATAATTTAATCATCGCCAACACTTGGTTTAAGAATCGCGGAAGGACGCTGTACTTCTGGAAGAGATCTGGAGACACCGGGTGGTGTCAGAATGATTATACACTGAAGAGCCGAAAAAACTGGTACTCCAGCCGAATATCGTGTCACGGGCTCTACTAATGTCTGACTTACGGCTGAAGGAGTTGACATTATGAATCCTGCACGGCTGTCCATAGATCCGTGAGAGTACGAGGAGGGGAGATCTCTTCTGAACAGCACGTTGCAAGGCATCCCAGATATGCTCAATAACGTTCATGTCTAGGGAGTCTGGTGGCCAGCAGAAGTGTTTAAACTCAGAAAGAGTGCTCCTGGAGCCACTCTGTAACAATTCTGGACGTTTAGGGTGTCGCATTGTCTTGCTGGAACTGCCCAAGTCCGTCGGAATGCACAATAGACGTGTATGGATCTAGGTGATCAGACAGGATGCTTACATGTCACCTGTCAGTCGTATCTAGACGTATCACGGGTCCAACTGCACCCGCCCCACAGCATTACGGAACCCCCGCCAGCTTGAACAGTCCCCTGCTGGCATGCAGGGTCGAGGGATTCATGAGGTTGTCTCCATACCCGTACACGTCCATTCGCTCGATATAATTTGAAACGGAACTCGTCCGACCAGGCAACATGTTTTCAGTCATCAACAGTTCAACGTCTGTGTTGACGTGCCCAGGCGATGCGTAAAGCTTTGTGTCGTGCAGTCATCAAGGGTACAAGAGTGGGCCTTCGGCTCCGAAAGCCCGTATCGACGATGTTTCGTTGAATGGTTCGCACGCTGACACTTGTTGATGGCCCAGTATCGAAATCTGCAGCAACTTGCGGAAGAGTTGCACTTCTGTCACGTTAAGCAATTCTCTTCAGTCGTCGTTGGTCCTGTTCTTGCAGGGTCTTTTTCCGGATTCCTGATATTCACGATACATTCGTGAAATGGTCGTACGGGAAAATCCCCTCTTCATTGCTACCTCAGACATGCTGTGTCCCATTACTCGTCCGCCGACTGTAACACAATGTTCAAACTCACTTAAATCTTGATAATCTGCCATTGTAGCAGCAGTAACCTTTCTAACAACTGCGTCAGACACTTTTATACTGGCGTTTTCGACCGCAGCACCGTATTCTGCCTGTTTACATATCTGTGTTTTAATACGCGTCCCTATAACAGTTCCTTTAGCCCTTCAGTGTGTAATGGCAAGACAGACAATTCGGTACGGTATTTTAAATTGTAAGACATTTCCAGGGGCACATATGGATTCGGGCCACATTTTATTGGTTATGAATTTAGATTAAAACTAAAGAAATTGGAAAAAGGGAAGAAATTAAGGATATGGGATCTGTGTAAGTTAAAAGAACCAGATATTTTCAGAGCGAGCATTGGGCAGCAATTGACTAAAAAAGGGAAAAGGAATACGGTAGAAGACGGATGGCTAGTTTGAGAGATGAAATAGTGAAGATAGCAGAGGATCAAATACGTAAAAAGATACGGCCTAGTAGAAGTCCTTGGATATCACTATACCTACCGAATTTATTTGATGAAAGGAGGTAATATTAAAATACAGCAAATGAAGCAGGCGAAAGGGATTACAAACTTCTAGACATGAGACTGGCGAAGTGCAAAATGGCTAAGCACGAATGGCTAGAGGACAAGTGTGAGGATTGAGAAGGAAGTTTCACTACTAGATAGATCCGGCGTACATGATAATTAGAGTCCTTTGGGGAAAACTGAAGCAGCTGTATGATTATAAAGACCACAGATGGAAAACTAGTACTAAGCAAAGAAGGGCAAGGTGGAAGGAGTATGTAAAGGGTCTATAAAAGTGAGATAAACTTAAAGGCAATATTACAGAAAGGGAAGAGGACACAGATGGAGATGGGAGATAATAATTTGACAGAGCGCTGAGAGACCTACGTGAAAAAACAAGGCCTCTGGAGTAGACGACATTGTCAGACGTACTGATATCCTTGGGAGTGCCAACGATGACAACACTCGTACATCTGGTGTACACGATGTGTGTGTGTGTGTGTGTGTGTGTGTGTGTGTGTGTGTGTGTGTGTGTGTGTGTGAGAGAGAGAGAGAGAGAGAGAGAGAGAGAGAGAGAGAGAGAGAGAGAGAGAGAGAGAGAGAGACACGAAACACCCTCATACTGCAAGAATGTAATAATTCAATTCCAAAGAAAGCAGGTACCAACAGGTGTGAATATTACCGAACTATCAGTTTAATAAGTCATGGTTGCAAAATAATAACACGAATTCTTTGCAGAAGACTGGAATAACCGGCAGAAACCAACCTCATGGAAGATCCGTTTGGATTCTGGAGAAATACAGGAACGCGCGAGGCAATACTGACCCTACGACTTCTCTTAGAGGATAGCTAACGGAACATCAAACTTACGTTTACAGCATTTGTACTCTTAAAGAAAGATTTTGACTATGTTGAGTGGAATACTCTTTGAAATTCTTAAGGTAGGAGTAAAACACGTGTAGCCAAAGGATATTTTCAACTTGTACAGAAACCAGATGGCAGTTGTGAATCGAGGGGCATGAAATGGAAGTTGTGGTTGAGAAGGGAGTAAGTAAGGGTCGTAACCTATTCCGATGTCATTCAATCTGTAAATTCAGCAGGCGCTAAAGGAAACGAAACAAAAACTTGGAGTAGGAATTAAAGTTCAGGGAGAAGAATAAGAACTTTCACGTTTGCCGATGACATTGTAACTGCCAGAGACGGCAAATACTTGTAAGAGCAGTTGAACGGAATGGATAGTGTCTTGAAAGGAGGACTGAAGATGATCAACAGAAGCTGAAAGAGAATAATGGAAGTAGTCTATTTAAATCAAGTTATGGTATGGGAATTAAATTAGGAAACGAGACACAAAAAGGAGATGAGTTTTGCTACTTGTTTATGACCGATACAGAGAAAATATAAAATGCAGACTGGCAATGCCAAGAAAGGCGTTTCTAAAGACGATAAATTTATTAAAATCTAATGTAGATTTAAGTGTTGAAGTCTTTTGAAAGTATCTGTCTGGAGTGTAGCCATGCATGGAAGTGAAACACAGTCGATAAACAGTTCAGACAAATAGAGTGCAGAGGTTTTTGAAATGTGGCGCTACAAAGTAACGTTGAAGATTAGATGGGCAGATCGTGAAACTAATGAGGAGGCACTGATTAGAATTGGGAAGACAAACTTAGTGCACAACTTGACCAAAAGATGGGATTGGTTGATACGACACATTCTGTGACATCAAGGGATTACGAGTTTAGTATTGGAGGGAGGTGTGAGGGTAAAAATTGTAGAGGGAAACCAAGAGATGAATACAGTATAGAGATTCAGAAGGATATAGGTTACAGTAGATATTCGGATTTCGAGAGGGTTGCACAAGATAGAGTAGCTTGGAGAGCTGCATGAAATCAATCTTCGGACTGAAGACAACAACAGTATGTCTGTTCCTCCAGGTACCGACGGAACATTCCATGAAGATTATAGATCAACATCCTCTGACTCGATAAATTCACGAATACCATAGACACCATAATACACAAGAATGGTGGTTGTTTTCCTTTTTTTCCGTCATCAGTTCCCTAATTTCAATTTCCTGCCGTTTGTTGAGGATCTCCACCTACAAAGTCTTTTCTTTTGTGCTTTTAAGTCTCCATAGCATGAATGATCTCCACAGTTCTCGTATTCATTCAAATATGTGTAGGTTTATTCTACTTAGACCTCTCTTATCCTTTACAGTAATATCATCGAAGACTTCATGCCCAGGGCATCATATCTCAAATTTTTATTCAAATAATCTATAGATTTCTCTGTCTATCAAAATTTCAGCGTACATTCTTTGGAGGCAACAGACAATTGCACATAAATAGCCTTAAAGTATAACGTCAACGTACTACACAATGAAATAAAGATGAGCCTTATTGCAAAAAATGGCTCTAAGCACTATGGGACTTAACGTCTGAGGTTATCAGTCCCCTAGACTTACAACTACTTAAACTTAACTAACCTAAGGACATTACACACATCCATGCCCGAGGTAGGATTCGAACCTGCGACCGTAGCAGCAGCCGGTTCCGGACTGAAGTGCCTAGAACCGCTCGGCCACAATGGCCGGCGCAAGACATTCCCACGGAACCCGTGACATAATGCGGTATGACACACGCCCTCCAATTCAGCGTTTTCCCTCCGAATCAGTGTTTGTACTGTTGTCAAAGTAAGCACATGCGGTAAGTTAAACAGAAAAAAAGTAATCGGTGCAGACGTGCTCTTAATGAATAAGATAGGCCTAATCAAAGCGAGGAAATTTAACAGGAAATTGTGTGTCCATCCATTTCTAGAAGGAAGAATAGCTAAGTATTATTGTCATACACTGCACAACGATATGAATGTCGAGGGGATCCTTCGTACTTTCTTTCCATAATTCAGCGATTTACACAGGGATCGAAGTGCCAATGTGCGATGATCTTTTATTCCAGCAAATGAGAAGCTTGCTTTCTCTTTAAGGTAAGAACCGTTTATACTCACGTCCATATCAAACATTTATTTCGTTGGAAAGTACACATACTCTTATTATCCAAATTATTCGAATTTTTTTTCGTGAAGACGTGCATGAAGCAGATACATTGGCTGTCAGTTGGTAATGATGTTGACTTCCCGTGTCAATCACTGTGCACCCTTGAGGGTGAACTGACCTGAAGGTAGTGAGAAATTTCGATGTTGCACATGACGTGGTTTTCAATATGCTTCAGACGGCAATTGCAGCTGAGCAGTGTGAGGTACATGATGTAGAGCTAACAGCTACGGCGACAGCTTGGTTTCTTCCCTTCTTAAGACATTCAAAATTTCCGCCTTTGCGTCTAACTTTACAAGTTCACGTGTAGTTCAGGTATTAAAGAGAAGATGAACAATGTATCTTCATCTTTCTGTTCATTCGATGTTTGACGTCTGTAGAATTTAGATTTAAGAGTTTGTTAGGTCATCTGTTTCTGAAGTCTGCTTTCTACACTACTGGCCATTAAAATTGCTACAATACGAAGATGACGTGCTACAGACGCGAAATTTAACCGACACGAAGAAGATGCTGTGATATGCAAATGATTAGCTTTCCAGAGCTTTGACACAAAGTTGGCGCCGGTGGCGACACCTACAACGTGCTGCCATGGGGAAAGTTTTCAACCGATTTCTCATACACAAACAGCAGTTGACCGGCGTTGCCTGGTGAAACGTTGTTGTGATGCCTCGTGTAAGGAGGAGAAATGCGTACCATCACGTTTCCGACTTTGTTAAAGGTCGGATTGTAGCCTATCACGATTGCGGTTTATCGTATCGGGACATTGCTGCTCGCGTTGGTCGAGATCCAATGACTGATATGGAATCGGTGGGTTCAGGATGGTAATACGGAACGCCGTGCTGGATCCCAACGGCCTCGTATCACTAGCAGTCGAGATGACAGGCCTCTTATCAGCATGGCTGTAACAGATCGTGCAGCCACGTCTCGATTCCTGAGTCAACAGATGGGGACGTTTGCAAGACGACAACCATCTGCACGAACGTTTGCAGCAACATGGACTATCAGCTCGGAGACCATGGCTGCGGTTACCCTTAACGCTGCATCACAGACAGGACCGCCTGCGATGGTATACTCAACGACGAACGTGGGTGCCCGAATGGCAAAACGTCATTTCTTCGGATGAATCGAGATTCTGTTTACAGCGTCATGATGGTCGCATCCGTGTTTGGCGACATCGCGGTGAACGCACATTGGAAGCGTTTATTCGTCATCGCCATACTGGCGTATCACCCGTCGTGATGGTATGGGGTGCCATTGGTTACACGTCTCGGTCACCTCTTGTTCGCATTGACGGAACTTCGAACAGTGGACGTTACATTTCAGATGTGTTACGACCCGTGGCTCTACCCTTCATTCGATCCTTGCGAAACCCTACATTTCAGCAGGATAATGCACGACCGCATGTTGCAGGTCCTGTACGGGCCTTTCTGGATACAGAAAATGTTGGACTGCTGCCCTGGCCAGCACATTCTCAAGATCTCTCACCAATTCAAAACGTCTGGTCAATGGTGGCCGAGCAACTGGCTCGTCACAATACGCCAGTTACTACTCTTGATGAACTGTGGTATCGTGTTGAAGCTGCATGAGCAGCTGTACCTTTACGCACCATCCAAGCTCTGTTTGACTCAATGTCCAGGCGTATCAAGGCCGTTATTACGGCCAGAGGTGGTTGTTCTGGGTATTGATTTCTCAGGATCTAGGCACCCAAACTGCGTTAAAATGTAATCTAGTATAATATATCTGTCCAATGAATACCCGTTTATCATCTGCATTTCTTCTTGGTGTAGCAATGTTAATGGCCAGTATTGATCATTTCTTCTTTTTAATTCGGGTAGTACCCACATACTCTTCAGGTCCTGTGGCATGTGATGCGCGTGCTTAGGATCATCTTCATTCTCATCTTCAGTAGTCAGATGCAATTTATGTGGCGTATCAAAAAGAAGTAAATTCTCAAGGAAAATTCTTTTCTCCCACAAGCTGCAGAAGCAGACTGTTCTTTCTTCCTTTTTGCCGTTTCTTTGGCGTGAGTATCCCTTAAGCTGTTCTATGTGAAAAACGGATGCTGAAAAGAAAATTGAAACGTTATGAAGTATCTGTAAGCACTATATTAAGAGAATTTTTTGTAATGATAAGCTTGGAAAAGCAAAGGAAATACTTGTTGAATTGTAGCTGGTATTTGTCGTTTTCAGGTACGGATATCTTACAGCAGGAAATAAGATGACGGATCTTCATTTACAATATCGATCTGGCCTATCAACTGTATCTGGTGTAATACGACAAGTGTGTCAGACTATATGGCAGTGCTTGAGACCTGTCTACTTCCCACTTCTCACAGTAAGTATACTTCTGGAATCTGCCACAACCTATGAAAGGATAGCCAATCACCACAGCTTTGTGGCGGCTATATAGGGTGAGCAAATGTGCCCTTCAAGCCAGCTAACAATGGGTCTCTTTATTGCAACTGCAAAAACGTTCTTTGTATTATTGCTAGCTACGTGAGATTTCCACTACAGTGTCATGTTCATTGACGTTGTACCTTCTGGAAGATCGTCAGACAACAGTGTTGAATTCATTGCTTTACATAAATTTAATTAACGATGTAATTTAATTTCCTCAAGGCAGCCAGTTCTAGCAGAGCTATGATTACTTTTATTTTGTAATGGTTGGTCAGAAGGCAATTTTTAATCAGAGTTTCCAGCTATAGTCATTGAAGGGCTATAAAATATTTTCCAGGAACCTGAGACATCCTTGGTAACAGGCGAAGAATTTTTCACGTACCTTTGAATGTATCTTGACAAGATACTATAAAAACAAGTTATGTGTTGGACAGTCTCTACGTATTAAACACATGTCCCGACTAACTAACTAACTAACTGACTGACTGACTGACTGACTGACTGACTGACTGACTGACTGACTCACTCACGCACTCATCATCGTCGAGCCTAAACCACCAGGGATAGAAACTAGAAATTTTCAGAGGCTGTTGATCTTATACTGTAGGCGTCGTTTGAGATATTGTTCCAAATTCCACCCTTAATAGAGTTAAACAGGGGATGAAAGGATTTTTGAACATATCTCGCTACCAAGGCAATTTTGAAGTTAACCTAGGAAAATTGGTATTTGATTTCTCGATCAGAAATAAGGAAATACTTGTTTCAGCATTTTTGGAAATTCAGCTACTAAGGGGGTAAAGCAGTTGGTGAAAGTTTGTTTGAAAACGAATCATTATTAAGGAACTACTGAAGCATTTTCAGAGCTACGTCTATGAAAACTGATATTTGACTTCCTGGTTAGAAATAAAACATACGTGTTTTCAGTGTTTTAGGAAATTGAATCCCTAAGGGGGTGAAATATGGGATGAAAATTTTTAAAAATATATTTATCTATATTAAAAAAATTAAAGCCATGAAAACAGGTATTTCACTTCTCGGTTAGAGGATGAAAGTTTCTATGGAAATATCACCATAAGAACCAAAAGGCGTGATTAACAAAACCTTGGGCTCTAGCAGCCGCTATAGATTTATGGTCAGAAGTACATTCGGAAAAGGGTATACTTCTATGACCTTAATTAGCGTGAAAAGTCTAGAAGGTGTTGAAATTTGTAAACATAATAAATGTATTAAAGGAAACCAAAAACATATGTGGAGACCGTAGAGTCTATGCGAGTGAAGCAGCGGGAGCTAAGCCAGTTGTAGGTGGTAGAGATGGATACAGATTTAGACTACTTTATGAGCACAGAGGGACAACTACTATGGCAGTTTGAAAATGTCACCTTGCTCAGAATACCATTTAAGTGAACACCCGCCCGGGTAGCTGCACTTGTTAATGCGACTGTTTCCAGGACGGGGAGGTGAGGCGTCCCTGGATCGAATATGCCTAGTGGATTAGCGACGATGTGGTTTTTAGGCGGTTTCCCACGTCCCACCAGGAGAATACCAGGCTAGTTCCCATGTTTCTGCGCAAAATTTTAAAAAATTCTCTCGACCTGTGCACAGAATTTACTCTACCCTATACTCAGACAGGGTATGTTGGTTCTGTCATGGAGGGGGGGGGGGGGGGAGCAGGAGACTGACATTAGCAGTTGGTCTCCTTAAACACTTACCAGAATCATTCAAGTGACGTATATTTTGTATGCTTAATTGTTTAATATAAGTGGCAATGCGGTATATGTCCGGTTTGTTCATCATTACCAGGACACCATAAGTCGTCTTCTCTGCAGAACTTTTGCCTCCCAAGTCCGGTGAAAACTTAGAAATGACTGCCTGCCATGCTTCAATCTTCTCCATTTTATTTGAATACTAGCTGAGTACTCGGCGTTGCCCTGGCATGTATTTATTCCATTCTTTTATTAGTCCAGCTCCTCCTCACCCCCCCCCCCCCCCCCCTCCCTCTCTCTTCCTCCCTCCGGTGTGTCAATCTCTTCCTTTTTCCTTTCACAGTCAATCTTCTCCTATCCCCTTCTCTCTCCACGTTATTACCCCTATCTCAATATGAGGCTTCTGGTTCTTAGCCCACAGTATTTCTAGTATGTATACAAAGTTTGGATGAAATCGATCCAGGGATTTAGGAGGAGCCTTTTACCCGTGGCTGTGCTCGCGTACGCACAGTCACATATCATTCGCATATATTTAACATAGTTCACACATATCTGAACACACATTTCACTTGTATGTATAGCAAATTTCACTCTGCAGTTTCGTTTTCACTGATCTCATTGCTTATGATATATTTCCTGAACTGTGTGTCGTACAATGACATAATTTTGTAGGTACATTCAGCAGTATATGTGGATACTGTCTACGAAACTTGCTGCCAATAGTTAGTAGCAAAGATGTAATAAACTGAAAAGTCATGCATCATGCAGCAATTTTACTGCGTGAACATCAATAATGTGGTAAGGGATAAACTTTATTCCTTTCATCATTTTGTAGGCGCGGATCCGTGCAGGTATGAAATTGAGTAGAGTTTGTTGCAAGTCACTAAGAGTTCTCATTCTCAAATACTGAATTATTCGCGCGTAGTTGGCTGCACTTACTTTTCACCTCCGACCTCTTTGATAGGTAGATGGTTCTCCCGCCCAAAGCGATTCTTTCCAGACGGTGATTTGTGTACCAAGTTTTGTTGAAATCTGTCCAGTAGCTTAGGAGGAGATGTGGTAGATACGTATGTACATACATACATTTTTATAATATGGATTTTTCACACTCGATGTTACGTTATCGACAGATGTTTCTCAACTTCAGATGAAATCCTCTTCGTTAACTTCCACTTCTAGCCAATAGTGTCACCTACACGGCGGTACCACAACCCACGACAAAAATCGCGAAACTCTGTGGCAGAAAAAATGCATAAAGTTGAGTCAAGTTACTACACGCCAGACGATTGGAGCGCTAACATTGCTGCAACTGTCAAAATTTTGACACGTAATGCAATGCTAGCGCTCGAAGCGCCTGATGTGTGATAACATAATAGAATGAAACAGAGTTTACTATTTTTAATGGTGTTACTTTTTTCTTCCATATTTTCCAATCACTAAATGTAGCGGTGACTTTGCCAATACGGTAAGGAAAATATAGTTAAAGTAATATCCCATCTCCTCGTAAATGTTTACATACAGCAATGAAATCTAAGGTCAATGTAATATATTCGGTTAACAGTAGCGGAGTTGTAATCGTGTCATCTAAAATGGTATAAGACAGAAAATTAATGGTGGCTTGATGTGTTTAAGTTCAAAAGGAACTGATCAATATTACATACACGTGCTTCGCACGTTCTTTCTGTATTCTGATGCACTCCGCTGATTGTACAGTGTGTTTGAAAAAGAACTCCCTAGTTTTAATGTATCCTAGAATATGTGTTCTATTCATCAACTCTCCAGGTTTGGCTCCAGTACAGTTTGCAGGTCTGCTTGACCTTGAGACAACACCAGTGCAGTTTTTTTTCTCTGTTTCCTCAGTTCACTCCAGGCATGCGTACAGTGCAGAGCAACTCTGCAACAATGTGTACTCCACAACAGAAAGCGCATTGTATTATTTGACTTCTGTAAACTGAGCCAGTGCAACGTAATTTTAGACGCCAGTATGGTGGTGAACCACTTACAGCGAAAACTATCCGTCATTGGCTAAAGTCTTTTAAGGAAACCGGTAGTGTTTTAAAAGCAAAATCACTAGGCAGACGGAGAACTTCTGAAGATGTTGTTGAACAGATACGTGTTTCATGTGTTTGGAGCATGAAGAAGTCATTGGCCAGACGTAGTCTACAACTAGAAGTTTTTTGGACAACGTGGTTGTGGAGATGAAGCAGTGATTAGCATGATTAATCAATTATTCAAAAACCGTTAATCTTATTTATTATATTATACCGCCAATCGGTTTCAACTCGACGTAGGGGTCATATTCTGTGCGTTTACACCGTGAAATTATAGATATCCGTCAGAAAGACTCCATTATACAACAGCTAAAATTATATAAATTTAAAATATGTTAACCATTGGTCGACTGCTGGTGGTGTCACTCCTGTCTACATAACGGTAGGAAACTGAGAGAGACTAACCCTTCGTATGGGCATAAATAGCGTGCGGAAATCACGTGAATAGGCGGCAACACCCCTAGCAGCGACCAACGGCATTATAGTTTATTATATGTAATTAGTAGTCACCTTGGTTTAACATAAATTTAAGTGACAGTAAATAACAGAAAACGGAACCATACCATTTAAAAAGAGTTACAATTATAGTGTTAATTATACAATAACAACAGATGTTCTGTAGTCAACTCGTAAAATTCGTAAAAGTATATTACATGATGTGTATGATGTTGTGCGTAAGACTTACGAGGTGCATTCAAGTTCTAAGGCCTCCGATTTTTTTTCTAATTAACTACTCACCCGAAATCGATGAAACTAGCGTTACTTCTCGACGTAATCGCCCTACAGACGTACACATTTTTCACAACGCTGACACCATGATTCCATGGCAGCGGCGAAGGCTTCTTTAGGAGTCTGTTTTGACCACTGGAAAATCACTGAGGCAATAGCAGCACGGCTGGTGAATGTGCGGCCACGGAGAGTGTCTTTCATCGTTGGAAAAAGCCAAAAGTCACTAGGAGCCAGGTCAGGTGAGTAGGAAGCATGAGGAATCACTTCAAAGTTGTTATCACGAAGAAACTGTTGCCTAACGTTAGCTCAATGTGCGGGTGCGTTGTCTTGGTGAAACAGCACACGCGCAGCCCTTCCCGGACGTTTTTGTTGCAGTGCAGGAAGGAATTTGTTCTTCAAAACATTTTCGTAGGATGCACCTGTTACCGTAGTGCCCTTTGGAACGCAATGGGTAAGGATTACGCCCTCGCTGTCCCAGAACATGGACACCATTTTTTCAGCACTGGCGGTTACCTGAAATTTTTTTGGTGGCGGTGAATCTGTGTACTTCCATTGAGCTGACTGGCGCTTTGCTTCTGGATTGAAAAAGGGCATCCACGTCTCATCCATTGTCACAACCGACGAAAAGAAAGTCCCATTCGTGCTGTCGTTGCACGTCAACATTGCTTGGCAACATGCCACACGGGCAGCCGTGTGGTCGTCCGTCAGCATTCGTAGCACCCACCTGGATGACACTTTTCGCATTTTCAGGTCGTCATGCAGGATTGTGTGCACAGAACCCACAGAAATGCCAACTCTGGAGGCGATCTGTTCAACAGTCATTCGACGATAACCCAAAACAATTCTCTCCACTTTCTCGATCATGTCGTCAGATCGGCTTGTGCGAGCCCGAGGTTGTTTCAGTTTGTTGTCACATGATGTTCTGCCTTCATTAAACTGTCGCACCCACGAACGCACTTTCGACACATCCATAACTCCATCACCACATGTCTCCTTCAACTGTCGATGAATTTCAATTGGTTTCACACTACGCAAATTCAGAAAACGAATGATTGCATGTTGTTTAAGTAAGGAAAACGTCGCCATTTTAAGTATTTTAAACAGTTCTCATTCTCGCCGCTGGCGGTAAAATTCCATCTGCCGTACGGTGCTACCATCTCTGGGACGTATTGACAATGAACGCGGCCTCATTTTAAAACAATGCGCATGTTTCTATCTCTTTCCAGTCCGGAGAAAAAAAATCGGAGGCCTTAGAACTTGAATGCACCTTGTAAATTGCGCGCCTACAAATTGCAACTGTTACACAGGCAGGGCTGGCCCAATACCTTGGCCGCCATGAAGGCCAGGCTTAACCCCACTGGAAATTTTCTTTTGGGGTCACATAAAAAAATGTTGTGTACAGTTAAAAGATCAGACACAACAATCATTTACGGGAAAGAATTGTCGCGGCGCCTGGGACAGTTAAACGTGAAATGTTTGTGAATACATGGCGAGAAGTGGAATATCTTCTCGACGTGTGCAGGGCAACAAATGGATTCCACGTTGAAGTCTACTAACATTAAACAAAACTTGAAGGAATTTTCTTTCATGATATGTACTCATTGATGTAATTTGTCACTAATTTCTCCATTAAATTTATACTTAAAACACCACGTACTTGTTTTCACAAGTTTCTTTGCGGACTTCACTCATTTTAATATGCTCAGCACTAGGCACGTATTTTGCAGTCTTGGAGATATTTTTATTGCTGCTACAATTTACAGCGGCGCAATTAACTACGAAATACGACCTTATTTGCATTATGAACTTGCTTTTACGACCCATATATGCAGTTAACAATAGTTTTACAGTGTGTGTATATGCCAGCTGCTTGGTAACGCTGCAGTAGCAGTTGCAAACTAACTGCGTGTGTTTTGTGACTGTGTCATAGATTGTAACCATAATACAAAAAACAAGCAGCAACGATCCCAATATGTGAAGTTTTGACTGTTCATGTGCGGCTTTACCCTTTGCTTGGCCTACCCAGCAGCGCCACAAAGTGGCGTATTGTGAGGGCCGGTATTGAACGCGAAGTTCCGCCAGCAGTGACAGTGTCTTCGCCACCACCTGCCTGTCGCGGCCGCCAGAGCATTGGTTGTTAATTGGCTAACGTTCATCTCATCTTAATAAAGGCAGGTCTGTAGCAGCACCGCTCGGTGATTTGGCCTGTAAGAAGCTCTGCTGACAGAAGCGACTTCACTCGCCTGTTGATCGAAGCCTTTAAATACAGACTGCCCACAGCTGTCAGTTTGGAACGTAAAGTCCGTACGGATTTATGAATGGATAATCGGTTAGGTAAATGAAATACAGAAACCAGGTTTGCGTGCGATAAATCTACATTGTGGCGACAGACTGATCAATAGCGTCGTCAGAGGTATAGACATGATGATCTGAAGCCAGTAAGTGTCACTGAGAGTTATTGAATATACGAATTATGAATTGAATGATAGTGAGTTACCGCGTAACATTGGTATAGATGAGTTGCTTAATTAAAAAAAAAAGTTATGCTGTCGTTTCTTCCCTTCCCATGGAGTTCATATTCACTCACGGGTACTTCATCTTCGGAAATTCTGGAATTTCGATTATATGCTTGCTTAGGCGCAGGTTAGCTCAGTGATACGTCTTTATTACAACGATCCTCGATGTTTTTCAGCATGTAAAGCGCTGCTTGCTAATGAACCTACTTAACTACGAATTTGTCTTTGCATCCATAGCAGCAATAGCAAATGCAGAAAAACGGACCAAATAGGGATAAAAGTTACGTAGTGCCCCCACTCCCTTGCATTTTTTGCGGTTTCTTTACTATGTATGTACATAACATGCATCAAAATACTCGTCAGAAGCTTATTCAATATCTATGTGACTTGAATTTATCTTTTAATTTTAGTTCTAATGTCACAAAGTGCGTTAAAAAATCCCAGTAAGGGGAATTTTGACGCCAGTTGCTCATGTGGCCTTTGTGCAGGAAATGCTCCAAGAACTGATGGAGTGCCAGACAAGTTGAAAGGTGACTTTCACCGCTTTTTGAGTGTCTGTAATAATTTACAGTCAGATATTAATCCAAATATGAATACATCAGCGATCTCGGATAAATGAGGCACATCTATGGACACAATAATATTTCAATACCTTTAAAACTTCAGAAGTTAATATTTCACAGTGAATAAACATTAACACAATGAACAGTATAACCGTGATGTGCATCATCCTCACCTTCGATCAGATCCCATTCAATTACGTGATAAAGCCCCTCAACACAGACGACCACAAAAAACGACAAAAAATGAAAACTCGCGGTTTAGAAACGTTCCTACTCCCTGTAGACACATTCATATTATCTACAAGAATCAGATGGTTCACCCATCCGTCACACCTAGCTCACTGATGTTTTACAAACGCTGTAACACCACGCAAAGATAACGAAGACTTGAGGCAGCACATCTCTCCTCCATCATTCTTTATAGCCAATACTGGCGTTCCTTCCTGGACCGTTCTAACGAGCAGACACTTTACTTGGGCCCCCAAATATTCATTACCAAGCAAGTTCTATTTACACGGGTTGTAAACGTTTGTCAATATTCAACTAACACAAGTTTTATACTAGAGTAAGTGAATTATTATCTGCAATTTAGTTATAATTTTGTTTATTTTGGTAGTACTGTCTTTTTACGTTGATGAAGCATGCTTTGTTGCTATATCTTTGCAATTTTCAAGCTGCTAGGCTAGTTTCGTTATCGCTGCCCTGCTGTTAATCATGGCTGCTCCGCTATCCATTTGCACCAAAGAACCGAAATTCATTGAAGACTTTCGGTACAATACGGGAACAGTGTTTTACCACAATGGAGTGTCTACGAATGGATTGAAAAATTCCGAAATCGTCGCACAAGTGTTACGCACGATTTACCGCCAAAAATGAAGAAACCATTGAGAGTTCACGTGAAATGATCCTCTTAGACAGACGATTAACTATTGACCAAGTGGCACATGGTCTGCAAATTAGTCACGGTTCTGCCTACAAAATCATCAACAACAGACTTGGGTTTCATATAGTTTGTGCAAGGTAGGTCCCAAAACAACTCACACAGTTGCATAAACAAACGCTTGGACATTTGCTAAAAAAAAAATAATTTTGGATAGCTATGGTAACGAAGGGGACAACTTCTTAGACAGGATCATTACTGGTGACGAAACATGGATCCGTCATTACGAGCCGGAGAGTAAACGGCAGAGTATGGAATGGAAACATCCAAATTCGCTGTGGAAAAAAAAAGTTCAATACCCAACCATCCGCAGGATAACTGATGCTTACGGTTTTTTGGGCCGCACAAGGTCCAGTACTGGAACATTATGGGGAAAGGGGTACAACAATAAACAGTGTACGTTACAGTGAGATGCTTACTCCCAGGCTAAAGTCTGCAATTCGAAGCAAACGCCGAGGACTACTGTCAAAAGGTGTGGTTGCACAACAATGACCATCCGCGTACTGCTTTCCACACTGCTGAAACGCTCCAGAATCTTGGTACACAGGGCACATATCGTTTCTGACGCTGAGACTTTGCCAGCTGAGCTGTCCCATCTTGAAGTTACATTTCGTCAAAATGGTTACAGTGATAGACAGATTGAACGTGCGTTGCGCTATCGACCAACTGTACATCAGGTGATTGATGATATTTCTGAGTCAACACCTAAGTCTACAGCCTTCTTGCCTTACGTAGGAAACACGTCCAATAAGATCCGTCGTATTTTACGGAAATACGATGTGAAATGTGTTTTCCGACCTCCATCTAAAATTAGAGCACTTTTGAGTTCCGTTAAGGATGATCTTGGACTGCGTAAGGCGGGTGTATATCGTGTCCCTTGTAGCTGCGGCATGGCATGTATTGGTCAAACTATCAGGACCGTGGAGGACAGATGTACTGAGCATAAACGGCACACACGATTACAGCAGCCAAATAGATCTGCTATTGCCGAACATTGCTTGGATACTGGTCACTCCATGTTATATAATAACACCGAGATATTGGCATGCACGTCCAGCTATTGGGACAGTGTGATTCGGGAGGCAGTTGAGATTAAATTAGCGAGCAACCTTGTTAACAGGGATGGAGGTTTCTGTTTAAACTCTGTTTGGAATCCGGCTCTCTCCCTTGTCAAGAAACAGAGGGACAGACTCAATGCTACCTCACCTGCGAATTCATAGTCTCACTATCGATAGCTCTGACTTTGGTCATCTTTGGTGGCACTAGTGTTCAGTGTGTGTGTGTTATCTTTCCTGCTTGGGTCCGAGAACCGAGGTATTAAATTTGCATGTACGTCGCCTGTCCGTTGCAGTTTGCCTTGAAAATGGCGGGGTGTTCTCCCGCCGAAATATCGGCGGTCGCTGAAAGTGTTACCTGGCTGAATTCACGGAAGTTATTTGAAAGTTGTGTTGAAGCTGCATGGGCAGCTGTACCTGTACACGCCATCCAAGCTCTGTTTGACCCAATGCCCAGGCGTATGAAGACCGTTATTACGGCCACATGTGGTTGTTCTGGGTACTGATTTCTCAGGATCTATGCACCCAAATTGCGTGAAAGTGTAATCATATGTCATTTCTAGTATAATATATTTGTCCAATGAGTACCCATTTATCATCTGCATTTCTTCTTGGTGTAGCAATTTTAATGGCCAGTTGTGTATTTACGTCACTGAGACTCAAAAAATCTACGGTCCCCTCAAATTTAAGTAAGCAAACCGAAATATGTATAGAAAAAAATTTTATTTATTGTTCGGACACCTTCACATCTGCTCATCTTTCGACATACCCCTAAGCTTGCTCAATGCCTTCTCTACCCACGTCTACCTGTCCTGACCCTTCACCCACGAGTAAGGGTCCGCAGCTCGTGGTCGTGCGGTAGCATTCTCGCTTCCCACGCCCGGGTTCGATTCCCGGCGGGGTCAGTGATTTTTCTCTGCCTCGTGATGACTGGGTGTTGTGTGATGTCCTTAGGTTAGTTAGGTTCAAGTAGTTCTAAGTTCTAAGGGACTGATGACCTTAGCTGTTAAGTCCCATAGTGCTCAGAGCCATTTGAGCCCACGAGTAAATCCCCCATGCTAACGTCTACCTGTGCATGCAGGAGCGCTCTTACGCGCTTCATATCTGTCTTACAAGGGAACCTCCCCATCGCACCCCCCTCAGATTTAGTTATAAATTGACACAGTGGATAGGCCTTGAAAAACTGAACACAGATCAATCGAGAAAACAGGAAGATGTTGTGTGGAACTATGAAAAAATAAGCAAAATACACAAACTGAGTAGTCCAAGTGTAACATATGCAACATCAAGGAGTTTGTAAGCTGAAGAGCGCCGTGGTCCCGTGGATAGAGTATCTGCGAAACGAGAGGTCCTTGGTTCGAGTCCTCCCTCGAATAAAAATTTTACTTATTTTATTTTTGCAAAGTTACGATCTGACCGTTCATTCATTGACGTCTCTGTTCACTGTAATAAGTTTAGTGTCTGTGTTTTGCGACCGCACCGCAAAACCGTGCGATTAGTAGACGAAAGGACGTGCCTCTCGAATAGGAACCGAAAACATTTGATCGCAAATTCATAGGTCAACCGATTCCTCCACAGGGTCTGAAATATTCTATACGACACTGGTGACGGCATATGCGTCACATTACAGGAATATGTTGTCGACCCACCTAACTTGCACACTTGGCGAATGGGTAAAAAGATTCTTCTAACTTGCCCGATTTAGGTTTTCTTGTGGATGTGATAATCACTCCCAAAAAAGTGATGAAAACATAAGAGTTTGTCACATAAACGGCAACAAATGAATGCAACAGTTCCACAGTCGCACAGTTTTCCCTGTGCTCTGTCAAAACATACGTTCTTAACGTTTTCAAGTTTTTCCGTGTGTAGACCGTCAAATCCTGCATGTGTCCAAGCAAATCTGAACATGTCCTGGAATTTTGGAGAGCGAAGTTGATCACGTCTGAGTGCATGAACTTTGATAATTGTCTGACAATAAAAAATTAAAACTTTTCTCTCGAGGGAGGATTGAACCAGGGACCTTCAGTTCCGTAGTAGCTCACATTAACCACAGGACCACGGTGCTCCTCTGTGTACACGTATCTTGTTGTGTCTTATCTTGCACACGGACTTCTCAGTTTGTATATTTTGCTTATTTTTTTCATAGTACCATACAACTTCTTCCTGTTTTCTCGATTGATCTGTGTTCAGTTTTTCATGACCTATCCCTGTGCCAACTTATAACTAAATCTGAGGGGAGTGCGATGGGGAGGTTCCCTTGTTAGTGTACTCTATATTCGCTGTTGTCAACTTCTACTATAGCTTTGTCCCCAGGCCTTACTATGCATGATCATACACACTGAATACTACTAAAAGCGATTACAAAATTCGCTGCCTGACACAACAGATTTGGCCAGTAACTGATAACCGTAAAGGTTTATAGATACCACAAGTGAATAGAGAACGATCACAGTATCCTTCAAAATCACAGCGCCGGTCAAAACGCCACCAAACGACACAGGGAAGTGATGTAGAAACCACGGAACCAAAATACATAGCAGACACAAATAAATGAAAAACAGGCGCGAGCAAATTAAGACTACTCTAATACTAATACAGAACTAGTAAAACTTCCTGGCAGATTAAAACTGTGTGCCGGACCGAGCCTTGAACTCGGGACCTTTGCCTTTCGTGAGCAAGTGCTCTACCATCTGAGCCACCCTAGCACGACTCACAACCCGTCCTCACAGTTTCAATTCTGCTAGTACCTCGTCTCCTGACTTCCAAACTTCACAGAAGCTCTTCTGCGGCCTGGGGAATGTTTCCAGAATGAGATTTTCACTCTGCAGAGGAGTGCACTTGTCCGCGAAGGGCAAAGGTCCTGAGTTCGAGTCTCGGCCCTGCACACAGTTTTAATCTGCCAGGAAGTTTCATATCAGCTCACACCCCGCTGCAGAGTGAAAATCTCATTCTGAGAACTAGTAAAGATTGCCACAGATCATGCAGTCAGATCAACTAACTGAATATGTAATGGCAAAAGAAAAGTTAGACTGCCAAAAATCTCCCAAAGAATGAAGACTGAGCAAGGTTCGCCAAGTGATGCAATATCCCACAGTGTGTGTAAATGTGAAACCTATCAGTAATTTACTAGCTGGGAATTTTCTCTGCCCCGGGACAGGGTGTTTGTGTTGTCTTCATCATATAACCACCACCAATCGTGATAGTAGCTAGATTGAGTAGTGTAAAAAAATTTGGACTGTGTAAAAGTTGGGACTTTTTATGGGAGCCGATGACTGCGCAGTTGAGCGCCCCACACAAATAATAATAATAATAATAATAATAATAATAATAATACATTCACATCTAACTAAATTATTTAACAGATACATTGCAGACCCATACACATTCCCTGATACGCTTACACATGGAATAACCAATCTGAAACCTAAAGATCAAGCAGACACAGCAAACCCAGCTAAATATCGCCCCATAACATGCCTACCAACAATATACAAAATATTAACTTCAGTCATTACACAGAAATTAATGACACATACAACACAGAACAAAATTATAAATGAAGAACAAAAAGGCTGATGCAAAGGAGCACGAGGATGTAAAGAGCAACTGATGATAGATGCAGAAGTGATATATCAAGCTAAAACTAAACAAAGGTCGCTACACTACGCATACATTGATTACCAAAAAGCTTTTGATAGTGTTCCCCACTCATGGTTGCTACAAATATTGGAAATACACAAAGTAGATCCTAAATTGATACAGTTCCTAAACATAGAAATGAAAAATAGGAAAACCACACTTAATATCCAAACAAATTCAAATAATATCACATCACAGCCAATACAGATTAAGCGTGGAATATACCAAGGAGACTCATTAAGTCCTTTCTGGTTCTGCCTTGCTCTGAACCCACTATCCAACATGCTAAACAATACAAATTATGGATACAATATTACTGGAACATACCAACATAAAATCACACATTTGCTATACATGGATGATCTGAAACTACTGGTAGCAACAAACCAACAACTCAACCAATTACTAAAGATAACAGAAGTATTCAGCAATGATATAAATATGGCTTTTGGAACAGACAAATTTAAGAAAAATAGCATAGTTAAGGGAAAACACACTTAACAGGAAGATGACATACTGGATAACCACAGCGACTGCATAGAAGTAATGGAAAAAACAGATGCCTATAAATATCTAGGAGACAGACAAAAAATAGGAATAGATAATACAAATATTAAAGAAGAACTAAAAGAAAAATATAGACAAAGACTAACAAAAATACTGAAAACAGAATTGACAGCAAGAAACAAGACAAAAGCTATAAATACTTATGCTATACCAATATTGACCTACTCATTTGGAGTAGTGAAATGGAGTAAAACAGACCTGGAAGCACTCAATACACTTACACGATCACAATGCCACAAATACAGAATACATCACACACATTCAACAACTGAAAGATTCACATTAAGTGGAAAGGAATGAGGAAGGAGATTTATCGACATAATAAACCTACATTATGGACAGGTAGACAATTTAAGAAAATTCTTTATGGAACGAGCAGAAACTAGCAAAATACACAAAGCAGTAAGTCATATGAATACATCGGCTACACCACTGCAATTTCATAACCACTTCTACAACCCTTTAGATCACATATCAACAGATAAAAAGAAAGTAAATTGGAAAAAGAAAACACTACATGGCAATCACCCGTATCATCTAACACAGCCACACATCGATCAAGACGCATCCAACACATGGCTAAGAAAAGGCAATATATACAGTGAGACAGAAGGATTCATGATTGCAATACAGGATCAAACAATAAACACCAGATATTACAGTAAGCATATTATTAAAGATCCCAATACCACAACAGATAAATGCAGACTTTGCAAACAACAAATAGAAACAGTAGATCACATCACAAGCGGGTGTACAATACTAGCAAATACAGAATACCACAGAAGACATGACAATGTAGCAAAAATAATACATCAACAACTTGCCATACAACATAAGCTAATAAAACAACATGTCCCCACATACAAGTATGCACCACAAAATGTACTGGAGAATGGTGAGTACAAATTATACTGGAACAGATCCATTATGACAGATAAAACAACACCACATAACAAACCTGACATCATACTCACCAATAAAAAGAAGAAATTAACACAACTAATCGAAATACCCATACCCAATACAACAAATATACAGAAGAAAACAGGAGAACAAATTGAAAAATACATCCAACTGGCTGAAGAAGTCAAGGCATCGGGATAAAGTTGACATTATACCAATTATACTACAGGGTGTTTCAAAAATGACCGGTATATTTGAAACGGCAATAAAAACTAAACGAGCAGCGATAGAAATACACCGTTTGTTGCAATATGCTTGGGACAACAGTACATTTTCAGGCGGACAAACTTTCGAAATTACAGTAGTTACAATTTTCAACAACAGATGGCGCTGAAAATGATGTGAAAGATACAGAAGACAACGCAGTCTGTGGGTGCGCCATTCTGTACGTCGTCTTTCTGCTGTAAGCGTGTGCTGTTCACAACGTGCAAGTGTGCAGTAGACAACATGGTTTATTCCTTAGAACAGAGGATTTTTCTGGTGTTGGAATTCCACCGCCTAGAACACAGTGTTGTTGCAACAAGACGAAGTTATCAACGGAGGTTTAATGTAACCAAAGGACCGAAAAGCGATACAATAAAGGATCTGTTTGAAAAATTTCAAAGGACTGGGAACGTGACGGATGAACATGCTGGAAAGGTAGGGCGACCGCGTACGGCAATCACATAGGGCAACGCGCAGCTAGTGCATCAGGTGATCCAACAGCGGCCTCGGGTTTCCGTTTGGCGTGTTGCAGCTGTGGTCCAAATGACGCCAACGTCCACGTATCGTCTCATGCTCCAGAGTTTACACCTCTATCCATACAAAATTCAAACGCGGCAACCCCTCAGTGCTGCTACCATTGCTGCATGAGAGACATTCGCTAACAATATAGTGCACAGGATTGATGACGGCGATATGCATGTGGGCAGCATTTGGTTTACTGACGAAGCTTATTTTTACCTGGACGGCTTCGTCAATAAACAGAACTGGCGCATATGGGGAACCGAAAAGCCCCATGTTGCAGTCCCATCGTCCCTGCATCCTCAAAAAGTACTGGTCTGGGCCGCCATTTCTTCCAAAGGAATCATTGGCCCATTTTTCAGATCTGAAACGATTACTGCATCACACTATCTGGACTTTCTTCGTGAATTTGTGGCGGTACAAACTGCCTTAGACGACACTGCGAACACCTCGTGGTTTATGCAAGATGGTGCCCGGCCACATCGCACAGCCGACGTCTTTAATTTCCTGAATGAATATTTCGATGATCGTGTGATTGCTTTGGGCTATCCGAAACATATAGGAGGCGGCGTGGATTGGCCTCCCTATTCGCCAGACATGAACCCCTGTGACTTCTTTCTGTGGGGACACTTGAAAGACCAGGTGTACCGCCAGAATCCAGAAACAATTGAACAGCTGAAGCAGTACATCTCATCTGCATGTGAAGCCATTCCGCCAGACACATTGTCAAAGGTTTCGGGTAATTTCATTCAGAGACTATGCCATATTATTGCTACGCATGGTGGATATGTGGAAAATATCGTACTATAGTGTTTCCCAGACCGCAGCGCCATCTGTTGTTGAAAATTGTAACAACTGTAATTTCGATAGTTTGTCTGCCTGAAAATGTACTGTTGTCCCAAGCATATTACAACAAACGGTGTATTTCTATCGCTGCTCGTTTAGTTTTTATTGCCGTTTCAAATATACCGGTCATTTTTGAAACACCCTGTATCAACTACAGGAGTCATACCACACAATATCCACCAGTACATCAACGCAATACAGCTACGTCTGAACATTTATATACAACTACAGACATCTGTAATTATTGATACATGTTCAGTTACCCGAAAGTTCCTAAATGCAATTTAACATACACCGTACAGTTAAAAGGAAGTGACGCTTGATCAAGGTCCGCGTCACTTTCCATTTTTAACCAGACCTAAGGACTGAGAAAGGAAAGAAGTAATAATAATCAATAATGTACCTATCCAGACTCCGTCACACACCCATTAAGACTCCATGTTACCTATAAATTACACAACGGATAATAGGTGTTACATTCTGGGTGGTGAACAGCCGCTATGAGACTTTAACTTTTGAGGACACTTTTCGGTTAGATCTTGAAGGGGACACTTGACGTCGAGTTCTGGAAGGAGGTAGGCCAGGGTATGGTAATGTGCGTGATTCAGTTGTATAGGTGATTGATTCTGCACAGTGAACGGCCGCTACAATACTCCACGGTTTGAAGGAAATTTGTATTTTGACAGGTCTGAATGAACTTTGTATTTTGACAGGTCTGAATGTGATCCAGAGTAGGTCTCTAACTCATTTCTCTTGTGATAAGAAACCGACACCGCATTTCCATTTGGATCCACTTGACATACATCATCATGTGCAACCAAACCCTCTAACTGAACGTTACAGTCAACAGTACGTAGCTCCATCATATTCTTATTACTTTAGATGGGTGGGAATTTTTATCTGGAGTTTGTCATTGGTCCATCCGTGCCCAAGTAAGAACATCTGTCTTCCTCAGACACAGGAAAACGGGGTCGCAGAAGGCTTTTCTGAGTTTAACCACGTTCCTAGTAGCAACTAACGTGCCAGTAAAAACTGTGGCTCCTACAGGCTCGCAATGTCTTTGTACTGATGAGCTGTGCGCACTAACTACAGAGAGCATCAAGAAAAGACCGATCTTGGGCCCTCACCATGGCCACTAGTCCACAACTTCCAAAATATGTCATGCACTGCTGCCGTCACTGAACAACCCACCCACGCCCGGAACTTTATTTGCACGATGTGTTATTTAAGGTGAGGGAAAGATAATACTTTCTAACTGCTGTGCTGCCTGCACAGGGTGGCCCAGGGGGAATGGTTAGTATTCAAAGATATGGCGGATACAATAATTCTCCATTTCCTGGGTGAGGACACCTTCCTGGGTGCGTTTACCACCATTCACTGTGCAGTGTCGTTTCCTGCATCAACGATGACCATGGACTTCTTTGCACCTGTATTCAGCACGGTAGCCAGCCCGTTGTGGTGGGGCCGCTATGTACCCTGTTGGTTGTAGCCCCCTGACCACACAGGGATCGCTCCCCTGGTGCATTTGCCGTTAACTCCCCACGTATGCCAAAGTGTAGAAGCCCATCACCCTGGGGCATCAGGACTCTCGGCAGTGGCCATCCTGGAAAGTGGTCTTTGCTGCGCCTGGGTGGCGACCGTGGGGAAGACCACTGGTCGGAGTGGGTGGCATCAGGGCGGATGACACGCCATGAAGCGTAGTATGTCATCTATTGCTGGTGGTCAAACAACACCACCAGCAGTCTCTAAGCGGTCGAAGTCTAACTTCAATGCTAAGAAATACGACCCCAATTCGTCCCCCCCTCCCCCCCCCCCCCCCCCCCCCCCAGCCTAACCATGGGCGGAACACCAGGCTAAGGATGACAGCAAAGCTTATCCACCCCAGTGCCTCGTATGTATGAGAGTTGATGGGGAATCTTTCTTGTCAATGAAACCTCAGTTTTTTGTGGAGCATTTAGAGGACAAGTTTGGGGAGGTTGAGGGCTTGTCCAAAATGCACTCAGGGGTGGTCTTGATCAAAACAGCATCTTCTGCTCAGTCACGGGCACTACTCGCCTGTGACAAGCTGGGGGATGTTTGTTTCCACCACGCCCCATAAGAGCTTAAATATCGTCTAAGGTATCATATTTCACCTTCTTTTGCAGTCTGACAATGAGATGTGCACCAATTTAGAGCAGTGAGGCGTCCATTTCGTCCGGCGTGTCCACAGGGGTCCGAGGGATAATCAGGTTGCTACTGGTGCCTTCATCTTGGCCTTCGAGGGTGACACATTACCCAAAAACATCAAGGTGGTGGTCTACCGCTATGATGTCAAGCCATATATCCCTACCCCCATGCAGTGCTTTAAGTGGTGTAAGTTCGGCCATATGTCTTCCCACAGTACTGCCAGCATCACCTGTCGGGATTGTGAATGTCCTTCACATCCCAGTACTCCCTGTTCCCTGCCTCCCATCTGTGTCAACTGCGGAGAGCACCATTCGCCTTGCTCGCCAGACTGCAGGATTCTCCAGAAAGAAAGAAAAATAATGGAATACAAGACCCTGGACTGATTGACCTACTCTGAGGCTAAGAGAAAATGTGAGAGGCATATACATGACAGGCATGTACATATGATGCCACCCTACACCGCCACTATGACAGTGGTTCTACCATCTTCCATTCCACTATTTACAGTTGGCTCTCAGAGCAGTCAGTCTCCACCTGCCCCCTTAATGGTTGGGGCACTTCCCTCCCTGACGTTGGTCCCCACTTCTCAGCAAGAGAAGCGCAAGTCTTCTTTGGCTCCTATCGCCAGGAAGGGATCCCCCCTTGGGTCACTTCCTTCCCAGGTTCCCACCAGTGGCAAAGCTGACACCTGCCAGAGACTGAAGTAACCACAGATAGCTGGTCGTAGGGCTTCATGGTCCTTCTCAGTCCCTGAGACTGAATCAGTGAAGCCCTCCCAGCCACAAAAACCTAAGGAGCAGCAAGAGAAACCTAAAAAGAAAAAGACCCCCAGAACCAAGGCACTGCAGTGGCACCCGCACGACCACTACCTACAAGCTCTGTGTCTGAGGATGAGGTGTGGAGATTCTGGCGTCCGCTAAGGACCTAGATCTCGCTGTGTCCTCAGACACAATGGATTCCAATTGCAGAGGTATTAATCTGGTGGCAGCAGATGATCCTGAGTTGTAGACTGCCTCACTGAGCGATTTATGCCTTCCCAGCCTCATGATAACGTAATCCTCCAGTGGAATTACAGCGGTTTTTTCCACCACCTGGCTGAGCTACAGCAACTGTTAAGCATTACACCTGCTTTCTGCATTGCCCTCCAGGAAACGTGGTTCCCACCAAAGCAGACCCCTGCCCTCGACGACTATAAGGGCTATTACAGGAACCATTGCGATTATAATAGAGTGTCAGGTAGAGTTTGTGTCTATGCCCTGAACTCAGTATGTAGTGAGCCTGTGCCCCTTCAAACCCCTTTTGAAGCTGTGGCTGTCAGGATAAGGATGACACAGGAAACTGTCTGCAATGTATATCTTCCTCCAGATGGTGCAGTACCCCTAAGCATATTGGCTGCACTGATTGATCAACTCCCTAAACCTTTCCTACTTTTGGGAGATTTCAATGAGCATAACCCCTTGTGGGGTGACGCCATGCTTACTGGCCGAGGTAGGGAGGTCTAAAGTATACTGTCACAACTCGACCTCTACCTCTTAAATACAGGTGCCCCCACACATTTCAGTGTGGCACATGGCACATGGCACATATTTGGCCCTTGATCTCTTGGTTTGCAGTCCTAACCTTCTCCCATCTATCCACAGGAGATCACAAGACGACCTGTGTGGTATTGACCAATTCCCATCTTCCTGTCACTCCCCTGGCGTCATGTCCATGAACGCCTACCCAGATGGGCTTTAAACAAGGCAGAATGAGAAGCCTTCACCTCTGCTGTCACCACTGAATCACCCCCCACATGGTGCCATCGATGTCTTCATTGAGCAGATAGCTACAAAGATCGTTTCTGCGGCGGAAAACGCGACTCCTTGTTCTTTACCTTGCTCCTCAGCGAAAGACAGTACGTTGGTGGTAACCAGAAGTCGCTGAGGCAATTAAAGAGCGTCGGCGAGTTCTACAGCGACATAAGCCGCACTCTTACCTAGAGCACATAATAGCCTTTAAGCAGCTCCATGCTCGTATTTGCCATCTGTTAAAACGATGTCTGGACGAAGATCAGACGTCTTTTTGGGTGCCAGACCCCAACAGGTGACCCTGCATTAACATCAATGGCTTATTACCTACCGACGCAAACGCGATTGCTGATCACTATGCTCAAGCCTCTGCATCAGAGAACTACCCCTCAGCCTTTAGCACCCTCAAATGGCGGACGGAAAGGGAAGTCCTCTCGTTCACTACATGCCTCAGTGAACCCCACAACTCCCCATTTACAGAGCGGGAGCTCCTCAGCGCCCTTGCACGTTGCCCTGACACAGCTCCTGGGCTGGATCGGATACACAGTCAGATGATTAAACATCTCTCGTCTGACTACAAGCGACACCACCTCGACATATTAAACTGGATCTGGTGCGATGGCGTCTTTCTATCTCAGTGGCGGGAGAGCACAATCATTCTGGTGCTCAAACCCAGTCAAAACCCACTTGATGTGGATAGCTACCGGCCAATCAGCCTCACCAACTTTCCTTGTAAGCTGCTTGAATGTATGGTGTGTCGGTGGTTGGGTCAGGTCCTGGAGTCACCTGGCCTACTGGCTCCATGTCAGTGCAGCTTCCGGCAGGGTCGCTCTACCACTGATAATCTTGTATCCCTCAAGTCTGCCATCCTAACAGCCTTTTCCAGACGCCAACATCTGGTTGCCATCCTTTTTTACTTACGTAAAGCATACGACACAACCTGGCGACATCATATCCTTGCCAAATTGTATGAGTGGGGTCTCTGATTTTTATCCAAAACTGCCTGTCGCTCCGTACTTTCTGTGTCGAAGTAGGTGCCTCCCATAGTCCCAGCCATATCCAAGAAATGGTGTCCGGTATGGCTCTGTATTGAGTGTGTGTCTATTTGTAGTGGCTATTAACGGTCTAGCAGCAGCTGTAGGGCCGTCAGTCTCACCTTCTCTGTATGCGAGTGACTGCTTCATTTGGTTCTGGTCCTCCAGTACTGGTGTTGCTGAGCGGCACAGTCGTGGGTCTAGCCCACAGCTTCCAGTTTTCTGCTGCAAAGTCGGTTTTCATGCATTTCTGTTGCTGTCGCACTGTTCATCCAAAACCAGAACTTTACCTTAATGAAGATTTGCACACTGTAGTGGAGACATATCGATTCTTAGGACTGATTTCGACGCCCGATTTACTTGGCTACCTCACCTTCACCAGCTTAAGTGAAAGCGCTGGCAGCATCTCAATGCCCTCTGCACCAACTGTGGTGCAGATCGCTCTACGCTGCTGCAGCTCTACAGAGCCAGTGTTCAATCCTGCCTTGACTATGGGAGTGTGGTTTACGGTTCAGCGGCGCCCTCAGCATTGTGTTTTCTCGACCCAGTGCATCACTGTGGCGTTCGCCTGGCAACGGGAGCTTTTAGAACGAGTCCGGTGACCAGCGTCGTGGTGGAGGCTGGAGTCTCTCTATTGAAGGTTAGGTGTGCACAGCTGCTCGCCAGTTACATTGTACACATTCGTAGTTCTCCTGCATACCCAAATTATGGTCTCCTTTTCCAAACCACAGCGATTCATCTCCCACATCGGTGGTGCAGGTCAGGGCTTATGATTGCAGTTAGTGCCCTGTCCCATCTGTCTGAAGTGGAGTCCTTCCTGTTACCACCTTTCCTCGAGGTCCATTCATATACGCTTTCATGGTGTACACCTAGGCCGCAGATTCTTCTGAATCATTTGCATGGCTTTTTGAGGACTCAGTTAACCCCACAGCTCTCTGCTATCACTTCCTCTCAATCCTCAACATGTACCAGGGCCATGAAGTGGTTTACACCGATGGCTCGATGGCTGATGGACACATAGGCTTTGTGTATGTTCATGGAGGACATATTCAAAAGCACTCCTTGCCAAATGGCTGCAGTGTTTTCACTACAGAGCTGGCGGCCATATCTCGTGCTCTTGAGCACATCCGCTCACGCCCTGGGGGGGGTGGGGGGTGGGGGGGGGGGGTGGGGGGTGGGGGGGGGGGGGGGAGAGTCATTTCACCTGTGTACTGACTCCTTGAGCAGCCTACAAGCTATCGACCAGCGCCGCCCTCGCCATCCATTGGTAGTGTCCATTCAGGAGTCAATCTATGCCTTGGGGAACGGTCCTGTCATCCAGTAGTGTTTCTGTGGATCCCAGGACACGTCGGAATCCCAGGAAATGAACTTTTATTTATTTAGTCCTTCAGATCCTATATGTATAGAATATATACAAGGATATTGGACATGGTTAGGTATTTACAAGATAAAATACAGTTTGTATTGCAATCCTAAGGACTAGAAGTAATTTAGCACAGATTCATAAATACAACAAACATAAAAGGCAACATACAAAGTAGAATATTAAAAGTGCATCTTTATTTTTGTTGTTTGGCTTTTATATATATTGTCAGACTGTAAAAGCAATGATCAATTAAATATGCCTTTACTTCAGCCTTAAAACTACAGAGTTTACCTATTGATTTAATATGTTTAGGTAGATTATTGAAAATCTTTATCTCAGTATGCAGTGTGCCTTTTTTGCACAATGATGTTCTCACCTGTTTCATATGAAGGTCAGATTTTTGCCTTGTATTGTGTGCATGTGTATCTTCATTTTTTAATAAGATATCTGGGTGTCTATCAATGTATTGTTTGATGAAAACTGATGTTTCGTAGATAAAAATGCAAGGAAGAGGAAGAACTGACAGTTTTTTGGATATGGGTCTGCATAATTTCATATTGTTTACCCCTTCAATAATTCTTAGTATTATCTTTTGCATCCTGAAAAGTTTAATATTTGTTGTTGTATTTCCCCAGAAGATTATGCCATATTTAATTACAGAATGCACATAGGAGTAGTATACATTTAACAGGCTGGCTTTGCTGCAACAAGTTTTTAAGATCTGTATCATGTAACAGGTATTGTTTAGTTTTCTTTGCAAATATTCAATGTGTACCTCCCATTTTGTGTTGTTCTGGAGCCAGAGTCCCAGAAATTTAGTGCTGTCAACATTTTCAAGAACTCTGTCCCTAAGTTCTATTTCTATGTTTGGGTGGTGTCTTCCTTTTACATTATAGAAGTTCAGTGGTACTGTCTTTTCTTTGTTTATAATTAGCTTGTTGTAGCTGAACCACTGTTCTACATTGTTCATTGTTTGGATAGCAGAGTCTTTTAGTTTTTCTTCTGTTTTACCACTAATAAGGAAGCTTGTATCGTCTGCAAATTGGAGGGTAGTTTGGCAATACTTGTTGTGCATAAGATCATTGACATAGAGGAGAAACAGAATGGGTCCTAATACTGATCCTTGAGGGACACCATATTTCACCTTTTCATATCTTGAATAATAGTAGCTGATTTTGTTATGGTCAGTATATTGCACTTCAACCACCTGTTAGCGACCACATAGGTATGTCTTGAGCCACTCATTGGATATACCTCTAATTCCTAATTGGTTAAGCTTCTGCAGTAGGGCATTATGGTCAATGACGTCAAAAGCTTTAAATAAATCAAGACATATGCCTGTCACAAACTCACTTGCATCCAGTTTAGTATAAATTTCATTAAGAAATTCAAATATTGCACTTTCAGTTGAATAGCCTTTCCTGAAGCCATGCTGTGAAGGAGAGAGAATTTTATTTTTATTTAGATATCAGACAATCTCTTATAAAAAAACTTTTTCTAAAATTTTTGAAAATACAGACAGTAGGGCTATTGGTCTATAATTTGAAACAAATTCTGGATATCCTTTTTTGAACAGTGGTTTCAGTTTTGCTGTTTTTAAGCATGAAGGGAAGGTTCCTGATGCCAGTGAGCTGTTGCACAAATGTGTCAAGGGTTCAGCTAAGGCAAGACAGCATTTTTTAATAATTGCATCTGGTATTCCATCAATTCCACATGAGTACCCTGTTTTCAAGGTTTTTATAACTGATAAAATTTCTTCAGAATGTGTGGGTGAAAGGAACAAAGATGTAGACACATTTCTCACCCTATTGCATGATGGAGGTGATATTTTGTGTTCTTCCAGTCCACTCACCAACTGTTCACTTACGTTTGCAAAATATTTGTTGAAGGTCCCTGCAATTTCTGTTGGGCAAGAAATCATTTGTCCTTCATAACATAAGTTCATATTTTTATATTGTTTAGTTTCACTTGTTGTTTGATATTTTATAACTTCCCATATAGCTTTAGATTTGTTTTTTAAAATTTCAACGTAGTTGTCATTTGCCATTGTTTTAGCTTTCCTTACAACATTTTTGAGGATCCTCTTGTAATTCTTCAGGTACAAATGAAATTCATGAGGCATGTTCTGTGTCTTTGCTATATCGTGTAATCTTCTTTTCTCTGCACAAGATATTCTAATACCTGTTGAAATCCATTTGTTCTTTTTGAAGTTAGGTTGACATTTTTGCTTTTTTAATGGAAATGCAGCTTCAAAGTATGACATGAAGATTTCCATTAATTTTTCAAACTTTTTGTTAGTATTTTCACAAGTATACACTTCATACCAAGTTTCTTCACTTAGTCTCTGTACAAAAAGGTTTATTTGTTTGTTAGTGAATTTCCTTGCTTCTTTTACAAGTTCCTCTTTCTCTGTTGTTTCACTTGGGGTGTGCAAAGCAATAAACTGTGCATAGTGATCACTGAAGCCAGTATTAAGATTTCCAGCACAGAAATTGTGATTTACATCTGTGTTTATTAATATCTGATCAATTGTTGAGCTAGTTGGTGTAACTCTTGTAGGAGAGTCTATGGTGGTTTTGTTATATGTTTCCAGTAGGGTCACCAAGCTTTGCTGGTCTTTTGAGATTTCTTGAAAATCAATATTAAAATCTCCACATATGATCACTGTTTTGTTGAAGTTTTTTATAGTATTTGAAGCTGCTTCTAGTTGATGACAGAAATCATTCAAGTTCCCATCAGGGCTCCTATATACACAATTGATTATTAATTTTAATGCAGAGAGTTCAGCTGTGGATACTTCAAAAATTTTTTCTTCAGCTAAGAGTTCAATGGGTTTTATGTTACAATAATCAATGCCACTTTTAATAAATATACATGACCCTCCATGACTGGATGTAATTCTAGAAAATGATGATGAAAGATTGAAGTCTGGAAGTTTTGTGACTGACATTGCATCTTTAGGCAGCCAGTGTTCGGTTATACACATTACAGAAACTTTTTTTAGCTCATCAGTACATAAAATTTCAACTTCACTTAATTTGTTTAGCAATGATTGGACAATTTCATGAATCAGCATGAAATTAAAGGATTTGTTAGGCTCTGGCATATTGTTAGACTTTGGCATATTTAATTGATCACTACTTTTACATTGTCAATAAAAAATCATTCAGGTGTGCTGGAAGTACTGCTTTTCTTTTCCCGACTGCACCTATTCTTCTATTATCATCTGCAGCAGAATTTTCTTCTGTGTCTGGCTCCCCTGGTAGTTGTTCAGCTGCTGCTTCTACTGTTGATAATATTGCTGCTGGTGTTAGAGCTGGGTCTGCAATTGGTAGAACTGTTACTGCATTCATTGTTGTTGCTGTGCCTGAATATTGGAGGCACCTAGTTCCTTCTTTTGTTGCTGATGTTGGTGAATGAGGTCTTGCTGGCGTTGTTTCCTTCAAATATTTGGGGTGCCAATCCAGGATGATTTTGCTTTTGAGTGTTTGATGCCTCTTGATGATAATTTCTTCAATTTCTCCGACGAGCAGTTTTTTCCCCATGATGTTAACGTGCAATCCATGTAATGTGTGGAATCTGGGCCCAATATTGTTAACATTTACGAGTTCTACATTTCTGAAATGTTTGCAAAGTAATGAAATTTGTTGGTTGGCATTGATTATTTCTTTATTTACGCATGACCAAGACGGTAAGTCATGCCGATGTGGAATGTTCAGCACTAAAACATTTGTGTGTGTCAACTGTCCTAAGCACCTTTTTAGTTCTTGTTTTGCTTTGTGCATTTCATTTTTATATACGTCATTTGACCCACCAATTAGCACAACAAAGTCTTCAGAGGATAAGTCAGCAACGTCTGTGGATCGTATATGATTGCAAACTTCCGACATAGAAGCACCAGGCTTTATGTTAGCGATTGTTTGTAAACTGGACTGACTGTTCAGAAGGCGAGCAAATCCACGTCCATGACTGTCTGCCATCAAAACTACTTTTCTTCGTTTAGGTTTCTCTGCATGTTTAGAAGGCCCACCGTCGCTATGGCCATACAATCTAGTATCAGCGCTGGACAAATACTTGATATTTGGGTCACGCAAGTGTACAGGTCTTTCAGTTTCATTTCCTTTCATAACAGTAGTTGAGTTGTTAGGCATTCTTTTGGATGTATCACTCCGCGTATTTGTAGTTTCATATTCAGCTCGGAAGATAGTTTATCATATGCACAATGTTTCTTATCTTGCACGGCTGATTGCACACTGAACCTGCTTGTAAACGCGATATTGGGCTCATACAATAAGCTTCGTTGAGAATGAGGCACTTTGTTTTTCACTATGCCTGGAATTTCGTCGTTACTGTGAGGCAAGTTTGATGTAGGTTCACACTTTCCGGATGTCAGTTCTTTTAGTTCGCTCATCAGAGTATTAATGCTTAGTTGCAGACTACCTACACGATCATTTAACTTTCTGGTTTCATCACTACAATTCGTGCACACGCTGTTTTTATCGGTGTAATTTTCACTTTTTTCGCATGAACACTACGCATATCAACACTAGCCACTATCTTGATCAACACTAGCCGACAGACTCGCCAAACAGGCTACGTGGAAACCATTTCTGGAGATGGGCATCTCAGAAACTGACCTACGTCCTGTCTTATGCCACCGGGTTTTTTGGCTTTGGGAGACGGAATGGCATAACAGTATGCACAACAAACTGCGTTTCGTTAAGGAGACTACGAATGTGTGGAAGTCTTCCATGCGGTCCTCTCTTATGGAATCATTTTTCCTCTGCCGGCTCCGCATTGGCCTAACGTGGCTAATGCATGGTTACCTCCTCCGTCGCAAGCACCCACTTCGGTGTCACTGTGGCTCACAAATGACGGTCGTCCACCTATTGCTGGACTGCCCACTCTTAGCCACTCTGCGGTGGACTGTTAATTTTCCCAGCACCCTACCTTCGGTGTTGGGTGACAATGCCTCAACAGCAGCTTTAGTTGTACGTTTTATTCGTGAGGGCGGGTTTTATCATTTGATTCAAGTTTTAGGGCATGCTCTTTGTACCTCTGTGTCCTAGACCCTAGTGCTTTTAGGGTGGAGGTTTTAATGTGTTGCAGACTGGCTGGCTGCTTCTTTTTATTCTCTTGGTCAGCCAGCCATGGTAATCTACTCTCTTGTTTTGATCTCTTCATGTTTCGTGCGTCTCTCTGTGGTTTTCTTGTCCGATTTTGTCCATTTTAGTGTTTGTTGCCATTTTGTCATTGTATTGGTTTTCTCCTTTCTTCCAGCTGTGTTTTGTATGTCTCAATTATTTTACTCTCACCTTTGCATAATTATTTTAATCAGAACGAAGGACGATGACCTAGCACTTTGGTCTCTCACCCCCCTCCCCTCTTTTATACCAACCATTCATCCAACCAATCCATTCCTTGTAATCATGGCTTCATCACTGAATAGTATTAATGGGAGCAAATGACTATTATTCAACCAGTGACAAAATTCTAGTTGTGTGACATTGTCACTAATGTGACGATTCGGGACACGAAGTATGTGAAATGGGTAAGAGCTTTCCGCATGTAATGGTCGCCATACACGTGCACGTGGGACACTGATACATGCAGAAAGCTGCTCTATGCAGGTAGTAAGACTACGGTGCACCATTTCAATATGTTGCTGTTCCTATACAGGTTTTGAACTAAATGTTCATAAGAAAAATGGAAACTTGGAAGAATACCTGTTTCAAGCAATGTTCTGAAAACTCTGGTAAATACTCTACGATCAGGAATTGGACGTGTTGGAAATCTCCAATGATATTCTTAGACAGTAGTAGCAGCATCAGCAGCAGTATATTGGCAGAAGCCATAAACACACACGATGTTTGCACATTCTCGTTAGTGTACTTTGGTGACATTTTTGTCATCACATGTACAAAAACAGTAAACCAACGCTTCTGTCTGATACTCCTGAGCAAAGAGGTTGAAAGCAATGAGGTAGATTGATCTATAATAAAACATGAAACGAGTTGATTGAACACACACTCATGCGTGCTACTATCCCAAAAACAAATGTACGTTAAATGTGTTCTATCTTGGGAACCATTCGGAATAGGGAATATTCCTCCCGGGACACACTATATACCTAGCTAAAAGAGAATGACCTCAGCAACAGTTTTTGAGGAGCCGATCGCTCCACCTGTTTTCGACTTTATAAATCTCTTACTATTCCTCTTGGACTGAAGCGGCCTGGCCAGTGGGTCGGCAGCCCCATTGGTGACATGACTTTTAGATTCCACATAATCAGAGATCACACTCGCATTCTGTGCCTTTGAGACGGGCCACTGTAACAAAAGTGGTTGCTTAAACTATCTTTAGAAATCAGAGTTGTCCTCAGATTTGTGTGTCGAACTAAACTCGTGTTGTATGTCATGCTACTTTTGTCAATTACGAAAAAATTCATATTGCCTTGTAATATGACCAATGAAGTGGGTTTCATTGGGTGTTCGACACTTATATTGATCATCTGTTATTTCCCAAAACCCAAACTCTTAGTTTCTTCTAAGAACATAAAGCTATACTACTCTCATTAAAATTAGTTCTTAATTAACTTTTCGTACTACTACTGAGAGGAAGTGATTTCAAACACGTAAATGATAATGGAATTTGGCCCCACATTGTCACGTAAACATAAACAAGTGGTAAAACATAAACACCACACGTGTTCATCGTCTGTCCAGTTTACAACACTGCCAGCGGCCCTTAGCCAATCAGAAACAAGGCGGAGATTATAGTAGGTTCCCGCACACGACGCGTAATGGTGGAGGCCAACTTCCATCATTTAAAATTTGGAATTAGTGGCAAAAATTAGTCTAACTTCAGAAATTGTTTTAAGTAATTTATAATAGCTGCTGGATAAAATGATATGACTGATAGTTAATATTAAATAGGTGATGGTCTTTGTTAGCAACAGAACCGACAATACATACTGCTATGATATTAGATTTATTGCAGCTCAAATTACTCTTCAAATTTAAGTATAGAATGGTTAGTACAAAGTTCTCTGCCTGTGAGAGCTTGCTTTTTGTATAGTTCATCAAAAGTCTGGATTTTGGCAACGCTTTACGTTGTGGCTGGATTAGCAAGTGTTGCGTTGGCAGTGACTTGCGAAAACTATTATTCGTCGACGTTATCTACATCTACATATATACTCCGCTAGCCACCAAGCGGTGTGTGGCGTAAGGCACAATTCGCGCCAAAGTCATATCCCCCCCTCTGTTCCACTCGCGGATCGCACGAGGGAAAAACGACTGTCTGAACACCTCACTGCGAGCTCTTATTTCCCTTATCTTTGAATCGTGATCATTGCGCGATATGAAAGTTGGTGGTAATAATATATGCTCTACATTCTCGGTGAAGATCGGATATCGGAATTTAGTGAGCAGCCCCTTCTGTTTAGCGCGCCGTCTATCTGCAAGTGTGTCCCACTTCAGACTTTCTATGAGATTTTGTAATGCTCTCGGGATGGCTAAATGTACCGGTCACGAATCTTGTCGCTCTTCTTTGGACCTTCTCAATCTCTTGAATCAGACCCAATTGGTAAGGGTCCCATACAGACGAACAGTACTCCAAGACTGGACGAACTAATGTATTGTAAGCTATTTCATTTGTTGGACTGCATCGCTTCAGGATTCTACCAATAAACCGCAATCTAGAGTTTGCCTTACTCGCTACTTTTGTAATCTGATCATTCCATTTGAGATCATTTCGAATAGTCACACCCAGATGCTTGACGGACATTACTGCTTCGAAAGACTGGGAATTTATTTTGTACTCGTACATTAATGGGGATTTACGCCTTGTTATACGCAGTAGGTTACACTTACTAATATTGAGGGATAACTGCCAGTCATTACACCACGCATTTATTTTCTGCGAATCCTCATTGATTTGTTCACAATTTTCGTATGATACTACTTTCCTGTAGACTACAGCATGCATCATCGGCAAACAGTCTAAGGCCGCTGTCAGTACCATCAACCAGATCGTTTATGTAAATCATAAAAAGCAACGGACCTATTACGCTGCCTGGGGCACACCTGAAGTTACGCTTGTTTCTGTTGAAGTCACCCCGTTCAGGACGACATACTGCTCCCTGTCCGTTAGAAAACTTTATGTCCGACCGAATATGTCATCGGATAGACCGTAAGCGCTCACTTTTTGGAGCAAGCGACAGTGCGGAACTGAGTTGTACGCCTTTCGAAAGTCGAGAAATATGGCATCAACCTGGGAGCCGGTATCTAGAGCCTGTTGTATATCATGCACAAAGAGGGCCAGCTCTGTTTCGCATGACCGCTGTTTCCTAAAACCGTGCTGGTTTCTGCAGATGAGCTTCTCAGAGTCTAGAAAGGTCATTATGTCTGAACACAAAATATGTTCATCATTCATTCATTTTAGTTGTAGTCCCCACCAGTACTCTATTAATTATTGTCTAGACCTTGATGTCGTATTTCAGTATCGAGACGTACACGCGACAACGAGCACCATGTACTTGATCATTCGGTGTAAATTGGCATCCAAAATTACTCGCCATAATTAGTACAATATCGTAATTATTCGGCTTTTAAGTCACAATTCAATCTTTTCAGTAAGTTTATTTAGTCCTTGCACAGCTTGGGATCATATAGCGTACACATTATTTCAATTGGAAGTTGGCGCTTAAAGTCTGTAGCATTCGCAGAGATGACTTTAAATACTGTCTTGGTGCCACTGTCCATAAAGTATCTACCGTTAATTGCTATGCACTGCCCATACTTATTCTTTTCACGCGGTAGTGTCCGTATGTTAACTCACTTCCTCAGGAGTGATACACGCGCTCCCGTCGCTTTTGCTTGTCAGACTCGCACTGCTCACAGTCGATGCTTCACATAGACTTTAAAGGTCTCGTTACAGATACCTGCACATACATTGGATTCAATGATTTACGCATGCATTTGCAATTACAAAAATTTAGCGGCACTATGAATTAGACATTCAAAATAAAATAAAGAAATGGGAAAGGAAAAACATTTACAAAATAGCAACGTAGCTGTAATTACAATCTGTGGATATAATCCTGATCAAGATGGTGAAACCCTCCTCACCGATTAGACGGCTCCACTTATTACGTAATTACGCTGTCTATGTACGTAGCATCAGACCATGCAAATCATCATACTCTCCTCCCGGATAACCCCCCAGGGGCCTCACGGTTCTTTCGTGAGTACGCGCATGGCGAGCACGGGGCCCCGAGCTATTGCAGCCTTCCTTCTTTCCAGGGCTGCATTTCCTTGCCCTTCGCCTCCTTTTCTCTCCTTGCTCCTTCCTCCTCGCCCTCTGCTCTCCCTCTCTTGGTGTCCTTGCTTATGTTGGCCCCGCTATCCTCCTGATTATGTTGGTTTTGCAATTTAGTTTTGTTGCGTAATCACCTCCTCCTGATCCCCCTCTGGGGTTTGACCTCCATTACTAAATTTCTCTTCCATAGTATGAGCCATTTGGAGAAGATCACCTTACCTAGTGTCTCTGACGTGTGCCTCCTAGTTCATTCCACCTATTCTTTCACGTCATCGTCTGATGTTAAGGTGCATAGCCGGCACGGTAGCCAGCCCGTGTGGTGGGGTCACTATGTACCCGTTTGGTTGAGCCCCCTGAACACACAGCGATCACACTTCTGATACCTGAGCTGTGACCTCCTCACGTAGGCCTAGGAGTGGTTGCTTGTTATCCTGGAACATCAGAACTCCCGGCAACGGCCGCCGTGCCAGACGGCCCTTGCTGCGGCTGAGTGGCGCCCGTGAGGAGAGCCTCTGATTGGATTGGTTGGTATCGGGGCAGACGCTATGCAAATGAAATGCATACGGGTCCAGAACTCTGGACATTCTTCTGCGGCCGTCTCTCTGCGTGGAACTGATTCTTCTAGTGCTGCTTCTCCTGCCCACTTCGGCCTTCCCTTCCACGGCTACCCCTGGGAGGAGGGTCAGGCCCCTCGGCTAGGGGCGAGAACTTTCCTCCACTATCTGGTTTGCACCATGACTGATGGGGATACTTTCACCAATACCAAACCTTTATTCTTTGCAGAACACATTGAAGACAAGTTTGGTGAAGTGGACTCCCTGAGAAAGATGCGGTCAGGTTCGTTGTTGATCAAAACTGCTTCAGCTGCCCGGTCTGTGGCCCTTCGTACCTGTAACCATCTTGGCACAATTCCTGATTCCTGTGTCAATTACCCCCCCCCCCCCCACCAGTCTCTAAATATGGTTCAAGGTGTGATTTTTCACAGGGGCCTCATCCTTCAAACTGATGAGGAGCATCGGGACAATCTCGGATGGTGGGGTGTTCACTTTGTTCGGCGTGTTCAGAAGGGTCTGAAGTACAATCGCATTGATCATGATGTCTTTATCCTGGCTTTTGAAGGGGGATTCCCTCCCTGAGAAAGTAAAGATTATGTTTTATCGATGTGATGTGACGCCGTATATCCCACCTCCTATGAGGTGTTTTAAGTCTTCCCGCTGTTCACAGGCCCCTCTCTGTGGTGACTGTGCACGTCCACTCCATGAGAGGAGTTCCTGTGTTCCCCCTCCTGTGTGTGTTAATTGTCATGCCAATCACTCTCCACGTTCACAGGATTGCCCAGTTTATAAGAAGGAAAAGAAGACACAGGAGTATAAGTCCCTTGATCGTTTAACCTACACTGAGGCTCGTAAGAGGTATGCACGTCTTCCCCTGTGTCCATGATGTCTAGTTATGCTTTAGTTACATTTTCACCCCTTCCTCCCCCTTCCTTACCCCAGTCCCGGACGGCTCTTCTCCCCCCTCCCCTGCGGCTCCCACACCTTCTCCTCCAGGCACTGCGCGCCCTCCCAAGCCAGAGAAGTGTCCCACTTCTTCAGCGTCTGCCGGTCAAGGGTGCCCCTCCCGGGGTGCCCCTTCCCGGCACCTTCCAAGCCAAAGGTCTACTGCCACGCGACAACCGCGAGAACCGTGGTCTGTTGGGCCCCAGGTCACCCGATCTCTTTATGTTCCCAATCTTGTTGCAGCTGGCTCCATTATGCCGCACAGCCCTCCTCGATCTCAAACAGAAAAGAAGAAACATAAGTCCTGGGACAAGGAGCCTCTTGTCACCAGAGGTCCCATCCCCAGCTTCACAACCAGATTCTGACCTGCTGTTCATGGATGTCGCCCCCTTCTTGTCGGTGATGGGTGGTGACCCGGCGGGTTGACTGGCTTTAGCCTGTTCAACCCCCATTTGAATCATCGTTCTGTGGTTATCCAGTGGAATTCTAATGGTTATTACTGTCACCTTACAGAGTTGAAATCAGTTATTTCGTCTTACTGTGCAGCTTGTGTAGTTCAACAGGAATCTCATTTTACTGATAATCATTGACCGACCCTCTGTGGGTTCAGTGTTTTCTGTTGAAATCGGGTCTGACACCTGCGGGCTTCTGGTGGCGTTTGTACGTTGGTCCGTACAGGTGTTGCTAGCACGTGACTTCCTCTTCAAACTACATTGGAAGCGGTTGCTGTTAGGTTCCACATGGACTCTGAGGTCACGGTTCACAATCTTTATCTCCCTCCTGACAGGACTCTTACACCTGCTGCCGTAACTACCCTTCTTCAGCAACTTCCTCCTCCCTTCCTCCTTCCCAGGGATTTTAATGCTCATCATTCCTTGTGGGGCAGTGCTTTTCCATCTAGACGAGGTCTTCTCATAGACCAGTTTATTACAGACCTCGACTTCTGCCTTCTTAATGATGGCTCCCCTACTCATTACTTGCTGGTCATGGTAACTTTTCTGCCATTGATCTTTCTCTTTCTTCTCCCTCCCTCCTCCCTTCATTACACTGGTCGTCACACGACAACCTTTGTGATAGTGACCATTCCCCGTTGATTCTCTCGCTCCCTTCCCGCTCCCCAATTGACAGATTACCTCATTGGTCTTTCCAATGCACCGATTGGCCTCTATATACTGCACAGGTCATGTTTTCTCCCTCTTTGTCGGGTTGTGTTGATGACGTCTGCTAGCGTTGCTGTATTGCGCTCATCTGGACCATTTCGTCGCTGGCAAGTCCCATGGTGGAGTGCGGCCATTGCCATTGCCATCCGTGATCGCTGTCGAGCTTTGCAACACATTAAGAGACACCCATCCGTTGCCAACCATATTACCTTTAAACGCCTTTGCAGTAAAGCCCGTTATTTAATCAAACGGAGCAAATGGATATGTTGGGAGCGCTTTGTTTCTTCCCTTGGTTCTACTGTCCGTATGTCACGGGTATGGGCTACACTTCACTCTCTCCAAGGTTGCCATCGGCAGTCCACCCTCCCAGGCCTTCACCTTTGTACGGACCTGTTGATTCTTGCAGAACATCTTGCGACCCATTTTGCATCAGCATCAGCCTCCTATCCAGCTTCTTTCCTTCACCGGAAACAGCTGGCCGAATGTTCCGCTTTATGTTTTACCCCATATCAGTCAGAATCTTAAAACAAACCTTTTACTGAATGGGAATTTCTTTCCACACTCTCTTCTTCTCATTATACGGCCCCTGGCCCTGACTCAATTCATGACCAACTGCTTCAACATCTCAGTGCTCCACAAAGGCAACATCTTCTCCGGGTGTTTAACCGTATTTGGCTCCAGGGTGACTTCCCTTCTCAGTGGAGGGATAGCATCGTGGTTCCTGGCCTTAAGCCTGGTAAGAACCCCCTATTTGTTGAAAGCTGTCGTCCAATTAGTCTGACAAATGTTGTTTGCAAGTTACTTGAACGGATGCTAGCCTGTAGGCTCAATTGGGTCCTCGAATCTCAGGATCTATTGTCCCCTTACCAGTGTGGCTTCCAAGAGGGACGATCTCCAATCATTTACTTCGCTTGGAATCCGCAGTTCGGCAGGCTTATTCCCAGCACCCTATTTGGTTGCAGTAGTTTTTGACCATCGCTAGGCCTATGACAGAGCTTGGCGCCATCACATCTTACTTGCACTTCATCAGTGGGGTCTTCGGGGCCCACTCCCAATTTTTATCTGCCAGTTCCTGTGCCATCGGTCATTCAGGGTTCAGGTCGGTACTGTTTTTAGTTCTCCACGGACCCAGGAGACGGGCATCCCACAGGGTTCTGTATTGAGTGTACTTCTTTTCCTCATTGCTATCGACGGACTTGTGGCCTTTGTCGGTCCTTTGGTCACCCCTGCTCTGTATGTGGATGATTTCTGCATCTGGGTTAGTTCCTTTTTGATGGCCTCTGCAGAGCGGCAGCTCCAAGGAGCTATACGGTGTGCCTCTGCATGGTCCCTCTCACGCGGGTTTCAATTCTCTCCTTTAAAATCGTGGGTGGTCCACTTCTGTCACCGTACTACGATCCAACCTGATCCAGAGCTCTATCTTGATGCACAACGATTGCCTGTGGTCCCACAGTTTCGTTTCCTGGGTCTTCTTTTCGACAGCAAGCTCACTTGGCTGCCCCATATCAGACTTCTGAAGGTAGGATGTTTCCGTAAACTCAATGTTCTTCGCTTCCTTGCCCACACCTCTTGGGGTGTGGACCTCTCCCTCCTTCTTTGCCTTTATCGTGCTTCAGTTCTGTCTCACTTGGACTATGGTTGTCAAGTTTATGGCTGCGCTGCTCCTTCCACACTGCACGTGCTGGATCCAGTCCACCATCATGGTATCCATTTGGCAACCGGTACCTTCCCTAGTAGTCCTGTTGATAGTCTCCTGGTTGAAGCAGGGATACCCACCCTTTCTGTTTGGTGGTCCCAGCTTCTGGTGTCTTATGCAATCCTCTCCCATACTTCCTATTCTGTCCTGTTCCAAAACCATGGACGCCACCCACCTGATTCCCGCCCTCGGACGGGTTTACCGGTTGGGCTCTGCTTTGCGTCTCTTCACTGTGATTTTCAGCTTCCTTCTTTGTCCTGTCTTCCACGCTCCCTCCACCCACCTCCACCCCTGCTTGGTTAGTTCCTCAGCCCCGAATTCAGATGGATCTCCGCCAAGGTCCGAAAAATTCCATTTTATGGGAGTTTCGGGATGCTGCTGTTTTTTACACTGATGGCTCTAAATCTGCTGATCGTGTCGGATATGCCTTCACGTCCTCTGTTGGAATGGAAAATCATCTGCTGCCACCTACATGTGGGGTGTTTACTGCAGACTTAATGGCAATTTCCCAGGCTCTTACCTTTATTAAACAGTGCCAACAAACAGTCCCAACACAACCGCATTTTGTTATGTATGGACTCGATGAGTGCCCTTCTGGCTATTGACCCGTGATTTTCGCGCCATCCCTTGGTCTCTGCTATCCATGACCATCTCACTGATATTCACTGTGCTGCTTGTTCCATTGACTTCCTTTGGGTCCCTGGCCATGTGGGTATCCCAGGTAATGAGTTTGCTGATCGTTTGGCTGGGGGAGCAATCCCTTACCCCCCATTTTCTGTAACCCCTCCTGTAGCGGATTTACGGCTTCAAATCAAACCCCACTTCGCACAATAAGGGGCAATTCTTGGGAGGCTACATCCCTGTCTAATAAACTTCATGCGATTAAGGTGACGCCAGGCCCATGGCATTCTTCCTTTCGCCTCTCCTGAAAGGACTCGACCACACTGTGTCATCTCCGCATTGACCATACAAGGCTGACCCATGGTTTACTTTTGCGTGATGAGCCACCCCCACTTTGTGGTTGTGGAGCCTTCCAGTCAGTAGCCCCCATTTTGGTTGAATGCCCCCTTCTTCTGGCTCTGCGTGCTAAGTACAGACTCCTCTGCACTTTACCTTTGATGTTGGCTGACGATTCCTGGATGGTCGAACTGGTTCTCGGTTTCCTCTGGGAAAGTGGTTTTTACTCTCAGTTTCAAGGTTTTTAATCTCTCTCTGGTGTTGGGGCAGGGCGGTGAGTTGGGGTATCTCCCACTGTAAGCCATGTTTGGAGATTCCCGACTCCCCTCCCTGGTCGAGATCCTCTTTTCTTCCCCTTTTACCCTGTTTTTATCACTGTTTAGGATTGGTTAGTCTCCTTTTCCCATACGCACTTCTACATTCTAGCAGTTGCACACTTTTAAGTCACAGGTGGTCTTGCCTCTACTGCTTCAGAGGTGGGATATTTCCTGCCTCTAGCATAGCGTTGGGTTTGCTCTCTTACTGACTTGCTGTTTTTACCATTGACGACGTGACTGCACTTTTACATTTTTTAGCTTTTCCCTTTTATCGTTCTGACTTTTCTGAGATGTCACGCTATCGGAATGGACTACATTTGAAACAAGGGACTGATGACCCTGCTGTTTGGTCCTTTCAACCCCAATCAACCAACCATCCATCCTCCCAGATAAATGGACACAACCTCCACAAAAATGCGGCAAGTCAGGTGTTTAGTATCAACCTGTTTCTAATCCACCATGATTTCAGCTGTGATAGATGTGGAGTGAGGCATAGATGATAGATGTAACAGTGGAGATGGGGTCCAGCAGAGGGTGAACGCCAAACAGGGAGATCTCGAACCACAAATAAACAGAAAGTTGAAAGAAACTCAGATTTCGTGAGGTTACACCATAAGAGGTAAAACTAAATGTGCAAATTTTTCAAGTGATCTGCTGCAGAACAAAAAAATGCTTCAAATGGCTCTGGGCACTATGGGGCTTAACATCTGAGGTCATCAGTCCCCTAGAACTTAGAACTACTTAAACCTAACCAACCTAAGGACATCACACACATCCATGCCCAAGGAAGGATTCGAACCTGCGACCGTAGTGGTCGCGCGGTTCCAGACTGAAGTGCCTAGAACCACTCGGCCAAACCAGGCAGCGCTGCAGAGCAGCTCATGACATCGTCATCCAGATAATTAATGCAAACTGGGACAGGCATAGTCAATTCCTCTAAAAATTCTTGGAAAATAGCAGGAATGCTAGCCACACCAATAGGAGGGTGCAAATATTGATATAAACCAAAAGGAGTATTCAAAACCAGAACTCACCAAGACACTTTGTCCACAGTAACCAGCAGATATGCTTTAGACAAATCAATTTTAGAAAAGTCACCCAGTATTTTTGACAACGGTTCCCCCTTGCGTGGGAGAGCATATGTATCCATAATCGACTGTGCATTGACAGTAGTACTGAAGTCGCCACAGAGGTGAAGTTTCCCTGACAGCTTCTGAACTACAGTCAGCAGAGATGATCATTCTTTATCTATAACACATTGCACCAACCCTAGAGATTGAATTCTATCCAATTCTGCTTTCGCTTGATCTTTCAGGGCAACAGGAATAGGACGCGCATGACAAAAATGAGGCAGATACATGAATTTCAACAAAATATGAGCAGAAAAATTGTCAGCACATGCTACACCTTCCAAAAACAAGCCTAAAAACTCCTCACACAGTTTTTCCAATAGAGAACACTGTGCCTGATTGGATATAAGGTGAACTGTGCCAGTGATAGAAAATTTAAATGCTTGAAATGTGTCCATCCTGAACAAGTTCTCAACACCAGCATCATCAAACACCAAAAATTTAATGGAACTCCAGTACATTTTGTGGCGTATACTTGTATGTGGGAATGTGTTGTTTTATTAGTTTAAGTTGTATGGCAAGTTGTTGATGTATTATTTTTGCTACATTGTCGTGTCTTCTAGGGTATTCTGTATTTGCTAGTATTGTACATCCACTTGTGATGTGATCTACTGTTTCTATTTGTTGTTTGCGAAGTCTGAATTTATCTGTTGTGGTATTGGGATCTTTAATAATATGCTTGCTGTAATATCTGGTGTTTATTGTTTGATCCTGTATTGCAATCATGAATCCTTCCATCTCACTGTGTATATTGCCTTTTCTTAGCCATGTGTTGGATGTGTCTTGATCAATGTGTGGCTGTGTTAGATGATACGGGTGATTGCCATGTAGTGTTTTCTTTTTCCAATTTACTTTCTTTTTATCTGTTGATATGTGATCTAAAGGGTTGTAGAAGTGGTTATGAAATTGCAGTGGTGTAGCCGATGTATTCATATGACTTACTGCTTTGTGTATTTTGCTAGTTTCTGCTCGTTCTATAAAGAATTTTCTTAAATTATCTACCTCTCCATAATGTAAGTTTTTTATGTCGATAAATCCCCTTCCTCCTTCCTTTCTGCTTAATGTGAATCTTTCAGTTGTTGAATGTATGTGATGTATTCTATATTTGTGGCATTGTGATCGTGTAAGTGTATTGAGTGCTTCTAGGTCTGTGTTACTCCATTTCGCTATTCCAAATGAATAGGTCAATATTGGTATAGCATAAGTATTTATAGCTTTTGTCTTGTTTCTTGCTGTCAATTCTGTTTTCAGTAATTTTGTTAGTCTTTGTCTATATTTTTCTTTTAGTTCTTCTTTAATATTTGTATTATCTATTCCTATTTTTTTTTTATCCTAGATATTTATAGGCACCTGTTTTTTCCATTACTTCTATGCAGTCGCTGTGGTTATCCAATATGTAATCTTCTTGTTTAGTGTGTTTCCCTTGACTATGCTATTTTTTCTTACATTTGTCTGTTCCAAAAGCCATATTTATATCATTGCTGAATACTTCTGTTATCTTTGGTAATTGGTTGAGTTGTTGATTCGTTGCTGCCAGTAGTTTTAGATCATCCGTGTACAGCAAATGTGTGATTTTGTGTTGGTATGTTCCAGTAATATTGTATCCATAACTCGTATTATTTAGCATGTTGGATAGTGGGTCCAGAGCAAGGCGGAACCAGAAAGGACTTAATGAATCTCCTTGGTATATTCCACACTTAATCTGTATTGGCTGTGATGTGACATTATTTGAATTTGTTTGGATATTAAGTGTGGTTTCCCAATTTTTCATTTCTATGTTTAGGAACTGTACCAATTTAGGATCTACTTTGTATATTTCCAATATTTGTAGTAACCATGAGTGGGGAACACTATCAAAAGCTTTTTGGTAATCAATTTATGCGTAGTGTAGCGACCTTTGTTTAGTTTCAGCTTCATATGTCACCTCTGCATCTATTATCAGTTGCTCTTTACATCCTCGTGCTCCTTTGTAACAGCGTTTTTGTTCTTTATTATTATTATTATTATTATTATTATTATTTATTTGTATAACATTTTTTTATCAAACCCATACCCTGTTTTAGCTAAGTAATCCTTGAATGTATAAAATGTATTGCGTAACAGGTACTTTTCAGATGTATTTTTGCAAATTCTTTAATCTCTTTTGGTAATTTATTGTACAGTTTTATTCTTGGGTAGAAAGTGCTGTTTTGAGTTTTATGTTTATTTTTGCTTGGTAAATGTAAGTTGAGTCTATCTCTTGTTGGATGGCCATGGACAGAGCTCTTTGTGCAGTAATTACAAATGTTATTTTTGATGTGTACAACTGACTGCTAAATGTATTCAAATGGAGCAGTTAAAATCCCGAATGTTCTGAACAGATCTTCACAATGTGCTTGACTACTATTTTTGGTTATTATTCTTATGGTTCTTTTCTGGGGTTTGAAAATTGTGTTCATATTTTGTGCATTTGTTCCCCAATAAAGAATGTCATAGCTAAGAATTGAGTGTAAATATGAATAATATGTAACTAAAAGACACTGCATGTTACACAGTGATGATAGGATTCTAAGGGCATAACATGCTGATGACATTTTGTTTGCGAGTACCTTTGTGTGTTCACACCACTACAACTGAGAATAAATAACCATTCCTAAAAATTTTGCACTTGTTATACAGCCTATAGAGGTAAAATCTACATTTAATTTAACATGGTCTTTTTTCCTCTCCAAACTGAAATTCATGACATTAGTTTTCTTCATGTTCAATGTCACCTTATTGCTTATTGACCAATCATAAACTTCCTTGAGAGTTTCATTTGCTTTCTCAGCAAGGAGTTCTCTTGCTTTCTCAGTGACTATAATATTGCTGTCATCAGGGAAGAGCCCCCCTGTGGGTCCGGGGTAAGAATAGGCCCGAGGTATTCCTGCCTTTCGTAAGAGGCGACCAAAAGGAGTCTCAACCATTTTGGCCTTCAACGTGATGGTCCCCATTTGGGTTTGACCTCCATTTTTCAAAATTCTACAGAAGTACGAGCCTTTTGGGGAAGGACACCTTACGTGGTGTATCACCGGTCCTCAGTGCAGTAAGACCTTGACACTCATCATCATAACGGCGTCGTAACTGCACCCACTGTTCATCAATTTGGGCCTAAACACCTTATGGGTTGCACAGGTTACGCCCGTAGTGTCCCCCCATCTGCACCTTCGATCATGATGGACTTTCCATGGCACCCGAAACCCAGCACAGTAGCTAGCCCATTGTGGTGGGGTCGTCATGTACCCTCTAGGTTGTAGCCCCCTGACAACACAGGGAACGTACTGCCAGTACCTGAGCTGCACCCTCCCCACGTAAGACAAGGAGTAGATGCCCGTCTACCTGGGGCATCAGGACTCCTGGCAATGGTCATCCTGCCAGGTGGCCCTTGCTGAGGCTGGGTGGTGCCTGTGGGGAGAGCCCCTGGTTGGAGTGGATGGTATTGGGGCGGACGTTTCGCAGATGAAACGTCAACATGAATCGGGGCGCTCAGCAGCCGCGTCTTCTAAGAGGAAAGGTTATGTCTCTGGTTCTGGTCCTTTTGCCTTTCCCCCCTTGGCCACTCTCTGGGAGGAAGGACAGGCCCGCCGGCTTGGGGCTAAATACTTCCCCCGCTATTTAGTCTATTCTTGGACCAATGGGGGATGTTCGCCACCTCCAACCCCATGTTCTTTGTACAGCATATCCAGGATATCTTCGGAGAAATTGATGCTCTTAGTAAAATGCGTTTGGGGTCCATTCTCATAAAGACCACCTCCGCTACACAGTCGGCGGCGCTCCAGGCATGCGACCAACTAGGGGACATCCCAGTGTCCATTGTCCCACATCTGGAGCTCAATAGGACGCAGGGGATTATTTTCCATCGGGACCTCCTGCTACAATCTGATGAGGAGCTCAGGGCCAACCTGGAGCACCGTGGCATGCATTTCATCTGACGAGTCCAGCTCAGCCCCAAAGATCACTGCGTCGACACTGGGGCCTTTATTCTCACCTTCGAGGGGGATGTTGTCCCAGAGAAGGTAAAGGTGATGTGTTACCAGTGCGATGTTCGACCTTACATCCCACCTCCTATGCGATGCTTTCGATGTTTGCGCTTCAGGCACATGTTGTCCCGGTGTGAAGCTGAGCCCCTTTGTGGCGATTGTGGACGTCGTCTTCGCGAAGGACATACATGCACCCTACCACCTCAGTGCGTCAATTGTCCTGGCCTCCACTCACCTAGATCTTTCGACTGCTCCGCCTATCAGAAGGAGAAGAAGATACAAGAATTGAAAACCTTGGACCGTCTGTCTTACTCTGAGGCCAGGAAGAAATATGACCGCCTCCATCCCGTGATGTTGACAACGTCGTTTGCTTCGGTCGTGTCCACTCCTTCTGCAGTATCCTCACCCCTATCCTGTCCCCCCCCCCCACCTCCTCACCCCATCCGGGGTCTATGCCTCCGCCTCCCACATCCCTCCCTTCCAAATCCTCCTCCCTCGCGGCCCCTGGCCCCTCTGCCCCAGGGGCCACTCTTCCTCCTCCTCATCCTCGTCGTCGTCGTCGTTGTCGTCGTCGTCGTTGTCATCGTCGTCGTCCTGAGAAGTGATCCTCTTCTCAGGCGTCCATCGGGGAAACATTATGGACCCCAGCTTCCAAGGTCCGGCATTCAAAAAAGGACCCCGAGCGTGAGGACTTTCTTTGGGTCCAGCCCCCACAGCTCACCATCCCTGTGACTCATCGGTCTTCCAAGAAGGCCTCCAAGAAGTAGTCTTTATCCCCCTCTCCACCCCGGCGCATTTCGTCTGCTGCTCCATCTGACAGTTGCTGCTCCCGGCCGTCTTCAGTTTCGCCGGGATGCTTGGCTGCCAGGCGCTTAGCAGGCCTGTTGCCAGCAGACAATGCTGCCCGTCCCGTGCAACCCAATAATGTGGCCGCAGCTGGCGATGACTCGATGGAACAGGATCCGCCTCCCGACGGTTGTAGCGATGTTCCCTCAAAACCTGGCCCTCCGTGGCCATCGAGGTGACCGGCTCTCCCCCCGTTTTGTTCCCCCTTTCTCTGACTCGCGGTGGCTCTGTTACATTGGAACATAAGAGGTATTCGATCTAATTGGGAGGAATTAAAACTGCTCCTCTGCCTGCACTGTCCACTCGTCATTGGTCTCCAGGAAACGAAGTTACGCCCAACTGACCGTATTGCTTTTACCCACTATACCTCCGAGCGATCTGACCTAACCCCTGTGGACGGTATTCCAGCTCATGGTGGGGTCATGTTGCTCGTTTGGGACGATGTCTATTACCATCCCATCCCATTGACCACCCCACTCCAAGCAATAGCTGTCCGTATTACTCTTTCTGCCTTTACTTTTTCTGTTTGTACTGTCTACACTCCATCGGCATCTGCAGTTAGTCAGGCTGACATGATGCACCTGTTTGCTCAGCTTCCTCCGCCGTTTTTATCGTTTGGTGACTTCAATGCCCATCATTCCCTTTGGGGTTCTCCTGCATTCTGTCAGAGAGGCTCCCTCTTGGTGGATGTTTTCAACCATCTAAATCTTGTCTTCCTCTCGGACTCTACTCATACCTACTCCCACTTGGACCTCTCGATCTGTTCTACCAATCTTGCCCATTGGTTCGAGTGGTATGTCCTTTCTGACAACTATTCGAGCGACCATTTCCCCTGTGTTGTTCGTCTCCTGCACCACACCCCATCCCCACTTCCCTCGAGCTGGAACATATCAAAAGCTGACTGGGGACTTTACTCCTTCCTGGCGACCTTTCCAGGCCAAGATTTTCTCAGCTGTGCCAGTCAGGTCGAATACCTCACGGCTGTTATCATCAATGCTGCCAAACGCTCCATTCCTCATACTACCTCTTCTTCACGTCACGTTTCAGTCCCCTGGTGGAATGAGGCTTGCAGAGATGCTATCTGTGCTCGACGACCTGCTTTACACACTTTTTGCCGCCATCCTACACTGGCGAATTGTATTAATTACAAACGACTCTGAGTGCAATGTCGTCGAGTCATCAGAGACGGCAAAAAAGCTTGTTGGGCCTCTTTCACAAGCTCCTTTAACAGTTTCACTCCCTCTTCTGTCGTCTGGGGTGGCTTTTTGCGGAGGTTTCAAGCTCCGCCCATTACCACCCTGCCTTCCTTCCCAGGAAAGAGGCAGAAGAGGCTCGGCGACCTTCCTTCCACTCGCTGAATCTGGAAGATTATAGTACCCCCTTTACCATGCGGTAACTCGAACGTGCACTTGCACTGTCCCGGTCCTCTGCTCCAGGGCTAGATGCCATTCACGTTCAGATGCTGACACACCTTTCTCCGGCAGGCAAATGCTTTCTTCTTCGTACCTATAACCGCATCTGGACCAAAGGTCAGGTCCCCACGCATTGGCGTGAGGCCGTCGTTCCCATACCCAAACCCGGGAAGGATAGACACCTTCCTTCTAGTTACTGCCCCATTTCTCTTACAAGCTGTGTCTGTAAGGTGATGGAGCGCATGGTTAACTCTCGGTTGGTTTGGATTCTTGAATCTCGACAACTACTTACTAATGTTCAATGCAGCTTTCGTCAACGCCGCTCCGCTGTTGACCACCTTGTGACCTTGTCGACGTTCATCATGAACAACTTTTTGCGAAAGCGCCAAACGGTAGCTGTGTTCTTCGATTTGGAGAAGGCTTAAGATACCTGTTGGAGAGGAGGTATCCTCCACACTATGCACAGGTGGGGCCTACGTGGTCACCTGCCCCTTTTTATTGATTCATTTTTAACAGATCGAATGTTTAGGCTACGTGTGGGTTCCGTATTTTCCGTCTTCCTCCAGGAGAACGGAGTGCCTCAGGGCTCCGTTTTGAGCGTAGCCCTTTTTGCCATAGCGATCAATCCCGTTATGGATTGCATTCCACCTAACGTCTCCGGCTCTCTATTCGTCGATGACTTCACGATCTACTGCAGTGCCCAGAGAACATGCCTCCTGGAGCGCTGCCTTCAGCGTTGTGTTGACAGCCTATATTCATGGAGTGCGGCTAATGGCTTCTGGTTCTCTGAAGAGAAGACGGTTTGCATCAACTTTTGGTGATATAAAGCATTCCTTCCACCATCCTTGCATCTCAGTCCTGTTGCTCTCCCCTTCATGGAGTCAACAAAGGTTTTAGGGCTCACACTGGACAGGAAACTTTGTTGGTCTCCGCATGTCTCTTATTTGGCTGCCCGTTGTACACGTACTCTGAATGTCCTACGTGTTCTTAGTGGTTCATCTTGGGGAGTGGTTCACACTGTCCTGCTTCGCTTATATCGGTCCATAGTCTGATCAAAGCTGGATTATGGGAGCCTCATCTACTCATCTGCTCGGCCATACCTCTTACGCCGTCTCAACTCCATCCGTCAACCGGAGCTCTCTATACCAGTCCCGTCGAGAGTCTTTATGCTGAAGCTGCCGAATTACCATTGACCTACCTGCACGACATACTGCTTTGTCGGTATGCCTGCCAGCTGTTGTCAATGCCCGACCACCCCTCTTATCAGTCCTTCTTCGACGATTCTCTCGACCGTCAGTGTGGGTTGCATGTGTCTGCCCTGCTGCCCCCTGGAGTCCACTTTCATCGCCTGCTTCGACAATTGGATTTCGCCCTCCCTATCACCTTCAGAGAGGGTGAGAGCCCAACACCACCTTGGCTCCAGGCTCCAGTTCACATTCATTTTGACCTCAGCTCACTCCCGAAGGAGGGTACTCCGGATGCAGTGTATTGCTTGCGGTTTGTCGAACTTGGTGCGCGACTCACCAGTAACACTTTTATTTACACTGATGGCTCCAAAACTGATGATGGTGTCGGCTGTGCCTTTGTCGTTGGGGACATCACCTTTACATACCGGCTCTTCGACCAGTGTTCCAGCTTCACGGCTAAGCTTTTTGCTCTCTCTCAGGCCGTTCAGTATGTCCGCCGCCACCGCCATTCTCCGTATGTACTCTGCTCTGATTCACTCAGTGCTCTTCAGAGCCATGGAGCTCCATATCCGGTCCATCCCTTGGTGCAATGGATCCCGCAATCCCTCCATTCTTTTGCTGATGATGGCTCTCCAGTTAGCTTTATGTGGGTTCCAAGCCATGTAGGAGTGCCTGGGAATGAGGCTGCTGATGCTGTGGTCAAGGCTGCAGTCCTCCTGCCTCGGCCATCCTCCCTTTGTGTCCAATCATCTGACATTAGTGGGGTTGTTAGTAAGAGGTTTGTATCATTATGGTGGGATACTTGGTAGTCACTTCAAGAAAATAAGCTCTGGGCCATAAAACCGTTCCCACCAGCTTGGACAACCTCCTACCAACCATCTCAGCGAGAGGAAGTCATTTTGGCCAGGTTGCAGATTGGGCATTGCCGGTTTAGCCACCGCTACCTGCTATCTGGTGACCCCGCCCTGCAGTGCCCTTGTGGTAATGCATTGACAGTGCGCCATGTTTTATTGTTATGTCCCCGTTTTACTCAATCTCGTGTTGTCCTGTCTCTGCCCTCTACCCTACAGAAAATTTTAGCTGATGACGCTCGAGCAGCTGCTCGTGTTCTTTGTTTTATTACTTTGAGGGACTTATCCAAAGACATCTAACTCTTTTAATTATTTTATCTGCATCTTTGTAAGAACTTTCTTGTGTCCCCCCCCCCCCCCCCCTTGAGTTGTACCGAATTATGTGTGCACTTACATTTTTGACTTGGCACTAATGACCTCAGTAGCTGAGCGCCCTAAAACCCTACAAAAAATTAAAAAAAAGAATCAGGGAAGAGGATTTCTTCACCATGAGTAACAGTACTGGAAAAGTCATTGATGTATATCAGGAACAATATTGGTCCTAATATGCTACCTTGCGGAACCCCTATATTAATGTATTTTGGTTCTGATAAGTGTTTTACTAAATGTTTAGATCTGTTTGAAGTATGTGTTATCTCTACTCTTTTTACCGTATCTGTTGGGTATGATCGAAACCAGTCATTAGCTGCTACTCTTATTCCTGATGCTTCTAATTTATTTAATAGAATCTTGTGGTTGACAGTATCAGACACCTTAGAAAGATCCAAAAATATGCCTGTGGCACACTCATCTTTATCAAGGGCATCAAGTACAACTTTTGTGAATTCTAATGTGGCTGACTCCGTATTTTTGCCACTTCGGAAACCAAACTGAAAAGATTGTATTTATTCAGGTAATTCATTAATCTGTCTTTCATAATTGTTTCTATTATTTTTGAGAATTCCGACAGCAGGGAAATGGGCTGGTGATTTTCTATGTCTTCTGCATTACCTTTCTTAAGCAAAGGTACAACTCTTGCCTGTTTTAACTGCTCTGGAAATGCCCCTGATGTGAAGGATTCATTCATTATATTTGTTAAGGGGCCTTGTATAATCCCTATCCATTGTTTCAGTACACACATTGGTACTTCATCTAAACCTACTGACTTTTTATTTTTTAGTTTCTGAATTGTTTTACTGACTTCATTCTCTGTGGTTGGAAGTAACATCGCCATGTTTAGTGCAACATTATTTACAGGTGTTATGTTTATTTGGGGGAATTTTTGTCTCTGCAATACTTCAAATATGCTAGTTTACATAGTTTGCTAAATGCTGTCAATCATTTATTACTTTATCCCCCTCCCTTAGCAGTATGTTATTCTGTATTCCTATTTTTATAACATCCCAGACTGCTTTGCTTTTATTCTCTGCATTATATATTATTTTATCATTAAATGACTTTTCTGCAGCAATCAGCCCATTATTATAGATCTTTTTGTATCTATGATAGAAATTTAAGAATTCTGGATCATTGCGAATCTTTTTCATGGAACTGAGGTGTTTAAGTGTTTGGGAGCACTTCTTTCTTAATACTTGCTGTTATCCATCTGTTTTTGTGAGATGTTGATACAGACATGCATACTTTTGGAAATTCCTTTTCAAAGTTAAATTTAAACAATGTGGAGAATTGAGAATTTCATATCCACATTGGTTTCCTTATACACTTCATCCCATCTTTGTTTTTCTAGTTCTTTTGAAAAAGCTTTTATTTTGATTTCTGATAGATGTCATTTGTAGGCATGTAGTTTAGGGAATGATTCGATGCCTGACTTTACCTAGTAATACAGGAAACTTATCAAAGTAACACAAATAAATGTTTTATTCATAAACCTCTGAACAGTAACAGAAATAGGCCTCTCACGAATCCACACAATACAAGACACAGAACAATGAGTGTAAAAAGTACAACCGGATAAACAGAGAGAGTCAGCTCTGCTCCATGCATAACGCCTCCCATGTGGGTTTTAAGGTGAGTGTATACCTGTCCTTTTTCCCCCTAAGGTAAGTTTTTTCATTCCCGAGATTGGAATGACTCCTTACCCTCTCCCTTAGAGCCTACATCCTTTCGTTTTTCCCTCTCCTTCCCAGAGGAACTTTCCTGATGAAGCAACCTTGGGTTGCGAAAGCTTGAAATTTGTGTGTGTGTTCGTGTGTTTTTTATTGTGTCTATCTACCAGCGCTTTCTCATTTGGTAAATCACAGCATCTTTGTTTCTTATATAAAATTTTCCCACGTGGAATGTTTCCCTCTATTATATATGTCACGTGCACTGGTAGCAGGATACAGCATTGTCACAGAGCTTCTCTCAGTGAAATCCTGTATCAACAACTAGCTGCTCTTTGTTGTGGTTCTTTACCTGGTTTTGCAATATGTTATGACTGTTTCTTTATTATAGCTTGAATTTAATTTATTTGTAACTCAGTTAAAATGGCATCTGAAGGTAGGATTTCTTTTCACATTCATGATATTATGCATGTTCCTGAATGTGAGGTCATATTGCTGGCCAGTAGTGCAGGTGATACCAATTTGTTATTGAAAATTGCTTGTTTACAATTTGTTTGCAGGTTAGAGAGAACAATGCTTTAAGAATGGCACAGATAGAATTACTCGAAATGAAACGAAAGTTTGATGCCTTGAGAGTTGTGGAAACAGAGAAAAAAATGATGGTTGCCTTGTTGCAGAGAAAGGATGAAGACTTAAAAACTCTGAAAAGCTTGCTTGAAAATGAAAGGAAAGAAAAAATGACTATAATTAATGAAAAGGAACATTTTGAAAAAGAAAAAGCAGAAGAAGTAGAAAGAATTAGTAAAGAAAATCTTAGATTAAATGCTGAGCTTGACAAATTAAATGAGCGAATAAAATCTAATCAGTTTGGAGCAGCAGGTAAACCAGTAGCACATTAAACATATGTCATTCATAAATACCAAAGTTTCACCAACTTTATTTTACTTTGTTTCTACTTTGATTTATTTATTTAAATTTGTAAGGTTATTTGATCAGTTAAATTTTGTAGATCTGTAATATTGACATACAACTTGCAGATAAGATTACTTACTTGGGATCATCAGCACTTAATACCTCTTTTCTATGGTTTATCTCCTTCATTTGCACCCCTTTGTTTCCTTCCTCTCTTTTACTTTTTATGCTGCCACTCTGTCCATGCCACTTGCTGTCCCCTTCCCCCACCTCCCCACCCACCCCAACCCCCAGGAGGCTCATAACTCTTTCATTAGTACATGCATGGTGAGCACGGCCCCCCAATCTATTGTAGTATCTCCTTGCTTTCTCGTGCTGCAGTCTCCCATCTCCAACTATACTCATCTTACTTCCTCATGGAGGCAACCTTTGATGTTGACCTGGCTGTTGCCTAGGTTCTGCTTTATTTCCTTGAAATCTTCATTTAATTATATTACACCAATTTTAGTTCCCTTCTAGGTTTCATCTTCATTTTTAATTTTTTTTCTGTAATGTGGAATAACTGGAGAACAACACTGTCAGTAGCATCCACTACCTACAGTGTTAAAGATAATCTGTGGACAATAACTGCTTAGACTCATACATGTGCTTAAAAGCCAATGTGGTAGCCAATCTGACATGGTGGGGTCATTACATACCCTTTCAGTGGAGCCCTCTGACAACACAGGGATCACACTTCCGATACTAACTTTCGATGCATGCCAAGGAGTAGATTCCCAACTTCATGGGGCATCAGAACTCCCGGCAGTAGTCATTGTGCCAGATGGCCTCTGCTGTGGATGAGTTTTGTCCATAGGGAGAGCCCTAGACTGGAGTAGATGGCATCAGGCAGACATTTTGCACATCAGACGTAGAAAATTAAATTGTCACAATGGCTGTTCTGATCTGGTTGTCTCATCAGAGAAGTCTAGGAATTTCAGTGCAGACAGTTCCAGTTCTGCTGGTGAGAAATGTGCTAAAGCCCATAAATAATAGTGAAAGTAGGTATGGTATCCACTGGAATATAAATGGTTTAAACACTGATGCTTCTAACAACAAAAGCTCCAAAATAGATGAATTGGAAATCATTCTGTCAGAACGTGCAAATCTAAGAGTTGCTTGTTTAAATGAGCACAGGTTTACAGAGGACACAATCAAAATTCTAAACAATATAGGAAACTTCAGATAAGCAAGTAACTTTTGCAGAAGAAACAAGTCACGTGGAGGCTCATGTATACTTCTACATAGTGATATAAACTTTATGAGATGAGAAACTGTTTTAATTATTTAAATGAAGAATGTGTGTTTGAGAGCTGTTTTGTAGAATTAGTGGACTCACTGACAAATGTCATAATAATCTCAATATACAGAATTCCAGGGGCATCAACAACAGAACTATTCTTATCTAAGCTTCAAATTATGCTAGAAGACTTTTGTAGAGGAAAAAAAGAAAAAAATTGTAATAGCTGCTGATTTTAATATTGATATCATGTGTGATGGTAGCCACACTTCAATTCAATGACTCAGTAAAAAAAATACGGTTTCAAGTTAAATTTCCTTGAATCTACCAGAGACAATGGGAAATCAGCAACATGTATTGACAGTGTTCTAACTAATTATGTATATGAAGATGTGTATAAATTTTGTCTAGATACAGGTATTTCAGATCTTTGTGCATTGTTCATTGAGCTGCCAAATACAGACACAGGAACTTTTCATGTGTGAGAACCCATACGAGCAGGAACTTTAGCAAAGAAAACTTGCTAACATTTAGTGAGAAGCTAAAAGAGAAAACATGGCCTTTTGATCATTGTAACTCAAGTGATGAAAACCTTGAGAAATTCCTAAATAGTCATCTTGGTGTATCTAATGAAACATTTCCACCTAGACTGTGCAGCAATAAAATAAAAAAAAATTAAGTGGATTACCCAGGGCATAAAAGTTTTCAGTGTAAAGAAAAGGCAACTGCACAGAGAAGATTTCATTAAATATGTTAGACTCTATAAAACCATATTTAAGAGTTGTCGGGGCAGCAAAACAACTGGCAGATAACAGGCTAATTTTAAACCATAAAAATAAGACAAAGGCTGTGTGATCAGTCATTAAATCTGAGTTAGGTGTTAAAGCCTGTAACCAAGCAATTTCAAAAATTGACATTGAAGGAAATACTATTGTAAATGCAACTCAGATAGCAGAGTACTGTAATAAATTCTTTATAAATGTAGCAAAGTCTGATGTAAATGTAATAGATTGCCACAACAAAGTAAATCCCTTTGTCCTAGGTGAAAACTCTGAAAACTTTACAAAATTCTTAAAAGTTTCTGTGGAGGATGTAGAAAATGCTATTCTAACATTGAGAAACAAAAAATCTGCAGGTTGGGATGGAATACCCACCAAAGTTATTAAAGTGGTACACAATAAAATTGCAAACCCACTAGCTCAAATAATGAATCAATGTTTTGATGAGGGCTATTTCCCAGAGGAACTAAAATATGCTGAAGTCAAACCACTCTTCAAGAAGGGATCAAGAGAGATCATGGGAAATTATCATCCTATCTCAATTCTCCCAGTCCTATCTAAAATATTTTATTTGAAAAACTTTCTGTTGCACAAATCCAAAACTTCATTGCAAAATATTCTGTTATTCTAAACAATCAGTTTGGTTTTCAGCAGAGGGGAAAACGCTATAGATGGAGTAAACAGTGTCATTGAGAAAATAAGTACATCATTATACAAGAGAAATAAGATGGCAAGAATTTTCTGCCACCTCACAAAGGTGTTTGATTCTGTAAACAATACATTGCTTGTTTACAAACTTGAAAAATATGGCATTAGTGGCAGTGCCCTACAATGGCTTAAATCCTAAATCCTACTCATCCAACAGAAAGTAAAGAGTTATCATTTCTTCAAATGGCATATATTATTTTTCTGACTGGAAGAAAAAAAAAAAATATTTCAGGTTGTTCCACAAGGCTCCATATTATGCTCAGTCCTATTTCTCTTTTATGTTAATCACTTACCATTAAATATCAGCTCCCCATCAGTTCTGTTTGCAGTTGATACTTCTGTCTTAGTTGAAGATCAGGATTCAGAAAAAAATTCCCAAATCTGTGATCAGTACCCTCAGTGCTTTAGAAACTTGGTTTCAGCTAAATGGGTGGAATCTAAACATATCTAAGACTCGCATGATGCAGTTCAAAACCAAACAGTCCAAATGTGAGCAGACTAAGATTGTACACAACAACAAAGCTATAGAAGAAGTTGACTCAGTCAAATTCTTGGGTTTAAATGTAGATAAAAATTTGAGCTGGCTGGCACACGTTGAATACCTGGCAAACAAACTGAGCAGCTTTGCATTTGCAATGCAAATATTATCAACTGCAACTGACGTGGACACACAAAAAGTAGCATATACAAGCTACTTTGAATCCATTATTAGGTATAGTATTGTTTTTTGGTGTAACTCGACAAATAGTGCAGATACTAAAAGGACAGAAAGAATCATACAAAATATGTGCACTGCAAATCGCAAAGAACCATGCTGACCAGTATTTAGAAAACTTAAAATATTAACTCTGCCATCCTTATACATTTATGAGATTATTATATTTATGTACGCCAGACATGAATTATTTGAGAGAAACCATTTTGTCCATTCACGTGATACTAGAAACAGAAAATTTTATGCTCCCCACCCACCACATCAGACTGTATGCCCAAGGACCTCAATACATGGGAATGAAAATTTGTAATAAATTAAAAGGGAACAAGTTAATGCAGATGAATTTAGACTCACTTAAAAGAAAGCTATATGAGGTACTGACACGGAAGTGTTAGTACTCAGTGGATGAATTCATGCAGGACAAACTGGAAATTTTTGAGCTGGACAATGTGTTACACGTTCTAAGAAATATCCTTATAGTGTTATTATTTATTATAGTGCTATTATTTATTAATGTAAAAATCATTGTAACTGTTTTATAGATTTTTGACATGTCTCCTATATGCAAACCAAATGGATTGCAAATGTACATCATCAGATGAATAAAACACAAAAACAATTCCCCACATTGTCTACCTAATGGGCCAGACAGCTGGAAGCAAAAAAATTTATTCGGTACCTGGTATGTACTAGAGTAAATGGGAATACTTCTACAGTGAAAACACCATTATTTTTGTGTAGAACAAATTGAAGATAAATTTGTAGTTGACTCCCTGTGAGAAATGCACAATGGATCACTTTTAAGGCCACCTCTGCTGCACAATCTCAAGCTCTTTAAACATGTGGACGACTGGGTAGCTTACCAATGACTGTTCCCTAAGCTGAACTCTGTCCTTGAACCCTGGCAGGCTCGTCAGTACTGACTTACCGCTGTGTCATCCTCAGTCAATGGGACTATTGGATGTGCAATGGAGGGGTGTCAGATCAGCACATGGCTGACCCAACTGTCAGTTTTCATAACCTGGAACCGCTACTTCTAGGTCAAGTAGCTCCTCAGTTGGCATCATGAGGCTGAGTGAACCCTGTTCCAGTGTTCCCACCAAGGAAAAATCCCAGAAGTCCTGGGAATTTAACTCAGGTCCACTGCATGGCAATCAGTACTCCTGACTACTCTCTATTGCCCCATGTAAATCTCTAATCCGGTCCAAGGAAACCTTACACTGTATATAGTCAAGAAGCTATAGGTTAATCTCAAATGGCACGGTTTCCATTTTTTTGCATGTACAAAAAGGTCCAAAGAATAACTGAACAGATACAGCTGCTTACACCTTAGTATTTGAAGCAAATCTCCTCCCAGAGGAAGTTAATCATGGTGTACACGTGTGAAATGAAACATTATGTCCTATCACCCACAAGGCCCTTCCAGTGCGTATGCTTTGGTCATATGTCATCCTGCCACATGCCATAAAATGTGGCAACTGTAGATTGCCATTCCATGAAGAGCCTTTTAAACAACCACCTTTGTAAAAGGTTTTTGATTGTGCTGAGTCACAGTCATGCAGTATTTTTTAAAAGAATAAACCGCCATTTGACTGTGTGTTACTGTATTTTTCTTCTGTACTATCTATATTTCAGAGTTTATGCCATTATCAAGTACAATGCTAAAAGTTCTTCGACAATTAACACATTATATATGGTGAAAAACCAGATATAACTAGATATGATGTCTTAATGGTGTAAGAGCTTTTAGCATTGTAATCAATAACTATGTAAAATGTGAAATATAGGTAGTACAGAAGAAAAATATAGTAATTTACAGTCAAATGGTGGTTTATTCTTTGTGTCTCACTTGCAGCAAAAAAAAAAAAAAAAAAAAAAAAAAAAAAAAAAAAAAAAAAAAAATATCCTCCGCATTTACTGACTTGCCCAGATTTAAAAAAGAAAAAAAAAGTACAAAAATATAAAAAATTGAGCACCTGTCATATATTGATGTTTAAAAAAAAAATGAATACATACATCCTGCCTCTGCCCTTCTCTCATGGTTTCCATGGCCCCATCTTTGGGAACCACATCCTGCTCCCATCCAGAGAAGCAGCTCCCTCCTCTAGCAGGGCTCCCTGTTGGGACCCCTTTCCCCAGAAACCCCAAGGTCAGAGGTTTGACACCAACTATTGCCTAGAGTTGCCACATCCTGGGGGTGCCAGAGTTGTCTGCCCTTCATCCTTATCCACATCTGCTGTGGAAAAGTCCTCGTTGGCCGGTGTAGCCGAGCGGTTCTAGGCACTACAGTCTGGAACCGCGTGACGGCTATGGTCGCAGGTTCGAATCCTGCCCCGGGCATGGGTGTGTGTGATGTCTTTAGGTTAGTTAGGTTTAAGTAGTTCTAAGTTCTAGGGGACTGATGACCACAGAAGTTAAGTCCCATAGTGCTCAGAGCCATTTGAACCATTTTTGATAAGTCCTCACAAGAATGTCAGTGACCAAAGGTTGTGAAGCAGAAGGGAAATACCAGGAGAAGGCCATTCCAGTGACTCCAGAGGCATCAGATCTCTCCACTCATTTGGATATGAAACAAATGTTAATCAGTATGATTCCATCCCCACTGATGACAGGTAGTGATTCTGGGGCATAACTGATCTTTCTGGCCCTTCTAGCCTAATCAGGACACCCAGCACATGATGATCTAATGAAACTGTAATGGATATTACTGTCACCTGCCAGAACTACATTATCTCATTTACTCATCTTCTACAATTCGTGTTGCTCTATAACAAACATGCTTCACTGATGACTATTTCCCAATGCTGCATTGTTATCATGCCATCAATGTGTGAATTTCTGTTTGTACTACAGTGGAAGCAATTGCAGTGCATGTGAGAATGACCTCAGCAATCACCACCACCTCCAAGGCAGGCTTTTATTTACCTTGAGATGACCAACTTAATCCAACAACTCCCCTCCCCCTCCCATCTTTCCTCTCCAGGGGGCTCATGGTTCTTCCGTGAGTTCGTGTGTGGTGCACATGAGGCCCCGAGTTATTGCAGCTCATTTTTCATTCCCTTGCTGCTTTTCCTTCTCCCTGCCCCCTCCCTCCCTATCCCTGCTCCTTCCCTGTTGCCATCTCCTTCCCCTCTCTTGGTGTTCTGCTTTATGTTGACCTGGCTATTCTCCTGGTTTCCTGTATTGGTTGCAATTTTGTTCCTTTTGCCCGTTCTTTCACCCTTTTGACGTTTTAGTCCCCACTTGAGGTTTTACCTCCACTTCAAAATTTCCTGTTTTTATTGTGAGCCATATGGGGAAGAACTCCCTCCCTAGCATTTACGGTGTGGATTCCTCTCCCTTCTCAGTTCCCCTCTCCCTTTCCCAGTCTAGCCCCCTTCCACACTGCTAGGTCACCAGCACGTGTAGCCAGTCCTTGTGGTGGGGCTGTTATGTACCCATATGGCTGAGCCCCCTGACAACACAGGGATCACACTGCTGATACCTCAGCTGTTCCCTCCCCCTGTATGCCAAGGAGTAGTTGCTTGTCTTCTTGGAGCATTGGAACTCTTGGCAACGGCCACTGTGCCAGATGGCCCTTGCTATGACTGGGTGACGCCCATGGGGAGAGCCCCTGGTTGCAGTGGGTGATATCAGGGCGAATGCTTGGCACAAGCTGCAAAAATATGGCTGTTCTCACACAGCCATCTCTTCAAATGGTGAAGGATTCTTAAATGCTGTCTCACATGACCTGGCAACTTTCTCCTCCCTGGCTACACCATGGGAGGAGGGCCAGGCTCCCATGGAGCTGAAACCTTTTCCCCGTTACCTCATCTGTACTAGGACAGATAGGAGGGACAAATTCACCACCACAAAACCGTTGTTTTTTTGTGTAAAATATCGAGGACAAGTTTGGTGAAGTGGAGTCGATTAGTAAGATGTGATTGGGTTCCGTGTTGATCAAAACTACTTCTGCCACCCAATCTGCAGCTCTTTGTGCCTGTGATCGTCTTGGCAATGTCCCAGTGTCTATCACTCCTCACCAATCTCTGAATATGACCCAGGGAGTCATTTTTTTTATAGGGATCTTGCCCTGCAAACTGATGAGGAACTCCAGGCTAATCTGGAGTGGCATGGTGTTCATTTTGTCCGACGTGTGCAGAAGGGTTGCAAAGACAACTGCACCAATATTGGCGCCTTCATCCTGGCTTTCGAGTTGGATACCCTCCCAGAGAAGGTCAAGGTTATGTGTTACAGATGTGACATGAAGCTGTACATCCCTCCACCTATGTGGTGCTTTTGGGGGTTGCGTTTTGGGCATATGTCTTTCCGCTGTACGGCGGACCCCTTGTGTGGTGACTGTGACCACCCCGTCCATGAGGGAAGCCCTTGTTCCGCTGCATGTGTGTGGTAATTGTGCTGACTACCACTCCCCTCACTCACCAGACTGCTCGGCTTACAAGAGAGAAAAGAAGATACAAGAATATAAGCTCCTGGATCGCCTGTCTTACACTGAGGCTCGCCAAAAGTATGAGAGACTCCATCCGGGGTCACTATCTTCAACTTTTGCCTCTGTTACTTCCTTTCCTCCTCCTCCTCCTCCTCCTCCTCCTCCTCCTCCTCCTCCTCTTCCTCCTCCTCCTCTTACCATGCCCCCCCCTTCCCCCCTCGTCCCTACCCCAGCCCCACCCCACTCTCTCACCTGACGATTTACTCTGATTGGAATCAGCCATCTGACAGGCTTTTACTCACTGCTGGCACCTTGTCCCACTGTTCTTTTACCTACATAAGGTGTATGACATGGCTTGGTGCCATTACATTTTAGTTACCCTCCATGACTGGGGCTTCCATGGTCCTCTTCAGATTTTTATCCGTGAGTCTTTATCTTACTGGTTCTTCAGAGTTCAAGTTGGCACTTCACCACAGGGTTCTGTGCTAAATGTTACTCTCTTCCTCACTGCCATTAATGGGCTTGTGACCTCTGTTGGGCCTCTAGTTACCCTGGCTTTGTACGTTGACAATTTTTGCACCTGGTGCAGCTCCCACTCGATGAAGTCTGCTGAGTGCCAGATCCAAGGCAGCATCCGATGGCCCTCTGTGTGGGCCACCACCCACGGCTTCCAGTTTTCCTCCTCCAGAACGCAGGTTATGCATTTTTGTTGTCAACCCACAGTACACCCTGATGCAGAACTTTACTTAGGCAACCAGCTCCTTGATTTTGTAACACAGTCCCGTTTCTTGGGCCTTATTTTTGATAACAAGCTGACATGGCTGCCCCACATTCACTACCTAAAAACTACATGCATACGGAAGCTTACTGCTCTCCACCTCCTGGCCCACATATCTTGGGGTGCAGACCATTCCACTCTCCTCCTCCTCCTCCTCCTCCTCCTCCTCCTCCTCCTCCTCCACCATGCTCTGGTTTCGTCCAGACTCTATTATCTATTATGGTAGTCAGGTTTATGGTTCAGCAGCTCCTTCCTCTTTGAGACTCCTTGACCCTGTCCATCATTGTGGGGTGCATCTGGCTATTGGTGCCCTTTGCACTAGTCCTGTTGATAGTCACCTCACATAAGCGTGGATTTCCCCTCCCCCCATACACATCCAACAGAACCAACTCCTTGTTTCTTACGCAGTTGCCATTCACCACTTCCTTGACCATCCTCTATACACTGCAGTCTTCACCAATGAGGAATGTCTCCCTCATAACACCTGCCCAAGGGTGGGATTGCCAGTTGGCATGCATCTCACTACCCTCTGTCAGGATCTCCATCTGCACTCTCTTCCAGGGTCCTAAGATCTATGTTGATCCTATGGTTTACTGGCATCTTGTATGTGCCATCCTTGCAGAGTTCCAGGGTGCCACCATCTTTTACTCTGATGGTTCTAAGACTACTGATAAGGTGGGATATGCTTTCACGTCTCTTACCAGTTTTGAGCACTATTTGTTGCCAGGATCATGTAGTGTATTTACAGCAGAGCTTCTAGCCATTTACAGGGCCCTCCTTTTTTTGTTTCTCAGGCCTCCCTCCATAGTGTTTTAATTTGTTCAGACTCCATGAGCAGCCTTCAGGCTATTGATCGATGCTAATCTCATCACCCCTTGGTCTCCGCCATCCATGACTTTCTCTCTGCCCTTGAGCATGCTGCCTGTTAAGTCATCTTTGTCTGGGTCCCAAGTCATGGGGGAATCCCAGGGAATGAAGTGGCTGACTGTTTGGCTAGAGAAGGAGATACTTACCCCCTTTTCCATTCACGATTCCAACTGCGGATATGTGGATCTATGTCAAATCTCTCTTTGCCCAACAGTGGAATGCCATCTGGAGCGCTACTGCTCATAGTAATAAACTCCGCACAATCAAGGAGTCTACTGCAGTTTGGGGCACTTCTTTCTGCCCCCTCTCAGGAGTCCACTGTTTTATGTTGTTTACTTATTGGCCATACCCGGCTCACCCATTGTTTCCTCCTACATAACGACCCACCCGCCACAATGTGGTTGTGACACCAGACTGGTAAAATCTTGCATATTGGTGGCATGTCCCTTCTTTCGACCATTCATGCTAAGTATAGTCTCCTTGCTTCCTTAAATTTAATGTTAGCGGATGATTCACAGATGATTGACCTGGTCCTCACATTACTCTATGAAAGTGGTTTTTATTTCCACATATGAGGTTCTCCTTTTGTCTTGGAGCAGGGGCAGGTTGGTTGTGATTGGGACTCCTTTTGCAGTCTTCACGGTTTGTGATCCCATGACTGCCTCCACCACCCCCCCCCCTCCCCCCCCCCCCCCTCTTTCCCTTTTTCCAGTTTTTAGGTTTGGTCTCACCTTTTATGCTTATACTGTGTGTGTTTAATGTTCATTCTTTTATAATTTTACTCCTCTGATTGAATCTTTTCATTTCTAGCGGACTCTCTTTCTAATGTAACCCCCTTTGGAATCGCGGGACTGATGACTTCACCGTTTGGTCCCATACTCTCTCAGTTAATCAATCAGTCCCGCCCTTTCCTCTTACTTTACAATTACAGTGCACACCATCATGCCCTGGGGAAGTTCCATTTCTTCTGGTAGGCCTTCTGATTAGCTAACTTCTTTCCAATCTTGGTCTGTCTCCCCTCAATGACAATACTCCTAGCCACTTTGTTGCTTCCCATAGCACCTATTCAGCTGCTGACCTTATGATCTATTTCCCCTAAGCTCATGGCTTTGCTAGAATGGCCTGTACCCAATGAGCTTCGTACAGTGACCATTTTTCAGTGTCCTATCACTTGTCACAGCCCTATGGACCAATAACCATGTTTGGCACTTCAGAGAACCAATGACAGTTGTATGCTTTTGCTATCATCTTTGTTGCCTGTCTGTCAGATTGCTTCAACAAGGTTGTGGGAGATGTCTTTGATACAATCTCCCATGCTGCTGGAACTGCTATTCCTCTTTCTGAAGGTTGCCTCCACCATTGTATGTGCCATGGTGGACCAAAGAAACTGCAATGCCTATTCAGTTTGGCAATACCTTTGAGAGTTTATTGTAGTGCCTCTTTCCAGGAAATCCACCATCCTCCCTTTCAGGCAACTAAATTCTGAGGTTCACTATCTAATTAAGTGCAGTAAAATGAATGTAGGGAGCACTATGAACATTTCACTGCATTGGAGCTACTTCAGGCACTTTCCTCATCTCACAGTATGGTCCCAGGCCTTGATTAAATTCATTATGAGATGATCCAACATCTGAATGAATATTATTCAGTTGCTCCATGTACTGAGGATCTTTAACCATATTTCTCTTCACAATGGTTAGGTAGTATCATCATACTAGTTCTTAAGCTAGGCAAAAACCCCTTTGTCCATTGACAGATATGTCAGTTAGCCTCAACACTGACTTGGCTGCACGATATTTGTCAACTAAAGACTAACAGTCTTTGCTTTCTTGCCCACACCTCTTCAGGTGCTGATTGCACTACTCTTCTCTGTATTTGTCAGGCCCTGCTATTGCCACAGTTGGACTATGGTTGCCAGGTTTGTGTTTTGGCACCCTTTTACATTTTGAAACTGTTAGATCCAGTCAGTCATCATGGGGTAAGACTGGCCACTGGCACCTTCCTGACTAGTCCCCTAGACAGACTTCTTGCTGAAGCAAGAATCTTCCCTCTTTATTTCTGACAGTACCAACTGTTGCTCACTTATGCTGTTACCATCAGACAATTCCCTAATCATCCAACTGATCACACATTTTTGACCGAGAGAAGTCTCGCAGTGGTTAGCACACTGGCCCCACTTTCAGGATGACGACAGTTCAATACCCTGTCTGGCCATCCTGATTTAGACTTTCTGTAATATTCCTAAATCAGTTCAGGCAAATGCTGGGATGGTTCACTTCCTTCTCCATCCTTCCTTAATCCAATGAGACCGATGACCTTATACGAGGGCTATCCACAAAGTACATTACGTTTTGGAATTAAAAATAAATAAAGTATTGGAAATTCTTTTAATTATATACAGATAAAAGCCGCACTGAAATACTACTTTTCTACATAATTGCCATTTAAATTAAGGCACTTATCATAGCGATGGACGAGCTTGGAAATTCCTTCGTCGTAAAATTCGGCCGCCTGTGCCTCCAACCATGTGGTTACCTCTTCTTGAAGTTGTGCGTCGTCATCAAAACGCTGCATAGCCAACCACTTCTTCATTGCTGGGAATAAGTGGAAGTCACTCAGTGCCAGGTCAGGACTGTACGGCGGATGAGGAAACAACTCCCACTTAAAAGATTTGAGAACTTCACGAGTGGCATTTGCCATGTGAGCCCGGGCATTATCGTGAATCTGCAAGCTCTTTGAGCCCAACTTTCCCCTGCGCTTGTTTTGTATTGCTCTTCTGAGGTTGTGCAGAGTTTGGCAATACCTTTGACAGTTTATTGTAGTGCCTCTTTCCAGTAAATCCACAAAAATCACACCTTTTCTGTCCCAAAAGAAGAGGTAACCACGTGGTTGAAGGTGCAGGTGGCCGAATTTTACGACAAAGGAATTTCCAAGCTCGTCCATCGCTACGATAAGTGCCTTAATTTAAATGGCAACTATGTAGAAAAGTAGTATTTAAGTGTGGCTTTCATATGTATATAGTAAAAAAATTCCAATACTTTATTTATTTTTAATTCCAAAATGTAATGTACTTTGTGGATAGCCCTCGTAGTTTGGTCTCCTCCCCCAAATCAACCCAACCCAGCATATTTTTTGGCTTTGATCTCCTGACACCAACCCCCTGATAGGATTACCAGTTGGCGTATGTCTCACAGCCCTGTGCCGGGATCTCCACTTAACTTCTTGAGAACATACTCCCTGCATCCTCCCCTTTGGTCAATACCCAAGCTATGAATTAAGACCAATCTGTTTCATGGTTGTAGAGTTTACATTGCCACCATGACTTTTCAGCATCTGTTACTTTGAGTTTTAGTATCAGGGTGTTATCTCTCATTTATGCTCTGAAACCATAGACAGGATGACATGTGCTTTTACATCTCTCACCAGTCAGGAGAAACATTCAGCCCCAGGAACATGTAGTCTTCACACAGTGGAGCTGATAGCCATTAACAGAGCATTAAGTTTTCTTAAACTGGCCTCCGTTAATAGCTCTTTAATTTGTGGCTCAAGGAGCAATTTTCTGGACATTTATCTAATGCTATTCTTGTCATCCTGTAATATTGGCTACTTATAACCTCTCTTACCTTAGTCACACTGCCTGCATAGTTGTCTTTCTCTGACCTCTAAGTCATGTGGCTATCCAATGGAATGAACTGCCTGACCATTCGACTAGAAAAGCAGTTAAATGCCCACATATACTTTGATCACCCCAGATGGACATTTTCCAGTGCAAATAGTCTCTGCTCAGACTGAGTTGGAACATCTGGTGGGCTACTGCCCCTTCTAATAAACTCCACACTATCAGGGAGACTACTGCTACATGCCACTCCTCCTTCCATCCCTCCCAGAAGGAATCTACTGTTCTATGTTGCTTCCTTATCACTCATACCAGACTAACTCACAGCTTTACTTCATGTAACAAGCTACCTCCACATTGTGGTTATGGGACCTTACAGACAGTAGTACACACAACCTGGTAGAGTGCCCCCTCCTGGCTTTAATTCTTTGCCTCTAATATTGACAATTGACTCATGGGCAGTTGGACTGGTTTCCTGTTGTTCTCCATGAAATTGGTTTTTTGTCAGGTATGTTTTCTCCCCCATGAACCATGGACCTTACCATGGGTGGGAAGGCTTACATGCCTTGTGTGGATAGCTGTAATGGAGGCGCAACCACAATGGAGGGGTATCTGTCAAGAGGCCAGGCAAACATGTCGTTCCTGAAGAGGGGCAGCAGCTTTTTCTGTAGTTGCAGGGGCAACCGTCTGGATGATTGACTGATCTGGCATTGTGAAATCAACCACAATGGCCTCACTGTGCTGGTACTGTGAATGGCTGAAAGCAAGAGAAAACTAAAACTGTAATTTTTTTACAAGAGCATGCAGCTCTACTGCATGTTACATGATGATGACATCCTCTTGAGTAAAATAGTCCCCCACTCAGATCGCTGGGTGGGGAATACTCAGGAGGTTGTCATTATCAGGAGAAACAAAACTGGCATTCTGCATATCAGTGTGTGGAATGTTAGATTCCTTAATCAGGCAGGTAGGTTAGAAAATTCGAAAAGGAAGTAGATAGATTAAAGCTAGATATACTGGGAATTAGTGAAGTTTGGTGGCAAGAGGAACAGAAGGACTTCTAGTCAGGTGAATACAGGGTTATAAATTCAGAATCAAATAGGGGCTTTGCAGGAGTTGGTTTAATAATTAATAACAAAATACGAACACAAGTAAGCTACTATGAACAGCATAGTGAATGCCTTATTGTAGCAAAGTTAGATACAAAGCCCACACCCACCATGGTAGTACAAGTTTATATGCCAACTAGCTCTGCAGATGAAGAGGAGATTAAGGAAATGTATGGTGAGGAAAAAGAAATTTGTCAGATAGTTAAGGGAGATGAAAATTTAATAGTCATGGGGGACTGGAATTCGACTGTAGGAAAAGGAAGAGAAAGAAAAGTAATAGGTGAATGGAGACTGGAGGGAAAAGAATGAAAGAGGAAGCTGCCTGGTAGAACTTTGCACAGGGCATAATTTAATCATAACTAACACTTGGTTTAAGAATTGTGAATGAAGGTTGTATACGTGAAAGAGATCTGGAGACACCAGAAGGTTTCAGATTGTTATACAAAGGCAAGACAGAGATTTCTGAACCAGTTTTAAACTGTAAGACATTTACAGGGGCAGATGTGGACTCTGATCACAATTTATTGTTTGTGAACTGTAGATTAATACTGAAGAAACTGCAAAAAGGCAGGAATTTAAAGAGATGGGATCTGGATAAACTGAAAGAACCAGAGGTTGTAGAGCGTTTCAGAAGGAGCATTAGAGAATGACTGACAAGAACAGGAGAAAGGAATGCAGTAGAAGAAGAATGAGTAGCTTTGAGAGATGAAATAGTGAAGGCAGAAGAGTTCCAAGCAGGTAAAAAGATGTAGTAGAAATCATTGGGTAACATAAAAGATATTGAATTTAATCAGTGAAATGAGAAAATGTAAACATGCAATAAATGAGGTAGGCGAAAGGGAATACAAATGTTTAAAAAATGAGATCGACAGAAAGTGCAAAATGGCTAAGCAAGAATGGCTAGAGGACAAATGTAAAGATGTAGAAGCATATATTACTAATGGTAAGATTGATGTTGCATACAGGAAAATTAGAGAGACCTTTGGAGAAAAGAGAACCACCTGTATGAATATCAAGGGCTCAGGTGGAAAACCAGTCCCAAGCAAAGAAGGGAAAGCAGAAAGGTGGAAGGAGCATGTAGAGGGTCTATACATGGGAGATGTACTTCAGGGCAACATTATGGAAATGGATGAGGACATAGATGAAGATGAGAAGGGAGATATGATACTGCATGGAGAATTTGACAAAACACTATAAGACTTAAGTCAAAATAAGGCCCTAGGAGTAGACAACATTCTGTTAGGGCTACTGATAGCCTTGGGAGAGCCAACCATGACAGAACTCTTCCATCTGGTGAGCAAGATGGATGAGACAGGTGAAATAACTGCAGACATCAAGAGGAATGTAGTAATTCCAATTCCAAAGAGGTCAGGAGCTGAGAGGTGTGAAAATTACTGAACTATCAGCTTAATAAGTCACGGTTGCGAATATTAACATGAATCCTTTACAAAATAATGCAAAAGTTGGTGGAGGCCAACTTGCGGAGGATCAGTTTGGTTTTCATAGAAATGTAGGAACACATGAGGCAATATGACGACTTCTCATAGAGATAGGTTAAGGAAAGATAAACCTACATTTATAGCATTTGTAGACTTCGAGAAAGCTTTTGACAATGTTGACTGGAATACACTTTTTCAAATTCTAAAGGTGGTAGGGGTAAGATACAGAGAGCAAAGGGCTATTTATAATTTGTGCAGAAACCAGATGGCAGTTGTAAGAGTTAAGATGCCCGAAGGGAAGCAGTTGTTCAGAAGGGTGTAAGATGGGCTTGTAGCCTATCCCTGATGTTATTCATTCTGTGTATTGAGGAAGCTGTAAGAGAAACAAACGAAAAATTTGGAGTAGGAATTAGAAGCCCAGGGAGAAGAAATAAAAACTTTGATGTTTGCCAATGACATTGTAATTCTGCCAGAGGCAGCGAAGGACTTGGAAGAACAGTTGAACATAATGGATAGTGTCTTGAAAGGAGGATATAAGATGCAAAATGAGGATAATGGAATGTAATAGAATTAAATTAGGTGATGCTCAAAGAATTAGATTGGGAAATGAGTTTTGCTGTTTGGGAAGCAAAATAACTGATGATGGTCGAAGTAGAGAGGATATAAAATGTAGACTGGTAATGGCAAGAAAAACATTTCTGAAGGAGAGAAATTTGTTAACATTGAGTATAGAGTGAATGGAATTGGGGAGATGAGAATTTTGTGGTACAACTGAATTAAAGAAGGGATTTGATGGAAGGACACATCAAGGGATCACCAATTTAGTACTGGAGGGGAGTGTGTGGGGCAACAATCATAGAGGGAGACTAAGAGATGGATGCAGTAAGCAAATTCAGAAGGATGTAGGTTACAGTAGTTACACAGAGATGAAGAGGCTTGCACAGGATAGAGTAGCACAGAGAACTGCATCAAACCAGTCTTTGGACTGAAGACCACAACAACAACAACAACAACAACAACAATAACATAATGTTTTCAACTACTTTTGTGGTGGGGGTGGGTGGCTGTGGTTGAGGTGTTTCCCACCTTATGCTAGGTTTGGGAGACCATCAACCATACCTCTCCCTCCCATTTGTTCCATACTTGTCTCCAACACCACAATGTGACACCATTGCTTATCAGTTATCCACAAAATCACAGAATGTAGATGCACACTTAATAGTTGGTAACAGGCCAAACAGGGGCATTTGTAAAGCACTTTCACTGAGATGTTATTTAGGAGAGCATATGGGATTTATGATACCCCTAGCCTGATATAGGCTCATATCTTTAGAGTATGCTGAACACATTGGTATCTTTTCCTCAGCTGTATGTGTATAAAGTTCTCTTTGGTAGTGAATGCCTCTGTATGTTTGGACCAACTTTGATATCAGGGTGTATTTATTTCATGCAATTGTTAATTCTTAATTGTAATTGTTAATTCATTGTAATATTTCAGGACCATATTGATGGGAGAAGAAAAGCCTGCAGATGCCAAATATAATCATTCTTATAACAATTTATTCTGCCACTCACATTTTAAAAAATCCACAGGAAAGCTTATGATTGAACTACCTAGCTGACATCAAGCAGTTACTGTGTGGAAAGTGACACTAATAAATACTTTCATCTCTTCTATTCTCACACATTGTTGAATCTTGAAACAACATTCTTGGAAAAATGACATTGTATTTTAACTCATTTGAGGACTTCATTCTGGCCCATTATTTTTCATTATTGAGCCTGTAATATTCAAAATTGATAAGACTTTGTGTGTAATTTTTAACTGTCAGTATTCGGTGTTAAAAATTCCTTTGAATACAAAAGCAGCACCTTGTACTATGTATACAGGAGTGTAAAACTATGCAGAAGAGCAACAGCTTTTTCAGTTGGTGACTTATGTTTGTTTTCGGTTAATGATTTACTATCTGATTATATTTGAGCTTAAATTTATCAGAATGATTCATGTTTGTATTATTATTCCATGGCACTAAAAAAAATTTATACACTTACTTTGTAGTCACTCAGATTTGTATTTCCAATAATGCTTCTTTTGATGCTATCAACATTTATTGAGACTAGTATATTATGTATGCTAAAATGAAGACACCCTTTTAAGGATATACTGTAGTTAATTGTTTCCACTGGACATGCTACCCTACATGGTATATATTTTAGTGATGTTACACAATAATTTTCTTTAATTTTAGTAGAGAATCTACAGGCTTGTGTTGAGCTAAAAAGGCTGATGCTGAGCAAAGATAGAGATGGATATAAGAAACTCCTGGAAGAGCACAACCTATTGAAAAAACAAAATGAAAGCTTGAAGAATGAAATGGGTCACCTGCAACGGCATGGGCATTCTAAAAGTACTCATCAGTGTTCTTTTTATAGTCCAATCACTGTTAGTGGACAAGATAAAACTATAAGTGGTGTATCTGACCATGGGGAAGATGTAAGTTTTTATTCCTTTATTATCCCCACTGTGTTTATCTTGTGTTTGCAATGTCTGTATACTATGGGATTTACTTGTAGGTGAAATGCATTTTGGGGTAATGCGGAATCAGATAACTTACACAGATTAAACAATTTTGTCTTCACATATTTTTCAAATTCAAAATAATAATTAAAACTTCAGGCTTGTCTCATGTGAATTTTAAAAGGAGGAAGGGAATTCCAGCAAAAGAAAAAAATCGTTATTCAGGTTCCACAGCTTGCTCAAGTAGATGGAACAGTATCAATACTATGCTCTGTTAATTTAAATATATCCACCTGATGATAATGTATGATCACTTTGGTTATTCCAGTACTTGTAAAACGAACCATAAACAGGGTTATAATTTGAATATCTTCTTCTGTAGCAAAGTATCTACCTATGACTCAATTTTTTTCAGTGTTAAAGTACATACCATGGCCTTTTGGCCTTTATACTGGTGTCCCAAGAGGATTTGTCAATATTCATGGATATGATGAGAAGGACCATTCCAAGGAAAAAAGTCTTGTCAGCATGGGCTCTAAAATGCATTCCTTAAGCTCTATGAGAATATGTACATCTTTGCTACTGGGAAATGTATCTCTTCTATTGAATAAGTGCTCACATATCTTAAGGTATGCATTTCAGAGCCCAAGTTCACTAGATTATTATTTTTTCCCCCAAATGATCATTCCTGTCATATTCCTGAATGTTGTCCCAGTAGAGTGCACACAGAATACCATTCGGCGAGTTACTACAAGAACTGTCAGCCATTTTGAAGCTTCCAAAATAAATTTCATTATAGCGTATATGGTCAAAAAAATATGTGCAAACATGTTTATAATTTTATTCATTGTTACCACTTTGTAGAAAATATAAAATGTAATGAATTTACCTGGAAATCAGATGGAAAAAGTAAGTAAACTGTTCATTATTTTGAAAGTAATCACCATAACTGTTGATACACTTAACCCACTATGTGATACACAGTCAATACCATCATGGAAACATGTTTGTGGTTGCCTACCAAACCATGATTGTACCCAGACATGCACCTCTTCATCCAAAGCAAATCTGTGGCCACAAACATCTTTCTTCAGGTCTCCAGAGAGGTGAGTTATAATTAGTCTGATCAATTCCAGTTCCACATTTTTCTGGAAACTTCATCTTGGGACACCAGTATAAAGGCCATGGTATGTACTTTAATATGAAAATAAATTTGACTCATTGGTAGATACTTTGCTACGTAAGAAGACATTCAAATTGTGTTTGCTAATATTATTGAAAACCAGGCCTTTCACCTCAAAAATACAGGATATGGAAGTAAAACTCTACCAGTAAGGAAACTTTATTATTGATTCATGTGCTTTAGTCATGCTTTTCAGTGCTATCTTTGTTTTCAGACTGAAGGTGTTCAATTGGTTCTCAGGCTCCACCAGAAGGTAAAAGAACTGGAAAAAGAAACAATCAAGTTGCAGAAACAAATGGAAGAGGTAGAGAAAGAAAAAGATAATCCATGTGGTGATACAGCATTTACACATGTTGGTTTTAGAGTATGACTTGAAGTGATGATTAAACTTTCAATTCTGTGTACTACTATTTAAATAATCTATTTGATAGTATATTAGAATTTGATATCAAAAATAATATTGATTAGGGGATTATTTTTTCTGTGTCTGTTTTTTGTAAGAACAAGATGTGTGTGTGTCATCTTCGATGGTTTGGGCATGTTTTACGGGCTGGTGATGACTCTATTGCCAAGGTGGGTTACACACTTGAAGTTGTCAGCAGCAGACCCTAAGGATGACCTAAGCAATAATGGGCTGATACAATTCATAAAGACCTTAAATGTGTGAACATCCACCCAGATGCAGCCCTTGATAGAGCAAAATGGAGACAACGGACCCATTTAGTGGACCCCGCAGGCACATGGGACAAATGCTGAAGGAGAAGAAGAAGAAGAAGAAGAAGAAGAAGAAGAAGAAGAGTATTAGATGATGACTTGAAATGCAATAAAAGAACCATTTTGAATCATGGGTGCTGTGCTGCTTTGATCTATATGATGGTTTTTTTTATGTGTATTGACATAAGTTGCTTGCATTAATTTTTTTATGTTTCTTCAAACTTCCTTGCCTGACCAGTTCTGTACATTAACACTAGCTAACAACACATAGATGAATTTTGTAACCTACAATTTGAATGATACATTAGGACAGTACAAACTTTCTCACAAAACATACATAGAGCTTATATAGTAAATAGATATTAAAATGCATAATCTGTGTGGTCAACTCCATTGTCAACTCTTGTTTCAGATTTCAGAAACAACATCCAAATGTTTTAAGGTTAGTGGAAAGAAACTTTTTGTGGAGTGGGAACATATTGCTACTGAAATAGGGTTACAGTTGGTGGTTTTTGTGTTTGATATCAACAGGTGGTTTTATTAAGCCATCTCAAACAGAGAAATCAACATCTGGGAAGGTAGCTCATTGATGGTCAGATGAAGCAGGTTTTGGAGATGATGATGATGATGATGATGATGATGATGAAGTAACTTGAAAAAAAGCCCCAAGATCATGAAGATGATGTCAATTAATTTAAACCAAACAAGGGCTGTTAGGGGTCAAACAGGTATGGATTATTTGTTTAGGTTGCCCACAAACAGGTTAGCATTTAATGCAAAACTGATACTCATGACAATTCCATGGAGCTTTTGTAGATTTAGGCTTCAAAAGAGAGTTATAGGGCAGAATGTCATTGACTGAAAGGATTAGGATTTAAGTGGTGGATTCATATTGGCAGGTTACTGGGAAATGTGTTCATGGCAATAAAGCTATGAGCATAGGGGATGATGTGTCAGGAAATAGCATCCACAGTGCAAAGCACAGGAGGAAGTGATTTAGTCTTTGATGTAAGAAGGCAGACTGTGGACAATTGATTGGAGATGATGCTCAACAAAGGCTGGAGGATCTTTCTATGAGTGTGTTATATCCAGCCACAGTTAGGCGAACTGTAAGGGGATTAGTGGTATTAGCTTTGTGAAATTTGGGGTGAAAGTGAAGATAAGGGTTCAAGTGGTTGACAATGTGTGAGCACGTGGATTAAGGTAAGAGCTTTGGAAAGAGCTGCTGGTGGTTGTGTAGGCTGAAGGTCGTATAGGGATAGCATCCTGTGGTAAAGTATGTAAGCATTGGTGTTGAAAACATGAGGAGAGTTCCCTCTGCCTTGTGGTTACTTTGATCCATGGCCATGCTTCTGGAGCCCTTTTCTGAAGGGGGCTGAAGTTCATTTTAAGGCTGAGGTTGTTTTGTAAGTGTGCAGTTCACCTTACTGGAAAGAGATCTGAGGGAGGAAGGTAATGTTAAGTTGGATATGAGGAGTTCCTGGAAAGTTATCAGGAATGGCTGCTTAGGATGGATTGAGGACCACAATTAGTAGTAGCTTGGAAGTGTTTGAGACAAGCTGCTGTGTGATTTTTTGCTGGCTGAGCTCAGTTGTGCAGATGACAAACAAATGAGTTGACTGAAGGGAACAAATAAAGGAAAGCAGGGCCTTTGCTATTCCATCATTCTTAAACTGGATTTGGAGCTAAATGAGAGGCATTTTGAAAGTACTGTAATGTTGCAGGGGCCATGTTCTTGCAAGACAAGATATTGACAGTATTTATGTAGAAAGGGGTTAGGTGAAGGTGATTTCTCTACCTTAATGAATAAGTGACATATAAAACTATCCCTAGAAACATACTGCACCAGCCTTGCAATAGTCGTAGCAGCAATAGTTCACATGATCTCCAAAACTAACAGTGTCACACTACCCTTAGGTCTATCAACGACTGTATCTTTCAGCCTAAGTAGGACCCAAGATGGGCCAGTTTCTCTCAACAGAATTCCAGGTGGCCACACTAAATAAAATTGTGTTCAGATGATCTTGAGGACCAGGTAGGTAACTGAATTTCCATGGCTTGTTGATCAAACCACTGACCAAATTTTTGGGTGGGGGTGTGATACTTTCTCAATGAATTTTCAAACTCTGCCTGCAGCTTTTTGTGTAACTCACATACATTGTAGAAGAAAAGATGTATGAGCAGCACCATTTCAGCCCTTTGTAAATTAAAGAAACAAAGCATGTGTAATGGGGTCAGGATGGTCTTAGTGCTATTAATCTCACAATGGACGAGAATGATAGACTGAAAAGTAGGTTAGAAGAACCAGTTTCTCAGCTGTCATAGAATTGTAAAGACAGTGAAGGTAACATTATTATTTATATAGCCAAAGTCATGCAAGTCAAGTAGTCAGCGTCCCAGTGACGCGTGTTGACCCTGGGCTGTGGTATTTCCTTTGCTTGACACATGGCAGTGGGAGATTCCACTAGTGCAAAGATGTCAGGCTGGGCAAGTGGCCACAGAAGTACTGAAGTCAGCACATTGACTGGTGTGGAGCTGTGTCATGCCTGCCAACATCAGACACACAACGACAGAAAACTCTGGTGTAAGCTGGCTATGCTATCAGGTGCCAATGCAGCAGGCCAGGAGCTCGCATTGGACATGGTGCAGAAAATATGCAAGGATGGGCAATGAACCAAGGACACCAGAAGGTGCCCCAGAGTCAGTTGATGACAGCCAACAGTAGGCCTCTAGCTGGCAGGCAACAGTTTGGCTACTGGCAGCATTGAGATTACATGTGGGTCATAGATGCATAGGTAGAGGAGGTAGCACCTAGTTGTAGTTGAGATGACCCACTTTGGGTCGACGATCACCATGGAGTACTTTTCAGTGAATGGTGCAGTTGACAATAGTTGGATGAGGCATGCGATATTTGGGGCCGCTCGATCTGGCTCTGTTATGACAGTATGTCACTTTCGGCCACTTAGACCACAGAAGCAGCAGAGTGCCATGCCCTGGCAGGATGTAATCCAGGTAGTCACTGCAATAGCCTGGATCTCACACCATGCTGTGTGAACAGTGTTCCAGCCCCAGCAGCAGCTGGCAGGGCCTGGTATGTGGCAAATGTACACACTTCAGTGCTGGAGCAGAGGTTTCCTTCATGTCAGCTCAGTGTGTGTCCAGTACAGGCACCATAATTTGGTAAGGTACCTGGTGGTTCATCTGGGTGCAGGTTGCAGACATTGATTTGGAAATGTAGTGCCATAACACATGATTAGTTCACATTTTCGTGTTTAAATGTGTAAGTACTACCACCAGCCTGAACTGAATCTTGCTGCTAAGAGTGATCCATCATTTATTGTGGTTTTTATGTGCTTCTACCTTGCCACTGCTGTGTAGCAATGTGTAATGTGACTCACCAGTCAAAGAGGAATCTTTCATGCAGTGGCTGGTGTTTATGCTCAGAGCTCTCCTTCCACCCTATTACATGCATTTAGCAGAGTTACTTCAGGGCAGTGACTTCAGTACATGATAAAAACTGGATGATTGCTCGCACATGATGTTGTTGGACAATTTTCTGCACTGTGCCCAGCGTGTATACTGCTGCAATCAAAACTGAACAATGGTGCATTTGTCATTTATTTTGTATTGGACACACCAGTTTACACTTCCAGCAGAAATTTTACGTAACTGAGGTACTGCCAGTATATTTCGCATGTTGTCCCATAAGTAGCTTAGCTTCAGTGAGGAAGAGCTGTATGTTTTTGTGACTGAATCTTCCATTATCATATATACCGAGGTTTAGTCTTCTCTATTCCAACCACAAATGTCAGATTTATTAACACATGTATATGTTTTACAAGGAAATAATTTTCTAGAATGTTAAAATATGGACACAAGAAATGGTGAATTTGGCTCCTCATAAACTTTATAATCATTAAATGGTTGTCTACACATATTAATACTACAATCATTTCTCTTTGAACTGTGCACATACTTTTTCTGAAAATCTGTCTGGATCTTTGTATTTTTCCTATTAGACATATTGCTGTACTATAACTGGCATTTTTGCCTACCACCTATCCTTTTTAAAAGATCATCACCTTTTCCAATTCTCCAGTTTTACTGGCTGGTCTGTATTATTATTATTATTATTATTATTATTATTATTATTATTATTATTATTATTATTATTATTATCTTCCCTTTCTCAGACGTTATGTCTGGCTAAAAATGGAAAGTGACATGGACCTTGATCAAGCGTGACTTCCTTTTAACTGTACGGTATATGTTACATTGCATTTAGGAACTTTCGGGTAATTGAACATGTATCAATAATTAAAGATTTCTGTAGTTGTAGTCCGCAGCTCATGGTCGTGCGGCAGCGTTCTCGATTCCCACTCTCGGGTTCCCAGGTTCGATTCCCGGCAGGGTCAGGGATTTTCTCTGCCTCGTGATGACTGGGTGTTGTGTGGTGTCCTTAGGTTAGTTAGGTTTAAGTAGTTCTAAGTTCTAGGGGACTGATGACCATATATGTTAAGTCCCATAGTGCTCAGAGCCAACATCTGTAGTTGTATATATATGTTTGGGTGTAGCTGTATTGCGTTGATGTACTGGTGGATATTGTGTGGTATGACTCCTGTAGTTGATAGTACAATTGGTATAATGTCAGCTTTATCCTGATGCCACATGTCCTTGACTTCCTCAGCCAGTCGGATGTATTTACAATTGTTCTCCTGTTTTTTTCTGTGTATTTGTTGTATTGGGTGTGGATATTTCGATTAGTTGTGTCAATTTCTTCTTTTTATTGGTGCGTATGATACCAGGTTTGTTATGTGGTGGTGTTTTATCTGTTCTAATGGTTCTGTTCCCATATAATTTGTATTAATCATTCTCCAGTACATTTTGTGGTGCATTTATTTATTTATTTATTTATTTATTTATTTATCCATCTTTAAGCATTTACATGCAATTGATATCGTCATGAGTAATGTACAATTTACATATTAAGAAATATAACTATTGTGAGGTATCACACAAAGCTAAAGTATACATTTTAAAAGAACATACATAATAAAGGAATACATTTGATACATAAAGATAGCCCACATAACTAAAGTGTTCATTTTAAAGAATTGCATAATAAAAGAATACATTTCATTCATAAGGATTTCTCCACATGTTTAACAGTTAAATGTGGAACTACAGAGACAAAAAAAAAAGCTTAGAGGTACAAACAGAGTTGCAAGTTGTTTCATAAGTCAGGTCTATTTTTGAAGAGTTTTCAAATTCTTTAACACTGTAAAAAACTTTGTCTATCAGCCATTTTTTAGTCTTACTTTTAAACATATTAAGAGAGACACAACGTGCCTGCACAGGTAATGTGTTGAAAAGCCTTATTCCCATGTATTCATAACTGTCTTGTGTTTTCTTGAGTCGAGTTGTTGGTATGTCTATCTTAAATGTTTGAAGAGTGTTATGATCATGAACGGACTGCCTAAGGTTTTAACTGTTAAAGTTTTCTTTTATGTACAAAAGGCAGCTGTATATAAAAAGATAAGGGACTGTCATTATCTGTAATTCTTTGAAGTATGACCTACATGATATGTTATTTTTGGTAATCCCAGAGATGCTCCTGATGATGGCTTTCTTCTGCCAAATAAAAATTTTCCTGGACCATGGAGAATTACCCCATAGAAGAATACCATAGCTAATATGGCAATGAAAGAATGCATAATAGGAATTAATCAGCAGGCTTTCAGAAACACATGTGCGTAATTTTTTCAGTAGATAGATAACTCGCGAAAGCTTTCGAGATATGTTGTCTATGTGACTCTGCCAGGTTAATTTCATATCTAAGTATATGCCAAGAAGTTTGGTAGAAGTGTACTCAGTATCAGCATTGGATAAGCTGAAGGATATATTTACAGTCTTTTCATAGTTAATAGCTAACTCATTGGCTTCGAACCACATATTGGATAATCTGAGAAAATCTTTACTTTGCTCCTTCAGTTTATTTATGTCCTTCCCTGAATGAAAGTTGTATCGTCTGTGTAAAGCACAGATTTGCATGGCACATTGCTGGGCAGGTCATTTATAAATATTATAAACAGTAATGGCCCAAGCACTGATCCTTGGGGTACAACTCTAGTGACGTTCAGTAACTGTGACTTTTGACCGTTGTAGCTTACAGTTTGCTTTCTGTTACTGAGATATGATTCAATGAGGGAGAGTTCCAGATCCCTGATGCCATAACACCATAGTTTCTCCAGCAGTATTGTTTGGTTTACAGAATCAAATGCTTTGCTTAAGTCCACTAGTGTGGCTTCAGCAGATAATTTAGATTCGAAAGAAGATTGCACAATAGAAACAACATTTTCAGCAGTATTAATTGTTGATAACTGGGCCCTAAAACCACATTGAGACTTAGTCAGTACACGGTTTTTTGACAAATGCATGTTAATTTGCTTTTGTATACAATATTCGATTAATTTTGAAAGAATAGGTATCAGAGAAATTGGACGATAATTATTAGTGCAGTTTTTATCACCCTTTTTGTTTAATGGAATTACTACTGTCTTCTTTAGACATTCTGGAGAAATACCACAGTCAAATATCCAGTTTATGAGTGTGAAGAGGGGGAATGACATCAAATCGATTATTTTTTTTAATCACAAAATTTGAGAGGCCATAAATATCTTCTGATCTGGAGTCACTTAACTTTGCCACTGATTTAATTACATCACGTATTTCCCCATGTCCCCAATTACAGGTTGGCACAGTATCAGCAAAGTTTTGTAAAAACTGGTTTATATAAGTAGATTGTGAATTTGGTTTTGAACTCTTCTTATGAGGAGATGAGGGATTAGGATTTGCTGCATTGATAAAAAAGGGGTTAGATTCATCTGGGGTGACATTAACACCAGTTGTAACTTTTACACTATGACTACCTGTACCTAATTCTGCTTTAATGACCCTCCATGCAGCCTTACACCTATTATTGGAGTTTTTAATGAAGATATCATTTGCTCTACATTTTGCTACTCTGATTTGTGATCTATAGTGTCTCTTGAGGCTAACATATGTTTCATTGTCAACACTACCATTTTTTACCTTATCATAGCATATCAAGACCATTAATCTTAGCTTCTGTAAATATGGTGTGAACCACCTATGTGGAGTAGTTCTACCATGCTTTCTTGCCATAGTTTTGTTTTGTTTGGTAACCATTGGACAGGAGGTATTGAAAATTTCAGATAAAGTACTAACAAACCTGCTACAAGCCTCCTCAACATTGTTGGAAGCATATCATATTATTCCAGTTTAGTACCTTCAGCTTATCCCTGAAGCTATTTATGCCTTTATCATTTAATAACCTGACAAACCGGGTTGGTTCACAATCCCCCATTGTTTCATTAATTGTTAGTTTTGCCCATATACCTTTGTGATCTGTCAGATGGTCAACATTAAGGAGTCCCAATTCAAAATCATCTTTATGTATATTTGTGATAAAACTGTCGAGACAAGAAAGTTGCCTTGTGGGACTACAATTTGCACAGAAGAGATTATGGGATCTTAGCATGTTAAGCAAATTAGTATTTTTGTGTGTGTTTTTTTTTCCTTACATCAAAATTTAAATCTCCTAAAATTACTGTCTTGTGTTTGGTATATTTTTCTGTACGGTGAATAAGTTTATCTAAACACTCTACAAATTGATCGGCATCACTATCAGGAGAATGGTATATTGAAATAACTGTGAGTTTTAATGTTGGTAGTAGCATGACAGCCGCTTCAAGAATGCCTTTAACACATATGTCCTTAACATCAACCACAGTATATCTTAACCCTAGGTTGTCACTTATATATATTGAGGAACCCCCATAACCTTCATTGGGTCTACAGTAACTTGTAATTAAATTAAAACATGGTGGTACATACAGTTTTCTCTCTTCTTCTCTTAACCAGTGTTCATTAATACATAATACTATTCTATTGTTTCCATTCAATGCAACACCAAGTTCATCAGCTTTATATTTCAGAGATCTAATATTTATGTGCATGAATAATATTGATTTTTAACAGCAAGAGGGAAGATGCATGATGTCTTGGGCCCAACGGGATGCACACATTGTGGTTTGCCTTTCACTGGTCCTCATGTTTGGTGTGGTGATGGTGTTATGTTTCGGTAGCGGCTGGACTTCCTTGTGGCAGGCCATAAAAAATCATTACTTCTCTGTGGTATTTTTTTGGTTCCGTTTGAGGCTCGGGTGGCAGACTTGTTTATTTCACTTCCTGCATAATTTATCTGGCATGGGGGATTTGATATAGGCCTACTTGATGACACATTTGTGTGGGATGGCTGATTTGATGCACTAGATAACACTTCACTATGGGATGGAGATGATAAAATACTTACTTAGGTTTCTGTCTTCTTATCCGCTAATCAAGGTGACATTTTTGTTGTCTGTTTTTCAAGGTTCTTGTTTGTCTCACATGTTACATAGTTTATGTGGGCAGGCTGAGTGGAGGCACTTGATAAAACTTCGGCGTAGGATGGAGGCGGTGATACAACACTCACTGTGGTTTCCTTCCTCTTTTCTACCAGTGACTGCAGTGGAACTGCTACAGTTGTTGTTGACACCATTTCTGCTTCTGTTGCTTGTGCTGCTGCTGTTATTGGTCTTGTTGCTCGAGCTGGTTCAGATGTTGCTGGTTTTGATGGTGCTGCCATTGTTACTGAATTTGATCGTGATGCTGTAACAATTTGTGGTTCTGTAGCTGCTTTAGTTGTTGTCTCCAGGACATATTCACTTCCTGCATGGTTGCTTTCAGTAATGTATCGGTAGTTCATTGCAATAGTTGGTACTGACTCATAGATACTCTGTTTTTCATATGTTTCTAATGTTTCGCAAATTGCTTTGCATAGAGATGACTTGCCTCTTCTATTCAGGTGCATGCCATGTTTTGTAAAGCTGCATCTATCCAGGAAATTGACTGATAGAAATCTTATGTTTGGGTACACTTGACACACTGTTTGTTTATTTGCTTCCTTAATTTCGGCTTTCACACATGAAACAGATATGAGGTCATGCCTATGTGGTATACCAATAACAGTTACTTTTTAGTTTTCTATCGAGCTGAAGGCACTTTTGAGACTGATAATAGCGTTAGCTAACTCGTTACAATACACGTCATTTGCTCCTCCAATTAATACAACATGATGATTTTTGTTGTCTTGTTGGTCCCGTAAAAGTCCCTAATAATTTCCCACATTGGTGCTCCTGGTTTCACATGACTGCATACTTTGTGTGTTTTCCCTTGACTATGCCATTTTTCTTACATTTGTCTGTTCCGAAAGCCATATTTATATCATTGCTGAATACTTCTGTTATCTTTAGTAATTGGTTGAGTTGTTGATTTGTTGCTGCCAGTAGTTTTAGATCATCCATGTATAGCAAATGTGTGATTTTGTGTTGGTATGTACCAGTAATATTATATCCATAATGTGTACTATTTAGCATGTTGGATAGTGGGTTCAGAGCAAGGCAGAAACAGAAAGGACTTAATGAATCTCCTTGGTATATTCCACACTTAATCTGTTTTGTCTGTGACGTGATATTATTTGAATTTGCTTGGTTATTAAGTGTGGTTTTCCAATTTTTCATTACTATGTTTAGGAACTGTATCAATTTAGGATCTACTTTGTATATTTCCAATATTTGTAGTAACCATGAGTGGGGTACACTATCAAAAGCTTTTTGGTTTTAGCTTGATATGTCACCTCTGCATCTATAATCAGTTGCTCTTTACATCCTCGTGCTCCTTTGCAGCAGCCTTTTTGTTCTTCATTTATAATTTTGTTCTGTGTTACATGTGTCATTAATTTCTGTGTAATGACTGAAGTTAATATTTTGTATATTGTTGGTAGGCATGTTATGGGGCGATATTTTGCTGGGTTTGCTGTGTCTGCTTGATCTTTAGTTTTCAGATAGGTCATTCCATGTGTAAGTGTATCAGGGAATGTGTATGGGTCTGCAATGTAACTGTTAAATAATTTAGTTAGATGTGAATGTGTTGAGGTGAACTTCTATAGCCAGAAATTTGCTATTTTATCTTTTCCAGGGGCTTTCCAATTGTGCATAGAATTAATTGCTTGGGTGACTTCATGTTGCAAAATTATCACTTCAGGCATTTGTGGTATCATCTTGTATGTGTCTGTTTCTCCTTGTATCCACCGTGCATGCCTGTTATGTTGTTCCGGGTTTGACCATATGTTGCTCCAGAAGTGTTCCATGTCTGTTATGTTTGGTTGGTTGTCTATTTTAATGTGTGTGTTATCTATTGTCTGATAAAATTTCTTTTGGTTTGTGTTGAATGTTTGGTTTTGTTTCCTTCTATTTTTACTTTTTTTGTATCTTCTAAGTCGTTTGGTCAATGCTTGTATTTTCTGCTTCTTTTCATTTAATTGCTCTATCGGTTCTTGTTGTGAGATTTTACCTAACCTTTTTCGTTTTTTGTCTGATATTTCATTTCTTATAAATTGTGTTAGCTGTCCGATGTCTCTTCTCAGTTTTTCTATTCTAATCTGTAGCCTGTGTTGCCAAGCTGGTTTTGTGGGTTTCTTCTGGGTGTTGGTTGGTTCTGATCTCTGCCTAGTGTGTATATTTAGTGTAGTGAGTGCTCCTATATAAACCAGTAGTTTTAACTCTTCCATAGTTGTATTTTCATTTATTTTGTTGTGTATGATTGTGTTGATAGTTTTTATTGTTGTTTCGACTTGTGGGTTATTTGGTGGTCTATGCAAGAATGGTCTAATGTCTGTATTTGTGTCTTTGTATTCTATATATGTCAGCCAAAATTCTTCTTCCTTACCTAACATATGTGTCACTTCGTGTTCTGTTTGTGCTTGTTCTGGTGGCCATCTTAAAATTTCGTTTTCCTCTGATTGTTTAATTGATGCGTGGTGTTCTTTGTTTATTTGCTCTGGGATGTTTGAGTCCATTACTGTACTTTATTCTTCTTCTGATTGCATATTATTTTGTTCCAGTATTTGTTGTACTTGTTGTTTGGTGTTTTCTAATTCTGACTGGGGTATCCTGTTATTTTTGATTATTACATGGATCTGATCAGCTAGTTGTTGTTCTGTTAAAAATTTTAATTCTGGGTATCTGATAATAAATGTTGTGTATACTTGTGATCTGTATCCAGTTGTGTTGGTTCCTAGGTTTGTTGCTTGATAATAACAGAACATGAGGTGTCGGTTAACTTCATCAGACCATCTCATCCTCTGTCTTTGTTTTCCTTCTAGGGTGTTTGCAGGAAGCATATCCTGCAAAACACCTCTATTTGGATTTAAATCATTTTCCGTGTGCCTAGCAGTGTCGTTACCATTGTGGACGGGCATAGGGTTCAAGCGTCGTCCCTGACCATGACAGCACTTGTCCAAGGCTTCATTAGTTCTGTCCTGAACCAACTAATCACACTAAAAGGGGGGTTAGCCCTGTTAGTGGTTTGTTCTTTTCGTTGCCTTTTACGACTGGCATATTATTATTATTATTATTATTATTATTATTATTATTATTATTATTATTATTGATCTTAACAATTACTAATCATTCATTAATACTAGTAATAATTGAATATAAATAATTGTTTCTTAATTATTAATAATTAAAAGTATCATCAATAACAATAACAACATATTTATGCAAGATGAGACTGTCAGCCAAAGGTCCTGTACTATCATATTTATACATCCTCCTGGAAGAATATAAGAATACATGAGGTGATACTGAGTCTGTGGCTTAGGGCTTACCTTGGAAGACAAAACTACATTTGTGAAGGTAGTGTGGATAAAACACGTGGAACTGCAGGCTGTCTACAACTTTCACTGTGCCTTCTGTGTGCAGATTAATGCTACTGAGACTGATGGACTAAATTAGGTTTTTTGTGTGTGTGTGTGTGGGGGGGGGGGGGGGGGGGGGGGGGAGTGTAGGTATGTAGATGAGATGGGCTGGATAGTGTTTCTTAAATGGCAGCAGTCCTGACCTGTAAGTCACAACAGGTTGCTATTGTCAGACTTAATCATTGGGAAACTGACTTCATTTGCCATGGTTTTCCTTCTAGCTAGCTCCTCCAGAAGCTCTACTGGAGTAGGGAGGCATCATAACTTCAACTTCTGGACTTCTGTAGATGATGGCTGGCATCTTCTCCATTTTCAGTTTACTGAATACATGTTCTTGAGTGCTGAATATGCACTCTTGTGCCATATCACCTAATTATTGAGCTGATGTACGCTTCCCTCCTCATGACGTCATTCTGCTGAATGAACACAGCAGTTGTTTGCTACACCAGGCAAAGCCATGGTAGAGCACTACCTTCCACTTTGAGATTCAGTCTCTCCAGTTGTGATATGTTAACATTTATAAAGAAAATCTTAATAGATGTTTCATATATGTCCAATATTCTCCACTTCTCTCTTCTCAGGTTCAGTGTGAACCACTTTGTTCATTTGCTGTTTACTAACTTAAGTACTGTTTCCAAATATTAACACAGTTTACTGGTAGTCATAATAAAAGCTAAAGCAATCAGGTGGTTTCCCACTTAAAGTAGATACAAGTAACACAGTAGTCACAACCATGGTGATACCAGACACCAGGACATTGTGTCATGTTTTTTATGAATAACTGATCATGGTATTGCCACACATGCTGGAGCACCTGCTCTGCAGTAATGCATGATTTCTGTGTAGCTGTAAGCTTAACCAGTGAAAGGAAGTCAGGTTTTAAGCGTCGCTTATGTAAGTTTAAGTCTGGATTGGTAGTAGTTTCAGTAGTTTTTTTCAGCTAATACAACAATGGCTGTATCATATTCATTATAGTGGTTCCATTGATATTAGCTGTAAGGCAGTTCCTGCTATGTAACAAGTTGTACCATTTACCAGTAGCACACTACCTCATAATTTTAGCCTCATCCTCCCTTTCTGTCATCCCTGCTCATAGCAGTTTATAACAACTATTTTGGTTGTAAATATGGATTAGATATAATACATTCCAGCCCTTTGAAAGTAAGGATACAGTGCCATGACATCCCTTTGGCATCCTAAGGCACCTTTTATCCCTAAAAATAACCCCCCCCCCCGCCCCCCCCATGGGCCTCACGGTCCTTCCGTGAGTACGTGCATGGCGAGCATGGGGCCCCGAGCTATTGCAGCCTTCCTTCTTTCCAGGGCTGCATTTCCTTGCCTTTTCCCTCCTTTCCTCTCCTTGCTCCTTCCCCTTCCCCCTCTCCTCTCCCTCTCTTGGTGTCCTTTTTTAAGTTGGCCCTGTTATCCTCCTGGTTCTGTTGGCTTTGCAATTTGGTTTTGTTGCGTAATCACCTCATCCTTTTGGCGTTCCCTGGTTCCCCTCTGGGGTTTGACCTCCATTACTAAACTTCTGTTCTGTAGTGTGAGCAATTTGGGGAAGAGTGCCTTACCTAGTGTCTCCGACGTGTGCCCTCCTAGTTCATTCCACCTTTTCTTTCACATCCTTGTCTGATGCTAGGATGCATAGCCTGCACGGTAGGCAGCCCGTGTGGTGGGGTCGCTATGTACCCATTTGGTTGAGCCCCTTGAACACACAGGGATCACACTTCTGATACCTGAGCTGTGACCTCCTCGTGTAAGCCTAGGAGGGGTTGCTTGTTGCCCTGGAGCATCAGAACTCCTGGCAATGGCCACTGTGCCAGACAGCCCTTGTTGTGGCTGGGTGGCACCCATGGGGAGAGCCCCTGATTGGAGTGGGTGGTATCAGGGCAGACGCTATGCAAATGAAAAGCATACAGGTCCAGAACTCTGGCCGTTCTTCTGCGGCCATCGCTCTGTGTGGAACTCATTCTTTTAGTGCTGCTTCTCCTGCTCCTTCGGCCTTCCTATCCATGGCTACCCCCTGGGAGGAGGGTCAGGCTCATCAGCTAGGAGCGAAATCTTTCCCCCACTATCTAGTTTGCACCAGGACTGATGGGGATACTGTCACCGATACCAAACCTTTCTTTTTTGTGGAACACATTGAAGACAAGTTTGACGAAGTGGACTCTCTGAGAAAGATGCAGTCATGTTCGTTGTTGATCAAAACTGCTTCAGCTGCCCAGTCTGTGGCCCTTCGTGCCTGTACCCATCTTGGCACAATTCCTATGTCCATTACCCCCCAACAGTCTCTAAACATGGTTCAAGGTGTGATTTTTCACAGGGACCTCATCCTTCAAACTGATGAGAAACTTCGGGACAATCTCAGCTGGCAGGGTGTTCACTTTGTTTGGCGTGTTCAGAAGGGTCCGAAGGACAATTGCATTGATACTGGTGTCTTTATCCTGGCCTTCGAATGGGATAAGCTCCCTGAAAAAGTAAAGATCATTGTTTGTCAATGTGATGTGAAGCCATACATCCCACCACCTATGAGATGTTTTAGGTGCTTGCGTTTTGGGCACACGTCTTCCCGCTGTTCGCAGGCCCCTCTCTGTGGTGACTGTGGACGTCCACTCCCTGAGAGGAGTTCCTGTGTTCCCCCTCCTGTGTGTGTTAATTGTCATGCCAATCATTCTCCTTGTTCACCAGATTGCCCAGTTCATAAGAAGATACAAGAGTAGGAGATCCTTGACCATTTAACCTACACTGAGGCTCGTAAGAAGTATGCACGTCTTCACCCTGTGTCCATGACGTCTAGCTATGCTTTAGTTAAATCTTCAGCCCTTCCTCCGCCTCCCTTACCCCAGTCCCAAACCCCTCTCCTCCCCCCTCCCCTGCGGCTCCCACACCTTCTCCTCTGGGCGCTGCTCCCCCTCACCAGCCGATATGTGTCCCATTTCTTCGGCGTCTGCCGGTCAATGGCGCCCCTCCTGGGATACCCCTTACCGGCACCTTCCACGTCAAAGGTCTGCTGCCACGAGATGACCACGAGAACCATGGTCTGTGGGCCCCCAGGTCGCCTGATCTCTTTCTGTTCCCGATCTTGCTGCAGCTGGCTCCTTTATGCCACACAGCCCTCCATGATCTAAAACAGAAAAGAAGAAGAGACATAAGTTCCGGGACAAGGAGCCTCTGGTGTCACCAGAGGTCCCATCCCCACCTTTGCATCCTGATTCTGATCTGTTGTTCGTGGGTGTCGCCCCTCCTTGTCGGTGACAAGTGGTGACCCGGTGGCATGACTGGCTTTAGCCTGTTCAACCCCCATTTGAATCATCATTCTGTGGTTATCCAGTGTAATTGTAATGGATACCACCATCACCTTCCAGAATTGAAATCCCTTGTTTCGTCTTACTCTACAGCTTTTGTGCTTCTACAGGAATCTCAATTTACTGATGATCACTCACTGACCATCTGTGGGTTCCATGTTTTCTGTTGAAATTGGGTCGGCCCCCTGCGGGCCTCTGGTGGTGTTTGTACGTTGGTCCATACGGACATTGTGGATTCCTCTTCAAACTACATTGGAAGCGGTTGCTGTTAGGGTTCACCTGGACTCTGAGGTCACGGTTTGCAATCTTTAGCTCCCTCCTGACAGGACTCTTACGCCTGCTGCCTTAACTGCCCTTCTTCAGCAACTTCCTCCTCCCTTCCTCTTTCTCGGGGTTTCTCATCATCCCTTGTGGGGCAGTGCATTTCCATCTAGATAGGGTCTTCTCATAGACCAGTTTCTTGCAGACCATCTATCTATCTATCTATCTATCTATCTATCTATCTATCTATCTATCTATCTATCTATCTATCTATCTATCTATCTATCTATCTATCTACCTATCTATCTATCTATTTATCTATTTATCTTTCTTTCCTTCTATCTATCTATCCTTCTATCTATCTATCCTATCTATCTATCTATCCTATCTATCTATCTATCCTATCTATCTATCTATCCTATCTATCTATCTATCCTATCTATCTATCCTATCTATCTATCTATCCTATCTATCTATCTATCCTATCTATCTATCTATCCTATCTATCTATCTATCCTATCTATCTATCTATCTATCTATCTTTTTCTTTGTTTCTTTCTTTCTTCCTTTCTCTTTCTTTCTTTCTTCCTTTCTCTTTCTTTCTTTCTTCCTTTCTCTTTCTTTCTTTCTTCCTTTCTCTTTCTTTCTTTCTTCCTTTCTCTTTCTTTCTTTCTTCCTTTCTCTTTCTCTCTTTCTTCCTTTCTCTTTCTTTCTTTCTTTCTTTCTTTCTTTCTTTCTTTCTTTCTTTCTTTCTTTCTTTCTTTCTTCCTTTCTCTTTCTTCCTCCATCCCTCCCTCACACTGGTCACCACATGACAACCTTTGTGATAGTGACCATTTCCTGTTGATTCTTTCGCTCCCTTCCTGCTCCCCAATGGACAGGTTACCTCGTTGGTCTTTCCAATGTGCTGATTGGCCTCTATATACTGCACAGTTTGTTTTTTCTCCATGTTTGTCAGGTTGTATTGATGACGTCCTATGTGACGTGTCTGACGCAATTGTTCGCGCTGCTAGCCTTGCTGTACTGCGCTCAAGTGGACCATCATGCCGCCGGCAAGTCCCATGGTGGAGTACGGCCATTGCCATTGACATTCGTGATTGCAGTCAAGCTTTGCAACACCTTAAGAGGCACCCATCTGTTGCCAATCTTATTACCTTTAAATGCCTTCGTGCTAAAGCCCCTTTACTTAATCAAACAGAGCAAATGGATGTGTTGGGAAAGCTTTGTTCCTTCCCTCGGTTCTACTGTCCCTATGTCATGCGTATGGGCTACACTTTGCTCTCTCCAAGGTTGCTGTCCACCCTCCCAGGCCTTCACCTCCTGGATGGCCTTTGCATAGACCCGTTGATTCTCGCGGAACATCTTGTGACCAATTTTGCAACAGCATCAGCAGCAGTCTTCTATCCAGCTGCTTTCCTTCACCAGAAACAGCGAGCCGAAGCTTCCACATTATGTTTTACCCCTTGTCAATCAGAATCTTACAACAAGCATTTTACTGAATGGGAACTTCTTTCCACTCTTTATTCTTCTCATTATACGGCCTCTGGCCCAGACTCCATTCATAACCAACTGCTTCAATATCTCAGTGCTCCTCAACGGCAACATCTTCTCTGGGTGTTTAACCGTATTTGGCTCCAGGGTGACTTCCCTTCTCAGTGAGGGGATAGCATCATGGTTCCTGTCCTTAAGACTGGTAAGAACCCCCCCTTTGTCGAAAGCTACTGGCCAACTAGCCTGACAAATGTTGTTTTTAAGTTACTTGAATGGATGGTAGCCCGTCGGCTCACTTGGATCCTCGAATCTCGGGGTCTATTGTCCACTTACCAGTGTGGTTTCCAAGAGGGGCGGTCTCTGATTGATCATTTACTTCACTTGGAATCCACAGTTTCGCAGGCTTTTTCCCAGCACCCCATTTGGTTGCTGTATTTTTCAACTTTTGCAAGGCCTATGACACGGCTTGGCGCGATCACATTTTACTTACACGTCATCAGTGGGGTCATCCAGGCCCACTCTCGATTTTTATCTGCCAGTTTCTGTTCAGGGTTTGGGTTGGTACTGTTTTTTGTTCTCCACAGACCCAGGAGAATGGCATCACACAGGGTTCCGTATTGAGTGTAGTACTTTTCCTCATTGCTATTGATGGCCTTGTGGCCTCTGTCAGTTCTTTGGTCACCCCCTGCTCTGTATGTGGATGATTTCTGCATTTGCGTTAGTTCCTCATTGATGGCCTCTGCAGAGCGGCAGCTCCAGGGAGCTATATGGCGTGCCTCTGCATGGACTCCCTCGCACGGGTTCCAATTCTCTCCTATAAAACTATGGGTGGTCCACTTCTGTCGCCGTACTACGATCTACCCTGATGTGGAGCTCTATCATGATGCACAACAATTGCCTGTGGTCCCACAGTTTCATTTCCTGGGTCTTCTTTTCGACAGCAAGCTCACTTGGCTGCCCCATATCAGACTCCTGAAGGTAGGATGTTTCTGTGAACTCAATGTCCTTTGCTTCCTTGACCACACCTCTTTGGGTGCGGACTGCTCCATCCTTCTCCGCCTTTATCAGGCTTTAGTGCTGTCTCGCTTTGACTATGGTTGTCAAGTTTATGGTTCAGCTGCTCCTTCCACACTGTACCTCCTGGATCCGGTCCACCATTGTGGTATCAGTTTGGCCACCGGTGCCGTCCCTACTATCCCTGTTGATAAACTCCTGGTGGAAGTTGGGATCCCCCCCTCCCCATCCCCCTTTCTGTTCGGCGGTCCCAGCTTTTGGTTTCTTATGCAATCACTGTCCATTCCTCTCTCACTCATCCTTCCTATTCTATCTTGTCCTCAGACCGTGGACATCACCCTCCTGCTCCTTCGAGGTCCGAAAGATTCCACTCCCGCGATGGTGTTCCGTTGTTTTGTCTGCCAAATTTTATGGGAGTTTCAGGATGCTGTTGTTTTTTACACTGATGGCTCTAAATCTGCTGATAATGTGGGATATGCCTTCACATCCTCTGTTGACATGGAGAATCATCTCCTCCCACTTACATGTGGGGTGTTTACTGCAGAATTGATGGCAGTTTCCCAGGCCCTTACCTTTATTAAACAGTCCCAACGCAACCATGTTTTGTTATGTACGGACTTAATGAGTGGCCTTCTGGCTATTGACCAGTGTTTTTCCTGCCATCCCTTGGTCTCAGCATTTTGGTGGAATGCAGCCTTCTTTTGGCTCTGCGTACTAAGTACAGACTTCCCCACACTTTACCTTTAATGTTGGCTGACAAGTTCCAGATGGTCGAACTAGTTCTCAGTTTCCTCCATGAAAGTGGTTTTTATTCTCAGTTTTAAGGTTTTTAACCTCACTCTGGTGTTGGGGCAGGGCCAAGATCCTCTTTTCTTTCCCTTTTACTCTGTTTTTATCACTTTTTAGAATTAGTTAGTCTCCTTTTCCAGTACACACGTCTACATTCTAGTGGTTGATGCAGTAGAGGCAAGACCACCTGCTATTTAAAATCATTCAGAGGTGGGATATTTCCTGCTTCTAGCATAGCCTTGGAGTTGCTCTCTTGCTGACTTCCCTCATTTTGTTTTTACCATTGACGGCACGACTGCACTTTAACATTTTTTTAGCCTTTTTCTTTCATCGTTCTGACTTTTCTGAGATGTCAGACAGTCTGAATGGACCACATTTGAAGCAAGGGACTGATGACCTTGCTGTTCAGTCCCTTCAACCCCAACCAACCAACCAACCAACAAACCAACCAACTAACCAACTGACCAACCTAAAAATAACTCTCACACACCTTTGTGTCAGTCTGGAGCATCTGAGTTAGGCATATTGTAACCCATCCTCTCTGCCATTGACAAATCTCATCCACTAACATTAACACATAGCATTCCCTTTGTTTAGAGATCAGCATCACCTCATGTGTCCTTAGTTGTGTGTACTTCTCCAGAGCTTTCCACTATTTTGAACAAACAAACATAATTTTGGATACACCCTCAAACTGAAAACACAACCCATAACTCACTACATAAACAGTACAAATAACAATAAAAAATGCACAAAAAGTACAACAGTTTGGAATGGTTCCCATAATCCAAGCATACTCTTCTTGACATGAAACCACAAGAAATGAGCACCCTATCCCAAGAAAAATTCATGCACAAGTAAAATATTGCAAGTAACCAAAATTCCTTGCAAAGACTGCACTCATGCCCATTTTTGGTGGCAACACCACCTGGGGAAATGGAATCTGCATCACCCTATGTCCCCCTCATGAGAACACTGCCCATGGTCCATTATTATACACCAGCCATGATATAACTCATTCTGTTTTGCTGATATACATGTGTTCCACTCCTGTATTGCACTTCATACCAAGCCTATTACTAGAAAACAGATCAAAGTGAAAACACTAACAGAAAAATAAGAGAACTATACAAACACAACAGAATCCACCACGAAGTTTATCATGTACTCCATATCTCCCATACAATAAATCATACAAAAAATATTCATAAAATATACATACAAACCACTTATGTGCGTGACCTAAGAGCATATAGTATCTTGTGTGCAGCCTGCATGCGAGTTTGATTCTTTACTTCCCTTTACTCTTGCCATCTATCTTCTTTCCAGGTAGTGGTGCTGGCAATTGTAGTAGTATCTGAAGCACCTTTAAAAGATTAACTGTGCTCCACCTGAGCAATGGTTTGTGTGTCAGAAACTGCAATGGAATGTTTACTAGTGATGTCATTTCCACAGTTTGATATGGCCCATAATATTACGTAATAAATTTCTTCAGTTTACTCTTTGGTTATAGGGGCCAGTTAACATTACCCTTCACTTGGCTCTGTACTCTGGCAGTTTAACTTTATACTGTCCCATTTTCTCTTGCCAATCGAATGCCTTATTGCTTGCCTTTTGCATTTGCTTTCTTATATCTTTTAATGCTTTGTAATAATTCCATATGTTTCCCATTTTTTCCCTATCTTAGGTTTAATACCTCAAAAAGTTATGGCATCTTTCTTCCATGCATCACCTTATATGGTTACAACCCAACACTAATGTGCGCCTTTCAATTATACACAGCCATTACACAGGGTAAGTAAACATCCTAGTCATTATGGTGACTGTTGAAGTAGTAGCTCAGCACCTTATTTATGGTTTGGTGAATGTGTTCAGTCCTCTCTTTAGACTGCAGGTGCAAGGACTGGTTCTTTGTTTCCAGATGTGTGATGGATGTAATGGCTGTTTCATTATCTCTGACATAATGATGGTGCCCTGTTCAGTGATTATCATGTTAGGGATGCCAAACTTCAGTAACCAGTTATTCACAATTGCTTGTGCTACTGTAATTGCTAGCTGATTTGTAATCTTTGCAAGGTAACACAAAAAGTGGTCTATGATAGTAAAAAAAAGTGGTTGCCCATCATTTTTGGCTCAATGGACGCAAAACTGTTCATTCCAACCATCTAAAATGGCCTGGGTGACCCTGGTAATCATTGAATTGTGTAATCTTACCCTCCCTTGCATCACCAGTTGATTTTCACTCTTATAAATAATTGACCGGTTTCATAAGCTTTGAGAGAAGTAAGATTTACGAATAAACTTTTTTACATATCTTCTTTCCTTATTGTTGGCTCTAGTTTGTCACATCTAGGGGTTGATTCTTGAAGCTTAAACTTTTTTTGACTCTGTAGGTTTCAAATTACATGCTAACTATTAAGTAAGTCTGCTGTGTAATTTCTATTTTTGTACTTTTTTTATTGTATCACATTTTTTGATATCACACTGTCTTTACAATTTCCACTTCCATAAAACCAAGAATTGCATTGTTATTGCCAAAATTAAAATCTCATTCAATTCCATCAGATCCATACCCACTAATACTTCATTCTGCAGTACTAAAAATATTCAAGAGATTTTACAAAACAAAAAGAGTTTACAAACTTTCTTGACAAAAGAGGGATCTTCACCAAGCTATATCATTTTATAGATGAGACCAGAAATAAATATTGTCAGATTGTGCAATTAACAATAGGAATTTTAAGTATGCCAGATATTTTGTAATTTAAAATATTTCTAAAAGAAAAGTAATTGTAACTGTACATAGAGAGTCAATACATATATACATTGTGATAAAGTAATAAAATAATTTTTCCTTGTGCATTTTAGTCTGAAATGTAATACATCATCTACAAAAGCATATGAAATTCTTTTAGTTAAATAGCTGAGACAATATTAACCTGTTCAAAAGGTAGAAAGTATTTTTGGTATCTATAACTTCTGTTGAATAAAGGTGATGTTAGAGGATGATGTCCCTTTACAGTATCCCCTTCACAAAATTTTGAAACTGTTTGTTTACAATATTTTGTGACAGACTATAAAGTTTGACAATCGGTGTACAAAATGATGCCAGAAGGTTGAATACTGATGTATAGAAGTATCTGGTACATAACATATTACAGAAAACAGAAAAATATCTGCTATACAAGTCATAATCTATACATATGTCAGGGCTTGGCATTCAGCTTTTCAGATCTGTGGAGCATACTGTTGCAAGACAAATAATACAAAGTCAAAACTATAACATTACAACACTACACTATGGAAATAAGTAGAGAGACTATAATTATAAATTGTAAGTATACATCCATAAAATCACACCTTCAAAGCCTTAAAAAGAGATGAGAAAAAATTCAGAGCCTAAGTGTACGATGAGTGAGCCGATTCTAAAAATACGACGATGGGTACAGACCAGAGGAATATACTCAATTATGAGTAGGAATATAGTACAAAATCAATCAGCCACATAAACCAGAGTATTTGAGGATATGTTGATTCATAAAAGGAGGGAGAGGGAGAGTCACAAATAGCTTTAAATGATGACATAATAAAGTAGCTTGAGGACAAAAATCAGTGTATGGAAGTAGACATGTATACATCTTGTTATATTGACTATGCTAGCAAATAGTGTGGAAGACATACAAACTAACCTACATACATAAAGGCCTAGAAGACTCATTTACAACTGATAAAAAAAGTACATACTGATTCAAAGTTACATAATGTATTGGGAATTTAATCCCACTACTTAAAAAAAAAAACTTACATTTATGTGAAATAACACTGTCTCTGGTAGTCTTGGTTAACAATTTACAAATCTCAGTCACAACACTGATGTAGTTGGCAGGTGCTTGAGTACATTACCCAGCACCTACGATTTCTTGTAAGTTGACTGGTCCAGCCAGGTACAGCCATACAGCAGTGTGGGAGTGAATCTACCCACAGCTTTCAGTTTCCTCCCTAGAGTTCTCAAACTTTCAGTCTAGCATTCAACCAAATCCTGAAACATTGTTTTATGTACTAAATATGCTGTTCAATACCTTCTTTACATCACACGGAGTATGCTCTCCCTATTAAGTTTCCAAAAGCAGTTACTTATGTGAGACGAGATTTAAAAACGGTTCATACATAAAACTTTGATAAACAGAGTTAACTGCAATGGAAAGAATAAACTAACAAAGTGATACACACAGATATACTAACATACTATTCCTATTTTTTACGGTACAAATTATGTATATTATCCCATTTCAAAATTGCAAAAGGATCTACTCATGTAGTCTCATAGCATATATGTATCATATTCTAAAGCACAAATCTATTACAAAACATCATTATATAGTGCATCATAAATTTGAACAGCCTATAGATAAGACAAAACTCTAGGAATGACATTATCTTACATACTACATTCTTGATAAACACACCACAATTATGTAGTCTTATGAATCTGCAAACGTAGTGTGTGTTTTCTTCTAGATCATTAAGCATCCATGGTCATAGGTCTTGTCCTCTATACTAAAAGTTAACAGTACTTAACATTTTACATACTTGCTTTACTTACCACTAGTTCCTCCTATCTTTACACGTGCAATGGACATTTCCACAAAATTCTTATTATACTGGATCTTGTCTCTAAACTGTTCAGATATACCACAAATTGGTACCTGTCTCAAACAAACAGTTCCCTTCCCACTGATCAATCTTAATGTTAATGTATGGACATCCAAAATCTGAATCATCATCTCTGATAATAGACACTTCATGTAAAATATCACTTTCAATTTTGTCAAATGCTACATCCACACTGTTTTTACAGGGTTTAATCAACTTTACTGATATCATAGAATCACTTTGGTTACTCATTTTGTCAGGTATAGATTAAAGACAAGAAATGGATTCCATAGTGCAACTGACCTCACTTATTACAGAAGGAACACAAAAAATATATTACTGTCAAAATTACACTTCCTGCTCAGATCTTCTTTGACTTCATTCCACCAAATTGGATATAAATTTTGACTAACCACAGCTAAATTATTCCAGAATGCACATTTATCTATGTTACCATTAGTCTCGTCCAAAACAAACTTAAAAAGGTTTTGACCTTTTTCTCTTGGCTTACAGATAACTCATTACTCTGTGTGATATTAATGAAAAACTGCTTTGACTGGACTGGTATTCCAAGACTCTCACTTACACCATCACATACATCACCTTACCTTTATTCACAAATAACTCTGAAACTTCATTATTCTTAAACTCCACAACTACATGATAATCATCATAATCATAATCCCTGATGATGATTATGATTGATGATCATACATTCATTCTCAGTAAGCTACCAGTCTCAGACATACCCACTTCAGTCATTTCACAGCTCTCATTTGCATCTATATAAAAAATACTATCTAGTTCAGATCCAGTGGAGTCATCACCTGACTGGTATACATCAATAACACTGTTTTCTGACCAAAAGAAGAAATCCTTAGTACATACTGCATCAAAACTCCCATTAGTGTCACATTCTGGTTTGTAATTAGTACTGACAACACTATAATTAAATATACTATCTCAAAACTTTTTATCAAAACATAAGTGAGAAATCTGATATTCCTCCTGTTCAACTTCAGATATCTGTGCCACTTTATTAACACTGTTATTATTGTCTAATTAAAAGTGTAAATTGAAGGTCCCATGCTTTTTGTGTTTCCATGCCCCAAAACTATGGACCTTCATTGAGGCGGATTGCTGTTTCCCGAGTAGTTACACCTACAATTGTTTCTTCTATTAAATTGCCCTTGGTTATCCCCATTATTCCTATCCTGCTGATGTTAAAAATTTCTGTCTCTATTAACATTTTGACCCTGATAGAAGCTACCATTATCTCTGTTTCTGTAGTTATTACCATTGTAATCTCTCTCATTTCGATTATTATGGTACATGCTTCTTCTACTGCCCTATCCAGCCTGTCAACATATCGTAAAAATTGTTCAAGGCAATCATCAGTTCTGTGCACTAAATCCCACTGCAACCTTTTTGGTAATCTCCTTTCGAGTGCATCAGTCATTGCCATTTCATCAAATGATTTATCAAGGTGCATAAATTTCTGAAGTTGATTCTTACAAAACTCTTTCAGGGTACTGCCCAATTCCTATAATGAGGACCATTCAAAAGTTCACTTTTAATTCTCCCCTGTTCAGCTTCTGACTATAATTTATTTAAAAAACTTTTTTTGAAACTTTGAGATGTTTCTCACTAACTTAAATTTAGATTTACCCAAGACAGAGCTTCGCCTTCAAGACATCTTTTAACAAATTTAATTTTTTGACTGTCACTCATGCCTGACACACAACTCTCTTTACAGTGGTGCAGAAGATCTACTGGATGTGAATTGTCTTACAGAAAAAATTTTGATTGGAATGTTGCACCACGCAACACTATTGTTTGAATGCAGATTTTTGTAAATACAGTTTTCCTGAACTGCTGAAATTTTTTGATCTAAAACATTTACATTAGTTTGCATAATGTTTCCAACATTTAAAATTCTTTGATTTAAACTACTAAAGTTCTGTTCCATTTTTTCTGCTATGACCTTCTGTTCAACTCTGATGTCATTAACATTCTTCATCTGTCTTGCAGACTCTGCAACTAACTCATCTTCCAAAACAATAAATTTATTTTCTAAGACATCAACTTTTTTGTTCACACTTCTTAATCCCTTGGACAACCCATTTTTTAACTCTGAAACCTGATTACTAAGTTGGTCTGTTTGGTATTGTACCTTATCCATTTTACTATTGTTTTCAGCTTTTAGGTCATTTAATTGTCCTTGTAGTGAAGTAAATTTTCTATCATTGTCCGTGCTTATTTCAGTTGACTGCTCTTAATGCACTAAATTTACTGTTATTATCTGTCTTCATTTCCTCTAGCTTTGCCAAAATTAACTGCAAAATATCAGTTTTTATTGTTTCTTTGCTGACTATATTTTCACTTGGCTCATACATGTCCTGACTGGGTCCCACAGCTTTCACTTCTACGTCACACCTGCCCTCATCTCTCTTCATTTTGTTAACAATCACACAAGTACACAAACAAATTAATTTCACAAATACTTTGTACTTAGCTTTCCTTTTTGATGTCCCTCATTGTAGTTGTAAAGTCCTCTTTCAATTGATCCGGTCCATCATTATTGGAAGTATCTCATCACTGTTGTTATAACTTGACTGTGCAGCTCTCGGTCTTCTTTCTCTGAGTGATGGGAAATTCAATATAAACTGCAAAAGGCACAAATCACTGTCCCTTCTCTAACAGACAAAACTTCATTATTAGTCAATTGATCACGCCACCAATTGTAAAATTATCCTCCCTCACATCAACACTTGATTTTCACTCTTCTAAATAATTGACTTGTTTCATAAGCTTTGAGAGGAGTAAGATTGACAAATAAACTTTTTTACTTACCTTCTTTTCTCATCATTGGCTCCAGTTTGTCACATCTAGGGGTTGATTCTTGAGGCTTAAATTTTTTTACTTTGTAGGTTTTCAGATGACATGATAACGGTTAAGTAAGTTTGTTGTGTAATTTCTGTTTTTGTACTTTTTTTATTGTATCACATTTCTCTATATCACACTGTCTTTACAATTTACACTTCCATAAAACCAAAAATTTCATTTTTATTGCCAAAATTAAAAACATGTCCAATTCCATCAGAGTTGTGCCCACTATTACTTCATTCTGTGGTACTAAGAACAGTCCAAAGAGTTTACAAAACAGGGTTTACAAACTTTCTTGACAAAAGAAGAGTTTTCACAAAGCTATATAATTATTTTATAAATGAAACCAGAAATAAATTTGATAAATATTATCAGATTGTGCAATTAATAATAGGAATTTTAAGTGAGCCAGATATTTCATGATTTTATTTCGTGATTTCAAATATTTCCAAAAGAAAAGTAATTTTAACTGTAAATACACAGTTAATACATATCAATTGTAATAAAATAATGTCTTTTTATACATTTTAGAGTGAAGTATAATACATCATTCACAAAATCATATGGAATTCTTTTAGTTAAACCGATGAGATAATATTAACCTGTTTATAAGGTAGGAAGTTTTTTTTGCTATCGATAACTTCTGTTGAATGAAGGTAATGTTAGAGGAGGGTGTCCCTTTACCAGTGGTACTTGCTGATGAAGCACACTATGCACCTAGCACACAATTTCTCACATACTTGTCAACATCCTGTCTTCACACTCTTCACCAATATTGTTGAGCAACCTTACAATCTATTGTTCTTTGACCTCTGTGCCCAGTTAGAATGTGGTTGTGAACTTCTTTCAATACTACTTCGCATAATGCAGCAGACATCATGATGCATGGCTCAAGCTTCAGTGCCCTACCTAGCATTCCATTGTGCATGGCAGATTGTGGCTATGTTTTGAATAGCTTGTGTTGTGACTTGGCAAGACAGCCAAGCCAACTATGAGGTAGCCGAAAGGCACGTGTTTAAGCTCACGCAGGCTGGCGTGAGGTCTGGAACAGTTAAAGGAGTTGAGTCTAGTAAAAAAAGTATGTAGCTTCTGGAATACTTAACTTTAATCCATAATTGGTAAACATCGGTCTGACGGTACATGCATCACAAGATAAATAGCAAATGATAATGGCGCCTTGCTAGGTCATAGCAAATGACGTAGCTGAAGGCTATGCTAACTATCGTCTCGGCAAATGAGAGCGTAATTTGTCAGTGAACCATCGCTAGCAAAGTCGGCTGTACAACTGGGGTGAGTGCTAGGAAGTCTCTCTAGACCTGCCGTGTGGCGGCGCTCGGTCTGCAATCACTGATAGTGGTGACACGCGGGTCCGACGTATACTACCGGACCGCGACCGATTTAAAGGCTACCACCTAACAAGTGTGGTGTCTGGCGGTGACACCACAGCTTGAAGTCAGCATCAGCAGTTAGCAGCTTCTATCATTCTGTATGGTTACAGCCAAGTGTCCATATGACACCAAACTTTCTGCTTAATCCGTCTGCATTTTATGTGCATTCTGCCTGACTTATAAATCTCCTCCAGTCAAATTCGTTTAATTTCAATTCCCACCAAGTCCACCTGCTTGGAGCCTCCTTCAAGCTTAATAGCCATTTTGACACTGTGTGATCATTTAAGACTTTGAATTTCCTGGGATAAATATAGCGCCTGAAGTACATGATACCACACATCAAACTCAACATTTCCTTTTCCACACTCAAGTAATTTTGCAGCTTCATTTAACTGTTTTGATGCGTAGGCTGCAAGGTGCTCTTTCCCATTCACATCTTTGCTTATAGTACACCCTCCTGGCTAGTTATTTGCATCACAGGACAGAACAAATTCCTTCTCATAATTCAGAAATATTAACACTACGTTGTCTGGTGATACAACAGTGGTGTCGTGCACAAAGTAGCAGTCAACGGCCGGCGATGCCACAGTGGTGTCGTCTGCATAGTATCGCTCAGTGGTCGGTGACACCATAGTGGTGTCATGAGCATAGTATGATGCAGTGGCCAGCATTCTGTTGGTGTTTTGTTTAGGTAACAATAAGTTACACACATCAATAAGTTTTTTGTTTTTATAAGTACTTGCACCCTTTCATCATGGCAGATGAAAGAGACAATAGGATTATTTACAATGAAGGTGCAGGCATCTTGTCTGACATTTTGAATGACTTGGCTGATTAGGAAGAAGACATAGGATATCAAAAAAATTAAAGTGAAGCAGAATCGTAGGAAGATAGTAAAATACGTCCAAGAAGAATTCAGAGAAGGCTACGGTTTCCAACTGATTCGGCTGAATCAGATGAAGAAGACAGTGCACAGGGGTCAGACTTTGATTTACCAAGGACCAATAATAAATTTTAAGGATCCTCGGGTCCAAACATATTTCCCAAAAATACACAGAGCATCGAGGATATCGTAGAATTAGATATCGGGAATGATCTATTTGAATATATTAGCAATGAAACCAACGAGTACTATAGTCAAAATTCCAAGAGAAGGAAACTGGATTTAAAAAATGCCAAATTTGTCAATGTTATGGGACCCAAGCATAGAAATTGGTTTGGGCTGCTATACTTATGAGAATTATAAATACAGCAAGGATTGATGATTATTGGTCAACAAATCCATTGATAGACACACTGATATTTTGCAAAACGATGTCCTGCAACCGATTCAGACAAATATTATCATTTTTACATTTTTCCAACAGCAACAGTAAACCGGATAATGCCGACCGGCTAGTCAAAGTGCAATTCGTAATAGATTATTTTTCCAAAAAGTTTGAAGAAATGTTTAATCCAAGTCAGAACATCTCAACTGATAAAGGAATGACACCATTGGGTGGACGGTTAAATTTTAAAGTTTATAATCCATCAAAAATTATGAAATACAGCATACTCATTCGGATGCTGTGTGATTCGAGTACAGGATACATTTCTTCATTCGAGATATATTCCGGTGCTGGACAGCCTTTAGCAAAAACAGTGATGGAACTATTGACACCTTCTGAGGGAAAGTGGCACCACTTCTGCATGGCTGATTATTATAACAGTGTAGAACTTGCAAAGAAGTTACTTGAAAAGAAAATTTGAGTTTGTGGAATGACATGGCAAAATAGAGGATTTCTGGAAAATTAAAGCTCACAAAAGTCAATGTTTTAGAAGCTTGTCATCTATGGAAAGGTGACAGTGGCCAGTGACAAGCCAAGTAATCTGAATGAGTGCTGCCGGCGCCAAGTGTATAAATTTGTACGAGATGTGAGGACGGCAAAGTGCTAACATGGGGCTAGTTGTTAGTGCTCCTTTTATCTTTTTTGAATATGAAATTGGGAAGATCTTAGCTGTAAGTCAGTTAGTTTTAGTGATGTACAAATCAGTGAAGTTGGCCATACATAAATATAACATTTCTGAACCTCATTCCATGTTGATTAAGTATGATGTGGAGTCATTTAAAATATTATGGAGGATTTATATTAATGCATGGTTTTGCAGTGATATGTACCACTAAAACTCTCTTGAACTTCCAGCTGCAGCAAGTGGTTTAAAACTCACAAGCTTTCAGTCAAGTACTCCTTGGCAACTGTCAAGTAGTGACTGTCTTTTGGTTGCCGCTAACATCCTTTACTGCTGCACCGCCTTACATGACGTCACTGGTGCTCACTCCAGCACCATATAGGGTAATGTTTGCATTGCGCCCCTGCTGCACCTGCTTCAGCTTTCTGATGGCTGTGTTACAATCCTTGCTCAACGGTAGGCTACCACCTTTGCTGAGGGCGTTTTCACAAACTTTTATCTATCACTTCTTTAATTATGCTATCCCAGAAACAACTAGTCCATGTAATAAATGATGTCTCTTTGAATGCAGTATGATGTGAATATTCTAGAGCATGCTCTACTATCACTGATTTCTTATGACATGACAGGGGAAAGCATCTCTCATGTTCTGTCTGACAGAAAACTGTCAATGCTCACACAGTATTTTATATACTCCTGGCATTCTGAGGCCTACATCAGTTTTACAGGTCTCGTGAGTTGTCAAATTTTTGTTGGAGGCCTGTAGACTGAATCTGTTTCATACCCCTTTAAGAAGTGGCTAATATTTCTGATTAATGAGCCACAGAACAGAAAAAAACATAGGCTTCATTGAGTTTTATTCAGGGTTCTTCTGCTCCTGTGTTTTCAGGAAGGTGGTTTGTGAAATCTGGTAACTAGTGTATCTGTTTTCCTTGAATACTTTCTGTATGTGGCTCAGTTCCTTCAGCAGGTTTTCAGCATCTGAGACACCTTTCACACAATGCACTAACATCCTCAGAACAGAATATTTTTGTGACAGATAGTGATAGCTGTTAATGTGCAGGTATCTGCAGTCTGCAGTATGTGTGGGTGGGTTTCCAGTAAACACTGTGGCTGACACACAAATTGCTTTATGGCAGATGAGGACATCAAGGAAGTGCAAGGCGCTACCAGTCTCTACCTCCATTGTGAATTTGATGTTGTCATGGATATTGTTGATGTGGCCCAAGAATTCCCCAAGCTTTTTACATTCATGAGACCAGATGATGAATGTATTGTCAATGTAATGATAAAAGCAACTAGGCTTTGCAGGAGCCACATCCAGTGAAAAGCATTTGTCTGATTAAAACATTCTATATTCTCCATCATACAAAATCAGATGGACGGCCTCACATTGGAAAGTCCATTAGCTCTAGTTATACCCAACTTGTTCATGGAGAACATCATGCTGGACTTGCCTCCTGCAAAGTCTGTTTGCTTTTATCATTACATCAATGACACATTCATCATCTGGTCTCATTGATGTGAAAAAACTGGGGTAATTCTTGGATCACATCAACAACATCCATGACAATATAAAGTTCACAATTGAGGTGGAGACCTATATTGCCTTGCTGTTCCTTGATGTCCTCATCTGCTGTAAGGCAATGTGTGTCTCAGTCACAGTGTTTACTGGAAATCCACCCACACACATCGGGACCTGCAAGCTAACAGCTATCACGATCTGTCACAGAAATGTTTTGTTCTTAGGACCTTGATGCATCAATAGAAAGCTCTCTCATACACTGGAAGGTTGCCAAAGGAACTGAGTCACTTACAGAAAGTATTCAAGGAAAACGGCTACAACAATCGCCAGATTTCAAAAGCCATCTTCCCGGAAACATAGAAGCAGAAGGGCCCCGAGAAGAAATATAAGCTTGTGTTTTTTTCCATTCTATGGCTCAATAATGGGAAAGATCAGCCATTTCCTAAAGAGACATGAAATAGATTCGGTCATCAGGGCTCCAACAAAAGTTTCACAACTCATCAGTCCTTTGAAAGATGGTATAGGTGTTTGAATGCCAGTAGTACATAAAATACTGTGTGGGTGTGGATATTTTTATGTTGGACAGACTGTGCATACTAATGAACAGTGCTGAGTAGAACACAAGATACTTTCACTTTTGTTACCCTGAGGGATCAGTGGTAGCAGAGCATGCTCTGGAAAACAGACATCACATTTCATTCAAAAAGACATCAGTTATTACACAGATGTGTTGTTTCTAGGATATCATAATTAAAAAAGCAATAGAGATAAAAATTTGTAACAACACTCTCAATGAAGTTGATGGCCTATAGTTAAGCAAGCCTTCGGACCCTACCATCAGAAAATTGAAGTGGGTGCTGTGGGTGTGCAATGAAATTATTACACTATATGGCAGTGGAGCAAACACCAGTGACAACAAAGAAGGAAGCACTGCTGTATAAGTATGATGGCAGCAACCAAAAGATAGTCACCACTTGACAATGGCAGAGGAGTACTTGGCCGGGCTTGATGATTTTACACCATTTGATGTTATTGTGAGGTCAAGAGAATTTTATCATAATGGTTAATTGTTTATCAGATCACTGTTGATGTTAACCTACAGCACTATCACAATTACAGTAAGCTGTGATCAGCAAGCCCGACCTCATGCACTTGCATGGCAGGTCTTAATTTTTTGTGGAGATAAAGTTGCCTATTTTTCCCAGGTTTCAAACACATGTTTTTTATTTTTCCTAAATCAGTTATGGTGAATGATGAGATATTACTGTTGAGGAGGACATGGTTGATTTGTCATTACCAGAAGGATGTTGAGCTAATCTTCCTCAATACTTTATTAAATTGTACGCAGCTCATGTCACCCACATAAAACAAATGTCAGTTTCTAATCCGCAATTATCCTATATCAGTATCATAGAACCAGTATTGATTAAGAAGTGAAACTTTTTGCTCTCCACTCAGTCCTCTTGTTACAGGCTCATAACAGTTATCTACACTGCCTGTAGTTAATAGCTGTGATGTATGGGAACATTTCCTATTGTAAAGATTCAATTCAGTAATGACTTTCAATATAGTAGTAAGAAAGATTTGTTAGGAGGGATATACTTAATGTAAACATGTATTTAGAGGACTATACTGTGACATGAAAGAATCCAGTTAGAGAACTATACCATGATAAATCAGAAAACTTAGACAGGCTGCAAATGACACTTTCTTAAAAGGGTACTTTTTCTAACTGTTGCTAATTAACTTTGTCTAATTATCAGAAATTGTTATTCACTTAGCAAATAAGATGGATAAATGGTACAAACTTGGATCCTCTTTGCAACTATTATTGAGAAATATTTCAAACAGTTGATTATACACTTTTTAGCGAGCTTCTGTGCAACGTATTTCTATCAGTGGAAGCAAAAGTTCCAGCATGGCATACTCCTATTTTTGTGAGAATGTTTTATAGCTGTGTTATCATAAGAATTCTGTATCAAATGAGCAGCAGCAGGAGGCCACTTTTGTAATCATAATGGGGATGTGCCAGTTTCTACCCTTTGTATAGGTTTTTTTTCTGTGGTTGTGCAGTACAACATAAGTCAAATTATTGGATGTAGATGTAGATATGAAGTGGATTGAATACCTCAGAATGGCAGTAGGGAAGGTGAATGGTAGACTTCATTTTAGTTGAAGAATTTTGGCAAAGTGTCATCCATACAGGAGATGGTGTATGGAATGCTAGTGCTATTCATTCATTCAAGTATTTGGCATCCCCATCAGGTTGTATTAAAGGAAGACATGAAGCAGTTCAGAGTGGGCAGCTGGATTTGTTACCAGTAGATTCAATCTGCAATTTGTCCCATGGGTAGATGCTTGATAAGAAATAGTAAGATACAGCTAAACAAGAACAAGGGTCTATTACAACCACAATAGAGAGATTTAATAACAAAGGAAAACTCTTCTCAATAAAATATAATACAACTTCTCTGACACTAACAGGCACACACCTGGAACACTCAGTGAATAAACATTGTGGGGCATGAAGACCATGCCACAGATAGTCCCTAATGACAGAGGTTGAGTGTTCAACATAGCTGGTTGACAGGTATGTCTCAGGATATCACTGGAAAGTTATAAGTGCTGCTGTGGTGGCTTCTGATCAGGCCCTGACTGATTAGCTGCTTAGAGCTTGTGTGTGAATTGGCCCAGAACCCTGGTATGGTGAACCGTCAAATCGTGTTGGCTTGCACTGTCCTGTATAGATGGGACATGGAGGAATTCATGCCAATCCAGTTCTGCACACAACCCAGTTGAGGAAATAGGTCCCTGACGTGGAGGACCTCTGGTGGTGCTTGTCCTGCTGTCTGTCATCCTTTATGTGATCAGTTCAATGCAGTGAGGCAATACCTTGTACATATGCAAGCCCATGATGGTTCAGTGTCTGAGGGGTTGCTGATCCCTTTAGGTGAATGAGGGGTACATGCCACCATCAGCACACAAGTGTTATGAAGATGCTTTATGAACTTAAATGAGAATCCCTTGAGGAGAGATAATGCTCTTTCTGCAAGGCATTATTCCTGAAATTTAGAGAACCAACATTTGAGGCTGACTACATAATAAATCTACTGCTACCAACATGCATTTCACATAAGGATCATGAAGATAAGATGTAAGAAATTAGGGCCTGTATGGAGGCTTTTAGATATTCATTTCTTCATTGCTCCATTTGCAAGTCAAACAGGAGAGGAAGTGATTAATAGTGGCACAAAGTATCCTCTGCTGTGCACTATATGGTGGTCTGCAGCGTATCTATGTTGATTTGTTATTAGTAGTCAACCTGCTTAGCTGAGTGGCAATGTGTTTGCCTGCCACGCAGTGGGCCCAGGTTCGATTTCCGGCCGTGTTGTGTCACCACCACCACCACCACCACCACCACTGACATGCAAGCCACCCAACGTTGCGTCACCTGAAATAAGACTTGCAACCCGGGGCTGAACTTTCCTGGATGGGGCCTTCCAGGCAACGAGGCTACAATGTCATAATTTTTGTTTTTTAAAAAGTGTTCATTCATAGTTAGCATTAAAGTATTTTAAACATGTTTATTATGGCATTTAGACATGGTGTTGAAACTGAAATAAAACTTGGATGTAGATTTTAGTCCATAACATAAAACAACTATTTCTTTAGGCAACATTTGATGTTGCAGGCTACACATGACACTGTTAAACATTTGGTATGTGCAGTGGCTGTGGGTGTTTATTATTAGTATGATGAAACTGATTATAAAATAAACAGAGCTGCAAAAGACCCAACTACTAATATGAACAACCCCATTCACCAGTAATGTTAAAAAGTATAAATAGCTCCATTTTCAACTAACTGTTAGGGAAGAGGACCAGAGAAAATTGACATTTTTACAGCATGTTTGTTTAACAAATACTCTGTTGAGAAATAGACTCCAATGTGGACACAGTTAAGAGAGAATGTTCTTCATACTTATAGATGTGTGACAGACTCTGAGGTAATCTCAAGTATGCAATACTACAAAGACCACTGCATATTAAGGTACCTCAAATTGTACATAAAAAATGATAAGTGACATCTACATAAAAACCTTTTTTGAGCCAGGAACATAAACTGAGCAGTGTTGAGTCAGTTTAATTCTGTTTTAAGTATCTGTTATCTCTGAGGCATCATTCTTGAGACACCTTTTATATTTCAATTTCAGTTGCAGCAACTGGAAGTGGAAAATCGAAGATTACATGCAAATATGGCTAAACTTCAGCTATCATTTGATGATTGCTGTTCTAATCAAACATTAGATGATGGACCAGGACGAGAAGAATTGCTAAGTAAGTTCAAATTATTCCTTCATCATAGTAAGGATCTTTCTTGTTGCTGTTGTTCCCAAATGCCCAAGTTCATGGTTTTCATTCTGAAAAACAGTTTTTTTTTTTTCCTCCATAGACGCTCTTTCTAATAATTGAGGACTTCTGTAAGTACAGGTTTTTACAAATACTGCCAATTTTAGACAGAAATAATTATTCTATCATACTACATGCTAAAGGTATAAAATTGCTATAACACTAAAACAAATATAATAGATATAATGTTTGAGAATGTGTTCCTGATGTGCATTTTAAGTCTGTGTTTCCAAATACTCTAGGGATGGTAACTTGACATTCACAGGTGACTGTTCAACAGCATAACATCTGATTTTCTACACGACTGGTGTTATTTTGTTATACTTGAATTAGTATTAATTTCATTTATTTATGACAGTGTTATAAATTTGTTCTCATTCAGAGCAGTACAATCAGCTGCAACTTGAAGTTGACAGATGGCGAGAGGAATGCATTCAGTTACACAGTATTCTAGCAAAGCAAACTGAAGGTTTGAAGAATGTTGCTAGTATCAACTATGGAAGTCATGTACACTTAAAAAATGAGGTTGTGGAGCTAGTACTGGCATTTGAAGCACAGAAGAAGATAAACAGGTATGTGCAAAAATGCAGTACCATATCTTATTTTTGTTAATTGAGTCTGGGAATCATTAACTCTTTAAACTGTAAATTCATGTAGGCAGCTGGAAGATGAATTGCACCAAGAGAAAAATAAGTGGCAAGCAGAAAGAGAGAAACTCCAACAAGAAAATGAGAAACTCAGAGAGGAGAATGTTAATCAGCACAAGCTTTTGTCTCCAAGCTTAACTAAAAGCCCACAAACTCAAACTGAGGCTTTTATGCAACATGAAATTATAAGAGTGACTTCAGAAAAGCTGGTGAATATTAATTCAGATCATATTAATGTTTAAAAACTTCATCAAAACAGCTTATAGCATGTACAGGATGTCTTAGGAGGAAACACACATGCATGAAGAGGTGATAATACAGACTGCTGTAATGGGGAAACAATTTATTATTCTATGCTTTCTTCTCAGTAACAAAACTTAACAATAGGAGAATGCATAGAGGACTGAGGCCAAATCAGCAATAATATTTGTAGTTTTCTGTGGTCTTTTTAAGAGTTCATAACTATGCCAATTTTTTAGATGTTTCCAGTTAGTCCCTTACTTAATGCTGAGCTTCATGGCTAGGCACAAATACCATGCTGCTTTCTCTGTCAGGTACTAGTGGAAAATGTTTGTTGCTTTCATCTTGTGACCCAGCAGTGAAGTGTCCATTTCATTTTTCTTCTTTCTTTTATTCATTTTTTTCTCTTTTTTTTTCTTGTGTAGTTGACTGTGCTGAGTGCTTTTGCAGTGCAGTTTTTTTTCTGTCATTGCAGATTAGCATGGAATGAAAGTAAACTCTCACTTCACATACTTCATTCTTCAAATCAAATCCTTGGAGGGTGTTTGTAAAACTTTACATTCGCATTTGATTGAGGACTGACCAACAGTACAAAATGCCCTCTCATAGTGACTGAGTGACACACTTTAGGGATGTTACCCCACCTTTCTTCTCTGCTTCCTCCTTTTCCCTGCCTCATCCCCTTGTCCAGATTCCTGTGATGAAACTTTCTTCCATCACCACCATTAAAGCTGGTATCCTCTGGGTGAGCACCTACACACTAACATGAGATAATTTTATTATTCAATTAAGCAAAACTCTGACAGAAATTGTCTTTACAGCCAATAAAATTCATATTCTTGTTAATAAAAAAAAACAGTTTATTTTCTATCGGAATCAATTTACACCTGCAGTTGTTACACAACTCATCTTCAGTCTTAATTTCTTCATGTTTGTTTTTTTTTCTGTGAAAAATTTCATTCTCTCTTTGTCAAACTAGTATTTGTATACTATGCTACTCCTAATTTCCTATAAACCATATTATAATTTTATCACTACTTTCATAACTTTTTATTCTATTTTAATAACAGCTATTAAACCCCACTATATTACTAAAACAACAATCACCCTTATGGCTGCATTCATTACTATGCAATGTTGGGTTTGAAACATTCCTTTTGTTCATATGTCAGAGCTTCTGTGGCATTGCATGCAATTCCATCCATGGCAGCAGTTGGAATGCACTACTCTTAGCAATGGCCAGTGTGCTACACAAATAATGTGATTTACTGCTCTGTAGATTTAATCTGAAGCATTATTAGTAGAACTGGATAACTTCTCGGCACTGCCACACTACCCAGTCAGTTGAAATAAGGGTTGCCAGCCTTGACTTGACCTGTGAGCGAGGGTTGAAATTCTCACTACTCCAGAGTCAATAATTGAAAACCCTGTACTTACCAAACTACTTTCAGGACAGATTCAGAGATATGAGCTCTGGACTGGAAAATGATAAATGCTGTCAGTTGAATACATCACCTCCAGCTGGCTACTGGCAGCTGTTGTCAATAGTAACTAAAAAGGAAGTTCAAAGTCAATGTAAATGGAGAAAGAATCACACAAAGACATTACTCTAAAAATTTCTATCGAAGCTAAACATTCCCACATTGCTCTCACTGTCTCAAACACTACTTTCCAGCTAACTAATGTCACTCCAATCTGATGGAAGGGCTGTGCTTACCTAAGAAATGTACTTGCACTTAAAAACACACTTGCCTGAAGCACTGAAAAGTTCAAACTGAAATCCATACTCCTTCTGAGTCTGTTTCCTGTAGTATGAGAAGTAACTTGGTTTATCATGAAGCTCTGCAGCTGGAAACTGGCTGAGGGAACTAAGATAATGGACAGGACTAGTGCACATGAGTGGCTGAGAAACAATATGTTAAAAGTTGAACAACAGCAATGCACATTCACTCACCTTCATTCCTATGTCAGTAGCATACTTTCATGAAGAGTAGAGTTGACTGGAACTGACCCCGAATTAACTTTCACATCTACTTTGCAGAATGTGGCAATAAGATGTATGTGAAATATTCTTTACGCAGAAATAAAATGTTGTAATGTCAAATATTTTGTCAACATATCTGTAATGGTTTCACTTCTCACACAGGCATGTTGGAAGATATACATGTGTTATGAAAATTGTCATGAATATTAGACTGATTATGGAAATTTTGACTGAAAGGATTATATTTACAATGATACGTGTTGCAGACATGTTGACTGTGTTGGGTACTAATCAAAGACTCAACTGGCTGGCATTTACCCTGAGCCAAGCTGCAGCTCATCTGAGAAAATTTTGCTGATACCATGAATAATTATGTAAATTCCAGTTGTTATATTTTAAAATATTATTATCCAATTTATTGCTGTTTTTGTAATGAGTTAGCAGTTCATTGCTGCTATATGCAAGCAGTATAGTGAAACTTCCTGACAGAGCACACTCTACTGCAGAGTGAAAATCTTATTCTGGAAGCAGTATAGTTTCTCCCAGTATTGTATCATCTGCTTCATTTCTTTGATTATGGTATACAATCTACTGGTTTCAGCATAGAAAAATCCTGGCAACTTTGCATCTGTCATTTAGCTGCAGATTTCATGTTCATAATGCAGTAAAGAACTGAGCCAGAAATTTTAAAGCTTTGTACTCCTTCTTTACTCTACTTACTGAATGTTTCCTCTCAGGATACTCTTGGTACACCCAGAGTTACAGATTTCACTCTCCTGATATGACTATATGATTGTAAATGCTCTGATCATCTTCTGTGGCTTCCCAACCTGTTTAATATATCCTTGAACTAGGAAGTCCCTATTTTAAGAATGCTGATGAACTGTATTTAGTTTCTTGTGTTTTGTTAAACTTCACCCAGTGTACATGAACCAATAATTACAAATGATTTGTTAGGAAATAAGTATAAGGTTTAATTGATAGAGATACAATGAATATATCTTATGACTATATTGTTCCAACTTATGTGGCCAGAGAATGTGACTCTTGAGGATAACCTTTCATGATACCTTCTCCCTAGATAATAAGGAACTTTAAATAAATCCTGCACATCCATCATTATTGAAAAAGTCAGTATGGTCCAAGGAGAAATGCAAGATCTTTTTCATCTACCATCATCACTGGAACTTTTCTTGTAATGGTTTGCAAATAGATGCAATTTGTAGTGCAATCATTTCCTCAGCATTTTTGTAATTAATCCCACATTTATTATTTTTTTGTTGTTTTTTTTTCCCAAGCCATTGCCTGCAAATACAGCTTTGTTTCCTTATACTTTTACCACAAACAGTACAAATGGCAAAATACATTTTAGATATATTAATTATTTCTAAATGTGTTGTGTACAAATTCCAGGTTCTTCAAGAAAAACTAGATTTAGCTAAAGAGGAACTTTCACAATGCAAGAACAGCTTAAAATTCCAAACTGAAGTGCTGAAGGATGCAGGGTGTAAGTATATTTTGGAGACCAATAAACAGGGTGTTAAAATTATTCCATATTTTGAGAGGTGCTGTTATAATGATTGTGTAACTGCTTCAGAAACAATATTATTTTTTTCCCCTAGTGTTTTCCAGCAAATTAGATAACAATGCTGAAACAGCTGAAAGCTCAATAGAGAAAGTGCTAGTGAAGAGGCAAGATCAAAGGAACAACAGAAGAGGGACAAGAAAGAAGGAAAACCATTACCAAGGCATTTTTGAGTTTCACAAAGAGGATATTAGACATATTGTTAGGCATGTGATATTTGGTCAGTATATATACCTGAACAATTTTTCATTATGTTCACTCATGTGTTCTCTTTATTGAAGTACTTCCATTTCTTTATGAATTTTCCATTCTTTTAATTGCAGAATTAAAGCCACATATTGCTGTAACATTACTGCCAGGATTGCCTGCATACATTTTGTTCATGTGCATTAGGCATGCCGACCGTCAAAATGATTATGAGAAAGTACGGTTACTCCTGACAGCAACTATCTACACCATCGAAAAAGTTACTAAGAAAGGCCATGATGATATTGATATAATGGTTTTGTGGCTTTCAAATACTGTGAGACTTCTGCATAGTCTGAAACAGTATAGTGGAGACAAAACATTCCAAACCGAAAACACATCACTACAGAATGAGCAGTGTCTGCAGAATTTTGATCTCACTGAATACAAAGAAGTTCTTTCAGATACAGCTGTAGAAATCTACCAGGTATGCCTTATATTTACTGCAATTTTGCAGCTGTTGTACAAACAACAGATTCCAGATGATGATAATTGGTAGTGGTAATGTAATCAATACACAAAACTTGCTGCATTGACTGCAATCAAGAAGTGTAGCATGGCCTCCAATTGTTTCTCAAAAATACTCTGTGGAATTTATCTCATTTCTCAGTCCTAAGACCTCCTGCACACCAATTTCTACTTTCTTCTGAAACTCATATGTCCAGCCAGTCAATACATCTCATTATAGCTTGTTGCTATGAACCCACTGAAGAAATTTTCACTCTTGCCTATCAACACCTATAGTCTACTGCTTCCAGCCTAAAACACTACACCAGAGGTACTAATTACTTCTTCCATCAATTCTCGACATGTTAATCACTGTATCATCTCCATCTGCACTATTACACAAAGAGTAACTCCCCACTAATTCACCATAATTCTCCCTCAACAATCCTCTTACCCACCTTAATCCCTAATTTCTACACATTAAGAGAGAAGACTGTCAAGAGAAGCAGTCATCAGCTGAGTTCTACGATTCTCAGAAGTTGGTTTTGGAACACAACAAGCACAGAACTTGTGATAGCCTAATCATTTGGACGTGATCCCATACAAAACGCTCAAAGAAGTCTGTAAAAAGTTATGGCAGTGGAGATATGGCAAAACTGATAGGTATTATGAATTTTTTTAGTCATTTTCCTGTACCAGTTTGTTGCTGACTACTGATGGCAGTGTGGCTGGTGATCATGTTTTAACATGCTACAGCTCACTGTAAATATTGCCCCCCCCCCCCCCCCCCCTGCAGGTTTGGGGTAAGAATAGGCCCAAGGTATTCCTGCCTGTCGTAAGAGGTGACTAAAAGGAGTCCCTCCCCCTCAAGGGGGTAGTTTGCGCCTGCATCCGGAGACGGACGGTTCAATGACTTACATTTGTGGTCATTTTGGTTTTTTGCTTATTCTGGTTTTTTCCTTCCTTTGTTTGTTTTCTTTCTTTGTCCTTCTCCCTCTCTCACTGTCTTCCTTACCTTTTACCTTGCATCCTTCTCCTTGCCTTCTTCTCCTTGCTTTCTTGTCCACCCTATGGTCTCCGCCTCGGCGTTTGAGACAGTCTGTCCTTTCTCTCCCTCTCTCCATTTTTTTCTTATTCTTCTTTCCTCCCTGTGCGTGCCTGAAGGCAGATCCCCGGGTTTGCACACGTAGTCGGTGACGGGGTAAAGCATAATTCCCCGCCCTGGGTAGACAAGTTGGGCCGATGCGTACCCCCCTGGTAAAGGCCAGGCCCGGGGAGGGGTGATTGCCCGAGCTGACACTTTCCGACCATGCTGATTGGTCCCTCCATCTGTTTCTCAGTAGGTGTGACCTGAGGTGTAAACATTCACCTAAGGCGGAAGCGCCCTCTAAGAGGGTCCCCATAAGAAAGGAGCGCGCCATCGGAGACGCTGGCAATCATGGGGGATTCATCCGCAATGGATTTCTCTCCTTCTTCTCTCTTGACTTCTGGCAAAAAACTGAAACTTGACCAGCCACCAGTGACAAAAGTACTACCACCTGCCCCAAAGTTCCTCATAGTTCCTCGTAGTTTCTAGATCTGAGGACGGAAAGGATTTTTCATCCGTCAACCCTTTCGTTATGCAGAAGGGCGTAGGTGCCATAGCCGGACCTTGTAGCAGGATGTGTAACGGTACACTGTTGTTGGAAACTGAGAGCACCTTTCAGGCACAAAAGCTCCTTCAGGCCACACTCCTGTATATGTTCCCTGTCCTGGTGGAGACTCACCGCACTTTGAATTCGTTGCGTGGTGTGGTATCTACTAGATCACTCGACGAATTGACTGACGAGGAGCTTCAGTCTTTCCTCGCTGAGCAGGGCGTGACGGCTGTCCATAGGATCATGAAGAAGGTCGACAATGACCTTGTACTGACCTGGACACTTTTCTTGACCTTTGATAGTGTTCAGCTGCTGTTGCACATCACAGTGGGCTATGAGGTTATTTCTGTTCGCCCCTATGTCCTGACACCTACGCACTGCTACCAGTGTCAGCATTTTAACCACACTCACCAGTCTTGTTGTAATGCGGCTAAATGCGTCACTTGTGGCAGAGATGCCCGTGAGGGTGACTGTCCACCTCCATCTCCTCATTGCGTGAACTTGTCAGGGTGACCATGCAGCATTCTCTCGTGACTGTCCCATCTACAAGGATGAACGCTGTATACATGAAATTCGGGTCAAAGAGAAAGTGTCCACCTCGGCTGCTTGCAAGCTTTTTGCTAGTAGGAAGCCCACGCTGCTCCCAGTGGGGAAATACAGTACCATCCTCGCCTCTCCTTGGCCTACCGGTGAGGTATCGACACAGACATGCGATCTGACCTTTAGCACTACGGTCATCCGTTCGGCCAGTGCTAATATCGCCCGGTCAATGTCTCCTCTTCCTCCCATCACCCCTAAGACACAAGCACCTTCATCAGTTTCTGCCAAGACTAAGACCCAGAAGTCAGATGCACGGGCCTTCAAGGAGGAACCGTCCCATGAAGACTTCTTACGTACCCCGAACTCCCAGCCATCGACCAATACTTCGACTAAATGACCTCCCAAGAAGGCCCATAGGAAGAAAAGTTCTCCTTCTCCCTACTGCGCGTTTCTTCTCCTGCGCCACCCAGCGGTTGCCACCCCAGGCTGTCATCCATTTCGCCTGGCCGCATCGCTGGTAGCCGAACATATGGCCATTCACCAGCGGAGGAAGCTCCCCCTCCCGACCATCTTAACATGGTGGCCAATGAACCTATTGAAAAAATGGACGATGACTCTCCTCCTATTGACAGCGGCAGCAGTGCTTGTTCGAAGCCAGGCCCTCAGCAGCCTTCGATGTGACCCCTTCTTGCTTCTCCTTTTTCTTCTCACGATGGTACTTCTTCATTGGAATATTTCTGGCATTCGCTCCAACTGCAAGGACTTAAAGTTGCTGGTACACTTGCACTGTCCACTTGTAGTAGCTCTCCAGGAAATGAAGCTACGCCCATGTGATTGTATTGACTTGGCACACTATACCTCTGTGTGTTTTGACCTACCCCCTGTGGCAGGTGTTCCGGCTCATGGAGGGGTTATGTTGCTGGTCCAGGATGATATCTACTATGATACCATCACATTGCACACCAAATTGCAGGCAGTTGCTGTCCGATTTACTCTCCCCACTTTCACATTTTCCATTTGTACTGTTTACACTCCAGTGTTGTCTGCTGTTACTAGGGCAGAAATGATGCAACTTATTGCTCAGCTACCTGCACGATTTTTGTTGACTGGAGACTTCAATGCCCACCATCCCCTTTGGGGCTCTCCAGCATCCTGCCCAAGAGGCTCCTTGTTAGCAGACCTTTTCAACCACCTCAATCTTGTCTGCCTCAATACTGGTGCCCCTACTTTCGGACACAAGTCACACCTATTCCCATTTTGACCTCTCTATATGTACTACCCAACTTGCATGTCGGTTTGAGTGGTACACTCTTTCTGATACGTATTCGAGTGACCACTTCCCTTGTGTTATCCATCTCCTGCATCATACCCCATCTCCATGCTCAACTAGTTGGAACATCTCCAAAGCAGACTGGGGGCTCTTCTCTTCCAGGGCGACATTTCAGGATCAAAACTTCACAAGCTGCGATAGTCAGGTCGCACACCTCACGGAAGTCATTTTCACTGCTGCTGAATATTCCATCTCATACTACTTCTTCTCCATGTCACGTACCAGTCCCCTGGTGGACCACAGCGTGTAGAGACACTATATGTGCTTGTCGACGTGCTTTACGCACCTTTAAATGCCACCCTACAATGGTGAATTGTATTAATTATAAACGATTACGTGTGCAGTGTCATCGTGTTGTTAAAGAAAGCAAGAAAGCCAGCTGGCTGCTTTCACAAGCACCTTCAACAGTGTTACTCCTTCTGTTTTCTGGGGTAGCCTGCGCTGGCTATCTGGCACTAAGGTCCACTCTTTCTGATACGTATTTGAGTGACCACTTCCCTTGTGTTATCCATCTCCTGCATCATACCCCATCTCCTTGCTCAACTAGTTGGAACATCTCCAAAGCCAGTTTATGGCTTGACTGTTGCGAATGACATCCTTGTGGCCCGTGAGGATGTCTCCAATGCCTTCGGCCAATTTTTCGCAGAGATTTCGAGCTCCGTTCAGTACCACCCTGCCTTCCTCCCCCGAAAACAGGCAGAGGAGGCAAGGCCACCCAACATCCACTCCTCAAATTACGAAAGTTATAATGCCTCATTCACCATGCGGGAACTCGAAAGTGCACTTGTCCGGTCACGGTCCTCCACTCCGGGGCCTGATTCTATTCATATTCAGATGCTAAAGAACCTATCTCCTGCGGGTAAAGGTTTTCTTCTTTGTACGTATAATCACATCTGGATTGAGGGTCAAGTTCCCACATGCTGGCGTGAATCTATTGTTGTGCCGATTCCTAAGCCAGGGAAGGACAAGCACTTTCATTCCAGTCATTGACCCATTTTCCTTACCAGCTGTTTCTGTAAGGTGATGGAACGAATGGTTAACTCTCATTTGGTTTGGCTGCTCAAATCTCGACGCCTACTTACCAATGTACAATGTGGATTTCGTAGGCGCCGCTCTGCTGTTGACCATCTGGTTACCTTGTTGACCTTTATTATGAATAACTTCTTGTGGAAGCGCCAGACAGTGGCTGTGTTCTTTGATTTGGAGAAGGCTTACGACACCTGTTGGAGGGCAGGCATTCTCCGCACCATGCATACATGGGGCCTTCGCGGTCACCTCCCTCTTTTCATTCGTGCATTTTTAATGGATTGAAAGTTCAGGGTACGTGTGGGTATTGTCCTGTCTGACGCCTTTTGCCAGGAGAATGGGGTGCCACAGGGCTCAGTTTTGAGTGTCGCTCTCTTCGCCATAGCGATCAATCCAATAATGGATTGCCTCCCAGGTGATGTATCAGGCTCACTTTTCGTGGACGATTTTACCATCTACTGCAGTGCGCAGCGTACATGTTTCCTGGAGTGCTGTCTTCAGCGTTGTCTTGAGCGCCTTTACTCCTGGAGTGTAGCCAATGGCTTCAGTTTTTTTGCCGAGAAGACGATCTGTATTAACTTCTGGCGCTACAAAGAGTTTCTCCCATCATCCTTACATCTCGGTCCCGTTGCTTTCCCATTCGTGGAGACAACAAAATTTTTAGGTCTTACATTTGACAGGAAACTTAGCTGGTATCCACATGTGTCATATTTGGCTGCCCGTTGTACCCGTTCCCTAAATGTCCTCCGTGTTCTCAGCGGTACATCGTGGGGAGCAGATCGAACTGTCCTACTTTGTCTATATCGGTCAATCATCCACTCAAAGCTGGATTATGGGAGCTTTGTATAATCCTCTGCATGGCCGTCCATCTTACGCCGCCTTAACTCTATACAACATCGAGGGTTACGTCTTGTGATCGGAGCATTCTATACTTGTCCCGTCGAGAGTCTTCATGCTGAAGCCGGTGAATTGCCACTAACCTACCGGCATGATATACTGCTTTGTCGGTTTGCCTGTCGACTATTATCAACACCTGAACACGCATCTTACAGTTCCTTTTTTGACGACTCTCTCGACCGTCAATACAGGTTGTATGTATCTGCCCTGCTACCCCCTGGAGTTCACTTTTGTCACCTCCTTCAGCAACTTGATTTTCCACTCCCTGCAACCTTTAGAGTGGGCGAGAGCCAAATGCCACCTTGGCTCCTGGCTCAGGTTCGTGTTCACTTTGACCTGAGATTGCTCCCAAAGGAGGTTACACCAGCTTCGGTATGCTGCTCACGGTTTGTCGAACTATGTTCGAAGTTCATTAATATGATCTTTATTTATACAGATGGCTCTAAGACCAATGACAGTGTCGGGTGTTCTTTTATTGTCGGGGCACACAGTTTCAAATACCGGCTCCATGGCCATTGTTCGGTCTTCATAGCTGAGCAATTTGCCCTCTATCAGGCTGTTCTTTACATCTGCCGCCACCCACATTCTGCTTATGTCATTGCTATGATTCCCTGAGCGCCATCCAGAGCCTCAGTGATCCGTATCCGGTTCACCCTTTCGTGCACCGGATCCAGCACTCTCTTCAGCAGCTGGCGGATGACGGTTCTCCGGTTACCTTTATGTGGGGTCCTGGCCAAGTCAGTATCCCTGGGAACAAAGCTGCAGATGCCGCGGCCCAGGCTGCGGTCCTCCAGTCTCGGACAGCTTCTTGTTGTGTGCCTTCATCTGATTTTAGCACGGTCATTTGTCAGCACATTTTATCGCTGTGGCATGCCGATTGGTCTACACTTACTGAAAACAAGCTTCTGGCCTTGAAACCTCTCCCCATGGCTTGGACAACCTCTTCACGCTCTTCTCGGCGGGAGGAGGTTGTTTTGGCCCGGTTTCGGATTGGATCAGCCACCATCATCTGCTGATGGCTGCGCCGACGCTATTCTGCCCATGTGGGCAAGTTCTGACGGTACGCCACATTTTAATGTCCTGTCCAAATTTTAATACACTGCACATTGATCTTGGCCTGCCATGTACTCTGGATGAAATTTTAGCAGATGACCCAGGAGCAGCTGCTCGCATTCTTCATTTTATCCACTTGACAAGCCTGTCTAAGGACATTTGATTATGCTGTTTTCTTTTAATCCCTTGCCTGTTAACGTGCCTTTTATAGTGATGTCCTTTTTAGTTGCTGTTTTAACATTGTGCCTCGCAGTGCATTCATAATTTAGTCTGGGCACCAAAGACCACTGTAGTTGTGCACCCTAAAACCACCAAAAAAAACCTGTAAATATTGCATTAAAATTATACCATTTCTCATAAAATGTGGCTAGTGTGCAAATAAAATGGACGAAAAAATGTTTTTGTAGTGCTCTGTATACGATAACCAGAAACAAGTGTCAAGTGATGAAATTGTCATCCACACTATGATCAACTCAAAAAAGCGATACAACTGTCTGTTTCGATTGCACATGCTCTGATGTGACATTGTCCCTGGTGGCACTATGGGCATGATGTTGTTCACAAGTCAGTATTTTGCTTTGAAGATGTCTGTCAGGTACTGTGAAAGCAACATGGTGCATTCAGTATATGTTCTATTGGGCCATAAAAAATGTAAAATCCTCTCTAATAATTTGTGAGTAAAGTATGAGGGATTTGTGAGCAATACTTGACATATCAGTGCCATGGTGCACTGGTCAAGCATACCAGCTGGCAGTTTGTCAGCTCACATTTGATTCTTGCTGCTCTGTGCTTCTTTTCCCCCTTCATAAAGATAAACTTTCAATTATAAAATTTTAAATACATTTAAACAGTTCAGTTTATATTTGTAAAATTAATATATTCAATTTGGTTAAGATTACTACACTTGTAAGTCAAAAAGTTGTATGTGGTGGTAATAAAGGGAATAGATGAGGAAATTTAGTATGAAAGTGTATGAAGAGCATTGGATTTGCGTGTGTGATGTGCACAATGTGTTGTTTGCTTTCCATATTTGTTATTCATGAACAGTGATGCATGGGGTAGAGGGGATGAAAGATCTAGGACATTCATGCATTAACATAAAAGAAACAATGGAAATCATAAACATACAGGGTGGGCAGCAATCTGTTGTTATTAACTGATAATGCTGTGATGTACAGAAACTTTTCACTGTTGTGTGACTGTAATGGGATACAATATGCCTTTGACAAGATTTCTACTTAAGATACAATATTGCACTGCTTGTTTTCTTAAGAGGTGTGATGCAGTGATCTGTGGACATACATACATGCCAGAGAGACCACTGCATTGTACTTCTGAACAACCCCCCAGGGGGTCCACAACTCTTTTGTAGATATGTGCGTGGTGAGCACGGGGCCCCGAGCTATTGCAGCCTTCCTTCTTTCCAGGGCTGCATTTCCCTCCCCTTCCTCTCCTTTCTCCTTCCACCTTGCCCTCTCCTCTCCCTCTCTTGGTGTCCTTGCTTATGTTGGCCCCCACTATCCTCCTGGTTATTTTGGTTTTGCAATTTAGCTTTGTTGCATAATCACCACCTCCTTTTGGCACGCCCTGGTCCCGCTCTGGGGTTTGACCTCCATTACTAAATGTCTCTTCCATAATGTGAGCCATTTGGGGAAGAGCACTTTACCTAGTGTCTCTGACGTGTCCCCTCCTAGTACATTCCACCTTTACTTTCACGTCATCGTCTGATGCTAGGGTGCATAGCCAGCACGGAAGCCAGCCCGTGTGGTGGGGTCGCTATGTACCCTTTTGTTTGAGCCCCCTGAACACACAGGGATCACACTTCTGATACCTGAGCTGTGACCTCCTCATGCAAGCCTCAGAGTGGTTGCTCGTCATCCTGGAGCATCGGAACTCCCGGCAGTGGCCGCCGTGCCAGACGGCCCTTGCTGTAGCTGGGTGCTGCCCGTGAGGAGAGCCCCTGATGGGAGTGGGTGGTATCACGGCAGACACTATGCAAATGAAACATATACGGGTCCAGAACTCTGGCCATTCTTCTGCAGCCGTCTCTCTACGTGGAACTGATTCTTCTAGTGCTGCTTCTCCTGCCCCCTCGGCCTTCCCTTCCATGGCTACACCCTGGGAAGAGGGTCAGGCTCGTCGGCTAGGGGCAAAGCCTTTCCCCCGCTATCTGGTTTGCATCAGGACTGATGGGGATACTTTCACCAATACCAAACCTTTATTCTTTGTGGAACACATTGAAGACAAGTTCGGCGAAGTGGACTCCCTGAGCAAGGTGCGGTCGGGTTTGTTGCTGATCAAAACTGCTTCGGCTGCCCAGTCTGCGGCCCTTCATGCCTGTACCCATCTTGGCACAATTCCTGTGTCCATTACCCCCAACCAGTGTCTAAATATGGTTAAAAGTGTGATTTTTCACAGGGACCTCTTCCTTCAAACTGATGAGGAATTTCTGGACAATCTCAGACGGCGGGGTGTTCACTTTGTTCGGCGTGTTCAGAAGGGTCCTAAGGACAATCGCATTGATACTGGTGCCTTTATCCTGGCCTTTGAAGAGGATACCCTCCCTGAGAAAGTAAAGATTAAGGTTTATTGATGTGATGTGAAGCCATACATCCCACCTCCTATGAGGTGTTTTAAGTGCTTGCGTTTTGGACACGTCTTCCCGCTGTTCGCAGGCCCCTCTCTGTGGTGACTGTGGACGTCCACTCCATGAGGGGAGTCCCTGTGTTCCCCCTCCTGTGTGTGTTAATTGTCATAGAAATCATTCTCCACATTAACCAGATTGACCAGTATATAAGAAGGAATAGAAGATACAGGAGTATAAGTCCCTTGATCGTTTAACCTACACAGAGGCTCGTAAGGAAAATACACATCTTCACACTGTGTCCATGACGTCTAGTTATGCTTTAGTTACATCTTCACCCCTTCCTCTTCCTTCCTTACCCCAGTCCCGGACCCCTCTTCTCCTCCCCCCCCCCCCCCCCACCTGTGGCTCCCACACCTTCTCCTCTGGGTGGTGCTCCCCCTCCCCAGCCGGAGAAGTGTCCCACTCCTTGAGCATCTGCTGGTCAAGGGTACCCCTCCCGGGATGCCCCTTCCCGGCACCTTCCAGGCCAAAGGTCTGCTGCCACGCAACAAGCGCGAGAACCGTGGTCTGTCGGCCCGCAGGTCACCCGATCTCTTTCTGTTCCCGATCTTGCTGCAGCTGGCTCCTTTATGCCACACAGCCCTCCTCGATCTCAAACAGAAAAGAAGAAGAAACATAAGTCCTGGGACAAACAGCTTCTGGTGTCACCAGAGGTCCCATCCCCGGATTCACAACCAGATTCTGACCTGTCGTTCATGGATGTCGCCCCCTCCTTGTCGGTGACGGGTGGTGACCCGGTGGTATGACTTACTTTAGCCTGTTCAACCCCCATTTAAATCATCATTCTGTGGTTATCCAATGGAATTGTAATACTACACTCACCTTCCGGAATTGAAATCCCTTATTTCGTCTTACTGTGCAGCTTGTGTGGTTCTACAGGAATCTCATTTTACTGACGATCACTCACCGATCCTCTGTGGGTTCAGTGTTTTCTGTCGAAATCAGGTCAGACCCTTGCGGGCCTGTGGTCGTGTTCGTACATTGGTCCATATGGACATTGTGGATCCCTCTTCAAACTACATTGGAAGCGGTTGCTGTTAGGGTCCACCTGGACTCTGAGGTCACGGTTTGCAATCTTTATCTCCCTCCTGACAGGACTCTTACACCTCACCTGCTGCCTTAACTGCCCTTCTTCAGCAACTTCCTCCTCCCTTCCTCCTTCTGGGGGATCTTGATGCTCATCATCCCTTGTGGGGCAGTGCATTTCCATCTAGACGAGGTCTTCTCTTAGATCAGTTTATTACAGACCACAACTTGTGCCTTCTTAATGATGGCTCCCCTACTCATTTCAGTGCTGGTCACGGTACCTTTGCTGCCGTTGATCTTTCTCTTTCTTCTCCCTCTCTCCTCCCTTCATTACACTGGTCACCACATGACGACCTTTGTGATAGTGACCATTTCCCATTGATTCTCTCTCTCCCTTCCCGCTCCTCGACGGACAGGTTACCTCGTTGGTCTTTCCAACATGCCAATTGGCCTCTATACACTGCACAGGTCATTTTTTCTCACTGTTTGTGAGATTGTATTGATGATGTCCTATGTGACGTGTCTGACAAAATTGTTCGCGCTGCTAGCCTTGCTGTACTGCGCTCATGTGGACCATTTTGCCACCAGCAAGTCCCATGGTGGAGTACGGCCATTGCCATTGCCATTGCCATCTGTGGTTGCCATAGAGCTTTGTAACACCTTAAGGGCCACCCATCTGTTGCCAACCTTATTACCTTTAAATGTCTTTGTGCTAAAGCCTATTTACTTAATCAAACAGAGCAAACGGATATGTTGGGAACAATTTGTTTCTTCCCTCAGTTCTACTGTCCCTATGTCATGGATGTGGGCTACACTTTGCTCTCTCCAAGGTTGTCATCGGCAGTCCACCCTCCCAGGCCTTCACCTCCCAGATCGCCTTTGTACGGACCCATTGATTCTTGCTTAACATCTTGGGACCCATTTTGCAATGGCATCAGCATCAGCCTCCTATCCGTCTGCTTTCCTTCACCGGAAACAGCGTTCCGAAGCTTCCATCTTATGTTTTACCCCTAGTCAGTCAGAATCTTACAACGAACCTTTTACTGAATGGGAATTTCTTTCCGCAGTTTCTTCTTCTCATGATACGGCCCCTGGCCTAAACTCCATTCATAACCAACTGCTTCAACATCTCTGTGCTCCACAACGGCAACACCTTCTCTGGGTGTTTAACTGTATCTTGCTCCAGGGTGACTTCCCTTCTCAGTGGAGGGATAGTATCGTGGTTCCTGTCCTTAAGCCTGGTAAGAACCCCATATTTGTTGACAGCTGTCAGCCAATTAGTCTGACTGATGTTGTTTGCAAGTTACTTGGACAGATGGTAGCCCATCGGCTCAATTGGGTCCTCGAATGTCGGGATGTATTGTCCCCTTACCAGTGTGGCTTCGGAGAGGGACGGTCTCCGATCGATCATTTCCTTCACGTGCTATCTGCAATTCGGCAGGCTTTTTCCCAGTGCCGCCATTTGGTTGCAGTATTTTTTGACCTTTGCACGGCCTATGACATGGCCTGGTGCTATCACATCTTACTTACACTTCATCAGTGGGGTCTTCGGGGCCCACTCCCAATTTTTATCTGTCAGCTCCAGTTCCATCGGTCATTCAGGGTTCGGTTTGGTACTGTTTTTAGTTCTCCACGGACCCAGGAGACGGGCATCCCACAGGGTTCTGTCTTGAATGCACTTCTTTTCCTCATTGCTATCGATGGACTTGTGGTCTCTGTCGGTCCTTTGGTTGCCCCTGCCCTGTATGTGGATGATTTCTGCATTTGGGTTAGTTCCTCTTCGATGGCCTCTGCAGAGCGGCAGCTCCAGGGAGCTATAGGGCATGCCTCTGCATGGACACTCTCACACGGGTTTCAATTCTCTCCTTTAAAATCGCGGGTGGTCCACTTCTGTCGCCATACTACGATCCACCCTGATCCAGAGCTCTATCTCACTGCACAACGATTGCCTGTGGTCCCACAGTTTCATTTCCTGGGTCTTCTTTTTGACAACAAGCTCACTTGGCTGCCTCATATCAGACTTCTGAAGGAGGATGTTTCTGTGAACTCAATGTCCTTTGATTCCTTGGGGTGCGGACTGCTCCATCCTTCTCTGCCTTTATCGGGCTTTAGTGCTGTCTCGCTTTGACTATGGTTGTCAAGTTTATGGTTCGGCTGCTCCTTCCACACTGCACGTGCTGGGTCCAGTCTACCATCGTGGTATCCGTTTGGCCACTGGTGCCTTCCCTACTAGCCCTGTTGATGGTTTCCTGGTTGAAGCTGGGATCCCCCCCCCCCCCTTCTGGTGTCTTATGCACTCGCTGTCCGTTCCTCTCCCACTCATCTTTCCTATTCTATACTGTTCCAAGACCATGGATGTTGCCCACCTGATTCCTGCCCTCGGGCTGGTTTACCGGTTGGGCTCTGCCTTGTGTCTCTTTGCCGTGATTTTCAGCTTCCTTCTTTGTCCTGTCTTCTTCACTCCCTCCCCTCCACTCCCAGCCCTTGACTTTGAATTCGGATGGATCTCTACCGAGGTCTGAAAGATTCCATCCATCCTCCCGATGATGTTTCGTTCCTTTTTCTGCCAAATTTTATGGGAGTTTCAGGATGTTTTTGTTTTTTACACTGATGGCTCTAAATCTGCTGATCATGTGGGATATACCTTCACATCCTCTGTTGGAACGGAAAATCATGTGCTGCTACCTACATGTGGGGTGTTTACTGCGGAATTGATGGCAATTTCCCAGGCCCTTACCTTTATTAAACAGTTCCAACAAACAGTCCCAACACAACCATGTTTTGTTATGTACGAACTCAATGTGTGGCCTTCTGGCTATTGGCCGGTGTTTTTCACACCATCCCTTGGTCTCTGCCATCCATGACCATCTCACTGATATTCACTGTGCTGCTTGTTCCATTGATTTCCTTTGGGTCCCTGGCCTTGTGGGTATCTCGGGTAATGGGCTCGCTGATAATTTGGTTGGGGAAGCAGTCACTTCCCCCTCATTTTCTGTAACCCTCCTGCAGCGGATTTACGGCTTCACATCAAATCCCACTTCGCACAATCATGGGTCAAACTCTTGGGAGGTTACTTCCCTGTCTAATAAACTTCGTGCGATTAAGGTGACACCAGGCCCATTGCGTTCTTCCTTTCACCTCTCCCGAAAGGACTCGACCACACTGTGTCGTATCCGCATTGGCCATACCAGGCTGACCCTTGGTTTTGTCTTTTGCATGATGAGCCACCTACACTTTGTGGTTGTGGAGCCTTCTAGTCAGTAGCCCACGTTTTGGTTGAATGCCCCCTTCTTTTGGCCCTGCGTGCCAAGTACAGACTCCCCCGCACTTTACCTTTGATGTTGGCTGACGATTCCCGGCTGGTCAACCTGGTTCTCGGTTTCCTCCAGTGTTGGGGTATCTCCCACTGTAAGCAGTGTTTGGAGATTCCCAACTCCCCTCCCTGGCCGAGATTATCTTTTCTTCCCCTTTTACTCTGTTTTTATCATTTTTTTTTAGGATTGGTTAGTCTTTTTTTCCCATACGAACTTCTACATTCTAGCAGTTACGCCTTTTAAGTCGCAGGTGGTCTTGCCTCTGCTGCTTCAGAGGTGGGATATTTCCTGCCTCTAGCATAGCGTTGGGTTCGCTCTCTTGCTGACTTACCTCATTTTGTTTTTACCATTGACAACATGACTGCCCTTTTACATTTTTTAGCCTTTTCCCTTTTATCGTTCTAGTCTTGCTGTGTCACAGTATCAGAATGGACCACATCTGAAACAAGGGACTGACGACCTTGCTGTTTGGTCCCTTCAACACCAACCAACCAACCAACCAACCAACCAACTTCTGAACAACTCAGGCACTGCAAGATCTTATTTAACTGCCAACATTGGGCAAGTGACTTTCAATTAAAATGTATCCCCTGTATGGGAATATACATAATGGATTTACTAGTGTTGGTTATAGACACATGGTTAACAACATATAGAAGGTCGAGTATGCCCATGAGGCATGCTTGGATAGCGTAATGGCAAGATGACTTGCAATAAGCAGGAAATCTGGGTTCAAGTCCCAGCCCAGCACAAATTTTCATTATCGTCTTTCCATTATATGGCTGCTTTTTGTCCATATTTCAACTACAAATTTATTTGAATATTCCTAGTTGTTGTCGTGAATGGCAGCTAGCTCTTCATGTACAAAAATGTAAGTTAATGTGGATGAGTAGGGAAAGAATATTATTCTGATACAGCATTAGTAGTGTGCCACTTGGCATAGTCAAACCATTTAAACATGTGAATGTAATGTTGCAAAGCTATATGAAATGCAATGTGAATGTGAGGATTGTGGTAGTGAAGGTGAATGATTACCAGTTTTGTGGTTACCTGTAAAGCAGATGTCATATAGGATACTATTGATCTATTCTGGAATATTGCTTGTGTATTTTGGATCTGCAATAGATCATATTAAAGGAAGACATTGAAGCAGTTCAGAGGTGTATTGCTAGATTTGTTACAAGTTGGTTTGAACAACACACAAGTATTATGGAGATTCTTCAGTGACTCAAATGGGAAGACGATGTTTTTGAGGAAAACTATTGAGAAAATTTAGAGAAATGGTATCTGACTCTGACTACAGAATGATTCTACTGCCACCAATATACTTTCCATATAAGTACCAAGAAGATAAGACACAAGAAATTAGGGCCCACACAAAGTTGGACAGTCATTTCTACCTTGCTATATTTTGAGTGTAGCAGGAAAGTGAATGACTACCACTGGTAAAGTCTACTCTCTGCCATGCACCATGTGGTCAACTGCCGAGTATCTATGTAGATGTAGATACAAATATCATACATGAGCTTAGTTCATTATGTAAAGCTAATATCACAACAATATTAAGTCAATCCTGTCATGACGGTACAGTGAAACAAAATCTGTTTATATTTGTAGTATCGTAGCACATCGGTAAAATTTTGCATGAGCCACCAGTGTTAGATTGACAGCAATTTTTGTCGTCGTCGTCATCACCACCACAATAGAACAATTATGAAAATATATATTCACATAAACAAAGATTTATCTTTTTGTAGTACAGTAATTTTTATGAAATTTGATTTTTTTTTAATCACAGGGGTTAATTGTGTTAGCACAACATATTATACTGTCAGATTTTAAAACATTTCAAATAAGATCAAAAAAGGATAAGATCATAAATTTGTGAATATACAAGGTCCAAATGGCTTATTGCACGTTACACAGCCCCCCCGAGAGTTTTGCTTGCATTCCACTGCGAGAGAAAGTCTCACAGGCATGCGCAATGTTAACAAATTTGAAAAGTATAACATGCAGTAACACAAGTGTTTATGAAATATCATCATAGGTTTCTGTGGCCTGAATAGTTGAAGGCTGGTAAAAGGAGGTGTCTGGTGTGCACTGAATTTGGAGGGTGGTGGCAGATGGTTCTTCATACTGCTGATGGTCTTGATTTTTTAGGTGTGGACACAGCTCCAATGATATTTCCAACAACATTTTTCAGTGTATCAGCTTCAGAATCCAATGTTCCCTAATCACATATGTGAAATATTTCATGAGAAAATTTCAAGATAAACAAGGCTTTCAGAATCTGCATTTCAAAAAGAAACCAGAGAAACATCAAAATGACTTCTTAACTGATTTGAAGTTTAAGTGAAGAGAATGCTTGGCAAACCCTTAGGCAAAAGCAACTACTAACTCATCTTGAAAAATAAATAAATAAATTTGAATGTGTTACAAGGTCAGATGTAATAATGCTGATGAATTTTGTATGACTACTGATTATTAAAATTAAAGAAAAATACTTAAACTAAGACAAAAACTGTAAAGTAAATATTAATGCATTAGGGGTAACAAGCCTGAAACTAACACTCAGCAATCTGTAAATTTTAACCTGGATGCAGAAAATACTAAGATAAATGATTTGTTTTCTTAGTCAATTGACTTCATAAAGTTGCTAAATTTTTTGAAAAGTTAATACTATTTTGAAAACAGTCTTTTCTGTTACTTTCATCATAACTGTAAAATACTATACCATTTACACTATTGTAGATTACTGTACCAATTTTGCTACCGAAAAATGCAATACCATATCTTAGAAGCAAGTCCTCTGTACCTTTTTGGCACTACCATGGCTACAGTACTATTTTACATTGTCAGTAGTTCATGAAATACTATGTGCAGCATAGACACTACTAAAACGTCAAGGCATTTGTTAAAGTTTTGTGTGCTACATAAGCACTACTCAGTTCCAGGATACTAGATTATGTGTATAGTAGTTCAAATATAAGTCCAGTGTGCTAACATGGCACAGCTTCAATTTGGGATACCATATGGTAAAATCTGTCACTCAACTAAAAGTTCTTTATGACAATTTAAGTTCAAGTCCAGTTGAGGGTACCATGTAGTGTGTTTAAACACACAGCCCAGTTCACTATCAATTTGGTTCAACTCGTGGGTAAGGATAATATACATCATCAATGAAATAACATATTTATCAACACTATGGTAAATGTCCATAGAACATGTCATGTAACTAACACTTAAAGCACAAAAATGAAAATGTCCTCTCCAGATCATGGTGTTGTCTGAAATTTACATACCATACCTGGTTGAATTCTCTCTTAAAACTGGATTGAATTGGACAATGTCCACAAAGGTAATACACAAAATTATATACTGTACACAGATGATATTATGTATCAAATTTTGGGAAGCAAGTGCCCACAGATGTCAATAACTCGCCCGATATCTTTTACGCATTTCGGTGATAATAGGATTTGCTTGTTTCAGAGTTTTGTGTCATAGACATTTACATAAAATTGAATGGTGCTTTCTGTTTACAAGTAGTTCAAAGACAAAGAATAGTATACATATATTACTAGTTATCAGACAGTATCTTCAAGGTATTTACAAAAATGATAGTGTTATGCAGTTTTTTTATGGTGTGTGGGTATAGTATTCAGTGGCAAAGTAGTCTTTGTACCTGTTAGTATCATTCAAGAATCACTCCCATACTCATAGTTGCTTGCATAAATAACAAAACAGCAAAGAAAATATGTAACAGCACTTAAATATTTAAAAGTCATTGTGTGGGATATGGTTGTGGTGAAACAGTTAAAAAAACGTAAAAACTAGAATTTCTGTGCAGATAAATGTTGATCATTACATGTGTCAGTAAGTCACTGTTAGGTTTTAACACTTGGTGCACATCAAGCACAAAACAAATTCATTATAAATCTCCCATCTGGGGTAAAATGTTTCAAAAACTTAATATATACCTCATCATGTTTTCAGAAAAGTAACTATATAACTCCCATCATTCATCAGATTTTCAGAAACAGTAACAGAACAGTTATATGTCCCAAATATATAGCCTGATACAATAAGTAGTTCAATTTATAAAGCCTTTTGAGTACTGAATACATCTACCCACAAGTGTTCAGATGTGTTTTCCTGGCTTATCTTGTATGATTCAGCATAAGTAAAAAGATTTCATAAGTTCAGAAAGAAACATTTCTGACTTCTCATTATCTTTCAACGGTGTAAAAGTATGTAGTGGTGCATAGGTATAGTTGTTAATTCACTAAAAATATTCTCCAGCTTACTTCCTATTTTAAAGTGTCACATTCTTCACATTAATTACCATTAAGACAATTAATCACTTTCCAGTGCACAGATTACTGACATGTCACCTAATTACAAAAGATGTCACACTTAACATAGAATCAACTTTTCTGCATAAATTTAACTGAGTATTTTCTTGCATCTGTTACTTCAAACCAGTCCCTACCTAACATCATTCTCCTCGTTACATAAGTAGTACATCAATACTTCATTAAATACATCAAATATCTCCTCATTGTATCAACATAATAACTTCACCTATTATCCACATAATATCACCTTATTACTCCACTAAATACTCAATAATAATAATAATAATAATAATAATAATAATAATAATAATAATAATAATAATAATAATAAACCCCGTGGAGGCCCGGGAAAAGAATAGGCCTCCACTATGTTCTGCCAGTCGTAAAAGGCGACGAAAAGAACAAACCACTAATAGGGATAACCCCCTTTTAGTGTGATTAGTTGGTTCAGGACAGAACTAAAGAAGCCTCGGACAAGCGCCGTCATGGTCAGGGACGACGTTTGAACCCTATGCCCACCCACAATGGTAACGACACTGCTAGCCAACTGGAAAATGATTTAAATCCAAATAGAGGTGTTTTGCAGGATATGCTTCCTGCAAACACCCTAGAAGGAAAACAAAGACAGAGGATGAGATGGTCTGATGAAGTTAACCGACACCTCATGTTCTGTTATTACCAAGCAACAAACCTAGGAACCAACACAACTGGATACAGATCACAAGTATACACAACATTTATTATCAGATACCCAGAATTAAAATTTTTAACAGAACAACAACTAGCTGATCAGATCCATGTAATAATCAAAAATAACAGGATACCCCAGTCAGAATTACAAAACACCAAACACCAAACAACAAGTACAACAAATACTGGAACAAAATATAGTGCAATCAGAAGAAGAAGAAAATACAGTAATGGACTCAAACATCCCAGAGCAAATAAACAAAGAACACGCATCAATTAAACAATCGGAGGAAAACGAAATCTTAAGACAGCCACCAGAACAAGCACAAATAGAACTCGAAGTAACACACATGTTAGATATAGAAGAAAAATTTCAGAATTTAGAATACAAAGACACAAATACAGACATTAGACCATTCTTGCATAGACCGCCAAATAACCCACAATTCGAAACAACAATAAAAACTATCAACACAATCATACACAACAAAATAAATGAAAACACAACTATGGAAGAGTTACAACTACTGGTTTATATAGGAGCACTCACTACACTAAATATACACACTAGGCAGAGATCAGAACCAACCAACACACAGAAGAAACCCACAAAACCAGCATGGCAACACAGGCTACAGATCAGAATAGAAAAACTGAGAAAAGACATCGGACAGCTAACACAATTTATAAGAAATGAAATGTCAGAAAAAAAACGAAAAAGGTTAGGTAAAATCTCACAAAAAGAAGCGATAGAGCAATTAGATGAAAAGAAGCAGAAATTACAAGCATTGGCCAAACGACTTAGAAGATACAAAAAAAGTGAAAATAGAAGGAAACAAAACCAGACATTCAACACAAACCAAAAGAAATCTTACCAGACAATAGATAACACACACTTTAAAATAGACAATCCACCAAACATAACAGACATGGAACACTTCTGGAGCAACATATGGTCAAACCCGGTACAACATAACAGGCATGCACGGTGGATACAAGCAGAAACAGATACATACAAGATGATACCACAAATGCCTAAAGTGATAATTTTGCAACATGAAGTCACCCAAGCAATTAATTCTACTCACAATTGGAAAGCCCCTGGAAAAGATAAAATAGCAAATTTCTGGCTAAAGAAGTTCACCTAAACACATTCACATCTAACTAAATTATTTAACAGTTACATTGCAGACCCATACACATTCCCTGATACACTTACACATGGAATAACTTATCTGAAACCTAAAGATCAAGCAGACACAGCAAACCCAGCTAAATATCGCCCCATAACATGCCTACCAACAATATACAAAATATTAACTTCAGCCATTACACAGAAATTAATGACACATACAACACAGAACAAAATTATAAATGAAGAACAAAAAGGCTGTTGCAAAGGAGCACGAGGATGTAAAGAGCAACTGATAATAGATGCAGAGGTGACATATCAAGCTAAAACTAAACAAAGGTCACTACGCTACGCATACATTGATTACCAAAAAGCTTTTGATAGTGTACCCCACTCATGGTTACTACAAATATTGGAAATATACAAAGTAGATCTTAATTGATACAGTTTCTAACCATAGTAATGAAAAATTGGAAAACCACACTTAATATCCAAACAAATTCAAATAATATCACATCACAGCCAATACAGATTAAGCGTGGAATATACCAAGGAGACTCATTAAGTCCTTTCTGGTTCTGCCTTGCTCTGAACCCACTATCCAACATACTAAATAATATAAATTATGAATACAATATTACTGGAACATACCCACACAAAATCACACATTTGCTATACATGGATGATCTAAAACTACTGGCAGCAACAAATCAACAACTCAACCAATTACTAAAGATAACAGAAGTATTCAGCAATGATATAAATATGGCTTTCGGAACAGACAAATGTAAGAAAAATAGCATAGTCAAGGGAAAACACACTAAACAGGAAGATTACATATTGGATAACCACAGCGACTGCATAGAAGCGATGGAAAAAACAGATGCCTATAAAATCTAGGTTACAGACAAAAAAATAGGAATAGATAATACAAATATTAAAGAAGAACTAAAAGAAAAATATAGACAAAGACTAACAAACATACTGAAAACAGAATTGACAACAAGAAACAAGACAAAAGCTATAAATACTTATGCTATACCAATATTGACCTACTCATTTGGAGTAGTGAAATGGAGTAACACAGACCTAGAAGCACTCAATACGCTTACACGATCACAATACCACAAATACAGAATACATCACACACATTCAGCAACTGAAAGATTCACATTAAGCAGAAAGGAAGGAGGAAGGGGATTTATCGACATACTAAACCTACATTATGGACAGGTAGACAATTTAAGAAAATTCTTTCTATAACAAGCAGAAACTAGCAAAACACACAAAGCAATCACTCATATAAATACATCGTCTACACCACTGCAATTTCATAACCACTTCTACAACCCTTTAGATCACATAACATCAACAGATACGAAGAAAGTAAATTGGAAAAAGAAAATACTACATGGCAATCACCCATATCATCTAACACAGCCACACATCGATCAAGACGCATCCAACACATGGCTAAGAAAAGGCAATATATACAGTGGGATGGAAGGATTCGTGATTGCAATACAGGATCAAACAATAAACACCAGATATTACAGTAAGCATATTATTAAAGATCCCAATACCACAACAGATAAATGCAGACTTTGCAAACAACAAATAGAAACAGTAGATCACATCACAAGCGGGTGTACAATACTAGCAAATACAGAATACCACAGAAGACGTGGTGACAATGTAGCAAAAATAATACATCAACAGCTTGCCTTACAACATAAACTTATAAAACAACACGTTCCCGTATGCACCACAAAAGTACTGAAGAATGATGAATACAAATTATACTGGAACAGAACCATTATAACAGATAAAACACCACCACATAACAAAAATTACCCGAAAGTTCCTAAATGCAATATATCATATACCGTACAGTTAAAAGGCAGTCACGCTTGATCAAGGTCCGCGTCACTTTCCATTTTTGACCAGACATAATGTCTGAGAAAAAGAAAGAATAATAATAATAATAATAATAATAATAATAATAATAATAATAATAATAATCTCCTACGAAAAATGACCTGCTTCATCTTGCACTATAGATGGCTGCTGGCAAGTTACTGAAAATGTGTGTTCCTGAATAATGCATGCCTTTTTGTACAAGACTAAGTGACTTTAAATCCTTGTGAAGATTATTCGTATTTCTAGTATTGATTCCATGAATTGAGCTGTTGGCTTGAAAAAGTGATACATTATTAATGACAAATTTCATTAATGAATAAATATATTAGGCAGCAATAGTTCGCTAAACAGACTTCTGCAGGATGTTCTTGAGTTCACACCACATATAACTCTTACTGCACGTTTTTGCGCCCAGAAAACTTTAGCTTGGCTTGATGAATTACCCCAAAAAATAATCTCATATGACATTATGGAATGAAAGTAAGCATAGTATGTCCGCTTTTACATTTTTATATCCCCTATGTCTGACACAATTCGAATTGCAAATAGAGATTTGTTAAGATGCTTCAGCAGTTCTGTGGTGTGCTCCTCCCAGTTGAATTTATTATCAAGCTGTAATCCCAAGAATTTAACACTGTCCACTTCTTCTGTCTGCTTATCATCATATGTTAGGCATATACTCGTGGGACACCCCTTACAAGTTCTAAACTACATGTAGTGTGTTTTTTTTTCAAGTTTAGTGACAAAGAATTGGTTAGGAACCAGTGATTAATGTCCAAAAATATTTTATTATCTGTTCTTTCTAAGACTACACTTAATTTGCTATTTATTGCTATGTTTGTATCATCAACAAATGAAACGAACTTGGCATCTGGTAATGTTACTGATGAAAGGTCATTGATATACACAAGAAAAAGTAAGGACCCTAAGATGGAACCTTGTGGGACCCCACATGTAATTAGTTCCCAGTTGGCTGATGCCTAATAGCTCAATAAACATCTCTTTCTTAATAACACCCTTTGTTTCCTGCCAGAGATATTAGATTTGAACCATTTTGCAGCATTTGCTGTTACACCATAATATTGTAATTTACTTAAAAAGATATTGTGATTTACACAGTCAAATGCCTCTGAGAGATCACAAAATATACCACTTACTTGCAATTTTTTGTCTAATGAATTAAGTACATTTTCACTGTAAGTGTAGATAGCCTTCTCAATATCAGAACCCTTTAGAAATCTGAACTGCGACTTTGACAGTATGTTATTTGTGATAAGATTCCACTGATGAATGACTGGTTACACAGGTAGCTTAATATGTTACTTAACTCAGAATCACATTCTTTAATTAACTGTGTTGATACTTCATCATACCCACCAGATGTTTTTGATTTTAAAGATTTTATGATGGACATTGTATTATATTGTGTTGTGTGGAACTGGGAACCTAGAAACAATGGAGAGGCTTTATCCCTGCCATAGCCCTCAGTGGTTTACAACCCAACAACAGGCTACAGCAGTCCACTCACCCCACTACCGCCCCACACTGAACCCAGAGTTATTGTGCTGTTCGGCCCCCAGTGGACCCCCTTCCCCAGGAATGCCTCACACCAGACGAGTGTAGCCCCAATGTTTTATGTTTTTGTGGTAGACTAAATATGGTGCACGCATACGTGGGGAGAGTTTATGCACAGAAATCACTGACATTGTGTAACTGAGGCAGAATAAGGGGAACCACCCCGCATTCACCGAGGCAGATGGAAAACTGCCTTAAAAACCATCCACAGACTGGCTGGCATACCGGACTTCGACACTAATCCATCGGGCAGATTTGTACCAGGGACTGGCATGCCTCCCCCCCCCCCCCTCCCCCCCTGAAAGCAGTGCATTAGACTGCATGGGTAATGTGGTGGGCCAAAATGGACATTACTTCTGTTGGGGTAGTGAGGGTCAAATTCATATTATGGAAGTTACTTGAAATGTCTGGTCTAAGGTATCCCATGGCAGCATCTACAGAACCTGGCAACCCCCTCTTTTCAGTAACAGTTATAAAATGTTTGTTAAAAAGTTCTGAAACATTATACACATCTGTCACCCATGTATTATTTACTCTTAATGCTATTTGCCCTGCTTCATACCTGGTTCTACAAGTCTCCCACTTCACTATATCCCATGTTGTCTTTATTTTGTTATCTGATATGACTATCTTTTCCTTGTAATATATTTGCTTTGATGTCCGTATTACAGTCTTTAATATTTTGCAGTATCTCTTGTAATGTGCTATAGCATCATCATCATCAGAACTGTTTTGGATTGACAGACACAGTTTTCTTTTTGTTTTACAAGATACCTCTATTCCTTGAGTCATCCATGACTTCTTTGTAGACTTTGCTCTAACCTTGGCTAGTTTTGGGGGAACAGTGTGTTCAAATAAGGTAAGCACTTTATTAGCAAAAGTATTATATTTTTCATTCATGTCATGAGCACTGCAAACATCACTCCAGTGAACGTCTCTGAGGAGTGTCCTAAAATAATCAATTTTTTCCTTATTGATTACCCTCTTGAGTTCAGATTTAACAGATTTTATATCCTGTTTAGTATTAACATTTAACAGAAGGAACTGCATGTCGTGCTCTGAGAGGCCATTGACTATTGGTTTTGTAATATAATTTTGTTCATTGGACTTTTCTATAAAGATATTATCAATGGCTGTTTGTGAGCAATTGGCTACCCTAGTTGGGAACTTTACAGTGGGTATTAAGTTGAATGATAGTCTTACTATCTCAGGTAAGTTCTTATTGGGAGAGTCTTCAAGAAAATCTACACTGAAGTCACCAGCAACCACTATTTCTTTGTTTTTGGTTGTTAACTGGGCCAGTACAGATTTGGTGTGGTTTATGAATGGATTAAAGTTTACCTGCAGGTGCTTGATATACATTTAATATTATGAAGGATTTGTTTGTGAAATTCTGCTTCTGTTGCACATGCTTCCATATGCCATTCTAAGAAAAATTTATGAATGTCTATGTTCTTAAATTTATGACAGTTCCTGATTACTGTGACAACTCCTCCTTTCTCCGTTTCTGCTCTACAAAAGTGAGATGCTAACCTAAACCCTGTAACACTTAAAAGTACTATACCAGTGGTCACATGATTTTCAGAGAGGCAGATTATGTCAGCTGGGTTTGAGGATTCTAATTCATCTATGCAGATAATTACTTCATTAATGTTATTTCTCAGTCCTTGAATATTTTGATGCAATAAAAATAGCTGACATTTCACATTGACAGAGTTCAAATTTGGTAGATTTGAGATTTCTGCTGATTGTTGAAAATTCTTAACCAACAGCTGTTTATGCTGATGTAACAAGCTAGAATTATGTTTTTTTTGGTTTCTTTCTCAACCTGAAGGTTTGTCTCAATCCTAACCCCTCTTAAAATTTGGTTTCTTTCTTTCCTCACTACCCTAAAAAAGGGTCTTTTCTGAACCCTATAACCACTGGTATTTTATCACTCATGATAGTGCCTCCCCCTTTTAACTTTCCTGCTATTTTCCCAGCCAGCTTACCCTTCCCCTTCCTGTTGAGGTGAAGGCCATGCCTAATATAATCCCACCTATTGAGAGAATCAACAGGAACCACACCAATGTGTGACCCTGCACCCGACATAAGCAACCGTTCCAACTTCAAATTAACTCTCTTGACAGAAGAGTTCAAATGAGGTTGTCCATGGCGCCCAAGAACAGATACAAACTCAACATTAGTATGCTTTGATGCTGATGCAATCTTTGCCAGGTCACACTCTGTACAGTACCCAGGAACTCTGTCAATACTATTACCTGGCCCACCCACTATAACCACAGTGTCTTCCTTAGTGAAATCTTTGCAAAGTGATCCTAAATCCTCTGTCACCTGCTCCAGACCAGCACTAGATTTAAAAAAATTGGTGACCTGGTATTCTGATCCTAGTTCATCCTGCAAAACTTGGGCAACACCTCTTCCATGGGAACTACCTAACAACAACACTTTCTTACTCTTTACTGATTTCCCTATATTCCTAATTTTCAATTTGATGCTGAAAGTTTGTTGTGCCCTGTCTACACCTACGACTGCTTAAGGCTCACCAGCTTCTAACTGAAGCAACAGGTCAAATCTATTTTCCACATTCACCACGAAGCTGTCAAAGTTCTAGGCCTGTTCTTCCTGTTGCCACTTCCCACCTCTTTTCGCCCTTCTCCCTCCTTAACGTGTCAAGATCTCCCGTGGTCTTGTCTAACTCAGCCTGAAGGGCGGCAATTTTCCCCTCCTGTTATAGTATTTTCCTATCTGTACTACATATCCTATGAAACCACTGACGAGTCTCATTTACTTCCCCTACTCCCACGCCACTACAGTCGCCCATATGGAAAAAACTACAGCACCCATCACACCAAAGCACCGATCTAACAATTCTATGGCAAGTCAAGCACTTTTCACTTATGATAAACGTAATAGTTTATTAAAAATAACTCAGTTAAATTACAGGTAAACACGAAAAGATGATTCCACAAATTTAGCCTATACGCAACTCTATGTAAACAGAAACAACACCGAGCGAGGTGGCGCAGTGGTTAGCACACTGGACTCGCATTCGGGAGGACGACGGTTCAATCCCGTCTCCAGCCATCCTGATTTATGTTTTCCGTGATTTCCCCAAATCGTTTCAGGCAAATGCCGGGATGGTTCCTTTGAAAGGGCACGGCCGATTTCCTTCCCCATCCTTCCCTAACCCCGAGCTTGCGCTCCGTCTCTAATGACCTCATTGTCGACGGGACGTTAAAAAAACACTAACCTAACCTAACCAGAAACAACAGTGCAAAGTTTCTGAAACAACAACTTAAACTTTATGCTACTCTCTGGAAATGTGAGTTAAATAATGAAGAGGTATGCTACAGTTAAAAAGCTGGAGATAGCAAATAACAATTAAATGAAATTCTATAGATTTTCTGCAGCAAGACGTAAACAGAAAATATGACTATAACCCGACTGTATCATCTTTCCACATTTTCTGCTACATTAAGTAAAGAAAAATGAAACCTAAAAAGGTACGCTTAAAAAGCACACTAATACACCTATTTACCATGTAATCAGTACTAAATTAAATGTTGTTATAATCTAAAATGACTTATCTTAATGAGAACACCAAAAACCCGTGCTAGTCACCTGGCTACTGGGCTACCAACCTCATAATTGGTATAGATTTTCCTCTAACAACAGAAACAGACATTACACTATTTACATGTTTTATTACCTTACTGTATGTAATAACTGCATTGCTTGCACAACTCATTACTTTATACAGTCATATTACTTCAACTTAACCCTTAAGCAGTTGCGCAGGGTGTTCAGAACACCCCAGTCATCCTTATCGATGGATTATTACATAATGGATATGAGTATAATGTCACGTTCTTTGGTACCTTTCTAGGACATAATATGAAAGCTTTCAGTACCAATAGAATCCACAATGGAAGGGCAAGTTCCAAGAAAACACGCAACAATGTGCCTTGGGGTGGTGTTGGTACCCCGCATGACTCTTTATGTTGCAGTGCTGCAAGAAAGCGCACAGTTGTGTTCCGTAGCAGCTGCTTGTATTTTGTCACTCTCTGCAGTTAAAACAGCTATGGGTTGTTATGAAATAGAACAAGAAAGAGTGTGCAAGCTTCTGGAAGAGGTCTTAGATAAAACTTTTGGAGGAGGAGAAGAGGAAGAGGAGTAAACAGACAGTTGCGAAGTTCTCTCTCATCTCAGTGACACAGAAATGGAGGATGAAGACAACATGGAACTGGAACAGCGAATAAGTGCAGCAGATAATGAAAGCAAGCATCATTTTTTTATTGGAAAGGATAAGGTTGCAAAATGGATGAAAAGTTGTCCTAGTTGTAACATAAGAATTAAAAGTGTAGACCTCATTAATCTCCCTGGTGTGAAAGCTATCGCAAAATCTGTGAAAACTGCTGTGGACTGTTTTTCGATATTTATAAGTGACATAATAATTAGAATGATTACATCATGCACAAATATTTACATACAACACATTGCATCAAATTTCACAAGAGACTGTAATGCCAAACCAACAAATGAGGAAGATCAAAATTTCTTCTGTTATTGGCTGGCCATTACAGGACAGGACACCAAATCCTGGCAGACTTATGGGACACAAATGGTTTTGGAATTTCAATATTTCATACAACAATGAGTTTACAGCACTTTCGTTTCTAATTGCATTGTTTGAGATTTAGGATATTCAAATCAGACCACATCATAGAGAACTTGATTACCTAGCTGCATTCAGAGAAGTATTTGAATTATTCATGTCAAACTGTGTCAATAATTATACGGTGTCTGAATATACAACAGTGGATGAACAACTGGTCACATTTAGAGACAAATGCAGTTTCTAACAGTATATACCAAGCAAGCCTGTGAAATACGGTTTGAAAATTTTCACCTTATGTGACGCAAGAACATGGTATACTTTGGGGATGGAAATCTATGTTGGGAAACAGCCAGAGGGTCCCTTTGCACTGTCAAACTCGCCTAAGGAGATAGTAAATAGACTTGTACGGCCTATCGAAGGTACAGGATGCAATGTGATACTAGATAACTGGTTTTGTTCCATACCACTGTCTGAAGAGCTCCTGAAAAAGAAACTTAAAGTAGATGAACTCTTAAAAAGAATAAGAGGGAGCTCCCTCCAGACTTTGTTTGCACAAGAGGTCATGAACTTGGAAACAGCCTTTTTGAATTCAGAAAGGATATCACCATAGTTTCATATGTGCCAAAGAAGGGCAAAAACATTATTCTTCTTTCATCTTTGTATCATGATTGTGCCATTGACACTAATACTGTGGAGGAAAATAAACCAGAAATTATAACGATGTACAATAAGACCAAAACAAGTGTGGACGCAATAGATGAAATGTGCGCTACTTATTTAACCTCAAGGGAAAACTAGACGCTGGCCACTTGCCCTATTTTTCCGAATGATCGACATTGCTTGCATTAACGCCTTCATCATATATGCAAATAACAACAATGAAAGTATTTTCCGAAGAATGTTTTTACGTGATGTCAGAAGGTCATCAGTAAATCCCATAGTGTGCAAGAGAGCAGCCACTCACTCCCTGCCTAAACAAGTTAAACAGAAAGCCGCAAAAATGGCAAGAATTGAAGACAGCAACAATGCACCACCTTCTGAACAAAGAATACTTAAGCCCAGGCACTGCACAGTTAAATTGCACTGTGCTCGATGTTTGAAAGTTATGTGTGTAAAGCACATGAGAAATGTGTGGGAAAAGTGTTACGATAATGCAGCCCTTGCAGCCAGTGATAGTGACTGATTTCATAAAATGTTTGTATGAGTTAACTTAACAAATGTTCATTTATAAATATAATGTCTTACACCTGTAATACAGTATGAAGAATAACAGAAATACATAATTAAACAAAATATTGTAAGAAAATGGGAATTATTGCATATGTTTCAAATAACCTAGTTTAATACTAAAGTAATATTAAATAAAATGATAATGTACTGGGAGATAACATTCTAAATAACCATTTGTGAAGTAAACATATTCATATCAGTGATATGCTGCACAACAATGTCATTATAGCCACTATTATTTGGGGTGTTAGCAACACCCCGCATGACTATTAACACTAGGAATAGCCGCGCGACCACATAAGGGTTAAGGGTCAGAAAGGTAACACTCCCTACAATCACTTCATTACTTTCAAATACACTTCACTAGGCAACTGTACTTTAACTTATTACATTATACAAACACTTTACAAGCTAGTGCAGGACACTAAATATCTCAGGTGTATTCTTCTTCTAATAGCTATATATACGCTATACTTTCTCAATATTCACCAAAATATACGTGTGGGGTGCACATGTGGGTTTTTTAGGTTAGAGAATTCCCTCCCTAGGCCCGACATGACGCCTCCTGAGACGGCGGCAAGGTAGGAGTAGGCAAAATGCAACAGGGAATAACAATATTAATGTGCTAATAGTAAACTGCAGGAGCGTCTACAGAAAGGTCCCAGAACTGCTCTCATTAATAAACGGTCACAACGCCCATATAGTACTAGAGACAGAAAGTTGGCTGAAACCAGACGTAAACAGTAATGAAATCCTAAACTGAGATTGGAATGTATACCACAGAGACAGGCTGGACAGTGAAGGGGGAGGCGTGTTTATAGTGATAAGAAGTGCAATAGTATTGAAGGAAATTGATGGAGATCTGAAATGTGAAATAATTTGGGTGAAGGTCATGATTAAAGCAGGCTCAGACATGGTAATTGGATGTGTCTATAGGCCCCCTGGCTCAGCAGCTGTTGTGGCTGAGCACCTGAAGGATAATTTGGAAAATATTTCGAGTAGATTTACCCACCATGTTATAGTTCTGGGTGGAGATTTTAATTTACCGGATATAGACTGGGAGACTCAAACATTCATAACGGGTGGCAGGAACAAAGAATCCAGTCAAAATTTTTTAAGTGCTTTATCTGAAAACTACCTTGAGCAGTTAAACAGAGAACCAACTCGTGGCGATAACATATTAGACCTTCTGGTGACAAACAGACCCGAACTATTTGAAACAGTTAACGCAGAACAGGGAATCAGCAATCATAAAGCGGTTACTGCATCAATGATTTCAGCCATAAATAGAAATATTAAAAAAGGTAGGAAGATTTTTCTATTTAGCAAAAGTGACAAAAAGCAGATTACAGAGTACCTGACGGCTCAACACAAAAGTTTTGTCTCAAATACAGATAGTGTTGAGGATCAGTGGACAAAGTTCAAAACCATTGTACAATATGCGTTAGATGAGTATGTGCCAAGCAAGATCGTAAGAGATGGAAAAGAGCCACCGTGGTACAACAACTGAGATAGAAAACTGCTGCGGAAGCAAAGGGAACTTCACAGCAAACTTAAACATAGCCAAACCCTTGCAGACAAACAAAAATTACGCGAAGCGAAATGTAGTGTGAGGAGGGCTATGCGAGAGTCGTTCAATGAATTCGAAAGTGAACTTCTATGTACTGACTTGGCAGAAAATCCTAAGAAATTTTGGTCTTATGTCAAAGCGGTAGGTGGATCAAAACAAAATGTCCAGACACTCTGTGACTGAAACAAAGGATGACATACTAAAGGCCGAAATACTAAATGTCTTTTTCCAAAGCTGTTTCACAGAGGAAGACTGCACTGTAGTTCCTTCTCTAGATTGTCACACAGATGACAAAATGGTATATATCAAAATAGACGACAGAGGGACAGAGAAACAATTAAAATCACTCAAAAGAGGAAAGGCCGCTGGACCTGATGGGATACCAGTTCGGTTTTACACAGAGTACGCGAAGGAACTTGCCCCCCTTCTTGCAGCAGTGTACCGTAGGTCTCTAGAAGAGCGTAGCGTTCCAAAGGATTGGAAAAGGGCACAGGTCATCCCCGTTTTCAAGAATGGATGTCGAACAGATGTGCAGAACTATAGACCTATATCTCTAACGTCGATCAGTTGTAGAATTTGGGAACACGTATTATGTTCGAGTATAATGACTTTCCTGGAGACTAGAAATCTACTCTGTAGGAATCAGCATGGGTTTCAAAAAAGACGGTCGTGTGAAACCCAGCTTGCACTATTCGTCCATGAGACTCAGAGGGCCATAGACACGGGTTCACAGGTAGATGCCTTGTTTCTTGACTTCCGCAAGGCATTTGATACAGTTCCCCACAGTCGTTTAATGAACAAAGTAAGAGAATATGGACTATCAGACCAATTGTGTGATTGGATTGAAGAGTTCCTAGATAACAGAACACAGCATGTCATTCTCAATGGAGAGAAGTCTTCTGAAGTAAGAGTGATTTCAGGTGTGCCGCAGGGGAGTGTCATAGGACCGTTGCTACTCACAATATACATAAATGACCTTGTGGATGACATCGGAAGTTTACTGAGACTTTTTGCAGATGATGCTGTGGTGTATCGAGAGGCTGTAACAATGGAAAATTGTACTGAAATGCAGGAGGATCTGCAGCGAATTGACGCATGGTGCAGGGAATGGCAATTGAATCTCAATGTAGACAAGTGTAATGTGCCGCAAATCTATAGAAAGATAGTTCCCTTATCATTTAGCTACAAAATAGCAGGTCAGCAACTGGAAGCAGTTAATTCCATAAATTATCTGGGAATACGCATTAGGAGTGATTTAAAATGGAATGATCATATAAAGATGATCGTCGGTAAAGCAAATGCCAGACTGAGATTCATTGGAAGAATCCTAAGGAAATGCAATCCGAAAACAAAAGAAGTAGGTTACAGTACACTTGTTCGCCCACTGCTTGAATACTGCTCAACAGTGTGGGATCCGTACCAGATAGGGTTGATAGAAGAGAGAGAGAAGATCCAATGGAGAGCAGCGCGCTTCGTTACAGGATCATTTAGTAATCGCGAAAGCGTTACGGAGATGATAGATAAACTCCAGTGGACGACTCTGCAGGAGAGATGCTCACTAGCTTGGTACGGGCTTTTGTTAAAGTTTTGAGAACATACCTTCACCGAAGAGTCAAGCAGTATATTGCTCCCTCCTACGTATATCTCGCGAAGAGACCATGAGGATAAAATCAGAGAGATTATAGCCCACACAGAAGCATACCGACAATCCTTCTTTCCATGAACAATACGAGACTGGAATACAAGGGAGAACCGATAGAGGTACTCAGGGTACCCTCCGCCACACACTGTCAGGTGGCTTGCGGAGTATGGATGTAGATGTAGATGTAGAAAAATTGTGTACACACTGTGTACTAATATCATTAATCTTGCAATTATACAACCTTTTATACTTTCATGTTTACTGGTTACTCAGGGTGCTCAAATTATTTTGATATACTTGTACATTTTGTAAAATTCCATTACCTTACCTTTTTGGTATAATCGAAAAACTTTTTTCACTATAAACAGAAAAACCTCCTTCTGATTACTTTTGTACTCAGAAAATAATCAAATAGCTGTTAACACTCTGAATTTTACATAATCAGTGTTGTATAGGTTTTATGTTACTGTTTACTGTCAAAAATGATTGTTCACCAATGTTTCTGCCAACCGAGAGGGTTTCAGTTTAATCTATCACCTCTACTATCATTATCTCTCACAATGGGAGGGGGCAAGAAGAGGTGGAGCCCCTCCACGCCCACACCGGCATGATGGCCAACACAAAAGGTCTACTGCCATCTCTGCATAAGGGTTAGTATTCACTAAAGTGAGGTGTCGCAGGATGTGGGTACTGCGATGTTTGCATACGTCTGGTTAGGATTAGCCATTAATACGCACTCATCTGGAGATAGATTGGTCGAAATCTGACGAAGGGTAGCGGTTTGAAGGGCAGAGGAAAAAAAAGTGCCAAGGCAAGAGCCAAGGGAAAAAAGCCTCTGCGAAAGTTAGGTCGGGCGGTAAGAGCAGTAGCAGTTGTCTTGCTGCCTGCGATAGGTTGTGCAAGGATAGGGTTAGTTAGTAGTGGGTATCATGCATGTCGATACCTTGACGTTGTGCGTTTGTGCTGCTTGGCGGCTGGCGCTGGGTGCTGGTACAGAGTCCTCGTTCAGCATCAGCTACCTGGAACAATTAGGTTTGTTATCGATCTTGTGTCCGATAGGTCATATACCAGAGGCACAGTGTGAGGGAATGTTGGTAGATTGTTTGTGCGTCTGTGGGCAAGTTCGTCGGTGTCCCTGCTGTGGCCTGTTGGTTGGCTCTAATAGCAGCTGGTAGTTGCCAGTCAGTGTTGCTGTTATGCAGGGGCTTGCCGACGTTTGTCGCTGTTTGCGTATGTTAGTTTACCATAGGTGGCTATGCCCTAGCTAGCAGTGTCTTTGGCCACTTGTGCTTCCACCTGTGGTTGTGATGCACAATGGGAGGGGGGGACTAGTTACTATTTGTACTCTGTCCACCTCTATTTTCAAAATTCCTATCACCATTTCTGTTCCCAGAATTTCTATTCTCGTGAAACTGTTGGTCCCCATGGTTTGGTGCTACATCCTGATAATTGCTAAAATTATTTGGATTCCTGTCCTTCCTCACCAGGGTGTTGTTGTTACGTCCTTGGTTAAAACTGTCTTTATTATTTGAATTTCTATTATAATTTTGGTTACTCCAGCTAAGACTCCTGGAATCTGTACTGTGTTGGCCAAACCTGTTATACGCCCTGTCCAACTTTTCTACATATTTCAGGAACTGGCCTACAGAATCATCTGTCCCATAGATAAACCCCCATTTGAATTATTTCTGGTAGCCTTCTCTTAAGTGCACCTATTTGAGTTAATTCATGAAAAAGGTTGGTGTAAGTAAGAATGTTTCATGATCTGGTCTTTTCAAAACGCTTTCATATCCCCATTCTGCTCCCTGTACATCGGACCATTTAAAAACTTGCTCTTTATCTGTGCCTGCTCAGTGTCAGACCAAAACTTTTTCAAGAAACACTTTTCGAATTCATCTATGGATAAATTGCTACAGTCAAATTGGTTGGCCCATGATAGGACTTCCCCTTCTAACGATCTTTTAATAAACTTAATTTTTAATTCATCACTCATACCAGGGAGAAAACTACAATGGCAATGTCATATAAAATCAACTGGATGAAAATGCTTGTCATCAGGGAAACATTTTAGTGGCATAGTAGGAAAGCTTGAGTGTCCTACATTGCAGAATTTTTTTTAGATAAGCCCCATCTTGTAACTGTTGTACTTGTTTCTTGATAATAGTGACATCACTATGTAAGTCTAACAGATTTGAGTCTGTTATCTCAGCTATCTTCTGAAATTTTTATCTACTTCTGAGGCAACACTGTTTATTTTTTCATTTAGCTTATTTACAAAATTTACAGCTTGTTTACTAGTGTCTCCAACAGCATCTTTACATCTAACTTCAACAGCACCTATCTCAGATCTGAGATCCTTGTCTACTTCCTATGGTTTTGTCTCTAATGATTGAATTTTTGATTCTGAAGCCTCTAACTTCCCCTCTACTTTTTTCACATGTTCATCTGTAGCTTTAACTTGAGAAAACACACCAACTAAGTCTTTTTTAATGTCTGAAAGTTTCACATTAAGCTCTGCTCTAATTACATAGCATTCTGAGACTATCAACTTTTCCAAGTTTTTCACTATTTTTCTCTATCGATGACAGGTTTTTTTTTCACTATTTTTCTCTATCGATGACAAGTTTTTTTTCACTATTTTCCTCTATCAATGATAGTTTGTCACTTTTTTCATTGATGACATTAATACAGTAAACATGTCTTGTAAATTTAACTGTTTGGGTTTTTCACTCAGCATTGTTTCACTATGTGCAACTGTACTTGTTTCTCACGGTCTGGACTCAAATCGAACATGCTACTGTCTAAGAATTTCGAGTCTGCATGGATTTCATTTAATTGTTTTGATTGACTATTGCCTAATGTGTCTCGAAACATGTCTTTATTGGCTATGTCCTGTTTAAAGTCATTAGTTGAAGCTGGTAGCTTCGGCATATTTATTTCATTGTTCTTATCATGATCCATTTGTTGTAAATTTGTTCATAAATTATCAATGCTAGAAAAAATGTCCACACAACATTGCACTGAGAAAGTACAAAAATAAATGTTTTAAGTGGTACTTAGCTTATTATTGTCCTGGATTGGGGAGGTGGTGTCAACTTTCGTAATAATGCTTCAACCTTTTAAAACCATGTATGTTTGTAGTGTTGTGTCATTCAAAACTTCTCAACATTTACTATGTCAAACAATATCTGGTTTAAAATCATTCCACTTTGCAACACAATTATATGCTTTTTGATCACCTGAAACATAAACACTGTCAAAAATCCAAACGTACAAATAGCCTGGTCACAAGGGCACCACTTTAATGACCTCCTTTGTTATGCACATTGGATGACTGTTAATTGTAATAATTGTTCATTGAGTAGGAAAGCTTGGATCTAGTGGTAGTTTTAAAGAAAAAAATACTAATCTTGTTTTTTAAGGATATCCTTCAATCCGTTGCTTCAATTTCTTCAGTGTGAAAGCCAGGTTCTCTTTTAGGTCTGGAAACCCTATAGGTTGATGTGTTCCTTGAAATAACATAGACAACCAACTGACTCATATGTAATTTTCATTTTTAATAGTCCTAGATGCCTTGCTGCCATCAACTACAATGTTCACTCAGTGAAATACATTCCATTTGTATGAAACTCCAGACACCTTTACATCTCTCCTTCCTTCCTTCCTTCCATCCTTCCTTCCTTCCCGCCAGACAATGTACAACCAACTGGCACCCACTTCACATCATTCCATACTACATCAGTAAAGATATAGTCATACTAGGAGCGAAAAATAGAACAATAAATTGAAAATAATTTACAGAAAATGAAATTCACTCAGCAGCACAATAGAACAATTATGATTTTTTTTTTATATATATATATATATATATATATATATATATATATATATATATATATATATATATATATATATATATATATATATATATATATATATATATATATATATAAAAACAAAAATTTATCTTTTTGTAGTATAGTAATTTTTATGAAATTTGATTTTTTTTTTAATCACTGGGGTTAATTGTGTTAGCACGACATATTATATAGTCAGAGATTAAAACAGTTCAAATAAGATTGAAAAAAGGATAAGATTGTAAATTTGAGAATATACATGGTCCAAATGGCTTACTGCACATTACAATGTGCACAACCTTCATTCATCACACTCAGTTCTCATACAATAATTATTTTTAATGTATGTCAGTGACACTGAGATATTTATGCCACTAAAAACCATTTTACTGAATGGCTTCCTACATCTGCCATGATTTTCAATTGCAATTCCCATTCTGAACAGTTACTACAGGCAAACAAGAACTTTGGTGTAACAATATTTTAGACTGAAATTTGGAAGGTTCACTTGTATATTAGATAAGGACTCAGTCACTCTGGAAACTTCTTCACTTTTGAGAGAAGCTAGTACTAATAACGTCTCATTTAATGTATTATTGCAAAGTTCAGTAGTGAGTAACTATTATGAGCTGTGGACATGCTTTTGCTGTGTTGCTCTGTATGAAATTGACAGCTTCTGTCATGGAGTTCAATTGGGAATTTTGTTTGAAGTGGGTCTGATAACAAGTCATTGCCTTCAGATATCAGATGTGCCATTTGAGGCCTTTTATTTCTGTGGTCCTGGTATTTCATCAGTTCAAGAAGTTAAACTTTGCCGGATATTTGACGAAGAAGTTGTAAATTTAAAAAAGAATAAGGTTTGCTGTGACATCCGTATTGTATCAAATATATTTCTTTCTTTTTTTAATCTGACTGTGGAAAAAGACATATGCAGGAATAATTTTAAAGGAGGCATGTGATGGGGAGATGGGAGATTGCCATGTGGCTTGAAAGCAGCTGCAGCTAACAAAAGAAGATACCACACTCTGAAAATGGCACATGACTAAAACACTGCTATTAACAGTCTCTTGATACTGCCTTTACTGATTTTGGCTTACAGTTAATTCCTGAAGAAGGAATTCATATATGTATGTATTATCATACTGTGATTCATCAGTTAAGCACTAAGAAATAACCCCTAACACAACAATAATTTGTTATAATTTTGAGACACTGAATGTATTATGTTGCACGTAAAGAACTATTATCATTACTTGTTGGGCAATATATGTCTGCTGGATTGAATGGGAATCAAAGGAAGGAGAAGAGATGATGATATGAGAAGAGCAGAGGAAGCGAAGAGCCGTGCTGCTATGGGATACTATATTAACACTTTGCCGTCTGCACATCTCGTACAGATTGATCTGCTTGGCACCGGCAGTGCTAATTCAGATTACTTGGCTTGTCACCAGCCATTCTTGACATTATCAGGAGATTATGAAATGTTAAGTGTTACTAATCTCATCATTAGTTCTCGTAAGTTCTCAACCCCGTTCCCCTACTTTCATGAAATTTCGAAGATATGCATATGTAAATAAATACAAAATTTGTGTCAAATATTTGTTCATTTAAACTTTTTGGAAAAATAATCAAATATGGCTGGTAAGCATTATCCAGTTTATTTTGCTGTCAGAAGAATGTAAAAATGATCATATTTGTCTGAATCGGCTGCGGGACATCGTTTCGCAAAATATCAGTGTGTCTATCAATGGATTCGTTAACCAATAATCATCAATCCTTGCTTTTTTTACAAATTTCCGTAAGGATAGCCAGCCCAAACCATTTTCTAAGTTTGGGTCCTGTAACGTCAACAATTTTGGCATTTTTTAATCCAGTTTTCTTCTATTGCAATTTTGACTGTAGTACTTGTTGGTTTCATTGCTGTTATATGCAAACAGATCATTCCCAATATATAATTTGACAACATCCTCGATGCTCTGTGTATCTTTGGGAAATATGTTTGGACCCACGGATCCTTCAGTTTTATTGTTGGTCCTCAGTAAATCAGTGTGACCCCTGTGCACTGCCTTCTTCATCTGATTCATCTGAATCAGTTGGCAACCGTAGCATTCGCCAAATTCTTCTTGGACATGTTTCACTATCTTCTGACAATTCTGCTTCAGTTTCACTTTTTCGATATCAAGTGTCTTCTTCTGAGTTGGCCAAGTTTTCCAGAACGTCAGACAAGACATCCGCGCATTCATCATAAATAATTGTATTGTCTCTTTTGTCTGCCATGATGAAAGGTCACAAGTACTTATAAAAACAAAAAAACTTGTTGACATGTGTAACTTATTGTTACTTAACACAACACCAACAGAATGCAAAAGATACCAAAATGTTGTCGCTGCCCACTGTGTGATACTAAGCTCACGATGCCACTGTGGTGTCGCCAGCCACTGAGCAATACCATGCATACGACACCACTGTGGTGTTGCTGGCCGTTGACCACTATTTCGTGCATGACACCACTGTGGTGTCGCTGGATGGCAGACTAAGTGCTAAAATTCTTGTGTCATTATAGCTTAGTCAGTAATTGTCAGAATACAAATCCAAGGGTCTCAGGTGGTGAAATACCCCTTTTGGAGAGGTGTGAAGGATTTTGGACAGAACAATCCTAATTTCTGGGCATAATGAAAGTTAGCATTTGTGGAAGATGTCATTTAAGTGATCCCAATCTCTCTTCTTAAAAGAAAACTGTTGTATTCTACACTTTGATACAAATTAATGATATCTTGCAGTCTGTCAGTGGTACCAGAATGGTCTTCACTTATAACTTTTGACTCGTTCATTTCTGTACCAGGTAATATTACCTCAAATTGATACATTTATCCTTCTACATCATCCTTGAAAGTCTGTATCATCCTCATGGAATCACACTGTATATACATACATTTACAGGTGCCAGTTCCTGCAACTTTGACACTCTGTGGTGTTGTTGTATGATGCTTCCAGATGCAGGTTCCTACGTAAAACTTGATCTGCTAAATCTGCTCTACAGTCTGTAGAGCATGAATTGCGATGCACCAAGTACATGTACTGTAAAAATAAGTCGTACTTCTGGTAGTCCATATGGGTACCTTCTAACAGTGTTGAAATATGCAATGCATGCTGCCATCAGGAGTATATTGTTTTCGGTGATCAACAGATCATATTTTGTTGTGCATAAAATACTTACAGTCCCCTGTCTATGCATACTCAAACTACTTATGCACGCCAAACACAATATCTGCTCACATGAAAGTGGATAAGATCTTAAATCAGAAACAGGACCTTGCTGAGCATTACTTGGACCCCTGTCAAAGAAATTAATCTTTTACATATCCACAAAAATCTGTTTCCCAGTGCCATGAAGCATCATCCGCCCATCCCAAGAAAAAGCTGAAATTTTGAAGCAGTTGTTAAATGAAGCTGAAACAATTCCTTGGAAACAAAATCCAACTGTCAGTGAGTGTAATAGAGCCTCTCATAAACAATATCTAGGCCAGTGCATTGCTTGATAAAGACTGATGGCAGGAGAATTAATATGATGCGCTACTTTGGCAAATGTTGGAACAATATTTTGATCACAACACTGCAGTAAAAATGACAATGCACATTTTAATCTTACTGTACTGCTGCAAAATTTATCCAACCTCCACAAGCAATGATAATTTCCTCCCAATAGAAATAAACAATGTGAGAACTTAGTTTCTTCTGGCATATACAGTGTTCAAATAACTTATGAGAATGCAGCTTGGTGGCGTCGTTGACAACTGCCGATACTTAAACAGGAGCATACCTTGCCATTTTCAATGCAAAACTGCAGAAAGTAAGCGATGTGTTGACACCCACTTACTTTTTATTCAATGACCAGTACTGCAAGCAGACAGATGGAGTTGCGATGGGAAGCCCGTTGTCACCCATCATTGCCAATTTGTTTATGGATTATTTCGAGGAACACACCTTGGAGTCTGTAGCTGAAACTTGCACATTTTGTCAGATACATAGATGATACTTCTGTTATTTGGCTTCATGGCAGTGAGAACTTGAATGACTTTCTAGAACACCTGAATTCAATCCAGGGAGTAGGGGGGAAAGGTGAGGGAGGGGGAGCATTGTTATTGAACTTCGCTATTTGAGCAAGTGCAGGTGGAAAACCATTTACTGTATTGGTACCCAACTTTACAGCATTCAGACTGTGCACTGCAGGATTTGCATTGTCAGTAGTGTTAGTATCATGACTTGCCATTAGTAGGAATACTGGTACAGAGACAAAGTGCTGAAACGTAAGTATCAATGTGCATTACAGCTGCAGACAGTCAATAAGGGTCTGGACATGTGAGCAGGGCTTTACTCATAGAACTTTTTTTGTTAAAACAGATTCAATAGTGTTGCTGCTCTACACAAGTCTCAGGCATTAAAAGAATATTGAAGAGGTCCTCTTTCTACACCAGTGTTGAAGAACATGATTCAGAAGTCTGAACTAAATGGCAATTTGGAAATTACTCCTGAAAAAGGCTGGTGGCCAATTGTGCCACATGTTGAAGAACGTACTGTTGCCGTGGCAGAAAAAGCTGGACACAGTAACAATCTTCAAGCTGTGCCACAACTGCCGAACATTCCATTGTCCTCTGTTCAAAAAGTGATACAAACAATTGAGATGGTACCCAGGCTGTCATGGATGCAGGTGGTCATAACACTGAGCAATATTTGTAACCTGGAACATAAACATGGCAATTTGTGTGTTGAAATTTCTCCCTACTCACTCACTTTGTGGAATATTATAATTTCTGCTCGGTATTTAATGCATGCCCAAGCCATAGAACAGATTTCTTTTAACTATTTCGTGTCTGTCTAAATTTTTCATGTGCAAAATCCAGATCTAACTTAACTTTCTGAGAATATTTCTCAAATACCACCTAATGTTCTCCCATTGCTTTAAGTGATGCAAGGGACCGATGACCATTGCAGTCTGGTCCCTTTAATCCCACAAACCAACCAACCAAGTGATGCAATAATTATTCATCAGCTGACTTGAGAGTATCTACATCTAAATTTATACTCTGCAAGCCACCCAACGGTGTGTGGCGGAGGGCACTTTACGTGCCACTGTCATTACCTCCCTTTCCTGTTCCAGTCGCATATGGTTCGCGGGAAGAACGACTGTCTGAAAGCCTCCGTGCGCGCTCTAATCTCTCTAATTTTACATTCGTGATCTCCTCGGGAGGTATAAGTAGGGGGAAGCAATATATTTGATACCTCATCCAGAAACGCACCCTCTCGAAACCTGGCGAGCAAGCTACACCGCGATGCAGAGCGCCTCTCTTGCAGAGTCTGCCACTTGAGTTTATTAAACATCTCCGTAACGCTATCACGGTTACCAAATAACCCTGTAACAAAATGCGCCGCTCTTCTTTGGATCTTCTCTATCTCCTCCGTCAGACCGATCTGGTACGGATCCCACACTGATGAGCAATACTCAAGTATAGGTCGAACGAGTGTTTTGTAAGCCACCTCCTTTGTTGATGGACTACATTTTCTAAGCACTCTCCCAATGAATCTCAACCTGGTACCCGCCTTACCAACAATTAATTTTATATGATCATTCCACTTCAAATCGTTCTGCACGCATACTCCCAGATATTTTACAGAAGTAACTGCTACCAGTGTTTGTTCCGCTATCATATAATCATACAATAAAGGATCCTTCTTTCTATGTATTCGCAATACATTACATTTGTCTATGTTAAGGGTCAGTTGCCACTCCCTGCACCAAGTGCCTATCCGCTGCAGATCTTCCTGCATTTCGCTACAATTTTCTAATGCTGCAACTTCTCTGTATACTACAGCATCATCCGCGAAAAGCCGCATGGAACTTCAGACACTATCTACTAGGTCATTTATATATATTGTGAAAAGCAATGGTCCCATAACACTCCCCTGTGGCACGCCAGAGGTTACTTTAACGTCTGTAGACGTCTCTCCATTGATAACAACATGCTGTGTTCTGTTTGCTAAAAACTCTTCAATCCAGCCACACAGCTGGTCTGATATTCCGTAGGCTCTTACTTTGTTTATCAGGCGACAGTGCGGAACTGTATCGAATGCCTTCCGGAAGTCAGGAAAAATAGCATCTACCTGGGAGCCTGTATCTAATATTTTCTGGGTTTCATGAACAAATAAAGCGAGTTGGGTCTCACACGATCGCTGTTTCCGGAATCCATGTTGATTCCTACATAGTAGATTCTGGGTTTCCAAAAACGACATGATACTCGAGTAAAAAATATGTTCTAAAATTCTACAACAGATCGACGTCAGAGATATAGGTCTATAGTTTTGCGCATCTGCTCGACGACCCTTCTTGATGACTGGGACTATCTGTGCTCTTTTCCAATCATTTGGAACCCTCCGTTCCTCTAGAGACTTGCGGTACACGGCTGTTAGAAGGGGGGCAAGTTCTTTCGCGTACTCTGTGTAGAATCGAATTGGTATCCCGTCAGGTCCAGTGGACTTTCCTCTATTGAGTGATTCCAGTTGCTTTTCTATTCCTTGGACACTTATTTCGTTGTCAGCCATTTTTTCGTTTGTGCGAGGATTTAGAGAAGGAACTGCAGTGCGGTCTTCCTCTGTGAAACAGCTTTGGAAAAAGGTGTTTAGTATTTCAGCTTTACGCGCGTCATCCTCTGTTTCAATGCCATATCATCCCGTAGTGTCTGGATATGCTGTTTCGAGCCACTTACTGATTTAACGTAAGACCAGAACTTCCTAGGATTTTCTGTCAAGTCGGTACATAGAATTTTACTTTTGAATTCACTGAACGCTTCACGCATAGCCCTCCTTACGCTAACTTTGACATCGTTTAGCTTCTGTTTGTCTGAGAGGTTTTGGCTGCGTAAGAATTCCCACTTAACTGATTACCTCATGAGGCTATGCTTAGAATGTTATTTCATTACATTTCAAGTGTAACCTCCATATGCTCCTTGCAAGACTCGTGAGAATTAGTCCGAACTGAAATTTAGTCTCCTCCTTAACCTCAGGTTCTTAGTGTGCCATTGTATAGGATAGCATTTGGATTGGAACACAAGCGCTTTGTGCAGATTAAATACTGAATAAGACGTAGATACTGCACTCAAAGTATGAAGAAACAAGCTAATATTATACAGTGTTAACATGGAAATGTGACTCTACTAAGAACCATGCACAGATTGCACAGTTCAGTGTCAAATTTTTGAGTAGTTGGAGCTAGAGTCATTTGGTAAAACATGAAAATTTTCATGGAGGTGATAGGCACTTGATTTTCTCATTGTATTTATGACATATTCAAAATAATACCTAAGTTCTAGCTCAAATCAGATCACACCTACTGAATAGTGTACGCTTACATAGTGAACGCATTATTGTGTCCAAGATAGACATGAAGCCCATGCCTACTAAAGTAGTAAAAGTTTATATGCCAACTAGCTCTGCAGATGATGAAGAAATTGATGAAATGTATGATCAGATAAAAGAAATTATTCAGTTAGTGAAGGGAGACGAAAATTAAATAGTCATGGGTTACTGGAATTCGAGAGTAGGAAAAGGGAGAGAAGGAAACATAGTGGGTGAATACGGATTGGGGGAGAGAAAGGAAAGAGGAAGCTGTCTGGTAGAATTTTGCACAGAGCATAACTTAATCATAGCTAACACTTGGTTCAAGAATCACAAAATAAGGTTGTATACATGGAAGAATCCTGGAGATACTAGAAGGTATCAGATTATACAATGGTAAGACATTTCCAGGGGAATATGTGGACTCTGACCACAATCTATTGGTTATGAGCTGTAGATTAAAACTGAAGAAACTGCAAAAAGGTGGGAATTTAAGGAGATGGGACCTGGATAAACTGACTAAACCAGAGGTTGTGCAGAGTTTCTGGGAGAGGATAAGGCAACAATTGACAGGAATGGGGGAAAGAAATACAGTAGAAGAAGAATGGGCAGCTTTGAGGAATGAAATAGTAAAGGCAGCAGAGGATCAAGTAGGTAAAAAGACGAGGGTTAGTAGAAATCCTTGGGTAACAGAAGAGATACTGAATTCAATTGATGAAAGGAGAAAATATAAAAATGCAGTAAATGAAGCAGGCAAAAAGGAATACAAACGTCTCAAAAATGAGATCGACAAGAAGTGCAAAATGGCTAAGCAGGGATGACTAGAGGACAAATGTAAGGATGTAGAGGCTTATCTCAATAGGGGTAAGATAGATACTGCCTACAGGAAAATTAAAGAGACCTTTGGAGAAAACAAAACCACTTGTGCGAATATCAAGAGCTCAGATGGAAATCCAGTTCTAAGCAAAGAAGGGAAAGCAGAAAGGTGGAAGGAGTATATAGAGGGTCTATACAAGGGCGACGTACTTGGGAACAATATTCTGGAAATGGAAGAGAATGTAGATGAAGACGAAATGGGAGATACAATACTGCGTGAAGAGTTTGACAGAGCACTGAAAGACCCGAGTCGAAACAAGGCCCTGGGAGTAGACAACATTCCTTTAGAACTACTGACGGCCTTGGGAGAACCAGTCCTGACAAAACTCTACCATCTGGTTAGCAAGATGTATGAGACAGGCGAAATAGCCTCAGACTTCAAGAAGAATATAATATTTCCAATCCCAAAGAAAGCAGGTGTTGACAGATGTGAAAATTACCGAACAATCAGTTTAATAAGCCACAGCTGCAAAATACTAATGCGAACTCTTTACGGACGAATGGAAAAACTAGTAGAAGCCAACCTTGGGGGAGATCAGTTTGGATTCCGTAGAAATATTGGAACACGTGAGGCAACACTGACCCTACGACTTATCTTAGAAAATAGAATAAGGAAAGGCAAACCTACATTTCTAGCATTTGTAGACTTGGAGAAAGCTTTTGACAATGTTGACTGGAATACTCTCTTTCAAATTCTGAAGGTGGCAGGGGTAAAACACAGGGAGCAAAAGGCTATTTACAATTTATACAGAAAGCAGATGGCAGTTATAAGAGTCGAGGGGCATGAAAGGGAAGCAGTGGTTGGGAAGGGAGTGAGACAGGGTTGTAGCCTATCCCCGATGTTATTCAATCTGTATATTGAGCAAGCAGTAAAGGAAACAAAAGAAAAATTCAGAGTAGGTATTAAAATCCATGGAGAAGAAATAAAAACTTTGAGGTTCGCCGATGACATTGTAATTCTGTCAGAGACAGCTAAGGACTTGGAACAGAAGTTGAACAGAATGGACAGTGTCTTGAAAGGAGGATATAAGATGAACATCAACAAAAGCAAAACGAGGATAATGGAATGTAGTCGAATTAAATCGTGTGATGCTGAGGGTATTAGATTAGGGAATGAGACACTTAAAGTAGTAAAGGAGTTTTGCTATTTGGGGAGCAAAATAACTGATGATGATCGAAGTAGAGAGGATATAAAATGTAGACTGGCAATGGCAAGGAAAGCGTTTCTGAAGAGGAAAAATTTGTTAACATAGAGTATAGATTTAAATGTCAGGAAGTCATTTCTGAAAGTATTTGTATGGAGTGTAGCCATGTATGGAAGTGAAACATGGGCGATAAATAGTTTGGACAAGAAGAGAATAGAAGCTTTCGAAATGTGGTGCTACAGAAGAATGCTGAAGACTAGATGGGTAGATCACATAACTAATGAGGAGGTATTGAATAGAATTGGGGAGAAGAGGAGTTTGTGGCACAACTTGACAAGAAGAAGGGACCGGTTGGTAGGACATGTTCTGAGGCATCAAGGGATCACAAATTTAGCATCGGAGGGCAGTGTGGAGGGTAAAAATCGTAGAGGGAGACCAAGAGATGAATACATTAAGCAGATTCAGAAGGACATAAGTTGCAGTAAGTACTGGGAGACGAAGAAGCTTGCACAGGGTAGAGTAGCATGGAGAGCTGCATCAAACCAGTCTCAGGACTGAAGACAACAACAACAACATAGTGTGTGACAACTACACGGCTACATGATAAAGTGCAGAGTGACTCTGGGGTACTGTTCAAATGATGTAGTATGTAATACTCCCTGAGATTATATGCGCACCACAGTATGAGATGCAACAGAGGTCCACAGAGGTGAAGAAACAATGTCGATCAGGTCTGTTCGTATTTTGGTGGATTTTGTAAATTGCTTCAGTTTTGAATGCACTAAAGTACAGCAAAGACATAGTTTATAGTCTTTGTATTCTCTTTGGTTTACTTATGTAAGTGCTGAGAAACATTACAGACTCAATTATATGCTTATTTTTTATTTATTTATTTCTTTCTTAAATCATTGCATGGAGGACATAAAGTGGGGGTTTGTTCTGTTGGCTATATAGTGGATTGAATATCTGCATTAAAAGATTGAAGTAAGAACATTTTTAATCTTATTTTGAGTTTTCCTTAACAGATTGTTTTGGTCTTATTTCATTTATGAAAGTAGCAGCTTTATGAATTCATCTACCAGGTATATTTAACTGTCCCCAAAATAACATCTAAGATTCACATGCCATTATTCAGAGTCTTGCTGGGCACATACAAGAAAAGATACAGCCACTGGTGGTGCCAGCTATTCTTGAACGTGAAGAAATAAGTGGCTTGACAAGCCAGATAGCTAGTGGAAAAAGAGGAAGAGCTGTGTTGTCATCAAGAGATTCTGAGCCATTTTTGGATGTACAGAAGTCATTGGATGCACTCTTGCAGGAACTAAATTATATCTATAAAATTATGGGGAACCATGGTGTTGACCCAGAACTTACTGTCCAGATGTTTCGGCAGGTGAGATTACAAATTTTCTAACAGTAAGTTACATGATCCTAGACTAGAAGGAAAGTGCTGTATTTTATAAATACTGAAGTCTCTAGTAGATTGCAAACCAGAAATAAAAGAAAATACCCATGACAATGTTACCATTTTAAGTGAAGTTGTGTGTTTTAATTTTCCAGATGTTCTACTTCATGTGTGCCATTTCACTGAACAACCTAATGCTACGAAAGGATTTGTGTCATTGGAGTAAAGGAATGCAGATAAGATATAATCTATCACATCTTGAACAGTGGTGTCGTGACATGGGACTACAGGTACACGCAGTGTTATCAATAGTCTATTTTTTTTCTTCCTCCCTGCAAAGAAAACATACATGATTAATGAAACACGGGGTATTCATAGGCTTTGGCTTATGGAATCACTTTCATATTGTCGAATTGACAACAATATGGATTTAGGGAAATCCATGCAGTTCCTTAAATCTTATTATGTTGTGGGAAAAATAATGTTGTTTTAGACTGTTATGTAACTAAAAATTAAAATTGGTCTGATTAGGTCACTTACTTGGGGTATTTACAGTGTTTTGCCCTGGGACACCCTCTTTTCCTGTTGCTCAACAGTGACTTGTCACTAAGTGTAGCAGATGACTCCAAAGTAACTTGCAGATAACATAAGGAATAGACTGTCATCTGGAACTGCATAATGTAGCCCCACAAATAACATATCAGAGGGAAATCTGTTGATGTGTCACATCTAACAGTGCAACTCTGTTACAATAAAAATGTACTATAAGTAATTTCTATTGAATAATTCCTTTTGTATTGGTGTTATCACAGCCATCAATAATGGTTTAATCATGTAGTGTGATACATCAGACTTCTAGGATTGAAGACAAATGTGGCAACTCTTGTGGAAGGCATGTACATTTCATCTGCAAATGCTGAATGTAGATAAAATCCTTTACAATAATAATACCAACATCTACACTTTGAATTGTATACAGGGTGGTCAATTGATCATTACTGGGCCAAATATCTCACGAAATAAGTGTCAAACGTAAAAACTTTTTGAACGAAACTTGTATAGCTTGAAAGGGCAAACCAGATGGTGCTATGGTTGGCCCGCTAGATGGCGCTGCCATAGTTCTAATGGATATCAACTGCATTTTTTTTAAAAAATAGGAACCCCCATTTTTATTACATATTCGTGTAGTACATAAAGAAATATAAATGTTTTAGTTGGACCACTTTTTTCACTTTGTGATAGATGGCGCTGTAATAGTCTCAAATATATGCCTCACAATTTTAGACAAACAGTTGCTAACAGGTAGGTTTTTTAAATTAAAATACAGAATGTAGGTACATTTGAACATTTCATTTCGGTTGTTCTAATGTGATACATGTACCTTTGTGAACTTATCATTTCTGAGAATGCATGCTGTTACAGCATGATTACCTGTAAAAACCACATTACTGCAATAATTGCTCAAAATGATGTTCGTCAACCTCAATGCATTTGGCAATACGTGTAACGACTTTCCTCTCGACAGCGAGTAGTTCGTCTTCCGTAATGTTCACACATGCATTGACAATGAGCTGACACATGTTGTCAGTGGATCACGATAGAAAATATCCTTCAACTTTCCCCACAGAAAGAAATCCAGGGACATCAGATCCGGCGAACGTGCGGGCCGTGGTATGGTGCTTTGACAACCAATCCACCTGTCATGAAATATGCTATTCAATACCACTTCAACTGCACCTGAGCTATGTGCCGGACTTCCATCATGTTGGAAGTACACCGCCATTCTGTCCTGCAGTGAAACATCTTGTAGTAACATCGGCAGAAAATTATGTAGGAAATCAGCATACATTGCACCATTTAGATTGTTATCGATAAAATGGGGGCCAATTATCCTTCCTCCCATAATGCCGCACCATACATTAACCCACCAAGGTCACTGATTTTCCACTTGCCACAGCCAACGTGGATTTTCCATTGCCCAATAGTGCATATTATGCCAGTTTACATTATAGCTGTTGGTGAATGACAGTTCATCGCTAAATAGAACGCATGCAAAAAATCTGTCAGCATCCAGTAATTTCTCTTGTGCCCAGTGGCAGCATTCTCAACACAGACATTTTTGAGATTCCCGATTCTCATGCAATTTGTCTGCTACTGATGTGCGGATTAGCTGTGACAGCAGCTGAAACACCTACTTGGACATCATCATTTGTTGCAGGTCGTGGCTGACGTTTCACATGTGGCTGAAAACTTCCTCTTTCCTTAAGTAACGTAGCAATCCGGTGAACTGTCCAGACACTTGGATGATGTCGTCCAAGATACCTAGCAGCATATATAGCACACACCCTTCGGGCATTTTTATCACAATAGCCATACATCAACATGCTATCGACCTTTCCACAATTGGTAAACAGTCCGTTTTAACATGGGTAATGTATCACAAAGCAAATATCGTCCACACTCGCGGAACATTACATTACAGCGCTATCTATCACAAAGCAAAAAAAGTGGTCCAACTGCAACATTCATATTACTTTACGTACTACACGAATATGTAATAAAAAATGCGGGTTCTTATTTTAAAAAACGCAGTTGATATTCGTTTGACCTATAGCAGCGCCATCTAGTGTGCCAACCGTAGTGCCATCTGGTTTCCCCCTTCAAGCTAGATGAGTTTCATTCTTTGTAGTTTTTTCGTTTGATGTTTATTTCGTGAGATATTTGGCCCAGTCACTATCAATGGACCACCCTGTATAATTCCTTGATGTCATATGCGATAATATTGCATAGGATACCTTCTACTCTAAATACATGACAGATACACTTAGATTAAACTAACTTCATGACTGATGTTTCATTGTATGGAGCACTAGATCTGTATTGAAATAATTTACAGAAAAACCTTCCATCTCCATAGTGAATTGTATTTTATTGTACAAAGTGTACAACTTTGCTTCCGCCGTTTTTTCCCCAACATTTGAGGCTTTAATTAAACAAATGGTTCCACATGTTTCATTCAAAGTATTTTCCATTGCTGGCCACCACTTTCTCCCATCTTTCGGGCAGTGTACAAATCCCGCATCGAAAAAATTGTTCATATTTTGAATCGATCCATGAATCGATCAAATTTGTGACTTCATCATGAGATTGGAAGTGTTGGTCAGCCAGGCCACATGCCATTGATCTAAACAGGTGATAGTCAGAGGGAGAAATGTCTGTAGAATACTGCAGGTGGGGTAGGACTGCCCATTTTAACGTTTCCACAAATGTTTTGACCTCTTCTACAATGTGGGGTCAAGCGTTGTTGCGCTGCAAAATCACTTTATTGTGCATCTTACTGTATTAGGGCCGTTTGTCTTCTAATGCTCTGCTCAAACGCATTAATTGCATTTGATAACAAGCACCTGTGATTGTTTCACTTGGTTTTAACACCTCATAGTACACGATGCCAAGGTGGTCCCACCAAATGAAAAACATGATCCTGGAGCCGTGAATATTCGGTTTGGCCATTGACGTGGAAGCATGACCAGGATTTTTTGCATTTAGGATTATTGGAATGAACCCATTTTTTGTCCCTGATCACAATGTGATGCAGAAATCCCTTCCGTTTTTGCCTTTGAAGCAACTGATCACAAACACACAAACGCCGTTAAATGTCTCTTGGTTTCAGCTCACACGGGACCCAAGTTTGTTCTTTCTGAATCATGCCCATAGCCTTAAAAAGTTTTGAAATTCCTTGATGTGTCACTCCCACTAATTGTGACAATTCTTCTTGAGTTTGAAGCGAGTCTTTACTCAGCAATGTCTCCAATTCTGCATCTTCAAAAACGTTCTCTCTTCCACAACTATGCCAGTCTATGACGTTAAAATCACCGTTCTCGAAGCACTGAAACCACTCAAGACACATTATTTCACTAATAGCATCCTTACCATACATACCTGAGAGCATTCAATGAGGCTCAGCCGCTGTTTTCTTCATATTGAAACAAAACAGTATCACCTCCCACAAATGATGAGAATTGGGCTCGTAAACTGACATTTGCCATCAAGTACAACTTCATGATGCAGACAAAAATCAACTAATGTTTGAATGAGGCTATGTTGACTGTGGTCCAAGCTAACTGCCTGATGTCTGCAATCTGTTTGTTTCAACCACTACTTACCATTGTCGCCACCTATCGGCAAACGGTGGAAGCAAAGTTGTACATTTTGTGTTGTGACTTTAAATCTTGTAGGAATGCATTTGTATAGTGATACTATTCCATAAACACTTCACATCACCCACATATCTGATCCAGTATTTAATTTTTCAGCTCTTGTTGCTTTCACAGGAAGAGTGCTTGTTCAATTTGTCTGTGAAAAATCATGTAGTGTAGGACTAATAAAAGAAATCCATAGTTATGTCATTAGATGGTCTGTAGTAAGTGTTCTCAAACAGAAAATAATTCTGTTTTACACATTTTTCAGTGGTAATTGTTGATGTGTAGCACTATGAAATTCAGCTTAGGTATGTATAAATGGTATCTCGATTTGTTTTTACACCCATCAGTGGGAGTATTCGTATACAACGAGTGATGTTGAACAAACCTATCCTACATGACAAAAAAGTGAAGCTCCAAGAAGGGGAAAAAGTAAACTTCACAGGTTGAGAAGTTATGTGATGTTACAGCAGTGGTTACAAAACTGAATCAAATTTACAAAGAACTTAATAGTATGAGTTGACTTACCAGTATGATGTTGCACCCCTCTGAAATGGATGTATGCACTAATTTGGTTGGAAAAGGCATCATAAGGACTTTGTGTCCTCTCCTGAGGCAAGTTGGCCCACAATTGTTGTAACTAGTCCTTAATATACTGCATGCCAGCATGGGATGTTAGTTGAGATCTGAGCTGGTTTCATACACATTCCATTAGGGGCAGTTCTGGGGATTTTGTTGGCCACCAGCAGACTTCAACATCATGCAGTTAGTTCATAGATACACATCATGTGTGAATGACCACTATCCTGTTGAAAAATGGTACCATAATCTTCTTGCATGAGAGGTAACACATAAAATGCCTGTGATGTACCATTGTCTTCCAGAGTTTTCTGAGTCAGTACCAGCCGTTACCTGAAATTACACCCAATGGCTTTCCACTCCATAACGCCAGGAGTAACTCCTTGTGCCTCTACAAAACCATGAAAGAATGGGACCTCTCCCAGACCGGCATTGTACTGACCAATGATGGTCATCCAGGGTAGTACAAAACTTCAGTTCATCAACAAAGACAATGTGACAACATTAATTAGCAGTTTATTCTTCCTGGCCATAGCATCACTCCAAAAAGAAGGCTGTATTGTGGTTTTAATGACCACCTCATGGGATGGTAATTCTCTGGTCAAACTGCTGCTGGTTTCTGACCAATGGTGTGGAATGACACAGAATGTAGCAGGAGTTCATTATTTGTTCTGGGAAGGCAGGTGTAAGTGAGGGGGGGTTACAGTGTGGTTAGTGCAAAATATGACAGTCCCTCTATGTGGTGGTCAGGTGCAGTTCACCGAAACATTCACAATAAGTATATGTGACCTTACACTCCCATACAGTCAAACATAGTCACTGTCACATACAAATGCCATCAAATCTGGATATTGCACAATCTGATGAGCCAGCCAATTGAAGACCCACAATGAGGCCCCTTTCAAACTCTGTCAGGTGCTGATAACACTATCTAAAAAAAAGAGTATGTGGCACCTCCATGTTCTTCACAGTGATCACTCAACATCTTACACTGTCCATGCTCCTTATATATCCTACCAGGCTTGGTAACAACACTTAACTCGAACAACAGTAATGGACTACCTGCAACTCTAATCATTACGTACTTGACAATCATGAATATGTATATGAAAGTAAATTGATATCTGACCATGGCTGTTAAGTGACTTTTTGTCAGGCAATGTAGTTAAAACCAATACTGTTTGAATTTTAGCTACAAGAGCTGTGGAATTTCTGATGCCAAATATTAGTTTAAGTTTTGTTTTCTTCTTGTGGTGTAATCTAGTTTCTTCCCTAGTAATCAACAAGAAGCAGAGAAACAGGGCACTTCTGGCTGTACTGGATGTCATTTGTATGTAACATAGGTAAACCAAAACATCTAGGAGCCATTGGATTCATATTTACAAGTGTCCAGCTGTTGGTTTCTGAGCCGAAATTTTCACATGATTTTGTAGTGTTTTGTTCCTCTTGGTTGTTAGAAGCTGCAGTTGGATCTTCATGCATATTGTGAAATTTAGAATTATTTAGGAATTTTTATTTTTTGACTTTCTTAGAGATAACATCACTGGACACAAGTTTCCTCTTGAACTTGATAACTGTATTAATTTCACCACACAAGATAGCATCACTACTGGCAGCAGCACTTTTTAATTGTGATATGGCAAACGTTCCATAGAAGAATCTCCCATTAACACAATTAAAGGTCTATTTATCACTTACAGAAAAACAGCTACTTCTACTATGACCTGTGCAGGATGGTAGCATCCAGTCACAAGCTTACAATTCCTTGGTGTGTGGTTCCATTATCCAAATCTGATATGCAAACAATATCCATAATGTAATCATTATTTTATGTTAAAGACACAATGAAATATTAAGAGCAGATCACTGTGTACAAAATCAACTGCTAACACAGTCAAGCAGATCTGTGGTAGTTAGGTTGTCAGAACATGAGAGAAGATGGACACTACGGAAGATGAGTTCAACCTTGCGCAACATATCTTAAGAGAAAATAATGCATTAAGATGTGTGCTGTGACATTTTACATGACTTTAAGAAAAAAGGGAAACGCATAGTTTAAATCAATAAACATATGATATAGAATACCAGCTTAGTTTTAAATGACAAAACACAGGCTGCGCGGGATTAGCCGAGTGGTCTAAGGCACTGCAGTCATGGACTGTGCAGCTGGTCCCGGCGGAGGTTCGAGTCCTCCCTCGGGCATGGGTGTGTGTGTTTGTCCTTAGGATAATTTAGGTTAAGTAGTGTGTAAGCTTAGGGACTGATGACTTTAGCAGTCAAGTCCCATAAGATTTCACACACATTTGAACATTTTTTGACCAAAACACAGTTTTCATTCTCATGTCAAATTAAGGTTCATCTATGCAGATGTTAGATTACAACCATAAAATCAATTTAACTATTATTTTTTATTAAATATAACAGTTGTAATACAATGACTCTGTCTCATCATTTTATGTATCTTCGTATGTGTATCAATAATACTGTTTAGATGGCACATCATTCTGTCTACAGTTGTGATGATTGGCTGTTACCTGTCTGTTGTGCTGCCAGACACAAATAAAAGTGTGGCCACAAAGAACAAAGTTTGTTTAACCACATACAAGTAAACAACACACACACAATTGGTACAATAAACAGTAGAACATAATCTGAGGATGAGCACCTGCTGTTGCTGTCCTTATATGGAGGAGATCTCCAGCAGATGCACCATGTGCCCAAGTTATGAGCAGCCTCCAGTGACCATCTCGCACAGATGCCACTGGCAGAGTATGACTGTAGTGCACTGGTAAGCTGGTAACATGGATCATATCCATATATGATGTACAGGATTATAGCACCCCTCCCCCCTTACCAAAAGGTTACTCCCCTGATGCCAGCATTGGGGCAAATGATGACACAACCATGACCTATGTGGTGGGCATTGGAGATGTTGGTGGATGTTGGTGGATATGGGAGCAGATTCTGGCCTGGAACTTGTGAGTGAAGGTGGAATTGACATGGCCCCTGACATGTGCAGTGGCCACCTCTTGCAAAGCATCATAAGTGAGGGCCAGTGAGACTGGTGTTGGTAGCATCTAGACATTTGCAGGCCTGGAGTGCCTGAAGAAATTTATGGTATGACCAGTAAAATTTCTGAAGTCACACACATTATTCCATTGTCAGTTGCAATACATTTCAATAGAACTGAACAAAGGGTGCACAGACTTCATATATTGCTGAAAGTACATTCATTAAGTCAAGGGGCATGCCTGGAATGATTTCTTGACTTAAAAGTCACTATTGTTGAATTTATGAAGGAAAAAGGAGAGCAGGAATGAAAATTTGAACATCCACAATGGAGTGCAGACTTTGCATTTGAAGTAGATTCGACTGCTCACTATTCACACTTCTTTCTGATTTTATGTGGATGCATTTGAAAAGAAAATCGTGTTATAGAAGGGATACATCATGGTAAAGACAGTCCAGTTCTGTAAGCTGACTGCCATGAAAGAAAATACAAAGTTTGAAGAATCCATTGTGGCCTTGCAAGAATTACAAAGATAGTTTTATAAAGATTTTGAGGACACTGTCAATTGTACATCAGTTTTTTTATACCCTTTGTTTCAATTGAAAGTGCCCCCAATCTTATACAGATGTAATTGATTGAACTGCCTTGTAATTCTAATTTTAATTACAAATCTTTCTGCATTAAAACTGTCGAGAACATCTATATTACTTTCACCAGGTAGAGTTTCAAAGTCATCATAATGAGATTACAAAAGTGCTACAATTTTTCAATCATCATATTTGTGTGAAAAACATTTTTTTTACTATGAAACTAAATAAGTCACAGTTATGTGGCAACGTGAGTGCAAAACTGTGAAATTGTCTGCATCTGTCCATATACGAACAGTTGCTACCAGATAAAAATTATGTCTTCAATGAGCCAAAAATAATTAAATAATACCAAAATTTTTTTTTTTTTTTGTTAGCTATGTTGTTGGTAAATGTGGAATATAAAACCACGTAGTATGCAGTGTGCTTGCACTGCTGTTTAAATGAGGTGTGTTCCGTTTTCCCCTCTTCTCCCACCTTGCGCTGAGACAGTGTATCATGGCAATACGGGAAACATGAAGGGAGGCTGAGCACTTTGGCCCTCGTGTCTGGGCATGGCCTGGGAGCTGAAATCTTGATCAACCCTGCATTATGTTATCCTGAGAGAACTCAAACCCCAAATACACAATTGATGGCTGCAGTATGTAAGGCCATGACCAAGTAGCATAAGTTGCATAAATGCTCTTCCTTGGATGCACCCATCATGACAATATCATCAGGATAGTTGATGCATGCCAGAACAGACAACATCAATTGTTCCAAAAATGCTGAAAAATCACAGGTATGCCAGCCACACCAAATGGGAGGCACTGATTTTGGTATATCCCAAAGGGCGTCCCTGTCACAAGGAGCCTCTTTGGATCCTCATCCAATGCAACCTGTAAATAGGTTTCAGATAATTTAGTTTTAGCAAATAACTAGCCTCCTATAAGTCTGGCCAACAAATCATCCTGATGGGGCAAAGGGTGAGTGTCAATAATAGTGTGAGTGTTATCGGAAACTTTGTCACTGCAGAGGCGCTACTCACCATTTGATTTTTTAGCAGACAGTGAGGATAGGCCACATATTTGTTGTAATAGGCTGTAAGACCCCAAAATCATCAGCCTATATAATTCTGATTTCATTTGTTTGTTCGAAGCTACAGGAATAGGGCACGCCTGTAAAAATGTGGCTGCATAGTAGGTTTCAAGGTAATGTGGGCTGTAAAATTAGTGGCACAACCTAAAACATAAAAAAATGTGAACTCGTAATCTGCGAATCTAACTGCTGCTAAAGGGACCTCATCAGAAGCAAGGTGCACTGCATCTGCAATAAAAAACCAGAAACATGGAAAGCATCCAGACCAAATAAATTGTTGGCACCAGCATCATCCACTACCAGAAGAGTTAAGGAATGAACCACAGATTTATACACAGTGCAAGCTGTAAATTGCCCCAAAACTGGAATACTTTGTTCAGTTGTAACTCGCCAGATGTTAAGTACACAGACACAATGCCAAACATACCAAATCAACATAGGTTCACAAGTTCAGCAATGTCAGAGCTGTATATGTGTGTCCACTTGTTGCCTGAACTCTTTGTCTATTACTCATACTTCAATAAACAGTGTGTTAAAAGTCGTAAGCATTGGAGATACACAATTAACACCTGCAGAAGAGGGCTGGGAATGACGCATGCAAAATATTATATATAGTGCATGCAGCTTCTGCACCCTCATGGACAGCGACAAATGACAACCAACCACCTCACCCATCTTTCCCACACTGTTTCATGTAGCATGTCAAGGCCATGTGCCCTAGGCACTGGGCAACTTGCCATCTACATCTACATGGTTACTATGCAATTCACACTTAAGTGCCTGGCAGAGGGTTCATCGAACCATTTTCATACTACTTTTCTACCATTCCACTCTCAAATGGCGCGTGGGAAAAAGGAATACCTAAATCTTTCTGTTCGAGCTCTGATTTCTCTTATTTTATTATGATGATCATTTCTCTCTACATAGGTGGTTGTCAACAAAATATTTTCGCATTCAGAAGAGAAAGTTGGTGATTCAACTTTCATAAATAGATCTTGCCATAAAGAAAACTGCCTTTGTTTCAGTGACTGCCACCCCAACTCACGTATCGTGTCAGGTGACACTCTCATCCCTATTACGCAATAACATGAAACAAGCTACCCTTTTCTGCACTTTTTCGATGTCCTCCATCAATGCCACCTGGTAAGGATCCCACACTGCACAGCAATATTCCAGCAGAGGATGGACAAGTGTAATGTAGGCTGTCTCTTTAGTTGGTTTGTCGCATCTTCTAAGTATTATGCCAACAAAGTGCAGTCTTTGTTTCGCCTTCCCCAAAATATTATCTATGTGGTCTTTCCAATTTAAGTTGCTCATAATTGTAATTCCTAGGTATTTAGTTGAATTGACAGCCTTTAGAATTGTGCGATTTATCATATAACCCAAGTTTGTCGGATTTCTTTTAGTACCCATGTGGATGACCTCACACTTTTCTTTGTTTAGTGCCAATTGCCAATTTTTCCACCATACAGAAATTCTCTCTAGATCATTTTGTAATTGGAATTGATCATCTGATGATTTTACTAGACAGTAAATTACAGCATCATCTGCAAACAATCTAAGGGGGCTGCTCAGATTATCACCTAGATAATTTATGTACATCAGGAACAGCAGAGGGCCTATGACACTACCTTGTGGAACACCAGATATAACTTCTGTTCTACTTGATGATTTACCGTCTATCAGTATGAACTGTGACCTTTTTGAGAGGAAATCACGAATCCAGTCACACCACTGAGACAATACTCCATATGCACGCAATTTGATTAATAGTCACTTGTTAGGAACGGTATTAAAAGCCTTCTGGAAATCTAGGAATATGGAATTGATCTGAGATCCCTTGTCAACAGCCCTCATTACTTCATGGGAATAAAGGGCTAGCTGCATTGCACAAGAATGATATTTTCTGAATCAGTGTTGGTTATGTATCAATAAGTCATTTGATTAAAGGTGATTCATAATGTTAGAGTACAGTATATGCTCCAAAATCCTACTGCAAATTGAGGTCAGTGATATGGGTCTGTAGTTCAATGGGTTACTCCTATTTCCTTTCTTGAATATTGGTGTGACCTGTGCTTATTTCCAGTCTTTAGGAACAGACCTTTCGTCAAGTGAGTGGTTGTATACAATTGCTAAGAAAAGCGCTATTGTGCCTGCATACTCTGAAAGGAACCTGAGTGGTATACTCCACCCTCCCCTCCTCCTTCCCCCAAGAACTAACTGATGTCAAACAACCAGGAACAGAAGTCGCTGTGGTGACATCACATCAAGCCTCAGTCTAATCACCAACAGCATGAGATGCCTCAAAAGATTGAGTAATATTCAACACTTCAACCAAAAATAGATTATCAGACTGTAGTCTGTGTTGATGCCCCTCCTTTCTGGAGCAATTCAAATGGTGGCTTCACAGACCATAGAATCAGCATGTGAATCCTGACAAGCATCAGTAACAAACTGATATTTGCAACTGAGGCCGTAGGACTGATGGGGTTATTTATGTCAACAATAGAACTCAACATGTGCTGCAATTACATGCATGCACTTTTGGTGATAACTGGAGAAATTACACACTAACATATTTCATCAAAGAAAGTGATGATGGCTCCTGGAGTGGGACAAGATGGAACAACAACTGGTAAATTTGAGGGGAAATCCAAGAAGTGAAAAAAGCCTTAAACATGATTGCACTGGTGACACCAAAAACAAAGTGGTGTTACCTAAGCCACTTCTCATAAGCCAATTGTCTTCAGACACAACACCATAATGGGGAAAGGGTAGTGGCTATGCTGACAACATAGAAGCCTACCTACACAGTGAGTGTGGCTAACAAATTTGTGGTACCAACTGAAAGGGCCTCCTTTTCCTAAACGAGAGATTTCAGCACTGCTTGCATGGACATGAGAACTGACAGAAAAACCAAATACACGGAGTGCAATGAAGTGAACACCACACTCAACGCCAATTGTATCATAATGTTAGACATAAACAATAGTGCGGCCCAAAGAACAATGTTTATTTATTCATGTACAAGTAAACAGCAAACATAGAAACGGGGAGAATGTTGGGAGAACAGAAGAGGCTCTCTCCTGGAACTGCAGAGTATGCAGTAGGAACATTTTGATTGCGGAACAGGAAAGGAAAAACTATGCCCTTCAGACACAGTCAGAGGGAGCAAGGAAGGAACTCATAAGGATCAAGGGAGATAGGGGGAGGAGGGTGGCTGGGAAGTGGCAGCTGGTAGGAGGATAGGAAGAAATAGAACGCGATCTGACAGTTTTATCGTCAACAGCAAAAACAGGCATCTACCACTACCAGAGTTACGTGGAGAAGAGCCCCAGGTAGAACGAGGAGCAGGAAATATGCAGCACACTTCAACCAAGGCCAAGAAACCTAGGAATGTACAAAGTGTTAGGAAGAAGAAAGTGCTGCTGCTAGTTAGTAGCCATGGGTGAGGTGTAGGCCCTCAGTTAAAGGAAAGTTTAGGGGCAGCGTACCAGGCCAACAGTATCTTCAAGCCAAATGCAGGGCTAGTTCATTTGATAGAGGACCTAGGGTCTTTATGTAAGGACTTTACAGAAGAGGACCATGTAGTGATAGTGGGTGGGATGGGAAACAGTTTGGACAGGGATGGGGCATATGACATAGGTGGTGACATGGACAAGATAGCTTCCCTGACTCATGTCACCAACGTATACTTTGTTGAGCAGGTCCTGCTTCATGATCAACCACACCTTGATGGAGCTGTGAGGTGAATCAATGTGGGGTTAAGAATGGCTCTGAGGACAGCCACCTTTGCTCATGTTTCTCTGCTGCCCATCGGGATTATCAACAGGTGGGGTTTCACTAGGCATGGCCTGCACCTAAACAGGACTAGGGAGGGAAGTTTAGTACAGCTGATTCATGAAAGTATAGGGAGTGGATCTTTGGCCACACATGGTCAAATAACTGTCGCCATAGGTAGAAAAAGTAGGTCTTTTTTAGGATAAATCCAGACACCAGGTTCCCCTCATAAAGGTTATATCAAGCAGTTTAAAAAATACTGAAACAATCACTCACAAGACGTATTTTAACACTTCGAATATCACACATACCAGATGTTGCAAAGAAAAATAAACCATTGGAAAGAGTAACATGGGGCATTTCATAGACTTCACAATTCTCCATCAAAACATGCAATCAATAAAAATTAAAATACAACTATTAGAAGTTGAGCTCCAATCTTTGAACTGCACAGTAGTTTGTATTACTGAGCACTGGTGTAGAGACACACAAATCGAATATGTAGTATTATCATTGTATGAAGGGGCAACTACTTCAAGGGGGTGGAGGATCATGCATTTATATTAGAAAAGGAATACAGTTCAAATGAAGACATGACCTCAGTACAGTAAGTGAAGACACACACTTTGAAATATCAGCTACTGAATTAACAGGGCTTGATATCACCAAGAAATTAATGCTTTTGTGTGAGTATAGATCTCCCAGTAGTAGTGTGGACATTTTTTTCAATAAATTAACAGGTCTAGATGAAGTCTCAAGTGCAAAGGTCAACATAATTCTGTGTGGTGACATTAATATCAACACTAATATCATAGATGAATCCAGTAGCACCTTCATAAACATCCTTCAAAGTTTTGGCATGTCCCTATTGGTCAATAGTGCAACAAGGGTTACTACAATGACTGCATCAGTAATTGACCATGTGGCCACAAATATGGACAAGGAAAAAATGTGATTTAGCTGTAAAAGATCTCAAACTATCAGACAATCTATGTCAAATAACAGTAGTAAAAATCAGGCATTGAATCATTCCCTAAACTCCAAGCCTACAAACAACATCTATCAAAAATCAAAATAAAAGATTTTTCAAAAGAACTAGAAAAACAAAGCTGGGATGCAGCGTACAAGGAAACCAATGTGAATATGAAATTCTCTAAATTCTCCACACTTCCAGAAGTATGCATGTCTGTATCAACATCTCACAAAAACAGATGGATAACAGCAGGTATTAAGAAGTCCTCCCAAACACTTAAACAACTCAGTTCCAAGAAAAATATTTGCAATGATCCAGAATTCTTAAATTTCTATCATAGATACAAAAAGATCTATAAGAATGTGCTGATTGCTGCAGAAAAGTCATTCAATGATAAAATAATATATAATGCAGGGAATAAAAGCAAAGCAGTCTTGGATGTTATAAAAAAAAGGAAATGGAAAGAGGCAAACAAATGTAGAATAACATACTGCAAAGGGAGCAGGATAAGGTAATAAATGATCCACAACACTTAGCAAACTATATAAATGAGCATTTTTCAAGTATTGCAGACAAGTTACAGCAAAAATTCCCAAAAACAAATATAACACCTGTAAATAATGTTTCACTTAATACAATGATGTTCCTTCCAACCACAGAGAATGAAGTCAGTAAAACAATTCAAAAACTAAAAAATAAAGTCAGCAGGCTTAGATGAGGCACCAGTGTGTGTACTGAAACAATGTATAGGGATTATACAAGGCCCCTTAACAAATATAATAAATGAATCCTTCACATCAGGGACATTTCCAGAGCAGTTAAAACAGGCAAGAGTTGTACCATTGCTTAAGAAATCTAATGCAGAAGACATAGAAAATTACCAGCCCATTTCCCTGCTGTCAGCATTCTCAAATATAATAGAAGCAATTATGAAAGACAGATTAATGAATTACCTGAATAAATACAATCTTTTAAGCGATTCGCAATTTGATTTACAAAGTGGCAAAAATACAAGTCAGCCATAGCAGAATTCACAAAAGTTGTACTTGATGCTCTTGATAAAGATGAGTATGTCACAGGCATATTTTTGGATCTTTCTAAGGTGTTTGATACAGTCAACCACAAGATTCTATTAAATAAATTAGAAGCATTAGGAATAAGAGGAGTAGCTAATGACTGGTTTCCATCATATGAAGCAGATAGGGCACAAAGAGTAGAGATAACACATACTTCAAATAGAACTAAACATTTAGTAAAACTCTTATCAGAACCAAAATACATTACTATAGTGTTCCACAAGGTAGCATATTGGGACAAATACTTTCCTGATATACATCAATGACTTTCCCACTAGTGTTACTCATGGTGAAAAAATTGTCTTCGCTGATGACAGCAATATTATAGTCACTGAGAAAACAAGAGAACTCCTTGCCAACAAAGCAAATGAAACTCTCAAGGAAGTTTATGATTGGTCAATAAGCAATAAAATGACATTTAACATGAAGAAAACTAATGCCATGAATTTCAGTTTGAAGAGGAAAAATGACCATGTTAAATTAAATGTAGATTTTACCTCTATAGACTGTGAAATAAATGCAAAATTTTTAGAACTGGCTATTGATTCTCAGTTGAAGTGGTGTGAACACACAAAGTTACTTGCAAACAGGATGTCATCAGCCCTTAGAATCCTATAATCAGTGTGTAACACGCAGTGTCATTTAGTTACATATTATTCATATGTACACTCAATTCTTAGCTATGGCATTATTTTTTGGGGAACAAATGCACAAAATATGAACACAATTTTCAAACTCCAGAAAAGAGCCATAAGAATAATAACCATAAATAGTATTCAAGCACATTGTAAAGATCTGTTCAGAACACTGGGGATTTTAACTGCTTCTTGTGAATTCATTTACCAGTCAATTGTACACATCGAAAATAACATTGGTAATTACTGCACAAACAGCTCTGTCCATGACCATGCAACAAGAGAGAGGCTCAACTTACATTTACCAAGAAAAAATAAACATAAAACTCAAAACAGTATTTTCTACCATGGAATAAAACTGTAAAATAAATTACCAAATGAGATTAAAGAAATTACAAAAATTCACTTATTTAAAAAGACAGCTAAAAAGTACCTGTTATACAATATATTTTAAACATTGAAGGATTACTTAGCTAAAACAGAGTAGGGGTTTGATAAAAAAAAGTTATACAAACAAATAAATAAATAAATGATGATGATGATGATGGATGATGGATGATGGATGATGATGATAAAACATACAACATTCCACATAACACCTTCACTTTTTTTTTCTTTCTCTTTTCCTTTCTAGAAAAACTTACCCCCAAGCTATGCATAGCGCAATACTAACATCTCTTCGTCTTTCTGCACTCAACATCTCACTCATTGTGGAGGAATGCTGATTCAGTTTTTCAGGATAGCAAATGGGAAGTTGCAGTACAGAAAATGGCCCATGTGCAGTGACTGATAGTGAGATATGACTGAACAGTGTAGCATTTCATTATTTAACAAGTTATTTATAAAAAAATGTATTCTATATCAGGAGTAAATCTAATGATTGTCTCTAACTTATTTTAAATTGTTCTAAACTTGTAAATACTTTGACATGTCCAATATCTTTGTAATAAGAGATCTATGGATGAATAAATCTGCTGCTGCTGCTGCTACTACTACTACTACTACTACTACTACTACTACTACCACTACCACCACCACCACTAACACAAATGGCAGTTATTATGACTTGAAACCTAAGTTGGTTAGCTCTTTGTGTGTTACTGTTATCAGTATCCATGGAAAGTGGTTGAAGGGCAGTGAAAGTATGAGTAGGTGACATTGTTGGACATTTGCACCCCACCAAAGAACATGGAGATTGAAAGTTTGTCTGCTCTGTAACACAGATTAAGAAAGATCCAACAACAGAGTGCAACACTGATGCAAGCACAAATGTTTCAGAGCACACCATACTTTGCACATTACTTATTTAAAAGGATCATTGATATTTACTGGTCATTTTATGAATGTAACAATCTCTAATCTTCTTTATTATATGTCATATCAATCTGGTATTAACAGTACTTAATGAGTCTTCATTTTACAGAGTCCCTCTAACAGGGATACCTGAAAAACAGTGATTACTTAATTCAGTATCCAGAAAAAATGTGTATCAAATATAATTATGAAAGGCCAGTATAGTGAGAAAAATATCAGTGGTACAGTAGCAATGTATGAATATCGGTATTATTTTGGCAGTTTATTGATATTTCTAACATATTGCTGGTCTATCACTGTCATCTGTAGCCATTCATTTCAGTGAGTAGGAATAACTGCCCCAGCCATCCCAGTTTCCCATTTGTGACTGAGTTAAGTGATTTAATAATGCAGTGTAGTGGATCTGTGTACTCCTGTAGGGAATACAGTTTTATAGGAGAAAAGCCATCATTAGTACGAACCCCACTCTACAATTGTGTTGTAGTGCAGGAATAGAGTTTTATAGGAGAAAAGCTATCATTTGTAGGAACCCCACTCTACATTTGTGTTGTAGAGTGCTCCCCTTTTTTGTGAATAATAATCAAAGATGTTTATGTGACACTAAAATCATTCATCTGTGTTTGTTTATGGAATTTCATACAGGACCAGTCCTGAATTTTTTACTCCTCACCACTGATTTCTTTGTTGACCCTTTCACTTTATCACATGTGTTCCTCCCATACCTGGCTGTACTATCAACAGAGCATTAAAATTTGAAAGGAAATGGGAATATACATAGTTTTTTACCAGTATTCCATATTCCATTAGTTTTTACATAAAATGGTACTTTCGATTATCACCAGCAGAGGTCCACTTATGACACATAACTTGATTATATCAGTGCCCACATTTGGTAAACTGAAGAGTTCAGATTTCTCTTGTAGATGTCTATTCAATTCTGCTGTTCAATACGGACCAAAACATAGTACTTGGTGTTCTCCTAATAATTTTAAATGCAGCAAAATTCAGTGTTTCAAATGGTTAATTATCACATTTGTTCCAGTATACTGATGTGCCAAGCACATTACAGCCCATAATTCAGGCTGCCCACTTGCTACAGGCTCGTAAGCTGGACGAGAATGTTCAGGATGTATGCAATATGTGTGATAAACTTTCAATGTTGCAGGTATGTATTCAAAATTAACTGTATCATTGTTTCAAATTGGTGTCAGTTATAACTGATTTATTAATTTTGCACATGATTAGATTGCCCATTGTGATAGTTCTTACATAGTAATGCATCCACTCATGTTCAAGACTGGTTTATATACCATATGAGTTAGGAAGAAACATATTTATAAAGACTTGTGAGCGACAGTTGTTTTTTCATTAAAGTAATTAGCATTTCTAGGTGCTTCATATGTATATTATACAGCAACTGATGATGTAATTCTCTGCAGCTAGAACAGGTTGTTCCAGCTTATGTGCTCGTAGTAATTTGTGGATTGCTGCAACCAGTGTTGGTGTCAGTGAGGAATTGAATTAGCCTGCACAGCAGCACCTTGTAACCTGACAACTATAAATGGTGCACATTATGTTATTGTCAACAACAAATTTCGAGTGTTACATTAACTAAAAATGCAAAAAACAAAGGAAATAAGTAATAAGGAAATCTATTAATAGTATGTAATATATTCATTGGGCTTCTGAAGTTGAGGTTTTTCCATATTAAGAGGAAATATTGAGAATCAAAGTGTCTGCAGTGTTACTGTGGAAGATTCATCATAAGCTCATAAAGAAAACTCCCTTCTTTGCTTTTTTACTCTTGCTATGGACAAAAAAAGTGATCACATCAGTATATATACCCAAACATGCACATGATCATGACCATATTTTTGTATAGGTTGTGAAACATTTTTGCTGTAAGGAAAAATCCCACTAGGACGAAGTCAGTGTACTGTGGTATCTTTCTTTCAGTGAAGTTAGAAATACTAGATTCACAGATTTTAACTTTGGCAATGGTGACAGACCATGGAATGAAACCAGGAAAGGATTGCTGAATAATTTAATTTCCATTTCCAAAATATTGAGCTCCTGCAGTCCCTTTTTAAGGACATGCTGAACTGGTTTATCTTGACTTGGTAATCAGTAAAACTAGTAATCTTAAAGAAGCTAGGTGACCCAAAAATGTTAAATTGCAGTTTCTCATTTGTGTCTCAAACATAGCTTTTCCAAGAACACTCAGATTTTGTTTTGCACGTCAACCATTTAATTCTCCATCCAGTGCAGTAACAATTTCAATTGTTCAGATGTATTTTTATGTCTGCCAGGAATGCTAGCTCTGATAAACATTTTAAATCTTTCAGATATTACTCTTCTTTCCCTATCTCGTTCGCAAAAGGAAAAGCTTGCTCACAAATGTGAAAGTAGTTAACAAGAAGTTACCAATCCAGCTAACTGTAGTGTGGTTAGGTATGTCCTCATACTTTGCATCCATATCTTTCTCCTACCATGGTTGCCATGTCCAAGTTCCAGCGAGTTGCAATTTGTTGGGAAAGAAAACTCCTTGAATTCTCTGCAATTCCTTTGGAAACAAATATTATGCATCTGCTACCACACTTATTGCTACAATAAACTTTTTTTCAGATGTAACCCTCTTGATATTGTGCTTTTAAGTCTGTTAGATCTCTGAGTACTTTGCCCTCTATCTGCTCCTAATGCAATGCATGGGGGCATGTACAAGGGTGTGCTGAAAAGGTATGCCTCCAAGTTTTTTATACATAAATTCTTAATGAATTTTAAATAAAGCACATGTTATTAACATTCTACATCTTTATTCTTCATTTCTATATATTTGCAGCCCTCTGCCATGAGAGGTCTCTGACCTGTAGCATGTAACATGGTGGAGAGTAATGTAACTATGTCAGTGGATGAGAAACAGCATGCTAAAATCAGATTCTGGGTTAGAAGAGAGTGTCCACACATGTAGCACCTGCTCCTTTAGTATGACAAAAGTAGATCACAAATTAGCACTGTGACATCTGCAACAATCATCCACCTTTGATTCACTGTCATCAATCACCCTCCATACAATTCCAACTTGGCACAACCAAATTTTCATTTTTCCAAAACTTAAAGAACATCTTCAAATATGTTACTTTGACAATGATAAAGTGGTACAAGCTGAGGTGAGGTTCTGGGTCCATCAACCAAGTCAAATATTCTGCAATGACTGAACCAAGAAATTGTCATCTCGGGGAGAAATGTGTTACCAGGATGACTATGCTGAGAATAGAGATACAGACCACTAAAAACATATGTTTTATTTAAGAATCTTAGAGTTTTCATGTAGAAAATTCAGAGGCATTGCTTTTCAGGATGTCTTAGTACAATCATGTTGTATGGTATACATATTGGCAAAATTAAATACTTCGTGACATACACAGCACTGCATGCATCCATCTATATTAGTAAATGGAATTGTCTCCTCCTGTGACAAAGACATGGGTCTTTCATGGCTAACGATATCTGCCATTGTCAGTGTCAGAACACAAATGTGTTGGCATTTGTTATGTCAGATATGGTGACATGATACTTGAAGACAGAATATAATCAGAATTTTATGCACTTGAAGTCTTAATGAGTATCAGCTGTTGTCTCTAAATTATGGCTTTTTGTAGGTACAATTAGTTCTTCCTTCTGAAATTCTTCTTTGAGGAACAGTTTTGTCTGTCTCCATTTTATCAGATACTGAAGTTAGGAAAAAGTTGACATCCTTACAAAACTTGCCATTTTAGTACATAACTCATACATAATCATTGCAAATGTAGTAGTAGCAGTAGTAGTACAGCCATTAATTGAAATGAATATTTCTTCTGTAGTTATTACTGCATTTTTTTTCTATGGTTCTAACTGCTACACATGTTTTTCAGATAATCAAAATACTCAATCTGTATACAACCATTGATGAATCTGAAGAATGTGTTCCTGTCAGCTTTATTCACAGAATACAAGCCAAGCTCCTGGAAACAAGTGAACTGCAGAAACAGGTATGGAGAAATGAGAGCAAATTGCTGCTCTTGCAATGTTCCATAACTACTGAACCTTTTAGATAAATTGTTGGACGTCTATAAACCATGTAATGTGTTGCATTTTCTACACTGACAAAGGTACCACAATTAGCCATCTTCATTTTAATTCCGCTCAGCAGTATGATGTTTTTGTAGTCCAATGAAACATTAATTAGTCCTGGAGAGCTCTTTGAGAGGAGTATTCCATTTCCTGACTGACCACCTCGATAGCTTTGACAGTGACATCTCCCACAGTTTCATCCCTGACCTATACTATTACTCACTATCTAGTATTTTGTGTGTGATATCACTGATCAGCAAGATGGTGGAATGATAAGACATCCAATCAATTCCCTAAGGATGACAGCTGAAAGTTTGTTAGCTACATAGGTTTAGACTGTTTTTTGTTTATTATATACTTAGTTGTAAATGCCATATAGCCATATTCAATCCCATCTAACTGTTTACCCTTTGCAGATGGTAAGTACCTAATAAATATTAAAGATTTAGAAAGAATGATATGATGTCTAACAGTCTCTGCAGTACCCTAGCTGTTAAATTGCTGTGCTAGTGTATCATTACCAAAAGACAAAAAAAGTTTTTCAGCACCTTCATACCTATAGATATGTATGGGTAAGAATTCTACAGGAGCAGGAAGTGGAAGAATAAGCCTTTGGGAAGAAAAAATATTTACCATGAAACAAAGCAATTAGCAAAATAAAAGCAGTCTGAAAATGCATATCCGTGTAACCAAAAACTGCTGCTGGGTAACACCGAAGACTGTATTCCTGAAGTCTGTCTCCTCTTCAGCGGCAGCCCTCCTGTGGTCCAGAGTGGTTTCTCCTTCCATAGTTAAAAACTTCCCTTCACAGGTGTTGCAGCAGGAATCTTTGAAGATCATAGGAAACGAGTCCTGTACTTTTGCCATTGAGTAGGAGGGGTATGCCACTACAATGGTTACATGATCTGCCCCCTCCCCTTTCTCTCGCCCTCCCCTTTCTCTCCCCCTCCCCCTACCTCCCCCCTTTCCCCCTCCCCCTATCTCCCCCCTTTCCCCCTCCCCCTATCTCCCCTCTTTCCCCCTCCCCCTCCCCTATCTCCCCCCTTTCCCCCTCCCCCTCCCCTATCTCCCCCCTTTCCCCCTCCCCTATCTCCCCCCTTTCCCCCTCCCCTATCTCCCCCCTTTCCCCCTCCCCTATCTCCCCCCTTTCCCCCTCCCCTATCTCCCCCCTTTCCCCCTCCCCCTATCTCCCCCCTTTCCCCCTCCCCCTATCCCCTCCCCCTCCCCTATCTCCCCCCTTTCCCCCTCGCCCTCCCCCATCTCCCCCCTTTCCCCCTCCCCCTCCCCTATCTCCCCCCTATCCCCTCCCCCTCCCCTATCTCCCCCCTATCCCCTCCCCCTCCCCTATCTCCCCCCTTTCCCCCTCCCCCTCCCCTATCTCCCCCCTTTCCCCCTCCCCCTCCCCTATCTCCCCCCTTTCCCCCTCCCCCTCCCCTATCTCCCCCCTTTCCCCCTCCCCCTCCCCTATCTCCCCCCTTTCCCCCTCCCCCTCCCCTATCTCCCCCCTTTCCCCCTCCCCCTCCCCTATCTCCCCCCTTTCCCCCTTCCCCTCCCCCTCCCCCTCCCCTATCTCCCCCCTTTCCCCCTTCCCCTCCCCCTCCCCCTCCCCTATCTCCCCCCTTTCCCCCTCCCCCTCCCCTATCTCCCCCTTTCCCCCTCCCCCTCCCCTATCTCCCCCCTTTCCCCCTCCCCCTCCCCTATCTCCCCCCTTTCCCCTCCCCCTCCCCTATCTCCCCCCTTTCCCCCTCCCCCTCCCCTATCTCCCCCCTTTCCCCCTCCCCCTCCCCTATCTCCCCCCTTTCCCCCTCCCCCTCCCCTATCTCCCCCCTTTCCCCCTTCCCCTCCCCCTCCCCCTCCCCTATCTCCCCCCTTTCCCCCTTCCCCTCCCCCTCCCCCTCCCCTATCTCCCCCCTTTCCCCCTTCCCCTCCCCCTCCCCCTCCCCTATCTCCCCCCTTTCCCCCTCCCCCTCCCCTATCTCCCCCCTTTCCCCCTCCCCCTCCCCTATCTCCCCCCTTTCCCCCTCCCCCTCCCCTATCTCCCCCCTTTCCCCCTCCCCCTCCCCTATCTCCCCCCTTTCCCCCTCCCCCTATCTCCCCCCTTTCCCCCTCCCCCTATCTCCCCCCTTTCCCCCTCCCCCTATCTCCCCCCTTTCCCTGCCCCTCCCCCTTTTCCTGCCCCTCCCCCTTTCCCTGCCCCTCCCCCTTTCCCTGCCCCTCCCCCTTTCCCTGCCCCTCCCCCTTTCCCTGCCCCTCCCCCTTTCCCTGCCCCTCCCCCTTTCCCTGCCCCTCCCCCTTTCCCTGCCCCTCCCCCTTTCCCTGCCCCTCCCCCTTTCCCTGCCCCTCCCCCTTTCCCTGCCCCTCCCCCTTTCCCTGCCCCTCCCCCTCCCCCTTTCCCTGCCCCTCCCCCTCCCCCTTTCCCTGCCCCTGCCCCTCCCCCTTTCCCTGCCCCTCACCCTCCCCCTTTCCCTGCCCCTTTCTCTCCCTCCCCCTTTCCCTGCCCCTTTCTCTCCCTCCCCCTTTCCCTGCCCCTTTCTCTCCCTCCCCCTTTCCCTGCCCCTTTCTCTCCCTCCCCCTTTCCCTCCCCCTCCTCCTTTCCCACCACCCAGGTTCCCAGAACTCCTAAAGATAGATGTTGACTGTGGATATTGTATCACAGACACAGTCCCTTTGACAGTTCAGAGATCCCCCAATGGGTCTGGGGGTTAGAATACGCCCGAGGTATCCCTGCCTGTCATAAAAGGTGACTAAAAGGAATCTCTCACTTTTTGGCCCTATGCGTTCAGGTCCGATTTTATGGTTTGACCTGCTACTTTCCAAATTCCACAGACGTGCAGGCCATATGGGGAAGGACACCTTACGTGGTGCAAGAGTTTTCCATAGTGCCCTTAGATTCGATCTCTTGAACCTCTTGTAATGGCTTTGCATCTCCACCTGCAACTCAACTATTTGGGCGAGGACACTTTACGGGGTATGTCATCTGCTTCCGTTGTCTCCTGTCATCCTTCGCCTTCATGAGAGTACTGTATTTCTCTGCACCCACTATCCAGCATGGTAGCCAGTCCGTAGTAGTGGGGCCATCATGTACCCATTTGGTAGTAGCCCCCTGACAACACAAGGATCGCACTGCTGATGCCTGAACTGTAAACTCCCCATGTTTGCCAAGAAGTAGATGTCTGTCTTCCTGCAGCATCAGGACTCCTGGCAATGGTCATCATGCCAGGTGGCCTTTGCTGTGGTTGGGTGTCGCCCGTGGGGGAGCCCCTGATCGGAGAGGGTGGCATCAGGGCAGATGACCTGCAATGAAGTGGACTAAGTCATCTCTCGCTGGTGACCATACACCGCCAGCAGTCTCTACGAAGGGCAAGATCGAGTACAATGCTGACAGATATGACACTAAATCATTTCCCTCCCTCGCTACACCATGCGAGGAACATAGGGCTACAAAAAGAAGAGACCCCCCCCCAGAGGGTCCACAACTCTTTTGTGGATACGTGCATATAGAGCACGGGACCCCGAGCTAATGTGGCCCCTCCTTCCTTTCCGGGCTGCATACCTTCCTTTTCCGCATCCTTCCCCATCCCCCATCTTTGCCCCCCCCCCCCTCCCTCCCTCACCACCACCTCTTTCCTTCCCTTTCTCCCCCTCTGGGAGTATTTTTTTGCCTACGTCCGGAGATGGATGCTCTAAAATGTAAAAGAGTCTCTCTTCTTCACTTTCTCTGCTGGCAAGTCTTTGTCCTTCCTTTGTCCTTCTCTTTTCCTTACCTCTTCTCTTTACCCTTTTCTGCACTGCGGCATTTGAGACCTCTCTTCTTTCCTTTCCCTTCCCTTTCTTTGTTTTTCCCTTTCTCTTTTTTCCTCCCTGTGCTTGTCTGAAGGCCGACCCACGCATTCCTATGCGTAGCCGGTGACAGGGTAACACATACGTACCCCCTGGTAACGGCCAGGCCCAGGGAGGGGCGATTACCCGAGCTGATACCTTCCAAAAGTGCCGATTGGTCCCTCCGTCCATTTCTCGGGAGATGTGACCTCAGGTGTGAACAATCACCTAAGGCGGGAGTGCCCTTAAAGAGGGCCCCCACAAGGAAGGAGCGTGCCATCGGAGACGCCGGTAATCGTGGGGGATACTTCCACAATGGTTTCCTCATCATCTATGTGTGCTCACAAGCGTAAGTTCTTCCATCTTTGCCACAGTTCCTTGTTGTTTCTCGGTCTGATGAAGGTCACGACTTCTCCATGGTCAACCCTTTCATTATTCAGAAAGGTGTCAATGCAATTGCAGGTCCTGTAAAGTCTTGTTCCAGATTACGAAATAGCAGCTTGTTGTTAGAAACAGCCAGTGCCCTACAGGCACAAAAATTGCTGCATACTTCACTGCTACACACCTTCCCTGTCCGGGTGGAAGCGCACCGCACTTTAAATTCATCACGTGGGGTCATTTATACACGGTCCCTCGACGGATTGTCCGACGAGGAAATTCAAAACTACCTGTCTGACCAGGGCATCACGGCTGTTCATCGAGACATGAAAAGGGTTGACGCGAACATCGTTCCAACCCGTACTGTCTTCTTGACATTTGACAGAGTTCAACTCCCATCGAACATAAAAGTGGGCTATGAGATAATTTCTGTTCGCCCTTACATCCCAAACCCTACGCGTTGCTATCGGTGTCAGCGGTTCAATCATACTAGCCAGTTCTGTTCCAATCTGGCCAAATGCATTATGTGTGGCTAGGATGCCCATGAGGGTGCTTGTCCACCTCCATCCCCTCGTTGTATCAACTGTATAGGTGACCACGCTGCTTCCTCTAGAGATTGCCCCATTTTTAAAGACGAACGGCTCATTCAGGAAATCAGAGTGAAGGAAAAGGTGTCAACCTTTGCTGCTCGGAAGTTATTCGCCACTCGAAAGCCCACTGCGCCTCACACAGGTAAATACAGCACTGTCCTTGCCTCTCCTTGGCCAACAAAGAAGGCAGCCACTCAGACTTGTGATCTCACCTTTAGTGCCATGGTCATCAGATCGGCCAGCGCAAAGATCGGCCATTCAACCTCCCCACTCTCACCTGCTCACTCTATGGCTCACCCTTCATCGGGTTCTGCTAAATCTCGAGCCCCAACATCAGACACCCGGACTTCCAAAAAAGAGCCTACTTGTGAAGATTTTTTACGTACCCCAACTTCTCAACCATTGGTTCCTCCTTCATCTCAATGTTCTGTTTCCAAAAAGGCTAATAAGCAACCCAGTTCCTCACCTTCTCCGCCACAGCGTGTCTCACCTACAGCACCGCCTGGCGGTAACCACCCTCGGCCGTCTTCTGTGTCGCCGAGGCGCACTGCTGGCGGCCGATCAACTGGCCGATCGCTGGTGGCAGGAGCTGCTCCCGAACAACCTGTGGATCAGGATCTTCTGCCTTCAGTTGAATGCCGTTCCACGCTGTCGGTCGCAAACTCTGCGCAGTCATTGAGTTGAGGGCAACCTTGGTCACATTCTTCCATTTTCTGTCCACCCTATGTCCATTATCCATTGGAATATCTGCGGGATTCGAGCCAATCGGGATGAATTGTCAATCCTCTTACGATCCTACTCGCCGGTCATCTTCTGTCTTCAGGAAACAAAGCTGCATCCCCACAACCGCTTTGTTCTCCCTCATTTTCAGTCCGTCCGATATGATCTCTCCTCTGTTGAAGGCACTCCAGCACATGGAGGACTCGTGATTCTTCTCCATGATACTCTCCAATATCACCCAGTCCACTTATACACTTCCTTCCAAGGTGTCGCTGTCCGTCTTTCCCTTTCTGGATACACCTTCTCGCTTTGTACTGTCTACATTCGTCTCCTTCATCTTCTTGGTCAGCTTCCACCCCCCTATTTGCTGGTTGGTGACTTAATGCCCACCACCTGCTTTGGGGGATCTCCGTATCCTTGTCCGCACAGCTCACTATTGATAGATGTCTTCCACCAAGCGGATCTTGTTTGCCTCAACACTGGGGATCCTACGTTTTTGTCTGCCTCCACGACAAATTTCTCTCATTTGGACCTATCGGTCGGTACTGTTCCGCTAGCTCGGCGCTTCGAATGGTTCGCTCTTGCTGATACACACTCGAGTGACCACTTTCCATGTGTCCTTCGATTGCAGCCACAACTGCCATACATGCGCCCGAGACGCTGGAAGTTTGCCCAAGCCGATTGGACACTTTTTTCGTCTCTAGCGACATTCGATGACCGTCACTTTCCTAGCGTCGGCGATGAGGTCTCACATATTACCGACGTTATTCTTACAGCTGCGGAATGTTCAATACCACGCACCTCCGAATTGCCTCGGCGCCCCCCAGTTCCTTGGTGGAACGAGGCATGCCGTGACGCAATACGTGAGCGGCGACGTGCTCTTTGCGTTTTCCGCCACCATCCTACTTTGGCCAACTGTATCCGCTATAAGCAGTTCCATGCGTGATGCCGTTGCGTCATCCGCGATAGCAAGAAGGCAAGCTGGAAATTCTTTATTAGCTCATTTAACACCTTCACTCCCTCCTCGGAAGTTTGGAGTCGGATTCGTCGGTTATCAGGCGCGCCTAGTTTCTCCCCGGTCTCTGGGCTCAATGTCGCGTGTGATACGTTAGTGGACCCCGTCGCAATTTCTAACTCCTTGGGTAAACACTTTGCTGAGATTTCGAGCTCTTCAAATTACCCGCCAGCGTTTCTCCTGAAGAAACATGCAGCGGAAGTGCAACCTCTTGCTTTCTTCTCTCAAAATCGCGAAAGCTATAATACTGTTTTCTCCATGCGGAAACTCCAACATGCACTCTCTTCTTCTCGCTCCTCCGCCCCAGGACCCGATGGTATCCACATCCAAATGTTGCTGCATTTATCACCCCATAGTCTGCGTTACCACCTTCGCCTTTATAATTGAATTTGGACCGGCAGTACTTTTCCCAGACGATGGCGGGAAGCTATCGTCATTCCTGTTCCGAAACCTGGAAAGGACAAACATCTCCCCTCTAGCTATCGCCCCATTTCTCTCACAAGTAGTGTATGTAAGGCTTTGGAGCGTATGGTGAATTGCCCTTTAGCTTGGTGGCTGGAGTCCCACAGTCTTTTAACACCTTCCCAATGCGGTTTCCGAAAGCATCGTTCTGCAGTTGACCATCTTGTTTCTCTCTCCACTTATATCATGAACAATTTTCTCCGGGAACGCCAAACAGTAGCAATATTTTTTGATCTGGAGAGAGCATACGACACCTGTTGGAGAACAGGCATCCTCCGCACACTGTTCTCTTGGGGCTTTCGAGGTCGGTTGCCCCTTTTTCTTCATGAATTTATGACAGAGCGCACATTTAGAGTGCGGGTGAACACTACTCTCTGCCGTACTTTCTCCCAAGAAAACGGGTTACCCCAGGGCTCCGTGCTAAGTGTTGTACTGTTTGCTATTGCCATAAATCCAATTATGGATTGTTTCCTTCCTGATGTCTCGGGCTCCCTCTTTGTGGACGATCTACTACAGCTCTCAACGGACCAGCCTTCTTGAACGACGTCTTCAAGGATGTCTCGATCGCCTCTACTCTTGGAGCACCGAAACCGGCTTCCGTTTTTCTCCCAGTAAGACCGTTTGTGTTAATTTTTGGCGACGTAAGGAGTTTCTTCCACCCTCCTTACATCTAGGACCTGTCAACCTTCCATTTTCGAACGTCGCTAAATTCTTGGGTCTTATGTTTGACAGAAAACTGTGCTGGTCCTCCCACGTTTCCTATCTTTCGGCTCGCTATCTGCGATCCCTCAACACCCTCCGTGTCATGAATCGTACCTCCTGGGGAGTGGACTGAGTGGTCCTTCTCCGCCTCTATCATGCCTTAGTGCACTCGAAATTGGACTATGGAAGCATAGTTTACTCCTCTGCTCGGCCGTCTATTCTTTGGTGTCTCGACTCTATCCACCACCATGGATTTCGTTTAGTGTCTGGAGCTTTTTACACCAGCCCTGTGGAAAGCCTATATGCTGAGACTGCTGAACCTCCGCTGTCCAGTCGGCGAGCTGTCCTTCTGAGTCGTTATGCTAGCCATCTGTCTTCCATGCCCGCAAATCCGGCCCATGACAATTTTTTTCGACACCTTCTTGGATTTAGGGTATGCTGACCGCCCTTCCTCCCTGCTACCACCGGGAGTCCACTTCCGTCAACTGCTCCATTCTCTTTCCTTCCACTTTCCTAAAACTTTCTTGACAACTTGGGGTACAGCACCACCTTGGCTCCGGCTCCGGCCCCGGACCTGCCTGCTCCGTGACCTTTGTCAGTTTCCCAAGGATGGTACCCCTTCACTTGCTTATCGTTGGGCATTTGCTGCTCTATGCGCACAAATGAAGGATACCACATTTATTTACACTGATGGCTCAAAAACATCGTTTGGTGTTGGGAGTGCCTATATTGTTGGCGACACCCCAAATCGATTTCGGCTTCCTGACCAGTGTTCGGTTTATACTGCGGAGCTTTACGCTGTTCTCCAGGCTGTCCAACACATCCGTCACCATCAGCAGAGACAGTATGTTATCTGCTCAAATTCTCTCAGCTATCTCCTCAGTCTCAAAGCTCTCTACCCTGTCCACTTTCTGGTCCACCGGATTCAGGACTGCCTCCACTTGCTCCACTTGAGGGGTGTCTCTGTGGCGTTCCTCTGGATCCCAGGACATGTTGGTATCTGTGGAAATGAAGTGGCCGATATAGCGGCCAAGGCTGCAGTCTCTCATCTTCGGCCAGCTATTCGCATGATTCCCTTCACCGATCTATGGATTGTTTTATGTCGTCGTGTTTCTCTTTTATGGCATGCACATTGGTCGACACTTCCCAATAATAAATTGTGGGACGTGAAAGCTCTTGCCTGTGCTTGTACCTCTTCCGCCCAAACTCGTCATTGGGAAGAGGTAATTTTAACTAGACTCTGGATAGGGCACTGTCTTTTTAGCCATTGACATCTTTTAAGCGTCGATCCTCCCCCACTGCTTTCAACTGCGGACGGTGAGACACCTTTTACTTGAGTGCCCCTATTTTACTTCGTTACGCGCCCATCCTACAGCTGTCGCGTGATATATCTTCCATTTTAGCAGGTGACACGCGATCAGCCGATCGCGTTCTCGAGTTCATTAGTACCAGTGAGATGACGTCAGTAATTTTAAGCTCATTTTGGGGACAAACAACCCTCCTCCTATAGTGGTTTTTTAAGCTTTCGTTCTGTTTTGGGTTTCCCCACTTTTTTTAGTTTTGCTCCCATTGCTGCTGGTTTCCAGTTTCGTTTTTTAGCTTTCCCTAAGTCACAGACCAGGTGCTACTGACCGTAGCAGTTTTGCGCCCTAAAACCATATCAAACAAAAAAAAAGTAAAAAGAGAGCCATCGCCTCAGTATTTAGTCTGTAGCAGAATAGACAGGGACTCTTCTCTACCTACGAAGCCTCAAATTTTTTTTAAACATCTTGAGGATAAGCCTGGGGAAGTGACAGCACTGTGCAAGAAGAGCAGTGGTGCAGTCTTGATTCAGACAGCATCCCCAGCCTAATCCTGGGCGTTACTCACTTCTGACCAGCTGCATGAAATTCGTGTTTCCATGACTCCCCATAAAAGCCTCAACATGGTCCAGGGGATTATTTTCCATCACAATCTCCTCTTGCAATCTGATGATGAGCTACGTGGCAATCTAGATTGGCGGGGTGTTCATTTGATCTAGTGTGTTTACAGGGGACCCAAAGACAACGGGGTTGTGCCTTCATCTTGGCCTTTGAGGGTGATTCATTGCCTGAAAGGTCAAGGTGATGGTTTACCACTGTGATGATAAACCATACATCCCTCCCCGTATGCGGTGCTTTAAGTGCTGGAAATTCAGGCATGTCTTCCCACTGCATTTTCAGTGCCACATGTCAAGACTGCGAACATCCACTGCAAGCAGATACTCCCTTTGCTACTCCTACCACATGTATCAACTGTGGAGAGCAGCCCTCCCCCTGCTCACCAGACTGCACAGTACTCCAAAAAAAGCGAAAAATCATGGAATACAAACCTTGGACTGGTTGACTTACTTAAGAGGCTACACTTAAATTTGATCGATTACACCCCATTTGGTTGATGTCCACATCCACATGTGTTGCTGCTACATTACAATCGCCATCACAAGTACCAGCCATACCACACTCTGTGCGCCACGAACAGGGGGCCATCCAGGCCTCCAGAATACATCTGCCCCATAGGTGGTAGGGGGAAAATCTCCTTTCGTTTCTCCCATAGAACCTACTTCGGGAGCAAGGCCCCCCCAAATGCAGGGGACATCAGTCCCCTCCTTCCAGCCAGAGAAGCAGCAGGCTCCTCCAGCTCCTCTCATGCAGAAGGGGTCCTTTGGTACCCTCTCTCCCAAGGTCTCTACTAATGACACAGGGGAATCTCACCAGTGGCTAAAGGAGCCAAAAGCTGCTGGTTGAAGAGCTTCTCGGTCTTCCTCTGTGCCTGAAGCTACTTCAGAGAAGTACTCCCAGCCAGCCCTAAAGAGAAGCAAGAAGGCAAGCAAACAAAGAAGTTTGCTAAGAAGAAGGACCCTCTGGTGACCAATTATGCACCTGCGGTTGAGGTGGATATCTCACCATCCCTTAAGGACCTGGATCTCACTGACACGTCATCCACAATAGGAATGGATACAAATACTCAATCGGTGGCAGTAGGTGACCCTGTGGCGTAACCTGCCTCCTTGCATGCTTCATGCCTTCCCAACCTCACGATATCGTCATCCTCCAGTGGAATTGCTGCAGTTTTTCCACCACCTGGCTGAGCTACGGCAACTGTTAAGCTTTACACCTGCTTTCTGCACTGCCCTCCAGGAACCTTGTTTCCCCGCAATGTGAGCCCCTGCCCTCCATGGCTGTAGGGATATTACAAGAACAGTAGTGCCTATAATAGTGTGTCAGGTAGAGTTTGTGTCTATGTCCTGAACTCAGTATGCAGTGAACGTGAGCCCCTTCAGACCCCTCTTGAAGCTGTGGCTGTCAGGAAAAGAACTACACAGGAAATAACTGTCTCCAACATATATCTTCCCCCAGATGGTGCAGTACCCCTGAACACATTGGCTGCACTGATTCATCAACTTCCTAAACCTTTCCTACTTTTGGGAGATTTTAATGGCCATATCTCCTAGTGGGGATGGCACTGTGCTTACTGGCCGAGGTAGAGATGTCGAAACTTTCCTGTTTCAACTCGACCACTGCCTCTTAAATACTGGGGCCCCCACACATTTCAGTGTGGCTCATGGCACTTACTCGGCCATTGATTTATCCCTCTGCAGCCTAGGACTTGTCCTACCTGTCCACTGGAGAGCCCACGACGACTTGTGTAGTAGTGACCACTTTCCCATCTTACTGGACGTCCAACAAGATGGGCTTTAAACAAGGCAGACTGGGAAGCTTTCACCTCTTCTGTCACCACTGAATCTCCCCCACAAGGTGCCATCGATGTGGTAGTTCAGGAGGTCACTATAATGATCGTTTCTGCGGCGGAAAACACAATCCCTTGTTCTTTAGGGTTCCCCCCCCCCTCCCCCCCTACCCCCCCCCCCCCCCCAGTGAAAGTCAATAACTTGGTGGACATCAGAAATCGCTGAGGCCATTAAAGAGTGTCGGTGAACTCTACAGCAACATAAGCAGCACCCTTCCCTAGAGCACCTAATAGCTTTTAAAACAGCTCCGTGCTCACATTTGCCACCTTATAAAAAGATGGAAACAGGCGCGTTGGGAGAGGTACGCCTCGACCATTGGGTGCCATACATCACCTTCCCAAGTTTGGATGAAGATCTGATGTGTTTGTGGATACCAGACCCTGACAGGTGTTACTGGCATTAACATCAATGGCATGTTACCTACCGACACAAACGCAATTTCCAAGCACTTTGCTGAGCATTATGCCCCAGCCTCCACATCGGATAATTATCCCCCAGCATTTTGCACCCTCAAACAGCAGATGGAAAGGAAAGCCCTCTCGTTCACTCAATGTCACTGTGAACCCTATAATGCTCCATTAACAAAGTCGGAGCTCCTCTGCATCCTTGCATGTTGCCCTGACACAGTTCCTGGGTGAGATTGGATCTGCAGTCACATGATCAAACATCTCTCGTCTGACTACAAGCTACATCTCCTTGTCATCTTCAACCAGATCTGGTGAGATGGCATCTTCTCGTCACAGTGGTGGGAGAGCACCATCATTCCAGTGCTCAAATCCAGTACAATACCACTTGATGTGGATAGGTATCGGCCCATCAGCCTCACCAATGTTCTTTGTAAGCTGTTAGAGCGTATGGTAAGTCAGCATTTGTGTTAGGTTCTGGAGTGATGTGGCCTACTGGCTCCATGCCAGGGCAGTATCCATCAGGGTCGCTCTTCCACTGATAATCTAGTTTCCCTCAAGTCTGTGATCTGAACAGCCTTTTCCAGACACCAACATCTGGTTGCCGAATTTTTTGATTTATGAAACGCTTACAACTCTACCTGGCGACATCATATCCTTGCTGCATTATATGAGTGAGGTCTCCAGGGCCCGCTCCAGATTTTTATCCTAAATTTCCTATCGTTAAGTACTGTCCGTGTCCAAGTTGGCACCTCCCATAGTTCCCCCATATCCAGGAGAATGGGATCCTGCAGGGCTCTGTATTGAGTGTATCTCTCTTTTTAGTGGCTATTAACAGTCTAGCAGCAGCTGTTGGGAGTTGGTCTCACCTTCTCTGTATGCAGACGACTTCCACATTTCATACTGCTCCTCCAGTAGTGGTGTTACGAGCGGCGCCAACAGAGAGCCATCCACAAGGTGCAGTCATGGGCTGTAGCCCACTGCTTCCAGTTTCCAGCCGCGAAGTCGTGCATCATTCACTTCTGTCGGTGTTGTACCATTCATCCAGATCTTTAACTTAATGATGATCCACTCACTGTAGAGGAGACATATAGATTCTTAAGACTGGCTTTTTGATGCCCGACTGACGTGGCTTTCTCATCTTAATCAGCTGAAATGGAAGTGCTGGCAGCACCTGAATGCCTTCTGCTGCCTGTGGAACACCAACTGGGATGCAGATCGATCTATGCTGCTGCAGCTCTATAGAGACCTTGTTCAATCCTGCCTTGAATATGGGAGTCTGGTTTATGGTTCACCGGTGCCTTCAGCATTGCGTTTACTCGACCCAGTACACCATCATGGCGGTCAACTAGCAACGGGAGCTTTTAGGATGAGTCCTGTGACCAGCTTCCTGGTGGAGGCCGGAGACCCTCCATTGAAGGTTAGGCGTGCACAGGGGTTCATTCCCACATTGGAAGCTCAGGTCAGGGCTTACAAGTGCAGTTTTCATCCGATCTCTTCTGTCTGAAGTGGAGTCCTTGCCTTTACCACCTATACTTGAGGTCTGTTCACGTACACCTCGGCCAAAGCTTTGCCTGGACCTTTCACATGGCCCTAATAAATACAAATGTTAGTGGGAGTTGCATTCACTAGTAATCCATAAGAAATATAAACTGTCTTTAACAGTGAGTGTACAAATGAGTAAAAAATACTGGGCAAACAAATGTGATTATAATATGTTAAGGATGGGCTGCAAAAGTTGACATGTAGCTATAGGAGGCCGGAGACAGCTGCTTGTCCTGTTCCAGAGGTTGCCCCTCAGTCTGCAAGATCCGGGCAGTCGCAGAGGGTGGGCTTATTGGTAGTTGGGAGCTCCAACGTCAGGTGTGTAATGGGGGCCCTTAGGGATATGGCAGCAAGAGAGGGGAAGAAAACCAATGTGCACTCCATGTGCATACCAGGGGGGAGTCATTCCAGATGTGGAAAGGGTCTTTCCAGATGCCATGAAGGGTACAGGGTGCACCCATCTGCAGGGTGTCGCTCATGTCGGCACCAATGATGTGTATCGCTATGGATCGGAGGAAAACCTCTCTGGCTTCCGGCGGCTATCTGATTTGGTGAAGACTGCCAGTCTCGCTAGCGGGATGAAAGCAGAGCTCACCATCTGCAGCATCGTCGACAGGACTGACTGCGGACCTTTGGTACAGAGCCGAGTGGAGGGTCTGAATCAGAGGCTGAGACGGTTCTGCGACCGTGTGGGCTGCAGATTCCTCGACTTGCGCCATAGGGTGGTCGGGTTTCGGGTTCCTCTGGATAGGTCAGGAGTCCACTACACGCAGCAAGCGGCTACATGGGTAGCAGGGGTTGTGTGGCGTGGACTGGGCGGTTTTTTAGGTTAGATGGCCTCGAGCAAGTACAGAATGGGCAACAGCCTCAAAGGGTGCGGGGCAAAGTCAGGACATGCGGGGACCAAGCAGCAATCGGTATTGTAATTGTAAACTGTCGAAGCTGCATTGGTAAAGTACCGGAACTTCAAGCGCTGATAGAAAGCACCGAAGCTGAAATCGTTATAGGTATAGAAAGCTGGCTGAAGCCAGAGATAAATTCAGCTGAAATTTTTACAAAGGCACAGACGGTGTTTAGAAAGGCTAGATTGCATGCAAACGGTGGTGGCGTGTTTGTCGCTGTTAGTAGTAGTTTATCCTGTAGTGTAGTAGAAGTGGATAGTTCCTGTGAAATATTATGGGTGGAGGTTACACTCAACAACCGAGCTAGGTTAATAATTGGCTCCTTTTACCGACCTCCCAACTCAGCAGCATTAGTTGCAGAACAACTGAGAGAAAATTTGGAATACATTGCACATAAATTTTCTCAGCATATTATAGTCTTAGGTGGAGATTTCAATTTACCAGATATAGACTGGGACACTCAGATGTGTAGGACGGGAGGTAGGGACAGAGCATCGAGTGACATTATACTGAGTGCTCTATCCGAAAATTACCTCAAGCAATTAAACAGAGAACCGACTCGTGGAGATAACATCTTGGACCTACTGATAACAAACAGACACGAACTTTTCGACTCTGTAAGTGCAGAACAGGGAATCAGTGATCATAAGGCCGTTGCAGCATCCCTGAATATGGAAGTTAATAGGAATATAAAAAAAAGGAGGAAGGTTTATCTGTTTAGCAAGAGTAATAGAAGGCAGATTTCAGACTACCTAACAGATCAAAACGAAAATTTCTGTTCCAACACTGACAATGTTGAGTGTTTATGGAAAAAGTTCAAGGCAATTGTGAAATGCGTTTTAGACAGGTACGTGGGGAGTAAAACTGTGAGGGACGGGAAAAAACCAACCGTGGTTCAACAATAAAGTTAGGAAGCTACTGCGAAAGCAGAGAGCTTCACTCCAAGTTTAAACGCAGCCAAAACCTCTCAGACAAACAGAAGCTAAACGATGTCAAAGTTAGCGTAAGGAGGGCTATGCGTGAAGCATTCAGTGAATTCGAAAGTAAAATTCTATGTAACGACTTGACAGAAAATCCTAGGAAGTTCTGGTCTTACGTTAAATCAGTAAGTGGCTCAAAACAGCATATCCAGACGCTCCGGGATGATGATGGCATTGAACCAGAGGATGACACGCGTAAAGCAGAAATACTAAACACCTTTCTCCAAAGCTGTTTCACAGAGGAAGACCGCACTGCAGTTCCTTCTCTAAATCCTCGCACAAACGATAAAATGGTTGAGATCGAAATAAGTGCCCAAGGAATAGAAAAGCAACTGGAATCACTCAACAGAGGAAAGTCCACTGGACCTGACGGGATACCAATTCGTTTCTACACAGAGTACGCGAAAAAACTTGCCCCCCCCCCCCCCCCCCTTCTGACAGCCGTGTACCGCAAATCTCTAGAGGAACGGAAGGTTCCAAATGATTGGAAAAGAGCACAGGTAGTCCCAGTCTTCAAGAAGGGTCGTCGAGCAGATGCGCAAAACTATAGACCTATATCTCTGACGTCGTTTTTGGAAACCCAGAATCTACTCTGTATGAATCAACATGGATTCCGGAAACAGCGATCGTGTGAGACTCAACTCGCTTTATTTGTTCATGAGACCCAGAAAATATTAGATACAGGCTCCCAGGTAGATGCTATTTTCCTTGACTTCAGGAAGGCGGTCGATACAGTTCCGCACTCTCGCCTGATAAACAAAGTAAGAGCCTACGGAATATCAGACCAGCTGTGTGGCTGGATTGAAGAGTTTTTAGCAAACAGAACACAGCATGTTGTTATCAATGGAGAGACGTCTACAGACGTTAAAGTAACCTCTGGCGTGCCACAGGGGAGTGTTATGGGACCATTGCTTTTCACAATATATATAAATGACCTAGTATATAGTGTCGGAAGTTCCATGCGGCTTTTCGCGGATGATGCTGTAGTATACAGAGAAGTTGCAGCATTAGAAAATTGTAGCGAAATGCAGGAAGATCTGCAGCGGATAGGCACTTGGTGCAGGGAGTGGCAACTGTCCCTTAACATAGACAAATATAATGTATTGCGAATACATAGAAAGAAGGATCCTTTATTGTATGATTATATGATAGCGGAACAAACACTGGTAGCAGTTACTTCTGTAAAATATCTGGAAGTACGCGTGTAGAACGATTTGTAGTGGAATGATCATATAAAATTAATTGTTGGTAAGGCGGGTACCAGGTTGAGATTCATTGGGAGAGTTCTTAGAAAATGTAGTCCATCAACAAAGGAGATGGCCTACAAAACACTCGTTCGACCTATACTTGAGTATTGCTCATCAGTGTGGGATCCGTACCAGATCGGGTTGACGGAGGAGATAGAGAAGACCCAAAGAAGAGCGGCGCGTTTCGTCACAGGGTTACTTGGTAACCGTGATAGCGTTACGGAGATGTTTAGCAAACTCAAGTGGCAGACTCTGCAAGAGAGGCGGTCTGCATCGCGGTGTAGCTTGCTCGCCAGGTTTCGAGAGGGTGTGTTTCTGGATGAGGTATCGAATATATTGCTTCCCCCCTACTTATACCTCCCGAGGAGATCACGAATGTAAAATTAGAGAGATTAGAGCGCGCACGGAGGCTTTCAGACAGTCGTTCTTCCCGCGAACCATACGCGACTGGAACAGAAAAGGGAGGTAATGACAGTGGCACGTAAAGTGCCCTCCGCCACACACCGTTGGGTGGCTTGCAGAGTATAAATGTAGATGTAGATGTAGGAGTACTAAAACAAGCAGTTTAACTTCAGCCAGGTATGTTCTGAGGAGATTTAACAAATACATTAAAAAAAGTGTGAAGGCTCTTCACCAATGCGAGGAATTAATGTACAGTGTTTCCTGTTAAGTACTATTTGGTGATTATGACATATTTGTGTTACAAAAAGCTGTAGATGTTTTGCGTTTATTCAGGACCCCAGGGCAATACTCTTTTTGAATATATTCATGAAATCATTAACATGCTGACTGATGAACTCGTTTCCACATTATTTCATTTGATTGGCAAGCATCAAGTATAAAAGTATAATTTCAGCATTCAACAATGATGAAATCAAAGTATGCATTGATTGCCAGACATAGTCAAACACACCAGGAGTTTCTTTGATTGCAACACCTGCAAAGAAAATTCTTGTGACGAGATCCATTTCAGACTACACAGGCTTACGATACTTGAGAGATTTCACGGCTCTCGCAGAAACAAACCAAGACTCAATAAATCCAGTGTCCATGGAGGCCAGGGAACTGGTCCGCCATGCCCAATCAAGTGATGCAGGAAAGACCTGTTCAAACACCTACGAATAGCCAATCCAAAATGAGCATGCACCCCATTATGCTGGAACCACATGCTGTGCCTCCTATTTACTGTAGCATTTTCAAGCAAACTGGGAAGAACCTGTCCCAGAAAAGTCTAATAATAAGTGGGATGGTAAAAGGTACTGCTCAATGAAGCACTCACTAGCCAAACCCACCCACATGTTAACTGTGAATTGATGATGTGCAATGTGGTGCCGCATGCCATTTCCTGGTGCCCACAACTGCTCATTATGGTAAATGAATATGCCATCTCCCCCCAGAAGTTTGTCACAACATACATATAGTGGGTACATGGGTGTTTTGCTATGGAAGTACACTGTTTCATGTTGTGTATTTTTTTTCATCACTATTTGCATAACCTTGTTGCTCTTACAGGCCACATTGCTGATGGACACAAAATTCATGTTCCCAGTAAGATTTCATTTTAATCCATCAAATATCAAGCTTGAAGATATAGAAGTACCAGAGGTGTTGAACCTACCAATGCTAAAGAAAGTTTAAACTTGTGACAGTAGTGTTCATCAGGAAAACAGAAATGTGCCCTACTACAAGGTTTACATAAATTTCCTTTTGGAGATCTGGGTTCTGAAGTAATAAATGTAAAAATTGTAATGAGTTGTGTATTTAATGTTAAACAGTCATCAGCATCCTATAAATTTAAACTTCTTTATTCCTTCACTTTAATATTCATTTCATTCTTAATATTTTGTTATAATGTTAATCTACCTGCTTACAGTTTTTTTGTTCATCAAAAATATTATATATAAAATATCTTTTATAATTATTTAAAATGTTTGCAGTTTGTGTACATATGGCTTTTGTTGAAATATGTGGTTAATGTTTGGCTTTCATGTGTGAGTGGGGGGAGTTGTGTGTGTTTGGCTCTGTATAATGTCCTAATTCATTGGCAACAACAAATATTTGTAGATGTAAAAACAGATATTATCATGACAACTTCTGTTTACTTGTAACACAACTGTCACTTTCCTCCTCTATCTGTGAAATAAAAGCTTCGTTCTACAAGTCAAAGGATGTGTATATACTATGTGGAGCAGTGTTTTAATCTCTCTTAATTCTCCACAATGATGGTTTATTTAAATGTCATGGCACTACTAGACTATTATTCCTTTCTGTTAAAATTTTTTCAAGAAAAATAGGGTTCAGGAGACAGAGAAATAAAAAGTTGTCATCTGACAGATCAGTAACCATGAAGAAACTGAAATAGATAACACAGTCATTTTTCTTTCAAGGATATTTATTGTTCCTTCATATTCCCTCTTTTGCCTAATACGAAAGAAAGAATAACTTCAACTGTATCTTCGGTATTCTGTTTATCTCACCACCTTCTTCCTCTTATACTGCTTCTTCGTCATCTGTTCCTCATTAACACTTAGGTAAATCTTGTATTATTAATTTCAGGATGGTTTTGTTTTTCATTTGCAGTCATTCCTCAGTGTCTGCCAACTGGGTATCTATTTTTATTTTTTATTTTTTTTAGTGGCAAGTTACTTTCAGCCACTGATGAGTGCCAAATTACTTTGTTGTAATCATAATGTGGTTTATCTGTAAAGGAACAGTACAAATATAATTAGGTGTCTGGAGGATATTATATGAAATTGGTTTCTGGCCAGTACTGCCATGTAAATGAATATCAGATCTGCTATGTGCAAGTGATTTAAAGATATGACTGGTTTTTAGTATCAATTTTGTACCAGTTACTGCATGCGTAATGGGCCTCCAGCAGGCCTTTGTTCTTATTATTTAGCTAGAGATTTCTATTCAGACTGTCATTTCACATATATAAATGATAGATATAAATTTCATGTTAAAAGGTAAATAAGGAGTTGTACCCCGATAAGGATATTTAAAAATGGATTGTCTGTTTCATTTCATATGGGTATGTCAGTATGGTCTCATTTTTTTTTTTTTTTTTTTTTTTTTGAACATTAGCTAAAATTTTCACAATATCCATATCAACCATACAAAAGAAATTACTGTGATGATGATAAAGAAATCAAGTTAACTTCTTTCAGTCTGTTCTGTGTATGTGTAAGTGATCTTTGTCAGAAATAATATAATTTTTTAAGTTGTTGGGATTCGCCATGATAATGTAATTTGACCATGTGTTACAGAGATATTGCAAGTTACTGGTTGACATGCACAGTTTAATATAGACACTGATCACCCAGAACATTATGGTCACCAACCTACTATCAATATAAACCTGTCCATCAATAGCAGTGTCACCTTGTGAGGAATGACTGCTGTGTGTGTAGAATGGGGAAGGTGCGCAGTCTATCTGAGTTTGACAGAGGGCAGTGAGGGCAGATGGTAATGGCCCGAGGCTCAGAATGAGCATATCGGAAACTCCACAACTTGTCGGGTATTTGAGAAGTGCTGTGGTGATTGCCTTCAACACATGGTGATACCACATCCAAACGTCATGGGGTTGAGGGACCGCCACTCATAACAGATGTCGGCCGTTGTAGGCTGAGCAGACTGGTAAAACAGAACAGGCAGTAAACTGTAGCAAAACAATCCTCAGTCTTCAATACTAGGCAGAGTACAAGTATGTCTGAACACACAGTGCACTGAACACACATAATGATGGGCCTCTGCAGCCAATGACCCAAGCATATGCCAATGTTAACACCACAACATCGACAACTACAACTGAAAAAAGCAAGTGACCATTGGCACTGTACATTGGTGCAGTGGCAGAGCATTGAATAGTCTAACGAATCCCGATGCCATCATCATCATGCCAATGGGTGGTGCAAATCTGTCATCTTCCAGTGGAACATCTCCTTCACACCTACACTTGGAATGGAGACAAGCTGGCAGTGGCTCCATTATGCTTTGGGGAACATTCAAGTAGACACTCACGGGTCCAGTGGAGCTTACGCTAGGCACCATGATGAATAAGGAGTATCGTACACTGGTTGCAGACCACATGTACCCCTTCATGACAATCATGTTTCCAGACAGCAGTGGCATTTTTCAAGATAATGTGATATATCACAGGGCCATGAGTGTGACAGAATGGTTCAAGGAACACAGTGGTGAGTTCCAATTGATGTGCCGGCCACCCCAACTAGCCAGATCTGAACCTGATTTAACACAGCTGGGATGCGATTGAATGTGGCATCAGAGCTCATCGCCCCCCTCCCAGGAATTTATGGAAATCGGGTGCCTTGGGTGTGCAGGTGTGTTGCCAGCTCACTAAAGTGACCTACCAAGACCTCACTGCTTACATGCCATTATGTGTCACCTCACCGCTGTTATCCATGTTAAAACAGTGGACATGCTCCCTATTAAGAGTGTGAGTGTGTGTGTGTGTGTGTGTGTGTGTGTGTGTGTGTGTGTGTGTGTGTGTGTGTGTGTGTTTTCCAAGGGTCTCATATAGACAATCACATTTGACATCAAAGAATGATTCATTGTCAATAAAATGAAAATTAATGAAGAAATAACACATCATATTATATGCACCCTTAGCAACTTCGGAAAGCCATGATAATCTGGAGGCTGTCAAACTGCTGTGATTCATGACTGACAGTAAACCTTTGATTTTAAAATGTAATTGCCTATTGAAAGGGGGGGAGGGAAAATGAACTTGCTTTGATAGTTTCTAATTCTTTTATTTTTTGCTCTTAAGCCATGTTTTTCTATTTATGACTCAATATAATGACATTACTTATATCTTCTTATTTGTGTGAAAGATAATTATGTATTGGTTTATAATCTGTACTGTGACTTTTGTCAACTGTGGGTATTATGTATCAGGCAGAAGTTTGGTGGTCTTCTTGCAAATTTAAGTAAATTATTGAAATATTACTTTCTCTGCAGTCTAATATTGATTGTTCATCAAAAATCACTTTTTCATTTTTAAAAATTTAATACTAATAGGCCCTCAGATGGCTAAAAGTAAAACAAATGAGGTTATTAGTAAATCCACCATAAATGTGATAGGCAGACCTACTCTTTGACAAGATCTGCATGCGGAGAGCTTTTCATCTTAATGACTGTTTTTTCTGTTATATATTTTGTGTAATACCTACTAGATATTTCTATATCAGTCATTGGCTTTAGCTGAAGTATAAAAGATTTCCTGGGCTAAAATGTTGGTAAAAAGGAATAGACACACGAAAAAAATTGATTTCCATCATAATTCAAGATTATGGTGTTAACTATACTATGGAAAGATGTATAATTTTACTTCTGTTGTCAGTAAATAGTGTGAAACTGAGAACATAAGATGTAGAAACAGATTGTATTGTTCCTCTGACTGAATAAAATTTTTAAATCCATAAAAAGCTATTTGAGTCACTTTTAACTGTAAATATTGCCGAGCTTATCAGCGAGAAATAATCTGTGCGCTGAACTTTAACTGTCTTTAGCAGTTCCGATGGTTAGTGAATATGAGTAACATGCTTGGCTAGGAACATGATGTACGTAAAATATTTCTTTCATGTGCAGATTCTCTTAAAACTGTACCATTGTTAAAAGAAGTTGTATAATACTCATTGTTCATGTACTTCCTCACAGCCACTACAGGACCTGGTGATGCTATATTTAGTTTAAAAAGTGTTTTATGAAAAATTTAATGTTGTTTTTGGGATTTCATTTACCGTATTTACTCGAATCTAAGCCGCACCTGAAAAATGAGACTCTAAATAAAGGAAAAAAAAATTTCCCGAATCTAAGCTGCACCTGAAATTTGAGACTCGAAATTCAAGGGAAAAGTTTTAGGCCGCACCTCCAAAGTTGGTCCATTGTAATATGAGACACAATTTAGGTCGAATGAATGACGATACAGTTACAGTAGTTTGGTTCGAATCGTAAGCTTAGCAGTTAAGCTTTACCACGTAGCCATTGCTATGCGTCAGGCGCTCCGTCCGTATTTATACGGATACCCTTCCTTTTTCACGTGCTTCGTCTGGTTTGAGTCGATTGCTTATTTTGCTTTGATCTAATAAGTGCCGTTTTCTTTGTTATAGGTGTTTGCGTCACTAAGCTGAAAATGCATTACTGCATTGTGTCATGCATTGTTTGCCGCATTCTGATAGTGCGTGTTTATGCCCTGTCGCGGCTCGCGGCATGGCTTGCTTTTGTGCGCACTACCACCGCGTACAATTAAAAAAAAAAAAAAGAGGAATCGTCTCATTAGCAAAACAATGGCAAGAGACTGCTATTTGTTGTTACTTACACTGCTGCTTTCTTTGATAATGATCAACAAGAATCAAATAATAGACTGCGTATGATAGAACATGTTCTGAACGAGAGTTACGCGAAAATTTTTCTCCGTTTGAAATTCTTTGCGGCCGCTTCTTTATTACATCAAATTCTGCACAGAAATTAGTCACCTTAGATTTAAAAATCTAGTCACTTGCCGTGCTTCATTTCTGACTATCACTATTAGACATAAGAATAATACGAATATAAACATGACACGATACGTATATTCTTCCGCGTTTGCTGTTGTCTCACTCTAGTTTCGTAGTTTATTAGGCAGGCAGGATTTAAATGAGATAGCAGCAAAAACGAAAGAACACATGGCAAAATGTTTATATTCGTATTAGTCTTACAGTGAAGAGAATACTGTATGTGATTCAAATTTCATCAGGTTCCTATTAGCAACCATCTCTTCTCACAGATAGGAATAAATTCAGAACGTAGAGTTGGCCATATTGACAAACATCCCAAACAGTCTTGCCAGTCAGATTTTCGTAGTACACTGAAATTGTGCTACATTCGAAGATGAACAGTACGGAATTTGTATTTACTTCGTTGGATATGTATGAAAATGCAGTGGTCGAAACTCACGGGGGGAGAAAAAAGCTCGTCTTCCACTTTTTTTAAATTTATTTACTGACGCAGAGGTTTTGGCGCCAGTATTTAACTTTGTGCCTACAAAGCATGCCTGCGTAGCAATACATATATTCGACGGCAGAAGTTAATTGTGGCGGCACGTACCAACATTCTTCATAACTTCCGCTTCCTTTGCACTTGATTCTAAGCTGCAGGCGGTTTTTTGGATTACGAAAACCGGAAAAAAAGTGCGGCTTAGAGTCGAGTAAATACGGTAAAACTATAAAATATCACATTACACTGACAGAAATATGTTCTTCATGAATGCTGTCCAGATCAAAGAATAGAATTAAATGGGAATAGTTACCTAACTACAGTGTCTTTAAATCAGAATTTATCATTCAGGCATTGCTGGTGCTACTGTAGTAATGACCCTCCATTTGAGGTGTGTGTAGTTACAGTGCTTATTGTAAATGATTCTCTTCCAAGATAATCCAAGAATCACATTTCCTTATTTTTATTAAAAAATTAGAATTACTATAAAGATACAGAGTTGTTTCAGATAAATCAGAAATATACTTTCAAACATCTAGTCACGATAACTTCATCCATTCTGTATCTGTAAATGACCACACTGAATAATACGAGGGTAGTCCACAAAGTTCTATTCCTATCTGCGGTAGCGCTACGATTGCTACTGCCGACATGTGCTTTGTAGTGCTTCTTTATAATGTCATCCGTAATTGAAAATGCCATCGCGTGTGAAATCAGATCTGCGATTCATTTTCTAAATGCAAAGAAAGTTAAACCAAAGGAAATTCATTGGCAAATCTTTGTGGTTTATGGACAAAATGCTATGAGTGATTCAATGGTTAGAAGGTGGGTCAGACTGTTCAATGAAGGACATGATCAAGTTCACGATGAAGAATGGAGTGAACGCCCGTCTGTGGTTACTGATGAACTGGTTCACACAATTGAAGAGAAGATTAAGCACAACCATAAGTTTACACTTAGTGCTCTTGCTATGAAAGTTCTGCAAATCTCACTATCGCTAATTCATGAAATTGTTACTGAAAAACGGAATTTTCGGAGACTTTGCTCATGTTTGGTACCCAAATTTCTTACTGAACAACACAAAAAACAACCGATGGGCAGTGCACTTCAGTTTTTGACACACTACAATGAAGAAATCGATGGTTTTCTTTCTCGGGTAGTCATGGGGGATGAAACTTGGGTAATGTAAGACAGCAATCAATGGAATGGAGGCACACTTCACCCCAACAAAGGTTAAGCCTAAGCAAATCTTGACACCTCTAAAAGTCATGTGCACCATTTTTTGGGACAGAAAAGGCATTTTGTTGATTGATTGGCCTCATGGTAAGAAATCAATGCACATGGTTACTGAGAGACCATCAAGAAATTGTGCCGAGCAATACAGAACAAGCGCCAAGGATTACTGTCAAAAGGTGTTTTTTCCCACAATAATGCCCAACCTCACAGCTCTTATGAGAATTTCACTGGGATGCATTTGATCATCCTCAGTACAGCCTGGACCTTGCTCCTAACTCTCTTCTTACACCTAAAATCTGTCCTTGGTGGTCAACACTTCAATGATAATGACAAGCTAAAAGAACATGTTACCACATAGTTGAATACACTGGTGGCAATCTTCTACGAAGAAGGCATACAAAAACTTGTGCCACAGTATGACAAGTGTCTACAAAATTTTAGAAGCTATGTAAAAAAGTAGTTTAACAGTTGTAGATTTTTTACAATAAATATTTTTTCTGTGTCTGTGCACATTTGTTTTATATAACCAAATGGAACTTGCTTTGTGGACATACCTTGTAAATTAATAACTGTGAAGATCTATAATCAAAAGTGTTGTCTATTTAATTATTTTAAGCACATAATTGAAATTTTTTATACTTAAATTATGAACTTCTATAACTGTGTTTCATAGTTCACTCCCACCTTCATAGTTTAGTGGTCAGTGTGGCTGAATGTCATTTAAGGGGCCTGGATTTGATTACCAGCAGAGTCAGCAATTTCCTCTGCTTGGGGACTGGGTATTGTTTTGTCCTCATCATTACCGGCATGCAAGTCATCAAAATGAAATCAACTAAAACGACTTGCAGCTCACAAACTCCCTGAAAGGGTACCCCTGGCAAAATATGCCATATGCACATTTCATTTTCATAGTTCAAAAGTCAGAGAAGAAGGAAGAGTAATGTTGTAAGTTGAGCATGGTCACTTGTGTTTATTTCATAGTAATGTAATGTCCTATGCAGACAGTAAAAATAAGTTGCAATATTGGCTGAGTATAATCCATTGGCTACAATCTTTGGAAAAAGCACTGTTTGATAACATTTAACACAAACTTTGCTAACTGCTTGGAAAATTAATTTGAGGCAGTAATTTAGCCTCTTGGAAAATAAAGTAGTAAGGAAGTAAGTAAGTTTATTTTTCAGGTATAGTAGTATCTCCATATTGTCCATTGCATTATGATCTCACAATTAAGTGTGCATCAGGAATATTAATGGAACATGAACATGAAAACTACAACTGAAACCACTGAAGATCACTTGATGCACTTACCAATGTCATATACACATGCATTGGTTCTTTAGCTTTGGATATGAAAGGTAAAATAACAAACAACAGGTGCGACAGTGAAATGAGAGATTTGGCAACACTGGAAGTAGGAATCACAAAACGGGAGTGATGCCACTGACCCTGATATTTATGTTCAGTGGAGATGCCGTCCATGGGCCAGTGAACAATGTGTTGTTGCCACGAAGGTGATTTACAAAAATGACAACTAAGCAGCTATGCAGTGTGTTTTTCATACTCCTTACAAACTCGCAAGTCATGCCCCTGTCCCATCAGCACATGCTATCAAAGTACAGGTACAGAACTTTGAGGGAATGGGTGACGAGGTGCAAAAGAGGGATGGAAGTGCAAAATGGATGTGTACACTAGAGAATGTTGCAAGAATGGAAGAAGCCTTCAGCCAAAATTCCAGGCATTCTGCACAAAAGCACATGCTGAAACTTGACGCAACAGATTGCAGTGTGTGGTGAATATAGCACAAAGAACTGCAAAACTACCTATACAAAATTCAGATAGTGCAAAAAAACTGATGCAAATGAGCTCCTGAAAATACTATTCTTTCACTAGAAATTTTTGGGGTTCAAGAACCACCACCCACGTCTGTGCAACAATCTGACCATGAATGATGAGGTGTCAGGCTTTGCTGACAAGCAAAACTTTAGCAACTGATCATGTGAAAATCCCGAAATGCTTCATGAAACACAACTTCAGTCATAAAGTGGTGGTGTGGTGCAGTATATTAATGTTTGGAATTGTTGGGTGCTATTTTTTCTAAGACAACTGTGCTAATGCCGGTACCATGAATACAAAACATTATGTTCACATAGTGAAACACACCCTAATGTGACAACTTCCTGATCTTCCTGTAACTTTAGAGACATTCTTTCAACAAGACCATACCTTGCAGCATTCCATTAACATGCAACAGAACATCTTTCCTGGTCATCTGATCTCCAACAGTGGGGACATTTCCTGGCCTCCAAGATCCCCTGACCTTCCAGTATGTAATTTGTTCCTTTGGGGTCATTTGAAATCTCAGATCTTCCAGTAGACCCACCAAACACCGCTCCAGGAAATGAAGGACCAAATTCAGGAGGAAATTAATTGAAGTTCCATGCCAGTCTTGCAAGATGTGAAGTCTAACTTCTTTAAGACATGAAATGTGTGGTCAGCTACATGACATCATTTCAAGTGATTGTCATCTTGAAGTGCAAACATTGTAAACTGTTATTTTATTTTTCTAGCACTGTGAATAAATTTTTATTGGTGGTGGAGGTTTCAAGATCATCAATTTCATTGCCATACATGTTAGTAAGAAAATAAGGATACGTGGCAAGTATGAGGAAAAATGTTAAGGAACTTCTGCTAAGAGATGTATAGTTCCTTAGAGGTAGAGAGGAGGGGAAGAAATAAAAAAAAATCTTAATAGTGTGTGTGACTAACATGTTGACTGCCACATGCATCACCACCAGGCCAAACCAGGCACACAGTGTTAGGGGTGAGGCTCTGCTATGACCTCATGGCAGTCATCATATTAATGGATATTCCAGTGTTTCAGTGCATACATTTTCTTTCTTAATAAGATAAGCTGTTAGTAGACAAGAGGAAGAAAGAATGAGGGAGGAAGATAAGAACAAAGTATTAAAGGAACTCGGTATACATTCTTGACAAATGCAGCATAGAGTTGTCAGTGCTTACAGACAAACAGCACTGCATGAAATAACTGCAGAAACTGTTGTGGGACATGATGAATGTATCCGTTAGGACAGCATGGTGAAATGTGGGGTTAATGGGCTATGGCAGGAGACAACCGACAGGAGTGCCTTTGCTAACAGCATGGTATAGACTGCAGTGCCTCTCCTAGGCTCATGACCATATTGATTGTACCCTAGATGACTGGAAAACTGTAGCCAGGTCAGATGAGTCCCTGTTTCAGTTGATAAGAGCTGAAGGTAGGATTCTAGTGTGGTGCAGACCCCATGAAGCCACGGACCCAAGTTTATCAATAAGGCACTGTGCAAGCAGTTTGTGACTCCATTATGGTGTGGACTGAGTTTACACAGACTGGACTGGATCCTCTGGTCCAGCTGAACCAATGGTTGACGAAATGGTTATGTTCAGCTACTTGCAGGCCATTTGCAACCATTTATGGACTTCATTTCTGTGGATGACAATTGACCATATCACCACACCACAATTGTTCATGATTGGTTTGAAGAATATTCTACACAATTTGAGCAAATGATTTGGCCACCTGGATCACTGGACAACATGAATCCCATCCAGCATTTATGGTACAAAATTAAAAGGTCAGTTTGTGCACAAAGACTTTTAGAATCCTGGATGGCTGTAGAGGCAGCATGGCTAATATTTCTGCAGGGAACTTCTAATGACTTTCTGAATCCATGCCACATAAAGTTGCTACACTACGTCAGGCAGAAGGTGGTCTGACAATATATTAGGGGGTAGCCCATGACTTCTGTCACTTCAGTGTATAAGGTGAACAGAAACTGGAAGCTCTGGAAGGCCATATTTTCATCTAAAATAAACAAAGAAATACGTTATCCTAACATTATCTCTGTAACGAGAATTTGAAATGTGTGAGGTACCAGGTATGAGACCCATTAGAAACATCACAGGTGTTAAAGTCTTAGTCCCATTTTTTCCCCGAGTTCTTTCTAGCAGATATAGTCTAACATTTCCATTAACTGTGGTGGTGCACTTTCTCAATTCGGTTGTTAGAAATCAAGGAATATGGTCTATGCCCTTGAGGTCCACACAGGAAGAAATGGCACGGTGAGTAGTCTGGGAAGAATGTACGTCTTGTGGCAGTTACCTTGAAAAATAAAAACAGGGTAAACATCTCATTTGAAATTGGTTATTCCATTTGTATATTAGCATGGGGTTAATTCATCATGCCTGTGGAAATTTTACTTAACTATTTGTGATGATTCCTTTCCACAAGCCCTCATCCCATTCAGTGGCACCCCTAAAAGTCTCAAGAAACATCTTATTAGATAATTATGATGTAGGGACATTCTCTGCATGTCATTGAGGTTGATGTTGCAGGAGACGAATGAAATTCAAATTGGCATCCGAATGCCCATCAAATTGGAACAACACTGCCATGCATATTTAAGAACTTACCTGTAGTTATGTCAGTAACACAATAATATTTTCCAGCAACATTAAAAATAGCATTAACAGTAAGCTATATCTGGCTCAGTTTAATATCTATGCAGTTAAATACTAATGCCGAAGGTCCAAAATGCATTCTTTGAGAGAATGTACTTATGTTCATTGCCCGTGAATTCATTGTCTTACGAAATTGGCCACAATATGTAACTGGGGCGTATCATTTCAAATTGCATAATGACAAAAAAAGTGGTTACCTTTAAAATGTGAAGTTGTTATGTTTGAGATGTACTTCTAGAAACGTGAAAAAGTGAAATCAATTTTGCAATTCTGTTATTCGTATTTAAGGAAAATGTGTCGGTCTTAATACGCCATGACTAAATTTAAATATAAAAATAAAAAAATTTAATAAGGCAAATACATAACTAAGTATTTATTTTTTTACTATTGTAGAATAATAGTGTTAATGATGTCCTTTTTGGTGCCATTTGTCTTTGAAAACATTTTTATTACACAATAAATATGGTCACATTAATCATTTCATATCAAACTCAGCATGTCTTTCTGGTAAATATTTTGATTTATAGAATCTTGAGAATGGCCATTCTTTTGGTTTCTGTTAATATTTGGTAAGGTCATCATGCTCCTTTCAAGCAACCACAAGCTGATGTACAAACCTCTTCCTCACTGCCCATTACAATAGGAACTGCACCAATGAAGTTCATACAGAAATCTAAATCTCCTATGCTCTTCCAGTAATCCCCAAAACGTTTAGATAGTAAGTAGAAGATTCACATCAGTCATCTTTGCTTTGCCTGTATGGTGAAATCACTGATGGTTCTCCCCCTGCACGTCCGGGGGTAAGAATAGGCCAGAGGTATTCCTGTCTGTCATAAGAGGCGATTAAAAGGAGTTTCCCACGTTTCGGCCTTTATGTGACGGTCCCCTGTAGGGTTTTGAACTCCATTCTTCAAAATTTTCCTGAAGATCAAGCCAATTGGGGAAGGGAGCCCTACATGGTGCATAATGTCCATCGTGCATTGAAATCTTTAGCCCACTTCCTCATTGTCGCATCTCAGTCCCGCTCATTCCCATCTCTTGGGCGAGGACACCTTCCTGGATGTGTTTTCCACCATACATTGTGCAGTGTCGCTTTGTGTCGACGATGACCATGGATTTCTTTGCACCTGATATCCAGCACGGTAGCCAGTCCGTTGTGGTGGGGCCGCCATGTACCGTGTTGGTTGTAGCCCCCCTGACCGCACAGGGAGCGCTCTGCTGATGCCTGCGCCATTAACTCCCCATGTATGCCAAGGGGTAGATACCCATCCCCCTGGGGCATCGGGATGCCCGACAATGGCCGTCCTGCCAGGTGGCCTTTGCTGTGGCTAGGTGGCGCCTGTGGGTAGTGCCCCTGGTCTGAGTGGGTGGCATCAGGGAGAATGACACTCGATGAAGCATAGTCCATCATCTCTTGCTGGTGGTGGTGAAACACTAGCAGTCTCTAAGCAATCACAAGATCAATTCAACGCACAGAAGTGCGACCCCAAATCGTTCCCCTCCTTGGCCACACCATGGAAAGAACATCAGGCTAAGGATGGCAGTGGAACTTATTCGCCACAGTACCTTCTATGTTTGAGAGCTGATGGGGAATCTTTCATGACAATGAAGCCTCAGTTTTTTGTGGAGCATTTGGAGTGGTGGAGGGATTGTCCAAAACAAGATGTGGGTCAGTCTTGATCAAAACAGCATCCTCAGCCCAGTCACCAACATTACTAGCTTGTGACAAGCTGGCGGATGTTTCTGTAACCATCACACCCCTTAAGAGCTTAAATATGGTCCAGGGTATCCTATTTCACAGAGACGTTCTTCTGCAGTCTGGCGATGAGCTGGGCCCCAATTTAGAGTGGCGAGGTGCACATTTCACTCCTGTAGTCGTTCTGTTGTGGTACTACTGAATTTGCGATGTGTTCCTGAAAATAAATCAAAGATATACTGAATGAGTGGAAAGAACAAACATAAGTAGAATAACATCACTGTATGTCAAATTAGAAAAGAATTAAGTATGTACTGATTAGTAACATGAATTTTGTGTGTAGAGTACACCATTCCATTGCCAATGAAGCACCTAGGAGTGAAAACTGCTGCATTTGAGCAAATATTAAGCTGTCAAATGGTGAAGCATATAATCAGCTAATATGATAACATGTTGCATTCACAATGCAAATGGGCAGCTGCAGACAGTGATGCTAGTGTTTACCAAGAGTCATTTTATAGGTGCATGTTCAAGGCCTTAAGCATTTGTGACGAAGCAAGCTGGGATCTCTTTACTTCGTCTCTTATTTTCCACCTGCTTCCTTAAATTACTTTTATTTTAATTTTTGCCTAGTTACCTTTACATGTATGAATATAATCTGCATTTCCATAAAAGAGAAATTATTGCCCTCCGTCTTAAGGAATATAGCACAAGTTCTAATTTTGTGCCTTCTTTTGTACATGTAATTAATTTCCTAATTTATTTTGACCATTCCTAGTTAAATTTTTGTTATAGGGTGAAATCAGTAATTATTTTGTGACAGATTCTATTGTTGACTTATAAACAAATGTAAATTCTGTAGTAAATATAAACATTTGGAAGAAAAACTACTCAGATTCTTAAAGTATCTATTTGGCTCTATTCAAAAACATATTAGCAAAGTCAGCCCTTAATTAATTCCAAAATAATTGCCAGGTTTGTCAAAAGTATTGTTTGTGTAACTATATTAATTTCATTATTTAAACAAATGATTCGGCCTAATCTTTGTGGTAGAAGGAACTACTAAAAAGAATGAGTTATGAGTTTCATTCAATGAGTTAAATTTTAATTGTAATTTCTGTAACTTAAACAGTGAAAATGTAAAGCTTCAGCGCCTATTATTGTGAGGGTATACAAAAAACTGATTTTTGGTGCTGAGACAGTCAGTCCATGGCCGACTTTCAGACAGGAAGTATGTATTCGGTAAATTAACAACAATCCATCAACTTAACAGTGGAATAAGTGTAACACAAATAAGCCGTGTGTTAGAACAATGAATGACAATGTCTGTTCAATTTATTTGAGAAATAGTGTCACACATATCGTATTATTCTGCAAGAACTGCCTAGTTAGGTTTTTACTGCTCATAGAAATTCAATGGCAAACTATTGCAGCAATATGCTGATGTTGCCTGCAACCTATTAATGTGGCTTTTCAACATTAACCAGCAGTTAATCAGCCATATAATTGTGTAATATTGGGCAGGTTGTGAACAGTGAAAGTAAAGAACTGTGAATCACAATTGTGCAACTGTTGGCTAAATCATTTACAGTAGTCAGTGTTGAGCTTCCACCTACTATTTTTCAGCTAGTATAACAATGCAGCACGCTGACACAGAGGACTATCAAGGAAGAAATAAAGCAGGCAAACGTCACACATTCTAACAGCTCCTTCACAAGATATACATTTACTAATGTGTCTTGACATAAATAAACCATCACAATTTCGAAAGAATAGTGATTCCGTCTACTCATTCACCATGTTCTGTACATCCCACCATGAAGGTGAACTTACAGGGCTATGGAACAAGTAAACAACCAAACATTGCTTAAGCCCTACATTACTGCTTAATAATAGTTCTGTCTCTGCCAGTTAAAAGTGTTCTAATGAATTAGAAAGAAAGCTGCTGTTACTTCAGTTCCATTAGGTAGCTGCAGACTGTCTTAACAGGAACTTAATATTTACTTAATTAATAAAGTATTTTTCAAAGAAAATAGTAACCTAAATCTGTTATTACACAGGACAGTTTACAACATACTACTTGCCATCCATCTAAAGGAGGAATCAAACCCTTGCACTAAGATAAACAGTGGAAGGAGTCATCACCAGGAATGTTTTGAATTGGCTGAGATAACCAATTACTTGCTGTATGTTAGATGGGAGCTTCTCAAATATCTTCACACCATAGGATATAATTCCTAAGTTAGATCTCTGACTTGTATTGATGGTGCAGATCACAGTTCAGCTTGAACTGATTTTTCACAGCCACACTACAGTTCTTTCTTGACACCTATATGCCCACTATAATGAATAATTTTTTTTTTTTTTTTTACCCACCAGACAGCATTCTCAGGTGCAGTATGATGCACAGGATGGGGAGAGCCAACTGTTGCCCTATCATCAGATGGTGCATGTTTGCAGCATTGTTGGAGTGGTCCAGCTGTGGCCAGCTGTGAACTGTACATACTTCTCACTACATTCAGTGTGTACATGTTTTGTTCTCAGGCCATAGCTACATGAGGCACAACAATGCTGGAAATATGCAATAAATATGTCCCATCTGATGATAAATCGCTTGTGAATTCAAAACCGGCCATGGTAAATATAAACTGAAGAATAAAATCAAAGGCGCCTGGCTGCTGCAAACCCTTACACAATTTTAAACCTGAACTGAAATTGCTTCTTCTGGCAACATCTGCCTGAAGAGAGAGATTTAACAAAAACCTTGTGGCATAAGACTACGATTGCTTGGGCTATTTAGAACTAGATGTCAATATTCCTTCACAGTAACATGAGCAGTGACAGATACCAATATGTTCATTATTATTACTTTTCAGCCAGTGAGCTAGCTGCTAATCTGTAAGTAGCTACTATGTAGACACAGAGTGTAAAACCAATGTAACCTACACCATTTTGGTACAAACAGACCAATGATCCTTGGAACATAGCATTATTTCTAGTTACACACAAACTATATCCGAAGAACAAAATCAGTCTATATAAAGGGATCTACTGCTCTGACTATGATAAAAGGTGGATTGGCAAAACAAAATCATGACTCCACCCACCTGTTTTGAACAGTAATGTCATCAACATGGTTTAAACTATTTCAAGCACATACAATACGGTGACCATGACATCACTTATTACAACTGCAAACAAACATAAATAACAAGTATTTAACTCCAACAACAGAATGAAACTGACAGGAGAACTGAACGACGGAGGTGGTTTCGGGCGCTGACAAATATACGACAGTAAGAATAATGACACTACAGCAAAACAAATATTTGCAAAAAAAATCAAGCACATGAAATCCTCAAAATTTAACACAAAAAAATTACAAAAACAAAATCTATTGGTGTTGTAAATTTCGATATCTCAAATGAGGACTACAATACCAGTAACCCATACACAACTAAAAAACTCAACACCACAATTTTCACCTACATAGCTCCAACAAAGCCCTCGATACCAGGAACTAACATACTACTCTAAAACATGGTGTTGCAAATTTCACTTCACCCTTAATCCTCAAGCAAAGGTCTTGATATCGTGAACTTGCACCCAACTCCAAAACCCGATGACACAAATTTTCCTATATAGCACCAAAAAACAAATCCCACTGTACAAAAAGCAACACACTTAAAACACTAAAATCTATTTTCCACACTTTCACTTACTCTAAAACAAAGACCACAGTACAACAAACCAAAACCATGCCCACATGACTAATATCAGAAACTTATTCTAATGATACATCAATAACCATGATACCAACCAATTGCAATCCAACACAATTACCACACACTGACAAGAAAAATCCCAAAATTTATGAAAAATTGCACCATCACTAATTTCAATATACACAAAGAAACTATAGTCAACAAACTCATACCATACATAGTGTGGTATCAATGTTCGATACCACACTTGTTAGGGATTGAAGTTATCGACCACGGTCCATATTAGTATCATCGGACCCGCAAGTTGCGACCAGTGCCGCTCCGTGGCTTGTATCAAGTTTCTAGCAAGCTCTCATCCACTCTTGCTCGGGACGTCAAGTAGTAAAGCCTTCAGCTGACACGAAGGAACCTCTAACAAGGCACTTAGTAACGTACGGCCCAAACGAGACCTCAATAGCTATCTGTTTATAATTATATGTATGCAGCCAAGAAGAATCCTGTACAACCAGTTAAGTACAATATATATTATATTTTACCAACAACTTTTAATTATTTTAGTCGTTGCAGATCCAGACCATTCAGCCAGCAAGTTATCGACGTTACTGACAAACCTGCTGTGATTTATATGTTTCTATTTAGCATTGGCCACCAGTCAACACTGGCGACGACTCGTTCGTCGTCGTCGTCATAACAATTGGCGACAAGGTTAAAGGTACAGATTTTTTGGAAAGCGGAACACTGAAAGCAGCGCTATTTATACATGTTTACAGACTGTATACCCGGCTGTGCCACCCATCCTCTCCACATGGTGTGATTGATGAGTGCATGACATTTTTTCCTACTCCCGTTCGTGATTATTTGCTTTCGTTGTGATGGCAAATCCAGAGGCAGAATTGTTACGATTACAGAATTAGCAGCCCAACGCACTACTGCACACATTGGGACCACTCGTCCAGGGACAACAACAAGCTGTGCTACAAGTACCGGCTGCACAGGAGCCGGCTGTACAGCGGGTCACAGCCCCGCCATTTCGTGCATTTGACTTCTGCGTGGAAAGATGGCAGGAGTGACATGAACAGTTTTCACACCACCTTGCGGCATATGACATCCAACGTAAAACACGGCTGCATGTGCTTTTATCTTGTGTTGGCATAGCATCGTAACACATTCTCCTCAAACTCTTCCCGAGAAGTTCTCCAGATCAGCACAGTTTCGAAGAACTTGTTCAGGAATTAACTGATTATTACAAGGAAAGTGTGAATGTTGTCACTCAGCAGTACAAATTTTTCTGCACAAAACATGTACCTCATCAGAATTACCATGAGTGGGTAGTCACTTTGCAAGGCTTTTCATGTTCTTGTGGCATATCATATTCTGACGTAATGGTACAGGACGCTATTGTGCAAAACGTGTCCAACACACGCATTAGAGAGCAAATTCTTAAATTATCCAACCCAACTTTAGAACAAGTGTTGGACATTTTGGACAGGCAGGACACATTGGATTTTGCTGCAAATTCTTTTGAATCGCCTCCCACTGTCTGTCAGGTTAGCAAGCTGGCTGCACGCGCATCACACATACATGATGCTGTACCGGCTCGGCGCGCGCCTGCCCAATTCACTTCCAGGAGACAGACACCTGTTATGCGCCGGCAGAAGCCGCCTGCTTTACGCTCATGCCCATCGTGCAAGGCCGTGTGCCATTTTTGCAACAAGAAGGGACATGTCCAGGCAGTGTGCCTCAAAAGACAAAACTCAAATGCTCCATATTACGTTTCCAGACAAAGTAGCTTCCACCGGAACGGTTTCCAAAATACGACTTCCTATCACAATGAGCTGTAAGCAATCGAAATAAATGTTGTACATTCGCCTCCAGTACCTGTGACATTGCCCGAGTGTGTGAATTTTCTTTGTGATGCCAGTGCAAGCCGACGTAAGGAGACACGTCACACACAATCTGCCTGTCAACACAAGCCAGTGCACACTGCTTCTCAGAATGCCATCTTTCGCTGATGGCAGAACAAACTTTTTGTAAACTTGAACATTCAGAATCATATGATCCCTTTTCAGTTGGACACTGGAGCTTCTGTTACACTCATAAATCATAAAACTTATGAATTGCTTGGTTCACATCCATTGAGTAACGCAAATGTTACGTTAGCTACCTACAGTGGTCAAAGTATCCAGGTTTTAGGACTGCAAACTCAAGTGATTTCTTTTCATGCACTGTGTTCACCCTCATCTGTAAACATTTCTGATCTTGATTTATTTGATGTATTCTCCTTAATTATGCATGATGACATACTAGCCATCACTAAACGTGTTCCCACCAACAGTGTTTCCGAACTATGTCAAGAGTTTGCTGACATTTTTTTCGCCAGGTTTAGGGCGCGAGACAAATTTTCAGACGCATATTGAATTGAAGGACAATGCACAGCCTAAATGTTTCCGCTCTCACACAGTGCCTCACGTGCTTTCTAGATGAAGTTGCTAAAACACTGCATGCACTTGAGGAACAAGGAGTGATTTAACCAGTGACAGCATCACTATGGGCTTCACTGTTGGTTATCTTAACAAAACCATCAGGCAAATTGCTGCCATCAATACTCAACTTGTTGTTTCAACATTTCCTTTGCCACGTCCAGAAGACGTGTTTGACAAATTGTGTCAAGGTAAATATTTTTCCAAGTTAGATTTGCAAGATACACATCTTCAAATTCCTGGGGATGACGAATCCCACAAGATTCTCGTCGTGAAAATGCATTTAGGTCTCTACAAATTTAAGAGGCTTCCGTTTGGATGAGCCTCTGCACCTGCATTATTTCAGCAGTACTTACAGACTCTTTGTGCATTGATTTCTTCAGTGTGTAATTACCTAGATGACATCGTAGCTTCTGGTTCTACACAGCATGAACATTTGCATAATTTGAGACAGTTATTTGAAGTGTTGCATGAGAATGGACTTAAACTCAATAAGGACAGGTGTACATTTTTTTCTGAACAGTTATCCTACTTAGGACATGTAATAAACTCTCAAGGCATCCATCCAAGTCCAGATCATGTAAGAGCAATATCAGAGCTACCAGCATGCAAGACAGTTAAATAATTACAATCCATCCTTGGAAAGCTCAACTATTATCATGAGTTTTTGCCTCACGCATCATCTCTCGCAACATCATTACATCGACTATGTTGAAAGAACGTTTCGTTCAACTGGTCGCCTGAATGTGAATGTGCCCTTCAGCAGCTTAAATCTGCGTTGTTATCCAGTACATAACCTCTTGGCCTCATAGTTGATGCTTCCGATTTTGGGATCGGAGCTGTTCTTGCTCACAAAATTGGTTTGCGCAATTGCCTGATCAAATTTGCTTCAAAGCTACTCTCCTCTGCACAGCGTAACTACTCACAGATCGAGAAGGAAGCTCTTGCTTTGATTTTTGGAGTCACAAAAACCCACACCGACACGTTATCCAGATTGCCAATAGCTGAAGACTTGCTGTTCGACTCTTCCGAACAGGCTTGTATGTTCACTGGTGTGCAAAATGATGATGTAGTAGGAAGTTTTCCTGCTGACTTTTGTCGTATGACCACAGCAACAGCTAACAACCTAGTATTAAGTGTTTTGCGTTATGTCACTAAGCAATGGCCTTTGTCTAAAATTTGGATCGAAGAACCATTGGTTCGTCTTTTTTTTGTGCAGACGACTTTTTGTCCAATGTGGCGTCATCTTGCTCTGCACGGAGAACGATCAGTCTCGTGTTATTGTTCCTTGTTCTTTGCAGTCGCTGTGTTACGACTTCTTCACCACGGTCATTAGGGTATTGTACAGACAAAACAGTTAGCTTGCCGTCACTGTACCTGGTTTGGTATTGTTGCTGACATACCCAAGATTTGTTGTTCTCGTTCCGTGTGTGCAGAAAACAATCCGCACCACCGCAGAAAATTTTCTCTTGGCTTAAGGCAACTTTGCCACAGAATAGCTTACATTTAGTTTTCGCTGGTCCTGTTTGGGATGCACAATGGTTGATTCTTGTTGATTCTTTTAGCAGTTTTCCATCTGTTGTTCACATGTCATCAACATCGTCTGCTACCATCAAATACTTGTCTTCTATATTTAGCATAGAAGGATTGCTATAAGTTGTCGTCACTGACAATGGACCTCAATTTGTGTCTGCAGGGTTCAAAACCTTTTGTGAAGCTAATGGTATTCAGCATTTAACTTCAGCACCATTCTCCCCTCAATCGAACAGAGCCGCTGAAAGATTCGTTCGGACATTTAAGTCGCAAATGTCTAAATTGATTGACTCTCATTCTCGTGAGGATGCTCTTTTGTTGTTTTTGTCTTTGTACCAATCGCAGCCATGCGACGGTGCTTCGCAGGTGAATCACTGCAAGGTCATTCTCACAGAACTCTGCATTTGTTGCATCCCCTGCACCATGTTTCTTGGCCATGGCAGACCCACAAATTCTTGCCAGATGATATTGTCTATTTTCGTCATTCCCACGGCAATCGCCGATGGTTGAAAGGGTGCATCCTTCGCGATCTTGGCCGTGATATGTTTGTCATATCAGGTTCATCTGGTGAGGCATGCAGGCATCAGAAGTAGATGGATCTCTTCAGCCGTGGGGCCTCTGCCACTTGCCCTATGTTTCCAGTGTCGGCGCCGTCGGGGCTGCCCCTGCAGGGCCCTCTTCCTTGCTCTCCTCACCCCTGGGTGCCAGCGCCCGTAGCTTCGCCTTTGCCACGCGATTATGCGCCAGCGCCGATACCATGTCTCACAGTGGAGTCGCCCGCAGTGCCAGCAACGCTGCGGTGACCAGATGACCATATGGACCAGGTGCCTTCAACTGTGATAGGGCACCGTGAAATTCCAGTTACAACGCCATCCAATGCCGCAGAACAGTCTGCACTTCCTGATTTCCTTCTCTGTTGCCAGTCGGGTGCCCCGACCCAATTGAGGTCGACCCTTTGGTTGCTCCCATAGTTGTAGAAGCGCAGATGCCTCATGTTGACGTGCACCCTGGAGTAGGTTTCCAGGCGTTTCCTGTCTCCCATTGGTCGGAACGGCAGGGTGTAGGTGGGCATGCCTCGCCTGCAGTCAGGCTCCCCACCTCCTCAACTACATCAACATGGCGTCCTCCACGTGGCGGTCATAAGCCATATTCAACACCCGTTCGCAGATTTGCGAGGGAGGAATGTGGTATCAACGTATGATACCACAATTGTCAGGGGTTGAAGTTATTGATTGCGGTCCATATTAGTATCATTGTACCCATGAATCATGACTAGCGCAGCTCTGCGACATGTATCAAGTTTCTAGCAAGCTCTCGTCCACTCTTGCTCGGAATGTCAAGTAGTAAAGTAGCATAGCCTTCAGCTGATAGGAAGCAACCTCTAACAAGGCACTTAGTAACGTATGGCCTAAGTGAGGCCTCAATAGCTATCTGTTTATAATTATATGTATGAAGCCAAGAAGAATCCTGAACAACCAGTTAAATACAGGGTGTTTCAAAAATGACCGGTATATTTGAAACGGCAATAAAAACTAAACGAGCAGCGATAGAAATACACCGTTTGTTGCAATATGCTTGGGACAACAGTACATTTTCAGGCGGACAAACTTTCGAAATTACAGTAGTTACAATTTTCAACAACAGATGGCGCTGCGGTCTGGGAAACTCTATAGTACGATATTTTCCACATATCCACCATGCGTAGCAATAATATGGCGTAGTCTCTGAATGAAATTACCCGAAACCTTTGACAACGTGTCTGGCGGAATGGCTTCACATGCAGATGAGATGTACTGCTTCAGCTGTTCAATTGTTTCTGGATTCTGGCGGTACACCTGGTCTTTCAAGTGTCCCCACAGAAAGAAGTCACAGGGGTTCATGTCTGGCGAATAGGGAGGCCAATCCACACCGCCTCCTGTTGTTTCGGATAGCCCAAAGCAATCACACGATCATCGAAATATTCATTCAGGAAATAAAAGACGTCGGCCGTGCGATGTGGCCGGGCACCATCTTGCATAAACCACGAGGTGTTCGCAGTGTTGTCTAAGGCAGTTTGTACCGCCACAAATTCACGAAGAATGTCCAGATAGAGTGATGCAATAATCGTTTCGGATCTGAAAAATGGGCCAATGATTCCTTTGGAAGAAATGGCGGCCCAGACCAGTACTTTTTGAGGATGCAGGGACGATGGGACTGCAACATGGGGCTTTTCGGTTCCCCATATGCGCCAGTTCTGTTTATTGACGAAGCCGTCCAGGTAAAAATAAGCTTCGTCAGTAAACCAAATGCTGCCCACATGCATATCGCCGTCATCAATCCTGTGCACTATATCATTAGCGAATGTCCCTCGTGCAGCAATGGTAGCAGCGCTTAGGGGTTGCCGCGTTTGAATTTTGTATGGATAGAGGTGTAAACTCTGGCGCATGAGACGATACGTGGACGTTGGCGTCATTTGGACCGCAGCTGCAACACGGCGAGCGGAAACCCGAGGCCGCTGTTGGATCACCTGCTGCACTAGCTGCGCGTTGCCCTCTGTGGTTGCCGTACGTGGTCGCCCTACCTTTCCAGCACGTTCATCCGTCACGTTCCCAGTCCGTTGAAATTTTTCAAACAGATCCTTTATTGTATCGCTTTTCGGTCCTTTGGTTACATTAAACCTCCGTTGAAAACTTTGTCTTGTTGCAAAAACACTGTGTTCTAGGCGTTGGAATTCCAACACCAGAAAAATCCTCTGTTCTAAGGAATAAACCATGTTGTCTACAGCACACTTGCACGTTGTTAACAGCACACGCTTACAGCAGAAAGATGACGTACAGAATGGCGCACCCACAGACTGCGTTGTCTTCTATATCTTTCACATCACTTGCAGCGCCATCTGTTGTTGAAAATTGTAACTACTGTAATTTCGAAAGTTTGTCCGCCTGAAAATGTACTGTTGTCCCAAGCATATTGCAACAAACGGTGTATTTCTATTGCTGCTCGTTTAGTTTTTATTGCCGTTTCAAATATACCGGTCATTTTTGAAACACCCTGTATATGTAATATTTTCCAACGACTTCTAATCATTGCAGATCCAGACCATGCAGCCAGCACCTTATTGACAAACCTGCTGTGATTTATATGTTTCTATTTAGCACTGGCCACCAGCCAACACTGGCGACGACTCGTTCATCGCCATCATAAAACATATAATAAAAGCAAAAATATCTCCCACTGCAACAAGTAATGACCTACTCATAAATATCTGTATCTTATTCACAATTTAAGAAAAAAGAAAAAAAATTAATATTAAATTTCTGACCATAAGAAACACATGCCACTAATATTTCCAAACATAAAAATGAATCCATCAGGCACAATGTGAAAATTCAAACTATCTCCGCAGAAATTCTTCCAATAGCAACCTGAAACATTCAATTCATGTCAAACAACTCACTAACATACATCTAGCACAAGAGAGCGCCCCCAAATACTACAACACCCCATCTACAAACACAGACAGACTCAGAAACATCAAACCTCACCATGACATTACCACCACATCACAGGTCTAAGCAGATGGGTGTAGCATCAGCACCTGACCTGGAGCAAATAATGTGACAGTACCCTCAGATAGTAAATGTGAGGCGCAAAGCAAAAAGGGACCTCTTGTCAAAAGAGTAAAATTTTCAGTACAAGCAAAAACATTCAATAATGTGTAAAATATCAATTTTCATTTTTTTTATACATTATAATAGTTTACTTCATTCTGTACACACTCATATTGATTTGAAACTTGTTTGAATGCAACAAAAGTCAATTATATCATTAAAAACAATCGATGTCAGTCTTCAGAAAAGGGACCTCTTGTCGTTATCGGGAAATAACATTGGTTCGACAAGAGGTCCCTTTTCTAAATATCGCAGCTATACATGCAGTACTTCACAAAATAGCATCTATTAAATTTTAGAAGCATTTTAAGGAGCTCACAGTAATTTCATATAAAAGAAAACTGTTTTGTGATTTCAATAATACCAAACAACACACATGGTCCTATTTTTGCGAATGCCTACAGATGTTGCCAATGTATAGTTGATAGACCTCAAAGAACAGCTGACGTTACAAATTCGTGTTTACAGCTTGCTCAGTTTAAAGTATGCAATATGTGAAGATAGAATTGTGAAAGCACTAAACAATATTGGTGTTGGTGGCGATTTATATGATAAAGTTTATGAAGTATTTCAAGATTATTTTTCTGAAAGAATGCCAAGTAGAGACGAATCAAGTGATGAACTGGAACCTCAAGGTGATGAGTCAGTTAACCTATCTGATATTTCTTTATTAGAAGACTTCCGAAGTTTAATGAAGCCTTAGGTAACAATGATAATGTTACTGATAATGTTGTTATTGAAATAGAACGAAAAGTTAATAGTGATCAAGTTGTAGATGAGAGCGATGGTGCTGAAGACTTTGACCTGATGACTGCATAAATTTAATTGACTCTTTTGATGCTGACAGAGACTATGCTCTCGTTTCAGAGTTTTTAAAAGCAGGTTGCGGGTGCAAAGAAGAATGTTGCAATTACTGTTCAGTTGATGACTATTTGGAAATGCATCATGAATGTGCTGAGATTGATCATTATGAGAACAATGTCAACACATTGGATCAAGTAATTTTAGGCCAATTGCGGTGTGTAACTTCAGATTCTTCTTTGACAGCTCGTAAACATAAAGTACAAACTGAGAGGAAACAACCGGAAGTAAATACTAAGTAAAAGGTCGGCATGTTTGTAAAAACACTTACATGTTTTCCAACAATATTAAAATTAAAAGACTAAAGCGCTCTAACAAAAATGTATAATGATACAGGATTGATTGTCAAAGCTCATGGTAATGCAAGAAAACTTCCTAAGAATGTGACTTCTTTTTCTGATTCGGAGTTTGTTGTAAGGTTTTTACACAATTATGCAGAACAATATGCCATAATTTTACCAGGCAGAAGTAGCACTCAGTATAATGCAAATTTCAAGCTTCTACCTTCAAGTGATAATAAAGCCAAAATTTTTGAAACTTATATGGCTTCCCTTACAAATGATATGCCGTTAAAACCAGTATCAAGTAGAGTGTTTTGTAATTTTTGGAAAGAGATATGCCCAAAAATAGTTGTCATGAAGCCCAAATCAGAGCTTTGTGCATTTTGCCAACAGCATTTCACATCAGGAACTGCAATGGCGTCAGTGCCTGAAGAAACTAAAATGGAAATGATTGAAAAAATGAGGTCCCATCTACAACTTGTTGCAAAAGAAAGAGTGTTTTATAAGGGAACTATCAAAAAGACTACGGAAAATTTTGAAGATGGTGATAGAAGTTGTGTACACTACAGTTTTGACATAGCCCAGTAGGTTCACATACCCAGTAACCCATTGCAGCCTGGACCTATTTAGTTCTTGGTTCCATTCAGAATAGGAATATTTGGGGTTAAGTGTGAGACTGTGAACAAACAAGCAAACTATCTACTCCCAGAAAGTGTAGGAACAACAAAAGGGATCCAATGTTGTTGCCAGTCTTTTCCACAACTACTTGAAAAACTACAGTCATGGAGAAGACAATGTTCATTCATGCTGACAATTGTGTAGGTCAGAACAAGAACAATATCTTATTAGGATATCTTGCTCGGAGAATCAGTAATAACAAAAATAAGAGAACTGTTTTGTCATTCATGCCAGTAGGTCACACAAAATTTGCATGTGACTGGGCATCTGGACTTTTAAAGAAAAGATTTAGGGTCACCTATACCTCTTCCATACAAGAGTTCGCCGACTGCATTGAGAAATCTACATCTACAACACACGTTAACTCAGCTGTTGGAAATGAAATAGGTGAAGTTGCTGTGAATACATATGACTGGCTAAATTTCTTGAAGGATGGTAATGCTAACAAAGTACCTCACATAACTAAATACAACCACTTTGAGTTCAACGTTAGTTACAAAGGTAGAGTATATTGCAAATTGGACACTGATGGAAATGAATTTGTGTATCGCATCTTCCCCAATGACAATGAACCCACTGGGTTTCCTGCTGCAGTAATTCCTCCAGGCATGACAAGACAACGAAAACAGTACCCTTTTAAAAACATCAGGATCTATTGCAAAGAGAACTACAAAGACATTATGTGTCTTGAAGTAGGCTCAGAATGTGAACCAGAAACTCAAGTCAGCGACAGTAAAGATCCTGATGAAGAACCTGAACAAACAAATATTCCAGTAAAAAAAAGAAGAGGTGAAAACGCTCTTGTTAAAGTGCCTTTAACCCCATTCAGACTTTTTTTTTATGAACAGAAAATCAAGTCATTTGGCAACTACAAAATATGGGATCTCAGTAATCTATTTTGTAGGATTTGTGACTTCCAATTTCTTGTGGTTCTAGTGCCATTAATTGCTCCAGGATCAAAATTTGATGCAAAAGATGCCATAACATAGTGTAAAAACATAAATATTATGCCAAAGAAATAAGCACGGGGCTTGCTATATTTTTCTCAACAAGGGGCAAATTTATTTGGTTCCAAATGTATTTACACTCTGATGTGATATAGGTCTCAGGGAGTAATCCACTTATTGTGAAGTGTTAATTTAAAAAACTCCAAACCACTTGACAAAGGACATTTTAAGTGTAATATATATGCAGAATTTGTTTCTTAAATGTGTAAAGTTAAGCAATGATAATAAGGGTCTAGTGCAGCAGGGGATACAACCCGTCGGCTTTGGACAATGACGTCACAAGTCGCCAGATAGCAGTTTACCATTTTCGCTTTTGCTGTTATGTTTGAGTTTAGTTTTTTTTACTGATTGCTTAATAAAGTGGATCTGTTTATTCTATCTCGTGAGATTTTTTTTTTAAAAAGCCAAAAAACACTTATCAGCCACTGAAGGGAGCTACAACACTAAGAAGAATCGCTTCGCGATTGGCGACTTGTGACGTCAATGTCCAAAGCCGACGGGTTGTATCCCCTGCTGCACTAGTCCCGATAATAAAGTGAAACTTAAAAAGCCCATATCTCAAAACACCTCTTTTATGTCAAATATTCAACCTGCCATAACTTCCTCAAATTTAGAGATAGAAATAAAAGTTTTTTACAGGTTGTTCAGAATTTAATGCTGAATGTAAAAACTACAAAAACCCAAATTCCTAAATTTTTGACAAGAGGTCCCTTTTCGCTTTCCGCCTCACAAATATTGATAAGGCAATGACTGCCAATGTCTGCCAATTGGCAAGGAAACAGGACTAAATTATCTAGAAAGAAGCTTATTTACAGTTGGAACATTTGTTCAGTGTGGGCATCTTCTTCGTACAACCCAAAAGGCCTGCTCTGCATTTAGAAATCTTTCTCACTGTACTGGCCCACAAACAAGACTGACAGCACAATTTTATTCAATCTGTCCTACAGCATATTCTTTTTAATCAGCGCAGCTTATGATTTAAAAATTGTCTATTCTAACACTGAAATTCATATACTCACACCCTAAACCATTTACTCCCCACTGGTACTTAAGATTAATAATAAACAGCGAATTTTGCAGACGCTGATTTTCTGAATGTAAGCAGAGACATTCGCATAAACCCTTACCTGCTACTTCAGTATCCTGTTTAGCAAATGCAAATTTCTCACAGTATCTGCTGTTTAGCTGCATGTCACCTTCTGCTTTTAGCAAGTTTCATCGTTAAACGCTTCAGTGACTGAGAATAAAGTTCAAGAATTTCACTACTTAACAACTCAAAATGTTTAAATGAGAGTTAACTTTCAAGCAGCCTTCCAACAACCATATAAACAGTACTAAGTTGCCTACAACATAGCTCTGTACTCTTTTAATATATGCTTACAACTATGAAACTAAATCTGCAGTTTATGACGTTCTCAGTCAACGCTGTACTTGCAGCGTAAGCACATACGACAAAGTATTAAATAAATCCTATACATTTATATTCTACGGGAAAATACGATATGCTAACCACAATCATTTTAACTGATCAACTAATTACCTCCCAGAATGTCAATGTATATTACGTTTCCGATTCTCTCTCCAACAATTTTGCAACCCATTTTGCGTTCTGCTTTTCGTATCTTATAAATCGGAACAGCACAAAGCCTATGGCTGAGTTACCACTACAGTTCCACGAAGCATATACTATCTTGACCAAAACAATAACAAACACAGATCTTCCCGCTGGCTAAAAATTTCGTCTTCAAAGTTTCTACCACAGTCTAACATAACACATTGTTTGAAAATTATTCAAATATTTGGTTTTTCGTGAAATGTAATGTAATCAGCTCATTATAATGTTTTCAGCATATTTCTGCCACTATTTGGCAGTTGCTTGACCCACTTAGAATAAGATAAAGATTAAGGTCGTACTCGTGGCAACAGGCGGCAATGACACACACAGTAGGCCTACAGAACGATAAACGAGCTGTCGATCGCTTTTGCATGTAGAGGTACATGTCTGTGCTTCTTACATGTGAATCTGTGTGTTTATATTCTTTTGACATCAACATGGTAAGCTGCAATTCTGTCCAGTGTCACAAGTGTTTCTTCACGAATGTGTTGTAGCTTGCCACTCTATTCATGGTTTTTGTCCATACTTGCGCTTATTTTAGAATCATTAATAGAAACATATATGCCTTCTGATGCTAAACAAACTCTTGGAGGCAAGAAAATAGCTCGAATAATTCGGAAATTACGTAGGAAATGGATGCAAACAAACATTATGCTTACGACGCGTCTGACGTTCACCTTACCTGCCGCTTGGAGCGCTAGTGTCGCTCCATCTGTCAAACGGCAACAACTTTTACAGCAGTAAGTGTCGCGACTGTTATGTTAGACTGTGGTTTCTACTCACAACTTCTGAGAACTATATCACTTCCCCTTGTTTCGCTGTCATTAAAGTCTTGTACGATTCACCGCCAAACACTGTACTTGTATCGCTTTATTACATATTTACAAATATTGCAAAACAAAGTAAATTGACTAATTCACCGAAAGCTAGGTCCATGGAAATACAAGTGTAATAAATTTCTTTGCAATGGTTCGACACTCGTTAACTATCGATAGTTGTGCGCGTCAATCCTGTAGCCTATAAATTGCGAATCTTCGGCGCTGCAGTTGATAGAGAAAATTGAAGTCCAGAAGAGTCAAAAGCAAAAGCCTTTGTCGTAAATTTGTTTGTAGTGTGAACGTAGAAATTGACATGTTGGTGTGGGAAACCACTTTAACTCCGCCTGCAGTTACTGTTGGAGTGAATTAAGTAGCTCTGCAGTTGCTGTTGCCGGTCCCAAGCCCGGAGAAAGGAGGAGGGTTGGCGAAGCGCAGAAGCCGTAAAAGAATCGACATAAAATAGTTGGAGAGATCCTGTAGAGCTTAGTACCATAGTCGTAATGACGACTACGATAATAATAATATTGATTAACCCACACAATTTCAACGAGCGTAACAAGCAGGAATGTTGGAGCTTCCCCAATCTCTTCAACCGAAATGCAAATACTTCTGGGCATAACCGTTTCTATTGAATAAAACTTTTCGTGGTTATAGCTATTCTTATAACAGCAAAATATAACATTCTACGAATGGATAACTTGCACACCCTCCGCGCTTATGCCAATTCCTGCTATTATCTGTCACTGTAACAGCGCCAAAAGTCTTGTCAGTACGTAAGGATAGCGTGTTTAGTTTCGAAGTTGAGACAAAGTTATTGTAGTAGTGGACACAAGGAATCGGATATTCTAACCGCTGCTTCAGTATATTTATTCCTTTATGAAATTTGTTGAAAATAATGTGTCTACAACCAATAGCTTAATATATAGTATCAATACTAGTGATAAGAACGATCTACATAAAAACCTAAAATCACGTACCTTGGTCGAAAAAGGCGCCCAATATTCAGGAATACATAGATTCAGTTAACTGCCAGCAACCATTAAACACTTTGTTTCAGATAAATTACAGCTTAAACAGAGTTTGAAAGGCGTTTTGGTAGGAAACTCATCTACTCGGTAGACGAATATCCTAACAGGGATAGTTAGACCAGCTTATGTAAAAATTTCCGTTTTGACAGCACTTAGTCACAACAGTTAAGATTAGGTATGATGATAAATTTATCAAATATTTATATCTAGGTTTCATTGTGATAGTGTATGGATTCTGTAAATATTAGCAGTTCCAGTTTATAGTAATATGTTCACATATTGTGACAATCTCCTGACAAATGATTGGGGAACTGAGTGTTGCATTCATATGTTCTATATTTTGTTATACTTTCTGACATGTTCCACACCCATGAGAGTCATGTCACTTTTGGGTCTATGTAACAAAAACTTAATCTAATCTAGAAAGAAAATATCATCTCATCAAAATAGTCAATAGAAATTGTAAATTAAATTTCATTATGGGGCTTTAAATTTCTGGTAATGGAATAAGAATATTTTTGTGTAAAGTTCACAGTCAAATAGGTTACCACATAATCCAGTACGAGTATGTATTTAGATTATGATTTATAACCCCTTTGTAATGTTTAGTTGTGTCTCAGCTACATTTTCTGACATGATAGAGAAAGAATTCAAAGTATGACTAGTAGTAAATCTGGCAAAAATTACAGTGATCCCTTAGACTGCCCTCATCTGATGAAAAGTTTAATTTATAATTGAGCTTACTGTTGATGTGCTAATGTAATGACCAACCTTGCCTTCCATTTGCCGAAACATTCACTGATTACCCCGAAAGTAACATTGTTAGTAACTTTACTAGTAGAGAATTAAAATTATAATAGAAATTTTCTCTCTCTCTCTCTCTCTCTCTCTCTCTCTCTCTCTCTCTCTCTCTCTCTCTCTCTCTCAACAGTAGCACTGTGAAATGGTTTGAGTGTTATTTAACTAACAGGAAACAAAGGGTGTTATTGTGAAATACCTGAGCATTAAGCAGTCAGTCTTCATCTGACTGGGAATTGATTACGTGTAGTGTTCCTGAAGGTTCCATCTTGGGTCTGTTGCTTTTTCTTGTGTGCATTAATGACTCCTTGCCCATTACATTGCCAGATGCTAAGTTTGTTTTGTTGCAGATGGTACAGACATTGCAATAAGTAGGAAGTCAAGTACAGATTTAGAAATGGCTGCTAATCAAGTTTTCACTTACGTTAATAAATGACTGAAAACTAATTCACTGTCGTTAAACTTTGCAAAGACACACCAGAACCTGTAAGAGATTTCCTTGTAGCATGTGTATAGCACATGAAGACATGCAGATCAAAGAGGTTGACAGTGTTAAATTTCTGGGATTATAACTCGATAATAAATTCAGTTGGGATGGGATTTGCAGTCAGAATGATGTCAGATGTAGTAAATATAATAAGAACTTGCATATATATATTTTTTTAATTTTCTTTCTGTAATGTCATATGGGATCATATTCTGGAGTAACTGACGAAGCCGAGCAAAAGTTTTTAGCAAGCAAAAGCATATAACAAGACTCATTTGTTGTGTAAATTTAAGAAAATCATGTAGAAACCTGTTCAAGGAACTTTGTATCCTAACCATTGCTTCTCAGTATATTTATTCTTAATGTAATTTGTTGCAAGTAATATATCTCAATTTCAAACCAATTGCTCAATACATAGTATCAGTACTAGGAATAAGAACAATCTACATAAAAACCTAAAATCACTTACCTTGGATCAGAAAGGGGTCCAATATCCAGGAACACACATTTTCAACAAATCACCAGCAACCATTAAAAACTTGGTTTCAGATAAAGCACAGTTTAAACAGAGTTTGAAAGACTTTATGGTATGTAACTCCTTCTACTCTACAAATAAATATCTTAACAGCGACTGTTAGACCATCTTAAGGAAAAATTTTAGTTTGCACTAATAGGTCACAACTGACAAGATTAGGTATTTTATGAATGATAAATTTATTAAATGTGCATAGCTGTTTCATCCTGACAGAGTATTAATTCTGTAAATATTAGGTGTTCTAGTTTACTGAAATGCATTTACCTATTTTGACAGTCTGCTGATAATTGTTCAGGGTAGTGATTATTATATTCAGATGTTTTATGTTTTTTTTATGTTACACTTTCTGACTTGTTTCACACCTGTGAGAATCACCTCATTTTTGGGTCTCTGGCACAAAAACTAAATCTAATGTAATCTAATCCCATTTCATTATAGTCACAGAACTTTGTAGGTAGTAGTCCTAGCGCTGTGTTGACATTGCCAAGTCTTGTAAACATTCTCTAGTCCATGTAGTAATTTTGCCGCAAGTGTCATATATCAGAGCAGACTTGATCACTTATTCTACATTATTTGCCCACAAAATTGAAATACTGAATGGGGATAAGGCATTTATTTATTTTTATCTACACCAAATCATTCACATGCAGTCAATGGTTCCGTGAATAATTTTGATAACTACTTTTACGTTGGGAATTGACAAAATGCGGTTGTGGGAGTGATGTGATCAACTAATTGAAATGTGACAAGTGCAGTGTCTCTCTAATTTCTCATGTTCTTTGATGCTTCCTGTTCTGGTTTGTTTGCTAATGTGTACACATGTGTCTTTTGTATCTGTGCACAATAAAGTGTGGTTTACACTGAGGTGAAAAACAGTCACAGAATAGCAATGTGCACGTGGTGGTAATATCATGTATACAGTGTATAAAAGGACAATGCATTAGCAGACCAGTCATTTGTATTTGAGTGATTCATGTGAAATGTTTCCAACCTGATTACAGCCATATGAGGGGAATTAACAGACTTTGAACACGGAGTGGTAGTTGCTGCTAGATGTGCGGGACTTTCCACTTCAAAAATCGTTAGGGAATTCAGTATTCTGAGATCCGCAGTGTCAAGAGTGTTTCGACAGTAACAAATTTCAAGCACAGTGCAAGCTATTGGTGGCTCCATAATTGTGTGGGCTATGTTTACATAGAATGGACTTGCTCCTCTGGTCCAACTGGACCAATCATTGAATGGAAATGTTTATGTTCAGCTACTTGGAGACCATTTGCAGCTATTCATGTTTGAAACAATGGTGGAATTTTTATAGATGACAGTGTACCTGGTCACCGGGCCACAATTGTTCGCACTCGGTTTAAATAACTTTCTGAACATTTCAAGTGTATGATTTAGGCACCAGGATCACCCAACGTGAATCGTTTCTTACATTTATGGGACATAATTGAGAGATCAGTTCATGCGCAAACTTGTGTACCAGGAACATTCGCACTTATAGAGACAGCATGGGATGATATTTCTGCAGGGGTCTTCCAACAATGTATTGCGTCCACGCCACGTCATGTTGCTACACTACTCCGGGTAAAAGCACGTCCAACATGATATCAGGAGGCAACCCATAACTTTTGACACCTCAGTGTATTACACTGTTAGTCCGTGAATGTATTTTATTTGTAGGAGATAGTGTTCTTCCATAATTTGTGAACCCAAAGAAGCAATTCTGCTCTCGTGGATAGGTTATCTGCTGCAGTTAGCATAGATAAGTACCATCAGGCATACCACACATAACCGTCTACATTCCATCAGTGGTACCGTCCAGGTCATTAAAAATGAGATACAGATTCTACATTGCCCGCCTCCTGTTTTTCAACCACTAGACTCTGTGCCACACACCGATCCACTTTGGAACATCACGGTTTCAAACACACTGGTCATGACATTGGACACAGTGATATAATCACATAACATTGCTTCACACATAATTACAGCACTGTCGTAAGACATCAAATTCAGAGTGAACATATTTCCAGTCATTTCGCGTTCACTGGTACCACATGTGAGATCAACAGAAATATCCACTCATCAGCTTTCGCAGTCCTCCCACACTGTATTTGCAAATTCAGGCCCCACTGTTTGCAACCAGTCAATTGAAAACTTAGTTGCATTAAATGTAGAGCATTTTCAAGTAACAGCAAATTAGTGACTCTTTTAAATAGTTCACTTTGGTGACCAGTAATCTTGATCAACGTGTTACTTCAGTAGTGTTGGACTTTATATTATGATGCTCCCTGCACCAAGCCTACAATGCCCTCATGATGGTGCTTATTTCACATTGCACAAAATCAATGGGTCAAAGGCTCACACAAGTCCTGTACCATGAGAGGCATGATGACATGATTCTGTCTGAATTCTGGAGACATCTGCATGGAATGATTATCAGTTTGGATGCTTTACTGTTACACATTTGTCAACAACAATTGCTACCAAAATGAGGTTAATTTTAATTGATCAGGAAGGGCAACCATTATATTAGTTACCAATAAAGCACACACCTTGCCCAAAACATATGTCACAGTGGCCACCGTGATAATTTCCAGTCACTCTGAAGGAAGAGTGACCAGCCCAACATGCTGCTGCCTCGCTACCCATGCCACATCTGCCTGAAAGTCACAGAGTGTTCTCGAGGACCTGTGAACTCCCCATGCCACTGTCAAGCGGCTAACTAAGCAGTCGTAAATGTTGCAACTATTGATCGTGACAGCTGAGCACAAACGAGCCCCATGCACATGCCCACAGTGGTTTCATAGCCATGAGACCACTCAGACAAATGTTTACTGTTCCACAGACATTTTGGTCAACTGGCAATGAAGTGCAAGAAATTATGTTTGCACCTCAATGCCGAGAGATGATTTGGCTCAGGTGCAACAGTTTGACACCCATTTACAGCACCTACTGTTTTAGAACAGTTAGCACCCTATGTCAAAAAGACAGTATAGGACTGCTCAGCCTAACGCTTCTATCGGCATGCCCCCAAAGCTGCCGACTACCGAATGACTACACGGCACTACATCACAAAGGCTGTTCATTACCAACCACAATTCAGGGCTAGTGTTATTAATCAAATGGGATCAGAGATCAGCACACTGCCACACTAAGGCCAATTTAATGGCAGTTAACAAGTCCGTCACATGTGCATATGGTCACAATATGTTTGTGGCTGACAATTGCCTCTTTGAGAACTGCAAGTGGACTTACAAATTAACCAACGTTGCTCAACCTATTTCAGGTACTGATTTCCTCACAAAGGCTGCACTGACCACCAATTTACTAAATGAATGACTGATACACTCTGTCAACAGTCATACTATTCTTGCAGGAAAGGCTCATTCATCAAAGTACACAATGTCCAATGTATATAATTTAAGTGCTAACACCTCAAATGACCATCAACATTACTGGGAGTCCTACTGCTGCAACTTGAAATTACATCTCCATACCATGAAACAAGATTATGTAACATTCAGGTGTGAAATAATCAAGTTGCATGAGGACAATATGGTGTTGAATGATACCCTATTGGAAACAGAAGGCAAACTCCAAGTGGCCCACAAAACATAAGAACAACATAGGACACCTCCGCATTGCATCTGTGCTTTGCACACAACTGCGTCCACGGAGTAACTGTTGCCCGTAAAATCACAGGGCATGGGCACACATACTATGGTTCACCATATCTCTACCAGACCTGGTCTGCAATATCGTCACAAGTCCATTGGATTGCTTGGAAATGACTACCACTGATTTCCAGTGGCTACACAATGTTACCAGGGGAAGGAACACCTCACACCCCTCCCCCTCTGTCTGCTACCAATGGCACTCCTACCAACCATCATTCTACGGTTCTGGCTGTGTCACTGACAGTCAGTTACATGTCCATCATGCCCAGCCACCCACACACAAGCTGGCTGTGAGTTCAAATTTGAACTCCCTCTCATCTTTTAGGAGGGGGGGGGGGGGGGAGGGAGCAAATGCTGTGTGGGAGTGACATAATCATCTAATAAATGTGTGACAAGTGCAGTGTGTCTTTAATTACTCATATTCTTTGTTGCTTCCTGTTCTTGTTTGTTCACTAATACTCTGTTTTTCCCTGTATGTATTTGATATGTAGTAGATGGTGGCCCTACATGGTGCCACATTGTACAGTAATTCATACTGTAGACCTATACTGAAATGTACATAATAAAATTAATAAATGCGTACATTTGGTAGACTTTGCAACTGAACATCTTATAGAAGCCTCTTTATGGACCTAGGGATTGTTACATGTATACACTCTCAGGTGGTATTTTTGGTTAACAGCAAGAGTGAATTTAGGATGAACTCAGCAATTCACAATCACATAACTAGATGAAGTAATAATTCCCATGTCAGCTATGTATCCCTTTCTAGGGTTCATAATGGAGTTTTATTTTTGCGTACAAAAGTCTATAAAAGTGGGCTGCATGCAGAAAACTGAACATTTGCAAATATTTAAAAACAAAACAAAATAATACCTCATTAGCCACTCTTTCAACAATTTATCAGAATATTTGAAGTGAAGAACGTAAATTCTGTTAAAAATTAAGCTCACTGTTTCATATAGATACTTGACAGTGGCAAAACATTGAGTTCTTTCAAAGGTGTCAAGTGATGGAAGAGAAAGGCACTTATTTCATTATTTCCTCTTTTGTGTAATAAATATATTTTTGAGAGATATGTCCCAAAATGTAATGCAGTGTGGGGGCAGGCACATTTGACTGTTTCTGTGTTGATGACTTTACTCAGTCTGTTTAATGACTTCTCTTTAAGTATTCCTACTGTCGAGTACTGTCTGTCAACATACTCCGAGGAATTTTGTAGTTGCATTTTTATGTTTGTATCAGCAGTCAGAGCTTTGAGTTGATGAGAACAGTATATTAGAATCACCAGAAGACTTTACCAATAGACCATTCTGAATGTTTAGGGACAGATCATTGCAAAGTATGATAAACAGAATTGCTCAAAGTGTGAAAATTGAGGAATTCCTTGTCTTACTACTTACTGCTTTAACCAACACTTTCACTACTTGTTTGGTGATTACAACTTTTTGGACTCTGTTCAAAAGATATGATCTGAACCAATAACTGCATTTTCCCGTAATTCTATACTACCATAATTTCTCAAATGTAATGTATGGTTGCCAAAGTTTGTGAGCTCAAGGAATAGTCTGTTGTGTGTTTTCTTTTACAAAATGCACTATAGAATTAATCAAAATGAATATAAAGCTCCATTTATCATTACCCTTTCTAAAAAGACAAACTTTTGGACGACCAATAAACAATAACTTCTTAGGAAGCTCTTCAGGCCAATAGTTGTTGCACTTGCAGCTAACCTACCGGCACTAGTTTATGTGGCCAGCTGGTACTGAAACATGGAATTTCATCTAAATTACTCTAGCATAGGTATAATTTGTTAACAATTAATGAAAATTTTGAGAATTGTTAACAATAGTCCTTTATTATGCATTAAACACAGATGATAACTTGAAATGAACTTCCAGTGGGCTATGTTTTAAAACAACTATTGAAACAAAACACTTACACCACAGTCTCTCCCTGTGAGTTTCCAATAGTTCTATTACAAAAGTCAGCGTGAAATTTTTTTGATCATCCACCTTTCCCTTTTCAGTGGCTTAGTAAACAATAAATGCATTATTCACTGAAGTATTTAGTAATCTTCTAATATGGATAAGTTATTTTGAGAAAGTAACTTCTTTTGTGATCACAATATCACCTTTAGAAGGGTAGGTCAATGACAGTAGCAGTACTTAGTTATAAATATAAGTCAGGGTTTTGAAGACAAAAGAGTCTAGAGCACTGGTACCTTGTGAGCTTAGTAAGGTATTCAATTGTACCTCATGTAAGGCCCTCCTCAGCAATGTAAAATCCTATGGTGCTGGGGGAGCTGTTGAGCGAATTCCTACATAAATAACAGACAGCAGATTGTATCAGTGCAAGGAGTAGACTCAATTGAAAAGAAGTTGAAATGGAGTGCACCATAGGAACCTGTAATGGGGTCTCTGTTGTTCCTGATTTTTGTTAGTGACATAAGCATCAATGGGCACACCTTGCAGTTTGCAGATAATAACATTTGTTCTCAAAAAGGGAGAGTGTCGCTCAGGCTTTTCAACCAGCAGAAGTCCTATTAAGCAAAGCCAAGGCCTAGTTTATTATGAACAAGATGAAAATTAGTGAATAAAAAACACAGAATGACATGGAGCCTTATTGAAACTGGAGCCCTGTGTGACACAGCAGCCAAGGGCTTTTTCATTGATTCTATGTGAGCATGGCAACAGCCCACAAAATGGTATATTCCAAACTTTCCTGGGTCCTGTATCTCCTGGGGAAATTACAAGGTATAATATCGGACAAGTAGCAACCAACAGTGTACCATGTAATGTTCCAAAGCTGCATGAGACATGGGCTGCTGTTGTGGAGGCACTCTGCAGGCTGCAAGAATATACTTTGTTTTAGCCAATCTTTATTCAACTGCCTTGCTCACATGGAGGTAAATCATGCACGCTACAGAAAGAGAAATAAATTTAATCACCACAGCACTGGCAATAGACAGTTTAGAAAGCCCTGGATGTTGATTAACAAAAACACAAAGCGCGTCCACAGGGTGGCTCTCGAACTGTTGAATGCACTACCTAAGGGTATCCTGTCATTACCAATGGAGCAATTTAGGACTAAAATTTTGTCTGAACTGTGCACTATGTTCTAGAACTGATTTCATAGTTGTATTGTCATTGTACATTAGATTATAATCGAGTTGTTCTCTTCATTATATATTTTATATTATCATAGTTTAAACTGCAGTCTTTCATTCATTTTATTGTTGTAATACTACTGTAATCTTGACACAGTCTGTCCAGCTATGGCTGGTTAACAACACAGAGCTGGTAATAAATGGACAAGATGTCAGACTGGTTTTTGAAGATAATAAGCAATATTATCCTAACCACAGGATTATTCATTAGGCTTTGTGTTATAATACTGCAAATTTCAGTAGGTGTGAGCGGGCAAGGAAAAAGTTATCTTGGGAGCAGCACAAAGCTTGTACAGTGACTGAGTACAGAAGGATTGATAAAAGAAGAAAGTTTGTCATCAATGTTTATAAAGCACATAAATTTTTTGATCAGAGGAAACACCATCTTCATTCTTAATGCATGTTATTGATTGACGTCTTTCCTTTTCACCACCCGTCTCACTGATGACTTTCCATATAGCTTTCGATTTATTACTTGAATTGAGTATAAACTGCCAGTTGTACATTCTCTTGGCTTCACAACAAACTTGTTCACTTTGAAATAGTTATTGAATAACTTGTTGTATGTAGTTTTACTGTAAGCATAGTGCAGTCTTTTGTTTGTACAAGAGGTTTGTGTCCCTGACACCAGTAATTTATTACTAGACATTTTCCATATAGTTTGCTTAGATCTAAGTTTGGTTGGAAATGCTACATCTTCATGGTTGTACAGAATACTCAAATTCTGCTACCTTACAGTCAACATCACTATCACAATGTACACCCTTCCAGTCAGCTTCATGGAGCACATGTGTGAAGGTGAATAGGCTATATTATTTTCTTCAAACTTTCCTAACGGTCTGTCAACATCTTGAAAGGTCAGGTACAGCCCAAGCCTTTGCAGCACCTGTGCTGAATGTCTATCTTCCAGCTGTTCTTTTTGCCCTCCCTTGGGAAATATGTCCGGGTAGTTTTGGGAATTCGTTCTGAAGCTTTAGTATCCTGACATCAGAACAGTCCCTCAACTGTTGTTCTTTCTTTCTTCATTCGCCATCTCCTGCCCTTCCTCTGCTTCAACATTTGAGGTTCCTCTTTGTTTCTTCTTCCTTCCTGTTTGCTCCTGAAGGCTGGCCTATATGTTTGACGTGTAACAGCTGACTGGTAATGTGTTATTCCTAGCCCCGGGTCAACAGGTAGTGTTCGCACGTAGCCCCTGCTACAGGCCAGGCGCAGGGAGGGATTACTGCCTGAGCTGTTACCTTCCCCAATTGCCAATATGTCACTCTATCAGGAGTTTGGGAGGTGTGACGTGAGGTGTGAAAAATTAAGTAAGGCAGGTGAGGCCCCCTTGGTAGGACCCCAGTTGGAAGGAAAGCACCATCGAAGGCACTGTCAATCGTGGGGGATTTTCTCACAATGAGCCAATCATCATTTCTGTCTACATCTACTAAATGTAAACAGAATGAGGCTAAAGATTCAAAGAATCTCCCAGTGGCACCTCAGTCCCTCATGGTATCAAATACTGAAGAAGGTCAGTCCTTTGCTACTGTTAATGTGTTTATTATTCAAAAAGGTTTTGCTGCAATTGCAGGTCCTGTGAAATATTGCTACCATTTATGTAATGGAACTTTGTATTTGGAGTATAATTGTGATTTTCAGGCCCAATCATGTTGAGGCTCTCTGAATACTGAATTCTTTGTATGGTGTTATTTACAGTAGATTGCTTGGAAGTCTGACCGAGGGAGAAATCCAAACTTACCTCTCTGATCAGGACATCACTGCAGTCCATCAGGTAATGAAAAAGGTTGATGCAACTTTAGTGCCTACACACACTCTTTTTCTCACGTTTGATGAAGCAGTGCTTCCACAGAAGATCAAAGTAGATTATGAAGTGATCACGATCCAACTGTACATTCCAAACTGGATGTGTTGCCACCAGTGGCAACATTACAACCAAATTCACATGTCCTGTTGAAACAAAATGAAATGAGTTATTTGTGGTAGGGTTGCTCGCGAGGACAATTGCCACCTCCTCCTCCATGCTGTATCAATTGCAACAGCGACCATGCAGCCTCCAGCGGAAGGTCCACAGCATTAGATCCAAATGGGAGGAATTATGGCTGCTCTTTGAATCATAGCATCCACTGTTTCTATGCCTCCAAGAAACAAAACTGCATCCTTGAGAGCGCTATGACCTCTCATATATATGGTCTGCTTTGACCTTCCTGCAGAAGACAGCATTCCATCTCATGGGGGAGCCATATTGCTAATCTGGGATGACATTCATAGCTGACCATCTTACTGAACACTTGGCTGCCAGCTGTTGCAGTTGACATTATCCTTCCTTGCTTAACCTTTGCTCTTTGCAGTGTATACGTCCCTCCATCATTTGGTGTCACCAGGGCAGGCTTCCTCCAGCTTATTGATCAACTGCCTCACCTCTGCTCGGTGACTTTAATGCACACCATCGCATTTGGGGCTCTTCCAGAACCTGTCAGAGAGGTGCTTTCTTGGCTGACGTCAATCAACTCAACCTCTCTATCTTAGTAATGGAGCACCAACATTCCTCTCAGACTCCACACACACACCTATTCCCATTTGGACCTCTTGTTCTCCAGTGCCCACTTTTCCTGTCATCCTGAATGGTCCATTCTCTCTGGTATGTACTAGAGTGACAATCTACCATGCACTATCTGTTTGCTGACTCCTATCCCACCTATGTGTAAAACCAATTGGAAGCTTTCTGAGGCTGACTGGAGCCTTCAGTCCTCCCTGGAGACCTTCAAAAACATTTCCCCAGTTGTGATGACCAGGCATAGTTCCTCACAAACATTATCCTTACCATCATAGAACATTCCATACCTTGCACTTCATCTCTACCATGCTGTGTACTGGTCCCCAGGAGAACTGAGGCATACTGTGATGTGAGTCACATGCGAAGACCTGTTCTCTGAATTTATAACCATCATCCTTTGATGGCAAACTGTATTTGCTGTAAACAGTTGCAAGTGCAGTGTCATTGCATTCTTCGCTATATCAAAACAGCTAGCTGGATTTCATTTACTAGTTCTTTTAACAGTTCCACTTCCTCTTCCGTCATGTGTGGGGCAACCTCCGTTGTCTGTTTTGGACTAAGGTCTATTACCTGATTTCCAGTATGACTGTAGCAGGTGATGTCATTGTGGACCTGGTAGCTATCTCCAACACCTTGGGCTGCTATTCTGTGGAGATTTTGAGCTCCACCCAATATCACCCCACCTTCCTCCCTCAGAAACGAGTGGAGGAGGCTTAGATGATACCCTCCTCCTCTCAGAAGAGTGAATGCGACAATTCTGTCTTTATCATGGGGGAAATAGATCATGTTCTCACTTCATCCTGATCTTCCACCCCAGGGCCAGATAATGTTCACATTCAGATGTTGCAGCACCTTTCTCTTGAGGGCAAGCACTTCCTCCTTCATACACACAATCACATTTGGGCAGATGGCACATTTCCCAGAGGCTGACGTGAAGTCATTATCATACCCATATCTAAGCCCAATAAGGACAAACACATTCCTTTTAGCTACCACTCCATTTCTCTCATCAGCTGTGTTTGCAAGATGATAGAATGTATGATTAATGGCTGGTTGGTATGGTGGCTCTAACCTCGCAATCTACTAACCCTCGCACAATGTGGATTTCGAGCGCATCATTTTGCTGTTGACCAGCTCGTCACTTTATCAACCCATGTCATTAACCATTTTCAGCCAAAATACCCAATGGTGGCTTTGTTTTTTGATTTGGATAAAGCCTATGACAACTGCTGAAGGGCTGGTATCCTCTGTACTCTATACACATGGGGCTTTCGATGCCGCCATCCCTGTTTCCTTCAGAAATTTTTAAAAGACCAAGTATTCAAGATATGTGTGGATACAACCTAGTCAGACATCTTCATCCAGGAGACTGGGGTGCCTCAAGGCTCCGTCCTGTGCATCGTACTCTTTGCTGTAGCCATTAACCCTATAATGGCCTGTCTGCCACCAGACATCACAGGCTCACTTTTCGTCGATGACTTTGCGATGTACTACAGTTCTCCACATACTTGTATCCTTGAGCAGCATCTTCAGCCATGTCTTGAGCATCTTTACTCGTGGAGTATTGACAATGGCTTTCGCTTTTCCACTGACAAAACAGTTTGTATGAATTTCTGGTAGTGCAATCTGTTTCTTCCACCATCTTTACATCTTGGGCTTGTTGCTTTTCCATTTGCTGAAATTATGAAATTCCTTGAACTCATGCTTGATAGAAAACTTTCTTGGTCCTCCCATGTGTCTTATCTGGCTGAACGCTGTACCCAGCCTCCTAATGTCTTACGTGTTCTAAGTGGTACTTCCGGGGGAGCAGATCATACCACCCTCCTACATTTGTACAAATCCCTTGTCTATTCGAAACTAGACTATTGGTGTTTTATTTATTCATCTGCACATCCATCAATTTTATGCCATCTTAATACAATCCACCGTCATGGGATCCATTTGGCCACTGGTGCCTTTTACACTAGCCCAGTTGAGAGGCTCTATGCAGAAGCTGCCAGGCAACTGCTGTTATACCGGTGTGATGTTCTCCTCAACAGATACGCTTGCCATTTGTCTGCTATGCCTAGCTCCCATTCCAGCAGCTTAACTTCACACTCCTTGCCAGTTTTCCAGTGGGTGTGAACCCTTCACTACCTTGGCATTGCGCGGTGGCCTGTGTTTATCTTGGGCTTTATTTGCTCCCTAAGTAAACTACTCCTGATTTGATCTATTGCAGTAAGTTTCTCGACCTCTGCACACAACGTAGTGACAGCACCTTTGTGCACAGTAATGGTTCTAAAACTGACTGTGATGTCTAGTGTGCCTTCGTCATTGACATGGACCATTTCCAGTACTGGCTTCCAGAACACCACCCAATATTTACAGCAGAGCTCTTCGCCCTCTATCAGGCTACATGCAGCTGGAGAGGCTTTTTAATTGAGTCATATTTTGATTCTTTCAGTGCCCTTCAGTACCTCTGTGTGCTGTACACAGTCCATCCCTTAGTTCAATGGGTCCAAGAAAGCTACCATTTGCTGTCTGTTGAGGGAGACACTGTGATGGTCATGCAGCCTCCTGGTCACATTGCTCTGATGGGAAATCAGGCTGCTGATGCTGCTCACCAGGTTTTAATCCTCCTGCCTCAGTCTGCTAGGTCTTCCATCCCTTTGGATGATCTCTATGTTGCCGTCTGTTGGCAGGTGGTGTCACTTTGGCATCACCACTGGTGCACTCTTCATGGCAACAAGCTCCAGGGAATTAAACATCTCCTAGCAGCTTGGCCAAAGTCATCTCAGCCCCTTTGCTGTGAGGAGATCATTTTAGCTAGGTTGCATATTGGGTATTGTCGTTTTAGCCATCGCCATTTGTTAAGTAGTGATCCCCCACCACTTTGAGCTCATTGTCGTCAACCTTTGATGGTTCACCATTTCATGACCGAATGTCCTTGTTTTAACTACTTATGTTCTCATATATGTTTGCCGTCTGATTTGTAGGGTGTTATAGTGAAGGACGCAGGGGTTGTCGACTGCGTTTTACTTTATATCCTTCATGGCAATGTGGCAAAAGACATTTAATCTTTGGTTCAGGACTTCCACTGCCTCCACAGCATATTTTGTGGGCCTTTCTACATGAGGAAGTCCTTGTTCTTAGCTCGCTTTCCATCAGTCGATTGGACTTAATGTATAATTTCTTTTAAGTTCTTTTACTTCTTGATATTCTAAGGTTATGACATGGGCACCTTAGTTGTCTTTGTGCCAGTGGGTTAGCGATGACTGGGTCTGCAGGATTACATGATTGAAGTATGTGTTGCAACGATAACTCCTATCTGTGATTCAGGAAATCTGGTGTTGGAGCGGAAGGATCCAGATGACAATGGTTAGGAAACGCTAGTACATTAATAATCAGGTAATGACCATTCATTCCTCTGGGCTGCTTGTAGGCGATCATGTCAAAATAAAATGCTCTGCAGAAATTGTGGTAGCACTGTGACAGTCAGAAGTAAGGTTCCACCTATTTTCTAACACCTCCACCCACAATCTGTACCATAGTGATCCCCTCCCAGAAGCACAACATAACCTTCAATTCCTACTCAAATCCATATGCCTATCCCAGAATCTGTTCCCTGAATCCATCTCCCTCCTCCCTCCATCAACCCCCCCCCCCCCTCCGCAAACACATATTTTACAAGCTTTCTAAAATCTATAAACCCAACAATGCTGGATGTCCAATTGTAGGTGGTTACTATGCTCCCATTGGAAGATCGCCACTCTTGTTGACCAGCACCTCCAACCAGTTGCCTGTAGCTTAGCCTCTCATATCAAACATACAAGCCACTCCATTTAGCAATTCTCAGCCATCCCCACTCCATAGCCACCTGGATCCTTATTTGTCACAGTTGATGACACCTCCCTACACACCAACATTCCTCAGGCCAATGGCCTGCCATCCAACACAACCACTCTCAATGTCCTTCTGACATCAACCCACTACCTCACTCCTTCTAAACCTTACTGATTACATCCTCCTTTGAGAGGAAGATACATTGCCAGGAAAAAAAATCACAACGCCAAAAAATAATTAATGTAGAGTATTGAAATTTCAGGAATACATTGCTCTAGGTAACATATTTAAATGATTGACATTATAGGATCACAGGTCAATGTAAGCACGAGATAAACCAATGCAAATGTGAAATGCTGGTACATTAATAATCAGTTTACCTGCCAGAATTCTGAATGCGAGCATGCAGACATGCATGCATTGTGTTGTACAACTGCTGAATGTCTCTCTGTGGGATGGAGCCGCTTGCAACTGATCAGTCAATACAAGGACGGTTAATGCTCTTTGTGGATGACACTGGAGATGTCATCTGATGGTGTCCCATAGTGCTCGATTGAATATGGATCTCATGACTGAGTAGGCCAATGCAACATTTCATCACTCTGTAGAGCTTGTGGGATTACAACAGCAGTACGTGTGCGAGCTTGATCCTGTTCAAAGATACTCCCTGTAATGCTTTTCGAGAATGGCAGCACAACAGGTTGAATCACTAGATTGACATACAAATTTACAGTCAGGATGCGTGGACTAATCCCGTGATTGCTCCTGGTGTCATACAAAATCATATTCCAGACCATAACTCCAGATGTAGGTCCTGTGTGTCTAGCACATGAACTGGTTGGTTGCAGACCCTCAACTGGCCTCCTTATAACCAACACACAGCAATCACTGGCACTGAGGTAGAACCAGCTTTTATTTCAAAACACAACAGTCGTCCATCCTGGCCTCCAATGAGCCACTTGACACCACTGAAGTCACAAATGACAGTGGTTTGGGGTCAGTGGAAGGCACACTACAGGGCATCTGTTTCAGAGCTGCCCTTGAAGCAACCAATTGGTAAAAATTCATTGTGTCACTGTGTGCTAATTGCTACTGCAGATGCAGCACAATTCGCCAGAACCTCACGCCAGACATGATGGTCTTCCCTCTCAGCAGTGTCATGTGACTGTCCAGACCCCCCATCTTCTTGTGACTGTACTTTCTCGTGACCACCCCTGCCAATGATCATCTACAGTGGTTACATTTCTGCCAAGTCTTACTGCAATATCACAGAAGGAACATACAGTTTCTCATAGCTCTATTACATGACTTCGCTCAAAGTCAGTGAGGTGCTGATAATGGCATTTTTGTTGCCTTAAAGTGGTTCTTGACTAATATCAAGTCGTTATGTTTAGTCCCAAATTCAACCAACACTATAGTTGTTACAGCATGTATTTAAAGCAAGCCTCATTTCCATCCTCATAGTGGCGCTACTACCAGCACTCTTATGCGACTAGCATGAAATATTAATAGACATCAGAAACACACATACCAACTTTCATTTGTTTTGCACAACTCCCTCTTGGTACTGCAACATTTTTTAGTCAGTGTATTTAAGCAAATCCACAGCACAGCCATGGGCACCTGCATGGCACCCTTCTATGCCAATCTGTTTACAGACCTTCTAGAGGAATCCTTCCTAGAACTCCAAAACTCCAAACACCTTGTCTGGTTCTGATTTGTTATCGATATTTTCATGATCTGGACCTAGCGTCAAGATATCCTATCTTCATTCATCCACAACCTTAACACCTTCTCTCTAATCTTCTTCATCTGGTCCTTCTCAGCCCAATGTGTCATCTTCTTGGCATTGTCCTCCACCTCATTGATGGCTTCATCCATATCCAGCTGTATGGCTGGATTGAAGAGTTGTTAGCAAACAGAACACAGCATGTTGTTCTCAATGGAGAGACGTCTACAGACATTAAAGTAACCTCTGGCATGCCACAGAGGAGTGTTATGGGACCATTGCTTTTCACAATATATATAAATGACATAGTAGATAGTGTCAGAAGTTCCTTGTGGCTTTTTGCGGGTGATGCTGTAGTATACAGAGAAGTTGCAGCATTAGAAAAATGCAGTAAAATGCAGGAAGATCTGCAGTGGATAGGCACTTGGTGCAGGGAGTGGCAACTGACCCTTAGCATAGACCAATGTAATGTATTGCGAATACATAGAAAGAAGGATCCTTTATTGTACGATTATGTGATAGCAGAACAAACGCTCATAGCAGTTACTTCTGTAAAATAACTGGGAGTAGGTGTACGGAACAATTTGGAGTGGAATGATCATATAAAATTAATTGTTGATAAGGCGGGTACCAAGTTGAGATTCGTTGGGAGAGTCCTTAGAAAATGTAGTCCATCAACAAAGGAGGTGGCTTACAAAACACTTGTTCGACCTATACTTGAGTATTGCTCATCAGTGTGGGATCCATACCAGGTCGGGTCGACAGAGGAGATAGAGAAGATCCAAAGAAGAGCGGCGTGTTTTGTCACAGTGTTATTTGGTAAGCGTGATAGTGTTACGGAGATCTTTAGCAAACTCAAGTGGCAGACACTGCAAGAGAGGCACATTGTATTGTGATGTAGCTTGCTGTCCAGGTTTTGAGAGAGTGTGTTTTTGAATGAGGTATCGAATATATTGCGTCCCCCTACTTATACCTCCCGAGGAGATCACAAATGTAAAATTGCCGAGATTTGAGCACGCACGGAGGCCTTCTGGCAGTCGTTCTTCCCGCGAACCATACGCGACTGGAACAGGAAAGGGAGGTAATGACAGTGGCACGTAAAGTGCCCTCCCCCACACACTGTTGGGTGGCTTGCGCAGTATAAATGTAGATGTAGATTTCTGTCCATGTCAAACTCACTAATCACCAACAATACCTACTTTTTGAGCACTGTCACCCTTTACACATCAAAAAATTGTTTCCATTTAGCATGGCCACTTGTGGACAGCATATCTGCTGTGACGATGATTTGTGACATATCCATAACCTGTTGATGCACTTGGCTCCATGTATCTCAAAGTCTCAAATTTCAGGGTTTTGAAATAATATGCTGAATACCAATTCTATAAAGCATAGTGCAAAATTATGTAGACCACACAATAGTTAAATTTCAACGTGAATTCTCCTACTTTATTTGCACTATAGCATTGTTGATTGTCAGTTCAAGTTTTACATATTACAGTTTAAACAGGTGAGGAGACATGCACCTCCTCCTTCGTAAATGTATCCAGATGAGAATTAATTCAACCACTAATCAGAGTCATAATGTTTATTGAATTTCATGGTGGTATAATATGCAGTGACAGAAATATGTAGTTAACAGTGCACATTAAATAACTTGCTACACAATCACCAACATGAATTATACTGTCCAGTATATAATAGTGATTGAACATTAACACTTTGAGTTTACATATGTGACATAGGTGTCATGCAGATGATGTCAAATCACAAATTTTCACATGAGATATTAGGCCTTTGATACTTAGTCTGGGAATTTCACACGAAATGATATAGCATGTTTCTGAGTGCTAGCGTGTCACAGAACTTTCTGATGCATTGACGTTGTTTGTTTGGTAGTGCACCCATGAGTCTAACTCAACTCGACATAGAGATGTTACCTGGTTGCTGACCATTCACAGACTTTCACTTTAATCGACACTAGTTGGACACAACCCAGTGATTTTGGAGGAGGGGTGGCTATTTAAAGACAGGCACAAGAACTTTATGTGATTTATGAAATTACTTAATTTTTTAAAATTTTGCTAGGTTAGATTTTACTATTTTGTGTGGACTCAAGGACTTTACTATTATCTAGCTTATGAAAAATATTTCAGGTTAATAAACCATAAAAGCATGTGGAACATCATTATGTTTTCGTAGTCTGAAATCCCATATCTACAAGTAGGGCATTTCTCCTGAAATCCATATTCTGTGATCCTCAGTTATCCAAAATCTTAATTAATGACTGAATTAATTAGTGAGAGTTGTTATGTGATTCAGAAAAAAATATATCAAAAAAAAAAAAAAAAAAAAAAATTAACATCACAGGCCAAAATCCCACTGACATTAAAGCAAAATAGATTATTGAAATTATGAGTGTCCAAACTTTTAATGTCACTTATCCCATATGTTAATTAATTTCAGATAGTTTAAAATATGGTCATGAAAAATTGGGAATGTCTGTTTTTGAATGAGTGGTAATAATACTTCCTATCCTGCCCATTAGCTCAATATGTTTTCGCATTAAGTGTTGTTGCAGGAACTTTAATTAACCACAACTTTTAATTTCTGAGTATTCTAGTCAAACTACATCATTTTAATCAGGAAGATAAATACAGACAATTGAACCACAAATTTAAATAAAATTTCACATAAATAACAAATTCACACATTCCTGTATATCTTACATATTATGTGTGTGATAGCATTAGATACAGGATGAAAAAGTGAAAGAATTTTAGTTATTCATATGAGCAGAAAACACAACAGTTGCAGTATTTTACAACTTCCTATATCTGTTCACCCTCCAACTGAATTAAACAGACACTTATGACAATTAGCTTACTGGATAATTCAGTGGTCTATAAGAGTCTTACATGTATCAAAATACATAAAAAAAGAAGCAATGTTATCATAATACTTTAAACTAATTTTCAAATCAGGTATCCTAACTAAATGTTACCTAACAGCCTTCCCTGGCCATCTTATGACATAAAATTTTACAAAATTTCAAAACATACAAGTGTGTAACTACAATATTTCAAAACACATTTATGTCAGAGAACTTCATGGGTCATAACTTATTTTTGAAATTTCCCAAATTTTTCACCATGTTAACACAGTTCATTACTCATCGTTTGCACCACCTTCACAAAAACCACACTCATGGTTTGCTGTAGGTTCTGTCTGGGATTTCTCCTTCAAATTTTCACTCACATCCGATGTATTGTATTGTATAGTATTGTATTGTATTGATCCAAAGTGGTGTTCGGCATTTACAAACACGAAAAGACAAACAAATTTTCTAAATTGGTGCACTAATAATTCCTATCTGTATATCTCCAATAAGAATGATTACTCATTAATTGGACATTTACGTGTTATAAAATAACACAGCTATCAGTATAATGTCACACAGAGAATTTACAACAAAGGTCTCCTCTGACTATGACTTAACGTTCTTGAAATGAAGATTTAGTTAGTGAAATTCATTGCATTTTTAATTCCTGTTAGAAAATGATATCAAATAGGTGGTGAACAGTACAGTATCATAGAAATGAACTTTGTAGCAATTTATATTCAACAAGTCATTAAATAAATTAGTTCTTCACTTAGCTTCATTAAAAAATTTTCAGTATTATTATCATTTTTTTTCCATGAAAGCATCACTCTGTTTCTGAATACAGTGCTGTAATGTCCAGCAGGTTCTCAACAAGTTATGTCATATTACTTAGGCATGCCATCACAACAAAAGAATATTATTCTCTTGTGTATCATTTCACTTTCCAGTTTATCAATGCTCATTATACCACTTATTTATTCTGTTTCAGACATGTTGACTGAAGAGGTACTTTTGCAAAAGAAGCTGTTACAAAGGCAGGGTCCCTAATCATTACTGTTTCATATATACTTCAAAGCACTTAATTCAGTTTGCCACTTCATATTCACTTTCTATTTCATCAATTCATTATAATATACTTCTCAATTACATAATACATGGTTACTTCATATACTTCATTCTGTTTGGCTTTATACACAAAAAATGACTCTACTGCATAATTCTCAACAGCAACCACCCATATTAATGACAAGACATTACTCTCTATCACATAGCAGAGAAAAATGTATTCAAATAATCACTTTATTTTCCTCATGTTTGAAGAGCAAGTCTATGACACACTTTGTTCTCACTAAAATTTTGTGTATGCAACAGTTATTATTACAGCAATATTCTTTATTTTGGCCTGAAAGACTTATAATATGGCACACATGCACTGAAAAGATGAACTTTCATACAGGCAACTGAACTTTATTAAATTTTACTTTGGGGCAATGACTTTCTGAATTTCATATACTTAGGAAAAGTTGGGTTAACTGATTCTCAAAGCTAATTCAACCATCACATTTATAAACAATTCAAGAGGGAAAATTGTTTTTTCATACCACAAATATGTTCCCTTAGGTGGGCTGTACTGTGTAAGCTAATATGGATGTTGTCTGTTGGCTACATTTGCAGATATAGATTAAAAAAACTGAAATCCACGGCTAAGAGTAATTTATTTTTGCATTTAACAATATCTCCTACAGTTTTACTTTTTTGAGTTAGAATAAGTGTTTATTGCGTTATGATACCCCATGAAATATGAACTGTGCATGGAGTCATTTTCCCTTCATGCTGAAGATTGTTGATAAAGTGAAGGTGGGGTTAACTGTACCAGTAAAATTTGTCGTTAAGTGGACTGGTTCAGTTAACCCCAGACAGTTGCAAAACATCTAATAAATTACATAAATGTAAGGTTTGCACATTCAAGTAAAAACCATTTTTCATGCAGTTTCATTTGCTTGCTGTCAGAAATTGCCTGGAAATTCAACTTTATGTTGACCTCTAAAGGCTCTGATTTCGTGAGTAATTTCAAATAAACACATTCTAGCGCCCAAGAAAAATACCATATATAACACAGCCCTTGTTGGTGTTGCATTTCCTGACATTTGGAAAGGCTTTCATGTTAGTAGTATCAAACGCATCAGTTCTCTCGTATTTTATGCCTACAATTTTTTATCGTCTTACATATTGGGCAGACCTTTCCCAGTCTGACAACAAATAACAAATGATTCACTGGGAGAACATGCAAGCATATCTGCAGATGACAATGTTCAGAATCTTGGACACCAGCCAGAAGATAAGCAAACAGAAATCACACATACATTATAAGTTTGGCCATGTACTAAAGATGGTACAAGTAAAAAAATGAGACACAGAAGGAAAGGGAAATGAACTGTCCTTAACAGTACAACAGTTAAACAATGGACAGAGGCAGCAGCAAAAGACAGAAGAACAAAGCTATTGCCAAATAAGCATAAATTAAATTAAGTATGCCAAATACTGGCAGAAAGGAGCAGTAGCTCTGAAGATTCTGATCACGTCCAATACACTGATTCATCTGATGCTAACTTGTACACAAGTGTTGAAAATGTTGAAACAGTGCAGAAAGGTGACTTTATTGTAATTAAGGTACAAGGTAAAACTGTCACGGTCCAGAGATATAACACTAGCAACAAAGATCCATATTGTGAGGGCTATGGTCTTTCCAGTTGTGATGTACGGATGTGAGACCTGGACCATTAGAAAGGCTGAACGGCGAAGAATTGACTCCTTCGAATTGTGGTGTTGGAGGAAACTTCTTAGAGTTCCATGCACTGGAAAGAGAACCAACAGATCAATATTGGAGCAAATTAAACCAGATTTCTCCCTGGAAGGTCTAATCTTAAAACAAAAGCTGACCTACTTTGGACACACAATGCGAAGGCATGCCTCGCTGGAAAAAACATTAATGCTGGGGAAGATTGAAGGAACTAGAAGAAGAGGACGTCAGAGGATGAGATGGATCGATGGCATCACAGAAGCAATGTGTTCCAACCTGGAAGGTCTACGGGAGAAAGTGCAAGATAGGAAAAAGTGGCGTGATTTGGTTCATGGGGTCACGAAGAGTCGGAACTGACTAAACGAATAGAGAGAGAGTGAGAAAACAGTCACAAGTAGTCACGATTATTTGCTAGAGTGATTAAAATGTATGTTGATGACTGAAGTAAAAATATATAAGACAGTTGTTTATACTACAAAATTTGCAGCTACAGAAGAAGAAGATACTTTTTTTGCGTTAAATGAAATAATTGCCAAACCACTCAATGAACTATGTCTCACTATGCAGGTAATTTGGTGTGACATCTCTAAAGCACTGACTTCTTAATAACAATGTCGGGTATTCACAAGAGCTACAGAAAAAGTTCGCTATTTACATTGTTCAGAGTGGTATTGAGAGTGACAGGTTCAAGTGTTCTCACATTGCACAAGTTCGCCGAGTGACTCAGTCACGGAAGCAGCAGAGCACTCGAACCGACCTCAACGTTTGAGACAACGGAGGTCTGGAGAACATGCATGAGTATGGTACTATCATGGCTCGAAAGCGGGTCCGGGAGCTGATACGGACAAGCCGGGCGGTGCGGAGCGCGATATCTGCAGCTTGACGGCGATGCGAATCGGTAAACTGGCACGGATGTCAATCCGGCATCAACACCCAATGTGGCAGAGGCACAGGGACACGAACGCGTGTCCAGGAGCTGCGACAGACACAGGAGGCATTGTCTGGTGTTACCAGCTGAAAGCGTGCTAAGCTGGAGACTAGGTCTCTGCAGCAGATGGCGGCAGGTGCACGCCAGATTCTGACGGGTTCGGCAGCTCGGGCGATTTTTTTCTGCTGTGAATGGTGTGGCGCATTGGTGATGCAGCACTGCTGTTTGAATCGGAGATGGTGGCTGGCGCGCGGGACGTAGTCCACTGGCGGCTGTGGTGGGGTTAACCGGTGCACCTGTGGTGGGCGTGGTCCAAGTGGCCGTGCCAGTTGCCTGGGCGGGGTGGTGTTAGGCGCATGTGGTGGTGCGATGACAGCAGGCTACCACTGTGCATCACCGGCGGCTATGGGTGGGGGCTCCGCCTGGCTACTGGCAGAGGGAGTGTCGTCTGTGATCAGGTCTTCAGCTGGGTCGAAGAAATGCGTGGCTGCTGGAGTGGGCAAGACGTAGGCTGGCTTGACGTGGTCAATTGACACTGTAGATGGCTTCCCGTTGCACTTGATGACGAGCGTTTTGTGACCTCAGCGATCACTTGGTGCAGTCTGCAGTAGGGCGGCCAGAGAGGTGACTGTACTGCATTGGTACGCAACATGACATGCGTGCAGCACTGTAGGTCAGTGTGCACGAATAGCTTCCTGATGCCTTACTGCATCGGTGCGTCCACTCGGAGGCTGGCCATGTGAGTGCACAGACGTTCTGCCAGAGTGGGTGCCACGGTGTCGTGTGGGAGTGGTACTTCTTCAATGAAATCGCCCAGGATCATCAGACATTGACTGTAAACGAGGTCGGCAAGTGACGCGCCGATCCCCTCCTTCGGCGTTACTCGCAGGCCGAGCAGCACCAGTGGGACTGCCTCTGGCCATGAGGTGTCGTGGCAAGTTAGGGTGGCTTTCAAAGTCCTGTGGAACCATTCAACCATGCCATTCAACGCCGGGTGGTAGCTTGTTGTCCTGTGTAGCTGGATGCCACACAGTCTGGCGACGTGCGTGAACAATGCACAGTCAAACTGACGGCCGCGGTCAGTTGTCACATGACTGGGACATCTAAAGCGTGCCACCCAGGTGTCGACGAATGTGGTGGCGATGGTCTCGGTGGTGATTTCTGCGACAGGCATTGCTTCCAGCCAGCGAGTGAAGCAGTCCACCATGTTTAAGAGATACCACTTGCCTCGAGAGACAGGAAGCGGGCCGATGAGGTCCACGTGAACATGCGCAAATCGGCGTGTCGCATCAGGGAAGGTGCTCACGGGTACGTGGGTGTGCCTCCCGACTTCGCCGCACTGACATGCCGTGCAAGTGCGCGCCCATTCACGGCAGTCCTTCCAAAGTCCGGGCCAGATGAAACACGTGGCCACAAACATCGCAGTGATGTTGGTGCTGGGGTGTGAACGTCTGTGGGCACAGTCGAAGGCACTGCTCTGGAATTCCTCCGGAAGGAACGGTCGGTGCATGCCAGTTGAGATGTCACACCAAATCTTCCGTGCAAAGCCGGGGACAGGCACCAGCTTCAGTTGCAGGCCGCTGGAAGTGTCGTGCCGGAAGCAGTGCAGTTCTTTATCACTCTCCTGTACTTGGGCGATGTCCTCAAAGTTCAAAGAGGGTGAGATAGCGGCACACGCTCGAGACAAATAATCGGCGACAATATTTTCTATCCCCGAAATGTGTCGAATGTTTGTTGTAAATTGCGACACGACCTCTAATTGCTTGAGTTGGCGCAGTGAACACTTAGTGTGGTTGTTATGGAACGCGTGCATAATCAGTTTATTGCCGGTGAAAATGACAAATTGTCGTGCTCCTAAGGACAGTTGGAAGTATTTCACCGCCACATACACCGCAAGCAACTCTCAGTCATAAGCGCTTCAAGCGTGTTGCGATTTGTATAGCTTCTTAGAGAAAAAACCGAGAGGCTGCCAGCTCCCGCCGACGCACTGCTCTAACGCCGCACCAGTGGCGTCCTGGTTGGAGTCCAAGACTACAGCTAAGTACGTGTCATCTACTGGGTGAGCGATAAGTGTTGCTTCTGTGAGATTCCGTTTTGAGTGCGTGTAGCTCTGCTCCATTGCGTCTGTCCAATTCACAGGGGTCTTTCCCTTTGAGGTAGGACCGTGTAACGCCTTAGTCAACGGCTCTTGCACGGCGGCAGCGTTGGGCAGGTGTCAGCGATAAAAGTTCAACTTGTCAAGGTAACGGCGTAGTTTTTTGTGTGTCTGCGGTCGCGGCATGATCAGTATCGCTTGCGCTTTCTCCGGTAGTGGCGTCGATCTGGTGGGGGTAATTAAATGGCCGAGGAACTCGATTTCCGTCACACCGAATTCGCATTTTGCTGCATTAATAACGATGTCGGCTTCACTCAGGCACTGAAAGACGGTCATTAGGTGGCGGCAGTGGAGCTCGGGCGTCTTGGAATACACCAAGATGTCGTTGAGGTACGCGAAACAAAATGGCAAGCCTCACAAGACGCCATCCAGGAACCGCTGCCATGTCTGGGCAGTACTCCGAAGACCAAAAGTCACAAATAGGTTATCGGAAAGCCCAAAGGGCGTTACAATAACTGATTTTTCAATGTCTTCGGGCGCCATCAGAATTTGGGTGTATGCCTTTGCGCATTCTATCTTGCTAAACACCGCGCAGCCCGCCAAAGCATAACTGAAGTCTTGAAGGTGTGGGACTGGGCATCAGTCCGACACCATTAGCAAATTAAGGGCGCGGTAGTCCCCACATGCACGCCACGAATTGTCTTTTTTGGGTACCAAATGTAACACCAATGGCCATGGGCTGCTCGATGGTCGAATGAGGCCTTGCTGCAGCATGGCTCGAACTCTGCCTTTGCTGCTGCAAGTCTATCAGGCGCGAGTCGACGTGGGCGCCACAATGTGGGTGGTCCAGGCGTGGTTATTATGTGGTGCACCGTCGAATGGTTAATGTCTCTCGGTGCGCTGGCTGGGCGGGTGAGGTCGGGGAATGTTTCAAGGATGTCAACGTAAGGACTGGGGCACTTCACAGGTTTAACACTGTAGAATGCGGCCTGCCGGAGCTGTCCCACTGTCTTTAAATTTGTTGTCACGTCGAAGAGCTGGCCATTTGTGCTATCGGCTAGCAGCCTGTAGTGGCCGAGAAAGTCCTCACCCAGGATCGGCTCATTGACACCGGCCACAGTAAAAGTCCAAGATAATGTGTGGCATAGACCCAGATCTAAATTCTGGCTGTCTGTGCTGTAACTTTTAATTGCTGTATTGTGTGCCCCTGTGAGGGAGAGTGCCTCGACCCGCCTGCAGTCTCGTATCATAGAACAGGGGAATATCGAAAGGTCCGAACCGGTGTCGACAGGGTACCTCACGCCTGCACCCCGTTCCACGACAAATAGACAATTCGATATCATACTGCAGCCGGGTGTGCCTAGGTCTGATTGTAGCTGGCATTTGGGTTCGAGCAAGGAGCCTGGCATGTGGTTGCTTAATTGCCGAAACTGGCATGGTACCAGCAGTAGCCGATTTGTGCCTGATCTGATATCTGCGGGGTACAGTTGGAGCGGCTGTTGCTGCATTGCCAGCTGCGCCGCCTGTAGCCCAGTCTGCTGCTGCTGCAATGCATGCTGCCCTCTTGCCGCGAGGGCGCCAACCGGTCGACTTGCGTGGAGAGAGGTGCCACCTGTGCGGCCAAGTTTTGCACTAGCTTGTGCAGGTCAGCATCCAATGTGGGTGTGGGAGGCACATGCCACCACTGAGGTGGGGGGGCGGTGTCTTAAGTTTCTACGCTGTTGTCAGCGCATCGTGCACGTGGTCGGCCAAGTTAGCAACAGTGTCCTGCTCCATCTCCGTCTGTGCTGCTATCACTGCCTGCACCTCAGCTGGGTGGCTGCGCACCCAGATAATGCATAACAGCGAATCTGGCACCATGTTGGACTGTGTGAGACTCCGTAAGTGACGCAGGAACTGCGAGGGCCTCTAGTCGCCGCATTCCTCTTGCCGCAGCAGTTGGTGCACTCGTTGTTCTTCAGATGATGAGATCCGCCGGATCAGCTCTTCCTTGAGCCGTCTGTAGGATGACTGCATAAGCGGGGCATCTTGCACTTCGGCCACGTAATTCTGGTCGAGCTGGCTCACTACGTGTCCAAATTTTGCCAGGTTGCAGGTTATGTGGTTGCTCATAAAGACTGCCTCCACGTGGCTGAACCACATTACAGGATCGCGCGGCCAAAAGGGAGGCAGCCTGATCAACATCCGACCAGTGCTTGTCGGCGTTCCAGTGATCATAGGAGACATCAGTGTGGCAGGGATTTGCGCGCCAAAATTGTCCTGGGCTGTCTGTGGCTGTGCAGCATCCGCACGTGTAGTCCATGCTTGTAGCTCACTCTCCAGCCCCTTGTTGCATGCGAACGGGTCTTCAACAGTCTTTTGCAACTCTTCCAATGTCGCTATCTTAGCTCAGAGTCGAATCCTCACTAAAGAGTAAAGCACACAAAATAACACGACAAAGGAAATCACACTAAAAGAATAACACTAGACAGCTCACGAACGAAACATATGCGCACAAAAACAATACAAAAAAAGAGTTCGTACACAAAAAAAGTTTATCACTAAGGAGCTCTGTTCAGCCTACTCGCGGTTCCACATTACTCATACCGACAAACGTTCGTCACCATGTGTTTTTAGCCTTGGATCACGTCGCGGTCACCAGTGAAGTGGGGACATGTGGTATCACTGTCATGATGTGCAGTTAACCAGCTTAATTGCCGTGCCAACGCACTGTGTTCAAGGGAGAGGCTTGGCGACAGAAACAACTAGGGCAGTTTCTGGTCGTGACACATTTATTCTTCACTAGTTTTACAATAAGTAACAAATACCATTCATCAGTATTGTCCATCCATACAGGTGTGTTGAGCTAGCTGTACAGCTTGATCACCAATCCTGGAGGGTGTACACTCAAGTGATGAGCCTTGGCGCGACAGTAAGGACTGACTGAGACAAAAGCCGTGTCACCAAAAGTTTAGCTCCTGTCACGACCGGAGGCGCCGTGATGTCTGTGAAGGGGCGAAAGGCACTGCCAATGGAAGAGTGTACACCGCTAAACGGGTGACTCCATTTAGGACTGCGCACATGCATTTGCGGTGGAGTCGCTTTCACTCGATGCATGTGGTCCGTGGCATGAGAAGTCAGTGACATGTGTTGCGTCGCATTGATCAGCTCGCACTGTGTGTCTGCTTTGTCCTGTATGATTTGGAGTGGGATACACCAATGCCAAAACTTGGTATAACGGTATAGCTGCACTCGTGAATGCCGAGCGTCGCTTACTTGTGTCGTCTGTGCAATAGTTCAGCCCTTCGCGGTTTTTAATGGTGTGGCAGCCACAAGCCTATCCTTAATTCATGCCAGTGGCTCGGGGAAGTGGAGTGGCCTGCTGGCCTCGCCCGTGGGATGCAACCAGAGATGGCAAATTGCAGCATTGTTTCCTCAAACATTATCTTTGGCTCTGTGATGATCTTCGGTGCATATTTCTAGGGCTACATTATTGATTGGAAGCTGTAGGAACCCTGTTGACAGGTCATGGGTGTATTACACAAAGGAAGGAGCTACTCCTGTAGCAGGGGTATTCGTGGAGTGCTCAAGGTTTTTTTTAAAGGCTATGTGATACTTTGTCTTCATCTCATAACATACATGTACAGATTATCCGATCATGCTGTACAGAATACACGTCAAATTTAGCCTTATGATATACATAATTACATAACAGTATTTTTACCATTACTGGTTGATACTGGACACAGCAATATTATTAAATTGTTTTTCTTATGATGTGACGGTACATTACCTTTATATATGTGTACAATATTATACACAATTCTCTAATATTAAACAGTCACACTGTAAAAATGATGGCCATAGTAATTATATAAAATTGTTTTTCTTATGATGTAACAGTACATTATCTTTATATGTGTATCCAAAATTATACCCAATGCTATAATATTAAACAGTCACACTATTCAAATGACAATTTCATTGTTGATAAATTCCTCAATTGAATAGTAGCATTTTTCCAAGAGGATATTATATGGATTTCTCTTCAATGAACCTATCTCCATGCTCAGTACATCTCTACCCTTGAGTTTATTGTAAATTTTCATTCCCATGGACTGAGGTGTCCGTTGGTAGAGTTTTAAGTGATGTGAAAGCATGAAATTTTATTTGTGTCTAGTGTTGTACGTATGTTTGAAATGGTTTTCTTCTGTCAGCTCAGTTTTACTATTTAAAAAGATGATAATTTAAAATCTGTACAATGCAGGCATAGGTAATATTTTTCGGTTCTTGAATAATTGGTGGCAGGATGTTCTTGGAGGGGCAGCACAGATTTTTCTAATAATTATTTTTTGAAGTAGCAGGATTCATGACATGTAGCTTGAATCCCCCTCCCCCCAAATTAAACCATATCTAATTGCAGGTTCAAAGTAACTGTGGTTCACCGCTTTTCTGCAGCTTATGTCTGGTATACCATTGCAGAGGCAAGGCTGTTTAATTTTGGAGTTAAATAGTCTATATGTGCTTGCCAGCTTAAATTTTTGTCCAAGTTTATTTCCAAGAATTTAATGGACAGAGCTTCAACCATAACTTGATTTTTGTGTACAATACTGAAGTCACTGATATTTTATTGTTTGGTTCTAAATTGTGTAAAGAAGGTCTTTGAAAAGTTAAGTTTAAGTCCATTTTCTTGAAACCATGTATCTAGGTTGTATAGTGTGTTTATAACACCATCTGGAATTTCTCTCACATTTTGTTTTTCAAGGAGTACTGAAGTATCATCAGCAAACATGACTGATTCAGCAGTGATATTAAGAGGTAAATCATTTATGTAAAAGAGAAACAATATTGGCCCTAAGATTGAGCCTTGATGGACTCATTGTGATAATGCACCCCCATGGTGTTAGTTGTTATGATTAGCATTTGCTACCTGTTTGTCAGAAAACACCTGAGCCACTGCACGGCATTTTGCCTGATGCCATATCTGTCTAGTTTATGACACAGCATGGAGTGATTCACAGAATCGAATGCCTTTGTAAGGTCACAGTAGACATGTGACATGTGACCATAATAAACTTTATGTCCTCCTTAGCTGAAGAGCATTTCGTTACCAGCGTGTGGACTGCAATATACAACTACAGAATGGATCGTGTGTTTGACGCTGTGTATAACTGTTTAAGTGTTTTAAACTCTAACAAACATAATTTACAATACGCTCCTCTGTCCTCTCTACAATCTACATCTACATCTACATCCATACTCCGCAAGCCACCTGACGCTGTGTGGCAGAGGGTACCTTGAGTACCTCTATTGGTTTCCCTTCTATTCCAGTCTCGTACTGTTCGTGGAAAGAAAGATTGTTGGTGTGCCTCTGTGTGGGCTCTAATCTCTCTGATTTTATCCTCATGGTCTCTTCGTGATATATACGTAGGAGGGAGCAATATACTGCTTGACTTCTCGGTGAAGGTATGTTCTCAAAACTTCAACAAAAGCCCGTACTGAGCTACTGAGCATCTCTCTTGCAGAGAGTATATCTATCATCTCCGTAACGCTTTCGCAATTACTAAATGATCCCGTAACGAAGTGCGATGCTCTCTGTTGGATCTTCTCTATCTCTTCTACCAACCTTATCTGGTATGGATCCCACACTAGTGAACAGTATTCAAACAGTGCACGAACAAGTGTAGTGCAACCTACTACCTTTGTTTTCGGACTGCATTTCCTTAGGATTCTTCCAATGAATCTCAGTCTGGCATCTGATTTACCAACAATTAATTTTATTTGGTCATTCCATTTTAAATCACTCCTAATACCTACTCCCAGATAATTTATGGAATTAACTGCTTCCAGTTGCTGACCTGTTATATTGTAGCTAAATGATAAAGCATCTTTCTTTCTGTGTATTTGCAGCACATTACACTTGTCTACATTGAGATTCAATTGCCATTCCCTGCACCATGCGTCAATTCGTTGATGCATTTCAGTACAATTTTCAGTTGTTACAACCTCTCGATATACTACAGCATCATCCGCAAAAAGCCTCGGTGAACTTCCGATGTTATCCACAAGGTCATTTTTATATATTGTGAATAGTAATGGTCCTACGACACTCCCCTGTGGCACACCTGAAATCACTCTTACTTCAGAAGACTTCTTTCCATTGAGAATAACATGCTGCATTCTGTTACCTAGGAACTCTTGAATCCAATCACACAATTGGTCTGATAGTCCATATTCTCTTACTTTGTTCATCAAACGCCCGTAGGGAACTGTATCAAACGCCTTGCGGAAGTCAAGAAACACCGCATCTGCCTGGGAACCCGTGTCTATGGCCCTCTGAGTCTCGTGGACAAATAGCGCGAGCTGGGTTTCACATGATCGTGTTTTTCGAAACCCATGCTGATTCCTACAGAGTAGATTTCTAGTCTCCAGAAAAGTCATTATACTCAAACATAATACGTGTTCCAGAATTCTACAACTGATCGACGTTAGAGATATAAGTCTATAGTTCTGCACATCTGTTCGACGTTCCTTCTTGAAAACAGGGATGACCTCTGCCCCTTTCCAATCTTTTGGAATGCTACGCTCTTCTAGAGACCTACGGTACACCGCTGCAAGAAGGGGGGCATGTTCCTTCGTGTACTCTGTGTAAAATCGAACTGGTATCCTATCAGGTCCAGCGGCCTTTCCTCTTTTGAGCGATTTTAATTGATTTTCTATCCCTCTGTCATCTATTTCGATATCTACCATTTTGTCATCTGTGCGACAATCTAGAGAAGGAACTGCAGTGCAGTCTTCCTCTGTGAAACAGCTTTGGAAAATGACATTTAGTATTTCGGCCTTGGGTCTGTCATCCTCTGCTTCAGTACCATTTTGTTCACAGAGTGTCTTGACATTTTGTTTTGATCCACCTACCACTTTGACATAAGACCAAAATTTCTTAGGATTTTCTGCCAAGTCAGTACATAAAACTTTACTTTCGGATTCGTTGAATGCCACACGCATAGCCCTCCTCACACTACATTTCGCTTCGTGTAATTTTTGTTTGTCTGCAAGGCTTTGGCTATGTTTATGTTTGCTGTGAAGTTCCCTTTGCTTCCGTAGCAGTTTTCTAACTCGGTTGTTGTACCACGGTGGCTCTTTTCCATCTCTTACGATCTTGCTTGGCACATACTCATCTAAAGCATATTGTACGATGGTTTTGAACGTTGTCCACTAATCCTCAGCACTATCTGTACTTGAGATAAAACTTTTGTGTTGAGCCGTCCAGTACTCTGAAATCTGCTTTTTGTCACTTTTGCTAAACAAAAGAATCTACCTACCTTTTTTAATATTTCTATTTACGGCTGAAATCACCAATGCTGTAACAGCTTTATGATTGCTGATTCCCTGTTCTGAGTTAACTGTTTCAAATAGTTCGGGACTATTTGTCACCAGAAGGTCTAATATGTTATCGCCACAAGTCGGTTCCCTGTTTAACTGCTCAAGGTAGTTTTCAGATAATGCACTTAAAAAAATTTCACTGGATTCTTTGCCCCTGCCACCCGTTATAAACGTTTGAGTCTCCCAGTCTATATCTGGTAAATTAAAATCTCCACCCAAAACAATAGCATGGTCGGGAAATCTACTAGAGATATTTTCCAGATTTACGTTCAGGTGTTCTGTCACAACAGCAACTGAGCCAGTGGACCTATAGAGACATCCAATTAAGATGTTTGAGCCTGCTTTAACCGTGACCATCACCCAAATTATTTCACATTCCAGATCTCCGTCAATTTCCTTCAATACTATTGCACTTCTTATCGCTATAAACAGGCCTCCCCCTTCACTGTCCAGCCTGTCTCTGCAGTATACATTCCAATCTGAGTTTAGAATTTCATTACTGTTTACATCTGGTTTCAGCCAACTTTCCGTTCCTCGTACCATGTGGGGCATTGTGACTATTAATGAGAGCAGTTGAGGGACCTTTCTATAGACGCTCCTGCAATTTACTATTGCCACACTAATATTGTCATTCGCTGTTGCGTTTTGCCTACTGCTACCTTGTCGCGTCCTAGGAGGCGTCTTGTTGGGCCAAGGGAGGGAATTCTCTAACCCAAAAAACCCACAAGCACACTCCACACGTACTCCGTTAACTTGTAGCCGCTTCCTGGGTGTAGTGCATGCATGACCTATTCATGGGGACCCTACATTTCTCCACCCGATTGCAGAGCTCGAGAAATTTGCACCCCAGATCTCTTCAGAATCGTCTGAGCCTCTGGTTTAAGCCTCCCACTCGGCTCCAAACCAGAGGCCCGTGATCGGTTCTGGGAATGACATTAAAAATAGTTAGCTCCGTTTCCACCCTACGATCCAGGCAGCCGCCTTCACCGACTCCGCCAGTCGTCTGTATGAACTGAGGATGACCTCTGAACCCAGACGGCAGGAGTCATTGGTGCCAACATGAGCAACAATTTGCAGTTGGGTGCACCCAGTGCTCCCTATCGCCGCCGGCAGGGCCTCCTCCACATCTCGGATGAGACCCCATGGCAAGCAGAGTGAACACTGGCCTTCTTCCCTGACCTTTCCGCTATTTCCCTAAGGGGATCCATCACCCACCTAACATTGGAGCTCCCAATCACTAATAAACCCCTCCCCCCATGTGCCTGCTCGGACCTTGCTGAAGGAGCGGCCAAATGTCCACTCACAGGCAGAGCGGGCGATGCAACACGGACAGCCTCCACATTGACCCTCTGCCTCATGCGACGCGAACATCGTTGAACCCGTCACTCTCCTTGGGAAGAGGGTGGCCCAACTGTGCCCGGTACCCGTGAAGATGTCTCGACAGCAGGGACTGTGGGTGAAGCATGTAACACCTGTGGTGTACCATGCGATGCATCAGACTCCTCACTGCCCCTACACTCCGAGGCAGCAGCCTGAAGACGGCTGACTGTGGCCATCAGCATGTTCAGCTGTTCACGGACAGTGGCCAGCTCCTCCTGCATCCGTACACAGCAGTCACACATCCTGTCCATCCCAAGGAATCAACAATTTACTGTAGAGAGTTAAGTAATCAGTTTTGAACTAGACTGCTAATTCAGTAAAGGCGGCTAATAGCTGACTAAACTGTGGTTACTAGACACTTCTTGTTGGAAACAATGAGACTAAGCACTAACTGTCTCTGGACTGTATTCGAAACAAACACAAAATCTATGGAACACTATTACTAGTGCTCGAAAATTAAAGTTTCTTAAAAGCAAAAACACACGGAAAAAGAAGTGACAAGTAAGAAAAACACAGCTAATACTTAAATTTACGTTGCTTGCTGCACAGGAGATGTGTAGCAGACGGCAGTTACCACTGACAATCATGTGGTGTCAGCTAACAGATACCTTTCAGAACATTTTCAGTATGCTTTTTAACGACATTCTGCAGTATGTCTACTGATATAATAGAGATATATGCAAGTTCACTGCACTACTAGAAAAGAAAACCCTCTGCATCTAAATTGACATCGATCTGTGTTAAGAGATGATAGAAAGTAGGTGGATTAATCAGCTGAGAGGGGCTGTAATGAGTTATGATTTAATGGTAGACTGATGATGCATTCTAGAGACAGCGAGAAGTTGTGGCAGGTCATGTATTACACTTTCAACCATTTTTTTCTGATGTTTTCTCATAGCGTATCAGTTGTGTGGTATAACTTTCATTCAACTCATATATAATTGTATGTTCTACGTGTGATTTAGAGAGCTATGTACCTGCGATCATTAACAGGAAACCCCTCCATACCACAGCCAGCGGAGCACTTCCAACGCATGTGCGATGAACCATGTCTACCAAACCGATGGAAAACCTATTTCAGCATCCTCCTCTAAACAAATGAAGATGTATGCAAAGTACTCCATTCCCCTGCCACATCTTGAACATAAATTGAGTTAGTGGTTTGTGAGGTACTGTAATCCCTGCGTATACATTTGCTTCACAGTTATTGTGTTTGGAAGAGATTGTGTTCTGTTCTCATAGTTAGTGCAGCATTGGTGTAGTCTGACATGTCAAACACGACTGCTATGCGTTTGTCTTTCTCCTCATAAGATGTGGTAGTTTCATGAATTTTCCATTGCTGACAGTCATTTTATATGACTGATGCGAGCGTAGAATAATTTTTGAACCATATTCTGACATGAACAGTGTCTGCTATACACCTCCAGAAAGCTATATAGTGCATGTTTCACAAAAAATCTATTTTTTCCTCTTGGTGTAGAAGGTAGTAGTTTTATCATCATAAAGCTTCTCACCATAGTAAGTAGGATAGAAATCTTAGAGGGTGAATATATGTCAGGTGTTGGACATATATTTACTCCATTGGAGTATTAATAAAATCGCATTCCATGTGACTAAAATATTGGAAACCACACTGCTTTTACATTATAGCATGTTTAAGTGTTGAATCGTGTAGTCTTACGAGTGTATGTTCATGTTCTGCGACAATTTCTCTTTTTCCAATACTACAGAATTGCTAGCACAAGTGATTTCTGTACAGTTTTTTAAACTCCTTCCTCCTGGAGTTCCATCATGCATAAACCATACGTTTCTTCTTCTTAATCACCTGTTATATCACCGCAACAGTCTCAAATGTATCACGCTCGTATTCGCTACACACCAGTAAAGGGTGCTAACCTCCTCAGCATGGATGCATCGAGAGAGATCGTGTGTAATTGGATTAGTGATGTAAGATTGGTATCAAACAGTCTTCACAGAACAGCAGCTACAGTAGTGGAATGTGCATACTGGTCTGTATCACTAGTATCAGTCGGTTGTGCAAGTTTGGAAGTCGTGTTATGCTCTTTCTGAAAGCATAATATCGAAATATATTGATTACATGGAACTCAGTTCATCCCGTTCTTTAGCAAGGCATCGAATGTAGTGGGTATAGTGCGCTCATTCTTCCGGTCAGTTCCAAACTAAGTCGGCGACAATGTGCGCAGGAAAGGTTGTTTAAAGGCCAAGGAACCGTTACAAGATGCATAGAGAAAGCATCTAGAGTTTATTCTCAGGGTCATTAGTCGACAGGTTCAATCAAGGGGCAGCTCATTTCGATATAGAGGGCAGAGTGCTGCTATGAATATGATTCTTTTGTTGGGATGGTAGTTATCAAAGGTGATCTTTCAATCTCAGACTTTATTCTATGAATGCAAGTATACTTTGTGACTCTCAATCACATAGGGAGACATAGGCAATTGCAATAAAATCTTACAGAATGTATGCCGTGTTTTGGCTAAGGAAAGTAGTTTTTGCACATTCTCTCTGCTAATGACTATTTCCCACATTAAAGAACAGTATTTGTCTCATGTCATGTAGGAAGTGTAACAGGGTTTGCGATATGTCCACATGTATATAGCACTCGCAAAGTAATGGAGGGTATGGTTTAGCAGTGATACAGAAAATGAGACTCATGCTGCAGTGTCATTGGCTGATAGCATAACGAGATTGACACAATGAAACTCTTTGTGGTATTGACAGGTCGTCGAGAGTGGTGGTCTGGAACTCGAGTAATTGGGAAAATTGCCTTAAGGGAAACCTGGCAAAATTACGAAAATTAATGGAAAATACGTAAAACTGAGGTAAATGCGACAGAAATGTGGAGGAATAAGGGTACTTACATGATCGCCTGGGTGTACAAAAATCATTCCATTCCTCCACCAGTGTAATTGACAACTGATTCTGCATACTATCCATGCTCTATGGGTTTAAGTCCTACAGAATACCCCCATGTTCCACATGTGGTTATGCATTGTAAGCCTTAAAAATGAAAGACGCAGTGTCCAAAGATTCAGAGATCATGATGACGACTACCTAAGCCACCAAAACAGTAACCCCACATGTGAGTGCAATAAGCGCCACCAGTATGAGGAATCAATGCTTTTGGACTCTTAAAAAATGGAACACTGAGACATCTGCTACCACATCACTGTGGAACATGAGTTTAAATGTAGATGTCATCACCTTTAGATATCTGTTTGGAAATGCTCTACAATACTGCAAAATTTACCAGTTTCCATATGTTGCAGTCTCATCCACATTTTCGTCAATAAGAAACACCACCTCTGTCTTTTATTTCAACCATCCTGTGTGTTTTGGGAGCATCTTAGTTTACGCCATGGGATGTCCAAGTTTCTGTGAGAGCTCAAGGATCGAAAAATGTTAATGTCAGTTTAACACCTGACACAGACCTCAAAGTCAAGGTAGAAAACCAAAATGTATGGTGGTGTACAAAGCTGTAGCCACACACCGTTTGGATGCATTAAAAAAAAATTAATGTATCAAACTGCTTATGAAACATCAACACAGGAACCCTGTATTGTGACTGATGGTCTGTGGGATATGGTCCTTCCTCCAGCACAGACGAAAAAACTTTGCACTGCTCTGTGCAAGCAACTTTAACCACTGGCCACCTGCTTCAGTGTGCCAATACCTACATATTTAATAGGATCGCCAGATATGTTCGATGTCAGCATGCAGAAAGTATTTGTTTTCGACATATTGGAAATGAGAGGCATGTTAAAACCTTACCACCGTTCTCTACCGGGTGGCATTAGTGAAGTTTTAATAGTTCATTGGATATTATAAAAGCAAATTGTGTGTGTGTGTGTGTGTGTGTGTGTGTGTGTGTGTGTGAGAGAGAGAGAGAGAGAGAGAGAGAGAGAGAGAGAGAGAGAGAAGAATAAGAAAAAGAAGAAGAGGAGAGATTGGTTGGTTGGTCGTTTGGGGAAGGAGACCAGGCAGCGTGGTCATCGGTCTCATCGGATTAGGGAAAGATGGGGAAGGAAGTCGGCCGCGCCCTTTCAGAGGAACCATCCCGGCATTTGCCTGGAGGGATTTAGGGAAATCACGGAAACCTAAATCAGGATGGCCGGACGCGGGAGAAGAAGAGAGACTTTGCCATTAACAAAGGATCTGACGATCTGACACTATTACACTGTTGTATTTCTAGCGTAGTAATCATAGGAATATGATAAAGATTAGGACATGTACAGGGAGATATTTATAGACAGTCATTCGGTATCGATGAATTGTAGGTGTAGTGCTTCCGAATTTCTTTGTACCGTCCATGTATGCCCTGCAGAGTTGAGAATTTCCTTCTGCATGTTAGTGTTCTATTTTTCTCGTTGCGATATCTCTCTGCCCAATCAGTGATGGGTGGAGGAATAGACTGTCTTCTAACTAATAGAATGGTGCTGTCAGGACGTAATGGGATTTCGAGAGATTGAACTGGGATGTGGGACTTGCCAGGGGACATCTCTTTCTCGTCGGAATCGGGTGGATACAAATGCTATACCGTGGAACCTCACTTAACGAGCACTGCTCATAACATGCAATTCGCATAACGAGCAAAACAAATGGTAAAAAATGACTCGATTAACGAGCAATGTTATACATAATGAGTGACGATGACTAGTGTGATGTCACAAGCCTTTTGTGCATAGCAGGAGAAACGTTCAACAACATAAACACCTTTCATTGTCTGCAGCTACCATCTTAGTGCAGCTTATGATCATACATTTTTCTAAATTTGTGTTCACATAGTGTTTTTCTGTGTGCAAACGTTAATAACTTTCGTACAAATGTCCCTTAGATAAAGCCATTAGGAGACGACAATAAGGGAGAGAAAGTGGCCTTAGAAATGAAACGTAAAATCATTGAAAAACGCAAATGTGGTGTGAGCATTGCTGATTTAGCATCCATGTACACTATGTGATCAAAAGTATTTGGACAGCTGGCTGAAAATCACCTACAAGTTTGCAGCGCCCTCCATCGGTAATTCTGGAATTCAATATGGTGTTGTCCCACCCTCGGCCTTGACGTCAGCCTCCACTCTCGCAGGCATATGTTCAGTCAGGTGCTGGAAGGTTTCTTGGGTAATGGAAGCCTATTCTTCACAGAGTGTTGCACTGAGGAGAGGTATTAACGTCGGTTGGTAAGGCCTGGCACAAAGTCGGCATTGCAAAACACCCCAAAGGTGTTTTATAGGATTCAGATCAGGACTCTGTGCAGGCCAGTCAATTTCAGGGATGTTATTGTTGTTTAACCACTCCACCACAGACCATGCATTACGAACAGGTGCTAGATCATGTTGAAAGATGCAATCGCCATCCCCGAATTGCTCTTCAACAGTAGGGAGCAAGAAGGTGCTTAAAACATCAATGTAGGCCTGTGCTGTGATAGTGCCTCGCAAAATAATAAGGGGTGGAAACCCCTCCATGAAAAACATGACCGCACCATAACACCACCACCTCCGAATTTTGCTGTTGGCACTACACACACTGGCCGATGACGTTCACCAGGCATCTGCCAAACCCACACCCTGCCATCAGATCACCACAATGTGTATCGTAATTTGTCACTCCACACAACATTTTTCCACTGTTCAGTCGTCCAATGTTTATGCTCCTTACACCAACCGAGGCGTTATTTGGCATTTACCAGCATGATGTGCGGCTTATGAGCAGCCACTCATCCATGAAATCCAAGTTTTTGCACCTCCCGCCTAACTGTCATAGTACGTGCAGTGGGTCCTGATGCAGTTTTGGAATTCCTGTGTACTGGTCTGCATAGATGTCTGCCTATTACACATTACGAGCTTCTTCAACTGTCGACGGTCTCTGTCAGTCAACAGACAAGGTCGGCCTGTATGCTTTTGTGCTGCACGTGTCCCTTCACGTTTTCATTTCACTATCACATCTGAAACAGTGGACCTAGGGATGTTTAGGAGTGTGGAAATCTCACGGACAAACTTATGACGCAAGTGACACCTAATCACCTAACCATGTTCATTGTCCGTGAGTTCCACAGAGTGCCCCATTCTGCTCTCTCACGATGTCTAATGACTACTGAGGTCGCTGACATGGAGTACCTGGCAAAAGGTGGCAGCACAATGCACCTAACATGAAAACATATCTTTTTGGGGGTGTCCGGATACTTTTGATCACATAGTGTACAATCGGTGTGCATCAATTATGAGGGTTGCCCAGAAAGTAATGAAACGTATTTTGCTCTCGCCCGAAAACAATACTACTAATGCGAAATGTTACTTATGTATTATTTGTAGTCTCCTGAGTGAGTGAGTTTCCGTCACCTTCGACAGATAAAGTGCGCGTCATTTATGACGGCGGCAGAGTTTAGGTTCGTTCTGCGGATCTGATGTCACAAAACACAGTCAGCCATTGAACAGAGAACGACGTTGCCAAAGCTGGATTGCAGTGCAGAGCACGGACGAGTGCCTTCAGTTTTAGAAACCTTCAGTTATAAATAAAGTAACTGAGCAAAAGCAGTGCCTTGATAGCAGACTTTCTTTTATAGAAAGTTTGGAAAAAGCATTCTTTATACCAATTGCTTCATATTCTATTAATTAATTAAACCAAACAAGCAATAAGCCTCTTAATTCAGGCGATAGGAAGGAAAGGTGTTTGTATCATTCTCACAAACCGCTTTTTCGCAATAAAGAACAACAGTGATTGTTTATTTCCTATTGTACTTCGACGAAACGTGAATAATTCATAGTCAGACCAACAGTGTTTGTCGGTATTTTGCGTGATGTGTTGGGAGGTATATTGAAAGACGAGCTGCGTTAGCGTTACGGTTAAAGTGTAGGGCTGCTACACCAGAGGTTCTGAGTTCAAGCCTTGTTCAGTACTAAATATTTTCTTTATTTAAAAAGAATATCGAAGTGTCTTACTTCATGAATTTTATTCGTTTGAATGTAATTTTGTGAAATTTCTAGTGACAACTAAAATCGACTATATGGAAAGTATACGCTATGGACTTTTACCTCTGCAAACTCTTCAAAATTTCGTGCAATGGTTTACTACATATAATGCTGCACAATAACTGCGTTGAACTTCGGAACAAAATTAAGTCATTTATGGGGGGGAAGGTATCAGTCAAGAAGATGTGTAAAAATCAAATTTTTGGGCCAAATAGTTTTTGTGAAGTCGAATGATAAAGTGTGTCAAAGCAGTCGAAACAGCATGTGTCTGCACAGGCGAGCAGTGAAATGATGACAAAATCGCGCACATCGCGGAATGCGAGGAGCACGACACTGTAGCAGCGAAAGGTTTAATGCGGCCGTGGTGGCTTTACTTCAAAAACTGTGCGCTCCCCCCTGAACGTAAGTTTGCGAACTATACTATGGCGCTGCTTCTCTTGGCGCGTACAACTGGCAACGCAGCAATCACCCGCGTCTGGGCGGGCATGCGCGAACCGCCAAGATAAATGAATTGAACTATAGCGTAGCTGCAGGACAGTTTCAAAATGGCGTCTGTAGGTGATGTACGCTACAAGCAACGTGCCGTCATTGAATTTATGACTGCAAAGAAAGAAATTATGGGGAATATTCACAAACGCTTGTTCAATGTCAATGGAGCATTTGCTGTCGACAGAAGTACACTTAGTCGCTGAGCACGGAGGGTGAGGTCATCAAAAGGTGGCTCGGTGGAGGTCCATGATTTACAGCAGTTGGGGAGACCATCCACGGCTGTCACACCTGATATGTTGCAGTGAGCCGATCTTGTCATGCGCCATTAAAGGATGCCATTCCTGGAAGACATTTTGAGGACTATGAGGAGGTGATTCACACATGAAGCACTAGCTCTGCCACCAGGACAAGGATTGGTACCGACAGGGCATATGAGCCCTTGTTTCGTGCTGGAGGAAGGCCACAGAATGGGATAGAGATTACGTGGAAAAATAAGGCGTGTAGATAAAACAACATTCTTTCATGTGTGGAATTCTCATTATGTTCAATAAAGATTTGTTGGAAAAAAATGCGGTGCACTACTTCCTTGGCAACCCTCATACTTGCGCTATCCTCAAGAACATTGACAAGATTACGGAGATAGATGCTTCAAATGAAGTGGCTCTGAGTTCTATGGGACTTAACAGCTATGGTCATCAGTCTCAAAGGAAGTGTCAAGAGTATCTAAACAACGGTTTCGTATTATGGACGAAGTCGGAAGATCGCTCCTTATATGGATAAATAGAAAGCAATTGCAAAGCAACACTATTAGTGAGAACATCATTTGTGAGAAGGCGAGAATGATTTTCGCTATCCTCCTTAAGAAGACGCCAGGATGATAAGCGGCCAAAGAAGTTTATAAGGTAAGCCATGAGTCTTTGAGAAGTTTAAGAGAAGACCTGGCATCGACAGCATTGTAAGGCATGGCAAAGCAGCCAGCTCCCACACAAAGGCAGCAGAGAACTTCATCAGCAACTTCAAGATGCTCGAAGGTTCTGAGGGTTATCTGCTCCAGCAGGTTTTTAATTGTGACGAGATTCGTCTGTTCTGGAAAAATATGCTGAATCATACCTTTATAGCAGCAGAGGAGATGCATTGCCCGATCACAAGCCAATGAAAGACCATCTCACATTGCTGTTCTGTGCCAATGCAAGTGGCGATTTGAAAATTAATTGTTTACCATTCAGAAGCTCCATCAGCGTTCAAAAAGTGTAATGTCCAGGAGAATTGGTTAAATGTGATTTAGAGGTCCAACGACAAGGCTTGGGTGACACATGATCTTTTTTGTGATTGGGTCAATGAAGTGTTTGGTCTTTCAGTGAAAAAAATATTTGCTTGAGTTGAATCTGCCACTCCATGTCTTAATGACTGAATTAATTAGTGAGAGTTGTTATGTCATTCAGAAAAAAATATAGCAAAAAAAAAAATTTATACAATCACAGGCCAAAATCCCACTGACATTAAAGCAAAATAGATTATTGAAATTATGAGTGTCCAAACTTTTAATGTCACTTATCCCATATGTTAATTAATTTCAGATAATTTAAAATATGGCCATGAAAAATTGGGAATGTTTGCTTTTGAATGAGTGGTAATAATACTTCCTATCCTGCCCATTAGCTCAATATGTTTTCCCATTAAGTGTTGTTGCAGGAACTTTAATTAACCACAACTTTTAATTTCTGAGTATTCTAGTAAAACTACATCATTTTAATCAGGAAGATAAATACAGACAATTGAACCACAAATTTAAATAAAATTTCACGTAAATAACAAATTTACACATTCCTGTATATCCTACATATTATGTGTGTGATAGCATTAGATACAGGATGAGAAAGTGAAAGAATTTTAGTTATTCATATGAGCAGAAAACACAATAGTTGCAGTATTTTACAACTTCCTATATCTGTTCACCCTCCAACTGAATTAAACAGACACTTATGACAATTAGCTTACTGGATAATTCAGTGGTCTATAAGAGTCTTACATGTATCAAAATACATAAAAAAGAAGCAATGTTATCATAATACTTTAAACTAATTTTCAAATCAGGTATCCTAACTGAATGTTACCTATCAGCCTTCCCTGGCCATCTTATGACATAAAATTTTACAAAATTTCAAAACATACAAGTGTGTAACTACAATATTTCAAAACACATTTATGTCAGAGAACTTCATGGGTCATAACTTATTTTTGATATTTCCCAAATTTTTCACCATGTTAACACAGTTCATTACTCATTGTTTGCACCACCTTCACAAAAACCACACTCATGGTTTGCTGTAGGTTCTTTCTGGGATTTCTCCTTCAAATTTTCACTCACATCCGATGTATTGTATTGCATAGTATTGTATTGTATTGATCCAAAGTGGTGTTCGGCATTTACAAACACGAAAAGACAAACAAATTTTCTAAATTGGTGCACTAATAATTCCTATCTGTATATCTCCAATAAGAATGATTACTCATTAATTGGACATTTACGTGTTATAAAATAACACAGCTATCAGTATAATGTCACACAGAGAATTTACAACAAAGGTCTCCTCTGACTATGACTTAACTTTCTTGAAATGAAGATTGAGTTAGTGAAATTCATTGCATTTTTAATTCCTGTTAGAAAATGATATCAAATAGGTGGTGAACAGTACAGTATCATAGAAATGAACTTTGTAGCAATTTATATTCAACAAGTCATTAAATAAATTAGTACTTCACTTAGCTTCATTAAATAATTTTCAGTATTATTATCATTTTTTTCCATGAAAGCATCACTCTGTTTCTGAATACAGTGCTGTAATGTCCAGCAGGTTCTCAACAAGTTATGTCATATTACTTAGGCATGCCATCACAACAAAAGAATATTATTCTCTTGTGTATCATTTCACTTTCCTGTTTATCAATGCTCATTATACCACTTATTTATTCTGTTTCAGACATGTTGACTGAAGAGGTACTTTTGCAAAAGAAGCTGTTACAAAGGCAGGGTCCCTAATCATTACTGTTTCATATATACTTCAAAGCACTTAATTCAGTTTGCCACTTCATATTCACTTTCTATTTCATCAATTCATTATAATATACTTCTCAATTACATAATACATGGTTACTTCATATACTTCATTCTGTTTGGCTTTATACACAAAAAATGACTCTACTGCATAATTCTCAACAGCAACCACCCATATTAATTACAAGACATTACTCTCTATCACATAGCAGAGAAAAATGTATTCAAATAATCACTTTATTTTCCTCATGTTTGAGGAGCAAGTCTATGACACACTTTGTTCTCACTAAAATTTTGTGTATGCAACAGTTATTATTACTGCAATATTCTTTATTTTGGCCTGAAAGACTTATAATATGGCACACATGCACTGAAAAGATGAACTTTCATACAGACAACTGAACTTAATTAAATTTTACTTTGGGGCAATGACTTTCTGAATTTCATATACTTAGGAAAAGTTGGGTTAACTGATTCTCAAAGCTAATTCAACCATCACATTTATAAACAATTCAAGAGGGAAAATTGTTTTTTCATACCACAAATATGTTCCCTTAGGTGGGCTGTACTGTGTGAGCTAATATGGATGTTGTCTGTTAGCTACATTTGCAGATATAGATTAAAAAAACTGAAATCCACGGGTAAGAGTAATTTATTTTTGCATTTAACAATATCTCCTACAGTTTTATTTTTTAGAGTTAGATTAAGTGTTTATTGCCTTATGATACTCCATGAAATATGAACTGTGCATGGAGTCATTTTCCCTTCATGCTGAAGGTTGTTGATAAAGTGAAGGTGGGGTTAACTGTACCAGTAAAATTTGTCGTTAAGTGGATTGGTTCAGTTTACCCCAGACAGTTGCAAAACATCTAATAAATTACATAAATGTAAGGTTTGTACGTTCAAGTAAAAACCATTTTTCATGCAGTTTCATTTGCTTGCTGTCAGAAATTGCCTGAAAATTCAACTTTATGTTGACCTCTAAAGGCTCTGATTTCGTGAGTAATTTCAAAGAAACACATTCTAGTGCCCAAGAAAAATACCATATATAACACAGCCCTTGTTGGTGTTGCATTTCCTGACATTTGGAAAGGCTTTCATGTTAGTAGTATCAAACGTATCAGTTCTCTCGTATTTTATGCCTACAATTTTTTATCGTCTTACATATTGGGCAGACCTTTCCCAGTCTGACAACAAATAACAAATGATTCACTGGGAGAACATGCAAGCATATCTGCAGATGACAATGTTCAGAATCTTGGACACCAGCCAGAAGATAAGCAAACAGAAATCACACATACATTATAAGTTTGGCCATGTACTAAAGATGGTACAAGTAAAAAAATGAGACACAGAAAGAAAGGGAAATAAACTGTCCTTAACAGTACAGCAGTTAAACAATGGACAGAGGCAGCAGCAAAAGACAGAAGAGCAAAGCTATTGCCAAATAAGCATAAATTAAATTAAGTATGCCAAATACTGGCAGAAAGGAGCAATAGCTCTGAAGATTCTGATCACGTCCAATACACTGATTCATCTGATGCTAACTTGTACACAAGTGTTGAAAATGTTGAAACAGTGCAGAAAGGTGACTTTGTTGTAGTTAAGGTACAAGGTAAACTGTCACAAGTAGTCACAATTATTTGCTAGAGTGATTAAAATGTATGTTGATGACTGAAGTAAAAATATATAAGACAGTTGTTTATACTACAAAATTTGCAGCTACAGAAGAAGAAGATACTTTTTTTGCGTTAAATGAAATAATTGCCAAACCACTCAATGAACTATGTCTCACTATGCAGGTAATTTGGTGTGACATCTCTAAAGCACTGACTTCTTAATAACAATGTCGGGTATTCACAAGAGGTACAGAAAAAGTTCGCTATTTACATTGTTCAGAGTGGTATTGAGAGTGACAGGTTCAAGTGTTCACACATTGCACAAGTTCGCCGAGTGACTCAGTCGCGGAAGGAGCAGAGCACTCGAACCGACCTCAATGTTTGAGACAACGGAGGTCTGGAGAACATGCATGAGTATGGTACTATCATGACTCGAAAGCGGGTCCGGGAGCTGATACGGACAAGCCGGGCGGTGCGGAGCGCGCTACCTGCAGCTCGACGGCGATGCAAATCGGTAAACTGGCACGGATGTCAATCCGGCCTCAACACCCAATGTGGCAGAGGCACAGGGACACGAACGCATGTCCAGGAGCTGCGACAGACACAGGAAGCATTGTCTGGGGTTACCAGCTGAAAGCGTGCTAAGCTGGAGACTAGGTCTCTACAGCAGATGGCGGCAGGTGCACGCCAGATTCTGACGGGTTCGGCAGCTCGTGTGCTTTTTTTCTGCTGTGGGTGGTGTGGCGCATTGGTGATGCAGCACTGCTGTTTGAATCGGAGACGGTGGCTGGCGCGCGGGACGTAGTCCACTGGCGGCTGTGGTGGGAGCGACCGGTGCACCTGTGGTGGGCGCGGTCCGAGTGGCCGTGCCAGCTGCCTGGGCGGGGTGGTGTTAGGCACATGTGGTGGCGCGACGACAGGAGGCTGCCGCTGTGCATCACCGGCGGCTATGGGTGCGGGCTCCGTCTGGCTACTGGCAGAGGGAGTGTCGTCTGTGATCAGGTCTTCTGCTGGGTCGAAGAAAAGCGTGGCTGCTGGAGTGGACAAGACGTAGGCTGGCTTGACGTGGTCAATTGACACTGTAGATGGCTTCCCATTGCACTTGATGACGAGCGTTTTGTCACCTCGGCGATCACTTGGTGCAGTCTGCAGTAGGGCGGCCAGAGAGATGATTGTACTGCGTTGGTACGCAACGTGACATGCAATGCAGCACTGTAGGTCAGTTTGCACGAATAGCTTCCTGATGCCTTGCTGCATCAGTGCGTCCGCTCGGAGGCTGGCCATGTGAGTGCACAGACGTTCTGCCAGAGTGGGTGTCACGGTGTCGTGTGGGAGTGGTACTTCTTCAATGATATCGCCCAGGATCATCAGACGTTGACCGTAAACGAGGTCGGCAGGTGACGCGCCAATCTCCTCCTTCGGCGTTACTCGCAGGCCGAGCAGCACCAGTGGCCGATGAAGTCCACATGAACATGCGCAAATCGGCGTGTCGCATCAGGGAAGGTGCTCACGGGTGCGTGGGTGTGCCTCCCGACTTCGCCGCACTGACATGCCGTGCAAGTGCGCGCCCGTTCATGGCAGTCCTTCCAAAGCCCGGGCCAGATGAAACGCGTGGCCACAAACATCGCAGTGGTGTTGGTGTTGGGGTGTGAACGTCTGTGGGCACAGTCGAAGGCACTGCTCCAGAATTCCTCCGGAAGGAACGGTCGGTGCATGCCCGTTGAGATGTCACACCAAATCTTCCGTGCAGAGCCGGGGACAGGCACCAGCTCCAGTTGCAGGCCGCTGGAAGTGTCATGCCGGAAACGGTGCAGTTCTTCATCACTCTCCTGTATTTGGGCAATGTCCTCAAAGTTCAAAGAGGGTGAGATAGCAGCACATGCTCGAGACAAATAATCGGCGACAGTATTTTCTATCCCCGAAATGTGTCTAATGTATGTTGTAAATTGTGACACGAACTCTAATTGCTTGAGTTGGCGCGGTGAACACTTAGTGTGGTTGTTATGGAACGCATGCATAATCAGTTTATTGCCGGTGAAAATGACAAATTGTCGTGCTCCTAAGGACAGTTGGAAGTATTTCACCGTCACATACACCGCAAGCAACTCTCGGTCATAAGCGCTCCAAGCGTGTTGCGATTTGTATAGCTTCTTAGAGAAAAAACCGAGAGGCTGCCAGCTCCCGCCGATGCACTGCTCTAACGCCGCACCAGTGGCGGCCTGGCTGGAGTCCAAGACTACAGCTAAGTATGCGTCATCTACTGGGTGAGCGATCAGTGTCGCTTCTGTGAGATTCCGTTTTGAGTCCGTGTAGCTCTGCTCCATTGCGTCTGTCCAATTCACAGGGGTCTTTCCCTTTGAGGTAGGACCGTGTAACGCCTTAGTCAACGGCTCTTGCACGGCGCCAGCGTTGGGCAGGTGTCAGCGATAAAAGTTCAACTTGCCAAGGTAACGGCATAGTTTTTTGTGTGTCTGCGGTCGCGGCATGATCAGTATCGCTTGCACTTTCTCCGGTAGTGGCGTCGATCCGGTGTGGGTAATTAAATGGCTGAGGAACTCGATTTCCGTCACACCGAATTCGCATGTTGCTGCATTAATGACGATGTCGGCTTCACTCAAGCACTGAAAGATGGTCATTAGGTGGCGGCAGTGGAGCTCGGGCGTCTTGGAATACACCAAGATGTCATCAAGGTACGCGAAACAAAATGGCAAGCCTCACAAGACGCCATCCAGGAACCGCTGCCAAGTCTGGGCAGTATTCCGAAGACCATAAGTCACAAATAGGCTTTCAGAAAGCCCAAAGGGCGTTACAATAGCTGTTTTTTCAATGTCTTCGGGCGCCATCGGAATTTGGGTGTATGCCTTTGCGCACTCTATCTTGCTAAACACCGTGCAGCCCACCAAAGCATAACTGAAGTCTTGAAGGTGTGGGACTGGGTATCAGTCCGACACCATTTGCAAATTAAGGGCGCGGTAGTCCCCAAATGCACGCCACGAATTGACTTTTTTGGGTACCAAATGTAACACCAATGGCCATGGGCTGCTCGATGGTCGAATGAGGCCTTGCTGCAGCATGGCTCGAACTCTGCCTTTGCTGCTGCAAGTCTATCAGGCGCGAGTCGACGTGGGCTACATTATTGAGTGGAAAGTCGTAGGGCCCCTGTTGACAGGTTACGGGTGTATTACACAAAGGAAGGAGCTACTAATGTAGCAAGGGTATTCGTGGAGTGCTCAATGGTTTTTTTAAAGGCTATGTGATACTTTGTATTCATCTCATAACATACATTTACAGATTATCCGATCATGCTGTACAGAATACACGTCAAATTTAGCCTTATGATATACATAATTACATAACAGTATTTTTACCATTACTGGTTGATACTGGACACAGCAATATTATTAAATTGTTTTTCTTATGATGTGATGGTACATTAGCTTTATATATGTGTACAATATTATACACAATATAATAATAAACAGTCACACTGTAAAAATGATGGCCATAGTAATTATATAAAATTGTTTTTCTTATGATGTAACAGTACATTATCTTTATATATGTATCCAATATTATACCCAATGCTATAATATTAAACAGTCACACTATTCAAATGACAATTTCATTGTTGATAAATTCCTCAATTGAATAGTAGCATTTTTCCAAGAGGATATTATATCTATCTCCATGCTCAGTACATCTATACCCTTGAGTTTATTGTAAATTTTCATTCCCATGGACTGAGGTGTCTGTTGGTAGAGTATTAAGTGATGTGAAAGCAAGAAATTTTCTTTGTGTCTAGTGTTGTACGTATGTTTAAAATGGTTTTCTTCTGTCAGCTCAGGTTTACTATTTAAAAAGATGATAATTTAAAATCGGTACAATGCAGGGATAGGTAATATTTTTAGGTTCTTGAATAATTGGTTGCAGGACGTTCTTGGAGGGGCAGCACAGATTTTTCTAATAGTTATTTTTTGAAGTAGCATAATTCATGACATGTAGCTTGAATCCTCCTCCCCCCAAATTAAACCATATCTAATTACAGGTTCAAAGTAACTGTGGTTCACCGCTTTTCTGCAGCTTATGTCTGGTATACCATTGCAAAGGCAAAGCTGTTTAATTTTGGAGTTAAATAATCTATATGTGCTTGCCAGCTTAGATTTTTGTCCAAGTTTATTTCCAAGAATTTAATGGACAGAGCTTCGACCATAACTTGATTTTTGTGTACAATACTGAAGTCACTGATATTTTATTGTTTGGTTCTAAATTGTGTAAAGAAGGTCTTGAAACCATGTATCTAGGTTGTTTAGTGTGTTTATAACACCATCTGGAATTTCTCCCACATTTTGTTTTTCAAGGAGTACTGAAGTATCATCAGCAAACATGACTGGCTCAGCAGTGATATTAAGAGGTAAATCATTTATGTAAAAGAGAAACAATATTGGCCCTAAGATTGAGCCTTGATGGACTCATTGTGATAATGTACCCCCATGGTGTTAGTTGTTATGATTAGCGTTTGCTACCTGTTTGTCAGAAAATGCCTGAGCCACTGCAGAGCATTTTGCCTGATGCCAAATGTGTCTAGTTTATGAAGCTGCATGGAGTGATTCACAAATCGAATGCCTTTGTAAGGTCACAGTAGACATGTGACATGTGACCATAATAAACTTAATGGCCTCCTTAGCTGAAGAGCATTTTGTTACCAGCTTGTGGACTGCAATATACAACTACAGAATGGATCGTGTGTTTGACGCTGTGTATGACTGTTTAAGTGTTTTAAACTCTAACAAACATAATTTACAATATGCTGCTCTGTCCTCTCTACCATCTACATCTACATCTACATCCATACCCCGCAAGCCACCTGATGCTGTGTGGCAGAGGGTACCTTGAGTACCTCTATTGGTTTCCCTTCTATTCCAGTCTCGTACTGTTCGTGGAAAGAAAGAGTGTTGGTGTGCCTCTGTGTGGGCTCTAATCTCTCTGATTTTATCCTCATGGTCTCTTCGTGATATATACGCAGGAGGGAGCAATATACTGCTTGACTTCTTGGTGAAGGTATGTTCTCAAAACTTCAACAAAAGCCCGTACTGAGCTACTGAGCGTCTCTCTTGCAGAGAGTTTATCTATCATCTCTGTAACGCTTTCGCAATTACTACATGATCCTGTAACGAAGTGCGATGCTCTCTGTTGGATCTTCTCTATCTCTTCTATCAACCCTATCTGGTATGGATCCCACACCAGTGAACAGTATTCAAACAGTGGGCGAACAAGTGTACTGCAACCTACTACCTTTCTTTTTGGACTGTATTTGCTTAGGATTCTTCCAATGAATCTCAGTCTGGCATCTGATTTACCAACAATTAAATTTATTTGGTCATTCCATTTTAAATCACTCCTAATGCCTACTCCCAGACAATTAATGGAATTAACTGCTTCCAGTTGCTGACCTGTTATATTGTAGCTAAATGATAAATCATCTTTCTTTCTGTGTATTTGCAGCACATTACACTTGTCTACATTGAGATTCAATTGCCATTCCCTGCACCATGCGTCAATTCGTTGATGTATTTCAGTACAATTTTCAGTTGTTACAACCTCTCGATATACTACAGCATCATCCGCAAAAAGCCTCGGTGAACTTCCAATGTTATCCACAAGGGCATTTTTATATATTGTGAATAGTAATGGTCCTACAACACTCCCCTGTGGCACACCTGAAATCACTCTTACTTCAGAAGACTTCTTTCCATTGAGAATAACATGCTGCATTCTGTTACCTAGGAACTCTTGAATCCAATCACACAATTGGTCTGATAGTCCATATTCTCTTACTTTGTTCATCAAACGCCCGTAGGGAACTGTATCAAACGCCTTGCGGAAGTCAAGAAACACCGCATCTGCCTGGGAACCCGTGTCTATGGCCCTCTGAGTCTCGTGGACAAATAGCGCGAGCTGGGTTTCACATGATCGTGTTTTTCGAAACCCATGCTGATTCCTACAGAGTAGATTTCTAGTCTCCAGAAAAGTCATTATACTCAAACATAATACGTGTTCCAGAATTCTACAACTGATCGACGTTAGAGATATAAGTCTATAGTTCTGCACATCTCTTCGACGTTCCTTCTTGAAAACAGGGATGACCTCTGCCACTATCCAATCTTTTGGAATGCTACGCTCTTCTAGAGACCTACGGTACACCGCTGCAAGAAGGGGGGCAAGTTCCTTCATGTACTCTGTGTAAAATCGAACTGGTATCCTACCAGGTCCAGCGGCCTTTCCTCTTTTGAGCGATTTTAATTGCTTTTCTATCCCTCTGTCATCTATTTCGATATCTACCATTTTGTCGTCTGTGCGACAATCCAGAGAAGGAACTACAGTGCAGTCTTCCTCTGTGAAACAGCTTTGGAAAATGACATTTAGTATTTCGGCCTTTAGTCTGTCATCCTCTGTTTCAGTACCATTTTGGTCAGAGTGACTGGACATTTTGTTTTCATCCACCTACCGCTTTGACATAAGACCAAAATTTCTTAGGATTTTCTGCCAAGTCAGTACATAGAACTTTACTTTCGAATTCGTTGAACGCCACACGCATAGCCCTCCTCACACTACATTTCGCTTCGAGTAATTTTTGTTGTCTGCAAGGCTTTGGCTATGTTTATGTTTGCTGTGAAGTTCCCATTGCTTCCGTAGCAGTTTTCTAACTCGGTTGTTGTACCACGGTGGCTCTTTTCCATCTCTTACGATCTTGCTTGGCACATACTCATCTAAAGCATATTGTACGATGGTTTTGAACGTTGTCCACTAATCCTCAGCACTATCTGTACTTGAGATAAAACTTTTGTGTTGAGCCGTCCAGTACTCTGAAATCTGCTTTTTGTCACTTTTGCTAAACAAAAGAATCTACCTACCTTTTTTAATATTTCTATTTACGGCTGAAATCACCAATGCTGTAACAGCTTTATGATTGCTGATTCCCTGTTCTGCTTTAACTGTTTCAAATAGTTCAGGTCTGTTTGTCACCAGAAGGTCTAATATGTTATCGCCACAAGTCGGTTCTCTGTTTAACTGCTCAAGGTAGTTTTCAGATAATGCACTTTAAAAAATTTCGCTGGATTCTTTGCCCCTGCCACCCGTTATAAATGTTTGAGTCTCCCAGTCTATATCTGGTAAATTAAAATCTCCACCCAAAACAATAGCAAGGTCGGGAAATCTACTAGAGATATTTTCCAGATTTTCCTTCAGGTATTCTGCCACAACAGCTGCTGAGCCAGTGGACCTATAGAGACATCCAATTACCATGTCTGAGCCTGCTTTAACCGTGACCATCACCCAAATTATTTCACATTCCAGATCTCCGTCAATTTCCTTCAATACTATTGCACTTTTTATCGCTATAAACACGCCTCCCCATTCACTGTCCAGCCTGTCTCTGTAGTATACATTCCAATCTGAGTTTAGAATTTCATTACTGTTTACATTTGGTTTCAGCCAACTTTCCGTTCCTCGTACCATGTGGGCATTGTGACTGTTTATTAATGAGAGCAGTTGTGGGACCTTTCTATAAACGCTCCTGCAGTTTACTATTACCACACTAATATTGTCATTCGCTGTTGCGTTTTGCCTACTGCTACCTTGTCGCGTCCTAGGAGGCGTCTTGTTGGGCCAAGGGAGGGAATTCTCTAACCCAAAAAACCCACATGTACACTCCACACGTACTCCGCTAACTTGTAGCCGCTTCCTGGGTGTAGTACATGCATGACCTATTCATGGGGACCCTACATTTCTCCACCCGATAGCAGAGCTCGAGAAATTTGCACCCCAGATCTCTGCAGAATCGTCTGAGCCTCTGGTTTAAGCCTCCCACTCGGGTCCAAACCAGAGGCCCGTGATCGGTTCTGGGAATGACATTAAAAATAGTTAGCTCCGTTTCCACCCTGCGATCCAGGCAGCTGCCTTCACCAACTCCGCCAACCGTCTGTATGAACTGAGGATGACCTCTGAACCCAGATGGCAGGAGTCATTGGTGCCAACATGAGCAACAATTTGCAGTCGGGTGCACCCAGTGCTCCCTATCGCCGCCGGCAGGACCTCCTCATGCGATGTGAACATCGTTGAACCCGCCACTCCCCTTGGGAAGAGGGTGGCCCAACTGTGCCCGGTACCCGCGAAGATGTCTCGACAGCAGGGACTGTGGGTGAAGCATGTAACACCTGGGGCGTACCATGCGATGCATCAGACTCCCCACTGCCCCTACACTTCGAGGCAGCAGCCTGAAGACGGCTGACTGTGCCCATCAGCATGTTCAGTTGTTCGCGAACAGTGGCCAGCTCCTCCTACATCCGTACACAACAGTCACACATCCTGTCCATCCCAAGGAATCAACAATTTACTGTAGAGAGGTAAGTAATCAGTTTTGAACTAGACTGCTAATTCAGTAAAGGCGGCTAATAGCTGACTAAACTGTGGTTACTAGACACTTCTTGTTGGAAACAATGAGACTAAGCACTAACTGTCTCTGGACAGTATTCGAAACAAACACAAAATCTATGGAACACCATTACTAGTGCTCGAAAATTAAAGTTTCCTAAAAGCAAAAACACACGGAAAAAGAAGTGACAAGTAAGAAAAACACAGCTAATACTTAAATTTACGTTGCTTGCTGCACAGGAGATGTGTAGCAGACGGCAATTACCACTGACAATCATGTGGTGTCAGCTAACAGATACCTTTCAGAACATTTCCAGAATGCTTTTTAACGACATTCTGCAGTATGTCTACTGATATAATAGAGATATATGCAAGTTCACTGCACTACTAGAAAAGAAAACCCTCTGCATCTAAATTGACATCGATCTGTGTTAAAAGATGATAGAAAGTAGGTGGATTAATCAGCTGAGAGGGGCTGTAATGAGTTATGATTTAATGGTAGACTGATGATGCATTCTAGAGACAGCGAGAAGTTGTGGCAGCTCATGTATTACACTTTCAACCATTTTTTTCTGATGTTTTCTCATAGCGTATCAGTTGTGTGGTATAACTTTCATTCAACTCATATATAATTGTATGTTCTACGTGTGATTTAGAGAGCTATGTACCTGCGATCATTAACAGGAAACCCCTCCATACCACAGCCAGCGGAGCACTTCCAACACATGTGCGATGAACCATGTCTACCAAACCGATGGAAAACCTATTTCAGCATCCTCCTCTAAACAAATGAAGATGTATGCAAAGTACTCCATTCCCCTGCCACATCTTGAACATAAATTGAGCTAGGGGTTTGTGAGGTACTGTAATCCCTGCGTATACATTTGCTTCACAGTTATTGTGTTTGGAAGAGATTGTGTTCTGTTCTCATAGTTAGTGCAGCATTGGTGTAGTCTGACATGTCAAACACGACTGCTATGCGTTTGTCTTTTTCCTCATAAGATGTGGTAGTTTCATGAATTTTCCATTGCTGACAGTCATTTTATATGACTGATGCGAGCGTAGAATAATTTTTAAACCATATTCGGACATGAACAGTGTGTGCTATACACCTCCAGAAAGCTATATAGTGCATATTTAACAAAGAATCTATTTTTTCCTCTTGGTGTAGAAGGTAGTAGTTTTATCATCATAAAGCTTCTCACCATAGTAAGTAGGATAGAAATCTTAGAGGGTGAATATATGTCAGGTGTTGGACATATATTTTCTCCATTGGAGTATTAATAAAATCGCATTCCATGTGACTAAAATATTGGAAACCACACTGCTTTTACATTTTAGCATGTTTAAGTGTTGAATCGTGTAGTCTTACGAGTGTATGATCATGTTCTGCGACAATTTCTCTTTTTCCAATACTACAGAATTGCTAGCACAAGTGATTTCTGTACAGTTTTTTAAACTCCTTCCTCCTGGAGTTCCACCATGCATAAACCATACGTTTCTTCTTCTTAATCACCTGTTATATCACCGCAACAGTCTCAAATGTATCAGGCTCGTATTCGCTACACACCAGTAAAGGGTGCTAACCTCCTCAGCATGGATGCATCTAGAGAGATCGTGTGTAATTGGATGAGTGATGTAAGATTGGTATCAAACAGTCTTCACAGAACAGCAGCTACAGTAGTGAAATGTGCATACTGGTCTGTATCACTAGTATCAGTCGGTTGTGCAAGTTTGGAAGTCGTGTTATGCTCTTTCTGAAAGCACAATATCGAAATATATTAATTACATGGAACTCAGTTCATCCCGTTCTTTAACAAGGTATCGAATGTAGTGGGTATAGTGTGCCCATTCTTCCGGTCAGTTCCAAATTAAGTCGGCGACAATGTGTGCAGGGAAGGTTGGTTAAAGGCCAAGGAACAGTTACAAGATGCATAGAGAGAGCATCTAGAGTTTTTTCTCAGGATCATTAGTCGACAGGTTTAATCAAGGGGCAGCTCATTTCGATATAGAGGGCAGAGTGCTGCTATGAATATGATTCTTTTGTTGGGATGGTAGTTATCAAAGGTGATCTTTCAATCTCAGACTTTATTCTACGAATGCAAGTATACTTTGTGACTCTCAATCACATAGGGAGACATAGGCAATTGCAATAAAATCTTACAGAATGTATGCAGTATTTTGGCTAAGGAAAGTAGTTTTTGCACATTCTCTCTGCTAATGACTATTTCCCACATTAAAGAACAGTATTTGTCTCATGTCATGTAGGAAGTGTAACAGGGTTTGCGATATGTCCACATGTATATAGCACTCGCAAAGTAATGGAGGGTATGGTTTAGCAGTGATACAGAAAATGAGACTCATGCTGCAGTGTCATTGGCTGATAGCATAACGAGATTGACACAATGAAACTCTTTGTGGTATTGACAGGTCGTCGAGAGTGGTGGTCTGGAACTCGAGTAATTGGGAAAATTGCCTTAAGGGAAACCTGGCAAAATTACGAAAATTAATGGAAAATACGTAAAACTGAGGTAAATGCGACAGAAATGTGGAGGAATAAGGGTACTTACATGATCGCCTGGGTGTACAAAAATCATTCCATTCCTCCACCAGTGTAATTGACAACTGATTCTGCATACTGTCCATGCTCTATGGGTTTAAGTCCTACAGAATACCCCCATGTTCCACATGTGGTTATGCATTGTAAGCCATAAAAATGAAAGACGCAGTGTCCAAAGATTCAGAGATCTTGATGACGACTACCTAGGCCACCAAAACATTAACCCAACATGTGATTGCAATAAGCACCACCAGCATGAGGAATCAATGCTTTTGGACTCTTAAAAAATGGAACACTGAGACATCTGCTACCACATCACTGTGGAACATGAGTTTAAATGTAGACGTCATCACCTTTAGATATCTGTTTGGAAATGCTCTACAATACTGCAAAATTTACCAGTTTCCATATCTTGCAGTCTCATCCACATTTTCGTCAATAAGAAACACCACCTCTGTCTTTTATTTCAACCATCCTGTGTGTTTTGGGAGCATCTTAGTTTACGCCATGGGATGTCCAAGTTTCTGTGAGAGCTCAAGGATCGAAAAGTGTTAATGTCAGTTTAGCACCTGACACAGACCTCAAAGTCAAGGTAGAAAACCAAAATGTATGGTGGTGTACAAAGCTGTAGCCACACACCGTTTGGATGCATTAAAAAAAATCAATGTATCAAACTGCTTATGAAACATCAACACAGGATCCCTGTATTGTGACTGATGGTCTGTGGGATATGGTTCTTCCTCCAGCACAGACGAAAAAACTTTGCACTGCTTTGTGGAAGCAACTTTAACCACTGGCCACCTGCTTCAGTGTGCCAATACCTACATATTTAATAGGATCGCCAGATATGTTCGATGTCAGCATGCAGAAAGTATTTGTTTTCGACATATTGGAAATGAGAGGCATGTTAAAACCTTACCACCGTTCTCTACCGGGTGGCATTAGTGAAGTTTTAATAGTTCATTGGATATTATAAAAGCAAATTGTGTGTGTGTGTGTGTGTGTGTGTGTGTGTGTGTGTGTGTGTGTGTGTGTGAGAGAGAGAGAGAGAGAGAGAGAGAGAGAGAGAGAGAAGAATAAGAAAAAGAAGAAGAGGAGAGATTGGTTGGTTGGTTGTTTGGGGAAGGAGACCAGGCAGCGTTGTCATCGGTCTCATCGGATTAGGGAAAGATGGGGAAGGAAGTCGGCCGCGCCCTCTCAGAGGAACCATCCCGGCATTTGCCTGGAGGGATTTAGGGAAATCACGGAAAACCTAAATCAGGATGGCCGGACGCGGGAGAAGAAGAGAGACTTTGCCATTAACAAAGGATCTGACACTATTACACTGTTGTATTTCTAGCGTAGTAATCATAGGAATATGATAAAGATTAGGACATGTACAGGGGGATATTTATAGACAGTCATTCGGTATCGATGAATTGTAGGTGTAGTGCTTCCGAATTTCTTTGTACTGTCCATGTATACTCTGCATAGTTGAGAATTTCCTTCTGCATGTTAGTGTTCTATTTTTCTCGTTGCGATATCTCTCTGCCCAATCAGTGATGGGTGGAGGAATAGACAGTCTTCTAACTAATAGAATAGTGCTGTCAGGACGTAATGGGATTTCGAGAGAATGAACTGGGATGTGGGACTTGCCAGGGGACATCTCTTTCTCGTCGGAATCAGGTGGATACAAATGCTATACCGTGGAACCTCACTTAACGAGCACTGCTCATAACGTGCAATTCGCATAAAGAGCAAAACAAATGGTAAAAAATAACTCGATTAACGAGCAATGTTATACATAATGAGTGACGATGACTAGTGTGATGTCACCCACCAGCATTTTGTGCATAGCAGGAGAAACGTTCAACAACATAAACACCTTTCATTGTCTGCAGCTACCATCTTAGTGCAGCTTATGATCATACATTTTTCTAAATTTGTGTTCATATAGTGTTTTTCAGTGTGCAAACGTTAATAACTTTTGTACAAATGTCCCTTAGATAAAGCCATTAGGAGACGACAATAAGGGAGAGAAAGTGGCCTTAGAAATGAAACGTAAAATCATTGAAAAACGCAAATGTGGTGTGAGCATTGCTGATTTAGCATCCATGTACACTATGTGATCAAAAGTATTTGGACAGCTGGCTGAAAATCACCTACAAGTTTGCAGCGCCCTCCATCAGTAATGCTGGAATTCAGTATGGTGTTGTCCCATCCTTGGCCTTGACGACAGCCTCCACTCTCGCAGGCATATGTTCAGTCAGGTGCTGGAAGGTTTCTTGGGGAATGGCAGCCTATTCTTCACAGAGTGTTGCACTGAGGAGAGGTATTAATGTCGGTTGGTAAGGCCTGGCACAAAGTCGGCATTGCAAAACATCCCAAAGGTGTTCTATAGGATTCAGATCAGGACTCTGTGCAGGCCAGTCAATTTCAGGGATGTTATTGTTGTTTAACCACTCCACCACAGGCCATGCATTACGAACAGGTGCTAGATCATGTTGAAAGATGCAATAGCCATCTCCGAATTGCTCTTCAACAGTAGGGAGCAAGAAGGTGCTTAAAACATCAATGTAGGCCTGTGCTGTGATAGTGCCTCGCAAAATAATAAGGGGTGGAAACCCCTCCATGAAAAACATGACCGCACCATAACACCATCACCTCCGAATTTTGCTGTTGGCACTACACACACTGGCCGATGACGTTCACCAGGCATCTGCCAAACCCACACCCTGCCATCAGATCACCACAATGTGTATCGTAATTTGTCACTCCACACAACATTTTTCCACCGTTCAGTCATCCAATGTTTATGCTCCTTACACCAACCGAGGCGTTATTTGGCATTTACCAGCGTGATGTGCGGCTTATGAGCAGCCACTCAACCATGAAATCCAAGTTTTTGCACCTCCCGCCTAACTGTCATAGTACGTGCAATGGGTCCTGATGCAGTTTTGGAATTCCTGTGTACTGGTCTGCATAGATGTCTGCCTATTACACATTACGACCTTCTTCAACTGTCGACGGTCTCTGTCAGTCAACAGACAAGGTCGGCCTGTATGCTTTTGTGCTGCAAGTATCCCTTCACGTTTTCATTTCACTATCACATCGGAAACAGTGGACCTAGGGATGTTTAGGAGTGTGGAAATCTCACGGACAAACTTATGACGCAAGTGACACCTAATCACCTAACCATGTTCATTGTCCGTGATTTCCACAGAGTGCCCCATTCTGCTCTCTCACGATGTCTAATGACTACTGAGGTCGCTGATATGGAGTACCTGGCAGTAGGTGGCAGCACAATGCACCTAACATGAAAAACGTATCTTTTTGGGGGTGTCCGGATGCTTTTGATCACATAGTGTACAATCGGTGTGCATCAATTATGAGGGTTGCCCAGAAAGTAATGAAACGTATTTTGCTCTCGCCCGAAAACAATACTACTAATGCGAAATGCTACTTATGTATTATTTGTACTCTCCTGAGTGAGTGAGTTTCCGTCACCTTCGACAGATAAAGTGCGCGTCATTTATGACGGCGGCCGAGTTTAGGTTCGTTCTGCGGATCTGACGTCACAAAACACAGTCAGCCATTGAACAGAGAACGACGTTGCCAAAGCTGGATTGCAGTGCAGAGCACGGACGAGTGCCTTCAGTTTTAGAAACCTTCAGTTATAAATAAAGTAACTGAGCAAAAGCAGTGTCTTGATAGCAGACTTTCTTTTATAGAAGGTTTGGAAAAAGCATTCTTTATACCAATTGCTTCATATTCTATTAATTAATTAAACCAAACAAGCAATAAGCCTCTTAATTCAGGCGATAGCAAGGAAAGGTGTTTGTATCATTCTCACAAACCGCTTTTTCGCAATAAAGAGCAACGGTGATTGTTTATTTCCTATTGTACTTCGACGAAACGTGAATAATTCATAGTCATACCAACAGTGTTTGTCGGTGTTTTGCATGATATGTTGGGAAATATATTGAAAGACGAGCTGTGTTAAGGTACGTTGTCCAAGACGCGACGCACACTAGCGACTGCGACGGGTCGCTACGTGACGTCAGAAGTTGTCCGCTGGCGCATGCGCAGTTCGAGTTTGGGATGCGACGCGCGACTGTTGCGGCAGCTGTCGCAGCACTGCACCAGTGAGCAGTGTTGCGACGTTAGTCGCACGACACAAAGACGTACGGCTGCGAGAAAGATGTCGAGCCAGTCAAGGAAAACTGAAATGAGCCACTCACAGGATGTGATGCTCTGTGAGCTGGTCTCGCAACAGCCTTGCCTTTACGATTTGAAGAACCCTAAATATAGAGACACTATGTTCAGAGACAGAATTTGGGAAGAAATTGGTGCACAGTTGAAACTGGCAGGTGAGTGAAATATATAATATTTTCCCATTAATGCAAATTTTTCAGGCCTGTTATGAAAATCAGTATAATCCATGCAGATGTAGAATTAGAATGATGAAAATGAACTTGAAGGTCAATTTTCGCGTTACTCTTTTTTGTGACGATAAAAATTGAAAACGGCAAATACATTATAAAATGAACAATCTAAAGTACAACGAAAAGTTACATTTTACAATACCTTCACTTTGAAAGTAAACGGTAGATTGGTGTCTTGATGATACCTTCTAGTTGTGAAAAACCACCACCAGATTGTTGTACAGCTTTCTGTAATCAATAGATGTTCGTTTTTGAGGAAGGCGTTTCTCAACAGATTGCGCAAACAGTATGCTGCAATAAGTTATTTGTCACATTCACTTCAATTCATTGGTAGAAGATGGTGCTCAAAAAACTTGTGCCAAAAGTGCACTACTGTTTTACAAGGCCCTTCTGGTCTGACACAGTTCACAATTGAAATTCGTCTTTTGTAAATCCTGGAGTCATCTTTTGAGTGCAGCTTGGCAAGATTAAATGTTGATGTCATCCATAACGATGTATGCTGTCAGAATACAAGAATATGGAAGTTCATTTCGATGGGAATAAAGATTCAGTCGGCTATGAAAGTTGCCTTAGCTTGTTCCAAAAGTTTCTGCATGGGAGAAACTGACAAGTATAATTTGGGGAAATTTTGTGAACAAGCATGGACATTATTTCTTCCACATTTCTGCCAGTGTATACTGTAGACGTTCAGAATCAAAATTCTAGAGATGATTAAGGTGTAACCCTATCTTGTTGTCAAGAACTTGAAACAATGCAATGAAGCTAGCGTGCGCTTATTGTTAATAAACTTATCTTTCATTGGAATTTTAGGTGAAATGTGCAAAAACAGATGGAGGAATATTCGGGACTCGTATCAGAGAAATAAACGAGAAAGAAAGCTTGGAACAGGTTCAGATGCCTCAGCAAAACCAAGAAAATGGGTTCTGCTTGATCACTTGGCTTTAAGAAACCTATGTTTCGTGGCATTTTAAATGAAATTGTCAAGAGCATATGGAGAAATATTAGTAACTCATACCGGAGGAATATGACATAAAATGGTTTCATTAGGTCCAAATGTGTCAGCGAAACAAAACAAATGCATTCTCTATCGTGTGATGACCACACGATTCTCGTCGTGCGTCGACAGAACTGGCGGCTAGTCGCGACGCTCCTGGAGATATATGAGCCCAAATCTCGGAAACGGAGATCGATATCAATCTGATCTCAACTTAAAAAATAATTTCGATATGTTAGCTTCTTTTCATCGGCAACGATGTATGACCTAACGTGAACCATACGTAAAGTAGCCAGCGACCACATTTTTCACTGTACACAATTCAAATTTTATGCAGTAGGTTACTTGTAAATTAAGTATCGGGATAATTGTGGCGAATATCGGAAAAATAGACACCTCATTATCAAGCTGTGATGTGAAACTGTAAGATACGCAAACATCAATTTTTTGTGCCTTTTACTTTCCTCACAATTGATTGAGAAGTAATATACAGCGAAAAAAACACGCAAAACCGGAAGAGATACTTTTCAATTTTTTAAAGTAAAAGGAGAATCTGTATCGAAAAACTAACTCTGGGAGCCGATGTAACTTTGTTGCATTAACATACAGTATTTTTTACAGCAAGAAAATCGGAATTCTTATTTTTCTTATGTATTTGAATCCGCCGCCGCCGACCGGAGCTTGGGAAACGGCGACGACTCCAGTCGTGTTGCGGCCGTGTCGCCGTCTGCCAGGGTGGGGAAAGAGGAGGGGGCAGCGTCGCAGTCGCAGCCAACTGTCGCATCTTGCACAACGTAACTTTAGCGTAATGGTTAAAATGTAGGGCTGCTAAGCCAAATGTTCTGAGTTCAAGCCTTGTTCAGTACTAAATATTTTCTTTATTTAAAAAGAATATCGAAGTGTCTTACTTCATGAATTTTATTCGTTTGAATGTAATTTTGTGAAATTTCTAGTGATAACTTAAACCGAGTATATGGAAAGTATACGCTATGGACTTTTACCTCTGCAAACTCTTCAAAATTTCGTGCAATGGTTTACTACATATAATGCTGCACAATAACTGCATTGAACTTCGGAACAAAATTAAGTCATTTATGGGGGGAAAGGTCTCAGTCAAGAAGATGTGTAAAAATCAAATTTATGGGCCAAATAGTTTTTGTGAAATCGAATGATAAAGTGTGTCAAAGCAGTCGAAACAGCATGTGTCTGCACGGGCGAGCAGTGCAATGATGACAAAATCGCGCACATCGCGGAATGCGGGGACCACGTCTCTGTAGCAGCGAAAGGTTTAATGCGGCCATGGTGGCTTTACTTCAAAAACTGCGCGCTCCCCCCTGAACGTAAGTTTGCGAACTATACTATGGCGCTGCTTCTCTTGGCACGTACAGCTGGCAACGCAGCAATCAACCGCGTCTGGGCGGGCATGCGCGAACCGCCAAGATAAATGAATTGAACTAAAGCGTAGCTGCAGGACAGTTTCAAAATGGCGTCTGTAGGTGATGTACGCTACAAGCAACGTGCCGTCATTGAATTTATGACTGCAAAGAAAGAAATTATGGGGAATATTCACAAACGCTTGTTCAATGTCAATGGAGCATTTGCTGTCGACAGAAGTACACTTAGTCGCTGAGCACGGAGGGTGAGGTCATCAAAAGGTGGCTCGGTGGAGGTCCATGATTTACAGCAGTTGGGGAGACCATCCACGGCTGTCACACCTGATATGTTGCAGTGAGCCGATCTTGTCATTCGCCATTAAAGGATGCCATTCCTGGAAGACATTTTGAGGACTATGAGGAGGTGATTCAGACATGAAGCACTAGCTCTGCCACCAGGACAAGGATTGGTACCGACAGGGCATATGAGCCCTTGTTTCGTGCTGGAGGAAGGCCACAGAATGGGATAGAGATTACATGGAAAAATAAGGCGTGTAGATAAAACAACATTCTTTCATGTGTGGAATTCTCATTATGTTCAATAAAGATTTGTTGGAAAAAATGCGGTGCACTACTTCCTTGGCAACCCTCGTACTTGCGCTATCCTCAAGAACATTGACAAGATTAAGGAGATTGATGCTTCAAATGAAGTGGCTCTGAGTTCTATGGGACTTAACAGCTATGGTCATCAGTCTCAAAGGAAGTGTCAAGAGTATCTAAACAACGGTTTCATATTATGGACGAAGTCGGAAGATCGCTCCTTATATGGATAAATAGAAAGCAATTGCAAAGCAACACTATTAGTGAGAACATCATTTGTGAGAAGGCGAGAATGATTTTCGCTATCCTCCTTAAGAAGACGCCAGGATGATAAGCGGCCAAAGAAGTTTATAAGGTAAGCCATGAGTCTTTGAGAAGTTTAAGAGAAGATCTGGCATCGACAGCATTGTAAGGCATGGCAAAGCAGCCAGCTCCCACACAAAGGCAGCAGAGAACTTCATCAGCAACTTCAAGATGCTCGAAGGTTCTGAGGGTTATCTGCTCCAGCAGGTTTTTAATTGTGACGAGATTCGTCTGTTCTGGAAAAATATGCTGAATCATACCTTTATAGCAGCAGGGGAGATGCATTGCCCGATCACAAGCCAATGAAAGACCATCTCACATTGCTGTTCTGTGCCAATGCAAGTGGCGATTTGAAAATTAATTGTTTACCATTCAGAAGCTCCATCAGCCTTCAAAAAGTGTAATGTCCAGGAGAACTGGTTAAATGTGATTTAGAGGTCCAACGACAAGGCTTGGGTGACACATGATCTTTTTTGTGATTGGGTCAATGAAGTGTTTGGTCTTTCAGTGAAAAAAATATTTGCTTGAGTTGAATCTGCCACTCCATGTCTTGCTTGTTATGGAAAACTCTCCTGCCCATTGCCGGCCGTTGTGGCCGAGCGGTTCTAGGCGCTTCAGTCTGGAAACGCGCGACCGCTACAGTTGCAGGTTCGAATCCTGCCTCGGACATGGATGTGTGTGATGTCCTTAGGTTGGTTAGGTTTAAGTAGTTCTAAGTTGTAGGGGACTGATGACCTCAGATTTTTAAGTCCCATAGTACTCAGAGCCATTTGAACCATTCTATTGCCCATTTTCCTGGTCTACAAGACCACCACCTTGAAGAGTTTCAATTCATCAAGATCCAGTTTCTGCTTCCCAATACCACTCCATTACTCCAGCCTATGGACCAGCAGATTATTTCTAACTTTAAGAAGCTCTACACTACAGCATTCTTCGAGCATTGCTTTGAGTCAGCTGAAGCTACGAATCTCACTCTCACAGAGTTTTGGAAATATCACTTCAACATCGTTGCCTGCGTCTAGATAATCGAAAAGGCGTGGAAGGAGTTACCAAAACTCTCACTTCTGCTAGTAAGAAGCTTTGATTGGAGTGCGTTGTCGAATGTGACTGTGAGGCATTTGAGTCAGTACCCTGCGGAGCCTGTAGTCAACGAGATTGTGTCTTTGGCCAAGAGTATGGGACTAGAAGTGGAAATGAAACGAAATGTCGTGTGGCTAGGGCCTCCCGTTGGGTAGACCGTTCGCCTGGTGCAGGTCTTTCGATTTGACACCACTTCGGCGACCTGCGCGTCGATGGGGATGAAATGATGATGATTAGGACGACACAACACCCAGTCCCTAAGCGGAGAAAATCTCCGACCCAGCCGGGAATCGAACCCAGGCCCTTAGGATTGACAGTGTCATGCTGACCACTCAGCTACCAGGGGCGGACACTAGAAGTGGAGAACAATGATTTCGATGAGCTTGTGGAAGATTACAGCCAACAAACGACCACCGAAGAGCTTATGGAGTTTCAGTGTATTTCACAGCCGGAAGTTGTGGAGAAGAGTCCTTCAGATGAAGGGTAGGATGAGGAGGGTGAGATAGTAACAGCAAAGTAGTAATCTTCCAGCGCGGTAAGAGAAATGCTGAAAGCATGGGAATCGGTTGCAACGTACACTGAAAATCATCACCCCAATACAGCAGTGGCTATTCCCGCTACAAATTTATTTGACATCATTGCTATGTCGCATTTTCGCCAAGTGTTGAAGCGTCGGCAGAAACGGATGACTATGGACAATTTCTTAGTAAAAAAGAATTAGTTATGTGTGATGAATAATAAAGTACACAATACTGTATGTATAATTTTCTTTTAATAAATGGGGTGAATAAGATAAAACTTTCAGCACTTTTCTGCATGGAATGCATTATCGTATTTTACATTAATTTATACGGGATAAATTGTTTCGCTTAACAAGTGTTTCAGACTACGAGTAAGATTCCAGAACGAATTTTCCTCGCTATGTGAGGTTCCACTGTACATCGAAGGCTGGAAGATTCGTGAGCATATGGCAGGTAAGCAACACTCTTGATGAATGAGGAGTAGAGAGGTGAGCTCTATACCGCTTCTTCTAAGTTTTGTGGGCAAACATATTACAAGCTCCCACATACGTTTCGAGAACTGAGTGCAACGAGAAAATTAGGGGCTAATACGAGGATTTTTAGCAAGACAAAATCAACAACAGAAGTTCCGTCTTTTGTTTCCTCTATAAATAAGAGATATATTCTTCCGCGAGTTTTGTATTCCTATAGATGGATGGAGTGATATGTTAAAAGATGTACTAAATTTACACTTATATTTACAGTGCTTACTGCGCAACCCATCATAGGACGTGTGGCGGGGGGTACCCTGTACCACTACTAGTCATTTCCTTCCCTATTTCTCTCGCAAACAGAGCGAGGGAAAAGGACTGTCTATATGCCTCCATATGAGCGTTAATTTCTCGTATCTTATATTCGCAGTCCTTACGCGAAATGTATGTTGGCGAAGGCAGAATGCTTCTGCAGTCAGTTTCAAATGTCAGTTCTCTAAATTTTCTCAGTAGTGTTCCTTGAAACGAATACTGTCTTCCCTCCAGGGATTCCCATTTGAGCTACCTGGCGAAAGTAATCCGACTGCAGGAAAAAAATTAATCGCTGTGGAAAGAGGCTCTTATAATCAATTTTATTACTTAGTCAATCAATTTGCTATCAATGGCGTCGCCGAGCAGGTGGAAAGGAGGCAATACTGCCACAGACACACACTACTGGCCATTAAAATTGCTACACCAAGAAAAAATGCAGATGATAAACGAGTATACATTGGACAAATATATTATACTACAACTGACATTTGATTGCATTTTCACGCAATTTGGGTGCACAGATTCTGAGAAATCAGTACCCAGAACAACCACCTCTGGCCGTAATAACGGCCTTGATTCGCCTGGGCATTGAGTCAGAGCTTGGATGGCGTGTACAGGTACAGTTGCCTATGCAGCTTCAACACAATACCACAGTTCATCAAGAGTAGTGACTGGCGTATTGTGACAAGCCAGTTGCTCGGCCACCATTGACCAGACGTTTTCAATTGGTGAGAGATCTGGAGATGTGCTCGCCAGGGCAGCAGTCGAACATTTTCTGTATCCAGAAAGGCCCGTACAGGACCTGCAACATGCGGTCGTGCATTATCCTGCTGAAATGTACGGTTTTGCAGGGATCGTATGAAGGGTAGAACCACGGGTTCAAAGTGCCGTCAATGCGAACAAGAGGTGACCGAGACGTGTAGCCAACGGTATCCCATACCATCACGCCGAGTGATATGCCAGTATGGCGATGACGAATACATACTTCCAATGTGCATTCAGCGCGATGTCGCCAAATACGGATGCGACCATCATGATGCTGTAAACGGAACCTGGATTCATCCGAAAAAATGAGTTTGCCATTTGTGCACCCAGGTTCGTCGTCGAGTACACCATCGCAGGCGCTCCTGTCTGTGATGCAGCGTCAAGGGTAGCCGCAGCCATGGTCTCCGAGCCGATAGTTTAAGCTGCTGCAAACGTCGTCCAACTGTTCGTGCAGATGGTTGTTGTCTTGCAAACGTCCCCATATGTTGACTCAGGGATCGAGACGTGGCTGCACGATCCGTTACAGCCATGCGGATAAGGTGCCTGTCATCTCGACTGCCAGTGATACGAGGCCGTTGGGATCCAGCACGGCGTTCCGTATTACCCTCCTGAACCCAGCGATTCCATATTCTGCTAACAGTCTACAGCAGCATAAGAGGCACCCTTCCCTGGAGCACCTCATACCTTTCAAACGGCTCCGTGCCCGTGTTCACTACCTTATCAAACAACGGAAGAAGGAGTGTTGGGAGAGATAAGTCTCCACCATTGGCTGCCACATGGCACCTTTGCAAGTCTGGGCAAAGATCAAACGTCTTTTCAGGTACCAGGCCCCAACAGCTGTCCCTGGTGTTACCGTAAATGGCGAGTTATGTACCGACGCAAACGTAATTGCCGAGCACTTTGACCTGCACTTTGCGTTGGAGAATTACCCTGCAGCCTTTCGCACACTTAAACAGCGGCTGGAAGAGAATGTCCTCTCATTCACTACATGCTGCAGTGAATCCTATAACGCCCCATTTATAGAGTGGGAGCTTCTCAGTGCCCTTGTACATTGCCCTGACATAGCTCCTGGGCCTGATCACATCCACAGCCAGATAATTAAACATCTCTGATCTGACTACAAGTGACATCTTCTCGTCATCTTCAACCAGCTCTGGTGCTATGGCATATTTCCATCGCAATGGCGGAAGAGCACCATCATTCCGGTACTCAAAACCGGTAAAAACCCGCTCAATGTGGATAGCTATCGGCCCATCACCCTCACCAACGTTCTTTGTAAGCTGCTGGAATGTCAGGTACGTCGGCGTTTGGGCTGGGTCCTCGAGTCACGTGGCTTGCTGGCTCAATGTCAGGGCAGCTTTCGCCAGGGTCGCTCTACCACTGATAATCTTGTGTCCATAGATTCTGCCATCTGAACAGCATTTTCTAGACAGCAACACCTGATTGCCGTCTTTTTTTACTTACATAAAGCATAAGACACGACTTGGCGACATCATATCCTTGCTACATTGTACGAGTGGGGTCTCCATGGACCACTCCTGATTTTTATCCAAAACTTCCTGTCGCTCCGTACTTTCCATGTCCAAGATGGTGCCTCTCAATAGTTCCATCCATATCCAGGAGAATGGAGTCCCTCAGGGCTCTGTATTGAGTGTCTCTCTATTTTTAGTGGCGATTTACGGTCTAGCAGCAGCTTTCGGGCCCTCTGTCTCACCTTCTCTGTTTGCAGACGACTTCTGCATTTCGTACTGCTGCAAAAGTACTGTTGTTGCCGAGCGGCGCATACAGGGAGCCATCCACAAGGCGCTGTCATGGGCTCTAGCCCATGGCTTCCAGTTTTCAGCCACAAAGTCATGTGTCATGCACTTCTGTCGGCGTCGTACTGTTCATCCGGAACCCGCACTTTACCTTAATGATGATCCACTCACTGTAGTAGACACATATCAATTCCTATGAATTTTTTCGACACTCGATTGACTTGGCTCCTTCATCTTTGTCAGCTTTAAGCAGAAGTGCTGGCAGCACCTCAATGCCCTCCGTTGCCTGAGCAACACCAATTTGGATGCAGATCGCTCTACACTGCTGCAGCTCTACAGAGCCCTTGTCCAATCCTGCACTGACTATGGGAGTGTGGTTTATGGTTAAGCAGCGCCTTCAACATTGCATTTACTCGACCCTGTGCACCACTGTGGTATTTTATTAGCGACAGGAGCTTTTAGTACGAGTCCAGTGACCAGTGTCCTGGTGGAGGCTGGTGCCCTCCACTGTAGATCGGATGTGCGCAACTGCTCATAGTTACCCTGAGCATCCGAATTACCATCTCCTTTTCCTGCCCACGGCAGTCCATTTCCCGCATCGGCGGCCCAGATCAGGGCTAATGATTGTGGTTTGCGTGCAGTCTCTTCTCTCCAAACTGGAGACCTTCCCTTTACCAGCTCTAGTTGCGGTCCATTCACGTATGCCTCCATGGTGTACACTTTGGCTGCAGTTTCGTTCGGACCTTTTGCATGGCCCTAAGGACTCTGTTAACCTTGCTGCTCTCCAATATCACTTTCCTCTCGATTCTTGACGTGTCCCGGGGCTCTGATGGCTCAATGGCTGATGGTCATGTAGGCTTCGCATACGTTCATGAGGACATGCTGAGCAGCACTCCTTGCCAGTTGACTGCAGTGTTTTCACTTCAGAGCTGATGGCCATATCTCGTGCTCTTGAGTACATCCACTCATGCCGTGGCGAGTCATTTCTCCTGTGAACTGACTCATTGAGCAGCCTACAAGCTATCGACCAGTGCTACCCTTGCCACCTCTGGTAGCGTCCATTCAGGAGTCTATCTACCCTCTGGAACAGTCCCGCTGTTCCGTGGTGTTTGTGTGGACGCCAGGATACGTCAGAATCCCCGGCAACGAACTTGCTGACAGGCTGGCCAAACAGGCAATGCAGAAACCGCTTCTGGAGGTAGGCATCTTCGAAGCTGACCTGCGTTCTGCCCTACACCACAGGGTTTTCCGACTTTGGGAGACGGAATGGATAATACAATGCACAACAAACTGTATGTCATTAAGGACACTACGAATGTGTGGAAGTCTTCCGTGCAGGCCTCTCGCAGGGAATCAAGTTGTCCTCTGCCGGCTCCGCATTGGCCATATGTGGCTAACACATGGTTACTCCATTGCGAGGACCCACCTCAGTGTCACTGTGTACCCCTAAATGACAGTTGTCCACCTCTTGCTGGACTGCCCACTTTTAGCCACTCTGCAGCAGACTTTTAACTTTCCCAGCACTCTGACTTTGGTGTTGGTCAACAATGCCTCCACAGCAGCTTTAGTTTTACGTTTTATCCGTGAGAGTGGGTTTTATACTTCTACCTAGGTTTCAGTACTTGTCCTATGACCCTTTGTGTCCTCCACCCTAGTGCTTTTAGGGTGGAGGTTTTGATGTGTTGCAGAGTGACTGGCTTTCCCTTTTTTTCTCGTGGTTGGCTAGCCACTGTAATCTGCTTTCATGTTTTACTCTCTTCTGTTTCTAGTGTCCCTGTTGTTTCCTTGTCTTCTTTTGTTCCTTTTAGTGTTCATTGCCTTCCCTTCATTCTTGTGGCTTTTCCTTTCTTTCCGTTTTTTGTTATATGTTTCGTCCGTTTTATTCTCACACTTGTGGCATTATTTTATTAGGAACAAGGGACCGATGACCTCATAGTTTGGTCCCTTCTCCTGCCTTTAAACAAAGTAACCAACCAAACATGATAGGTAACAAAGTGAAAATGAATAGTTATAGAGCATACAATTATTTTTTGGTGTTGCGATTCTTTTCCCCCATTAGTGTCAACAATTTTGTAGCAGTTTTACTCAGGCAGCAGTTCCACAAGGGCACAGGGCTATAGCAGACAAGGAGATGACATGGAGTCTGTGCTACAGACTTAGTACCACAGTGCAGCAGACCTTCCTGGCTCACTCCAGCAGCAGCCCAACTCCTGTCATGATGGCAACGAGGCAACAAATTGCAACCTATGCACAGCAGCTGTTTCTCACCACCGCAGTGGACATGCCTCAGTGCCACATGCAGAGGCTGCCTGGGTGCAGCAACTCATTTACAGGATTGGCTACCTCTGCAAGATTACTCTTCCCCTTCATGCATTGCTGACACCCATAGAATGGGGCAAGGCCATCTCCCAGTATAGATACAGTGATAATGTAACAGTGCAAAATAAAACATTAATTTTGACAGTCTCTTCTCTCTTGTCCTTCACCAGCCATGAACTCCCCACTGTCTCCCATCCTGACATCATAGCCAACTGTCCACCCCAAGGTCACCTATAACATGCAACTGTTATGAGCACCTACAGAAAGTGGTGGTTGAAGGATGGCGAAAGCACTGGTAGGTGACAAGATGCTGAATCTCCACGGCTGATCATAGAATGTGGAGATCAGAGACTTGCCAGCTCTGTAAAGGCAGACAGGGAGTGCTCAGTGGTAGATCTGATGACACAGTGCTGAACAGGCGGAAGTGTTAAGGGATGCATAGTTTTGTGCAAATTATTGAAAATAAGCCCCCACAACAGACAACCCTTGTGTGTTCACATGTTGACCCAATGACACTGCCAGTTGTGATTGCAGTGGCCACAGAATCAGAGAGATTAAGCCATAATTTTATTCTCTGTTGGACATTCACCTTGTTTTTCGTGGGAAGTATAGTAATAACCAAAGACACATTAAAGCTATGGAGTATATGGACACTGTTGTAGACCATTTACATTGCTTCATGCTTGATTTCTTTCTGCCAGTGATGGCATCTTCCAACATAACTTTCCATATCTCATGCCTAGAAACATCCTGTAGTGATCTAGGAGGCAATACAGTTACCTCACATTGATGTCTTTACCACCAGATTCACCTGATTTGAACCTAGACATTTAGTAGCATAACAATGCTTCAATCTGGTTCCTGACAATTCTATATGTAGCTCACAATGAGTTGCTGCACCCCACAGATGAAATGCACAGACTTGTCTTAACAACGTTTGGTCTTGGCTGGTTCTGATTATACAAACATCAAAAAACATTTTGCATCACCCCGGTTCCCAGAACTCCTAAAGATAGATGTTGACTGTGGATATTGTATCACAGACACAGTCCCTTTGACTGTTCAGAGATCCCCCTGCGGGTCCGGGGGTTAGAATAGGACTGAGGTATCCCTGCCTGTCGTAATAGGTGACTAAAAGGAATCTCGCACTTTTTGGCGCTATAAGTTCAGGTCCCATTTTATGATTTGACCTGCCACTTTCCAAATTCTACAGAAGTGCAGGCCATATGGGGAAAGACACCTTACATGGTGCAAGAGTTGTCCATAGTGCCCTTAGATTCGATCTCCTGAACCTCTTGTCATGGCTTTGCATATCCACCTGCAACTCAACTATTTGCGCGAGGACACTTTACAGGGTATCTCACTTGCTTCTGTTGTCTCCTGTCCTCATTTGCCCCCATGACAGTATTGTATTTCTCTGCACCCACTATCCAGCATGGTAGCCAGTCCATTGTAGTGGGGCTGTCATGTACCCATTTGGTAGCAGCCCCCTGACAACACAGGGATTGCACTGCTGATGCCTGAACTGTAAACTCCCCATGTATGCCAAGAAGTAGATGCCTGTCTTCCTGCAGCATCAGGACTCCTGGCAATGGTCATCATGCCAGGTGACCTTTGCTGTGGCTGGGTGTCACCTGTGGGGAGAGCCCCTGATCGGAAAGGGTGGCATCAGGGCAGATGACCTGCAATGAAGTTGACTAAGTCATCTCTCGCTGGTGACCATATGCCACCAGCAATCTCTGCGAAGGGCAAGATCGAGTAGAATGCTGACAGATATGACACTAAATTTTTTCCCTCCGTCACTACACCATGTGAGGAACAGTGGGCTACAGAAAGAAGAGAGCCATATTCGCCTCGGTATTTAGTCTGTAGCAGAATAGACAGGGACTCCTTTCTACCTATGAAGCTTCAATTTTTTGTTGAACATCTTGAGGATAAGCCTGGGGAAGTGACAGCACTGTGCAAGAAGAGCGGTGGTGCAGTCTTGATTCAGACAGCACCCCAGCCCAATCCTGGGCGTTACTCGCTTGTGACCAGCTGCATGATATTCCTGTTTCCATCACTCCCCATAAAAGCCTCAACATGGTCCAGCGGATTATTTTCCATTGCAATCTACTCTTGCTGTCTGATGATGAGCTACATGGCAATCTAGATTGGTGGGGTGTTCATTTCATCTGGTGCGTTTACAGGAGACCCAAAGACAACAGGGTTGCTACTGGTGCCTTCATCTTGGCCTTTGAGGGTGATTCATTGCCTGAAAAGGTCAAGGTGATGGTTTACCACTGTGATGATAAACCATACATCTCTCCCCCTATGCAGTGCTTTAATGCTGGAAATTCAGGCACTGCATTTCCACCGCCACATGACAAGACTGCGGACATCCACTGCATCCAGACACTCCCTACCATGTGTATCAACTGTGGAGAGCAGCACTCCCCCTGCTCACCAGACTGCACAGTACTCCAAAAGGAGTTAAAAATCATGAAATACAAGACCTTGGACCGGTTGACTTACTAAGTGGCTAAACGTAAATTTGATCGATAACACCCCATTTGGTTGATGTCCACATGTGCTGCTGCTACATTACAATTGCCATCACAAGTACCAGCCATACCACACTCTTTGCGCCACGAACAGGTGCCCTCCAGGCCACCAGAATACATCCGCCCCCTTGGTGGTAGGGGGAAAATCTCCTTTCGTTTCTCCCATAGTACCTACTTCGGGAGCAAGGCCCCCAAATGCAGGGGACATCAGTCCCCTCTCTCCAGCCAGAGAAGCAACAGCCTCCTCCAGCTCCTCTCATGCAGAAGGGGTCCTTTGGTACCCTCTCTCCCAAGGTCTCTACTAATGACACAGGGGGGACACACACCATGGCTAAAGGAGCCAGAAGCTGCTGGACGAAGAGCTTCTTGGTCTTCCTCTGTGCCTGAAACTACTTCAGAGAAGTACTCCCTGCCAGCCCATAAAGAGAAGCAAGAGGGCAAGCAATCAAAGAAGTTTGCTAAGAAAAAGGACCCTCCGGAGACCAATTATGCACCTGCAGTTGAGGTGGATATCTCACCATCCCTTAAGGACCTGGATCTCACTGACACGTCATCCACAATAGGAATGGATACAAATACTCAATCGGTGGCAGCAGGTGACCCTGTGGCGTAACCTGCCTCCTTGCATGCTTCATGCCTTCCCAACCTCACGATATCGTCATCCTCCAGTGGAATTGCTGCAGTTTTTTCCACCACCTGGCTGAGTTACGGCAACTGTTAAGCTTTACACCTGCTTTCTCCACTGCCCTCCAGGAACCTTGGTTCCCGGCAATGTGAGCCCCTGCCCTCCATGGCTATAAGGGATATTACAAGAACAGTAGTGCCTATTATAGTGTGTCAGGTAGAGTTTGTGTCTATGTCCTGAACTCAATATGCAGTGAACCTGAGCCCCTTCAAACCCCTCTTGAAGCTGCGGCTGTCAGGAAAAGAACTACACAGGAAATAACTGTCTGCAACACATATCTTCTTCCAGATGATGCAGTACCCCTGAACACATTGGCTGCACTGATTCATCAACTTCCTAAACCTTTCCTACTTTTGGGAGATTTTAATGGCCATATCCCCTAGTGGGGTGGCACTGTGCTTACTGGCCGAGGTAGAGATGTCGAAACTTTCCTGTTTCAACTCGACCTCCGCCTCTTAAATACTGGGGCCACCACACATTTCAGTGTGGCTCATGGCACTTATTCGACCATTGATTTATCCTTCTGTAGCCCAGGACTTGTCCTACCTGTCCACTGGAGAGCCCACGACGACTTGTGTGGTAGTGACCACTTTCCCATCTTCCTGGACATCCAACAAGATGGGCTTTAAACAAGGCAGACTGGGAAGCTTTCACTTCTGCTGTCACCACTGAATCTCCCCCACAAGGTGCCATCGATGGTCGTTGAGCAGGTCACTATAATGATCATTCCCGTGGCAAAAAACACAATCCCTTGTTCTTTAGGGTTCCCCCCCAGTGAAAGTCAATACCTTGGTGGTCATCAGAAATCGATGAGGCCATTAAAGAGTGTCAGCGAGCTCTACAGCGACATAAGCAGCACCCTTCCCTAGAGCACCTAATAGCTTTTAAAACAGCTCTGTGCCCACGTTTGCCACCTTATAAAAAGATGGAAACAGGCGTGTTGGGAAAGGTATGTCTCGACCAATCGGTGCCATATATCACCTTCCCAAATCTGAATTAAGATCAGATGTGTTTGTGGGTACGAGACCCTGACAGGGGTTACTGGCATTAACATCAATGGCATGTTACCTACTGACACAAACGCAATTTCCGAGCACTTTGCTGAGCATTATGCCCCAACCTCCATGTCGGAGAATTATCCCCCAACCTCCATGTCGGAGAATTATCCCCCAGCATTTTGCACCCTCAAACAGCAGATGGAATGGAAAGCCCTCTCGTTCACTCAATGTCACCATGAACCTTATAATGCTCCATTTACAAAGTCGGAGCTCCTCTGCGTCCTTGCATGTTGCCCTGACACAGTTCCTGGGCGAGATCGGATCTGCAGTCACATGATCAAACATCTCTTGTCTGACTACAAGCTACATCTCCTTGTCATCTTCAACCAGATCTGGTGCGATAGCATCTTTCCATCGCAATGGTGGGAGAGCACCATCATTCCAGTGCTCAAATCCAGTAAAATCCCACTTGATATGGATAGGTATCGGCCCATCAGCCTCACCAACGTTCTTTGTAAGCTGTTAGAATGTATGGTAAGTCAGCGTTTGTGTTAGGTTCTGGAGTGATGTGGCCTACTGGATCCATGCCAGGGCGGTTTCCACCAGGGTCGCTCTTCCACTGATAACCTGTTTCCCTCCAGTCTGTAAGCTGAACAGCCTTTTCCAGATACCAACATCTGGTTGCCGAATTTTTTGATTTATGAAAAGCTTACAACACGACCTGGTGACATCATATCCTTGCCGCATTATATGAGTGAGGTCTCCAGGGCCCGCTCCAGATTTTTATCCTAAATTTCCTATTGTTCAGTACTTTCTGTGTCCAAGTTGGCACCTCCCATAGTTCCCCCATATCCAGGAGAATGGGATCCCGCAGGGCTCTGTATTGAGTGTATCTCTATTTTTAGTGGCTATTAACTGTCTAGCAGCAGCTGCCGGGTATTGGTCTCACCTTCTCTGTATGCAGACCACCTCCTCCAGTACTGGTGTTACAAGCGGCGCCTACAGGGAGCCATCCACAAGGTGCAGTCATGGGCTGTAGCCCAGTGCTTCCAGTTTTCAGCCGCGAAGTTGTGCGTCTTGCACTTCTGTCAGTGTCGTACCATTCATCCAGATCTTTTAACTTAATGATGATCCACTCACTGTAGAGGATACATATAGATTCTTAAGACTGGTTTTTGATGCCCGACTGACGTGGCTTCCCCATCTTCGTCAGCTGAAATGGAAGTGCTGGCAGCACCTGAATGCCTTCTGCTGCCTGAGGAACACCAACTGGGATGCAGATCGATCTATGCTGCTGCAGCTCTACAGAGACCTTGCTCAATCCTGCCTTGAATATGGGAGTCTCGTTTATGGTACACCGGTGCCCTCAGCATTGCATTTACTCGACCCAGTACACCATCGTGGCATTCAACTAGCAACGGGAGCTTTTAGCATGAGTCCAGTGACCAGCCTCCAGGTGGAGGCCGGAGTCCCTCCATTGAAGGTTAGGCATGCACAGGGGTTCATTCCCACATTGGAAGCCCAGGTCAGGGCTTACAAGTGCAGTTTGCATCCGATCTCTTCTGTCTGAAGTGGAGTCCTTGCCTTTACCACCTATACTTGATGTCTATTCACGTACACCTCCATGGTGTACAACTAGGCCAAAGCTTTGCCTGGACATTCCACATGGCCCTAATAAATACAAATGTTAGTGGGAGTTGCATTCACTAGTAGTTCGTAAGAAATATAAACTGTCTTACCAAGCTACAGAAGTGATGTGTGGAGTGGTACATTACAAACAAGCACAGATATGATAATTTAACAATGAGTTTGTACTATCATAGTATTTTAACAAATGAGTAAAAAATACAGGACAAACAAATTGTGATTATGATATGTTAAGGACGAGCTGCAAAAGTTGACATGTAGCTATAGGAGTACTAAAACTCAAGCAGTTGAATTTCAGCTGGGTATGTTTTGAGAAGATTTAACAAATACATAAAAAAGTGTGAAGGCTCTTCACCAATGTGAGGAGTTAATGTACAGTGTTTCTTGTTAAGTGCTATTTAGTGATTATAACATATTTGTATTACAAAAAGCCATAGATGTTTTGTGTTTATTCAGGACCCCCAGGGCAATACTCTTTTTGAATACATTCATGAAATCATTAACATGCCGACTGATGAGTTCGTTTCCACATTATTTCATTTGATTGGCAGGTATCAAGTACAAAAGTATAATTTTAGCATTCAACAATGATGAAATCAAAGTATGCATTGATTGCCAGACATGGTCAAACACACCAGGAGTTTCTTTGATTGCAACACCTGCAAAGAAAATTCTTCTGACGAGATCCATTTCAGACTACACAAGCTTACGATACATGAGAGATTTCATGGCTCTCACAGAAAGAAACCAAGACTCAATAAATCCAGTGACCTGGTCCACCATGCCCAATCACTTAATGCAATAATGACTTATTCAAACACCTATGAATAGCCAATCCAAAATGAGCATGCACCCCATTATGCTGGAACCACATGCTGTGCGTCACATTTGCTGTAGCATTTTCAAGCAAACTGGGAAGAACCTGTTCCATAAAAGTCTGATAATAAGTGGGATGGCAAAAGGTACTGCTCAATGAAGCTCTCACTGACCAAACCCACCCACATGTTAGCTGTGAAATGATGTGGTGCAATGTGGTGCTGCATGCCGTGGGCATTTCCTGGTACCCATAACTGCTAATTGTGGTAAAGGAATACACCATCTCCCCTCCAGAAGTTTTATATATATATATATATATATATATATATATATATATATATAATGGAAGGAAACATTCCACGTGGGAAAAATTATATATAAAAACAAAGATGAGGTGACTTACCGAACAAAAGCGCTGGCAGGTCGATAGACACACAAACAAACACAAACATACACACAAAATTCAAGCTTTCGCAACAAACTGTTGCCTCATCAGGAAAGAGGGAAGGAGAGGGGAAGACGAAAGGAAGTGGGTTTTAAGGGAGAGGGTAAGGATTTTCCCCCCTAAGGTAAGTCTTTCCGCTCCCGGGATTGGAATGACTCCTTACCCTCTCCCTTAAAACCCACTTCCTTTCGTCTTCCCCTCTCCTTCCCTCTTTCCTGATGAGGCAACAGTTTGTTGCGAAAGCTTGAATTTTGTGTGTATGTTTGTGTGTCTATCGACCTGCCAGCGCTTTTGTTCGGTAAGTCACCTCATCTTTGTTTTTTATATATATATATATATATATATATATATATATATATATATATATATATATATATAGTGGGTGCATGGGTGTTTTGCTATGGAAGTACACTGGTTCATGTTGTGTATTTTATTCATCACTATTTGCATAACCTTGTTGCTCTTGCAGGCCACATTGCTGATGGACACAAAAATCATGTTCCCAGTAAGATTTCCTTTTAATCCATCAAAAATCAAGCTTGAAGATATAGAAGTACCAGAGGTGTTGAACCCAGCAATGCTAAAGAAAGTTTAAACTTGTGAGTCTAGTGTTCATCAGGAAAACAGAAATGTGCCCTACTACAAGGTTTACATAGATTTCCTTCTGGAGATCTGGGTTCTGAAGTAATAAATATAAAAATTGTAATGAGATATGTATTTAATGTTAAACAGTCATTAGCATCCTATAAATGTAAACTTCTTTATTCCTTCACTCTAATATTCATTTCATTCTTAATATTTCGTTATAATGTTAATCTATCTGCTTACAGGTTTTTGTTCATCAAAAATATTATATATAAAATATCTTTTATAATTATTTAAAATATTTGCAATTTGTGTACATATGGCTTTTGTTGAAATATGTGGTTAATGTTTGGCTTTCATGTGCGAGTGGGGGGGAAAAGAGGTGGAGGTAGTGGGGTTTTGTGTGTGTGTGTGTGTGTGTGTGTGTGTGTGTGTGTGTGTGTGTAGAATGGGGAAGGTGCACAGTCTATCTGAGTTTGACTGAGGGCAGTGAGGGCAGATGGTAATGGCCCGCGGCTCAGAATGAGCATATCGGGAACTCCACAACTTGTCGGGTATTTGAGAAGTGCTGTGGTGATTGCCTTCAACACATGGTGATACCACATCCAAACGTCATGGGGTTGAGGGACCACCACTCATAACAGATGTCGGACGTTGTAGGCTGAGCAGACTGGTAAAACAGAACAGGCAGTAAACTGTAGCAAAACAATCCTCAGTCTTCAATACTAGGCAGAGTACAAGTATGTCTGAACACACAGTGCACTGAACACTCGTAATGATGGGCCTCTGCACCCAATGACCCACGCATATGCCAATGTTAACACCACAACATCAAGAACTACAATTGAAAAGAGCAAGTGACCATTGGCACTGTACATTGGTGCAGTGGCAGAGCATTGAATCCCGATGCCATCATCATCATGCCAATGGGTGGGTGCAAATTTGTCATCTTCCAGTGGAACATCTCCTTCACACCTTCACTTGGAATGGAGACAAGCTGGCAGTGGCTCCATTATGCTTTGGGGAACATTCAAGTAGACACTCATGGGTCCAGTGGAGCTTACGCTAGGCCATGATGGATAAGGAGTATCGTACATTGGTTGCAGACCACATGTACCCCTTCACGATAATCATGTTTACCGACAGCAGTAGCATTTTTCAACAAGATAATGAGATATATGACAGTGTGACAGAATGGTTCAAGGAACACAGTGGTGAGTTCCAATTGATGTGCTGGCCACCTCAATTAGCCAGATCTGAACCTGATTGAACACAGTTGCGATGCGATTGAATGTGGCATCAGAGCTCATCGCCCCCCCCTCCCTGGAATTTATGGAAATCGGGTGCCTTGGGTGTGCAGGTGTGTTGCCAGCTCCCTACAGTGACCTACCAAGACCTCACTGCTTACATGCCATTATGTGTCACCTCACCGCTGTTATCCATGTTAAAACGGTGGACATGCTCCCTATTAAGAGCGTGTGTGTGTGTGTGTGTTCCAAGTGTCTCATATAGACAATCACATTTGACATCAAAGAATGATTCATTGTCAATAAAATGAAAATTAATGAAGAAATAACACATCATATCATATGCAGCCTTAGCAACTTTGGAAAGCCATGATAATCTGGAGGTTGTCAAACTGCTGTGATTCATGACTGACAGTAAACCTTTGATTTTAAAATGTAATTGCCTATTGAAAGGGGAAGTGGGGGGGGGGGGGGGGGGGGGGGATGAACTTGCTTTGATAGTTTCTAATTCTTTTATTTTTTGCTCTTACGCCATGTTTTTCTGATTATGACTCAACATAATGACATTACTTATATCTTCTTATTTGTGTGAAAGATTATTATGTATTGGTTTATAATCTGTACTGTGACATTTGTTAACTGTGGGTATTATGTATCAGGCAGAAGTTTGGTGCTCTTCTTGCAAATTCAAGTAAATTATTGAAATATTACTTTCTCTGCAGACTAATATTGATTGTTCATCAAAAATCACTTTTTCATTTTTAAAAATTTAATACTAATAGGCCCTCAGATGGCTAAAAGTAAAACAAATGAGGTTATTAGTAAATCCATCATACATGTGATAGGCAGACCTACTCTTTGACAAGATCTGCATGAGGAGAACTTTTCATCTTAAAGACTCTTTTTGTTTTTCCTGTTATATATTTTGTGTAACACCTACTAGATATTTCTACATCAGTCATTGGCTTTAGCTGAAGTATAAAATACAGGGTGATTCAAAAAGAATACCACAACTTTAGGAATTTAAAACTCCGCAACGACAAAAGGCAGAGCTAAGCACCATCTGTCGGCGAATTAAGGGAGCTATAAAGTTTCATTTAGTTGTACATTTATTCGCTTGAGGCGCTATTGACTAGGCGTCAGAGTCAGTTGATGCTAAGATGGCGACCGCTCAACAGAAAGCTTTTTGTGTTATTGAGTACGGCAGAAGTGAGTCGACGACAGTTGTTCAGCGTGCATTTCGAACGAAGTATGGTGTTAAACCTCCTGATAGGTGGTGTATTAAACGTTGGTATAAACAGTTTACAGAGAATAGGTGTTTGTGCAAAGGGAAACGTTCTGGACGGCCGAGAACGAGTGATGAAAATGTAGCACGCATCCAGCAAGCATTTGTTCGCAGCCCAGGAAAATCGACTCGCAGAGCTAGCAGAGAGCTGCAAATTCCACAATCAACTGTATGGAGAGTCCTACAAAAAAGGTTAGTTATGAAACCTGAACGTCAACTACCCGAGGCGATTGACCGGCCGCCAGGCAGCCCGTGACAGAGCACTTCATCACTGGCCTCCAAGAAGCCCTGATCTTACCCCCTGCGATTTTTTCTTGTGGGGGTATGTTAAGGATATGGTGTTTCGGCCACCTCTCCCAGCGACAACTGATGATTTGAAACGAGAAATAACAGCAGCTATCCAAACTGTTACGCCTGATATGCTACAGAGAGTGTGGAACGAGTTGGAGTATCGGGTTGATATTGCTCGAGTGTCTGGAGGGGGCCATATTGAACATCTCTGAACTTGTTTTTGAGTGAAAAACAACCTTCTTAAATACTTTTTGTAATGATGTATAACGGAAGGTTATATTATGTTTCTTTCATTAAATACACATTTTTAAAGTTGTGGTATTCTTTTTGAATCACCCTGTATTTCTTGGGCTAAAATGTAGGTAAAAAGGAACAGAGACTTGAAAAAAAGTTATTTCCATCATAATTCAAGATTATGGTGTTAACTATACTGTGGAAAGATGCATAGTTTTACTTCTGTTGTCAGTAAATAGTGTGAGACTTTGAGAACATAAGATGTAGAAACGAATTGTATTGTTCCTCTGACTATGACTGAATAAAAGTTTTAAATCCATAAAAAGCTATTTTAGTCACTGTTAACTGTAAATATTGCCGAGCTTATCAGCGAGGAATAATCTGTGCGCTGAACTTTAACTGTTTTTAGCAGTTCTGATGGATAGTGAATATGAGTAACATGCTTGGCTAGGAACATGATGTACATAAAATATTTCTTTCCTGTGCAGATTTTCTTAAAACTGTACCATTCTCATTGTTCATGTACTTCCTCAGAGCCGCTAAAGGAACCAGGTGATGCTATATTTAGTTTAAAAACTGAGTTTTATGAAAAATTTAAAAACTGGTATTATTTTGTATGCGCTGTATCCAAAGAAGCAATATTTTAATCTCCCCCCAGTGCTATTAACCCTGCTTTTTCCCTTCTGTATGTACACCACAATGTTATTTTAGGGATGTAACTACCATTTCATTCATTTAAAACTATAAAATATCACATTAGACTAACAGAAATATGTTCTTCATGAATACTGGCCACATCAAAGAATGGAATTAAATGGGAATAGTGACCTAACTACAGTGTCTTTAAATCAGAATTTATCATTCAGGCATTGCTGGTGCTACTGTAGTAATGACCCTCCACTTGAGATGTGTGTAGTTACAGTGCTTATTGTAAATTCTCTTCTAAGATAATCCAAGAATCACATTTCCTTATTTTTATTAAAAAAGTAGAATTACTAGAAAGAGACAGAGTTGTTTCAGATAAATCAGAAATATATTTTCAAAAGTCTAGTCATGATAATTTCATCCCTTCTGTATCTTTAAATGACCACACTGAATAATACGAGGGTAGTCCACAAAGTAAGTTCCGTTTCTATTTCTATCTGCGGCAGCGCTACGATCGCAGTTCTGAGCATGCACGGCAGTTACTCTGCCTCAATGAGAAGACATATAAGCCATTTTCAAATTGCTTCTGCCGACATGTGCTTTGTAGTGCTTCTTTATAATGTCAGCCATAATTGAAAATGCCGTTGCGTGTGAAATCAGATCTGCAATTCATTTTCTAAATGCAAAGAAAGTTAAACCAAAGGAAATTCATTGGCAAATCTGTGAGGTTTATGGACAAAATGCTATGAGTGATTCAATGGTTAGAAGATGGGTCAGACTGTTCAATGAAGGACGTGATCAAGTTCACGATGAAGAATGGAGTGAACGCCCGTCTGTGGTTACTGATGAACTGGTTCACACAACTGAAGAGAAGATTAAGCACAACCATAAGTTTACACTTAGTGCCCTTGCTATGAAAGTTCTGCAAATCTCACTATCACTAATTCATGAAATTGTTACTGAAAAACTGAAATTTCGGAAACTTTGCTCATGTTGGGTACCCAAATTTCTTACTGAACAACACAAAAAACAAAGGATGGGCAGTGCACTTCAGTTTTTGACACACTACAGTGAAGAAATCGATGGTTTTCTTTCTCGGATAGTCATGGGGGATGAAACTTGGGTAATGTAAGACACCCCTGAAACAAAACAGCAATCAATGGAATGGAGGCACACTTCATCCCCAAAAAGGTTAAGGTTAAGCCTAAGCAAATCTTGACACCTCTAAAAGTCATGTGCACCGTTTTTTTGGGACAGAAAAGGCATTTTGCTGATTGATTGATTGATTGGCCTCATGGTAAGAAATCAATGCACATGGTTACGGAGAGACCATCAAGAAATTGTGCCGTGCAATACAGAACAAGCGCCAAGGATTACTGTCAAAAGGTGGTGTTTTTTCCCCCAACTCACAGCTCTTATGGGAATTTCACTGGGATGCATTTGATCATCCTCAGTACAGCCCAGACCTTGCTCCTAGCTCTCTTCTTACACCTAAAATCTGTCCTTGATGGTAAACACTTCAATGATAATGACAAGCTAAAAGAACATGTTACCACATAGTTGAATACACAGGTGGCAACCTTCTATGAAGAAGTCATACCATGGCACAAGTTTTTGTATGCCAAGTGTCTACAAAATTTTAGAAGCTATGTAAAAAAGTAGTTTAACAGTTGTAGATTTTTTACAATAAATATTTTTTCTGTGTCTGTGCACGTTTGTTTTATATAACCAAATGGAACTTGCTTTGTGGACATACCTTGTAAATTAATAACTGTGAAGATCTATAATCAAAAGTTATGTCTAAATTATTTTAAGCATATAACTGAAATTTTTGATACTTCAATTATGACCTGTTTTTAAGCTGCATTTCATAGTTCACTCCCACCTTCATAGTTTAGTGGTCAGTGTAGCTGAATGCCATTTAAGGGGCCTGGATTTGATTACCAGCAGAGTCAGCAATTTCCTCTGCTTGGGGACTGGGTATTGTTTTGTCCTCATCAATACCGGCATGTAAGTCATCAAAATGAAATCAACTAAAACTACTTGCAGCTGACAAACTCCCTGAAAGGGTACCCAAGGCAAAATATGCCATATGCACATTTCATTTTCATAGTTCAAAAGTCAGAGAAGAAGGAAGACTAATGTTGTAAGTTGAGCATGGTCACTTGTGTTTATTTCATAGTAATGTAATGTCCTATGCAGACAGTAAAAATAACTTGCAATATTGGCTGAGAGTATAATCCACTGGCTACAATCTTTGGAAAAAACACTGTTTGATAACATTTGACACAAACTTTGCTAACTATTTGTAAAATTAATCTGAGGCAGTAATTTAGCCTCTTGGAAAATAAAGTAGTAAGGAAGTAAGTTTATTTTTCAGGTATAGTAGTATCTCCATATTGTCCATTGCATTATGATCTCACAATTAAGTGTGCATCAGGAATATTAATGAAACATGAACATGAAAACTACAACTGAAACCACTGAAGATCACTTGATGCACTTATCAAAGTCTTATACACATGCATTGGTTCTTTAGCTTTGGATATGAAAGGTAAAATAACAAACAACAGGTGCGGCAGTGAAATGAGAGATTTGGCAACACTGGAAGCAGGAATCACAAAACGGGAGTGATGCCACTGACCCTGATATTTATGTTCAGTGGAGATGCCATCATGGCCAGTGAACAATGTGTTGTTGCCACAAAGGTGATTTCCAAAAATGACAACTAAGCAGCTATGCAGTGTGTTTTTTGTACTCATTACAATCTCGCAAGTCATGCCCCTGTCCCATCAGCACATGCTATCAAAGTACAGGTACAGAACTTTGAGGAAATGGGTGATGAGGTGCAAAAGAGGGATGGAAGTGCAAAATGGGTGTGTACACTAGAGAATGTTGCAAGAATGGAAGAAGCCTTCAGCCAAAATTCCAGGCATTCTGCACAAAAGCATGTGCTGAAACTTGATGCAACAGATTGCAGTGTGTGGTGAATATAGCACAAAGAACTGCAAAACTACCTATATAAAATTCAGATAGTGCAAAAAAACTGATGCAAATGAGCTCCTGAAAATACTATTCTTTCACCAGAAATTTTTGGGGTTCAAGAACCACCACCCACGTCTGTGCAACAATCTGACCATGAATGATGAGGTGTCAGGCTTTGCTGACAAGCAAAACTTTAGCGACTGATCATGTGAAAATCCTGAAATGCTTCATGAAACACAACTTCAGTCATAAAGTGGTGGTGTGGTGCAGTATATTAATGTTTGGAATTGTTGGGTGCTATTTTTTCTAAGACAACTGTGCTAATGCTGGTACCATGAATACAAAACATTATGTTCACATAGTGAAACACACCCTAATGTGACAAATTCCTGATCTTCCTGTAACTTTAGAGACATTCTTTCAACAAGACCATACCTTGCAGCATTCCATTAACATGCTACAGAACATCTTTCCTGGTCATCTGATCTCCAACAGTGGGGACATTTCCTGGCCTCCAAGATCCCCTGACCTTCCAGTATGTAATTTGTTCCTTTGGGGTCATTTGAAATCTCAGATCTTCCAGTAGACCCACCAAACACCGCTCCAGGAAATGAAGGACCAAATTCAGGAGGAAATTAATTGAAGTTCCATGCCAGTCTTGCAAGATGTGAAGTCTAACTTCTTTAAGACATGAAATGTGTGGTCAGCTACATGACATCATTTCAAGTGATTGTCATCTTGAAGTGCAAGCATTGTAAACTGTTATTTTATTTCTTTTCTAGCACTATGAATAAATTTTTATTGGTGGTGGAGGTTTCAAGATCATCAATTTCACTGCCATAAATGTTAGTAAGAAAATTAGGATAAGTGGCAAGTATGAGGAAAAATGTTAAGGAACTTCTGCTAAAAGATGTATAGTTCCTTAGAGGTGGAGAGGGGAGAGGAGGGGAAGAAATAAAAAAAAGTCTTAATAGTGTGTGTGACTAACATGTTGACTGCCACATGCATCACCACCAGGCCAAACCAGGCACACAGTGTTAGGGGTGAGGCTCTGCTATGACCTCATGGCAGTCATCATATTAATGGAGATTCCAGTGTCTCGGTGCATACATTTTCTTTCTTAATAAGATAAGCTGTTAGTAGACAAGAGGAAGAAAGAATGAGGGAGGAAGATAAGAACAAAGTATTAAAGGAACTCGGAATACATTCTTGAGAAATGCGGCAGAGAGTTGTGAGTGCTTACAGACAAACAGCACTGCATGAAATAACTGCAGAAACTGTTGTGGGACATGATGAATGAATCCGTTAGGACAGCATGGTGAAATTTGGTGTTAATGGGCTATGGCAGGAGACAACTGACAGGAGTGCCTTTGCTAACAGCACGATATAGACTGCAGTGCCTCTCCTAGGCTCATGACCACATTGATTGGACCCTAGATGACTGGAAAACTGTAGCCAGGTCAGATGAGTCCCTGTTTCAGTTGGTAAGAGCTGAAGGTAGGATTCTAGTGTGGTGCAGACCCCATGAAGCCATGGACCCAAGTTATCAACAAGGCACTGTGCAAGCAGTTTGTGACTCCATAATGGCATGGACTGAGTTTACACAGACTGAACTGGATCCTCTGGTCCAGCTGAACCAATGGTTGACGAAATGGTTATGTTCAGCTACTTGCAGGCCATTTGCAACCATTTATGGACTTCATTTCTGTGGATGACAATTGACCATATCACCACACCACAACTGTTCATAATTAATTTGAAGAATATTCTACACAATTTGAGCAAATGATTTGGCCACCTGGATCACTTGACATGAATCCCATCAAGCACTTACGGTACAAAATTAATATGTCAGTTTGTGCACAAACTCTTGCACCAGCAACACTTTCAGAATCATGGGTGGCTGTAGAGGCAGCATGGCTAATATTTCTGCAGGAAACTTCTAATGACTTTCTGAATCCATGCCACATAAAGTTGCTGCACTACGTCAGGCAGAAGGTGGTCTGACAATATATTAGGGGATAGCCCATGACTTCTGTCACTTCAGTGTATAAGGTGAACAGAAACTGGAAGTTGTGGAAGGCCATATTTTCATCTAAAATAAACAAAGAAATACGTTATCCTAACATTATCTCTGTAACGAGAATTTGAAATGTGTGAGGTACCAGGTATGAGACCCATTAGAAACATCACAGGTGTTAAAGTCTTAGTCCCATTTTTTCCCCGAGTTCTTTCTAGCAGATATAGTCTAACATTTCCATTAACTGTGGTGGTGCACTTTCTCAATTCGGTTGTTAGAAATCAAGGAATATGGTCTATGCCCTTGAGGTCCACACAGGAAGAAATGGCACGGTGAGTAGTCTGGGAAGAATGTACGTCTTGTGGCAGTTACCTTGAAAAATAAAAACAGGGTAAACATCTCATTTGAAATTGGTTACTCCATTTGTATATTAGCATGGGGTTAATTCATAATGCCTGTGGAAATTTTACTAAACTATTCGTGATGATTACTTCCCACAAGCCCTCATCCCATTCAGTGGCACCCCTAAAAGTCTCATGAAACACCTCATTTATTAGATAATTATGATGTAGATGCATTCTCTGCATGTCATTGAGGTTGATGTTGCAGGAGATGAGTGAAATTCAAATTGGCATCCAAATGCCAATCAAATTGGAACAACACTGCCATGCATATTTAAGAACTTACCTGTAGTTATCTGTCAGTAACACTGTAATATTTTCCAGCAACATTAAAAATAATATCAACAGTAAGCTATATCTGGCTCAATTTATTATCTATGCAGTTAGATACTAATGCCGAAGTTCCAAAATGCATTCTTTGAGAGAATGTACTTATGTTCATTGCCCGTGAATTCATTGTCTTATGAAATTGTCCACTATGTGTAACTGGGGAGCATCATTTCAAATTGCATAATGACAAAAAAACTCATTACCTGTAACCTGGGAAATTTTTCACAAATTTTAAAATGTGAAGTTGTTATGTGTGAAATGTACTTCTAGAAACATGAAAGAGTGAAATCAATTTTGCAATTCTGTTCTTCATATTTAAGGAAAATGCGTCAGTCTTAATCGCCATGACTAAATACAAATATAAAAATAAAAAAAATTAATGAGGCAAATACATAACTAAGTATTTATTTTTGTTACTATTGTAGAATAATAGTGTTAATGATGTCCTTTTTGGTGCCATTTGTCTTTGAAAACATTTTTATTACACAATAAATATGGTCACATTAATCATTTCATATCAAACTCAGCATGTCTTTCTGGTAAATATTTTGATTTATAGAATCTTGAGAATGGCCATTCTTTTGGTTTCTCTTAATATTTGGTAAGGTCCTCATGTTCCTTTCAAGCAACCACAAGCTGATGTACAAACCCCTTCCTCACTGCCAGTTACAATAGGAACTGCACCAATGAAGCTTGCACAGAAATCTAAATCGCCTATGCTCTTCCAGTCATCCCCAAAATGTTTAGATAGTAAGCAGAAGATTCACATCAGTCATCTTTGCTTTGCCTGTATGGTGAAATCACTGATGGTTCTCCCCCTGCACGTCCGGGGGTAAGAATAGGCCCTAGGTATTCCTGCCTGTCATAAGAGGCGATTAAAAGGAGTTTCCCACGTTTCGGCCTTTATGTGATGGTCCCCTGTAGGGTTTCGAACTCCATTCTTCAAAATTTTCCCGAAGATCAAGCCAATTGGGGAAGGGAGCCTTACATGGTGCATAATGTCCATCGTGCATTGAAATCTTTAGCCCACTTCCTCATTGTCGCATCTCAGTCCCGCTCATTCCCCATCTCTTGGACGAGGACACCTTCCTGGATGTGTTTTCCACCATGCATTGTGCAGTGTCGCTTTCTGTGTCGACGATGACCACGGATTTCTTTGCACCTGATATCCAGCACGGTAGCCAGTCTGTTGTGGTGGGGCCGCCATGTACCGTGTTGGTTGTAGCCCCCTGACCACACAGGGATCACTCTGCTCATGCCTGCGCCATTAAATCCCCTCGTATGCCAAGGGGTAGATACCCATCCCCCGGCATCGGGATGTCTGGCAATGGCCGTCCTGCCAGGTGGCCTTTGCTGTGGCTAGGTGGCACCTGTGGGTAGTGTCCTTGGTCTGAGTGGGTGGCATCAGGGCGAATGACACGCGATCAAGCGTAGTCCATCTCTTGCTGGTGGTGGTGAAACACTAGCAGTCTCTAAGCAATCACAAGTTCAATTAAACGCACAGAAGTGCGACGCCAAATCGTTCCCCTTCTTGGCCACACCATGGAAGGAACATCAGGCGAAGGATGGCAGCAGAACTTATTCGCCACGGTACCTTGTATGTTCGAGAGCTGATGGGCAATCTTTCATGACAATGAAGCCTCAGTTTTTTGTGGAGCATTTGGAGTGGTGGAGGGACTGTCCAAAACGAGATGTGGGTCAGTCTTGATCAAAACAGCATCCTCAGCCCAGTCACCAACATTACTAGCTTGTGACAAGCTGGCGGATGTTTCTGTAACCATCACACCCCATAAGAGCTTAAATATGGTCCAGGGTATCCTATTTCACAGAGACGTTCTTCTGCAGTCTGGCGATGAGCTGGGCCCCAATTTAGAGTGGCGAGGTGTACATTTCGCTCCTGTAGTTGTTCTGTTGTGGTACTACTGAATTTGCAATATCTTTCTGAAAATAAATCAAAGATATACTGAATGAGTGAAAAGAACAAACATAAGTAGAATAACATCACTGTATGTCAAATTAGAAAAGAATTAAGTATGTACTGATTAGTAACATGAATTTTGTGTGTAGAGTACACCACTCCATTGCCAATGAAGCACCTAGGAGTGAAAACTGCTGCATTTGAGCAAATATTAAGCTGTCAAATGGTGAAGCATATAATCAGCTAATATGATAACATGTTGCATTCACAATGTAAATGGGCAGCTGCGGACAGTGATGCTAGTGTTTACCAAGAATCATTTTATAGGTGCATCTTTAAGGCCTTAAGCATTTGTGACGAAGCAAGCTGGGATCTCTTTACTTCGTCTCTTATTTTTCCACCTGCCTCCTTAAATTACTTTTATTTTAATTTTTACCTAGTTACCTTTACATCTATGAATATAATCTGCATTTCCATAAAAGAGAAATGCTGGCCCTCCGTCTTAAGGAATATAGCACGAGGTCTAATTTTGTGCCTACTTTTGTATATGTAATTAATTTCCTAATTTATTTTGACCGTTCCTAGTTAAATTTTTGTTATAGGGTGAAATCAGTAATTGTTTTGTGACAGATTCTATTGTTGACTTATAAACAAATATAAATTCTGTAGTAAATATAAACATTTGGAAGAAAAACTACTCAGATTCTTAAAGTATCTATTTGGCTCTATTCAAAAACATATTAGCAAAGTCAGCCCTTAATTAATTCCAAAATAATTACCAGGTTTGTCAAAAGTATTGTTTGTGTAACTATATTAATTTCATTATTTAAACAAATGATTCGGCCTAATCTTTGTGGTAGAAGGAACTACTAAAAGGAATGAGTTATGAGTTAAATTTTAATTGTAATTTCTGTAACTTAAACAGTGAAAATGTAAAGCTTCAGTGCCTATTATTGTGGGGATATACAAAAAACTGATTTTTGGTGCTGAGACAGTCAGTCCACAGCCGATTTTCAGACAGGAATTATGTATTCGTTAAATTAACAACAATCCATCAACTTAACAGTGGAATAAGTGTAACACAAATAAGCCGTGTGTTAGAACAATTAATGACAATGTCTGTTCAATTTATTTGAGAAATAGTGTCACACACATTGTATTATTCTGCAAGAACTGCCTAGTTAGGTTTTTACTGCTCATAGATATTCAGTGGCTAACTATTGCAGCAATATGCTGATGTTGCCTGCAACCTATTAATGAGGCTTTTCAACATTAACCCATAGTTAATCCGCCATATAATTGTGTAATATTGGGCAGGTTGTGAACAGTGAAAGTAAAGAACTGTGAATCGCAATTGTGCAACTGTTGGCTACATCATTTACAGTGGTCAGTGTTGAGCTTCCACCCACTATCTTTCAGCTAGTATAACCTTGCAGCACACCGACACAGAGGACTATCAAGGAAGAAATAAAGCAGGCAAACGTCACACATTCTAACAGCTCCTTCACAAGATATACATTTACTAACATGGCTTGACATAAATAAACCATCACAATTTCGAAAGAATAGTGATTCCTTCTACTCATTCACCATGTTCTTTACATCCCACCAAGAAGGTGAACTTACAGGGCTATGGAACAAGTAAACAACCAAACATTGCTTAAGCCCTACATTTCTGCTTAATAATAGTTCTGTCTCTGCCAGTTAAAAGTGTTCTAATGAATTAGAAAGAAAGCTGCTGTTACTTCAGTTACGTTAGGTAGCTGCAGACTGTCATAACAGGAACTTAATATTTACTTAATTAATATAAAGTATTTTTCAAAGAAAATAGTAACCTAAATCTGTTATTACACAGGATAGTTTACAACATACTACTTGCCATCCATCTAAAGGAGGAATCAAACCCTTGCACTAAAATAAGCAGTGGAAGGAGACATCACCAGGAATGTTTTTAATTGGCTGAGATAACCAATTACTTGCTGTATGTTAGATGGGAGCTTCTCAAATATCTTCACACCATAGGATATAATTCCTAAGTTAGATCTCTGACTTGTATTGATGGTGCAGATCACAGTTCAGCTTGAACTGATTTTTCACAGCCACACTACAGTTCTTTCTTGACACCTATATGCCAACTATAATGACTAATTTTTTTTTTTTTTTTTTTTTTTACCCACCAGACAGCATTCTCAGGTGCAGTATGACGCACAGGATGGGGAGAGCCAACTGTTGCCTTATCATCAGATGGTGCATGTTTGCAGCACTGCTGGAGTGGTGCAGCTGTGGCCAGGCGTGAACTGTACGTACTTCTCACTACATTCAGTGTGTACATGTTTTGTTCTCTGGCCATAGCTACATGAGCCACAACAATGCTGGAAATATGCAATAAATATGTCCCATCTGATAATAAATCAGCTTGTGAATTCAAAACCGGTCATGGTAAATAGAAACTGAAGAATAAAATCAAAGGTGCCTGGCTGCTGGAAACCTTTACACAATTTTAAACCTGAACTGAAATTGCTTCTTCTGGCAACATCTGCCTGAAGAGAGGTATTTAACAAAAACCTTGTGGCATAAGACTAAGATTGCTTGGGCTATTTAGAACTAAATGTCAATATTCCTTCACAGTAACATGAGCAGTGACAGCGACCAAAATGTTCATTATTATTACTTTTCAGCCAGTGAGCTAGCTGCTAATCTGTAAGTAGCTACTATGTAGACACAGAGTGTAAAACCAATGTAACCTACACCATTTTGGTACAAACAGACCAATGATCCTTGGAACACAGCATTATTTCTAGTTAGACACACAAACTATATCTGAAGAACAAAATCAGTCTATATAAAGGGATCTACTGCTCTAACTATTATAAAAGGTAGATTGGCAAAACAAAATCATGACTCCACCCACCTGTTTTGAACAGTAGCGTCATCAACATGGTTTAAACTATTTCAAGCACATACAATACGGTGACCATGACATCACTTATTACAACTGCAAACAAACATAAATAACATGTGAAGTATTTAACTCCAACATCAGAATGAAACTGACAGGAGAACTCAATGACGGAGGTGGTTTCGGACGCGGACAAATATATGACAGTAAGAATGACGACATTACAGCAAAACAAATAGTTGCCCAAAAATCAAGCACATGAAATCCTCAAAATTTAACACAAAAAAATTACAAAAACAAAATCTATTGGTGTTGTAAATTTCGATACCTCAAATGAGGACTACAATACCAGTAACTCATACACAACTAAAAAACTCAACACCACAATTTTCACCTACATAGCTCCAACAAAGCCCTCGACACCAGGAACCAACATACAACTCTAAAACATGGTGTTGCAAATTTCACTTCACCCATAATCCTCCAGCAAAGGTCTTGATATCGTGAACTTGCAACCAACTCCAAAACCCGATGACACAAATTGACCTATATAGCACCAAAAAACAAAGCCCACTGTACAAAAAGAAACACACTCAAATGCTAAAATCTATTTTCCACACTTTCATTTACTCTACCTAATGCAAAGACCACAGCACAACAAACCAAACCATGCCCACATGACTAATATCAGAAACATATTCTAATGGTACATCATTAACCATGATATCAACCAATCACAGTCCAACACAATTACCACACACTGACAAGAAAAAAAACTTTCTAGCGAGCTCTCATCCACTCTCGCTCGGGACATCAAGTAGTAAAGCCTTCAGCTGATAGGAAGCAACCTCTAACAAGGCACTTAGTAACATATGGCCTAAACGAGGCCTCAATAGCTATCTGTTTATAATTATATGTATGCAGCCAAGAAGAATCCTGTACAACCAGTTAAGTACAATATATATTATTTTTTTACCAACGACTTTTAATTATTTTAATCGTTGCAGATCCAGACCATTCAGCCAGCACGTTATCGACGTTACTGACAAACCTGCTGTGATTTATATGTTTCTACGAGGGCGGTTCAGAAAGTAACCTCCGATTGGTCACAGTGCGGGTTGTGGGGGGAGTAGCGACGCCATCTGTGCGTTCACGCACTCAACAGGTCAGTCGGCATCAAGCCGTGGTCGAGTGAACGTCGTACCTGCGCTAGTTTAGTTTTTGTGGCAGTTTGAAATGTGTGCTGCAATAGAAAACCCCGCCAAATGTGAAGTGCGTGCTGTCATAAGGTTTTTTACAGCCAAAGGATATTCTGCAGCAGCTATTCATCGTGAGCTTTGTGCCGTGTACGGACCAAGAGTTATGAGTGAAGGAGTTGTCCGTGAATGGGTACGTTTATTTAAAAGTGGACGAGAAAACGTTCATGATGAAGAGAGGAGTGGTAGACCATCATTGGTGACTGACGAACTCGTTCAGACAGTTGACGCAAAAGTTCGTGAAAATCGACGTTTCTCAATGTCGGAGTTGTCTACTGGTTTTCCACAGATTTCTAAGACTCTCTTGTACGAGATAGTGACAGCAAGATTGGGTTACCGTAAGTTCTGTGCACGATGGGTGCCCAAAATTCTTACCGACCACCACAAAACTCAAAGAATGGCCTCTGCATTAGACTTTCTGTCACGTTATGAGGACGAAGGAGAACCATTGTTAAACAGAATCATGACCGGTGACGAAACCTGGATTAAGTACGTGAACCCTGAGACAAAAGAACAATCAAAGATGTGGGCACATTCAAATTCGCCTACCAAACCAAGAAAAGCCTCGCAAGATTTTTCTGCCAGAAAACTGATGGCAACGGTGTTTTGGGATGCCAAAGGGGTGTTGTTGGTTGAATTAATGGAACGTGGTATGACCATTAATCAAGACGTGTACTGTGAAACAATAAAAAAGTTACGACGGGCTATACAGAACAAACGCCGTGGTATGCTGACTTCCGGTATCGTTTTTTTGCACGATAACGCCCGTCCTCACTCTGCTCGCAGAACAACGGCCCTTCTTGAGTCCTTCAAGTGGGACGTTATCAACCATCCACCTTACAGCCCAGACCTGGCGCCAAGTGATTATCACCTCTTCATGCATTTGAAGAAATGGCTCGGGTCACAGCAGTTTGATGACGATGAAGAGCTCAAAGATGCGGTCACAGGCTGGCTCCAGGCACAAGCGGGTGATTTTTATGCAGAAGGAATTTCAAAGCTTGTGAAGAGATACGATAAGTGCCTCAATCACTATGGAGACTATGTAGAAAAATAGTGCAAAAATGTAGTTGTAAGATGTATATATTAAAATATTTTTATTTAACTTGGTGTATTTTTTTAAATCAACCGGAGGTTACTTTCTGAACGGCCCTCGTATTTAGCATTGGCCACCAGTCAACACTGGCGACGACTCATTCGTCGTCGTCATAACAACTGGCGACAAGGTTAAAGGTACAGATTTTTTGGAAAGTGAAACAGTGACAGCAGCCTATTTATACATGTTTACAGACTATATACCCGGCTGTGCCACCCATCCTCTCCGCATGGTGTGATATGACATTTTTTCCTACTCCCGTTCGTGATTATTTGCTTACGTTGTGATAGCAAATCCAGAGGCAGAACTGTTACGATTACAGAATCAACAGCCCAACGCACTACTACACACATTGGGACTGCTCGTCCAGGGACAACAACAAGCTGTGCCACAAATACCGGCTGCACAGGAGCTGGCCGTACAGCAGGTCACAGCCCCGCCATTTCGCGCATTTGACTTCTGCGTGGAAAGCTGGCAGGAGTGACACATACAGTTTTCACACCACCTTGCTGAATATGACATCCAAAGTAAAACACGGCTGCATGTGCTTTTATCTTGTGTTGGCGTGGCATCATACCACATTCTCCTCAAACTCTTCCCGAGAAGTTCTCCAGATCAGCACAGTTTCGAAGAACTCGTTCAGGAATTAACTGATTATTACAAGGAAAGTGTGAATGTTGTCACTCAGCAGTACAAATTTTTCCACACAAAACGTGCACCTCAGCAGAATTACCGTGAGTGGGTAGCCACTTTGCAAGGCCTCACTCGCAACTGTGGCTTTTCATGTTCTTGTGGCATACCATATTCTAACACCATGGTACAGGACACTATTGTGCAAAACGTGTCAGACACATGCATTAGAAAGCAAATTCTTAAATTATCCAATCCCACTTTAGAACAAGTGTTGGACATTTTGGACAGGCAGGACACTTTGGATTTTGCTGCAAATTCTTTTGAATCGCCTCCCGCTGTCTGTCAGGTTAGCAAGCTGGCTGCACGCGCATCACACATACATGATGCTGTACCGGCTCGGTGCACGCCTGCCCAATTCACTTCCAGGAAAAAGAGACCTGTTATGCGCCGACAGAAGCCGCCTGCTTTGCGCTCATGTCCGCAATGTACTTAAAAAGCACTCACACCAGAACTGCCCATCGCACAACGCCGTGTGCCATTTTTGCAACAAGAAGGGACATGTCCAGGCAGTGTGCCTCAAAAGACAAAAATCTAATGCTCCATATTACATTTCCAGACAAAGTGGCTTCCACCGGAAAGGTTTCCAAAATGAGCCGTAAGCAATGGAAATAAATGTTGTACATTCGCCTCCAGTACCTGTGACATTGCCCGAGTGTGTGAATTTTCTTTGTGATGCCAGTGCAAGCCGACGTAAGGAGACACATCACACACAATCTGCCTGTCAACACAAGCCAGTGCACACTGCTTCTCAGAATCAAATCTTTCGCTGATGGCAGAACAACCTTTTTGTAAACTTGAACATTCAGAATCATATGATCCCTTTTCAGTTGGACACTGGAGCTTCTGTTACACTCATGAATCACAAAACTTAGGAATTGCTTGGTTCACCTCCATTGAGTAACGCAAATGTTACGTTAGCTACCTACAGTGGTCAAAGCATCAGGTTTTAGGACTGGGCAGTTTGCCAGCGACATACCGTGGGCAAACTCAAGTGATTTCTTTTCATGTACTGTGTTCACCCTCATCTGTAAACATTCCTGATCTTGATTTATTTGATGTATTCTCCTTAATTATGCACAATGACATTCTAGCCGTCACTAAACGTGTTCCCACCAACAGTGTTTCCGTACTATGTCAAGAGTTTGCTGATATTTTTTCGCCAGGTTTAGGGCGCGAGACAAATTTTCAGACGCATACTGAATTGAAGGACAATGCACAGCCTCATGCGCTTTCTAGATTAAGTTGCTAAAACACTGCATGCACTTAAGGAACAAGGAGTGATTGAACCAGTGACAGCATCACTATGGGCTTCACTGTCGGTTATCTTAACAAAACCATCAGGCAAATTGCGACTGTGCATGGACTTTAAAGCCGCCATCAATCCTCAACTTGTTGTTGCAACATTTCCTACGCCACGTCCAGAAGACTTGATTGACAATATGTGTGAAGGTAAATATTTTTCCAAGTTAGATTTGCAAGATGCATATCTTCAAATTCCTGTGGATGACGAATCCCACAAGATTCTCGTCGTGAAAACGCATTTAGGTCTCTACAAATTTAAGAGGTTTCTGTTTGGATGAGCCTCTGCACCTGCACTATTTCAGCAGTACTTACAGACTCTTTGTGCATCGATTTCTTCAGTGTGTAATTACCTAGATGACATCATAGCTTCTGGTTCCACACAGCATGAACATTTGCATAATTTGAGACAGTTATTTGAAGTGTTACATGAGAATGGACTTAAACTCAATAAGGACAGGTGTACATTTTTTTCTGAACAGTTATCCTACTTAGGACATGTAATAAACTCTCAAGGCATCCACCCAAGTCCGGATCATATAAGAGCAATATCAGAGCTACCAGCATGCAAGACAGTTAAATAATTACAATCCATCCTTGGAAAGCTCAATTATTATTACAAGTTTTTGCCTCACGTATCATCTCTTGCAGCAGCGTTACATCGACTATGTTGAAAGAACGTTTCGTTCAATTGGCTGCCTGAATGCGAATGTGCCTTTCAGCAGCTTAAATCTCCGTTGTTATCTAGTACATAACCTCTTGGCCTCATGGTTGACCCTTCCGATTTTGGGATTGGAGCTGTTCTTGCACACAAAATTGGTTTGTGCACTTGCCTGATTGCATTTGCACCAAAGCTACTCTCCTCTGCGCAGCGTAACTACTCGCAGATCGAGAAGGAAGCTCTTGCTTTGATTTTTGGAGTTACGAAAACCCACGCCAACACGTTACCCAGATAGCCAATAGCTGAAGACTTGCTGTTCGACTCTTCCGAACAGGCTCGTATGTTCACTGGTGTGCAAAATGATGATGTAGTAGAAAGTTTTTCTGCTGACTTTTGTTGTATAACCACAGTAACAGCTAACAACCTAGTATTAAGTGTTGTTTTGCGTTATGTTACTTTTTCTAAAATTTGGATCGAAGATCCATTGGTTCGTCTTTTTTTTTTTGTGCAGACGACTTTTTGTCCAACATGGTGTCATTTTGCTCTGCACGGAGATCGATCAGTCTCGTGTTATTGTTCCTTGTTCTTTGAAGTCACCTGTGCTACGACTTCTTCACCAAGGTCATTAGAGTATCGTACAGACAAAACAGTTAGCTCGCCGCCACCGTACCTGGTTTGGTATTGTTGCTGACATACCCAAGATTTGTTGTTCTTGTTCTGTGTGTGCAGAAAACCAATCCGCACCACCGCAGAAAATTTTCTCTTGGCCTAAGGCAACTTTGCCACAGAATAGCTTACATTTAGATTTCGCTTGTCCTGTTTGGGATGCATGATGGTTAATTCTTTTAGCAGTTTTCCATCTGTTGTCCACATGTCATCAACATCGTTTGCTACCATCAAATAGTTGTCTTCTATATTTAGCATAGAAGGACTGCCACAAGTCACCGTCACTGACAGTGGACCTCAATTTGTGTCCGCAGGGTTCAAAACCTTTTGTGAAGCTAATGGTATTCAGCATTTAACTTCAGCACCATTCTCCCCTCAATCGAACGGAGCCGTTGAAAGATTCGTTCGGACATTTAAGTCGCAAATGTCTAAATTGATTGACTCTCATTCTCGTGAGGATGCTCTTTTGTTGTTTTTGTCTTTGTACCGATCGCAGGCATGCGATGGTGCTTTGCAGATGAATCGCTGCAAGGTCATCCTCACAGAACTCTGCATTTGTTGCATCCCCCACACCGCGTTTCTTTGCCATGGCAGACCCACAAAATCTTGCCTGATGATATTGTCTATTTTCATCATTCCCACGGCAATCGCCGATGGTTGAAAGGGTGCACCCTTCGCCATCTTGGTCGTGCTATGTTTGTCATATCAGGTCCATCTGGTGAGGTGTCCAGGTATTAGAAGCAGATGCGTCTCTTTAGCCATGGTGTCTCTGCCACTTGCCCTATGTTTCCAGTGTCGGCGCCGTCGGGGGTGCCCCCGAAGGGCCCTCTTTCTTGCTCTCCTCACCCCTGGGTGCCAGCACCCGTAGCTTCGCCTTTGCCGCGCGATGACATGCCAGCGCACATACCATGTCTCACAGGGGAGTCGCCCGCAGTGCCAGCAACGCTGCGGGGACCAGATGACCATACGGACCAGGTGCCTTCAACTGTGATAGGGCACAGTGAAATTCAGGTTACAACGCCATCCAATGCCACAGAACAGTCTGCACTGACTGATTTCCAGTCTTTGATGCCAGTCAGGTACCCAGACCTGATGGTTTCTAGCGAGCTCTCATCCACTCTTGCTCGGAACATCAAGTAGTAAAGTAGCATAACCTTCAGCTGATAGGAAGCAACCTCTAACAAGGCGCTTAGTAACGTATGGCCTAAGTGAGGCCTCAATAGCTATCTGTTTATAATTATACGTATGAAGCCAAGAAGAATCCTGAACAAGCAGTTAAGTACAATATATATAATTTTTTCCAACGACTTCTAATTATTTTAGTCGTTGCAGATCCAGACCATGCAGCCAGCACCTTATTGACATTACTGACAAACCTGCTGTGATTTATATGGTTCTATTTGGCACTGGTCACCAGCCAACACTGGCTACGGCTCATTCATCGCCATCATAAAACATATAATAAAAACAAAAATATCTCCCACTGCAACAAGTAATGACCTACTCATAAATATCTGTATCTTATTCACAACTGAAGAAGAAAGAAAAAATTAATATTAAATCTCTGACCATAAGAAACACATGCCACTAATATTTCCGAACATAAAAATGAATCCATCAGGCACAATGTGAAAATTCAAACTATCTCAGCAGAAAACCAGCTTTTAGCAAGTACATTGCAAATTGGACATTGATGGAAATGAATGTGTGTATCGCATCTTCCCCAATGACAATGAACCCTGGGTTTCCTGCTGCAGTAATTCCTCCAGGCATGACAAGACAACGAAAACAGTACCATTTTAAAAACATCACGACCTATTGCATAAAGAACTACAAAGACATTATGTGTCTTGAGGTAGGCTCAGAATGTGAACCAGAAACTCAAGTCAGCGACAGTAAAGATCCTGATGAAGAACCTGAACAAACAAATATTCCAGTAAAAAAAAAGAAGAGGTGAAAACGCTCTTGTTAAAGTGCCTTTAACCTCATTCAGACTTTTTTTTATGAACAGAAAATCAAGTCGTTTGGCAACTACAAAATATGGTATCTCAGTAATCTATTTTGTAGGATTTGTGACTTCCAATTTCTTGTGGTACTAGTGCCATTAATTGCTCCAGGATCAAAATTTGATCCAAAAGATGCCATAACATAGTGTAAAAATATAAATATTATGCCAAAAAAATAAGCACGGGGCTTGCTACATATTTCTCAACAAGAGGCCAGTTTATTTGGTTTCAAATGTATTTACACTCTGATGTGATATAGGTCTCAGGGAGTAATCCACTTATTGTGAAGTGTTAATTTAAAAAACTCCAAACCACTTGACAAAGGACATTTTAAGTGTAATATATATGCAGAATTTGTTTCTTAAATATGTAAAGTCAAGCAATGATAATAAAGTGAAACTTTAAAAGCCCATTTTTTTACAAGTTGTACAGAATTTAATGCTGAATGTAAAAACTACAAAAACCCAAATTCCTAAATTTTCGACAAGAGGTCCCTTTTCGCTTTCCGCCTCACAAATATTGATACGGTGATGACTGACAATGACTGCCAATTGGCAAGGAAACAGGACTAAATTATCTAGAAAGAAGCTTCATTACAGTTGGAACATTTGTTCAGTGTGTGCATCTTTTTGGTACAACCCAAAAAACGTCAGCACTGCCTGCTTTGCACAATTTTATTCAATCTGTACTACAGCATATTCTTTTTAATCGGCGCAGCTAAGATTTAAAAATTGTCTATTCTAACACTGAAATTCATATACTTACACCCTAAACCATTTACTCCCCACTGGTACTTAAGATTAATAATAAACAGCGAATTTTGAAGACGCTGATTTTCTGAATGTAAGCCGCATAAACCCTTACCTGCTACTTTACTTCAGTATCTTGTTTTGCAAATGAAAAAATTCCTCACACTATCTACTGTTTAGCTGCATGTCACATTCTGCTTTTAGCAAGTTTCATCGTTAAACACTTCAGTGACTGAAAATAAAGTTCAAGAACTTCACTACTTAACAACTCAAAATGTTTAAATGAGAGTTAACTTTCAAGAAGCCTTCCATCTACCATATAAACAGTACTAAGTTGCATACAACATACCTTTGTACTCTTTAATATACACTTACAACTATGAAACTAAATCTGCAGTTTATAACGTTCTCATCAGTACAACGCTGTACTTGCAGCTTGAGCACATATGACACAGTATTAGATAAATCCTCTACATTTATATTCTACGGGAAAATACGATATGCTAACCACAATCATTTTAACTGATCAACTCACTTGCCTCCCAGAATGTCAATGTACATTACGTTTCCTATTCTCTCTCCAACAATTTTGCAACCCATTTTGCGTTCTGCTTTTCGTTTCTTATAAATCGGAACAGCACGAAGCCTATGGCTGAGTTACCACTACAGTTCCACAAAGCATCCTACTATATTGACCAAAACAATAACAAACACAGATCTTCCCGCTCGCCAAAAATTTCGTCTTCAAAGTTAATACTCACAACGCCTTCAAATGGGATGTGGTAACTTCTGAGAACTATATCACGTCCCCTTGTTTCGCTGTCATTAAAGTCTTGTGCGATTCACCGCCAAACACTGTACTTGTATCGCTTTATTACATATTTACAAATATTGCAAAACAAAGTAAATTGACTAATTCAACGAAAGCTAGGTCCATGGAAATACAAGTGTAATAAATTTCTTTGCAGTGGTTCGACACTCGTTAACTATCGATAGTTGTGAGCGGCAATCTTGTAGCCTATAAATAGCGAGTCTTCGGCGCTGCAATTGATAGTGAAAATCAAAGTACAGCAGAGTCAAAAGCAGTAGCACTTGTCGTAAATTTGTTTGTAGTGTGAACGTAGAAATTGAAATGTTGGTGTGGGAAACCACTTTAACTCCGCCTGCAGTTACTGTTGGAGTGAATTAAGTAGCTCTGCAGTTGCTGTTGCCGGTCCCAAGCCCGGAGAAAGGAGGAGGGTTGGCGAAGCGCAGAAGCCGTAAAAGAATCGACATAAAATAGTTCGAGAGATCCTGTAGAGCTTAATACCTTAGTCGTAATGACGACGACGACGATAATAATATTGATTAACCCACACAATTTCAACGAGCGTAACAAGCAGGAATGTTGGAGCTTCCCAAATGTCTTCAACCGAAATGCAAATACTTCTGGGCTTAACCTTTTCTATTGAATAAAATTTTTCTTGGTTATCGCTATTCTTATAACAGCAAAATATCACAGTTTAAATGGATAACTTGCACACCCTCCGCGCTTGTGCCAATTCCTGCTATTATCTGTCAGTGTAATAGCGCCAAAAGGCTTGTCAGTACGAAAGGATAGCGTGTTCATCTTCGAAGTTTAGACAAAGTTATTGTAGTAGTGGACACAAGGAATAGGATGTTCTAACCACTGCTTCTCAGTATATTTAGTCCTTAATGAAATTTGTTGAAAATAATGTGCCTATTTACAACCAATAGCTCAATATATAGTATCGATACTAGTGATAAGAACAATCTATATAAAAATCTAACATCACGTACCTTGATCCAAAAAGGCGCCCAATATTCAGGAACACACAGACTCAGTTAACTGCCAGCAACCATTAAAAACTTGGCTTCAGATAAATTACAGCTTAAACAGAGTTTGAAAGACTTTTTGGTAGGAAACTCATCTACTCTTCAGACGAATATCCTAACAGGGACAGTTAGACCAGCTTATGTAAAAATTTCTGTTTTGACAGCACTTGGTCACAACAGTTAAGATTAGGTATGATGATAAATTTATCAAATACTTATAACTAGGTTTCATTCTGATAGTGTATTAATTCTGTAAATATTAGCAGTTCCAATTTATTGTAATATGTTCACATATTGTGACAATCTCCTGCCAAATGATTGGGGAAGTGAGTGTTGTATTCATGTGTTCTATATTTTTTGTGTTATACTTTCTGACATGTTCCATGCCCATGAGAGTCATGTCACTTTTGGGTCTGTGGAACAAAAACTTAATCTAATCTAGAAAGAAAATTTCATCTCATCAAAACAGTCAATTGAAATTCTGAATTAAATTTCATTATGGGGCTTTAAATTTCTAGTAATGGAATAATAATATTTTTGGGTAAAGTTCACAGTCATATAGATTACCACATAGTCCAGTACGAGTATGAATTTAGAATATGATTTATAACATCTTTGTAATGTTTAGTTGTCTCAGCTACATTTTCTGACATGATAGAGAAAGAATTCAAAGTATGACTAGTAGTAAATCTGGAAAAAATTACAGTGATCCCTTAGACTGCCCTCATCTGAAGAAAAGTTGAATTTCTAATTTATAATTGAGCTTACTGTTGATCTGCTAATGTTATGACCAACCTTGCCTTCCACTTGCTGAAACATGCACTGATTACCCCGAAAGTAACATTGTTATTAACTTTACTAGTAGAGAATTAAAATTCTCTCTCTCTCTCTCTCTCTCTCTCTCTCTCTCTCTCTCTCTCTCTCTCTCTATCATCTGGGGGAGTACATCCTATGGGTTTAGATTGTAGACAATGTCTAGCATACACGCAGTTTAAAAGTGCTGTATATTAAACCATAGGTGTTCAAACTGAGTATTTGAATTCAAGTCTTCATGTGACCTGAAAGAAATGATAAATAATTGTACAACATGTTTTGAGTCACTTGTTCAGGATAATGACAATTCTGTATGCCTCTTGCTTGTAATGACTTGTTTATGTGTAGATGTCGATGCATTAAGGTTGATTACATGCATGTGTCGGCCACCAGTAGCTGAGTGGTCAGCGCGACGGACTGTCAATCCTAAGGGCCCGGGTTCAATTCCCGGCTGGGTCGAAGATTTTCTCCGCTCAGGGATTGGGTGTTGTGTAGTCCTAGTCATCATCATTTCATCCCCATCGACGCGCAAGTCGCCAAAGTGGTGTCAAATCAAAAGACTTGCACCAGGTGAGCGGTCTCCTCGACAGGAGGCCCTCGTCAAGCGCCATATATACGAGGTGTAAGGCATTCAGGCTGATACATGCAAGTGAAGAGAGTGGGAAGTGGGCCTACAGTTAAAGATATGTTTAGTTGTGTACATATTTGTTGTCTCGAAGAAAATATCTTACTTGTGAATTCACTATGATACTGCAAAACATTTAACTGCAGCTGCCAGGTAAATAAACAAACTTAAAACTTTTTGCAGAGCAAATCATCCTGTGGAGCAGATACAGAGTAGAGCAAGTTATACATGCGAAACAATAATCTTGTGTTTTTTGCCTTGTTTGTGCAGACAGGGACAGGTAGGGCCAAAAAGGAAGAGGAACAGATAGCTCTAAAAATATATGAGACTTTGGTGACAAATGCATGTAATGTTGCAAACCTCTTAAACAAGTACTTTGTTTCTATTACTGACTGCTTGGGCTTTTCAGGTTCAGTAAACAGTGCAGTGGAGTATCTGAGACCAGTCTTTACAAATAACTGCAGTAAAATGGAATGACACATCTCCCAAAGAAGTAGCATTCATTATAAAATCCTTAACATCTAAGTATTCTAGTGGTTATGGTAAATTATATCAACAAAGTTAATCAAAGAGTGCTCATGCAAGGTGAATTCTGTCTGAAGCTATTTGTGTAATCAATCTCTTATCAGCAGAACAATTGCAGACTGGCTAAAATATGCCGAAGTTAAGCCTCTTTACAAGAAGGGGGATAAAGAGATTCCATCAAACTATCACCTAATTTCACTTTCGCCAACTTTTCCAAAAATATTTGAAAAGGTTGTATTCAAGTGTCTCCTTAAGTATATGACTGCAAATAATATATTGTCGTAGTCATAGTTTGGGTTTCTAAAAACTTTCTGTTAGAGAGAAAGCTATTTACATGTATAGTGAGAATGTACTTAATGAACTAGATAACAAATTAGAGGTTAGTGGCATTTTCTGTGACCTCTCAAAAGCCTTTTACTGTGTGAATCACAGCATTCTCTTAAGTAAATTAGAATATTATGGTGTCAACAGTAGTGCTGCGAAATGGTTTGAGTCTTATTTAACTAACAGGAAACAAAGGGTGTCATTGTGAAATACCCGAGCATTAAGCAGTCAGTCTTCATCTGACTGGGAATTAATTACGTGTTGTGTTCCTGGAGGTTCCATCTTGGGTCTGTTGCTTTTTCTTGTGTGCATTAATGACTTCTTGCCCATTACATTGCCAGATGCTAAGTTTGTTTTGTTGCAGATGGTACAGACATTGCAATAAGTAGGAAGTCAAGTACAGATTTAGAAATGGCTGCTAATCAAGTTTTCACTGACATTAATAAATGATTTAAAACTAATTCACTGACATTAAACTTTGTAAAGACACACCAGAACCTGTAAGAGATTTCCTTCTAGCATGTGTATAGCACGTGAAGACATGCAGATCAAAGAGGTTGACAGTGTTAAATTTCTGGGATTATAACTCAATAATAAATTCAGTTGGGATGGGATTTGCAGTCAGAATGGTGTCAGGTGTAGTAAATATAATAAGAACTTGCATACTTTTCTTATTTTCTTTCTGTAATGTCATATGGGCTCATATTCTGGAGTAACTGACGAAGCCGAGCAAAAGTTTTTAGCAAGCAAAAGCATTTAACAAGACTCATTTGTTGTGTAAATTCAAGAAAATCATGTAGAAATCTGTTCAAGGAACTTTGATCCTAACCATTGCTTCTCAGTATATTTATTTTTAATGTAATTTGTTGCAAGTAATATATCTCCATTTCCAACCAATTGCTCAATACATAGTATCAGTACTAGGAGTAAGAACAGTCCACATAAAAACCTAAAATCACTTACCTTGGATCAGAAAGGGGTCCAATATCCAGGAACACACATTTTCAATAAATCACCAGCAACCATTAAAAACTTGGTTTCAGATAAAGCACAGTTTAAACAGAGTTTGAAAGACTTTCTGGTAGGCAACTCCTTCTACTCTACAAATAAATATCTTAACAGCGACTGTTAGACCATCTTAAGGAAAAATTTTAGTTTGCACTAATAGGTCACAACTGACAAGATTAGGTATTTTATGAATGATAAATTTATTAAAAGTGCATAGCTGTGTTTCATCCTGACAGAGTATTAATTCTGTAAATATTAGGTGTTCTAGTTTGCTGAAATGCATTTACCTATTTTGACAGTCTGCTGATAATTGATCAGGGTAGTGATTATTATATTCAGATGTTTTATGTTTTTTTTTTTTTATGTTACACTTTCTGACTTGTTTCACACCCGTGAGAATCATCTCATTTTTGGGTCTCTAGCACAAAAACTAAATCTAATGTAATCTAATTCCATTTCATTATAGTCACAGAACTTTGTAGGTAGTAGTCCTAGTGCTGTGTTGACATTGCCAAGTCTTGTAAACATTCTCTAGTCCATGTAGTAATTTTGCCGCAAGTGTCATATCAGAGCAGACTTGATCACTTATTCTACATTATTTGCCCACAAAATTGAAATACTGAATGGGGATGAGGTATTCATTTATTTGCAGTAAATGGAGAGCATTTTCAAGTAACAGCAAATTAGTGACTCTTTTAAATAGTTCACTTTGGTGACCAGTAATCTTGATCAACGTGTTACTTCAGTAGTGTTGGACATAATACAGGGTGATTCCAAAAGAATACCACAACTTTAGGAATTTAAAACTCTGCAACGACAAAAGGCAGAGCTAAGCACTATCTGTCGGCGAATTAAGGGAGCTATAAAGTTTCATTTAGTTGTACATTTGTTCGCTTGAGGCGCTGTTGACTAGGCGTCAGCGTCAGTTGATGCTAAGATGGCGACCGCTCAACAGAAAGCTTTTTGTGTCATTGAGTACGGCAGAAGTGAATCGACGACAGTTGTTCAGCGTGCATTTCGAACGAAGTATGGTGTTAAACCTCCTGATAGGTGGTGTATTAAACGTTGGTATAAACAGTTTACAGAGAATGGGTGTTTGTGTAAAGGGAAAAGTTCTGGACGGCCGAAAACGAGTGATGAAAATGTAGCACGCATCCAGCAAGCATTTGTTCGCAGCCCTGGAAAATCGACTCGCCGAGCTAGCTCGAACAAGAAGCACAACAATTCATATTTCAGCAGGATGGAGCGCCACCACATTGGCACTTATCTGTCCGTAACTACCTGAACGTCAACTACCCGAGGCGATGGATCGGCCGCCAGGCAGCCCGTGACAGAGCACTTCATCACTGGCCTCCAAGAAGCCCTGATCTTACCCCCTGCAATTTTTTCTTATGGGGGTATGTTAAGGATATGGTGTTTCGGCCACCTCTCCCAGCGACAACTGATGATTTGAAACGAGAAATAACAGCAGCTATCCAAACTGTTACACCTTATATGCTACAGAGAGTGTGGAACGAGTTGGAGTATCGGGTTGATATTGCTCGAGTGTCTGGAGGGGGCCATATTGAACATCTCTGAACTTGTTTTTGAGTGAAAAAAAACCTTTTTAAATACTCTTTGTAATGATGTATAACAGAAGGTTATATTATGTTTCTTTCATTAAATACACATTTTTAAAGTTGTGGTATTCTTTTTGAATCACCCTGTATTATGATGCTCCCTGCACCAAGCCTGCAATGCCCTCATGATGGTGCTTATTTCACATTACACAAAATCAATGGGTTAAAGGCTCACACAAGTCCTGTACCATGAGAGGCATGATGACATGATTCTGTCTGAATTCTGGAGACATCTGCATGGAATGATTATCAGTTTGGATGCTTTACTGTTACACATTTGTCAACAACAATTGCTACCAAAATGAGGTTAATTTTAATTTCTCAGGAAGGGCAACCATTATATTAGTTACCAATAAAGCACACACCTTGCCCAAAACATATGTCACAGTGGCCACCGTGATAATTTCCATTCACTCTGAAGGAAGAGTGACCAGCCCAACATGCTGCTGCCTCGCTACCATGCCACATCTGCCTGAAAGTCACAGAGTGTTCTCGAGGACCTGTGAACTCCCCATGCCACTGTCAAGCGGCTAACTAAGCAGTTGTAAATGTTGCAACTATTGATCATGACAGCTGAGCACAAACGAGCCCCTTGCACATGCCCACAGTGGTTTCATAGCCATGAGATCACTCAGACAAATGTTTACTGTTCCACAGACATTTTGGTCAACTGGCAATGAAGTGCAAGAAATTATGTTTGCACCTCAATGCCGAGAGATGATTTGGCTCAGGTGCAACAGTTTGACACCCATTTACAGCACCTACTGTTTTAGAACAGTTAGCACCCTATGTCAAAAAGACAGTATAGGACTGCTCAGCCTAACGCTTTTATCGGCATGTCTCCAAAGCCGCTGACTACCGAATGACTACACGGCACTACATCACAAAGGCTGTTCATTACCAACCCATATTCAGGGCTAGTGTTATTAATCAAATGGGATCAGAGATCAGCACACTGCCACACTAAGGCCAATTTAATGGCAGTTAACAAGTCCGTCATATGTGCATATGGTCACAATACGTTTGAGGCTGACAATTGCCTCTTTGAGAACTGCAAGTGGACTTACAAATTAACCAACATTGCTCAACCTATTTCAGGTGCTGATTTCCTCACACAGGCTGCACTGACCACCAATTTACTAAATGAATGACTGATACACTCTGTCAACAGTCATACTATTCTTGCAGGAAAGGCTCATTCATCAAAGTACACAATGTGCAATGTGTATAATTTAAGTGCTAACACCTCAAATGACCATCATCATTACTGGGAGTCCTACTGCTGCAACTTGAAATTACATCTCCATACCATGAAACAAGATCATATAACAATCAGGTGTGAAATAATCAAGTTGCATGAGGACAATGTGGTGTTGAATGATACCCTATTGGAAACAGAAGGCAAACTCCTAGTGGCCCACAAAACATAAGAACAACATAGGACACCTCCACATTGCATCTGTGCTTTGCACACAACTGCGTCCACGGAGTAACTGTGGCCCGTAAAATCACTGGGCATGGGCACACATACTACGGTTCACCATATCTCTACCAGACCTGGTCTGCAATACACTGTTTTTCCCTGTATGTATTTGATATGTAGTAGATGGTGGCCCTACATGGTCCCACATTGTACAGTAATTCATACTGTAGACCTATACTGAAATGTACATAATAAAATTAATAAATGCGTACATTTGGTAGACTTTGCAACTGAACATCTTATAGAAGCCTCTTTATGGACCTAGGGATTGTTACATGTATACACTCCCAGGTGGTATTTTTGGTTAACAGCAAGAGTGAATTTAGGATGAACTCAGCAATTCACAATCACATAACTAGATGAAGTAATAATTCCCATGTCAGCTATGTATCCCTTTCTAGGGTTCATAATGGAGTTTTATTTTTGCGTACAAAAGTCTATAAAAGTGGGCTGCAAGCAGAAAACTGAACATTTGCAAATATTTAAAAACAAAACAAAATAATACCTCATTAGCCACTCTTTCAACAATTTATCAGAATATTTGAAGTGAAGAACATAAATTCTGTTAAAAATTAAGCTCACTGTTTCATATAGATACATGAAAGTGGCAAAACATTGAGTTCTTTCAAAGGTGTCAAGTGATGGAAGAGAAAGGCACTTATTTCATTATTTCCTCTTTTGTGTAATAAATATATTTTTGAGAGATATGTCCTAAAATGTAATGCAGTGTGGCATTACGAAATGTACAACTGCAAAGCAGGCACATTTGACTGTTTCTGTGTTGATGACTTTACTCAGTCTGTTTAATGACTTCTCTTTTAAGTATTCCTACTGTCGAGTACTGTCTGTCAACATACTCTGAGGAATTTTGTAGTTGCATTTTTATGTTTGTATCAGCAGTCAGAGCTTTGAGTTGATGAGAACAGTATATTAGGATCACCAGAAGACATTACCAATAGACCCTTCTGAATGCTTAGGGACAGATCATTGCAAAGTATGATAAACAGAATTGCTCAAAGTGTGAAAATTGAGGAATTCCTTGTCTTACTACTTACTGCTTTAACCAACACTTTCACTACTTGTTTGGTGATTACAACTTTTTGGACTCTGTTCAAAAGATATGATCTGAACTGATAACTGCATTTTCCCCTAATTCGATACTACCATAATTTCTCAAATGTAATGTATGGTTGCCAAAGTTTGTGAGCTCAAGGAATAGCCTGTTGTGTGCTTTTTTTAAATGCACTATAGAATTAATCAAAATGAATATAAAGCTCCATTTATCATTACCCTTTCTAAAAAGACAAACTTTTGGAGAACCAATAAGCAATAACTTCTAAGGAAGCTCTTCAGGCCAATAGTTGTTGCACTTGCAGCTAACCCACCGGCACTAGTTTATGTGGCCAGCTGGTACTGAAACATGGAATTTCATCTAAATTACTCTAGCATAGGAATGATTTGTTAACAATTAATGAAAATTTTGAGAATTGTTAACAATAGTCCTTTATTATGCATTAAATACAGATGATAACTTGAAATGAACTTCCAGTGTGCTATATTTTAAAACAACTATTGAAACAAAACACATACACCACAGTCTCTCCCAGTGAGTTTCCAATAGTTCTATTACAAAAGTCAGCATGAAATTTTTATGATCGTCCACCTTTCCCTTTTCAGTGGCTTAGTAAACAATAAATGCATTATTCACTGAAGTATTTAGTAATCTTCTAATATGGATAAGTTATTTGGAGGAAGTAACTTATTTTGTGATCACAATATCGCCTTTAGAAGGGTAGGTCAATGACAGCAGCAGTACTTGACTTAGTTACAAATATAAGTCGGGGTTTTGAAGACAAAAGAGTCTAGAGCACTGGTACCTTGTGAGCTTAGTAAGGTATTCAATTGTACCTCATGTAAGGCCCTCCTCAGCAATATAAAATCATGTGGTGCTGGGGGAGCTGTTGAGCGAATTCCTACCTAAATAACAGACAGCAGATTGTATCAGTGCAAGGAGTAGACTCAATTGAAAAGAAGTTGAAATGGAGTGCACCATAGGAACCTGTAATGGGGTCTCTGTTGTTCCTGATTTTTGTTAGTGACATAAGCATCAATGGGCACACCTTGCAGTTTGCAGATAATAACATTTGTTCTCAAAAAGGGGGAGTGTCACTCAGGCTTTTCAACCAGCAGAAGTCCTATTAAGCAAAGCCAAGGCCTAGTTTATTATGAACAGGATGAAATTTAGTGAATACAAAACACAGAATGACATGGAGCCTTATTGAAACTGGAGCCCTGTGTGACACAGCAGCCATGGGCTTTTTCATTGATTCTATGTTAACATGGCAACAGCCCACAATATGGTATATTCCAAACTTTCCTGGGTCCAGTATCTCCTGGGGAAATTACAAGGTGTAATATCGGACAAGTAGCAACCAACAGTGTAACATGTAATTTTCCAAAGCTGCATGAGACATGGGCTGCTGCTGTGGAGGCACTCTGCAGGCTGCAAGAATATACTTTGTTTTAGCCAATCTTTATTCAACTGCCTTGCTCATATGGAGGTAAATCATGCACGCTACAGAAAGAGAAATAAATTTCATCACCACAGCACTGACAATAGACAGTATAGAAAGCCCTGGATGTTGATTAACAAAAACACAAAGGGCGTCCACAGGGCGGCTCTCGAACTGTTGAATGCACTACCTAAGGGTATCCTGTCATTACCAATGGAGCAATTTAGGACTAAAATTTTGTCTGAACTGTGCACTATGTTCTAGAACTGATTTCATAGTTGTATTGTCATTGTACATTAGATTATAATCCAGTTGTTCTCTTCATTATATATTTTATAGCATCATAGTTTAAACTGCAGTCTTTCATTCATTTTATTGTTGTAATACTACTGTAATCTTGATGCAGTCTGTCCAGCTATGTCTGGTTAACAACACAGAGCTGGTAATAAATGGACAAGATGTCAGACTGGTTTTTGAAGATAATAAGCAATATTATCCTAACCACAGGATTATTCATTAGGCTTTGTGTTATAATACTGCAAATTTCAGTAGGTGTGAGCGGGCAAGGAAAAAGTTATCTTGGGAGCAGCACAAAGCTTGTACAGTGACTGAGTACAGAAGGATTGATAAAAGAAGAAAGTTTGTCACCAATGTTTATAAAGTGATTGTTGAATATTTCACATACATTTTTTGATCAGAGGAAACACCATCTTCATCCTTAATGCATGTTATTGATTGATGTCTTTCCTTTTCACCACCCGTCTCACTGATGACTTTCCATATAGCTTTCGATTTATTACTTGAATTGAGTATAAACTGCCAGTTGTACATTCTCTTGGCTTCACAACAAACTTGTTCACTTTGAAATAGTTATTGAATAACTTGTTGTATGTAGTTTTACTGTAAGCATAGAGTAGTCTTTTGTTTGTACAAGAGGTTTGTGTTCCTGACACCAGCAGTTTATTACTAGACATTTTCCATATAGTTTGCTTAGCTCTAAGTTTGGTTGGAAATGCTGCATCTTCATGGTTGTACAGAATACTCAAATTCTGGTACCTTACAGTTAACATCATTATCACAATGTACACCCTTCCAGTCAGCTTCATGGAGCACATGTGTGAAGGTGAATAGGCTATATTATTTTCTTCAAACTTTCCTAACGGTCTGTCAACATCTTGAAAGGTCAGGTACAGCCCAAGCCTTTGCAGCACCTGTGCTGAATGTCTATCTTCCAGCTGTTCTTTTTGCCCTCCCTTGGGAAATATGTCCGGGTAGTTTTGGGAATTCGTTCTGAAGCTTTAGTATCCTGACATCAGAACAGTCCCTCAACTGTTTTTCTTTCTTTCTTCATTCGCCATCTCCTGCCCTTCCTCTGCTTCAACATTTGAGGTTCCTCTTTGTTTCTTCTTCCTTCCTGTTTGCTCCTGAAGGCTGGCCTATATGTTTGACGTGTAACAGCTGACTGGTAATGTGTTATTCCTAGCCCCGGGTCAACAGGTAGTGTTTGCACGCATCCCCTGGTACAGGCCAGGCACAGGGAGGGATGACTGCCTGAGCTGTTACCTTCCCCAATTGCCAATATGTCACTCTATCAGGAGTTTGGGAGGTGTGACGTGAGGTGTGAACAATCACGTAAGGCAGGTGAGGCCCCCTTGGTAAAACCCCAGTTGGAAGGAAAGCACCATCGAAGGCACTGTCAATCATGGAGGAATTTTCTCACATTGAGCCAATCATCATTTCTGTCTACATCTACTAAATGTAAACAGAATGAGGCTAAAGATTCAAAGAATCTCCCAGTGGCACCTCAGTCCCTCATGGTATCAAATACTGAAGAAGGTGAGTCCTTTGCTACTGTTAATGTGTTTATTATTCAAAAAGGTTTTGCTGCAATTGCAGGTCCTGTGAAATATTGCTACCATTTATGTAATGGAACTTTGTATTTGGAGTATAATTGTGATTTTCAGGCCCAATCATGTTGAGGCCCACTGAATACTGAATTCTTTGTATGGTGTTATTTACACTAGACTGCTTGGAGGTCTGACCGAGGGAGAAATCCAAACTTACCTCTCAGATCAGGACATCACTGCAGTCCATCAGGTAATGAAAAAGGTTGATGCAACTTTAGTGCCTACACACACTCTTTATCTCACGTTTGATCAAGCAGTGCTTCCACCGAAGATCAAAGTAGATTATGAAGTGATCACGATCCAACTGTACATTCCAAACAGGATGTGTTGCCACCAGTGGCAACATTACAACCAAATTCACATGTCCTGTTGAAACAAAACCAAATGATTTATTTGTGGTAGGGTTGCTCGCAAGGACAATTGCCACCTCCTCCTCCATGCTGTATCAATTGCAACAGCGACCATGCAGCCTGCAGCAGAAGGTCCACAGCATTAGATCCAAATAGGAGGAATTATGGCTGCTCTTCGAATCATAGCATCCACTCTTTCTCTGCCTCCAAGAAACAAAACTGCATCCTTGAGATCGCTATGACCTCTCATATTTCCTTCTGGTCTGCTTTGACCTTCCTGCAGAAGACAGCATTCCATCTCATGGGGGAGTCATATTGCTCATCTTGGATGACATTCATAGCCAGACCATCTTACTGAACACTTGGCTGCCAGCTGTTGCAGTTGACACTATCCTTCCTTGCTTAACCTTTGTTCTTTGCAGTGTATACGTCCCTCCATCATTTGGTGTCGCCAGGGCAGGCTTCCTCCAGCTTATTGATCAACTGCCTCACCTCTGCTCGGTGACTTTAATGCACACCATCGCATTTGGGGCTCTTCCAGAACCTGTCAGAGAGGTGCTCTCTTGGCTGACCTCAATCAACTCAACCTCTCTATCTTAATAATGGAGCACCGACATTCCTCTCAGACTCCACACACACCTATTCCCATTTGGACCTCTTGTTCTCCAGTGCCCACTTTTCCTGTCATCCTGAATGGTCCATTCTCTGTGATATGTACTAGAGTGACACTCTCCCATGTGCTATCTGTTTGCTGACTCCTATCCCACCTATGTGTAAAGCCAATTGGAAGCTTTCTGAGGCTGACTGGAGCCTTCAGTCCTCCCTGGAGACCTTCAAAAAACATTTCCCCAGTTGTGATGACCAGTCATAGTTCCTCACAAACATTATCCTTACCATCATAGAACATTCCATACCTCGCACTTCATCTCTACCATGCTGTGTACTGGTCCCCAGGAGAACTGAGGCATACTGTGATGTGAGTCACATGCGAAGACCTGTTCTCTGCATTTATAACCATCATCCTTTGATGGCAAACTGTATTTGCTGTAAACAGTTGCAAGTGCAGTGTCATTGCATTCTTCACTATATCAAAACAGCTAGCTGGATTTCATTTACTAGTTCTTTTAACAGTTCCACTTCCTCTTCCGTCATGTGTGGGGCAACCTCCATCGTCTGTTTGGGACTAAGGTCTATTACCTGATTTCCAGTATGACTGTAGCAGGTGATGTCATTGTGGACCTGGTAGCTATCTCCAACACCTTGGGCTGCTATTCTGTGGAGATTTTGAGCTCCACCCAATATCACCCCACCTTCCTCCCTCGGAAACGAGTGGAGGCGGCTTAGATGATACCCTCCTCCTCTCAGAAGAGTGACTGCTACAATTCTGTCTTTACCATGGGGGAAATAGATCATGTTCTCACTTCATCCTGGTCTTCCACCCCAGGGCCAGATAATGTTCACATTCAGATGTTGCAGCACCTTTCTCTTGAGGGCAAGCACTTCCTCCTTCATACACACAATCACATTTGGGCAGATGGCACATTTCCCAGATGCTGATGTGAAGTCATTATCATACCCGTATCTAAGCCCAATAAGGACAAACACATTCCTTTTAGCTACCACTCCATTTCTCTCATCAGCTGTGTTTGCAAGATGATAGAATGTATGATTAATGGCTGGTTGGTATGGTGGCTCTAACCTTGCAATCTACTAACCCTTGCACAATGTGGATTTCGAGCTCATCATTTTGCTGTTGACCAGCTCATCACTTTATCAACTCATGTCATTAACCATTTTCAGCCAAAATACCCAATGGTGGCTTTGTTTTTTGATTTGGAGAAAGCCTATGACACCTGCTAAAGGGCTGGTATCCTCTGTACTCTATACACATGGGGCTTTCGATGCCGCCAGCCCTGTTTCCTTCAGAAATTTTTAAAAGACCAAGTATTCAAGATATGTGTGGATACAACCTAGTCAGACATCTTCATCCAGGAGACTGGGGTGCCTCAAGGCTCCGTCCTGTGCATCGTACTCTTTGCTGTAGCCATTAACCCTATAATGGCCTGTCTCCCACCAGACATCACAGGCTCACTTTTCATCGATGACTTTGCGATGTACTGCAGTTCTCCACATACTTGTATCCTTGAGCAGCATCTTCAGCCATGTCTTGAGCATCTTTACTCGTGGAGTATCGACAATGGCTTTCGCTTTTCCACTGACAAAATAGTCTGTATGAATTTCTGGTAGTGCAATCTGTTTCTTCCACCATCTTTACATCTTGGGCTTGTTGCTTTTCCATTTGCTGAAATTATGAAATTCCTTGAACTCATGCTTGATAGAAAACTTTCTTGGTCCTCCCATGTGTCTTATCTGGCTGAACGCTGTACCCAGCCTCCTAATGTCTTACGTGTTCTATGTGGTACTTCCGGGGGAGCAGATCATACCACCCTCTTCCATTTGTACAAATCCCTTGTCTGTTCGAAGCTAGACTCTTGGTGTTTTATTTATTCATCTGCACATCCATCAATTTTATGCCATCTTAATACAATCCACCGTCTTGGGATCCGTTTGGCCACTGGTGCCTTTTACACTAGCCCAGTTGAGAGGCTCTATGCAGAAGCTGCTGGGCAACTGCTGTTATACTGGTGTGATGTTCTCCTCAACAGATACGCTTGCCATTTATCTGCTATGCCTAGCCACCCATCCTACACCTCCTTTTTCGATGACTCCCTTGACTGCCAGTATGGGGTGCGTCCCTCTTCTCTGTTACCTCCCAGAGTTTGCTTTCAGTTCCTACTCCAGCAGCTTAACTTCACACTCCTTGCCAGTTTTCCAGTGGGTGTGAACCCATCACTACCTTGGCATTGCGCGGTGGCCTGTGTTTATCTTGGACTTTATTTACTCCCTAAGTAAACTACTCCCAATTTTATCTATTGCAGTAAGTTTCTACCTCCGCACACAACATAGTGACAGCACCTTTGTGCACAGTAATGGTTCTAAAACTGACTGCGGTGTCTAGTGTGCCTTCGTCATTGACATGGACCATTTCCGGTACTGGCTTCCAGAACACCACCCAATATTTACAGCAGAGCTCTTCGCCCTCTATTAGGCTACCTAATACATGCAGCTGGAGAGGCTTTTTAATTGAGTCATATTTTGATTCTCTCAGTGCCCTTCAGAACCTCTGTGTGCTGTACACAGTCCATCCCTTAGTGCAATGGGTCCAAGAAAGCTACCATTTGCTGTCTGTTGAGGGAGACACTGTGATGGTCATGCAGTCTCCTGTTCACATTGCTCTGATGGGAAATCAGGCTGCTGATGCTGCTCACAAGGTTGGAATCCTCCTACCTCAGTCTGCTAGCTCTTCCATCCCTTTGGATGATCTCTATGTTGCCGTCTGTTGGCAGGTGGTGTCACTTTGGCATCACCACTGGTGCACTCTTCATGGCAACAAGCTCCAGGGAATTAAACCTCCCCTAGCAGCTTGGCCAACATCATCTCGGCCCCTTTGCTGTGAGGAAATCATTTTAGCTAGGTTGCATATTGGGTATTATCGTTTTAGCCATCGCCATTTGTTAAGTGGTGATCCCCCACCACTTTGAGCTCATTGTCGTCAACCTTTGATGGTTCACCATTTCATGACCGAATGTCCTTGTTTTAACTACTTATGTTGTCATATATGTTTGCCGTCTGATTTGTAGGGTGTTATAGTGAAGGATGCAGGGGTTGTCGACTGCGTTTTACTTTTTATCCTTCATAGCAATGTGGCAAAAGACATTTAATCTTTGGTTCAGGACTTCCACTGTCTCCACAGCATATTTTGTGGGCCTTTCTACATGAGGAAGTCCTTGTTCTTAGCTCGCTTTCCATCAGTCGATTGGACTTAATGTATAATTTCTTTTAAGTTCTTTTACTTCTTGATATTCTAAGGTTACGACATGGGCACCTTAGTTGTCTTTGTGCCAGTGGGTTGGCGATGACTGGGTCTGCAGGATTACATGATTGAAGTATGTGTTGCAACGATAACTCCTATCTGTATTTCAGGAAATCTGGCGTTGGAGGGGAAGGATCCAGATGACAATGGTTAGGAAATGCTAGTACATTAATAATCAGGTAATGACCATTCATTCGTCTGGGCTGCTTGTAGGCGACAATGTCAAAATAAAATGTTCTGCAGAAATTGTGGCAGTACTGTGACTGCCAGAAGTAAGGTTCCACCTATTTTCTAACTCCTCCACCCACAATCTGTACCATAGTGATCCCCTCACAGAAGCACAACATAACCTTCAATTCCTACTCAAATCCATATGCCTATCCCAGAATCTGTTCCCTGAATCCATCTCCCTCCCCCCTCCAACAACCACCCCCCCCCTCCCCCCCCCCTCCCCGCACACACATATTTTACAAGCTTTCTAAAATCTATAAACCCAACAATGCTGGATGTCCAATTGTAGGTGGTTACTATGTTCCCATTGGAAGATCGCCACTCTTGTTGACCAGCACCTCCAACCAGTTGCCTGTAGCTTAGCCTCTCATATCAAACATACAAGCCACTCCACTTAGCAATTCTCAGCCATCCCTACTCCATAGCCACCTGGATCCTTATTTGTCACAGTTGATGACACCTCCCTACACTTCAACATTCCTCAGGCCAATGGCCTGCCATCCAACACAACCACTCTCAATGTCCTTCTGACATCAACCCACTACCTCACTCCTTCTAAACCTTACTGATTACATCCTCCTTTGAGAGGAAGATACATTGCCAGGAAAAAAAATCACAACGCCAAAAAATAATTAATGTAGAGTATTGAAATTTCAGGAATACATTGGTCTAGGTAACATATTTAAATGATTGGCATTGCAGGATCACAGGTCAATGTAAGCACAAGATAAACCAATGCAAATGTGAAATGCTGGTACATTAATAATCAGTTTACCTGCCAGAATTCTGAATGCGAGCATGCAGACATGCATGCATTGTGTTGTACAACTGCTGAATGTCTCTTTGTGGGATGGAGCCTCTTGCAACTGATCAGTCAATACAAGGATGGTTAATGCTCTTTGTGGATGACACTGGTGATGTCATCTAATGGTGTCCCATAGTGCTCGATTGAATATGGATCTCATGATTGAGTAGGCCAATGCAACATTTCATCACTCTGTAGAGCTTGTGGGATTACAACAGCAGTACGTGGGTGAGCTTGATCCTGTTCAAAAATACTCCCTGTAATGCTTTTCCAGAATGGCAGCACAACAGGTTGAATCACTAGATTGACATACAAATTTACAGTCAGGATGCGTGGACTAATCCCGTGATTGCTCCTAGTGTCATACAAAATCATATTCCAGACCATAACTCCAGATGTAGGTCCTGTGTGTCTAGCACATGAACTGGTTGGTTGCAGGCCCTCATCTGGCCTCCTTATAACCAACACACAGCCATCACTAGCACTGAGGTAGAACCAGCTTTCATTTCAAAACACAACAGTCGTCCACCCTGGCCTCCAATGAGCCACTTGACACCACTGAAGTCACAAATGGCAGTGGTTTGGGGTCAGTGGAAGGCACACTACAGGGCATCTGTTTCAGAGCTGCCCTTGAAGCAACCAATTGGTAAAAATTCATTGTGTCACTGTGTGCTAATTGCTACTGCAGATGCAGCACAATTCGCCAGAGCCTCACGCCAGACATGATGGTCTTCCCTCTCAGTAGTGTCATGTGACTGTCCAGAACCCCCCATCTTCTTGTGACTGTACTTTCTCGTGACCACCCCTGCCAATGATCATCTATAGTGGTTACATTTCTGCCAAGTCTTACTGCAATATCACAGAAGAAACATACAGTTTCTCATAGCTCTATTACATGACTTCGCTCAAACTCAGTGAGGTGCTGATAATGGCATTTTTGTTGCCTTAAAGTGGTTCTTGACTAATATCAAGTCGTTATGTTTAGTCCCAAATTCAACCAACACTATAGTCGTTACAGCATGTATTTAAAGCAAGCCTCATTTGCATCCTCATAGTGGCGCTACTACCAGCACTCTTATGCGACTAGCATGAAATTTTAATAGACATCAGAAACACACATACCAACTTTCATTTGTTTTGCACAACTCCCTCTTGGTACTGCAATATTTTTTAGTCAGTGTATTTAAGCAAATCCACAGCACAGCCATGGGCACCTGCATGGCACCCTTCTATGCCAATCTGTTTACAGGCCTTCTAGAGGAATCCTTCCTACTACCCCAAAACTCCAAACACCAAGTCTGGTTCTGATTTGTTATTGATATTTTCATGATCTGGACCTAGGGTCAAGATATCCTATCTTCATTCATCCACAACCTTAACACCTTCTCTCCCATCTTCTTCATCTGGTACTTCTTAGCCCTATGTGTCATCTTCTTGGCATTGTCCTCCATCTCATTGATGGCTTCATCCATATCCAGCTGTGTGGCTGGATTGAAGAGTTGTTAGCAAACAGAACACAGGATGTTGTTGTCAATGGAGAGACATCTACAGACATTAAAGTAACCTCTGGCGTGCCACAGAGGAGTGTTATGGGAGCATTGCTTTTCACAATATATATAAATGACACAGTAGATAGTGTCAGAAGTTCCTTGCGGCTTTTTGCGGGTGATGCTGTAGTATACAGAGAAGTTGCAGCATTAGAAAAATGCACTCAAATGCAGGATGATCTGCAGTGGATAGGCACTTGGTGCAGGGAGTGGCAACTGACCCTTAGCATAGACAATTGTAATGTATTGCAAATACATAGAAAGAAGGATCCTTTATTGTATGATTATGTGATAGCAGAACAAACGCTGGTAGCAGTTACTTCTGTAAAATAACTGGGAGTAGGCGTACAGAACAATTTCAAGTGGAATGATCATATAAAATTAATTGTTGATAAGGCGGGTGCCAAGTTGAGATTCATTGGGAGAGTCCTTAGAAAATGTAGTCCATCAACAAAGGAGGTGTCTTACAAAACACTTGTTCAACCTATACTTGAGTATTGCTCATCAGTGTGGGATCCATACCAGGTCGGGTTGACAGAGGAGATAGAGAAGATCCAAAGAAGAGCGGCGTGTTTTGTCACAGTGTTATTTGGTAAGCGTGATAGTGTTACGGAGATGTTTAGCAAACTCAAGTGGCAGACACTGCAAGAGAGGCACATTGTATTGTGATGTAGCTTGCTGTCCAGGTTTTGAGAGGGTATGTTTTTGAATGAGGTATCGAATATATTGCATCCCCCTGCTTATACCTCCCGAGGAGATTACAAATGTAAAATTGCCGAGATTCGAGCGCGAACGGATGCTTTCTGGCAGTCGTTATTCCCGCGAACCATACGCGACTGGAACAGGAAAGGGAGGTAATGACAGTGGCACGTAAAGTGCCCTCCGCCACACACTGTTGGGTGGCTTGCGCAGTATAAATGTAGATGTAGATCTCTGTCCATGTCAAACTCACTAATCACCAACAATACCTACTTTTTGAGCACTGTCACCCTTTACACATCAAAAAATTGTTTCCATTTGGCATGGCCACTTGTGCACAGCATATCTGCTGTGACGATGATTTGTGACATACCCATAACCTGTTGATGCACTTGGCTCCATGTATCTCAAAGTCTCAAATTTCAGGGTTTTGAAATAATATGCTGAATACCAATTCTATAAAGCATAGTGCAAAATTATGTAGACCACACAATAGTTAAATTTCAAAGTGAATATTCCTACTTTATTTGCTCTACAGCATTGTTGATTGTCAGTTCAAGTTTTACATATTACAGTTTAAACAGGTGAGGCGACATGCACCTCCTCCTTCGTAAATGTATCCAGATGAGAATTAATTCAACCACTAATCAGAGTCACAATGTTTATTGAATTTCATGGTGGTATAATATGCAGTGACAGAAATATGTAGTTAACAGTGCACATTATATAACTTGCTACACAATCACCAACATGAATTATACTGTCTAGTAAGTAATAGTGATTGAGTTTACATATGTGACATAGGTGTCATGCAGATGATGTCAAATCACAAATTTTCACATGAGATATTAGGCCTTTGATACTTAGTCTGGGACTTTCACGCGGAATGATATAGCATGTTTCTGAGTGCTAGCCTGTCACAGAACTTTCTGTTGCTTTGACGTTGTTCGTTTGGTAGTGCACCCATGAGTCTAACTCAACTCGACATAGAGATGTTACCTGGTTGCTGACCATTCACAGACTTTCACTTTAATTGACACTAGTTGGACACATCCCAGTGATTTTGGGGGAGGGGTGGCTATTTTAAGACAGGCACAAGAACTTTATGTGATTTATGAAATTACTTAACTTTTAAAATTTTGCTAGGTTAGATTTTACTATTTTGTGTGGACTCAAGGACTTTACTATTATCTAGCTTATGAAAAATGTTTCAGGTTAATAAACCATAAAAGCATGTGGAACATCATTATGTTTTCGTAGTCTGAAATCCCATATCTACAAGTAGGGCATCTCTCCTGAAATCCATATTCTGTGATCCTCAGTTATCCAAAATCTTAATTAATGACTGAATTATTTAGTGAGAGTTGTTATGTGATTCAGAAAAAAATATAGCAAAAAAAAAATTGTACCATCACAGGCCAAAATCCCACTGACATTAAAGCAAAATAGATTATTGAAATTATGAGTGTCCAAACTTTTAATGTCACTTATCCCATATGTTAATTAATTTCAGATAATTTAAAATATGGTCATGAAAAATTGGGAATGTCTGTTTTTGAATGAGTGGTAATAATACTTCCTATCCTGCCCATTAGCTCAATATGTTTTCCCATTAAGTGTTGTTGCAGGAACTTTAATTAACCACAACTTTTAATTTCTGAGTATTCTAGTAAAACTACATCATTTTAATCAGGAAGATAAATACAGACAATTGAACCACAAATTTAAATAAAATTTCACATAAATAACAAATTTACACATTCCTGTATATCTTATATTATGTGTGTGATAGCATTAGATACAGGATGAAAAAGTGAAAGAATTTTAGTTATTCATATGAGCAGAAAACACAACAGTTGCAGTATTTTACAACTTCCTATATCTGTTCACCCTCCACCTGAATTAAACAGACACTTATGACAATTAGCTTACTGGATAATTCAGTGGTCTATAAGAGTCTTACATGTATCAAAATACATAAAAAAGAAGCAATGTTATCATAATACCTTAAACTAATTTTCAAATCAGGTATCCTAACTAAATGTTACCTAACAGCCTTCCCTGGCCATCTTATGACATAAAATTTTACAAAATTTCAAAACATACAAGTGTGTAACTACAATATTTCAAAACACATTTATGTCAGAGAACTTCATGGGTCATAACTTATTTTTGATATTTCGCAAATTTTTCACCATGTTAACACAGTTCATTACTCATCGTTTGCACCACCTTCACAAAAACCACACTCATGGTTTGCTGTAGGTTCTTTCAGGGATTTCTCCTTCAAATTTTCACTCACATCCGATGTATTGTATTGTATTGTATAGTATTGTATTGTATTGATCCAAAGTGGTGTTCGGCATTTACAAACACGAAAAGACAAACTAATTTTCTAAATTGGTGCACTAATAATTCCTATCTGTATATCTCCAATAAGAATGATTACTCATTAATTGGACATTTACGTGTTATAAAATAACACAGCTATCAGTATAATGTCACACAGAGAATTTACAACAAAGGTCTCCTCTGACTATGACTTAACTTTCTTGAAATGAAGATTGAGTTAGTGAAATTCATTGCATTTTTAATTCCTGTTAGAAAATGATATCAAATAGGTGGTGAACAGTACAGTATCATAGAAAATAACTTTGTAGCAATTTATATTCAACAAGTCATTAAATAAATTAGTACTTCACTTAGCTTCATTAAATAATTTTCAGTATTATTATCATTTTCTTTTCCATGAAAGCATCACTCTGTTTCTGAATACATTGCTGTAATGTCCAGCAGGTTCTCAACAAGTTATGTCATATTACTTAGGCATGCCATCACAACAAAAGAATATTATTCTCTTGTGTATCATTTCACTTTCCAGTTTATCAATGCTCATTATACCACTTATTTATTCTGTTTCAGACATGTTGACTGAAGAGGTACTTTTGCAAAAGAAGCTGTTACAAAGGCAGGGTCCCTAATCATTACTGTTTCATATATACTTCAAAGCACTTAATTCAGTTTGCCACTTCATATTCACTTTCTATTTCATCAATTCATTATAATATACGTCTCAATTACATAATACATTGCTACTTCATATACTTCATTCTGTTTGGCTTTATACACAAAAAATGAATCTACTGCATAATTATCAACAGCAACCACCCATATTAATGACAAAACATTACTCTCTATCACATAGCAGAGAAAAATGTATTCAAATAATCACTTTATTTTCCTCTTGTTTGAAGAGCAAGTCTATGACACACTTTGTTCTCACTAAAATTTTGTGTATTCAACAGTTATAATTACTGCAATATTCTTTATTTTGGCCTGAAAGACTTATAATATGGCACATATGCACTGAAAAGATGAACTTTCATACAGACAACTGAACTTAATTAAATTTTACTTTGGGGCAATGACTTTCTGAATTTCATATACTTAGGAAAAGTTGGTTTAACTGATTCTCAAAGCTAATTCAACCATCACATTTATAAACAATTCAAGAGGGAAAATCGTTTTTTCATACCACAAATATGTTCCCTTAGGTGGGCTGTACTGTGTGAGCTAATATGGATGTTGTCTGTTAGCTACATTTGCAGATATAGATTAAAAAAACTGAAATCCATGGGTAAGAGTAATTTATTTTTGCATTTAACAATATCTCCTACAGTTTTACTTTTTTGAGTTAGATTAAGTGTTTATTGCTTTATGATACTCCATGAAATATGAACTGTGCATGGAGTCATTTTCCCTTCATGCTGAAGGTTGTTGATAAAGTGAAGGTGGGGTTAACTGTACCAGTAAAATTTGTCGTTAAGTGGATTGGTTCAGTTTATCCCAGACAGTTGCAAAACATCTAATAAATTACATAAATGTAACGTTTGCACGTTCAAGTAAAAACCATTTTTCATGCAGTTTCATTTGCTTGCTGTCAGAAATTGCCTGGAAATTCAACTTTATGTTGACCTCTAAAGGCTCTGATTTCGTGAGTAATTTCAAAGAAACACATTCTAGTGGCCAAGAAAAATACCATATATAACACAGCCCTTGTTGGTGTTGCATTTCCTGACATTTGGAAAGGCTTTCATGTTAGTAGTATCAAATGTATCAGTTCTCTCGTATTTTATGCCTACAATTTTGTATCGTCTTACATATTGGGCAGACCTTTCCCAGTCTGACAACAAATAACAAATGATTCACTGGGAGAACATGCAAGCATATCTGCAGATGACAATGTTCAGAATCTTGGACACCAGCCAGAAGATAAGCAAACAGAAATTACACATACATTATAAGTTTGGCCATGTACTAAAGCTGGTACAAGTAAAAAAAATGAGACACAGAAGGAAAGGAAAATAAACTGTCCTTAACAGTACAGCAGTTAAACAATGGACAGAGGCAGCAGCAAAAGACAGAAGAGCAAAGCTATTGCCAAATAAGCATAAATTAAATTAAGTATGCCAAATACTAGCAGAAAGGAGCAATAGCTCTGAAGATTCTGATCACATCCAATACACTGATTCATCTGATGCTAACTTGTACACAAGTGTTGAAAATGTTGAAACAGTGCAGAAAGGTGACTTTGTTGTAGTTAAGCTACAAGGTAAAACTGTCACAAGTAGTCACAATTATTTGCTAGAGTGATTAAAATGTATGTTGATGACTGAAGTAAAAATATATAAGACAGTTGTTTATACTACAAAATTTGCAGCTACAGAAGAAGAAGATACTTTTTTTGCGTTAAATGAAATAATTGCCAAACCACTCAATGAACTATGTCTCACTATGCAGGTAATTTGGTGTGACATCTCTAAAGCACTGACTTCTTAATAACAATGTCGGGTATTCACAAGAGGTACAGAAAAAGTTCGCTATTTACATTGTTCAGAGTGGTATTGAGAGTGACAGGTTCAAGTGTTCACACATTGCACAAGTTCGCCGAGTGACTCAGTCGCGGAAGGAGCAGAGCACTCGAACCGACCTCAATGTTTGAGACAACGGAGGTCTGGAGAACATGCATGAGTATGGTACTATCATGACTCGAAAGCGGGTCCGGGAGCTGATACGGACAAGCCGGGCGGTGCGGAGCGCGCTACCTGCAGCTCGACGGCGATGCAAATCGGTAAACTGGCACGGATGTCAATCCGGCCTCAACACCCAATGTGGCAGAGGCACAGGGACACGAACGCGTGTCCAGGAGCTGCGACAGACACAGGAAGCATTGTCTGGGGTTACCAGCTGAAAGCGTGCGTACTGCGTTGGTACGCAACATGACATGCAGTGCAGCACTGTAGGTCAGTTTGCACGAATAGCTTCCTGATGCCTTGCTGCATCAGTGTGACCGCTCGGAGGCTGGCCATGTGAGTGCACAGACGTTCTGCCAGAGTGGGTGTCACGGTGTCATGTGGGAGTGGTACTTCTTCAATGAAATCGCCCAGGATCGTCAGACGTTGACCGTAAACGAGGTCGGCAGGTGACGCGCCGATCTCTTCCTTCGGCATTACTCGCAGGCCGAGCAGCACCAGTGGGAGTACCTCTGGCCATGAGGTGTCGTGGCAAGTTAGGGTGGCTTTCAAAGTCCTGTGGAACCATTCGACCATGCCATTCAACACCAGGTGGTAGCTTGTTGTCCTGTGTAGCCGGATGCCACACAGTCTGGCGACGTGCGTGAACAATGCGCAGTCAAACTGGCGGCCGTGGTCAGTAATCACATGGCTGAGACATCTAAAGCGTGCCACCCAGGCGTCGACGAATGCGGTGGCGATGGTCTCGGTGGCGATGTCCGCAACAGGCATTGCTTCCGGCCATCGAGTGAAGCGGTCCACCACGTTTAAGAGATACCGCTTGCCTCGAGAGACAGGAAGCGGGCCGATGAGGTCCACGTGAACATGCGCAAATCGGCGTGTCGCATCAGGGAAGGTGCTCACGGGTACGTGGGTGTGCCTCCCGACTTCGCCGCACTGACATGCCGTGCAAGTGCGCGCCCGTTCACGGCAGTCCTTCTAAAGCCCGGGCCAGATGAAACGCATGGCCACAATCATCGCAGTGCTGTTAGTGTTGGGGTGTGAACGTCTGTGGGCACAGTCGAAGGCACTGCTCCGGAATTCCTCCGGAAGGAACGGTCGGTGCATGCCAGTTGAGATGTCACACCAAATCTTCCGTGCAGAGCTGGGGACAGGCACCAGCTCCAGTTGCAGGCCGCTGGAAGTACCATGCCGGAAACGGTGCAGTTCTTCATCACTCTCCTGTATTTGGGCGATGTCCTCAAAGTTAAAAGAGGGTGAGATAGCGGCACACGCTCGAGACAAATAACCGGTGACAGTATTTTCTATCCCGGAAACGTGTCGAATGTATGTTGTAAATTGCGACACGAACTCTAATTGCTTGAGTTGGCGCGGTGAACACTTAGTGTGGTTGTTATGGAACGCATGCATAATCAGTTTATTGCCGGTGAAAATGACAAATTGTCGTGCTCCTAAGGACAGTTGGAAGTATTTCACCGCCACATACACCGCAAGCAACTCTCGGTCATAAGCGCTCCAAGCGTGTTGCGATTTGTATAGCTTCTTAGAGAAAAAACCGAGAGGCTGCCAGCTCCCGCCGACGCACTGCTCTAACGCCGCACCAGTGGCGGCCTGGCTGGAGTCCAAGACTACAGCTAAGTATGCGTCATCTACTGGGTGAGCGATCAGTGTCGCTTCTGTGAGATTCCGTTTTGAGTCCGTGTAGCTCTGCTCCATTGCGTCTGTCCAATTCACAGGGGTCTTTCCCTTTGAGGTAGGACCGTGTAACGCCTTAGTCAACGGCTCTTGCACGGCGGCAGCGTTGGGCAGGTGTCAGCGATAAAAGTTCAACTTGCCAAGGTAACGGCGTAGTTTTTTGTGTGTCTGTGGTCGCGGCATGATCAGTATCGCTTGCACTTTCACCAGTAGTGGCGTCGATCCGGTGGGGGTAATTAAATGGCCGAGCAACTCGATTTCCATCACACTGAATTTGCATTTTGCTGCATTAATAACGATGTCGGCTTCACTCAAGCACTGAAAGACGGTCATTAGGTGGCGGCAGTGGAGCTCGGGCATCATGGAATACACCAAGATGTCGTCGAGGTACGCGAAACAAAATGGCCAGCCTCACAAGACGCCATCCAGGAACCGCTGCCAAGTCTGGGCAGTATTCCAAAGACCATAAGTCACAAATAGGCTTTCAGAAAGCCCAAAGGGCGTTACAATAGCTGTTTTTTCAATGTCTTCGGGCGCCATCGGAATTTGGGTGTATGCCTTTGCGCACTCTATCTTGCTAAACACCGCGCAGCCCACCAAAGCATAACTGAAGTCTTGAAGGTGTGGGACTGGGTATCAGTCCAACACCATTTGCAAATTAAGGGCGCGCTAGTCCCCCAATGCACGCCACGAATTGTCTTTTTTGGGTACCAAATGTAACACCAATGGCCATGGGCTGCTCGATGGTCAAATGAGGCCTTGCTGCAGCATGGCTCGAACTCTGCTTTTGCTGCTGCAAGTCCATCAGGCGCGAGTCGACGTGGGCTACATTATTGAGTGGAAAGTCGTAGGACCCCTGTTGACAGGTCACGGGTGTATTACACAAAGGAAGGAGCTACTCATGTAGCAGGGGTATTCGTGGAGTGCTCAGTGGTTTTTTTAAAGGCTATGTGATACTTTGTATTCTTCTCATAACATACATTTACAGATTATCCGATCATGCTGTACAGAATACACGTCAAATTTAGCCTTATGATATACATAATTACATAACAGTATTTTTACCATTACTGGTTGATACTGGACACAGCAATATTATTAAATTGTTTTTCTTATGATGTGATGGTACATTAGCTTTATATATGTGTACAATATTATACACAATATAATAATAAACAGTCACACTGTAAAAATGATGGCCATAGTAATTATATAAAATTGTTTTTCTTATGATGTAACAGTACATTATCTTTATATATGTATCCAATATTATACCCAATGCTATAATATTAAACAGTCACACTATTCAAATGACAATTTCATTGTTGATAAATTCCTCAATTGAATAGTAGCATTTTTCCAAGAGGATATTATATCTATCTCCATGCTCAGTACATCTCTACCCTTGAGTTTATTGTAAATTTTCATTCCCATGGACTGAGGTGTCTGTTGGTAGAGTATTAAGTGATGTGAAAGCATGAAATTTTCTTTGTGTCTAGTGTTGTACGTATGTTTAAAATGGTTTTCTTCTGTCAGCTCAGGTTTACTATTTAAAAAGATGATAATTTAAAATCGGTACAATGCAGGGATAAGTAATATTTTTAGGTTCTTGAATAATTGGTGGCAGGATGTTCTTGGAGGGGCAGCACAGATTTTTCTAATAGTTATTTTTTGAAGTAGCAGGATTCATGACATGTAGCTTGAATCCTCCTCCCCCCAAATTAAACCATATCTAATTACAGGTTCAAAGTAACTGTGGTTCACCGCTATTCTGCAGCTTATGTCTGGTATACCATTGCAAAGGCAAAGCTGTTTAATTTTGGAGTTAAATAATCTATATGTGCTTGCCAGCTTAGATTTTTGTCCAAGTTTATTTCCAAGAATTTAATGGACAGAGCTTCGACCATAACTTGATTTTTGTGTACAATACTGAAGTCACTGATATTTTATTGTTTGGTTCTAAATTGTGTAAAGAAGGTCTTGAAACCATGTATCTAGGTTGTTTAGTGTGTTTATAACACCATCTGGAATTTCTCCCACATTTTGTTTTTCAAGGAGTACTGAAGTATCATCAGCAAACATGACTGGCTCAGCAGTGATATTAAGAGGTAAATCATTTATGTAAAAGAGAAACAATATTGGCCCTAAGATTGAGCCTTGATGGACTCATTGTGATAATGTACCCCCATGGTGTTAGTTGTTATGATTAGCGTTTGCTACCTGTTTGTCAGAAAACACCTGAGCCACTGCAGAGCATTTTGCCTGATGCCAAATGTGTCTAGTTTATGAAGCAGCATGGAGTGATTCACAAATCGAATGCCTTTGTAAGGTCACAGTAGACATGTGACATGTGACCATAATAAACTTAATGGCCTCCTTAGCTAAAGAGCATTTTGTTACCAGCTTGTGGACTGCAATATACAACTACAGAATGGATCGTGTGTTTGACGCTGTGTATGACTGTTTAAGTGTTTTAAACTCTAACAAACATAATTTACAATATGCTCCTCTGTCCTCTCTACCATCTACATCTACATCCATACCCCGCAAGCCACCTGACGCTGTGTGGCAGAGGGTACCTTGAGTACCTCTATTGGTTTCCCTTCTATTCCAGTCTCGTACTGTTCGTGGAAGGAAAGAGTGTTGGTGTGCCTCTGTGTGGGCTCTAATCTCTCTGATTTTATCCTCATGGTCTCTTTGTGATATATACGTAGGAGGGAGCAATATACTGCTTGACTTCTCGGTGAAGGTATGTTCTCAAAACTTCAACAAAAGCCCATACTGAGCTACTGAGCGTCTCTCTTGCAGAGAGTTTATCTATCATCTCCGTAACGCTTTCGCAATTACTACATGATCCTGTAACGAAGTGCGATGCTCTCTGTTGGATCTTCTCTATCTCTTTTATCAACCCTATCTGGTATGGATCCCACACCAGTGAACAGTATTCAAACAGTGGGCGAACAAGTGCACTGCAACCTACTACCTTTGTTTTTGGACTGCATTTCCTTCGGATTCTTCCAATGAATCTCAGTCTGGCATCTGATTTACCAACAAATAATTTTATTTGGTCATTCCATTTTAAATCACTCCTAATGCCTACTCCCAGACAATTTATGGAATTAACTGCTTCCAGTTGCTGACCTGTTATATTGTAGCTAAATGATAAAGCATCTTTCTTTCTGTGTATTTGCAGCACATTACACTTGTCTACATTGAGATTCAATTGCCATTCCCTGCACCATGCGTCAATTCGTTGATGCATTTCAGTACAATTTTCAGTTGTTACAACCTCTCGATATACTACAGCATCATCCGCAAAAAGCCTCGGTGAACTTCCAATGTTATCCACAAGGTCATTTTTATATATTGTGAATTGTAATGGTCCTACGACACTCCCCTGCGGCACACCTGAAATCACTCTTACTTCAGAAGACTTCTTTCCATTGAGAATAACATGCTGCTTTCTGTTACCTAGGAACTCTTGAATCCAATCACACAATTGGTCTGATAGTCCATATTCTCTTACTTTGTTCATCAAACGCCCGTAGGGAACTGTATCAAATGCCTTGCGGAAGTCAAGAAACACGGCATCTGCCTGGGAACCCGTGTCTATGGCCCTCTGAGTCTCGTGGACAAATAGCGAGAGCTGGGTTTGATTGATTGATTGATTTCTTTATTAATCCATGTAACAATTTACATTGTGTGGATTTCGTCAGAAAAATCATATACAATACAATATACCTACAATTATACACATAAAATTAGTATTTACACACATTTTTGAGGTATCTTAAATTAGTTTTATATCCTTGTGTAATTTGTAATTTTCTTATAGTACTGTACAATTTTTGATTACATATCATAATTATTTCCTCATGTATTACAATGCAGGCTACTTTAATTACACTACATGTTTTAATTCAGATAGTCCGTTACTGCGTAATAACTTTTATTTAATAAAAAAAATTTTAGTTTTGTTTTGAACTGTCCGATTGTGTCAATATCTCTTATTTTTTGGGGTAATTTATTATATAATTTAACAGCATTGTACAACAAGCTCTGCTGAGTTTTAACTTTATTTTTCCTCTCTAGATGCAGATTGAATTGGTTTCTAGTTTCATAGCTGTGTACTAATGAATTTTTCATATAGCAGTCAATATTTTTTTTTACATACATAACACTTTGAAAAATGTATTCACAGGGGACAGTTAGGATTTCCAGCTTTTGGAAATGTTCAAGGCAGTGAGCCCTACTGCCACTCTTGGTTATTATACGAATTGCTCTTTTTTGTAATTTGAAAACTATTTGAATATTTTTACTGTTGACTCCCCAAAATATTATTCCATAGGTAATAACAGAGTGGATATAAGAAAAATATACAGATCTGACACATGTAGTATCACAAACTGCAGTCAGAATTCTCAGAGCATAGCATGCTGTAGCGATTCTGTTACTAAGTATTTTAATATGTTCTTCCCACTTTAACTGACTGTCAACATGCATACCAAGAAATTTTGTGTAGTCTACACATTCTATAGTTTCATTGTTTAACTTAACAAGTTGTTAAAGTGTGGTTTTTTGCAGACATAGAAGTTAACAGCATTTGTTTTTTTGAGATTTAGTGTTAGTTTATTATTGGATGCCCACTCACGTACACTGTTTAGTGTTTGTTCGGCTTTTTCTTTTAGTGCATCTGGTGATTTGTCACTGATTAGAACATTTGAGTCATCTGCAAACAATATTGTTTGTCCATGCTTGATGCTCTGTGGGAAGTCGTTTATGTAAATGAGGAATAGTACTGGGCCAAGGACACTACCCTGTGGGACGCCTATATTTACATAATTTGGGTCTGAAGTATACTTTACAATATAGTTTGAGCAACTTGAAATATGTGAGATTTCAGTTATCTGTCTTCTATTTTTTAGATATGACTGGAACCACTTTTTCACAAGTCCCCTAATTCCAAGTTCATCTAACTTATTTAACAATATGTTGTGGTCTACTGTATCAAACGCTTTAGTTAGATCAAGAAATATACCTGTTGTGTGGTTCCCTTTATCTAATGCTTCTAGAATGTGTTTTGTGAGGTGCGCTGTTGCTGATTCTGTGCTTTTCCCTGATCGAAATCCAAACTGGTCAACAGACAGTAAGTTGTATTTATTTAAATAATTGATTAGCCTATCTTTCATAATAGTTTCTAATATTTTTGCAAAGCATGATAGTAGAGAAATTGGCCTATAATTTTCAATTATTCCTGCATCACCTTTTTTGAAGAGAGGTAGTAATTTCGCATATTTTAAATAGTCTGGAAAGTAGCCCTGCTTGAAAGATTGATTTATAATATCAACTAAAAGTGGAAGTAGGCTCTTGATACAGTCCTTAATTATAAAAATGGGGACTTCATCCAGACCAGCTGAGTTTTTGTTTTTCAGTTTGCTGACTGCTTGATAGACTTCTTCCTGTGTTGTAGGGAATAACACCATTGAGTGTGATACACCATTATTTGACTTTTTGACCTGAGGGGCTGTTAGAAAATTTTCCTGTAATTTTATTCCTATGCTACTAAAATAATCATTTATATAGTTTGCCAAATATATTGGGTCTTTTATTAAAGTCCCTTCCTCTTTGATTTTCAAGTTTGACAGATTCATTTTCCTGGTACCAGTTTCCTGCTTCACAATCTTCCATACTGCCTTATTTTTGTTTTCAGCAGAGTGCACTATTTTGGAGTTATGAGCTCTCTTTGCTGCAAACAATATTTTCCTATATGTTTTCCTATATCTTTTATAAAAGAGTGAGAAAGCAGGATTAGTTTGGCTGTGTTTAATGGAGCTCAGGTACTTTAGTGTTTCAGATGATTTTTTGATTCCTTTTGTGACCCACTTGCTTTTTCCTGCTGTTGGTAATGGACATAATACTTTAGGAAATGTTTCTTCAAAATTTAATTTAAACAATGTCATGAAATTTTTGAATTTTTCATTTGCATCTACCTCTGAGTATACTGAGTCCCATGTTTGTCCTGCTATCTGTTTGGCAAACTCATGTCTATTTTTTTTAGAAAAAATTCGTCTGTAAATATGCATTTTCTTTGTTTCTTTTGGAGCCACTTTTATATTAATGATTTGAGCTGAGTGATCAGATAATCCTAGCTCTGCTACCACCACCTCACAGTTTTCTTTGCCTAAATCTGTTAATACCTGATCAACAGCTGTCTTTGAGTATTTAGTTATTCTGGTTGCACTGTTAACCATTGGAACTAAATTGAAACTTTGAGCAAGACTTTGTAATGAGTCCCATGTAGAATCAGGATTCAGTTTATCCACATTTAGGTCTCCACATATAAGAATGTGGTTCTTTGGAGTGGATATCTTGTCAAGAACATGATTAAGTTTGGAGAAGAAGATATTGAAGTCTCCACTAGGAGATCTGTATATACATAAGATAATCAAATTCCTACACCTGTATTGGTCCCTGATTTCAACTGCTGCCAGTTCAAAATGTTGCTCTTCACTGATTACACATAAATCGCTTCTGGTCTTATACTGATAATTTTGTTTTACATAAATACAACACCCTCCACACTTCATAGAAGTCCTACAGTATGCACACGCTAACTTATAAGACTGCAAGACTAACTGATTAATTTCAGCCTCATTGCACCAATGCTCAGTGAGACAAACAACTGAGCACTCTGTAGACTCCAGCTCCACTTCTAGCTGTTTGGTCTTATTTGCTAGGGAACATATATTTTGGTGAACAACTGTTAAGTAATTTTTTCCACCGCTATTTGCATTCCCACTTTTTTTCGTTTTAATGTCGTTCTGTTTTGGTTCAACTGCTTCCTTATTACGATTACACTCACGTTTTTTGTTTGCATATGTTATTCTTGGATAGTCACCCCCTGCAGACCGTATTAGTTTCCCTTATTTTTTATAATTCTACATAAATCCAGGAGCATTTTACTGAAAGTCATTGCACCTAGTCTGTTTAGGTGCAGGCCATCCCTACCCAGACATTTGTCGTCGAGAAATTTATTTGGGTCAACAAACACAACACCAAGTTCGTCGCACTGTTCCCTAATGCCGGTGTTTATTTTGTTTGTATACGCGTTACTCACCGATCTTCTTTGTAGAATTCCGTTGATAACAATTCTGGAGCTTGTAAACAAACTTTTGGCTGACCGAATTACATTACGAATATCATTTATGATTTCTTCTTGTCTGCTGTTTCTAATAGAGTTTGTCCCTACGTGAATTATCACGCCTTTAAAATTTGTGTTGGAATCATTGTTGTTTTGGTTGGATTTTTCCGTGTTCCTAATGTTGTTGAAATGTTTCACAATCTGCTGTGGTCGGATTCCAGGGCGAACATCGACTTTACAGTTCGGAACCACTACATTTTTTAACATGGAATCGCCGATAACAAAGAAATCACTTTTGTCGATCTGTTTTGCTGGATTTCTTTCACATTTATCTTTTTTCTTATACGTCACAGTTTTCCACTTATATTTGCTTACAGATTTACCGCACGAATCGTTTTCCGCCACTGTTTTCACTGGGATTTGCATATGCGAGTTTACACAGGTTTGTTTACTTCCCAATAACGGAGTTTGCACGCGCGAGTTTATTGAATTTCCACATGTTTCGCTTTCTGCCATTGTTTTTGCGGGAATATGCACATGTAAGTTTTCAAGGTTTTGTTTTTTGCTCGCGAACGGAGTTTGCACAAAAGAGTCCTCACATTTGTTTGTTTTGTTCTGTAATGGGTTTCCACATACGCAGCTTGCCGATTCACTTTTTAGCTTTACGTTTTCTTCTTTCAGAGACTGAATCTCTTTTTTGAGAGTTCCGATATCACTTTGTAACACTTTAATTATTTCTTCTTTTGACTTTATGGTACTTACAAGTTCTGATGTTTCCCACTGCAAACAGTCGGTGCATGTCCACGGAACTTCGTCACTAATGAATTTCAGGTTCACTTTTGCGCACTTCTCATGAAGCCAAAAATTGCACTTTACGCATAAGATTCCTTTTATCACACGTTTTCTGCATTGCTTACATGTAGAACTGCTGATTTTTTCCTTTTTTGTAGAGACATGATCGTGTTTTTCGAACCCCATGCTGATTCCTACAGAGTAGATTTCTAGTCCCCAGAAAAGTCATTATACTCAAACATAATACATGTTCCAGAATTCTACAACTGATCGACGTTAGAGATATAAGTCTATAGTTCTGCACATCTCTTCGACGTTCCTTCTTGAAAACGGGGATGACCTCTGCCACTTTCCAATCTTTTGGAATGCTACGCTCTTCTAGAGACCTACGGTACACCGCTGCAAGAAGGGGGGCAAGTTCCTTCGTGTACTCTGTGTAAAATCGAACTGGTATCCTACCAGGTCCAGCGGCCTTTCCTCTTTTGAGCGATTTTAATTGCTTTTCTATCCCTCTGTCATCTATTTCGATATCTACCATTTTGTTGTCTGTGCGACAATCTAGAGAAGGAACTACAGTGCAGTCTTCCTCTGTGAAACAGCTTTGGAAAATGACATTTAGTATTTTGGCCTTTAGTCTGTCATCCTCTGTTTCAGTACCATTTTGGTCACAGAGTGACTGGACATTTTGTTTTGATCCACCTACCGCTTTGACATAGGACCAAAATTTCTTAGGATTTTCTGCCAAGTCAGTACATAGAACTTTACTTTCGAATTCATTGAACGCCACATGCATAGCCCTCCTCACACTACATTTCGCTTCGAGTAATTTTTGTTGTCTGCAAGGCTTTGGATATGTTTATGTTTGCTGTGAAGTTCCCATTGCTTCCGTAGCAGTTTTCTAACTCGGTTGTTGTACCACGGTGGCTCTTTTCCGTCTCTTACGATCTTGCTTGGCACATACTCATCTAAAGCATATTGTACGATGGTTTTGAACGTTGTCCACTAATCCTCAGCACTATCTGTACTTGAGATAAAACTTTTTTGTTGAGCCGTCCAGTACCTTTTTTAATATTTCTATTTACGGCTGAAATCACCAATGCTGTAACAGCTTTATGATCGCTGATTCCCTGTTCTGCGTTAACTGTTTCAAATAGTTCAGGTCTGTTTGTCACCAAAAGGTCTAATATGTTATCACCACAAGTCGGTTCTCTGTTTAACTGCTCAAGGTAGTTTTCAGATAATGCACTTTAAAAAATATCACTGGATTCTTTGCCCCTGCCACCCGTTATAAACGTTTGAGTCTCCCAGTCTATATCTGGTAAATTAAAATCTCCACCCAAAACAATAGCAAGGTCGGGAAATCTACTAGAGATATTTTCCAGATTTTCCTTCAGGTATTCTGCCACAACAGCTGCTGAGCCAGTGGACCTATAGAGACATCCAATTACCATGTCTGAGCCTGCTTTAACCGTGACCATCACCCAAATTATTTCACATTCCAGATCTCCGTCAATTTCCTTCAATACTATTGCACTTTTTATCGCTATAAACACGCCTCCCCATTCACTGTCCAGCCTGTCTCTGCAGTATACATTCCAATCTGAGTTTAGAATTTCATTACTGTTTACATTTGGTTTCAGCCAACTTTCTGTTCCTCTTACCATGTGGGCATTGTGACTGTTTATTAATGAGAGCAGTTGTGGGACCTTTCTATAGACGCTCCTGCAGTTTACTATTACCACACTAATATTGTCATTCGCTGTTGCGTTTTGCCTACTGCTACCTTGTCGCGTCCTAGGAGGCGTCTTGTTGGGCCAAGGGAGGGAATTCTCTAACCCAAAAAACCCACATGCACACTCCACACGTACTCCGCTAACTTGTAGCCGCTTCCTGGGTGTAGTGCATGCATGACCTATTCATGGGGACCCTACATTTCTCCACCCGATAGCAGAGCTCGAGAAATTTGCACCCCAGATCTCTGCAGAATCGTCTGAGCCTCTGGTTTAAGCCTCCCACTCGGGTCCAAACCAGAGGCCCGTGATCGGTTCTGGGAATGACATTAAAAATAGTTAGCTCCGTTTCCACCCTGCGATCCAGGCAGCCGCCTTCACCAACTCCGCCAACCGTCTGTATGAACTGAGGATGACCTCTGAACCCAGACGGCAGGAGTCATTGGTGCCAACATGAGCAACAATTTGCAGTCGGGTGCACCCAGTGCTCCCTATCGCCGCCAGCAGGACCTCCTCATGCGACGTGAACATCGTTGAACCTGCCACTCCCCTTGGGAAGAGGGTGGCCCAACTGTGCCCGGTACCCACGAAGATGTCTCGACAGCAGGGACTGTGGGTGAAGCATGTAACACCTAGGGTGTACCATGCGATGCATCAGACTCCCCACTGCCCCTACTCTCCGAGGCAGCAGCCTGAAGACGGCTGACTGTGGCCATCAGCATGTTCAGCTGTTCGCGAACAGTGGCCAGCTCCTCCTGCATCCGTACACAGCAGTCACACATCCTGTCCATCCCAAGGAATCAACAATTTACTGTAGAGAGGTAAGTAATCAGTTTTGAACTAGACTGCTAATTCAGTAAAGGCGGCTAATAGCTGACTAAACTGTGGTTACTAGACACTTCTTGTTGGAAACAATGAGACTAAGCACTAACTGTCTCTGGACAGTATTCGAAACAAACACAAAATCTATGGAACACTATTACTAGTGGTCGAAAATTAAAGTTTCCTAAAAGCAAAAACACACGGAAAAAGAAGTGACAAGTAAGAAAAACACAGTTAATACTTAAATTTACGTTGCTTGCTGCACAGGAGATGTGTAGCAGACGGCAGTTACCACTGACAATCATGTGGTGTCAGCTAACAGATACCTTTCAGAACATTTCCAGAATGCTTTTTAACGACATTCTGCAGTATGTCTACTGATATAATAGAGATAAATGCAAGTTCACTGTACTACTAGAAAAGAAAACCCTCTGCATCTAAATTGACATCGATCTGTGTTAAAAGATGATAGAAAGTAGGTGGATTAATCAGCTGAGAGGGGCTGTAATGAGTTATGATTTAATGGTAGACTGATGATGCATTCTAGAGACAGCGAGATGTTGTGGCAGGTCATGTATTACACTTTCAACCATTTTTTTCTGATGTTTTCTCATAGCGTATCAGTTGTGTGGTATAACTTTCATTCAACTCATATATAATTGTATGTTCTACGTGTGATTTAGAGAGCTATGTACCTGCGATCATTAACAGGAAACCCCTCCATACCACAGCCAGTGGAGCACTTCCAACACATGTGCGATGAACCATGTCTACCAAACCGATGGAAAACCTATTTCAGCATCCTCCTCTAAACAAATGAAGATGTATGCAAAGTACTCCATTCCCCTGCCACATCTTGAACATAAATTGAGTTAGGGGTTTGTGAGGTACTGTAATCCCTGCGTATACATTTACTTCACAGTTATTGTGTTTGGAAGAGATTGTGTTCTGTTCTCATAGTTAGTGCAGCATTGGTGTAGTCTGACATGTCAAACACGACTGCTATGCGTTTGTCTTTTTCCTCATAAGATGTGGTAGTTTCATGAATTTTCCATTGCTGATAGTCATTTTATATGACTGATGCGAGCGTAGAATAATTTTTGAACCATATTCGGACATGAACAGTGTGTGCTATACACCTCCAGAAAGCTATATAGTGCATGTTTCACAAAGAATCTATTTTTTCCTCTTGGTGTAGAAGGTAGTAGTTTTATCATCATAAAGCTTCTCACCATAGTAAGTAGGATAGAAATCTTAGAGGGTGAATATATGTCAGGTGTTGGACATATATTTTCTCCATTGGAGTATTAATAAAATCGCATTCCATGTGACTAAAATATTGGAAACCACACTGCTTTTACATTTTAGCATGTTTAAGTGTTGCATCGTGTAGTCTTATGAGTGTATGTTCATGTTCTGCGACAATTTCTCTTTTTCCAATACTACAGAATTGCTAGCACAAGTGATTTCTGTACAGTTTTTTAAACTCCTTCCTCCTGGAGTTCCACCATGCATAAACCATACGTTTCTTCTTCTTAATCACCTGTTATATCACCGCAACAGTCTCAAATGTATCAGGCTCGTATTCGCTACACACCAGTAAAGGGTGCTAACCTCCTCAGCATGGATGCATCTAGAGAGATCGTGTGTAATTGGATGAGTGATGTAAGATTGGTATCAAACAGTCTTCACAGAACAGCAGCTACAGTAGTGGAATGTGCATACTGGTCTGTATGACTAGTATCAGTCGGTTGTGCAAGTTTGGAAGCCGTGTTATGCTCTTTCTGAAAGCACAATATCGAAATATATTAATTACATGGAACTCAGTTCATCCCGTTCTTTAACAAGGTATCGAATGTAGTGGGTATAGTGCGCCCATTCTTCCGGTCAGTTCCAAATTTAGTCGGCGACAATGTGCGCAGGGAATGTTGGTTAAAGGCCAAGGAACAGTTACAAGATGCATAGAGAGAGCATCTAGAGTTTTTTCTCAGGATCATTAGTCGACAGGTTTAATCAAGGGGCAGCTCATTTCGATATAGAGGGCAGAGTGCTGCTATGAATATGATTCTTTTGTTGGGATGGTAGTTATCAAAGGTGATCTTTCAATCTCAGACTTTATTCTACGAATGCAAGTATACTTTGTGACTCTCAATCACATAGGGAGACATAGGCAATTGCAATAAAATCTTACAGAATGTATGCAGTGTTTTGGCTAAGGAAAGTAGTTTTTGCACATTCTCTCTGCTAATGACTATTTCCCACATTAAAGAACAGTATTTGTCTCATGTCATGTAGGAAGTGTCACAGGGTTTGCGATATGTCCACATGTATATAGCTCTCACAAAGTAATGGAGGGTATGGTTTAGCAGTGATACAGAAAATGAGACTCATGCTGCAGTGTCATTGGCTGATAGCATAACGAGATTGACACAATGAAACTCTTTGTTGTATTGACAGGTCGTCGAGAGTGGTGGTCGGGAACTCGAGTAATTGGAAAAATTGCCTTATGGTAAACCTGGCAAAATTACGAAAATTAATGGAAAATACGTAAAACTGAGGTAAATGTGACAGAAATGTGGAGGAATAAGGGTACTTACATGATCGCCTGGGTGTACAAAAATCATTCCATTCCTCCACCAGTGTAATTGACAACTGATTCTGCATACTATCCATGCTCTATGGGTTTAAGTCCTACAGAATACCCCCATGTTCCACATGTGGTTATGCATTGTAAGCCATAAAAATGAAAGACGCAGTGTCCAAAGATTCAGAGATCATGATGACGACTACCTAGGCCACCAAAACAGTAACCCCACATGTGATTGCAATAAGCACCACCAGTATGAGGAATCAATGCTTTTGGACTCTTAAAAAATGGAACACTGAGACATCTGCTACCACATCACTGTGGAACATGAGTTTAAATGTAGACGTCATCACCTTTAGATATCTGTTTGGAAATGCTCTACAATACTGCAAAATTTACCAGTTTCTATATGTTGCAGTCTCATCCACATTTTCGTCAATAAGAAACACCACCTCTGTCTTTTATTTCAACCATCCTGTGTGTTTTGGGAGCAGCTTAGTTTACGCCATGGAATGTCCAAGTTTCTGTAAGAGCTCAAGGATTGAAAAGTGTTAATGTCAGTTTAGCACCTGACACAGACCTCAAAGTCAAGGTAGAATACCAAAATGTATGGTGGTGTACAGAGCTGTAGCCACACACTGTTTGGATGCATTAAAAAAAATCAGTGTATCAAACTGCTTATGAAACATCAACACAGGAACCCTCTATTGTGACTGATGGTCTGTGGGATATGGTCCTTCCCCCAGCACAGACGAAAAAACTTTGCACTGCTTTGTGGAAGCAACTTTAACCACTGGCCACCTGCTTCAGTGTGCCGATACCTACATATTTAATAGGATCGCCAGATATGTTCGATGTCAGCATGCAGAAAGTATTTGTTTTCGACATATTGGAAATGAGAGGCATGTTAAAACATTACCACTGTTCTCTACCGGGTGGCATTAGTGAAGTTTTAATAGATCATTGGATATTATAAAAGCAAATTGTGTGTGTGTGTGTGTGAGAGAGAGAGAGAGAGAGAGAGAAGAATAAGAAAAAGAAGAAGAGGAGAGATTGGTTGGTTGGTTGTTTGGGGAAGGAGACCAGGCAGCGTTGTCATCGGTCTCATCGGATTAGGGAAAGATGGGGAAGGAAGTCGGCCGCGCCCTTTCAGAGGAACCATCCCGGCATTTGCCTGGAGGGATTTAGGGAAATCACGGAAAACCTAAATCAGGATGGCCGGACGCGGGAGAAGAAGAGAGACTTTGCCATTAACAAAGGATCTGACGATCTGACACTATTACACTGTTGTATTTCTAGCGTAGTAATCATAGGAATATGATAAAGATTAGGACATGTACAGGGGGATATTTATAGACAGTCATTCGGTATCGATGAATTGTAGGTGTAGTGCTTCCGAATTTCTTTGTACCGTCCATGTATACCCTGCATAGTTGAGAATTTCCTTCTGCATAATAGTGTTCTATTTTTCTCGTTGCAATATCTCTCTGTCCAATCAGTGATGGGTGGAGGAATAGACAGTCTTCTAACTAATAGAATGGTGCTGTCAGGACGTAATGGGATTTCGAGAGAATGAACTGGGATGTGGAACTTGCCAGGGGACATCTCTTTCTCGTCGGAATCAGGTGGATACAAATGCTATACCGTGGAACCTCACTTAACGAGCACTGCTCATAACGTGCAATTCGCATAACGAGCAAAACAAAAGGTAAAAAATGACTCGATTAACGGGCAATGTTATACATAATGAGTGACGATGACTAGTGTGATGTCACCCACCAGCCTTTTGTGCATAGCAGGAGAAACGTTCAACAACATAAACGCCTTTCATTGTCTGCAGCTACCATCTTAGTGCAGCTTATGATCATACATTTTTCTAATTTTGTGTTCATATAGTGTTTTTCTGTGTGCAAACGTTAATAACTTTTGTACAAATGTCCCTTAGATAAAGCCATTGGGAGACGACAATAAGGGAGAGAAAGTGGCCTTAGAAATGAAACGTAAAATAATTGAAAAACGCAAATGTGGTGTGAGCATTGCTGATTTAGCATCCATGTACACTATGTGATCAAAAGTGTTTGGACAGCTGGCTGAAAATCACCTACAAGTTTACAGCGCCCTCCATCGGTAATGCTGGAATTCAATATGGTGTTGTCCCACCCTTGGCCTTGACGAGAGCCTCCACTCTCGCAGGCATATGTTCAGTCAGGTGCTGGAAGGTTTCTTGGGGAATGGCAGCCTATTCTTCACAGAGTGTTGCACTGAGGAGAGATATTAATGTCGGTTGGTAAGGCCTGGCACAAAGTCGGCATTGCAAAACATCCCAAAGGTGTTCTATGGGATTCAGATCAGGACTCTGTGCAGGCCAGTCAATTTCAGGGATGTTATTGTTGTTTGACCACTCCACCACAGGCCATGCACATCGAACAGGTGCTAGATCATGTTGAAAGATGCAATCGCCATCCCCGAATTGCTCTTCAACAGTAGGGAGCAAGAAGGTGCTTAAAACATCAGTGTAGGCCTGTGCTGTGATAGTGCCTCGCAAAATAATAAGGGGTGGAAACCCCTCCATGAAAAACATGACTGCACCATAATACCACCATCTCTGAATTTTGCTGTTGGCACTACACACACTGGCCGATGACGTTCACCAGGCATCTGCCAAACCCACACCCTGCCATCAGATCACCACAATGTGTATCGTAATTTGTCACTCCACATAACATTTTTCCACTGTTCAGTCGTCCAATGTTTATGCTCCTTACACCAACCGAGGCGTTATTTGGCATTTACCAGCGTGATGTGCGGCTTGTGAGCAGCCACTCATCCATGAAATCCCAGTTTTTGCACCTCCCGCCTAACTGTCATAGTACGTGCAGTGGGTCCTGATGCAGTTTTGGAATTCCTGTGTACTGGTCTGCATAGATGTCTGCCTATTACCTATTACACATTACGACCTTCTTCAACTGTCGACGGTCTCTGTCAGTCAACAGACAAGCTCGGCCTGTATGCTTTTGTGCTGCACGTGTCCCTTCACGTTTTCATTTCACTATCACATTGGAAACAGTGGACCTAGGGATGTTTAGGAGTGTGGAAATCTCACGGACAAACTTATGACGCAAGTGACACCTAATCACCTAACCATGTTCATTGTCCGTGAGTTCCACAGAGTGCCCCATTCCGCTCTCTCACGATGTCTAATGACTACTGAGGTCGCTGATATGGAGTACCTGGCAAAAGGTGGCAGCACAATGCACCTAACATGAAAAACATATCTTTTTGGGGGTGTCCGGATACTTTTGATCACATAGTGTACAATCGGTGTGCATCAATTATGAGGGTTGCCCAGAAAGTAATGAAACGTATTTTGCTCTCGCCCGAAAACAATGCTACTAATGCGAAATGTTACTTATGTATTATTTGAAGCCTCCTGAGTGAGTGAGTTTCCGTCACCTTCGACAGATAAAGTGCGCGTCATTTATGACGGCGGCCGAGTTTAGGTTCGTTCTGCGCATCTGACGTCACAAAACACAGTCAGCCATTGAACAGAGAACGACGTTGCCAAAGCTGGATTGCAGTGCAGAGCACGGACGAGTGCCTTCAGTTTTAGAAACCTTCAGTTATAAATAAAGTAACTGAGCAAAAGCAGTGTCTTGATAGCAGACTTTCTTTTATAGAAAGTTTGGAAAAAGCATTCTTTATACCAATTGCTTCATATTCTATTAATTAATTAAACCAAACAAGCAATAAGCCTCTTAATTCAGGTGATAGCAAGGAAAGGTGTTTGTATCATTCTCACAAACCGCTTTTTCGCAATAAAGAACAACGGTGATTGTTTATTTCCTATTGTACTTCGACGAAACGTGAATAATTCATAGTCATACCAACAGTGTTTGTCGGTATTTTGCGTGATGTGTTGGGAGATATATTGAAAGACGAGCTGCGTTAGCGTTATGGTTAAAGTGTAGGGCTGCTAAGCCAAAGGTTCTGAATTCAAGCCTTGTTCAGTAGTAAATATTTTCTTTATTTAAAAAGAATATCGAAGTGTCTTACTTCATGAATTTTATTCGTTTGAATGTAATTTTGTGAAATTTCTAGTGACAACTAAAATCGACTATATGGAAAGTATACGCTATGGACTTTTACCTCTGCAAACTCTTCAAAATTTCGTGCAATGGTTTACTACATATAATGCTGCACAATAACTGCGTTGAACTTCGGAACAAAATTAAGTCATTTATGGGGGGGAAGGTATCAGTCAAGAAGATGTGTAAAAATCAAATTTTTGGGCCAAATAGTTTTTGTGAAATCGAATGATAAAGTGTGTCAAAGCAGTCGAAACAGCATGTGTCTGCACGGGCGAGCAGTGCAATGATGACAAAATCGCGCACATCGCGGAATGCGGGGAGCACGTCACTGTAGCAGCAAAAGGTTTAATGCGGCCGTGGTGGCTTTACTTCAAAAACTGCGCGCTCCCCCCTGAACGTAAGTTTGCGAACTATACTATGGCACTGCTTCTCTTGGCGCGTACAACTGGCAACGCAGCACTCACCCGCGTCTGGGCGGGCATGCACGAACCGCCAAGATAAATGAATTGAACTATAGCGTAGCTGCAGGACAGTTTCAAAATGGCGTCTGTAGGTGATGTACGCTACAAGCAACGTGCGATCATTGAATTTATGACTGCAAAGAAAGAAATTATGGGGAATATTCACAAACGCTTGTTCAAAGTCAATGGAGCATTTGCTGTCGACAGAAGTACACTTAGTCGCTGAGCACGGAGGGTGAGGTCATCAAAAGGTGGCTCGGTGGAGGTCCATGATTTACAGCACTTGGGGAGACCATCCACGGCTGTCACACCTGATATGTTGCAGCGAGCTGATCTTATCATGCGCCATTAAAGGATGCCATTCCTGGAAGACATTTTGAGGACTATGAGGAGGTGATTCACACATGAAGCACTAGCTCTGCCACCAGGACAAGGATTGGTACCGACAGGGCATATGAGCCCTTGTTTCGTGCTGGAGGAAGGCCACAGAATGGGATAGAGGTTACGTGGAAAAATAAGGCGTGTAGATAAAACAACATTCTTTCATGTGTGGAATTCTCATTAAGTTCAATAAAGATTTGTTGGAAAAAAATGCGGTGCACTACTTCCTTGGCAACCCTCGTACTTGCGCTATCCTCAAGAACATTGACAAGATTAAGGAGATAGATGCTTCAAATGAAGTGGCTCTGAGTTCTATGGGACTTAACAGCTATGGTCATCAGTCTCAAAGGAAGTGTCAAGAGTATCTAAACAACGGTTTCGTATTATGGACGAAGTCGGAAGATCGCTCCTTATATGGATAAATAGAAAGCAATTGCAAAGCAACAATATTAGTGAGAACATCATTTGTGAGAAGGCGAGAATGATTTTCGCTATCCTCCTTAAGAAAACGCCAGGATGATAAGCGGCCAAAGAAGTTTATAAGGTAAGCCATGAGTCTTTGAGAAGTTTAAGAGAAGACCTGGCATCGACAGCATTGTAAGGCATGGCAAAGCAGCCAGCTCCCACACAAAGGCAGCAGAGAACTTCATCAGCAACTTCAAGATGCTCGAAGGTTCTGAGGGTTATCTGCTCCAGCAGGTTTTTAATTGTAACGAGATTCGTCTGTTCTGGAAAAATATGCTGAATCATACCTTTATAGCAGCAGGGGAGATGCATTGTCCGATCACAAGCCAATGAAAGACCATCTCACATTGCTGTTCTGTGCCAATGCAAGTGGCGATTTGAAAATTAAACCGCTGCTTGTTTACCATTCAGCAGCTCCATCAGCCTTCAAAAAGTGTAATGTCCAGGAGAACTGGTTAAATGTGATTTAGAGGTCCCACGACAAGGCATGGGTGACACATGATCTTTTTTGTGATTGGGTCAATGAAGTGTTTGGTCCTTCAGTGAAAAAAATATTTGCTTGAGTTGAATCTGCCACTCCATGTCTTGCTTGTTATGGAAAACTCTCCTGCCCATTGCCGGCCGGTGTGGCCGAGCAGTTCTAGGCGCTTCAGTCTGGAAACGCGTGACCGCTACAGTCGCAGGTTCGAATCCTGCCTCGGACATGGATGTGTGTGATGTCCTTAGGTAGGTTAGGTTTAAGTAGTTCTAAGTTCTAGGGGACTGATGGCCTCAGCTTTTTAAGTCCCATAGTGCTCAGAGCCATTTGAACCATTCTATTGCCCATTTTCCTGGTCTACAAGACCACCACCTTGAAGAGTTTCAATTCATCAAGATCCAGTTTCTGCCTCCCAATACCACTCCATTACTCCAGCCTATGGACCAGCAGATTATTTCTAACTTTAAGAAGCTCTACACTACAGCATTCTTCGAGCATTGCTCTGAGTCGGCTGAAGCTACCAATCTCACTCTCTCGGAGTTTTGGAAATATCACTTCAACATCGTTGCCTGCGTCAAGATAATCGAAAAGGCGTGGGAAGGAGTTACCAAAACTCTCACTTCTGCTAGTAAGAAGCTTAAGCTTAGATTGGAGTGCGTTGTCGAATGTGACTGAGGCATTTGAGTCAGTACCCTGCGGAGCCTGTAGTCAACGAGATGGGACTAGAAGTGGAAATGAAAGGAAATGTCGTGTGGCTAGGGCCTCCCGTCGGGTAGACCGTTCGCCTCGTGCACGTCTTCCGATTTGACGCCACTTCGGCGACCTGCGCGTCGATGGGGATGAAATGATGATGATTAGGGCGACACAACACCCAGTCCCTAAGCGGAGAAAATCTTCGACCCAGCCGGGAATCGAACCCGGGCCCTTAGGATTGACAGTCTGTCACGCTGACCACTCAGCTACCGGGGGCGGACACTAGAAGTGGAGAACAATGATTTCGATGAGCTTGTGGAAGATCACAGCCAACAAACGACCACCGAAGAGCTTATGGAGTTTCAGTGTATTTCACAGCCGGAAGTTGTGGAGAAGAGTCCTTCAGATGAAGAGGAGGATGAGGAGGTGGAGATAGTAACAGCAAAGCAGTAATCTTCTGGCGCAGTAAGAGAAATGCTGAAAGCATGGTAATCGGTTGCAACGTACACTGAAAATCATCACCCCAATACAGCAGTGGCTATTCCCGCTACAAATTTATTTGACATCATTGCTATGTCGCATTTTCGCCAAGTGTTGAAGCGTCGGCAGAAACAGATGACTATGGACAATTTCTTAGTAAAAAAGAATTAGTTATGTGTGATGAATAATAAAGTACACAATACTGTATGTATAATTTTCTTTTAACAAATGGGGTGAATAAGATAAAACTTTCAGCACTTTTCTGCATGGAATGCATTATCGTATTTTACATTAATTTATACGGGCTAAATTGTTTTGCTTAACAAGAGTTTCAGACTACGAGTAAGATTCCAGAACGAATTTTCCCAGTCAGATGAAGACTGACTGCTTAATGCTCGGGTATTTCACAATGACACCCTTTGTTTCCTGTTAGTTAAATAAGACTCAAACCATTTCGCAGCACTACTGTTGACACCATAATATTCTAATTTACTTAAGAGAATGCTGTGATTCACACAGTAAAAGGCTTTTGAGAGGTCACAGAAAATGCCACTAACCTCTAATTTGTTATCTAGTTCATTAAGTACATTCTCACTATACATGTAAATAGCTTTCTCTCTAACAGAAAGTTTTTAGAAACCCAAACTATGACTAGGACAATATATTATTTGCAGTCATATACTTAAGGAGACACTTGAATACAACCTTTTCAAATATTTTTGGAAAAGTTGGCGAAAGTGAAATTAGGTGATAGTTTGATGGAATCTCTTTATCCCCCTTCTTGTAAAGAGGCTTAACTTCGGCATATTTTAGCCAGTCTGCAATTGTTCTGCTGATAAGAGATTGATTACACAAATAGCTTCAGACAGAATTCACCTTGCATGAGCACTCTTTGATTAACTTTGTTGATATAATTTACCATAACCACTAGAATACTTAGATGTTAAGGATTTTATAATGAATGCTACTTCTTTGGGAGATGTGTCATTCCATTTTACTGCAGTTATTTGTAAAGACTGGTCTCAGATACTCCACTGCACTGTTTACTGAACCTGAAAAGCCCAAGCAGTCAGTAATAGAAACAAAGTACTTGTTTAAGAGGTTTGCAACATTACATGCATTTGTCACCAAAGTCTCATATATTTTTAGAGCTATCTGTTCCTCTTCCTTTTTGGCCCTACCTGTCCCTGTCTGCACAAACAAGGCAAAAAACACAAGATTATTGTTTCGCATGTATAACTTGCTCTACTCTGTATCTGCTCCACAGGATGATTTGCTCTGCAAAAAGTTTTAAGTTTGTTTATTTACCTGGCAGCTGCAGTTAAATGTTTTGCAGTACCATAGTGAATTCACAAGTAAGATATTTTCTTCGATACAACAAATATGTACACAACTAAACATATCTTTAACTGTAGGCCCACTTCCCACTCTCTTCACTTGCATGTATCAGCCTGAATGCCTTACACCTCGTATATATGGCGCGTGACGAGGGCCTCCTGTCGAGGAGACCGCTCACCTGGTGCAAGTCTTTTGATTTGACACCACTTTGGCGACTTGCGCGTCGATGGGGATGAAATGATGATGACTAGGACTACACAACACCCAATCCCTGAGCGGAGAAAATCTTCGACCCAGCCGGGAATTGAACCCGGGCCCTTAGGATTGACAGTCCGTCGCGCTGACCACTCAGCTACTGGTGGCCGACACATGCATGTAATCAACCTTAATGCATCGACATCTACACATAAACAAGTCATTACAAGCAAGAGGCATACAGAATTGTCATTATCCTGAACAAGTGACTCAAAACATGTTGTACAATTATTTATCATTTCTTTCAGGTCACATGAAGACTTGAATTCAAATACTCAGTTTGAACACCTATGGTTTAATATACAGCACTTTTAAACTGCGTGTATGCTAGACATTGTCTACAATCTAAACCCATAGGATGTACTCCCCCAGATGATAGAGAGAGAGAGAGAGAGAGAGAGAGAGAGAGAGAGAGAGAGAGAGAGAGAGAGAGAGAATTTTAATTCTCTACTAGTAAAGTTAATAACAATGTTACTTTCAGGGTAATCAGTGCATGTTTCAGCAAGTGGAAGGCAAGGTTGGTCATAACATTAGCAGATCAACAGTAAGCTCAATTATAAATTAGAAATTCAACTTTTCTTCAGATGAGGGCAGTCTAAGGGATCACTGTAATTTTTTCCAGATTTACTACTAGTCATACTTTGAATTCTTTCTCTATCATGTCAGAAAATGTAGCTGAGACAACTAAACATTACAAAGATGTTATAAATCATATTCTAAATTCATACTCGTACTGGACTATGTGGTAATCTATATGACTGTGAACTTTACCCAAAAATGTTATTATTCCATTACTAGAAATTTAAAGCCCCATAATGAAATTTAATTCACAATTTCAATTGACTGTTTTGATGAGATGAAATTTTCTTTCTAGATTAGATTAAGTTTTTGTTCCACAGACCCAAAAGTGACATGACTCTCATGGGCATGGAACATGTCAGAAAGTATAACACAAAAAATATAGAACACATGAATACAACACTCACTTCCCCAATCATTTGGCAGGAGATTGTCACAATATGTGAACATATTACAATAAATTGGAACTGCTAATATTTACAGAATTAATACACTATCAGAATGAAACCTAGTTATAAGTATTTGATAAATTTATCATCATACCTAATCTTAACTGTTGTGACCAAGTGCTGTCAAAACAGAAATTTTTACATAAGCTGGTCTAACTGTCCCTGTTAGGATATTCGTCTGAAGAGTAGATGAGTTTCCTACCAAAAAGTCTTTCAAACTCTGTTTAAGCTGTAATTTATCTGAAGCCAAGTTTTTAATGGTTGCTGGCAGTTAACTGAGTCTGTGTGTTCCTGAATATTGGGCGCCTTTTTGGATCAAGGTACGTGATGTTAGATTTTTATATAGATTGTTCTTATCACTAGTATCGATACTATATATTGAGCTATTGGTTGTAAATAGGCACATTATTTTCAACAAATTTCATTAAGGACTAAATATACTGAGAAGCAGTGGTTAGAACATCCTATTCCTTGTGTCCACTACTACAATAACTTTGTCTAAACTTCGAAGATGAACACGCTATCCTTTCGTACTGACAAGCCTTTTGGCGCTATTACACTGACAGATAATAGCAGGAATTAGCACAAGCGCGGAGGGTGTGCAAGTTATCCATTTAAACTGTGATATTTTGCTGTTATAAGAATAGCGATAACCAAGAAAAATTTTATTCAATAGAAAAGGTTAAGCCCAGAAGTATTTGCATTTCGGTTGAAGACATTTGGGAAGCTCCAACATTCCTGCTTGTTACGCTCGTTGAAATTGTGTGGGTTAATCAATATTATTATCGTCGTCGTCGTCATTACGACTAAGGTATTAAGCTCTACAGGATCTCTCGAACTATTTTATGTCGATTCTTTTACGGCTTCTGCGCTTCGCCAACCCTCCTCCTTTCTCCGGGCTTGGGACCGGCAACAGCAACTGCAGAGCTACTTAATTCACTCCAACAGTAACTGCAGGCGGAGTTAAAGTGGTTTCCCACACCAACATTTCAATTTCTACGTTCACACTACAAACAAATTTACGACAAGTGCTACTGCTTTTGACTCTGCTGTACTTTGATTTTCTCTATCAATTGCAGCGCCGAAGACTTGCTATTTATAGGCTACAAGATTGCCGCTCACAACTATCGATAGTTAACGAGTGTCGAACCACTGCAAAGAAATTTATTACACTTGTGTTTCCATGGACCTAGCTTTCGTTGAATTAGTCAATTTACTTTGTTTTGCAATATTTGTAAATATGTAATAAAGCGATACAAGTACAGTGTTTGGCGGTGAATCGCACAAGACTTTAATGACAGCGAAACAAGGGGACGTGATATAGTTCTCAGAAGTTACCACATCCCATTTGAAGGCGTTGTGAGTATTAACTTTGAAGACGAAATTTTTGGCGAGCGGGAAGATCTGTGTTTGTTATTGTTTTGGTCAATATAGTAGGTGCTTTGTGGAACTGTAGTGGTAACTCAGCCATAGGCTTCGTGCTGTTCCGATTTATAAGAAACGAAAAGCAGAACGCAAAATGGGTTGCAAAATTGTTGGAGAGAGAATAGGAAACGTAATGTACATTGACATTCTGGGAGGCAAGTGAGTTGATAAGTTAAAATGATTGTGGTTAGCATATCGTATTTTCCCGTAGAATATAAATGTAGAGGATTTATCTAATACTGTGTCGTATGTGCTCAAGCTGCAAGTACAGCGTTGTACTGAGAACGTTATAAACTGCAGATTTAGTTTCATAGTTGTAAGTGTATATTAAAGAATACAAAGGTATGTTGTATGCAACTTAGTACTGTTTATATGGTTGATGGAAGGCTTCTTGAAAGTTAACTCTCATTTAAACATTTTGAGTTGTTAAGTAGTGAAGTTCTTGAACTTTATTTTCAGTCACTGAAGTGTTTAACGATGAAACTTGCTAAAAGCAGAAGGTGACATGCAGCTAAACAGTAGATAGTGTGAGAAATTTTTTCATTTGCAAAACAAGATACTGAAGTAGCAGGTAAGGGTTTATGCGGCTTACATTCAGAAAATCAGCGTCTTCAAGACACATAATGTCTTTGTAGTTCTCTATGCAATAGGTCCTGATGTTTTTAAAAGGGTACTGTTTTCGTTGTCTTGTCATGCCTGGAGGAATTACTGCAGCAGGAAACCCAGGGTTCGTTGTCATTGGGGAAGATGCGATACACAAATTCATTTCCATCAATGTCCAGTTTGCAATGTACTCTACCTTTATAGCTAACGTTGAACTCAAAGTGGTTGTATTTAGTTATGTGAGGTACTTTGTTAGCATTACTATCCTTCAAGAAATTTAGCCAGTCATATGTATTCACAGCAACTTCGCCTATTTCATTTCCAACAGCAACAGTTGAGTTAACGTGTGTTGTAGATGTAGATTTCTCAATGCAGTCGGCGAACTCTTGTATGGAAGAGGTATAGGTGACCCAAAATCTTTTCTTTAAAAGTCCAGATGCCCAGTCACATGCAAATTTTGTGTGACCTACTGGCATGAATGACAAAACAGTTCTCTTATTTTTGTTATTACTGATTCTCCGAGCAAGATATCCTAATAAGGTATTGTTTTTGTTCTGACCTACACAGTTGTCAGCATGAATGAACATTGTCTTCTCCATGACTGTAGTTTTTCAAGTAGTTGTGGAAAAGACTGGCAACAACATTGGATCCCTTTGTTGTTCCTACACTTTCTGGGAGCAGATAGTTCGCTTGTTTGTTCACAGTCTCACACTTAACCCCCAAATATTCCTATTCTGAATGGAACCAAGAACTAAATAGGTCCAGGCTGCAACGGGTTACTGGGTATGTAAACCTGCTGGGCCATGTCAAAACCGTAGTGTACACAACTTCTATCACCATCTTCAAAATTTTCCTTAGTCTTTGGTTTTTGTTTGTACTGAAAATTTTACTCTTCCGACAAGAGGTCCCTTTTTGCTTTCCGCTTCACATTTACTATCTGAGGCTAATGTCATGTTATTTGCTCAAGGTCAGGTGCTGACGCTACACCCATCTGCTTAGACCTGTGACGTACCTGTGATGAGGATGTTTCAGGTTGCTATTGGAAGAATTTCTGCTGGTTTTCTGCTGAGATAGTTTGAATTTTCACATTGTGCCTGATGGATTCATTTTTATGTTCGGAAATATTAGTGGCATGTGTTTCTTATGGTCAGAGATTTAATATTAATTTTTTCTTTCTTCTTCAGTTGTGAATAAGATACAGATATTTATGCGTAGGTCATTACTTGTTGCAGTGGGAGATATTTTTGTTTTTATTATATGTTTTATGATGGCGCTGAATGAGCCGTCGCCAGTGTTGGCTGGTGACCAGTGCCAAATAGAAACATATAAATCACAGCAGGTTTGTCAGTAATGTCAATAAGGTGCTGGCTGCATGGTCTGGATCTGCAACAACTAAAATAATTAGAAGTCGTTGGAAAAAATTATATATATTGTACTTAACTGGTTGTTCAGGATTCTTCTTGGCTTCATACGTATAATTATAAACAGATAGCTATTGAGGCCTCACTTAGCCCATACGTTACTAAGCGCCTTGTTAGAGGTTGCTTCCTATCAGCTGAAGGTTATGCTACTTTACTACTTGATGTTCCGAGCAAGAGTGGATGAGAGCTCGCTAGAAACTTGATACAAGCCGCAGAGCAGTGCTGGTTATGACTCATGGGTACAATGATACTAATACGGACAGCAATCGATAACTTCAACCCCTGACAATTGTGGTATCATACGTTGATACCACATTCCTCCCTCGCAAATCTGCGAACGGCCATTGAATGTGGCTTATGACCGCCACGTGGGGGACGCCATGCTGATGTAGTCGAGGAGGTGGGGAGCCTGACTGCAGGCGAGGCATGCCCACCTACACCCTGCCATTCCGACCAACGGGAGACAGGAAACGCCTGGAAATCTACTCCAGGGTGCACGTCAACATGAGGCATCTGCGCTTCTACAACTATGGGAGCAACCGAAGGGTCGACCTCCATCAGGTCAGGGTACCTGACCGGCATCAAAGACTGGAAATCAGGAAGTGCAGACTGTTCTGTGGCGTTGGATGGCGTTGTAACCTGAATTTCACTGTGCCCTATCACAGTTGAAGGCACCTGGTCTGTATGGTCATCTGGTCCCCGCAGCGTTGCTGGCACTGCGGGCGACTCCCCTATGAGACATGGTATGCGCGCTGGCGCGGCAAAGGCAAAGCTACGGGTGCTGGCACCCAGGGGTGAGGAGAGCAAGAAAGAGGGCCCTTCGGGGGCACCCCCGACGGCGCCGACACTGGAAACATAGGGCAAGTGGCAGAGACACCATGGCTAAAGAGACGCATCTGCTTCTAATACCTGGACACCTCACCAGATGGACCTGATATGACAAACATAGCACGACCAAGATGGCGAAGGGTGCACCCTTTCAACCATCGGCGATTGCCGTGGGAATGATGAAAATAGACAATATCATCAGGCAAGTTTTGTGGGTCTGCCATGGCAAAGAAACGCGGTGTGGGGGATGCAACAAATGCAGAGTTCTGTGAGGATGACCTTGCAGCGATTCACCTGCAAAGCACCGTCGCATGGCTGCGATCGGTACAAAGACAAAAACAACAAAAGAGCATCCTCACGAGGTTGAGAGTCAATCAATTTAGACATTTGCGACTTAAATGTCCGAACGAATCTTTCAACGGCTCCGTTCGATTGAGGGGAGAATGGTGCTGAAGTTAAATGCTGAATACCATTAGCTTCACAAAAGGTTTTGAACCCTGCGGACACAAATTGAGGTCCACTGTCAGTGACAATGACTTGTGGCAGTCCTTCTATGCTAAATATAGAAGACAAGTATTTGATGGTAGCAAGCGATGTTGATGACATGTGGACAACAGATGGAAAACTGCTAAAAGAATTAACCATCATGCATCCCAAACAGGACAAGCGAAATCTAAATGTAAGCTATTCTGTGGCAAAGTTGCCTTAGGCCAAGAGAAAATTTTCTGCGGTGGTGCGGATTGGTTTTCTGCACACACAGAACAAGAACAACAAATCTTGGGTATGTCAGCAACAATACCAAACCAGGTACGGTGACGGCGAGCTAACTGTTTTGTCTGTACGATACTCTAATGACCTTGGTGAAGAAGTCGTAGCACAGGTGACTGCAAAGAACAAGGAACAATAACACGAGACTGATCGATCTCCGTGCAGAGAAAAATGACACCACGTTGGACAAAAAGTCGTCTGCACAAAAAAAAAGACGAACCAATGGATCTTCGATCCAAATTTTAGGAAAAGTAACATAACGCAAAACAACACTTAATACTAGGTTGTTAGCTGTTACTGTGGTTATACAACAAAAGTCAGCAGAAAAACTTTCTACTACATCATCATTTTGCACACCAGTGAACATACAAGCCTGTTCGGAAAGGTCGAACAGCAAGTCTTCAGCTATTGGCTATCTGGGTAACGTGTTGGCGTGGGTTTTCGTAACTCCAAAAATCAAAGCAAGAGCTTCCTTCTCGATCTGCGAGTAGTTACGCTGCGCAGAGGAGAGTAGCTTTGATTTAAATGCAATCAGGCAATTGCGCAAATAAATTTTGTGTGCAAGAACAGCTCCGATCCCAAAATCGGACGGGTCAACCATGAGGCCAAGAGGTTATGTACTAGATAACAACGGAGATTTAAGCTGCTGAAAGGCACATTCGCATTCAGGCAGCCAATTGAACAAAACGTTCTTTCAACATAGTCGATGTAACGCTGCTGCAAGAGATGATACGTGAGGCAAAAACTTGTAATAATAACTGAGCTTTCCAAGGATGGATTGTAATTATTTAACTGTCTTGCATGCTGGTAGCTCTGATATTGCTCTTATATGATCCGGACTTGGGTGGATGCCTTGAGAGTTTATTACATGTCCTAAGTAGGATAACTGTTCAGAAAAAAATGTACATCTGTCCTTATTGAGTTTAAGTCCATTCTCATGTAACACTTCAAATAACTGTCTCAAATTATGCAAATGTTCGTGCTGTGTGGAACCAGAAGCTATGATGTCATCTAGGTAATTACACACTGAAGAATTCGATGCACAAAGAGTCTGTAACTACTGCTGAAATAGTGCAGGTGCAGAGGCTCATCCAAACAGAAGCCTCTTAAATTTGTAGAGACCTAAATGCGTTTTCACGACGAGAGTCTTGTGGGATTCGTCATCCACAGGAATTTGAAGATATGCATCTTGCAAATCTAACTTGGAAAAATATTTACCTTCACACACATTGTCAAACAAGTCTTCTGAACGTGGCATAGGAAATGTTGCAACAACAAGTTGAGGATTGATGGCGGCTTTAAAATCCATGCACAGTCACAATTTGCCTGATGGTTTTGTTAAGATAACCGACAGTGAAGCCCATAGTGATGCTGTCACTGGTTCAATCACTCCTTGTTCCTTAAGTGCATGCAGTGTTTTAGCAACTTAATCTAGAAAGCGCATGAGGCTGTGCATTGTCCTTCAATTCAGTATGCGTCTGAAAATTTGTCTCGCGCCCTAAACCTGGCGAAAAAATATCAGCAAACTCTTGACATAGTTCGGAAACACTGTTGGTGGGAACACGTTTAGTGACGGGTAGAATGTCATTGTGCATAATTAAGGAGAATACATCAAATAAATCAAGATCAAGAATGTTTACAGATGAGGGTGAACACAGTACATGAAAAGAAATCACTTGAGTTTGCCCACGGTATGTCGCTGGCAAACTGCCCAGTCCTAAAACCTGATACTTTGACCACTATAGGTAGCTAACGTAACATTTGCGTTACTCAGTGGAGGTGAACCAAGCAATTCGTAAGTTTTATGATTCATGAGTGTAACAGAAGCCCCAATGTCCAACTGAAAAGGGATCATATGATTCTGAATGTTCAAGTCTACAAAAAGTTTGTTCTGCCATCAGCGAAAAATGACATTGAGAAGCAGTGTGCACTGGCTTATGTTGACAGGCAGATCGTGTGTGACGGGTCTCCTTACGTCGGCTTGCACTGGCATCACAAAGAAAATTCACACACTCGGGCAATGTCACAGGTACTGGAGGCGAATGTACAACATTTATTTCCATTGCTTACGGCTCATTTTGTAAACCGTTCCGGTGGAAGCCACTTTGTCTGGAAATGTAATATGGATCATTAGATTTTTGTCTTTTGAGGCACACTGCCTGGACATGTCCCTTCTTGTTGCAAAAATGGCACACGGCCTTGTGCGATGGGCAGTTCTGGTGTGAGTGCTTTTTAAGTACATTGCGGACATGAGCACAAAGCAGGCGGCTTCTGTCGGCACATAACAGGTGTCTTTTTCCTGGAAGTGAATTGGGCAGGCGTGCACCGAGCCGGTACAGCATCATGTATGTGTGATGCGCGTGCAGCCAGCTTGCTAACCTGACAGACAGCTCGAGGCGATTCAAAAGAATTTGCAGCAAAATCCAAAGTGTCCTGCCTGTCCAAAATGTCCAACACTTGTTCTAAAGTGGGGTTGGATAATTTAAGAATTTGCTTTCTAATGCGTGTGTCTGACACGTTTTGCACAATGGTGTCCTGTACCATGATGTCAGAATATGATTTGCCACAAGAACATGAAAAGCCACAGTTGCGAGTGAGGCCTTGCAAAGTGGCTACCCACTCACGGTAATTCTGCTGAGGTGCACGTTTTGTGTGGAAAAATTTGTACTGCTGAGTGACAACATTCACACTTTCCTTGTAATAATCAGTTAATTCCTGAACAAGTTCTTCGAAACTGTGCTGATCTAGAGAACTTCTCGGGAAGAGTTTGAGGAGAATGTGGTACGATGCCACGCCAACACAAGATAAAAGCACATGCAGCCGTGTTTTTCTTTGGATGTCATATGCAGCAAGGTGGTGTGAAAACTGTATGTGTCACTCCTGCCAGCTTTCCACGCAGAAGTCAAATGCGCGAAACGGCGGGGCTGTGACCTGCTGTACGGCCAGCTCCTGTGCAGTCGGTACTTGTGGCACAGCTTGTTGTTGTCCCTGGACTAGCAGTCCCAGTGTGTGTAGTAGTGCGTTGGACTGCTGATTCTGTAATCGTAACAGTTCTGCCTCTGGATTTGCCATCACAACGAAAGCAAATAATCACGAACGGGAGTAGGAAAAAATGTCATGCACTCACAATCACATCATGCAGAGAGGATGGGTGGCACAGCCGGGTATATAGTCTGTAAACATGTATAAATAGGCTGCTGTCACTGTTCCACTTTCCAAAAAATCTGTACCTTTAACCTTGTCGCCATTTGTTATGACGACGATGAACGAGTCGTCGCCAGTGTTGACTGGTGGCCAATGCTAAGTAGAAACATATAAATCACAGCAGGTTTGTCAATAACATGCTGGCTGAATGGTCTGGATCTGCAACGACTAAAATAATTAAAAGTCGTTGGTAAAAAAATAGTATATATTGTACTTAACTGGTTGTACAGGATTCTTCTTGGCTGCATACATATAATTATAAACAGATAGCTATTGAGGCCTCGTTTGGGCCATATGTTACTAAGTGCCTTGTTAGAGGTTCCTTCGTGTCAGCTGAAGGCTTTACTACTTGACGTCCCGAGCAAGAGTGGATGAGAGCTTGCTAGAAAGTTGATACAAGCCACGGAGCGGCGCTGGTTGCAACTCGCGGGTCCAACGATACTAATATGGACTGTGGTCGATAACTACAACCCCTAACAAGTGTGGTATCGAACATTGATACCACACTATGTATGGTATGAGTTTGTTGACTATAGTTTCTTTGTGTATATTGAAATTGGTGGTGACCAATTTTTCATAAATTTTGGGATTTTTCTTGTCAGTGTGTGGCAATTGTGTTGGACTGTGATTGGTTGATATCATGGTTAATGATGTACCATTAGAATATGTTTCTGATATTAGTCATGTGGGCATGGTTTGGTTTGTTGTACTGTGGTCTTTGCATTAGGTAGAGTAAGTGAAAGTGTGGAAAATAGATTTTAGCATTTGAGTATGTTTCTTTTTGTACAGTGGGCTTTGTTTTTTGGTGCTATATAGGTCAATTTGTGTCATCGGGTTTTGGAGTTGGGTGCAAGTTCACAATATCAAGACCTTTGCTTGAGGATTATGGGTGAAGTGAAATTTGCAACACCATGTTTTAGGGTTGTATGTTGGTTCCTGGTGTCGAGGGCTTTGTTGGAGCTATGTAGGTGAAAATTGTGGTGTTGAGTTTTTTAGTTGTGTATGGGTTACTGGTATTGTAGTCCTCATTTGAGGTATCGAAATTTACAACCCCAATAGATTTTGTTTTTGTAATTTTTTGTGTTAAATTTTGAGGATTTCATGTGCTTGATTTTTGGGCAACTATCTGTTTTGCTGTAATGTCATTATTCTTACTGTCATATATTTGTCCGTGCCCGAAACCACCTCCGTCATTGAGTTCTCCTGTCAATTTCATTCTGATGTTGGAGTTAAATACTTCACATGTAATTTATGTTTGTTTGCAGTTGTAATAAGTGATGTCATGGTCACCGTATTGTATGTGCTTGAAATAGTTTAAACCATGTTGATGACATTACTGTTCAAAACAGGTGGGTGGAGTCATGATTTTGTTTTGCCAATCTACCTTTTATAATAGTTAGAGCAGTAGATCCCTTTATATAGACTGATTTTGTTCTTCAGATATAGTTTGTGTGTCTAACTAGAAATAATGCTGTGTTCCAAGGATCATTGGTCTGTTTGTACCAAAATGGTGTAGGTTACATTGGTTTTACACTCTGTGTCTTCTGTGTCTACATTCTAGCTACTTACAGATTAGCAGCTAGCTCACTGGCTGAAAAGTAATAATAATGAACATTTTGGTCTCTGTCACTGCTCATGTTACTGTGAAGGAATATTGACATTTAGTTCTAAATAGCCCAAGCAATCTTAGTCTTATGCCACAAGGTTTTTGTTAAATACCTCTCTTCAGACAGATGTTGCCAGAAAAAGCAATTTCAGTTCAGGTTTAAAATTGTGTAAAGGTTTCCAGCAGCCAGGCACATTTGATTTTATTCTTCAGTTTCTATTTACCATGACCTGTTTTGAATTCACAAGCGATTTATCATCAGATGGGACATATTTATTGCATATTTCCAGCATTGTTGTGGCTCATGTAGCTATGGCCAGAGAACAAAACATGTACACAATGAATGTAGTGAGAAGTATGTACAGTTCACGCCTGGCCACAGCTGCACCACTCCAGCAGTGCTGCAAACATGCACCATCTGATGATAAGGCAACAGTTGGCTCTCCCCATCCTGTGCATCATACTGCACCTGAGAATGCTGTCTGGTGGGTAAAAAAAAAAAAAAAAATAAAAAAATAAATTAGTCATTATAGTGGGCATATAGGTGTCAAGAAAGAACTGTAGTGTGGCTGTGAAAAATCAGTTCAAGCTGAACTGTGATCTGCACCATCAATACAAGTCAGAGATCTAACTTAGGAATTATATGCTATGGTGTGAAGATATTTGAGAAGCTCCCATCTAACATACAGCAAGTAATTGGTTATCTCAGCCAATTAAAAACATTCCTGGTGATGTCTCCTTCCACTGCTTATCTTAGTGCAAGGGTTTGATTCCTCCTTTAGATGGATGGCAAGTAGTATGTTGTAAACTATCCTGTGTAATAACATTTAGGTTACCATTTTCTTTGAAAAATACTTTATTAATTGCGTAAATATTAAGTTCCTGTTAAGACAGTCTGCAGCTACCTAACGTAACTGAAGTAACAGCAGCTTTCTTTCTAATTCATTAGAACACTTTTAACTGGCAGAGACAGAACTATTATTAAGCAGTAATGTAGGGCTTAAGCAATGTTTGGTTGTTTACTTGTTCCATAGCCCTGTAAGTTCACCTTCTTGGTGGGATGTAAAGAACATGGTGAATGAGTAGAAGGAATCACTATTCTTTCGAAATTGTGATGGTTTATTTATGTCAAGCCATGTTAGTAAATGTATATCTTGTGAAGGAGCTGTTAGAATGTGTGACGTTTGCCTGCTTTATTTCTTCCTTGATAGTCCTCTGTGTCGGTGTGCTGCAAGGTTATACTAGCTGAAAGATAGTGGGTGGAAGCTCAACACTGACTACTGTAAATGATGTTGCCAACAGTTGCACAATTGCGATTCACAGTTCTTTACTTTCACTGTTCACAACCTGCCCAATATTACACAATTATATGGCGGATTAACTATGGATTAATGTTGAAAAGCCTCATTAATAGGTTGCAGGCAACGTCAGCATATTGCTGCAATAGGTTGCCATTGAATATCTATGAGCAGTAAAAACCTAACTAGGCAGTTCTTGCAGAATAATACAATGTGTGTGACACTATTTCTCAAATAAATTGAACAGACATTGTCATTAATTGTTCTAACACACGGCTTATTTGTGTTACACTTATTCCACTGTTAAGTTGATTGATTGTTGTTAATTTAACGAATACATAATTCCAGTCTGAAAATCGGCTGTGGACTGACTGTCTCAGCACCAAAAATCAGTTTTTTGTATATCCCCACAATAATAGGCACTGAAGCTTTACAGTTTCACTGTTTAAGTTACAGAAATTACAATTAAAATTTAACTCATAACTCATTCTTTTTAGTAGTTCCTTCTACCACAAAGATTAGGCTGAATCATTTGTTTAAATAATGAAATTAATATAGTTACACAAACAATACATTTGACAAACCTGGTAATTATTTTGGAATTAATTAAGGGCTGACTTTGCTAATATGTTTTTGAATACAGCCAAATAGATACTTTAAGAATCTGAGTAGTTTTTCTTCCAAATGTTTATATTTACTACAGAATTTATATTTGTTTATAAGTCAACAATAGAATCTGTCACAAAACAATTACTGATTTCACCCTATAACAAAAATTTAACTAGGAATGGTCAAAATAAATTAGGAAATTAATTACATATACAAAAGTAGGCACAAAATTAGACCTCGTGCTATATTCCTTAAGACGAAGGGCCAGCATTTCTCTTTTATGGAAATGCAGATTATATTCATACATGTAAAGGTAACTAGGCAAAAATTAAAATTAAAAAAAATTTAAGGAGGCAGGTGCAAAATAAGAGACGAAGTAAAGTGATCCCAGCTTGCTTCGTAACAAATGCTTAAGGCCTTGAACATGCACCTATAAAATGACTCTTGGTAAACACTAGCATCACTGTCTGCAGCTGCCCATTTGCATTGTGAATGCAACATGTTATCATATTAGCTGATTATATGCTTCACCATTTGACAGCTTAATATTTGCTCAAATGCAGCAGTTTTCACTCCTAGGTGCTTCATTGGCAATGGAATGGTGTACTCTACACACAAAATTCATGTTACTAATCAGTACATACTTAATTCTTTTCTAATTTGACATACAGTGATGTTATTCTACTTATGTTTGTTCTTTCCACTCATTCAGTATATCTTTGATTTATTTTCAGGAACACATCGCAAATTCAGTAGTACCACAACAGAACGACTACAGGAGCGAAATGTACACCTCGCCACTCTAAATTGGGGCCCAGCTCATCGCCAGACTGCAGAAGAATGTCTCTGTGAAATAGGATACCCTGGACCATATTTAAGCTCTTATGGGGCGTGATGGTTACAGAAACATCCGCCAGCTTGTCACAAGCTAGTAATATTGGTGACTGGGCTGAGGATGCTGTTTTGATCAAGACTGACCCACATCTCGTTTTGGAAAATCCCTCCACCACTCCAAATGCTCCACAAAAAACTGAGGCTTCATTGTCATGAAAGATTGCCCATCAGCTCTCGAACATACAAGGTACCATGGCGAATAAGTTCTGCTGCCATCCTTAGCCTGATGTTCCTTCCATGGTGTGGCCAAGAAGGGGAACGATTTGGCGTCGCACTTCTGTGTGTTGAATTGAACTTGTGATCGCTTAGAGACTGCTAGTATTTTACCACCAGCAGCAAGAGATGATGGAATACGCTTCATCGTGTGTCATTCGCCCTGATGCCACCCACTCAGACCAAGGGCACTACCGACAGGTGCCACCTGGCAGGACGGCCATTGCCGGACGTCCCGATGCCCCAGGGGGATGGGTATCTACCCCTTGGCATATGTGGGGATTTAATGGCGCAGGCATGAGCAGAGCGATCTCTGTGTGGTCAGGGGGCTACAACCAACACGGTACATGGCAGCCCCACCACAACAGACTGGCTACCGTGCTGGATATCAGGTGCAAAGAAATCCATGGTCATCGTTGACACAGAAAGCGACACTGCATAATGCATGGTGGAAAACACATCCAGGAAGGTGTCCTCACCCAAGAGATGGGGAATGAGCGGGACTGAGATGCGACAATGAGGAAGTGGGCTAAAGATTTCAATGCACGATGGACATTATGCACCATGTAAGGCTCCCTTCCCCAATTGGCTTGATATTTGGGAAAATTTTGAAGAATGGAGTTCAAAACCCTACAGGGGACCGTCACATAAAGACTGAAACATGGGAAACTCCTTTTAATCGCCTCTTATGACAGGCAGGAATACCTAGGGCCTATTCTTACCCCCGGACATGCAGGGGGAGAACCATCAGTGATTTCACCATACAGGCAAAGCAAAGATGACTGATGTGAATCTTCTACTTACTATCTAAACGTTTTGGGGATGACTGGAAGAGCATAGGAGATTTAGATTTCTGTGCAAACTTCATTGGTGCAGTTCCTATTGTAACTGGTAGTGAGGAAGGGGTTTGTACATCAGCTTGTGGTTGCTTGAAAGGAGCATGAGGACCTTACCAAATATTAAGAGAAACCAAAAGAATGGCCATTCTCAAGATTCTATAAATCAAAATATTTTCCAGAAAGACATGCTGAGTTTGATATGAAATGATTAATGTGACCATATTTATTGTGTAATAAAAATGTTTTCAAAGACAAATGGCACCAAAAAGGACATCATTAACACTATTATTGTACAATAGTAACAAAAATAAATACTTAGTTATGTATTTGCCTCATTAATTTTTTTTATTTTTATATTTGTATTTAGTCATGGCGTATTAAGACTGACGCATTTTCCTTAAATATGAAGAACAGAATTGCAAAATTGATTTCACTCTTTCATGTTTCTAGAAGTACATTTCAAACATAACAACTTCACATTTTAAAATTTGTGAAAAATTTCCCAGGTTACAGGTAATGAGTTTTCTTATCATTATGCAATTTGAAATGATGCTCCCCAGTTACACATAGTGGACAATTTCATAAGACAATGAATTCACGGGCAATGAACATAAGTACATTCTCTCAAAGAATGCATTTTGGACCTTCGGCATTAGTATCTAACTGCATAGATAGTAAATTGAGCCAGATATAGCTTACTGTTGATGTTATTTTTAATGTTGCTGGAAAATATTACAGTGTTACTGACAGATAACTACAGGTAAGTTCTTAAATATGCATGGCAGTGTTGTTCCAATTTGATGGGCATTTGGATACCAATTTGAATTTCATTCGTCTCCTGCAACATCAACCTCAATGACATGCAGAGAATGCATATACATCATAATTATCTAATAAATAAGATGTTTCATGAGACTTTTATGGGTGCCACTGAATGGGATGAGGGCTTGTGGGAAGTAATCATCACGAATAGTTTAGTAAAATTTCCACAGGCATGATGAATTAACCCCATGCTAATATACAAATGGAGTAACCAATTTCAAATGAGATGTTTACCCTGTTTTTATTTTTCAAGGTAACTGCCACAAGACGTACATTCTTCCCAGACTACTCACTGTGCCATTTCTTCCTGTGCGGACCTTAAGGGCAAAGACCATATTCCTTGATTTCTAACAACCGAATTGAGAAATTGCACCACCACAGTTAATGAAAATGGTAGACTATATCTGCTAGAAAAAACTCGGGGAAAAAAATGGGACTAAGACTTTAACACCTGTGATGTTTCTAATGGCTCTCATCCCTGGTACATCACACATTTCAAATTCTTTACAGAGATAATGTTAGGATAACGTATTTCTTTGTTTATTTTAGATGAAAATATGGCCTTCCAGAACTTCCAGTTTCTGTTCACCTTAATCACTGAAGTGACAGAAGTCATGGGCTACCCCCTAATATATTGTCAGACCACCTTCTGCATGACGTAGTGCAGCAACTTTATGTGGCATGGATTCAGAAAGTCATTAGAAGTTCCCTGCAGAAATATTGAGCCATGCTGCCTCTACAGCCACCCATGATTCTGAAAGTGTTGCTGGTGCAAGATTTTGTGCACAAACTGACGTCCTAATTTTGTACCATAAATGCTTGATGGGATTCATGTCAAGTGATCCAGGTGGCCAAATCATTTGCTCAAATTGTGTAGAATATTCTTCAAACTAATCATGAACAGTTGTGGTGTGGTGATATGGTCAATTGTCATCCACAGAAATGAAGTCCATAAATGGTTGCAAATGGCCTGCAAGTAGCTGAACATAACCATTTCGTCAACCATTGGTTCAGCTGGACCAGAGGATCCAGTCCAGTCTGTGTAAACTCAGTCCACACCATTATGGAGTCACAAACTGCTTGCACAGTGCCTTGTTGATAACTTGGGTCCATGGCTTCATGGGGTCTGCACCACACTAGAATCCTACCTTCAGCTCTTACCAACTGAAACAGGGACTCATCTGACCTGGCTACAGTTTTCCAGTCATCTAAGGTCCAATCAATGTGGTCATGAGCCTAGGAGAGGCACTGCAGTCTATATCGTGCTGTTAGCAAAGGCACTCCTGTCGGTTGTCTCCTGCCATAGCCCATTAACACCAAATTTCACCATGCTGTCCTAACGGATACATTCATCATGTCCCACAACAGTTTCTGCAGTTATTTCATGCAGTGCTGTTTGTCTGTAAGCACTGACAACTCTGTGCTGCATTTGTCAAGAATGTATACCGAGTTCCTTTAATACTTTGTTCTTATCTTCCTCCCTCATTCTTTCTTCCTCTTGTCTACTAACAGCTTGTCTTATTAAGAAAGAAAATGTATGCACTGAGACACTGGAATCTCCATTAATATGACTGCCATGAGGTCATAGCAGAGCCTCACACCTAACACTGTGTGCCTGGTTTGGCCTGGTGGTGAAACATCCGTCACTATGCATGTGGCAGTCAACATGTTAAAGTCACACACACTATTAAGACTTTTTTTCATTTCTTCCCCTCCTCTCCCCTCTCCACCTCTAAGGTACTATACATCTAAAAATTTATTCACAGTGCTAGAAAAGAAATAAAATAACAGTTTACAATGCTTGCACTTCAAGATGACAATCACTTGAAATGATGACATGTAGCTGACCACACATTTCATGTCTTAAAGAAGTTAGACTTCACATCTTGCAAGACTGGCATGGAACTTCAATTAATTTCCTCCTGAATTTGGTCCTTCATTTCCTGGAGCGGTGTTTGGTGGGTCTACTGGAAGATCTGAGATTTCAAATGACCCCAAAGGAACAAATTACATACTGGAAGGTCAGGGGATCTTGGAGGCCAGGAAATGTCCCCACTGTTGGAGATCAGATGACCAGGAAAGATGTTCTGTAGCATGTTAATGGAATGCTGCAAGGTATGGTCTTGTTGAAAGAATGTCTCTAAAGTTACAGGAAGATCAGGAAGTTGTCACATTAGGGTGTGTTTCACTATGTGAACATAATGTTTTGTATTCATGGTACCGGCATTAGCACAGTTGTCTTAGAAAAAATAGCACCCAACAATTCCAAACATTAATATACTGCACCACACCACCACTTTATGACTGAAGTTGTGTTTCATGAAGCATTTCAGGATTTTCACATGATCAGTCGCTAAAGTTTTGCTTGTCAGCAAAGCCTGACACCTCATCATTCATGGTCAGATTGTTGCACAGACGTGGGTGGTGGTTCTTGAACCCCAAAAATTTCTGGTGAAAGAATAGTATTTTCAGGAGCTCATTTGCATCAGTTTTTTTGCACTATCTGAATTTTATATAGGTAGTTTTGCAGTTCTTTGTGCTATATTCACCACACACTGCAATCTGTTGCATCAAGTTTCAGCACATGCTTTTGTGCAGAATGCCTGGAATTTTGGCTGAAGGCTTCTTCCATTCTTGCAACATTCTCTAGTGTACACACCCATTTTGCACTTCCATCCTTCTTTTGCACCTCATCACCCATTTCCTCAAAGTTCTGTACCTGTACTTTGATAGCATGTGCTGATGGGACAGGGGCATGACTTGCGAGATTGTAATGAGTACAAAAAACACACTGCATAGCTGCTTAGTTGTCATTTTTGGAAATCACCTTTGTGGCAACAACACATTGTTCACTGGCCATGATGGCATCTCCACTGAACATAAATATCAGGGTCAGTGGCATCACTCCCGTTTTGTGATTCCTACTTCCAGTGTTGCCAAATCTCTCATTTCACCGCCGCGCCTGTTGTTTGTTATTTTACCTTTCATATCCAAAGCTAAAGAACCAATGCATGTGTATATGACATTGGTAAGTGCATCAAGTGATCTTCAGTGGTTTCAGTTGTAGTTTTCATGTTCATGTTTCATTAATATTCCTGATGCACACTTCAATTGTGAGATCATAATGCAATGGACAATACGGAGATACTACTATACCTGAAAAATAAACTTACTTCCTTACTACTTTATTTTCCAAGAGGCTAAATTACTGCCTCAGATTAATTTTACAAGTAGTTAGCAAAGTTTGTGTCAAATGTTATCAAACAGTGTTTTTTCCAAAGATTGTAGCCAATGGATTATACTCTCAGCCAACATTGCAACTTATTTTTACTCTCTGCATAGGACATTACATTACTGTGAAATAAACACAAGTGACCTCAACTTACAACATTAGTATTCCTTCTTCTCTGACTTTTGAACTATGTAAATGAAATGTGCATATGGCATATTTTGCCTGGGGTACCCTTTCAGGGAGTTTGTCAGCTGCAAGTCATTTTAGTTGATTTCATTTTGATGACTTACATGCCGGTATTGATGAGGACAAAACAGTACCCAGTCCCCAAGCAGAGGAAACTGCTGACTCTGCTGGTAATCAAATCCAGGCCCCTTAAATGGCATTCAGCCACACTGACCACTAAACTATGAAGGTGGGAGTGAACTATGAAATGCAGTTAAAAAGAGTTCATAATTGAAGTATCAAAAATTTCAGTTATATGCTTAAAATAATTAGACATCACTTTTGATTATAGATCTTCACAGTTATTAATTTACAAGGTATGTCCACAAAGCAAGTTCCATTTGGTTATATAAAACAAACGTGCACAGACAGAGACAGAAAAAATATTTATTGTAAAAAATCTGCAACTGTTAAACTACTTTTTTACATAGCTTCTAAAATTTTGTAGACACTTGTCATACCGTGGCACAAGTTTTTGTATGCCTTCTTCATAGAAGGTTGCCACCTGTGTATTCAACTATGTGGTAACATGTTCTTTTAGCTTGTCATTATCATTGAAGTGTTGACTACCAAGGACAGATTTTAAATGTAAGAAGAGAGCTAGGAGCAAGGTCTGGGCTGTACTGAGGATGATCAAATGCATCCCAGTGAAATTCTCATAAGAGCTGTGAGGTTGGGCATTATTGTGGGAAAAAACACCTTTTGACAGTAATCCTTGGCGCTTGTTCTGTATTGTACGGCACAATTTCTTGATGATCTCTCAGTAACCATGTGCATTGATTTCTTACCATGAGGCCAATCAATCAGCAAAATGCCTTTTCTGTCCCAAAAAATGGTGCACATGACTTTTAGAGGTGTCAAGATTTGCTTAGGCTTAACCTTTGTTGGGGATGAAGTGTGCCTCCATTCCATTGATTGCTGTTTTGTTTCAGGGGTGTCTTACATTACCCAAGTTTCATCCCACCATGACTATCCGAGAAAGAAAACCATCGATTTCTTCACTGTACTGTGTCAAAAACTGAAGTGCACTGCCCATCCGTTGTTTTTTTTGTGTTTTTCAGCAAGAAATTTGGGTACCCAACATGAGCAAAGTTTCCAAAATTTCAGTTTTTCAGTAACAATTTCAAGAATTAGTGATTGTGAGATTTGCAGAACTTTCATAGCAAGGGCACTAAGTGTAAACTTGTGGTTGTGCTTAATCTTCTCTTCAATTGTGTGAACCAGTTCATCAGTAACCACAGACGGGCGTTCACTCCATTCTTCATCGTGAACTTGATCACGTCCTTCATTGAACAGTCTGACCCATCTTCTAACCATTGAATCACTCATAGCATTTTGTCCATAAACCTCACAGATTTGCCAATGAATTTCCTTTGGTTTAACTTTCTTTGCATTTAGAAAATGAATCGCAGATCTGATTTCACACGCGACGGCATTTTCAATTATGGCTGACATTATAAAGAAGCACTACAAAGCACATGTCGGCAGTAGCAATTTGAAAATGGCTTACATGTCTTCTCATTGAGGCAGAGTAACTGTGGTGCATGCTCGGAACTGCGATCGTAGCGCTGCCGCAGATAGAAATAGAAACGGAACTTACTTTGTGGACTACCCTCGTATTATTCAGTGTGGTCATTTAAAGATACAGAAGGGATGAAATTATCATGACTAGACTTTTGAAAATATATTTCTGATTTATCTGAAACAACTCTGTATCTTTCTAGTAATTCTACTTTTTTAATAAAAATAAGGAAATGCGATTCTTGGATTATCTTAGAAGAGAATAATTTACAATAAGCACTGTAACTACACACACCTCAAGTGGAGGGTCATTACTACAGTAGCACCAGCAATGCCTGAATGATAAATTCTAATTTAAAGGCACTGTAGTTAGGTCACTATTCCCATTTAATTCCAATCTTTGATGTGGCCAGTATTCATGAAGAACATATTTCTGTCAGTCTAATGTGATATTTTATAGTTTTAAATGAATGAAATGGTAGTTACATCCCAAAAACAACATTGTGGTGTACATACAGAAGGGAAAAAGCAGGGTTAATAGCACTGGGGGGAGTTTAAAATATTGCTTCTTTGGAAACAGCTCATACAAAATAATACCAGTTTTTAAATTTTTCATAAAACACAGTTTTTAAACTAAATGTAGCATCACCTGGTTCCTTTAGCGGCTGTGAGGAAGTACATGAACAATGAGTATTATACAACTTTTTTTTTAACACTGGTACAGTTTTAAGAAAATCTGCACATGAAAGAAATATTTTATGTACATCATGTTCCTAGCCAAGCATGTTACTCATATTCACTATCCATCAGAACTGCTAAAAACAGTTAAAGTTCAGCGCACAGATTATTCCTCGCTGATAAGCTCGGCAAAATTTACAGTTAACAGTGACTAAAATAGCTTTTTATGGATTTAAAATTTTTATTCAGTCATAGTCAGAGGAACAATACAATTCGTTTCTACATCTTATGTTCTCAAAGTCTCACACTATTTACTGACAACAGAAGTAAAATTATGCATCTTTCCATAGTATAGTTAACACCATAATCTTGAATTATGATGGAAATAAATTTTTTTCAAGTCTCTGTTCCTTTTTACCTACATTTTAACCCAAGAAATATTTTATACTTCAGCTAAAGCCAATGACTGATGTAGAAATATCTAGTAGGTGTTACACAAAATATATAACAGGAAAAACAAAAAGAGTCATTAAGATGAAAAGTTCTCCTCATGCAGATCTTCTCAAAGAGTGGGTCTGCCTATCACATTTATGATGGATTTACTAATAACCTCATTTGTTTTACTTTTAGCCATCTGAGGGCCTATTAGTATTAAATTTTTAAAAATGAAAAAGTGATTTTTGATGAACAATCAATATTAGTCTGCAGAGAAAGTAATATTTCAATAATTTACTTGAATTTGCAAGAAGAGCACCAAACTTCTGCCTGATACATAATACCCACAGTTAACAAATGTTACAATAGAGATTATAAACCAATACATAATAATCTTTCACACAAATAAGAAGATATAAGTAATGTCATTATGTTGAGTCATAATTAGAAAAACATGGCGTAAGAGCAAAAAATAAAAGAATTAGAAACTATCAAAGCAAGTTCATCCCCCCCCCCCCACCCTTTCAATAGGCAATTACATTTTAAAATCAAAGGTTTACTGTCAGTCATGAATCACAGCAGTTTGACAGCCTCCAGATTATCATGGCTTTCCAAAGTTGCTAAGGCTTCAAATGTGATTGTCTGTATGAGACACTTGGAACACACACACACACACACACACACACACACACACACACACACACACACACACACTTAATAGGGAACATGTCCACCGTTTTCACATGAATAACAGCGGTGAGGTGACACACAATGGCATGTAAGCAGTGAGGTCTTGGTAGGTCACTGTAGGGAGGTGGCAACACACCGCACACCCAAGGCACCCAATTTCCATAAATTCCAGGGAGGGGGGCGATGAGCTCTGATGCCACATTCAATCGCATCGCAACTGTGTTCAATCAGGTTCAGATCTGGCTAATTGAGGTGGCCAGCACATCAATTGGAACTCACCACTGTGTTCCTTGAACCATTCTGTCACACTGTCATATATCTCATTATCTTGTTGAAAAATGCTACTGCTGTCGGTAAACATGATTATCGTGAAGGGGTACATGTGGTCTGCAACCAATGTACGATACTCCTTATCCATCATGGCCTAGCGTAAGCTCCACTGGACCCATGAGTGTCTACTTGAATGTTCCCCAAAGCATAATGGAGCCACTGCCAGCTTGTCTCCATTCCAAGTGAAAGTGTGAAGGAGATGTTCCACTGGAAGGTGACAGATTTGCACCCACCCATTGGCATGATGATGATGGCATCGGGATTCAGTGCTCTGCCACTGCACCAATGTACAGTGCCAATGGTCACTTGCTCTTTTCAATTGTAGTTGTTTATGTTGTGGTGTTAACATTGGCATATGCTTGGGTCATTGGCTGCAGAGGTCCATCATTACGAGTGTTCAGTGCACTGTGTGTTCAGACATACTTGTACTCTGCCTAGTATTGATGACTGAGGATTGTTTTGCTACAGTTTACTGCCTGTTCTGTTTTACCAGTCTGCTCAGCCTACAACGTCCGACATCTGTTATGAGTGGCGGTCCCTCAACCCCATGACGTTTGGATGTGGTATCACCATGTGTTGAAGGCAATCATCACAGCACTTCTCAAATACCTGACAAGTTGTGGAGTTTCCAATATGCTCATGCTGAGCCTCGGGCCATTACCATCTGCCCTCAGTCAAACTCAGACTGTGCGCACCTTCCCCATTCTACACGCGCGCACGCACACCCACCCACGCACGCAAGCACGCACGCACACACACACGTGCGCGCACACACACACACACACACACACACACACACACACACACACACACACACACACACACACACGCGCAAGCACGCACGCGCACACACACACACACACACACGCGCGCACACACACTGTGTGTGTGTGTGTGTGTGTGTGTGTGTGTGTGTGTGTGTGTGTGGCAGTCATTCCTGACAAGGTGACACTGCTATTGATGGACAGGTTTATATTGATAGTAGGTTGGTGACCATAATGTTCTGTGCATGTCAACCAGTAACTTGCAATATCTCTGTAACACATGGTCAAATTACATTATCATGGCGAGTCCCAACAATTTATAAAATTATATTATTTCTGACAAAAATCACTTCCACAGAATGGACAGAAAGAAAGAAGTTAACTTGATTTCTTTATCATCACAGTAATTTCTTTTGTATGGTTGATATGGATATTGTGAAAAAACTAAAATGTTTTAAAAAAATGAGACCATACTAACTGATACCCATATGAAATGAAACAGAAAATCCATTTTTAAATATCCTTATCAGGGTACAACTCCTTATTTACCTTTTAACATGAAATGCTTTAGTCTGAATGGAAATCTCTAGCTAAATAATAACAAAGGCTTGCTGGAGGCCCATTATGCACACAGTAACTAGTACAAAATTGATACTAAAAACCAGTCATATCTGTAAATCACTTACACATAGCAGATCTGATATTCATTTACATGGCAGTACTGGCCAGAAACCAAATTCTTGTAACAGCCTCCAGACACCTACTTATATTTGCACTGTTCATTTACAGACAAACCACATTATGATTACAACAAGGTAATTTGACACTCATAAGTGGCTGGAAGTAACTTGTCACTAAAAAAAGGAAAATAAAAAAATCAGTCCTGCCTGAGTACAGGAGATACAACTTTACATTTAAGAGCCCTGGAGTAAATTATAATAGATACCTATTTGGCAGACACTGAGGAATGACTGCAAATGAAAAACAAGATCATCCTGAAATTAATCATACAAGTTTTACCTAAGTGTTAATGAGGAACAGATGATGAAGAAGCAGTATAAGAGGAAGAAGGTGGCAAGATAAACAGAATACCAAAGATACGGTAGAAATTTTTCTTTCATATTAGGCGAAAGTGAGAATACGGAGGAACAATCAATGTCCTTGAAAGAAAAATGACTTATGTATTTCAGTTTCTTCATGGCTACTGATCTGTCAGATGACAACATTTTATTTCTGTCTCCTGAACCCTATTTTTCTTGAAATAATTTTAACAAAAAGGAATAATAGTCTAGTAGTGCCATGACATTTAAATAAACCATCATTGTGGAGAAATAAGAGAGCTTAAAACACTGCTCCACATAGTATATACACATTCTTTGACTTTTAGAACAAAGTTTTGATTTCACAGATAGAGGAGGAAAATTGACAGTTGTGTTACAAGTAAACAAAGTTGTCATGACAACATCTGTTTTTACATCTGCAAATATTTGTTGTTGACAGTGATTTAGGACATTATACAGATCCAAACACACACACACACACACACACACACAACCCCACTACCTCCACCCCTTCCCCCCCCCCCCCCCCCCACTCGCACATGAAAGCCAAACATTAATCACATATTTCAACAAAAGCCATATGTACACAAATTGCAAACATTTTAAATAATTATAAAAGATATTTTATATATAATATTTTTGATGAACAAAAAACTGTAAGCAGATAGATTAACATTATAACGAAATATTAAGAATGAAATGAATATTTGAGTCAAGGAATAAAGAAGTTTACATTTATAGGATGCTGATGACTGTTTAACATTAAATACATATCTCATTACAATTTTTACATTTATTACTTCAGAACCCAGATCTCCAAAAAGAAATCTATGTAAACCTTGTAGTAGGGCACATTTCTGTTTTCCTGATGAACACTAGACTCACAAGTTTAAACTTTCTTTAGCATTGGTAGGTTCAACACCTCTGGTACTTCTATCTCTTCAAGCTTGATTTTTGTTGGATTAAAAGGAAATCTTACTGGGAACATGAATTTTGTGTCCATCAGCAATGTGGCCTGCAAGAGCAACAAGGTTATGCAAATAGTGATTAATAAAATACACAACATCAACCAGTGTACTTCCATAGCAAAACACCCATGCACCCACTAATATATATATATATATATATATATATATATATATATATATATATATATATATAACTTCTGGAGGGGATATGGTGTATTCCTTTACCACAATTAGCAGTTATGGGTACCAGGAAATGCCCACGGCATGCAGCACCATATTGCACAACATCAATTCACAGCTAACATCTGGGTGGGTTTGGTCAGTGAGAGCTTCATTGAGCAGTACCTTTTACCATCCCACTTATTATCAGACTTTTCTGGAACAGGTTCTTCCCAGTTTGCTTGAAAATGCTACAGTAAATGTGACGCACAGCATGTGGTTCCAGCATAATGGGGTGCATGCTCATTTTGGATTGGCTATTCATAGGTGTTTGAATAAGTCATTATTGCATTAAGTGATTGGGCATGGTGGACCAGGTCACTGGATTTATTGAGTCTTGGTTTCTTTCTGTGAGAGCTATGAAATCTCTCATATATCGTAAGCTTGTGTAGTCTGAAATGGATCTCGTCACAAGAATTTTCTTTGCAGGTGTTGCAATCAAAGAAACTCCTGGTGTGTTTGACCATGTCTGGCAATCAATGCATGCTTTGATTTCATCATTGTTGAATGCTAAAATTATACTTTTATACTTGATGCTTTCCAATCAAATGCAATAATGTGGAAACGAACTCATCAGTCGGCATGTTAATGATTTCATGAATGTATTCAAAAAGAGTATTGCCCTGGGGGTCCTGAATAAACACAAAACATCTATGGCTTTTTGTAATACAAATATGTTATAATCACTAAATAGCACTTAACAGGAAACACTGTACATTAACTCTTCACATTGGTGAAGAGCCTTCACACTTTTTTTTATGTATTTGTTAAATCTTCTCAAAACATACCCAGCAGAAGTTCAACTGCTTGAGTTTTAGTACTCCTATAGCTACATGTCAACTTTTGCAGCCCGTCCTTAACATATCATAATCACAATTTGTTTGCCCTGTATTTTTTACTCATTTGTTAAAATACTATGATAACACAAACTCATTGTTAAATTATCATATCTGTGCTTGTTTGTAATGTACCACTCCACACATCACTTCTGTAGCTTGGTAAGACAGTTTATATTTCTTATGAACTACTAGTGAATGCAACTCCCACTAACATTTGTATTTATTAGGGCCATGTGGAATGTCCAGGCAAAGCTTTGGCCTAGTTGTACACCATGGAGGTGTACATGAATAGACCTCAAGTATAGGTGGTAAAGGCAAGGACTCCACTTCAGACAGAAGAGATCGGTTGCAAACTGCACTTGTAAGCCCTGACCTGGGCTTCCAATGTGGGAATGAACCCCTGTGCATGCCTAACCTTCAATGGAGGGACTCCGGCCTCCACCAGGAGGCTGGTCACTGGACTCATGCTAAAAGCTCCCGTTGCTAGTTGAATGCCACGATGGTGTACTGGGTCGAGTAAATGCAATGCTGAGGGCACCGGTGTACCATAAACGAGACTCCCATATTCAAGGCAGGATTGAGCAAGGTCTCTGTAGAGCTGCAGCAGCGTAGATCGATCTGCATCCCAGTTGGTGTTCCTCAGGCAGCAGAAGGCATTCAGGTGCTGCCAGCACTTCCGTTTCAGCTGACGAAGATGGGGAAGCCACGTCAGTCGGGCATCAAAAACCAGTCTTAAGAATCTATATGTATCCTCTACAGTGAGTGGATCATCATTAAGTTAAAAGATCTGGATGAATGGTATGACACTGACAGAAGTGCAAGACGCAAGACTTCGCGGCTGAAAACTGGAAGCACTGGGCTACAGCCCATGACTGCACCTTGTGGATGGCTCCCTGTAGGCGCCGCTTGTAACACCAGTACTGGAGGAGGTGGTCTGCATACAGAGAAGGTGAGACCAATACCCGGCAGCTGCTGCTAGACAGTTAATAGCCACTAAAAATAGAGATTCACTCAATACAGAGCCCTGCGGGATCCCATTCTCCTGGATATGGGGGAACTATGGGAGGTGCCAACTTGGACACAGAAAGTACTGAACAATAGGAAATTTAGGATAAAAATCTGGAGCGGACCCTGGAGACCTCACTCATATAACGCGGCAAGGATATGATGTCACCAGGTCCTGTTGTAAGCTTTTCATAAATCAAAAAATTCGGCAACCAGATGTTGGTATCTGGAAAAGGCTGTTCAGATTGCAGACTGGAGGGAAACAGGTTATCAGTGGATGAGCAACCCTGGTGGAAACCGCCCTGGCATGGAGCCAGTAGGCCACGTCACTCCAAAACCTAACACAAACGCTGACTTACCATACATTCTAACAGCTTACTAAGAACGTTGGTGAGGCTGATGGGCCGATACCTATCCATATCAAGTGGGATTTTACTGGATTTGAGCACTGGAATGATGGTGCTCTCCCACCATTGCGATGGAAAGATGCTATTGCACCAGATCTGGTTGAAGATGACAAGGAGATGTAGCTTGTAGTCAGACAAGAGATGTTTGATCATGTGACTGCAGATCCGATCTCGCCCAGGAACTGTGTCAGGGCAACATGCAAGGACACAGAGGAGCTCCGACTTTGTAAATGGAGCATTATAAGGTTCATGGTGACATTGAGTGAACGAGAGGGCTTTCCTTTCCATCTGCTGTTTGAGGGTGCAAAATGCTGGGGGATAATTCTCTGACATGGAGGTTGGGGGATAATTCTCCGACATGGAGGTTGGGGCATAATGCTCAGCAAAGTGCTCGGAAATTGCGTTTGTGTCAGTAGGTAACATGCCATTGATGTTAATGCCAGTAACCCCTGTCAGGGTCTCGTACCCACAAACACATCTGATCTTCATTCAGATTTGGGAAGGTGATATATGGCACCGAATGGTCGAGACATACCTCTCCCAACACGCCTGTTTCCATCTTTTTATAAGGTGGCAAACGTGGGCACAGAGCTGTTTTAAAAGCTATTAGGTGCTCTAGGGAAGGGTGCTGCTTATGTCGCTGTGCACTGTTACATTATCACTCTATCTATACTGGGAGATGGCCTTGCCCCATTCTATGGGTGTCAGCAATGCATGAAGGGGAAAAGTAATCTTGCAGAGGTAGCCAATCCTGCAAATGAGTTACTGCACCCAGGCAGCCTCTGCATGTGGCACAGAGGCATGTCCACTGCGGTGGTGAGAAACAGCTGCTGTGCATAGGTTGTAATTTGTTGCCTCATTGCCATCATGACAGGAGTTGGGCTGCTGCTGGAGTGAGCCAGGAAGGTCTGCTGCACTGTGGTACTAAGTCTGAAGCACAGACTCCATGTCGTCTCCTTGTCTGCTATAGCCCTGTGCCCTTGTGGAACTGCTGCCTGAGTAAAACTACTACACAATTGATGACACTAATGGGGGAAAAGAATCGCAACACCAAAAAATAATTGTATGCTCTATAACTATTCATTTTCACTTTGTTACCTATCATGTTTGGTTGGTTACTTTGTTTAAAGGCAGGAGAAGGGACCAAACTATGAGGTCATCGGTCCCTTGTTCCTAAAAAAATAATGCCACAAGAGTGAGAATAAAACGGACGAAACATATAACAAAAAACGGAAAGAAAGGAAAAGCCACAAGAATGAAGGAAAGGCAATGAACACTAAAAGGAACAAAAGAAGACAAGGAAACAACAGGGACACTAGAAACAGAAGAGAGTAAAACATGAAAGCAGATTACAGTGGCTAGCCAACCACGAGAAAAAAAGGGAAAGCCAGTCACTCTGCAACACATCAAAACCTCCACCCTAAAAGCACTAGGGTGGAGGACACAAAGGGTCAAAGGACATGTACTAAAACCTAGATAGAAGTATAAAACCCACTCTCACGGATAAAACGTAAAACTGAAGCTGCTGTGGAGGCATTGTTGACCAACACCAAAGTCAGGGTGCTGGGAAAGTTAAGAGTCTGCTGCAGAGTGACTAAAAGTGGGCAGTCCAGCAAGAGGTGGACAACTGTCATTTAGGGGGACACAGTGACACTGAGGTGGGTCCTCGTAATGGAGTAACCATGCGGTAGCCACATATGGCCAATGCGGAGCCGGCAGAGGACAACTGATTCCCTGCGAGAGGCCTGCACGGAAGACTTCCACACATTCGTAGTGTCCTTAATGACATACAGTTTGTTGTGCATGGTGTTATCCATTCCGTCTCCCAAAGCCGGAAAACCCTGTGGTGTAGGGCAGAACGCAGGTCAGCTTTGAAGATGCCTACTTCTAGAAGCGGTTTCTGCATTGCCTGTTTGGCCAGCCTGTCAGCAAGTTCGTTGCCGGGGATTCTGACGTATCCTGGCGTTCACACAAACACCACGGAACGGCGGGACTGATCCAGAGGATAGATAGACTCCTGAATGGACGCTACCAGAGGTGGCAAGGGTAGCACTGGTCGATAGCTTGTAGGCTGCTCAATGAGTCAGTTCACAGGAGAAATGACTCGCCACGGCATGAGTGGATGTACTCAAGAGCACGAGATATGGCCATCAGCTCTGAAGTGAAAACACTGCAGTCAACTGGCAAGGAGTGCTGCTCAGCATGTCCTCCATGAACATATGCGAAGCCTACATGACCATCAGCCATTGAGCCATCAGAGCCCCGGGACACGTCAAGAATCGAGAGGAACGTGACAGTGGAGAGCAGCAAGGTTAACAGAGTACTTAGGGCCGTGCAAAAGGTCCAGACGAAGCTACAGCCAAGGTGTACACCATGGAGGCATACGTGAACGGACAGCATTTAGAGCTGGTAAAGGGAAGCACTCCAGTTTGGAGAGAAGAGACCGCTTGCAAACCACAATCATTAGCCCTGATCTGGGCTGCCGATGCGGGAAATGGACTGCCGCGGGGAGGAAAAGGAGATGGTAATTCGGATGCTCAGGGTAACTATGAGCAGTTGCGCACGTCCGATCTACAGTGGAGGGCACCAGCCTCCACCAGGACACTGGTCACTGGACTCGTACTAAAAGCTCCTGTCGCTAATAAAATCCCACAGTGGTGCACAGGGTCGAGTAAATGCAATGTTGAAGGCGCTGCTTAACCATAAACCCATACTCCCATAGTCAGTTCAGGATTGGACAAGGGCTCTGTAGAGCTGCAGCAGTGTAGAGCGATCTGCATCCAAATTGGTGTTGCTCAGGCAACGGAGGGCATTGAGGTGCTGCCAGCACTTCTGCTTAAAGCTGACAAAGATGAAGGAGCCAAGTCAATCGAGCGTCGAAAAAATTCATAGGAATTGATATGTGTCTACTACAGTGAGTGGATCATCATTAAGGTAAAGTGCGGGTTCCGGATGAACAGTACGACGCCGACAGAAGTGCATGACACATGACTTTGTGGCTGAAAACTGGAAGCCATGGGCTAGAGCCCATGACAGCGCCTTGTGGATGGCTCCCTGTATGCGCCGCTCGGCAACAACAGTACTTTTGCAGCAGTACGAAATGCAGAAGTCGTCTGCAAACAGAGAAGGTGAGACAGAGGGCCCGAAAGCTGCTGCTAGACCGTAAATCGCCACTAAAAATAGAGAGACAGTCAATACAGAGCCCTGAGGGACTCCATTCTCCTGGATATGGATGGAACTATTGAGAGGCACCATCTTGGACATGGAAAGTACGGAGCGACAGGAAGTTTTGGATAAAAATCAGGAGTGGTCCATGGAGACCCCACTCGTACAATGTAGCAAGGATATGATGTCGCCAAGTCGTGTCTTATGCTTTATGTAAGTAAAAAAAGACGGCAATCAGGTGTTGCTGTCTAGAAAATGCTGTTCAGATGGCAGAATCTATGGACACAAGATTATCAGTGGTAGAGCGACCCTGGCGAAAGCTGCCCTGACATTGAGCCAGCAAGCCACGTGACTCGAGGACCCAGCCCAAACGCCGACGTACCTGACATTCCAGCAGCTTACAAAGAACGTTGGTGAGGGTGATGGGCCGATAGCTATCCACATTGAGCGGGTTTTTACCGGTTTTGAGTACCGGAATGATGGTGCTCTTCCGCCATTGCGATGGAAATATGCCATAGCACCAGAGCTGGTTGAAGATGACGAGAAGATGTCACTTGTAGTCAGATCAGAGATGTTTAATTATCTGGCTGTGGATGTGATCAGGCCCAGGAGCTGTGTCAGGGCAATGTACAAGGGCACTGAGAAGCTCCCACTCTATAAATGGGGCGTTATAGTATTCACTGCAGCATGTAGTGAATGAGAGGACATTCTCTTCCAGCCGCTGTTTAAGTGTGCGAAAGGCTGCAGGGTAATTCTCCAACGCAAAGTGCAGGTCAAAGTGCTCGGCAATTACGTTTGCGTCGGTACATAACTCGCCATTTACGGTAACACCAGGGACAGCTGTTGGGGCCTGGTACCTGAAAAGACGTTTGATCTTTGCCCAGACTTGCGAAGGTGCCATGTGGCACCCAATGGTGGAGACTTATCTCTCCCAACACTCCTTCTTCCGTTGTTTGATAAGGTAGTGAACACGGGCACGGAGACGTTTGAATGGTATGAGGTGCTCCAGGGAAGGGTGCCTCTTATGCTGCTGTAGACTGTTAGCAGAATATGGAATCGGTGGGTTCAGGAGGGTAATATGGAACGCCGTTCTGGATCCCAACGGCCTCGTATCACTGGCAGTCGAGATGTCAGGCATCTTATCCGCATGGCTGTAACGGATCGTGCAGCCACGTCTCGATCCCTGAGTCAACATATGGGGACGTTTGCAAGACAACAACCATCTGCACGAACAGTTGGACGACGTTTGCAGCAGCATGAACTATCGGCTCGGAGACCATGGCTGCGGTTACCCTTGACGCTGCATCACAGACAGGAGCGCCTGCGATGGTGAACTCGACGACGAACCTGGGTGCACGAATGGCAAACTCATTTTTTCGGATGAATCCAGGTTCCGTTTACAGCATCATGATGGTCGCATCCGTATTTGGCGACATCGCGCTGAACGCACATTGGAAGTATGTATTCGTCATCGCCATACTGGCATATCACTCGGTGTGATGGTATGGGGTACCATTGGCTACACGTCTCGGTCACCTCTTGTTCGCATTGACGGCACTTTGAATCCGTGGTTCTACCCTTCATACGATCCCTGCAAAACCGTACATTTCTGCAGGATAATGCACGACCGCATGTTGCAGGTCCTGTACGGGCCTTTCTGGATACAGAAAATGGTCGACTGCTGCCCTGGCGAGCACATTCTCCAGATCTCTCACCAATTGAAAACGTCTGGTCAATGGTGGCCGAGCAAATGGCTTGTCACAATACGCCAGTCACTACTCTTGATGAACTGTGGTATTGTGTTGAAGCTGCATAGGCAACTGTACCTGTACACGCCATCCAAGCTCTGACTCAATGCCCAGGCGAATCAAGGCCGTTATTACGGCCAGAGGTGGTTGTTCTGGGTACTAATTTCTCAGAATCTGTGCACCCAAATTGCGTGAAAATGCAATCAAATGTCAGTTCTAGTATAATATATTTGTCCAATGTATACCCGTTTATCATCTGCATTTTTTCTTGGTGTAGCAATTTTAATGGCCAGTAGTGTGTATCTGTGGCAGTATTGCCTCCTTTCCACCTGCCCGGCGACGCCATTGATAGCAAAAATAGATTGACTAAGTAATAAAATTGATTATAAGAGCCTCTTTCCATAGCGATTAATTTTTTTTCCTGCAGTCGGATTACTTTCGCCAGGTAGCTCAAATGGGAATCCCTGGAGAGAAGATGGTGTTCGTTTCAAGGAACACTACTGAGAAAATTTAGAGAACTGACATTTGAAACTGACTGCAGAAGCATTCTGCCTTCGCCAACATACATTTCGCGTAACGACTACGAATATAAGATACGAGAAATTAACGCTCGTATGGAGGCATATAGACAGTCCTTCTCCCTCGCTCTGTTTGCGAGAGAAATAGGGAAGGAAATGACTAGTAGTGGTACAGGGTACCCCCCGCCACACGTCGTACGATGGGTTGCGCAGTAAGCACTGTAAATATAAGTGTAAATTTAGTACATCTTTTAACATATCACTCCATCCATCTATAGGAATACAAAACTCGCGGAAGACTATATCTCTTATTTATAGAGGAAACAAAAGACGGAACTTCTGTTGTTGATTTTGTCTTGCTAAAAATCCTCGTAATTGCCCCTAATTTTCTCGTTGCAGTCAGTTCTCGAAACGTATGTGGGAGCTTGTAATATGTTTGCCCACAAAACTTAGAAGAAGCGGTATAGAGCTCACCTCTCTACTCCTCATTCATCAAGAGTGTTGCTTACCTGCCATATGCTCACGAATCTTCCAGCCTTCGATGTACAGTGGAACCTCGTAGTGGGGCTGTCATGTACCCATTTGGTAGCAGCCCCCTGACAACACAGGGATTGCACTGCTGATGCCTGAACTGTAAACTCCCCATGTATGCCAAGAAGTAGATGCCTGTCTTCCTGCAGCATCAGGACTCCTGGCAATGGTCATCATGCCAGGTGACCTTTGCTGTGGCTGGGTGTCACCTGTGGGGAGAGCCCCTGATCGGAAAGGGTGGCATCAGGGCAGATGACCTGCAATGAAGTTGACTAAGTCATCTCTCGCCGGTGACCATATGCCACCAGCAATCTCTACGAAGGGCAAGATCGAGTAGAATGCTGACAGATATGACACTAAATTTTTTCCCTCCCTCACTACACCATGTGAGGAACAGTGGGCTACAGAAAGAAGAGAGCCATATTCGCCTCGGTATTTAGTCTGTAGCAGAATAGACAGGGACTCCTTTCTACCTATGAAGCTTCAATTTTTTGTTGAACATCTTGAGGATAAGCCTGGGGAAGTGACAGCACTGTGCAAGAAGAGCGGTGGTGCAGTCTTGATTCAGACAGCACCCCAGCCCAATCCTGGGCGTTACTCGCTTGTGACCAGCTGCATGATATTCCTGTTTCCATCACTCCCCATAAAAGCCTCAACATGGTCCAGCGGATTATTTTCCATTGCAATCTACTCTTGCTGTCTGATGATGAGCTACATGGCAATCTAGATTGGTGGGGTGTTCATTTCATCTGGTGCGTTTACAGGAGACCCAAAGACAACAGGGTTGCTACTGGTGCCTTCATCTTGGCCTTTGAGGGTGATTCATTGCCTGAAAAGGTCAAGGTGATGGTTTACCACTGTGATGATAAACCATACATCTCTCCCCCTATGCAGTGCTTTAATTCTGGAAATTCAGGCACTGCATTTCCACCGCCACATGACAAGACTGCGGACATCCACTGCATCCAGACACTCCCTACCACGTGTATCAACTGTGGAGAGCAGCACTCCCCCTGCTCACCAGACTGCACAGTACTCCAAAAGGAGTTAAAAATCATGAAATACAAGACCTTGGACCGGTTGACTTACTAAGTGGCTAAACGTAAATTTGATCGATAACACCCCATTTGGTTGATGTCCACATGTGCTGCTGCTACATTACAATTGCCATCACACGTACCAGCCATACCACACTCTGTGCGCCACGAACAGGTGCCCTCCAGGCCACCAGAATACATCCGCCCCCTTGGTGGTAGGGGGAAAATCTCCTTTCGTTTCTCCCATAGTACCTACTTCGGGAGCAAGGCCCCCAAATGCAGGGGACATCAGTCCCCTCTCTCCAGCCAGAGAAGCAACAGCCTCCTCCAGCTCCTCTCAAGCAGAAGGGGTCCTTTGGTACCCTCTCTCCCAAGGTCTCTACTAATGACACAGGGGGGACACACACCAGTGGCTAAAGGAGCCAGAAGCTGCTGGACGAAGAGCTTCTCGGTGTTCCTCTGTGCCTGAAACTACTTCAGAGAAGTACTCCCTGCCAGCCCATAAAGAGAAGCAAGAGGGCAAGCAATCAAAGAAGTTTGCTAAGAAAAAGGACCCTCCGGAGACCAATTATGCACCTGCAGTTGAGGTGGATATCTCACCATCCCTTAAGGACCTGGATCTCACTGACACGTCATCCACAATAGGAATGGATACAAATACTCAATCGGTGGCAGCAGGTGACCCTGTGGCGTAACCTGCCTCCTTGCGTGCTTCATGCCTTCCCAACCTCACGATATCGTCATCCTCCAGTGGAATTGCTGCAGTTTTTTCCACCACCTGGCTGAGTTACGGCAACTGTTAAGCTTTACACCTGCTTTCTCCACTGCCCTCCAGGAACCTTGGTTCCCGGCAATGTGAGCCCCTGCCCTCCATGGCTATAAGGGATATTACAAGAACAGTAGTGCCTATTATAGCGTGTCAGGTAGAGTTTGTGTCTATGTCCTGAACTCAATATGCAGTGAACCTGAGCCCCTTCAAACCCCTCTTGAAGCTGCGGCTGTCAGGAAAAGAACTACACAGGAAATAACTGTCTGCAACACATATCTTCTTCCAGATGGTGTAGTACCCCTGAACACATTGGCTGCACTGATTCATCAACTTCCTAAACCTTTCCTACTTTTGGGAGATTTTAATGGCCATATCCCCTAGTGGGGTGGCACTGTGCTTACTGGCCGAGGTAGAGATGTCGAAACTTTCCTGTTTCAACTCGACCTCCGCCTCTTAAATACTGGGGCCACCACACATTTCAGTGTGGCTCATGGCACTTATTCGACCATTGATTTATCCTTCTGTAGCCCAGGACTTGTCCTACCTGTCCACTGGAGAGCCCACGACGACTTGTGTGGTAGTGACCACTTTCCCATCTTCCTGGACATCCAACAAGATGGGCTTTAAACAAGGCAGACTGGGAAGCTTTCACTTCTGCTGTCACCACTGAATCTCCCCCACAAGGTGCCATCGATGGTCGTTGAGCAGGTCACTATAATGATCATTCCTGTGGCAAAAAACACAATCCCTTGTTCTTTAGGGTTCCCCCCAGTGAAAGTCAATACCTTGGTGGTCATCAGAAATCGCTGAGGCCATTAAAGAGTGTCAGCGAGCTCTACAGCGACATAAGCAGCACCCTTCCCTAGAGCACCTAATAGCTTTTAAAACAGCTCTGTGCCCACGTTTGCCACCTTATAAAAAGATGGAAACAGGCGTGTTGGGAAAGGTATGTCTCGACCAATCGGTGCCATATATCACCTTCCCAAATCTGAATGAAGATCAGATGTGTTTGTGGGTACGAGACCCTGACAGGGGTTACTGGCATTAACATCAATGGCATGTTACCTACTGACACAAACGCAATTTCCGAGCACTTTGCTGAGCATTATGCCCCAACCTCCATGTCGGAGAATTATCCCCCAACCTCCATGTCGGAGAATTATCCCCCAGCATTTTGCACCCTCAAACAGCAGATGGAATGGAAAGCCCTCTCGTTCACTCAATGTCACCATGAACCTTATAATGCTCCATTTACAAAGTCGGAGCTCCTCTGCGTCCTTGCATGTTGCCCTGACACAGTTCCTGGGCGAGATCGGATCTGCAGTCACATGATCAAACATCTCTTGTCTGACTACAAGCTACATCTCCTTGTCATCTTCAACCAGATCTGGTGCGATAGCATCTTTCCATCGCAATGGTGGGAGAGCACCATCATTCCAGTGCTCAAATCCAGTAAAATCCCACTTGATATGGATAGGTATCGGCCCATCAGCCTCACCAACGTTCTTAGTAAGCTGTTAGAATGTATGGTAAGTCAGCGTTTGTGTTAGGTTCTGGAGTGACGTGGCCTACTGGCTCCATGCCAGGGCGGTTTCCACCAGGGTCGCTCTTCCACTGATAACCTGTTTCCCTCCAGTCTGTAATCTGAACAGCCTTTTCCAGATACCAACATCTGGTTGCCGAATTTTTTGATTTATGAAAAGCTTACATCACGACCTGGTGACATTATATCCTTGCCGCATTATATGAGTGAGGTCTCCAGGGCCCGCTCCAGATTTTTATCCTAAATTTCCTATTGTTCAGTACTTTCTGTGTCCAAGTTGGCACCTCCCATAGTTCCCCCATATCCAGGAGAATGGGATCCCGCAGGGCTCTGTATTGAGTGTATCTCTATTTTTAGTGGCTATTAACTGTCTAGCAGCAGCTGCCGGGTATTGGTCTCACCTTCTCTGTATGCAGACGACCTCCTCCAGTACTGGTGTTACAAGCGGCGCCTACAGGGAGCCATCCACAAGGTGCACTCATGGGCTGTAGCCCAGTGCTTCCAGTTTTCAGCCGCGAAGTCTTGCGTCTTGCACTTCTGTCAGTGTCGTACCATTCATCCAGATCTTTTAACTTAATGATGATCCACTCACTGTAGAGGATACATATAGATTCTTAAGACTGGTTTTTGATGCCCGACTGACGTGGCTTCCCCATCTTCGTCAGCTGAAATGGAAGTGCTGGCAGCACCTGAATGCCTTCTGCTGCCTGAGGAACACCAACTGGGATGCAGATCGATCTATGCTGCTGCAGTTCTACAGAGACCTTGCTCAATCCTGCCTTGAATATGGGAGTCTTGTTTATGGTACACCGGTGCCCTCAGCATTGCATTTACTCGACCCAGTACACCATCGTGGCATTCAACTAGCAACGGGAGCTTTTAGCATGAGTCCAGTGACCAGCCTCCTGGTGGAGGCCGGAGTCCCTCAATTGAAGGTTAGGCATGCACAGGGGTTCATTCCCACATTGGAAGCCCAGGTCAGGGCTTACAAGTGCAGTTTGCATCCGATCTCTTCTGTCTGAAGTGGAGTCCTTGCCTTTACCACCTATACTTGAGGTCTATTCACGTACACCTCCATGGTGTACAACTAGGCCAAAGCTTTGCCTGGACATTCCACATGACCCTAATAAATACAAATGTTAGTGGGAGTTGCATTCACTAGTAGTTCGTAAGAAATATAAACTGTCTTACCAAGCTACAGAAGTGATGTGTGGAGTGGTACATTACAAACAAGCACAGATATGATAATTTAACAATGAGTTTGTACTATCATAGTATTTTAACAAATGAGTAAAAAATACTGGGCAAACAAATTGTGATTATGATATGTTACGGACGAGCTGCAAAAGTTGACATGTAGCTATAGGAGTACTAAAACTCAAGCAGTTGAACTTCAGCTGGGTATGTTTTGAGAAGATTTAACAAATACATAAAAAAGTGTGAAGGCTCTTCACCAATGTGAGGAGTTAATGTACAGTGTTTCTTGTTAAGTGCTATTTAGTGATTATAATATATTTGCAATACAAAAAGCCATAGATGTTTTGTGTTTATTCAGGACCCCCAGGGCAATACTCTTTTTGAATACATTCATGAAATCATTAACATGCCGACTGATGAGTTCGTTTCCACATTATTTCATTTGATTGGCAGGTATCAAGTATAAAAGTATAATTTTAGCATTCAACAATGATGAAATCAAAGTATGCATTGATTGCCAGACATGGTCAAACACACCAGGAGTTTCTTTGATTGCAACACCTGCAAAGAAAATTCTTCTGACGAGATCCATTTCAGACTACACAAGCTTACGATACATGAGAGATTTCATGGCTCTCACAGAAAGAAACCAAGACTCAATAAATCCAGTGACCTGGTCCACCATGCCCAATCACTTAATGCAATAATGACTTATTCAAACACCTATGAATAGCCAATCCAAAATGAGCATGCACCCCATTATGCTGGAACCACATGCTGTGCGTCACATTTACTGTAGCATTTTCAAGCAAACTGGGAAGAACCTGTTCCAGAAAAGTCTGATAATAAGTGGGATGGTAAAAGGTACTGCTCAATGAAGCTCTCACTGACCAAACCTACCCACATGTTAGCTGTGAAATGATGTGGTGCAATGTGGTGCTGCATGCCGTGGGCATTTCGTGGTACCCATAACTGCTAACTGTGGTAAAGGAATACACCATCTCCCCTCCAGAAGTTATATATATATATATATATATATATATATATATATATATATATATATATATATATATAAAAGAAAGATGATGAAACTTACCAAACAAAAGCGCTGGCAGGTCGATAGACACACTAACAAACACAAACATACACACAAAATTCTAGCTTTCGCAACCAATGGTTGCCTCGTCAGGAAAGTTTTAATAACTTTTGCTTTATTTCCATTTCCGTTTTTCTGACGTCACCGATCATTTTTAGCCGCTTCCCACAGGTTTTAACGTCATTATTTCTTCATCAAACAATTGTTAGCTTCATTTCCATAATCTGCCACCACGAAACCACACCTTTTAATACATCCTCACGTAGTTTTTTCGAAATTTTCCCGAATTTCTCCACCCTTTAACGTGTTTTGGCGGCAACACAACCACCTAACCTTTATGCACATCATTATCTACCTACACAAGTTCACCACAGGATCAACATAGCCCAGCCCTAACCAACCCTTTTTCGCCTTTTTTCACACCAGATCTCCATTTGCTTTCTAATTTTACCTTTATCTCAACTCCTTCCCTCTTTCCTGACGAGGCAACCATTGGTTCCGAAAGCTAGAATTTTGTGTGTATGTTTGTGTTTGTTAGTGTGTCTATCGACCTGCCAGCGCTTTTGTTTGGTAAGTTTCATCATCTTTCTTTTTAGATATATTTTTCCCACGTGGAATGTTTCCCTCTATTATATTCATATCATTAATTTGAAGCCAACAATCACGTTTGTTATTGTTATCGTTATTGTTATTGTCACTGTTACATTTCGAAGTCTTTTCTGTCGTCTTATTTCCTCCTTCTGTTTTTGCCAGCAGTTTCACTTTCTATTCACCTTCTCCTTTTTTACCGTAATCCAGTATACAATTTTATCCCGTCGATATACACTCAATAATACGTAATAATACGTAAATCACTTCGAAACCATAACCAAAAAAAAATTTTTTTTTTCCCGCTTTGCTGCTATAAAATCCACCGTTTCCAGTCCACAAACAGTTCCTTTTAGCTATTAAACAACCCTTTCGGCAGTTTTAATAACTTTTGCTTTATTTCCATTTCCGTTTTTCTCACATCACCGATCATTTTTAGCCGCTTCCCACAGGTTTTAACGTCATTATTTCTTCATCAAACAATTGTTAGCTTCATTTCCATAATCTGCCACCACGAAACCACACCTTTTAATACATCCTCACGTAGTTTTTTCGAAATTTTCCCGAATTTCTCCACCCTTTAACGTGTTTTGGCGGCAACACAACCACCTAACCTTTATGCACATCATTATCTACCTACACAAGTTCACCACAGGATCAACATAGCCCAGCCCTAACCAACCCTTTTTCGCCTTTTTTCACACCAGATCTCCATTTGCTTTCTAATTTTACCTTTATCTCCTCCTTCCCTCTTTCCTGACGAGGCAACCATTGGTTGCGAAAGCTAGAATTTTGTGTGTATGTTTGTGTTTGTTAGTGTGTCTATCGACCTGCCAGCGCTTTTGTTTGGTAAGTTTCATCATCTTTCTTTTTAGATATATTTTTCCCACGTGGAATGTTTCCCTCTATTATATTCACATATATATATATATATATATATATATTGGGTGCATGGGTGTTTTGCTATGGAAGTACACTGGTTCATGTTGTGTATTTTATTCATCACTATTTGCATAACCTTGTTGCTCTTGCAGGCCACATTGCTGATGGACACAAAAATCATGTTCCCAGTAAGATTTGCTTTTAATCCATCAAAAATCAAGCTTGAAGATATAGAAGTACCAGAGGTGTTGAACCCAGCAATGCTAAAGAAAGTTTAAACTTGTGAGTGAGTCTAGTGTTCATCAGGAAAACAGAAATGTGCCCTACTACAAGGTTTACATAGATTTCCTTCTGGAGATCTGGGTTCTGAAGTAATAAATGTAAAAATTGTAATGAGATATGTATTTAATGTTAAACAGTCATTAGCATCCTATAAATGTAAACTTCTTTATTCCTTCACTCTAATATTCATTTCATTCTTAATATTTCGTTATAATGTTAATCTATCTGCTTACAGTTTTTTGTTCATCAAAAATATTATATATAAAATATCTTTTATAATTATTTAAAATATTTGCAATTTGTGTACATATGGCTTTTGTTGAAATATGTGGTTAATGTTTGGCTTTCATGTGCGAGTGGGGGGGAAAGAGGTGGAGGTAGTGGGGTTTTGTGTGTGTGTGTGTGTGTGTGTGTGTGTGTGTGTGTGTGTGTGTGTGTGTGTGTGTGTGTGTGTAGAATGGGGAAGGTGCACAGTCTATCTGAGTTTGACTGAGGGCAGATGGTAATGGCCCGACGCTCAGAATGAGCATATCGGAAACTCCACAACTTGTCGGGTATTTGAGAAGTGCTGTGGTGATTGCCTTCAACACATGGTGATACCACATCCAAACGTCATGGGGTTGAGGGACCACCACTCATAACAGATGTCGGACGTTGTAGGCTGAGCAGACTGGTAAAACAGAACAGGCAGTAAACTGTAGCAAAACAATCCTCAGTCTTCAATACTAGGCAGAGTACAAGTATGTCTGAACACACAGTGCACTGAACACTCGTAATGATGGGCCTCTGCACCCAATGACCCACGCATATGCCAATGTTAACACCACAACATCAAGAACTACAATTGAAAAGAGCAAGTGACCATTGGCACTGTACATTGGTGCAGTGGCAGAGCATTGAATCCCGATGCCATCATCATCATGCCAATGGGTGGGTGCAAATTTGTCATCTTCCAGTGGAACATCTCCTTCACACCTTCACTTGGAATGGAGACAAGCTGGCAGTGGCTCCATTATGCTTTGGGGAACATTCAAGTAGACACTCATGGGTCCAGTGGAGCTTACGCTAGGCCATGATGGATAAGGAGTATCGTACATTGGTTGCAGACCACATGTACCCCTTCACGATAATCATGTTTACCGACAGCAGTGGCATTTTTCAACAAGATAATGAGATATATGACAGTGTGACAGAATGGTTCAAGGAACACAGTGGTGAGTTCCAATTGATGTGCTGGCCACCTCAATTAGCCAGATCTGAACCTGATTGAACACAGTTGCGATGCGATTGAACGTGGCATCAGAGCTCATCGCCCCCCCTCCCTGGAATTTATGGAAATCGGGTGCCTTGGGTGTGCAGGTGTGTTGCCAGCTCCCTACAGTGACCTACCAAGACCTCACTGCTTACATGCCATTATGTGTCACCTCACCGCTGTTATCCATGTTAAAACGGTGGACATGCTCCCTATTAAGAGCGTGTGTGTGTGTGTGTGTGTGTGTGTGTGTGTGTGTGTGTGTGTGTGTGTGTGTGTGTCTGTGTGTGTGTGTTTTCCAAGTGTCTCATATAGACAATCACATTTGACATCAAAGAATGATTCATTGTCAATAAAATGAAAATTAATGAAGAAATAACACATCATATCATATGCAGCCTTAGCAACTTTGGAAAGCCATGATAATCTGGAGGTTGTCAAACTGCTGTGATTCATGACTGACAGTAAACCTTTGATTTTAAAATGTAATTGCCTATTGAAAGGGGAAGTGGGGGGGGGGATGAACTTGCTTTGATAGTTTCTAATTCTTTTATTTTTTGCTCTTACGCCATGTTTTTCTAATTATGACTCAACATAATGACATTACTTATATCTTCTTATTTGTGTGAAAGATTATTATGTATTGGTTTATAATCTGTACTGTGACATTTGTTAACTGTGGGTATTATGTATCAGGCAGAAGTTTGGTGCTCTTCTTGCAAATTCAAGTAAATTATTGAAATATTACTTTCTCTGCAGACTAATATTGATTGTTCATCAAAAATCACTTTTTCATTTTTAAAAATTTAATACTAATAGGCCCTCAGATGGCTAAAAGTAAAACAAATGAGGTTATTAGTAAATCCATCATAAATGTGATAGGCAGACCTACTCTTTGACAAGATCTGCATGAGGAGAAGTTTTCATCTTAAAGACTCTCTTTGTTTTTCCTGTTATATATTTTGTGTAACACCTACTAGATATTTCTACATCAGTCATTGGCTTTAGCTGAAGTATAAAATACAGGGTGATTCAAAAAGAATACCACAACTTTAGGAATTTAAAACTCCGCAACGACAAAAGGCAGAGCTAAGCACCATCTGTCGGCGAATTAAGGGAGCTATAAAGTTTCATTTAGTTGTACATTTATTCGCTTGAGGCGCTATTGACTAGGCGTCAGAGTCAGTTGATGCTAAGATGGCGACCGCTCAACAGAAAGCTTTTTGTGTTATTGAGTACGGCAGAAGTGAATCGACGACAGTTGTTCAGCGTGCATTTCGAACGAAGTATGGTGTTAAACCTCCTGATAGGTGGTGTATTAAACGTTGGTATAAACAGTTTACAGAGAATAGGTGTTTGTGCAAAGGGAAAAGTTCTGGACGGCCGAGAAAGAGGGATGAAAATGTAGCACGCATCCAGCAAGCATTTGTTCGCAGCCCAGGAAAATCGACTCGCAGAGCTAGCAGAGAGCTGCAAATTCCACAATCAACTGTATGGAGAGTCCTACAAAAAAGGTTAGTTATGAAACCTGAACGTCAACTACCCGAGGCGATGGACCGGCCGCCAGGCAGCCCGTGACAGAGCACTTCATCACTGGCCTCCAAGAAGCCCTGATCTTACCCCCTGCGATTTTTTCTTGTGGGGGTATGTTAAGGATATGGTGTTTCGGCCACCTCTCCCAGCCACCATTGATGATATGAAACGAGAAATAACAGCAGCTATCCAAACTGTTACGCCTGATATGCTACAGAGAGTGTGGAACGAGTTGGAGTATCGGGTTGATATTGCTCGTGTGTCTGGAGGGGGCCATATTGAACATCTCTGAACTTGTTTTTGAGTGAAAAACAACCTTCTTAAATACTTTTTGTAATGATGTATAACGGAAGGTTATATTATGTTTCTTTCATTAAATACACATTTTTAAAGTTGTGGTATTCTTTTTGAATCACCCTGTATTTCTTGGGCTAAAATGTAGGTAAAAAGGAACAGAGACTTGAAAAAAATTTATTTCCATCATAATTCGAGATTATGGTGTTAACTATACTGTGGAAAGATGCATAGTTTTACTTCTGTTGTCAGTAAATAGTGTGAGACTTTGAGAACATAAGATGTAGAAACGAATTGTATTGTTCCTCTGACTATGACTGAATAAAAGTTTTAAATCCATAAAAAGCTATTTTAGTCACTGTTAACTGTAAATATTGCCGAGCTTATCAGCGAGGAATAATCTGTGCGCTGAACTTTAACTGTTTTTAGCAGTTCTGATGGATAGTGAATATGAGTAACATGCTTGGCTAGGAACATGATGTACATAAAATATTTCTTTCCTGTGCAGATTTTCTTAAAACTGTACCATTTTCATTGTTCATGTACTTCCTCAGAGCCGCTAAAGGAACCAGGTGATGCTATATTTAGTTTAAAAACTGAGTTTTATGAAAAATTTAAAAACTGGTATTATTTTGTATGCGCTGTATCCAAAGAAGCAATATTTTAATCTCCCCCCAGTGCTATTAACCCTGCTTTTTCCCTTCTGTATGTACACCACAATTTTATTTTAGGGATGTAACTACCATTTCATTCATTTAAAACTATAAAATATCACATTAGACTAACAGAAATATGTTCTTCATGAATACTGGCCACATCAAAGAATGGAATTAAATAGGAATAGTGACCTAACTACAGTGTCTTTAAATCAGAATTTATCATTCAGGCATTGCTGGTGCTACTGTAGTAATGACCCTCCACTTGAGGTGTGTGTAGTTACAGTGCTTATTGTAAATTCTCTTCTAAGATAATCCAAGAATCACATTTCCTTATTTTTATTAAAAAAGTAGAATTACTAGAAAGAGACAGAGTTGTTTCAGATAAATCAGAAATATATTTTCAAAAGTCTAGTCATGATAATTTCATCCCTTCTGTATCTTTAAATGACCACACTGAATAATACGAGGGTAGTCCACAAAGTAAGTTCCGTTTCTATTTCTATCTGCGGCAGCGCTACCATCGCAGTTCTGAGCATGCACGGCAGTTACTCTGCCTCAATGAGAAGACATATAAGCCATTTTCAAATTGCTTCTGCCGACATGTGCTTTGTAGTGCTTCTTTATAATGTCAGCCATAATTGAAAATGCCGTTGCGTGTGAAATCAGATCTGCAATTCATTTTCTAAATGCAAAGAAAGTTAAACCAAAGGAAACTCATTGGCAAATCTGTGAGGTTTATGGACAAAATGCTATGAGTGATTCAATGGTTAGAAGATGGGTCAGACTGTTCAATGAAGGACGTGATCAAGTTCACGATGAAGAATGGAGTGAACGCCCGTCTGTGGTTACTGATGAACTGGTTCACACAACTGAAGAGAAGATTAAGCACAACCATAAGTTTACACTTAGTGCCCTTGCTATGAAAGTTCTGCAAATCTCACTATCACTAATTCATGAAATTGTTACTGAAAAACTGAAATTTCGGAAACTTTGCTCATGTTGGGTACCCAAATTTCTTACTGAACAACACAAAAAACAAAGGATGGGCAGTGCACTTCAGTTTTTGACACACTACAGTGAAGAAATCGATGGTTTTCTTTCTCGGATAGTCATGGGGGATGAAACTTGGGTAATGTAAGACACCCCTGAAACAAAACAGCAATCAATGGAATGGAGGCACACTTCATCCCCAAAAAGGTTAAGGTTAAGCCTAAGCAAATCTTGACACCTCTAAAAGTCATGTGCACCGTTTTTTTGGGACAGAAAATGCGTTTTGCTGATTGATTGATTGGCCTCATGGTAAGAAATCAATGCACATGGTTACGGAGAGACCATCAAGAAATTGTGCCGTGCAATACAGAACAAGCGCCAAGGATTACTGTCAAAAGGTGGTGTTTTTTCCCCCAACTCACAGCTCTTATGGGAATTTCTCTGGGATGCATTTGATCTCTCTGTACAGCCTCTGTACAGCCCAGACCTTGCTCCTAGCTCTCTTCTTACACCTAAAATCTGTCCTTGATGGTCAACACTTCAATGATAATGACAAGCTAAAAGAACATGTTACCACATACACTCCTGGAAATGGAAAAAAGAACACATTGACACCGGTGTGTCAGACCCACCATACTTGCTCCGGACACTGCGAGAGGGCTGTACAAGCAATGATCACACGCACGGCACAGCGGACACACCAGGAACCGCGGTGTTGGCCGTCGAATGGCGCTAGCTGCGCAGCATTTGTGCACCGCCGCCGTCAGTGTCAGCCAGTTTGCCGTGGCATACGGAGCTCCATCGCAGTCTTTAACACTGGTAGCATGCCGCGACAGCGTGGACGTGAACCGTATGTGCAGTTGACGGACTTTGAGCGAGGGCGTATAGTGGGCATGCGGGAGGCCGGGTGGACGTACCGCCGAATTGCTCAACACGTGGGGCGTGAGGTCTCCACAGTACATCGATGTTGTCGCCAGTGGTCGGCGGAAGGTGCACGTGCCCGTCGACCTGGGACCGGACCGCAGCGACGCACGGATGCACGCCAAGACCGTAGGATCCTACGCAGTGCCGTAGGGGACCGCACCGCCACTTCCCAGCAAATTAGGGACACTGTTGCTCCTGGGGTATCGGCGAGGACCATTCGCAACCATCTCCATGAAGCTGGGCTACGGTCTCGCACACCGTTAGGCCGTCTTCCGCTCACGCCCCAACATTGTGCAGCCCGCCTCCAGTGGTGTCGCGACAGGCGTGAATGGAGGGACGAATGGAGACGTGTCGTCTTCAGCGATGAGAGTCGCTTCTGCCTTGGTGCCAATGATGGTCGTATGCGTGTTTGGCGCCGTGCAGGTGAGCGCCACAATCAGGACTGCATACGGCCGAGGCACACAGGGCCAACACCCGGCATCATGGTGTGGGGAGCGATCTCCTACACTGGCCGTACACCACTGGTGATCGTCGAGGGGACACTGAATAGTGCACGGTACATCCAAACCGTCATCGAACCCATCGTTCTACCATTCCTAGATCGGCAAGGGAACTTGCTGTTCCAACAGGACAATGCACGTCCGCATGTATCCCGTGCCACCCAACGTGCTCTAGAAGGTGTAAGTCAACTACCCTGGCCAGCAAGATCTCCGGATCTGTCCCCCATTGAGCATGTTTGGGACTGGATGAAGCGTCGTCTCACGCGGTCTGCACGTCCAGCACGAACGCTGGTCCAACTGAGGCGCCAGGTGGAAATGGCATGGCAAGCCGTTCCACAGGACTACATCCAGCATATCTACGATCGTCTCCATGGGAGAATAGCAGCCTGCATTGCTGCGAAAGGTGGATATACACTATACTAGTGCCGACATTGTGCATGCTCTGTTGCCTGTGTCTATGTGCCTGTGGTTCTGTCAGTGTGATCATGTGATGTATCTGACCCCAGGAATGTGTCAATAAAGTTTCCCCTTCCTGGGACAATGAATTCACGGTGTTCTTATTTCAATTTCCAGGAGTGTAGTTGAATACACAGGTGGCAACCTTCTATGAAGAAGTCATACCATGGCACAAGATTTTGTATGCCAAGTGTCTACAAAATTTTAGAAGCTATGTAAAAAAGTAGTTTAACAGTTGTAGATTTTTTACAATAAATATTTTTTCTGTGTCTGTGCACGTTTGTTTTATATAACCAAATGGAACTTGCTTTGTGGACATACCTTGTAAACTATTAACTGTGAAGATCTATAATCAAAAGTGATGTCTAATTATTTTAAGCATATAACTGAAATTTTTGATACTTCAATTATGAACTTTTTTTAAACTGCATTTCATAGTTCACTCCCACCTTCATAGTTTAGTGGTCAGTGTAGCTGAATGCCATTTAAGGGGCCTGGATTTGATTACCAGCAGAGTCAGCAATTTCCTCTGCTTAGGGACTGGGTATTGTTTTGTCCTCATCAATACCGGCATGTAAGTCATCAAAATGAAATCAACTAAAACTACTTGCAGCTGACAAACTCTCTGAAAGGGTACCCCAGGCAAAATATGCCATATGCACATTTCATTTTCATAGTTCAAAAGTCAGAGAAGAAGGAAGACTAATGTTGTAAGTTGAGCATGGTCACTTGTGTTTATTTCATAGTAATGTAATGTCCTATGCAGAGAGTAAAAATAACTTGCAATATTGGCTGAGAGTATAATCCACTGGCTACAATCTTTGGAAAAAACACTGTTTGATAACATTTGACACAAACTTTGCTAACTATTTGTAAAATTAATCTGAGGCAGTAATTTAGCCTCTTGGAAAATAAAGTAGTAAGGAAGTAAGTTTATTTTTCAGGTATAGTAGTATCTCCATATTGTCCATTGCATTATGATCTCACAATTAAGTGTGCATCAGGAATATTAATGAAACATGAACATGAAAACTACAACTGAAACCACTGAAGATCACTTGATGCACTTATCAAAGTCTTATACACATGCATTGGTTCTTTAGCTTTGGATATGAAAGGTAAAATAACAAACAACAGGTGCGGCAGTGAAATGAGAGATTTGGCAACACTGGAAGTAGGAATCACAAAACGGGAGTGATGCCACTGACCCTGATATTTATGTTCAGTGGAGATGCCATCATGGCCAGTGAACAATGTGTTGTTGCCACAAAGGTGATTTCCAAAAATGACAACTAAGCAGCTATGCAGTGTGTTTTTTGTACTCATTACAATCTCGCAAGTCATGCCCCTGTCCCATCAGCACATGCTATCAAAGTACAGGTACAGAACTTTGAGGAAATGGGTGATGAGGTGCAAAAGAGGGATGGAAGTGCAAAATGGATGTGTACACTAGAGAATGTTGCAAGAATGGAAGAAGCCTTCAGCCAAAATTCCAGGCATTCTGCACAAAAGCATGTGCTGAAACTTAATGCAACAGATTGCAGTGTGTGGTGAATATAGCACAAAGAACTGCAAAACTACCTATATAAAATTCAGATAGTGCAAAAAAACTGATGCAAATGAGCTCCTGAAAATACTATTCTTTCACCAGAAATTTTTGGGGTTCAAGAACCACCACCCACGTCTGTGCAACAATCTGACCATGAATGATGAGGTGTCAGGCTTTGCTGACAAGCAAAACTTCAGCGACTGATCATGTGAAAATCCTGAAATGCTTCATGAAACACAACTTCAGTCATAAAGTGGTGGTGTGGTGCAGTATATTAATGTTTGGAATTGTTGGGTGCTATTTTTTCTAAGACAACTGTGCTAATGCCGGTACCATGAATACAAAACATTATGTTCACATAGTGAAACACACCCTAATGTGACAAATTCCTGATCTTCCTGTAACTTTAGAGACATTCTTTCAACAAGACCATACCTTGCAGCATTCCATTAACATGCTACAGAACATCTTTCCTGGTCATCTGATCTCCAACAGTGGGGACATTTCCTGGCCTCCAAGATCCCCTGACCTTCCAGTATGTAATTTGTTCCTTTGGGGTCATTTGAAATCTCAGATCTTCCAGTAGACCCACCAAACACCGCTCCAGGAAATGAAGGACCAAATTCAGGAGGAAATTAATTGAAGTTCCATGCCAGTCTTGCAAGATGTGAAGTCTAACTTCTTTAAGACATGAAATGTGTGGTCAGCTACATGACATCATTTCAAGTGATTGTCATCTTGAAGTGCAAGCATTGTAAACTGTTATTTTATGTCTTTTCTAGCACTGTGAATAAATTTTTATTGGTGGTGGAGGTTTCAAGATCATCAATTTCACTGCCATAAATGTTAGTAAGAAAATTAGGATAAGTGGCAAGTATGAGGAAAAATGTTAAGGAACTTCTGCTAAAAGATGTATAGTTCCTTAGAGGTGGAGAGGGGAGAGGAGGGGAAGAAATAAAAAAATGTCTTAATAGTGTGTGTGACTAACATGTTGACTGCCACATGCATCACCACCAGGCCAAACCAGGCACACAGTGTTAGGGGTGAGGCTCTGCTATGACCTCATGGCAGTCATCATATTAATGGAGATTCCAGTGTCTCGGTGCATACATTTTCTTTCTTAATAAGATAAGCTGTTAGTAGACAAGAGGAAGAAAGAATGAGGGAGGAAGATAAGAACAAAGTATTAAAGGAACTCGGTATACATTCTTGAGAAATGCGGCATAGAGTTGTGAGTGCTTACAGACAAACAGCACTGCATGAAATAACTGCAGAAACTGTTGTGGGACATGATGAATGAATTCATTAGGACAGCATGGTGAAATTTGGTGTTAATGGGCTATGGCAGGAGACAACTGACAAGAGTGCCTTTGCTAACAGCACGATATAGACTGCAGTGCCTCTCCTAGGCTCATGACCACATTGATTGGACCCTAGATGACTGGAAAACTGTAGCCAGGTCAGATGAGTCCCTGTTTCAGTTGGTAAGAGCTGAAGGTAGGATTCTAGTGTGGTGCAGACCCCATGAAGCCATGGACCCAAGTTATCAACAAGGCACTGTGCAAGCAGTTTGTGACTCCATAATGGCGTGGACTGAGTTTACACAGACTGAACTGGATCCTCTGGTCCAGCTGAACCAATGGTTGACGAAATGGTTATGTTCAGCTACTTGCAGGCCATTTGCAACAATTTATGGACTTCATTTCTGTGGATGACAATTGACCATATCACCAAACCACAACTGTTCATGATTAATTTGAAGAATATTCTACACAATTTGAGCAAATGATTTGGCCACCTGGATCACTTGACATGAATCCCATCAAACACTTACGGTACAAAATTAAGATGTCAGTTTGTGCACAAACTCTTGCACCAGCAACACTTTCAGAATCATGGGTGTCTGTAGAGGCAGCATGGCTAATATTTCTGCAGGAAACTTCTAATGACTTTCTGAATCCATGCCACATAAAGTTGCTGCACTACGTCAGGCAGAAGGTGGTCTGACAATATATTAGGGGATAGCCCATGACTTCTGTCACTTCAGTGTATAAGGTGAACAGAAACTGGAAGTTGTGGAAGGCCATATTTTCATCTAAAATAAACAAAGAAATACGTTATCCTAACATTATCTCTGTAACGAGAATTTGAAATGTGTGAGGTACCAGGTATGAGACCCATTAGAAACATCACAGGTGTTAAAGTCTTAGTCCCATTTTTTCCCCGAGTTCTTTCTAGCAGATATAGTCTAACATTTCCATTAACTGTGGTGGTGCACTTTCTCAATTCGGTTGTTAGAAATCAAGGATTATGGTCTATGCCCTTGAGGTCCACACAGGAAGAAATGGCACGGTGAGTAGTCTGGGAAGAATGTACGTCTTGTGGCAGTTACCTTGAAAAATAAAAACAGGGTAAACATCTCATTTGAAATTGGTTACTCCATTTGTATATTAGCATGGGGTTAATTCATAATGCCCGTGGAAATTTTACTAAACTATTCGTGATGATTACTTCCCACAAGCCCTCATCCCATTCAGTGGCACCCCTAAAAGTCTCATGAAATATCTCATTTATTAGATAATTATGATGTAGATGCATTCTCTGCATGTCATTGAGGTTGATGTTACAGGAGATGAGTGAAATTCAAATTGGCATCCAAATGCCCATCAAATTGGAACAACACTGCCATGCATATTTAAGAACTTACCTGTAGTTATCTGTCAGTAACACTGTAATATTTTCCAGCAACATTAAAAATAACATCAACAGTAAGCTATATCTGGCTCAATTTGCTATCTATGCAGTTAGATACTAATGCCGAAGATCCAAAATGCATTCTTTGAGAGAATGTACTTATGTTCATTGCCCGTGAATTCATTGTCTTATGAAATTGTCCACTACGTGTAACTGGGGAGCATCATTTCAAATTGCATAATGACAAAAAACTCATTACCTGTAACCTGGGAAATTTTTCACAAATTTTAAAATGTGAAGTTGTTATGTTTGAAATGTACTTCTAGAAACATGAAAGAGTGAAATCAATTTTGCAATTCTGTTCTTCATATTTAAGGAAAATGCGTCAGTCTTAATACGCCATGACTAAATACAAATATAAAAATAAAAAAAATTAATGAGGCAAATACATAACTAAGTATTTATTTTTGTTACTATTGTACAATAATAGTGTTAATGATGTCCTTTTTGGTGCCATTTGTCTTTGAAAACATTTTTATTACACAATAAATATGGTCACATTAATCATTTCATATCAAACTCAGCATGTCTTTCTGGTAAATATTTTGATTTATAGAATCTTGAGAATGGCCATTCTTTTGGTTTCTCTTAATATTTGGTAAGGTCCTCATGTTCCTTTCAAGCAACCACAAGCTGATGTACAAACCCCTTCCTCACTGCCAGTTACAATAGGAACTGCACCAATGAAGCTTGCACAGAAATCTAAATCGCCTATGCTCTTCCAGTCATCCCCAAAATGTTTAGATAGTAAGTAGAAGATTCACATCAGTCATCTTTGCTTTGCCTGTATGGTGAAATCACTGATGGTTCTCCCCCTGCACATCCGGGGGTAAGAATAGGCCCTAGGTATTCCTGCCTGTCATAAGAGGCGATTAAAAGGAGTTTCCCACGTTTCGGCCTTTATGTGACGGTCCCCTGTAGGGTTTCGAACACCATTCTTCAAAATTTTCCCTGAAGATCAAGCCAATTGGGGAAGGGAGCCTTACATGGTGCATAATGTCCATCGTGCATTGAAATCTTTAGCCCACTTCCTCATTGTCGCATCTCAGTCCCGCTCATTCCCCATCTCTTGGACGAGGACACCTTCCTGGATGTGTTTTCCACCATGCATTGTGCAGTGTCGCTTTCTGTGTCGACGATGACCACGGATTTCTTTGCACCTGATATCCAGCACGGTAGCCAGTCTGTTGTGGTGGGGCCGCCATGTACCGTGTTGGTTGTAGCCCCCTGACCACACAGGGATCACTCTGCTCATGCCTGCGCCATTAAATCCCCTCGTATGCCAAGGGGTAGATACCCATCCCCCGGCATCGGGACGTCTGGCAATGGCCGTCCTGCCAGGTGGCCTTTGCTGTGGCTAGGTGGCACCTGTGGGTAGTGTCCTTGGTCTGAGTGGGTGGCATCAGGGCGAATGACACGCGATCAAGCGTAGTCCATCTCTTGCTGGTGGTGGTGAAACACTAGCAGTCTCTAAGCGATCACAAGTTCAATTAAACGCACAGAAGTGCGACGCCAAATCGTTCCCCTTCTTGGCCACACCATGGAAGGAACATCAGGCGAAGGATGGCAGCGGAACTTATTCGCCACGGTACCTCGTATGTTCGAGAGCTGATGGGCAATCTTTCATGACAATGAAGCCTCAGTTTTTTGTGGAGCATTTGGAGTGGTGGAGGGATTGTCCAAAACGAGATGTGGGTCAGTCTTGATCAAAACAGCATCCTCAGCCCAGTCACCAACATTACTAGCTTGTGACAAGCTGGCGGATGTTTCTGTAACCATCACACCCCATAAGAGCTTAAATATGGTCCAGGGTATCCTATTTCACAGAGACGTTCTTCTGCAGTCTTGCGATGAGCTGGGCCCCAATTTAGAGTGGCGAGGTGTACATTTCGCTCCTGTAGTTGTTCTGTTGTGGTACTATTGAATTTGCGATATCTTTCTGAAAATAAATCAAAGATATACTGAATGAGTGAAAAGAACAAACATAAGTAGAATAACATTACTGTATGTCAAATTAGAAAAGAATTAAGTATGTACTGATTAGTAACATGAATTTTGTGTGTAGAGTACACCACTCCATTGCCAATGAAGCACCTAGGAGTGAAAACTGCTGCATTTGAGCAAATATTAAGCTGTCAAATGGTGAAGCATATAATCAGCTAATATGATAACATGTTGCATTAACAACGCAAATGGGCAGCTGCGGACAGTGATGCTAGTGTTTACCAAGAATCATTTTATAGGAGCATCTTTAAGGCCTTAAGCATTTGTGACGAAGCAAGCTGGGATCTCTTTACTTCGTCTCTTATTTTTCCACCTGCCTCCTTAAATTACATTTATTTTAATTTTTACCTAGTTACCTTTACATCTATGAATATAATCTGCATTTCCATAAAAGAGAAATGCTGGCCCTCCGTCTTAAGGAATATAGCACGAGGTCTAATTTTGTGCCTACTTTTGTATATGTAATTAATTTCCTAATTTATTTTGACCGCTCCTAGTTAAATTTTTGTTATAGGGTAAAATCAGTAATTGTTTTGTGACAGATTCTATTGTTGACTTATAAACAAATATAAATTCTGTAGTAAATATAAACATTTGGAAGAAAAACTACTCAGATTCTTAAAGTATCTATTTGGCTCTATTCAAAAACATATTAGCAAAGTCAGCCCTTAATTAATTCCAAAATAATTACCAGGTTTGTCAAAAGTATTGTTTGTGTAACTATATTAATTTCATTATTTAAACAAATGATTCGGCCTAATCTGTGTGGTAGAAGGAACTACTAAAAAGAATGAGTTAAATTTTAATTGTAATTTCTGTAACTTAAACAGTGAAAATGTAAAGCTTCAGTGCCTATTATTGTGGGGATATACAAAAAACTGATTTTTGGTGCTGAGACAGTCAGTCCACAGCCGATTTTCAGACAGGAATTATGTATTCGTTAAATTAACAACAATCCATCAACTTAACAGTGGAATAAGTGTAACACAAATAAGCCATGTGTTGGAACAATTAATGACAATGTCTGTTCAATTTATTTGAGAAATAGTGTCACACACATTGTATTATTCTGCAAGAACTGCCTAGTTAGGTTTTTACTGCTCATAGATATTCAGTGGCTAACTATTGCAGCAATATGCTGATGTTGCCTGCAACCTATTAATGAGGCTTTTCAACATTAACCCATAGTTAATCCGCCATATAATTGTGTAATATTGGGCAGGTTGTGAACAGTGAAAGTAAAGAACTGTGAATCGCAATTGTGCAACTGTTGGCTACATCATTTACAGTGGTCAGTGTTGAGCTTCCACCCACTATCTTTCAGCTAGTATAACCTTGCAGCACACCGACACAGAGGACTATCAAGGAAGAAATAAAGCAGGCAAACGTCACACATTCTAACAGCTCCTTCACAAGATATACATTTACTAACATGGCTTGACATAAATAAACCATCACAATTTCGAAAGAATAGTGATTCCTTCTACTCATTCACCATGTTCTTTACATCCCACCAAGAAGGTGAACTTACAGGGCTATGGAACAAGTAAACAACCAAACATTGCTTAAGCCCTACATTTCTGCTTAATAATAGTTCTGTCTCTGCCAGTTAAAAGTGTTCTAATGAATTAGAAAGAAAGCTGCTGTTACTTCAGTTACGTTAGGTAGCTGCAGACTGTCATAACAGGAACTTAATATTTACTTAATTAATATAAAGTATTTTTCAAAGAAAATAGTAACCTAAATCTGTTATTACACAGGATAGTTTACAACATACTACTTGCCATCCATCTAAAGGAGGAATCAAACCCTTGCACTAAAATAAGCAGTGGAAGGAGACATCACCAGGAATGTTTTTAATTGGCTGAGATAACCAATTACTTGCTGTATGTTAGATGGGAGCTTCTCAAATATCTTCACACCATAGGATATAATTCCTAAGTTAGATCTCTGACTTGTATTGATGGTGCAGATCACAGTTCAGCTTGAACTGATTTTTCACAGCCACACTACAGTTCTTTCTTGACACCTATATGCCCACTATAATGACTAATTTTTTTTTTTTTTTTACCCACCAGACAGCATTCTCAGGTGCAGTATGATGCACAGGATGGGGAGAGCCAACTGTTGCCTTATCATCAGATGGTGCATGTTTGCAGCACTGCTGGAGTGGTGCAGCTGTGGCCAGGCGTGAACCGTACGTACTTCTCACTACATTCAGTGTGTGCATGTTTTGTTCTCTGGCCATAGCTACATGAGCCACAACAATGCTGGAAATATGCAATAAATATGTCCCATCTGATAATAAATCAGCTTGTGAATTCAAAACCGGTCATGGTAAATAGAAACTGAAGAATAAAATCAAAGGTGCCTGGCTGCTGGAAACCTTTACACAATTTTAAACCTGAACTGAAATTGCTTCTTCTGGCAACATCTGCCTGAAGAGAGGTATTTAACAAAAACCTTGTGGCATAAGACTAAGATTGCTTGGGCTATTTAGAACTAAATGTCAATATTCCTTCACAGTAACATGAGCAGTGACAGCGACCAAAATGTTCATTATTATTACTTTTCAGCCAGTGAGCTAGCTGCTAATCTGTAAGTAGCTAGAATGTAGACACAGAAGACACAGAGTGTAAAACCAATGTAACCTACACCATTTTGGTACAAACAGACCAATGATCCTTGGAACACAGCATTATTTCTAGTTAGACACACAAACTATATCTGAAGAACAAAATCAGTCTATATAAAGGGATCTACTGCTCTAACTATTATAAAAGGTAGATTGGCAAAACAAAATCATGACTCCACCCACCTGTTTTGAACAGTAGCGTCATCAACATGGTTTAAACTATTTCAAGCACATACAATACGGTGACCATGACATCACTTATTACAACTGCAAACAAACATAAATAACATGTGAAGTATTTAACTCCAACATCAGAATGAAACTGACAGGAGAACTCAATGACAGAGGTGGTTTCGGACGCGGACAAATATATGACAGTAAGAATAATGACATTACAGCAAAACAAATAGTTGCCCAAAAATCAAGAACATGAAATCCTCAAAATTTAACACAAAAAAATTACAAAAACAAAATCTATTGGTGTTGTAAATTTCGATACCTCAAATGAGGACTACAATACCAGTAACTCATACACAACTAAAAAACTCAACACCACAATTTTCACCTACATAGCTCCAACAAAGCCCTCGACACCAGGAACCAACATACAACTCTAAAACATGGTGTTGCAAATTTCACTTCACCCATAATCCTCCAGCAAAGGTCTTGATATCGTGAACTTGCAACCAACTCCAAAACCCGATGACACAAATTGACCTATATAGCACCAAAAAACAAAGCCCACTGTACAAAAAGAAACACACTCAAATGCTAAAATCTATTTTCCACACTTTCATTTACTCTACCTAATGCAAAGACCACAGCACAACAAACCAAACCATGCCCACATGACTAATATCAGAAACATATTCTAATGGTACATCATTAACCATGATATCAACCAATCACAGTCCAACACAATTACCACACACTGACAAGAAAAAAAACTTTCTAGCGAGCTCTCATCCACTCTCGCTCGGGACATCAAGTAGTAAAGCCTTCAGCTGATAGGAAGCAACCTCTAACAAGGCACTTAGTAACATATGGCCCAAACGAGGCCTCAATAGCTATCTGTTTATAATTATATGTATGCAGCCAAGAAGAATCCTGTACAACCAGTTAAGTACAATATATATAATTTTTTTACCAACGACTTTTAATTATTTTAGTCGTTGCAGATCCAGACCATTCAGCCAGCACGTTATCGACGTTACTGACAAACCTGCTGTGATTTATATGTTTCTACGAGGGCGGTTCAGAAAGTAACCTCCGATTGGTCACAGTGCGGGTTGTGGGGGGGAGTAGCGACGCCATCTGTGCGTTCACGCACTCAACAGGTCAGTCGGCATCAAGCCGTGGTCGAGTGAACGTCGTACCTGCGCTAGTTTAGTTTTTGTGGCAGTTTGAAATGTGTGCTGCAATAGAAAACCCCGCCAAATGTGAAGTGCGTGCTGTCATAAGGTTTTTTACGGCCAAAGGATATTCTGCAGCAGCTGTTCATCGTGAGCTTTGTGCCGTGTACGGACCAAGAGTTATGAGTGAAGGAGTTGTCCGTGAATGGGTACGTTTATTTAAAAGTGGACGAGAAAACGTTCATGATGAAGAGAGGAGTGGTAGACCATCATTGGTGACTGACGAACTCGTTCAGACAGTTGATGCAAAAGTTCGTGAAAATCGACGTTTCTCAATGTCGGAGTTGTCTACTGGTTTTCCACAGATTTCTAAGACTCTCTTGTACGACATAGTGACAGCAAGATTGGGTTACCGTAAGTTCTGTGCACGATGGGCGCCCAAAATTCTTACCGACCACCACAAAACTCAAAGAATGGCCTCTGCATTAGACTTTCTGTCACGTTATGAGGACGAAGGAGAGCCATTGTTAAACAGAATCATGACCGGTGACGAAACCTGGATTAAGTACGTGAACCCTGAGACAAAAGAACAATCAAAGATGTGGGCACATTCAAATTCGCCTACCAAACCAAGAAAAGCCTCGCAAGATTTTTCTGCCAGAAAACTGATGGCAACGGTGTTTTGGGATGCCAAAGGGGTGTTGTTGGTTGAATTCATGGAACGTGGTATGACCATTAATCAAGACGTGTACTGTGAAACAATAAAAAAGTTACGACGGGCTATACAGAACAAACGCCGTGGTATGCTGACTTCCGGTATCGTTTTTTTGCACGATAACGCCCGTCCTCACTCTGCTCGCAGAACAACGGCCCTTCTTGAGTCCTTCAAGTGGGACGTTATCAACCATCCACCTTACAGCCCAGACCTGGTGCCAAGTGATTATCACCTCTTCATGCATTTGAAGAAATGGCTCGGGTCACAGCAGTTTGATGACGACGAAGAGCTCAAAGATGCGGTCACAGGCTGGCTCCAGGCACAAGCGGGTGATTTTTATGCAGAAGGAATTTCAAAGCTTGTGAAGAGATACGATAAGTGCCTCAATCACTATGGAGACTATGTAGAAAAATAGTGCAAATATGTAGTTGTAAGATGTATATATTAAAATATTTTTATTTAACTTGGTGTATTTTTTTAAATCAACCGGAGGTTACTTTCTGAACGGCCCTCGTATTTAGCATTGGCCACCAGTCAACACTGGCGACGACTCGTTCGTCGTCGTCATAACAATTGGCGACAAGGTTAAAGGTACAGATTTTTTGGAAAGTGAAACAGTGACAGCAGCCTATTTATACATGTTTACAGACTATATACCCGGCTGTGCCACCCATCCTCTCCGCATGGTGTGATATGACATTTTTTCCTACTCCCGTTCGTGATTATTTGCTTTCGTTGTGATGGCAAATCCAGAGGCAGAACTGTTACGATTACAGAATCAACAGCCCAACGCACTACTACACACATTGGGACTGCTCGTCCAGGGACAACAACAAGCTGTGCCACAAATACCGGCAGCACAGGAGCTGGCCGTACAGCAGGTCACAGCCCCGCCGTTTCGCGCATTTGACTTCGGCGTGGAAAGCTGGCAGGAGTGACACGTACAGTTTTCACACCACCTTGCTGAATATGACATCCAAAGTAAAACACGGCTGCATGTGCTTTTATCTTGTGTTGGCGTGGCATCATACCACATTCTCCTCAAACTCTTCCCGAGAAGTTCTCCAGATCAGCACAGTTTCGAAGAACTTGTTCAGGAATTAACTGATTATTACAAGGAAAGTGTGAATGTTGTCACTCAGCAGTACAAATTTTTCCACACAAAACGTGCACCTCAGCAGAATTACCGTGAGTGGGTAGCCACTTTGCAAGGCCTCACTCGCAACTGTGGCTTTTCATATTCTTGTGGCATACCATATTCTAACACCATGGTACAGGACACTATTGTGCAAAACGTGTCAGACACACGCATTAGAAAGCAAATTCTTAAATTATCCAACCCCACTTTAGAACAAGTGTTGGACATTTTGGACAGGCAGGACACTTTGGATTTTGCTGCAAATTCTTTTGAATCGCCTCCCGCTGTCTGTCAGGTTAGCAAGCTGGCTGCACGCGCATCACACATACATGATGCTGTACCGGCTCGGTGCACGCCTGCCCAATTCACTTCCAGGAAAAAGAGACCTGTTATGCGCCGACAGAAGCCGCCTGCTTTGCGCTCATGTCCGCAATGTACTTAAAAAGCACTCACACCAGAACTGCCCATCGCACAACGCCGTGTGCCATTTTTGCAACAAGAAGGGACATGTCCAGGCAGTGTGCCTCAAAAGACAAAAATCTAATGCTCCATATTACATTTCCAGACAAAGTGGCTTCCACCGGAAAGGTTTCCAAAATGAGCCATAAGCAATGGAAATAAATGTTGTACATTCGCCTCCAGTACCTGTGACATTGCCCGAGTGTGTGAATTTTCTTTGTGATGCCAGTGCAAGCCGACGTAAGGAGACACATCACACACAATCTGCCTGTCAACACAAGCCAGTGCACACTGCTTCTCAGAATCGAATCTTTCGCTGATGGCAGAACAACCTTTTTGTAAACTTGAACATTCAGAATCATATGATCCCTTTTCAGTTGGACACTGGAGCTTCTGTTACACTCATGAATCACAAAACTTAGGAATTGCTTGGTTCACCTCCATTGAGTAACGCAAATGTTACGTTAGCTACCTACAGTGGTCAAAGCATCAGGTTTTAGGACTGGGCAGTTTGCCAGCGACATACCGTGGGCAAACTCAAGTGATTTCTTTTCATGTACTGTGTTCACCCTCATCTGTAAACATTCCTGATCTTGATTTATTTGATGTATTCTCCTTAATTATGCACAATGACATTCTAGCCGTCACTAAACGTGTTCCCACCAACAGTGTTTCCGAACTATGTCAAGAGTTTGCTGATATTTTTTCGCCAGGTTTAGGGCGCGAGACAAATTTTCAGACGCATACTGAATTGAAGGACAATGCACAGCCTCATGCGCTTTCTAGATTAAGTTGCTAAAACACTGCATGCACTTAAGGAACAAGGAGTGATTGAACCAGTGACAGCATCACTATGGGCTTCACTGTCGGTTGTCTTAACAAAACCATCAGGCAAATTGCGACTGTGCATGGACTTTAAAGCCGCCATCAATCCTCAACTTGTTGTTGCAACATTTCCTACGCCACGTCCAGAAGACTTGATTGACAATATGTGTGAAGGTAAATATTTTTCCAAGTTAGATTTGCAAGATGCATATCTTCAAATTCCTGTGGATGACGAATCCCACAAGATTCTCGTCGTGAAAACGCATTTAGGTCTCTACAAATTTAAGAGGCTTCTGTTTGGATGAGCCTCTGCACCTGCACTATTTCAGCAGTACTTACAGACTCTTTGTGCATCGATTTCTTCAGTGTGTAATTACCTAGATGACATCATAGCTTCTGGTTCCACACAGCACGAACATTTGCATAATTTGAGACAGTTATTTGAAGTGTTACATGAGAATGGACTTAAACTCAATAAGGACAGGTGTACATTTTTTTCTGAACAGTTATCCTACTTAGGACATGTAATAAACTCTCAAGGCATCCACCCAAGTCCGGATCATATAAGAGCAATATCAGAGCTACCAGCATGCAAGACAGTTAAATAATTACAATCCATCCTTGGAAAGCTCAATTATTATTACAAGTTTTTGCCTCACGTATCATCTCTTGCAGCAGCGTTACATCGACTATGTTGAAAGAACGTTTCGTTCAATTGGCTGCCTGAATGCAAATGTGCCTTTCAGCAGCTTAAATCTCCGTTGTTATCTAGTACATAACCTCTTGGCCTCAAGGTTGACCCTTCCGATTTTGGGATCGGAGCTGTTCTTGCACACAAAATTGGTTTGTGCACTTGCCTGATTGCATTTGCATCAAAGCTACTCTCCTCTGCGCAGCGTAACTACTCGCAGATCGAGAAGGAAGCTCTTGCTTTGATCTTTGGAGTTACGAAAACCCACGCCAACACGTTACCCAGATAGCCAATAGCTGAAGACTTGCTGTTCGACTCTTCCGAACAGGCTTGTATGTTCACTGGTGTGCAAAATGATGATGTAGTAGAAAGTTTTTCTGCTGACTTTTGTTGTATAACCACAGTAACAGCTAACAACCTAGTATTAAGTGTTGTTTTGCGTTATGTTACTTTTTCTAAAATTTGGATCGAAGATCCATTGGTTCGTCTTTTTTTTTTTGTGCAGACGACTTTTTGTCCAACATGGTGTCATTTTGCTCTGCACGGAGATCGATCAGTCTCGTGTTATTGTTCCTTGTTCTTTGAAGTCACCTGTGCTACGACTTCTTCACCAAGGTCATTAGAGTATCGTACAGACAAAACAGTTAGCTCGCCGTCACCGTACCTGGTTTGGTATTGTTGCTGACATACCCAAGATTTGTTGTTCTTGTTCTGTGTGTGCAGAAAACCAATCCGCACCACCTCAGAAAATTTTCTCTTGGCCTAAGGCAACTTTGCCACAGAATAGCTTACATTTAGATTTCGCTTGTCCTGTTTGGGGTGCATGATGGTTAATTCTTTTAGCAGTTTTCCATCTGTTGTCCACATGTCATCAGCATTGTTTGCTACCATCAAACACTTGTCTTCTATATTTAGCATAGAAGGTCTGCCACAAGTCATTGTCACTGACAGTGGACCTCAATTTGTGTCCGCAGGGTTCAAAACCTTTTGTGAAGCTAATGGTATTCAGCATTTAACTTCAGCACCATTCTCCCCTCAATCGAACGGAGCCGTTGAAAGATTCGTTCGGACATTTAAGTCGCAAATGTCTAAATTGATTGACTCTCATTCTCGTGAGGATGCTCTTTTGTTGTTTTTGTCTTTGTACTGATCGCAGGCATGCGATGGTGCTTTGCAGATGAATCGCTGCAAGGTCATCCTCACAGAACTCTGCATTTGTTGCATCCCCCACACCGCGTTTCTTTGCCATGGCAGATCCACAAAATCTTGCCTGATGATATTGTCTATTTTCATCATTCCCACGGCAATCGCCGATGGTTGAAAGGGTGCACCCTTCGCCATCTTGGTCGTGCTATGTTTGTCATATCAGGTCCATCTGGTGAGGTGTCCAGGTATTAGAAGCAGATGCGTCTCTTTAGCCATGGTGTCTCTGCCACTTGCCCTATGTTTCCAGTGTCGGCGCTGTCGGGGGTGCCCCCGAAGGGCCCTCTTTCTTGCTCTCCTCACCCCTGGGTGCCAGCACCCGTAGCTTCGCCTTTGCCGCGCGATGACATGCCAGCGCACATACCATGTCTCACAGGGGAGTCGCCCGCAGTGCCAGCAACGCTGCGGGGACCAGATGACCATACGGACCAGGTGCCTTCAACTGTGATAGGGCAAAGTGAAATTCAGGTTACAACGCCATCCAATGCCACAGAACAGTCTGCACTTCCTGATTTCCAGTCTTTGATGCCGGTCAGGTGCCCTGACCCGATGGAGGTCGACCCTTCGGTTGCTCCCATAGTTGTAGAAGCGCAGATGCCTCATGTTGACGTGCACCCTGGAGTAGATTTCCAGGCGTTTCCTGTCTCCCGTTGGTCGGAATGGCAGGGTGTAGGTGGGCATGCCTCGCCTGCAGTCAGGCTCCCCACCTCCTCGACTACATCAGCATGGCGTCCCCCACGTGGCGGTCATAAGCCACATTCAATGGCCGTTCGCAGATTTGCGAGGGAGGAATGTGGTATCAACGTATGATACCACAATTGTCAGGGGTTGAAGTTATCGATTGCTGTCCGTATTAGTATCATTGTACCCATGAGTCATAACCAGCGCTGCTCTGCGGCTTGTATCAAGTTTCTAGCGAGCTCTCATCCACTCTTGCTCGGAACATCAAGTAGTAAAGTAGCATAACCTTCAGCTGATAGGAAGCAACCTCTAACAAGGCGCTTAGTAACATATGGCCTAAGTGAGGCCTCAATAGCTATCTGTTTATAATTATACGTATGAAGCCAAGAAGAATGCTGAACAACCAGTTAAGTACAATATATATAATTTTTTCCAACGACTTCTAATTATTTTAGTCGTTGCAGATCCAGACCATGCAGCCAGCACCTTACTGACAAACCTGCTGTGATTTATATGGTTCTATTTGGCACTGGTCACCAGCCAACACTGGCTACGGCTCATTCATCGCCATCATAAAACATATAATAAAAACAAAAATATCTCCCACTGCAACAAGTAATGACCTACTCATAAATATCTGTATCTTATTCACAACTGAAGAAGAAAGAAAAAATTAATATTAAATCTCTGACCATAAGAAACACATGCCACTAATATTTGCGAACATAAAAATGAATCCATCAGGCACAATGAGAAAATTCAAACTATCTCAGCAGAAAACCAGCAGAAATTCTTCCAATAGCAACCTGAAACATCCACATCACAGGTACGTCACAGGTCTAAGCAGATGGGTGTAGCGTCAGCACCTGACCTTGAGCAAATAACATGACAGTAGCCTCAGATAGTAAATGTGAAGCGGAAAGCAAAAAGGGACCTCTTGTCGGAAGAGTAAAATTTTCAGTACAAGCAAAAACCTATCTTGTATTTATTTATTACAAGACATTCCGAAGTTTAATGAAGCCTTAGGTAAATAATGTTACTGATAATGTTATTATTGAAATAGAATGAAAAGTTAATAGTGATCAAGTTGTAGATGAGAACGATGGTGCTGAAGACTTTGACCTGATGGCTGCATAAATTTAATTGACTCTTTTGATGCTGACAGAGATCATGCTCTCGTTTCAGAGTTTTTAAAAGCAGGTTGCGGGTGCAATTACTGTTCAGTTGATGACTATTTGGAAATACGTCATGAATGTGCTGAGATTGATCAGTATGAGAACAATGTCAACACATTAGATCAAATAATTTTAGGCCAATTGCAGTGTGTAACTTCAGATTCTTCTTTGACAGCTCGTAAACATAAAGTACAAACTGAGAGGAAACAACCCGAAGTAAATACTAAGTAAAAGGTCGGCATGTTTGTAAAAACACTTGTATGTTTTCCAACAATATTAAAATTAAAAGACTAAAGCGCTCTAACAAAAATGTAAAATGATACAGGATTGATTGCCAAAGCTCATGGTAATGCAAGAAAACTTCCTAAGAATGTGACTTCTTTTTCTGATTCAGAGTTTGTTGTAAAGTTTTTACACAACTACGCAGAACAACATGCCATAATTTTACCAGGCAGAAGTAGCACTCAGTTTAATGCAAATTTCAAACTTCTACCTTCAAGTGCTAATAAAGCCAAAATTTTTGAAACTTACATGGCTTCCTTTACAAATGATATGCCCGTAAAACCAGTATCAAGTAAAGTGTTCTGTAATATTTGGAAAGAGATATGCCCAAAAATAGTTGTCATGAAGCCCAAATCTCATCTTTGTGCATTTTGCCAACGGCATTTCACTCGAGGAACTGCAATGGCATCAGTGCCTGAAGAAACTAAAATGGAAACTATTGAAAAAATGAGGTCCCATCTACAACTTGTTGCAAAAGAAAGTGAGTTTTATAAGGAAACTATCGAAAAGACTAAGGAAAATTTTGAAGATGGTGATAGAAGTTGTGTACACTACGGTTTTGACATGGCCCAGCAGGTTTACATACCCAGTAACCCGTTGCAGCCTGGACCTATTTAGTTCTTTGTTCCATTCAGAATAGGAATATTTGGGGTTAAGTGTGAGACTGTGAACAAACAAGCAAACTATCTGCTCCCAGAAAGTGTAGGAACAACAAAGGGATCCAATGTTGTTGCCAGTCTTTTCCACAACTACTTGAAAAACTACAGTCATGGAGAAGACAATGTTCATTCATGCTGACAATTGTGTAGGTCAGAACAAGAACAATATCTTATTAGGATATCTTGCTCGGAGAATCAGTAATAACAAAAATAAGAGAACTGTTTTGTCATTCATGCCAGTAGGTCACACAAAATTTGCATGTGACTGGGCATCTGGACTTTTAAAGAAAAGATTTCATACAAGAGTTCGCCGACTGCATTGAGAAATCTACATCTACAACACACGTTAACTCAACTGTTGCTGTTGGAAATGAAATAGGTGAAGTTGCTGTGAATATATATGACTGGCTAAATTTCTTGAAGGATAGTAATGCTAACAAAGTACCTCACATAACTAAATACAACCACTTTGAGTTCAACGTTAGCTACTCATAAATATCTGTATCTTATTCACAACTGAAGAAGAAAGAAAAAATTAATATTAAATCTCTGACCATAAGAAACACATGCCACTAATATTTCCGAACATAAAAATGAATCCATCAGGCACAATGTGAAAATTCAAACTATCTCAGCAGAAAACCAGCTTTCAGCAAGTACATTGCAAATTGGACATTGATGGAAATGAATGTGTGTATCGCATCTTCCCCAATGACAATGAACCCTGGGTTTCCTGCTGCAGTAATTCCTCCATGCATGACAAGACAACGAAAACAGTACCATTTTAAAAACATCACGACCTATTGCATAAAGAACTACAAAGACATTATGTGTCTTGAGGTAGGCTCAGAATGTGAACCAGACACTCAAGTCAGCGACAGTAAAGATCCTGATGAAGAACCTGAACAAACAAATATTCCAGTAAAAAAAAGAAGAGGTGAAAACGCTCTTGTTAAAGTGCCTTTAACCCCATTCAGACTTTTTTTTATGAACAGAAAATCAAGTCGTTTGGCAACTACAAAATATGGTATCTCAGTAATCTATTTTGGAGGATTTGTGACTTCCAATTTCTTGTGGTACTAGTGCCATTAATTGCTCCAGGATCAAAATTTGATCCAAAAGATGCCATAACATAGTGTAAAAATATAAATATTATGCCAAAAAAATAAGCGCGGGGCTTGCTATATATTTCTCAACAAGGGGCCAATTTATTTGGTTTCAAATGTATGTACACTCTGATGTGACATAGGTCTGAGGGAGTAATCCACTTATTGTGAAGTGTTAATTTAAAAAACTCCAAACCACTTGACAAAGGACATTTTAAGTGTAATATATATGCAGAATTTGTTTCTTAAATATGTAAAGTCAAGCAATGATAATAAAGTGAAACTTTAAAAGCCCATATCTCAAAACACCTCTTTTATGTCATAAATATTCAACCTGCCATAACTTCCTCAAATTTAGAGATTTTTTTACAAGTTGTACAGAATTTAATGCTGAATGTAAAAACTACAAAAACCCAAATTCCTAAATTTTCGACAAGAGGTCCCTTTTCGCTTTCCGCCTCACAAATATTGATAAGGTGATGACTGACAATGACTGCCAATTGGCAAGGAAACAGGACTAAATTATCTAGAAAGAAGCTTCATTACAGTTGGAACATTTGTTCAGTGTGTGCATCTTTTTGGTACAACCCAAAAAACGTCAGCACTGCCTGCTTTGCACTTAGAAATCTTTCTCACTGTACTGGCCCACAAACAAGACTGACAGCACAATTTTATTCAATCTGTACTACAGCATATTCTTTTTAATCGGCGCAGCTAAGATTTAAAAATTGTCTATTCTAACACTGAAATTCATATACTTACACCCTAAACCATTTACTCCCCACTGGTACTTAAGATTAATAATAAACAGCGAATTTTGAAGACGCTGATTTTCTGAATGTAAGCCGCATAAACCCTTACCTGCTACTTCAGTGTCTTGTTTTGCAAATGAAAAAATTTCTCACACTATCTACTGTTTAGCTGCATGTCACCTTCTGCTTTTAGCAAGTTTCATCGTTAAACACTTCAGTGACTGAAAATAAAGTTCAAGAACTTCACTACTTAACAACTCAAAATGTTTAAATGAGAGTTAACTTTCAAGAAGCCTTCCATCAACCATATAAACAGTACTAAGTTGCATACAACATACCTTTGTATTCTTTAATATACACTTACAACTATGAAACTAATCTGCAGTTTATAACGTTCTCAGTACAACGCTGTACTTGCAGCTTGAGCACATACGACACAGTATTAGATAAATCCTCTACATTTATATTCTACGGGAAAATATGATATGCTAACCACAATCATTTTAACTGATCAACTCAGTTGCCTACCAGAATGTCAATGTATATTACGTTTCCTATTCTCTCTCCAACAATTTTGCAACCCATTTTGCGTTCTGCTTTTCGTTTCTTATAATTCAGAACAGCACGAAGCCTATGGCTGAGTTACCACTACAGTTCCACGAAGCACCTACTATCTTGACCAAAACAATAACAAACACAGATCTTCCCGCTCGCCAAAAATTTCGTCTTCAAAGTTAATACTCACAACGCCTTCAAATGGGATGTGGTAACTTCTGAGAACTATATCACGTCCCCTTGTTTCGCTGTCATTAATGTCTTGTGCGATTCACCGCCAAACACTGTACTTGTATCGCTTTATTACATATTTACAAATATTGCAAAACAAAGTAATTTGACTAATTCAACGAAAGCTAGGTCCATGGAAATACAAGTGTAATAAATTTCTTTGCAGTGGTTCGACACTCGTTAACTATCGATAGTTGTGAGCGGCAATCTTGTAGCCTATAAATAGCGAGTCTTCGGCGCTGCAATTGATAGAGAAAATCAAAGTACAGCAGAGTCAAAAGCAGTAGCACTTGTCGTAAATTTGTTTGTAGTGTGAACGTAGAAATTGAAATGTTGGTGTGGGAAACCACTTTAACTCCGCCTGCAGTTACTGTTGGAGTGAATTAAGTAGCTCTGCAGTTGCTGTTGCCGGTCCCAAGCCCGGAGAAAGGAGGAGGGTTGGCGAAGCGCAGAAGCCGTAAAAGAATCGACATAAAATAGTTGGAGAGATCCTGTAGAGCTTAATACCTTAGTCGTAATGACGACGACGATAATAATAATATTGATTAACCTACACAATTTCAACGAGCGTAACAAGCAGGAATGTTGGAGCTTCCCAAATGTCTTCAACCGAAATGCAAATACTTCTGGGCTTAACCGTTTCTATTGAATAAAATTTTTCTTGTTTATCGCTATTCTTATAACAGCAAAATATAACAGTTTAAATGGATAACTTGCACACCCTCCGCGCTTGTGCCAATTCCTGCTATTATCTGTCAGTGTAATAGCGCCAAAAGGCTTGTCAGTACGAAAGGATAGCGTGTTCAGCTTCGAAGTCTAGACACAGTTATTGTAGTAGTGGACACAAGGAATAGGATGTTCTAACCACTGCTTCTCAGTATATTTAGTCCTTAATGAAATTTGTTGAAAATAATGTGCCTATTTACAACCAATAGCTCAATATATAGTATCGATACTAGTGATAAGAACAATCTATATAAAAATCTAACATCACGTACCTTGATCCAAAAAGGCGCCCAATATTCAGGAACACACAGATTCAGTTAACTGCCAGCAACCATTAAAAACTTGGCTTCAGATAAATTACAGCTTCAACAGAGTTTGAAAGACTTTTGCTAGGAAACTCATCTACTCTTCAGACGAATATCCTAACAGGGACAGTTAGACCAGCTTATGTAAAAATTTCTGTTTTGACAGCACTTGGTCACAACAGTTAAGATTAGGTATGATGATAAATTTATCAAATACTTATAACTAGGTTTCATTCTGATAGTGTATTAATTCTGTAAATATTAGCAGTTCCAATTTATTGTAATATGTTCACATATTGTGACAATCTCCTGCCAAATGATTGGGGAAGTGAGTGTTGTATTCATGTGTTCTATATTTTTTGTGTTATACTTTCTGACATGTTCCATGCCCATGAGAGTCATGTCACTTTTGGGTCTGTGGAACAAAAACTTAATCTAATCTAGAACGAAAATTTCATCTCATCAAAACAGTCAATAGAAATTGTGAATTAAATTTAATTATGGGGCTTTAAATTTCTAGTAATGGAATAATAATATTTTTGGGTAAAGTTCACAGTCATATAGATTACCACATAGTCCAGTACGAGTATGTATTTAGAATATGATTTATAACCTCTTTGTAATGTTTAGTTGTCTCAGCTACATTTTCTGACATGATAGAGAAAGAATTCAAAGTATGACTAGTAGTAAATCTGGAAAAAATTACAGTGATCCCTTAGACTGCCCTCATCTGAAGAAAAGTTGAATTTCTAATTTATAATTGAGCTTACTGTTGATCTGCTAATGTTATGACCAACCTTGCCTTCCACTTGCTGAAACATGCACTGATTACCCTGAAAGTAACATTGTTATTAACTTTACTAGTAGAGAATTAAAATTCTCTCTCTCTCTCTCTCTCTCTCTCTCTCTCTCTCTCTCTCTCTCTCTCTCTCATCATCTGGGGGAGTACATCCTATGGGTTTAGATTGTAGACAATCTCTAGCATACGCGCAGTTTAAAAGTGCTGTATATTAAACCATAGGTGTTCAAACTGAGTATCTGAATTCAAGTCTTCATGTGACCTGAAAGAAATGATAAGTAATTGTACAACATGTTTTGAGTCACTTGTTCAGGATAATGACAATTCTGTGTGCCTCTTGCTTGTAATGACTTGTTTATGTGTAGATGTCGATGCATTAAGGTTGATTACATGCATGTGTCGGCCACCAGTAGCTGAGTGGTCAGCGCGACGGACTGTCAATCCTAAGGGCCCGGGTTCAATTCCTGGCTGGGTCGAAGATTTTCTCCGCTCAGGGATTGGGTGTTGTGTAGTCCTAGTCATCATCATTTCATCCCCATCGACGCGCAAGTCGCCAAAGTGGTGTCAAATCAAAAGACTTGCACCAGGCGAGCGGTCTCCTCGACAGGAGGCCCTCGTCACGCGTCATATATACGAGGTGTAAGGCATTCAGGCTGATACATGCAAGTGAAGAGAGTGGGAAGTGGGCCTACAGTTAAAGATATGTTTAGTTGTGTACATATTTGTTGTATCGAAGAAAATATCTTACTTGTGAATTCACTATGGTACTGCAAAACATTTAACTGCAGCTGCCAGGTAAATAAACAAACTTAAAACTTTTTGCAGAGCAAATCATCCTGTGGAGCAGATACAGAGTAGAGCAAGTTATACATGCGAAACAATAATCTTGTGTTTTTTGCCTTGTTTGTGCAGACAGGGACAGGTAGGGCCAAAAAGGAAGAGGAACAGATAGCTCTAAAAATATATGAGACTTTGGTGACAAATGCATGTAATGTTGCAAACCTCTTAAACAAGTACTTTGTTTCTGTTACTGACTGCTTGGGCTTTTCAGGTTCAGTAAACAGTGCAGTGGAGTATCTGAGACCAGTCTTTACAAATAACTGCAGTAAAATGGAATGACACATCTCCCAAAGAAGTAGCATTCATTATAAAATCCTTAACATCTAAGTATTCTAGTGGTTATGGTAAATTATATCAACAAAGTTAATCAAAGAGTGCTCATGCAAGGTGAATTCTGTCTGAAGCTATTTGTGTAATCAATCTCTTATCAGCAGAACAATTGCAGACTGGCTAAAATATGCCGAAGTTAAGCCTCTTTACAAGAAGGGGGATAAAGAGATTCCATCAAACTATCACCTAATTTCACTTTCGCCAACTTTTCCAAAAATATTTGAAAAGGTTGTATTCAAGTGTCTCCTTAAGTATATGACTGCAAATAATATATTGTCGTAGTCATAGTTTGGGTTTCTAAAAACTTTCTGATAGAGAGAAAGGTATTTACATGTATAGTGAGAATGTACTTAATGAACTAGATAACAAATTAGAGGTTAGTGGCATTTTCTGTGACCTCTCAAAAGCCTTTTACTGTGTGAATCACATCATTCTCTTAAGTAAATTAGAATATTATGGTGTCAACAGTAGTGCTGCAAAATGGTTTGAGTCTTATTTAACTAACAGGAAACAAAGGGTATCATTGTGAAATACCCGAGCATTAAGCAGTTAGTCTTCATCTGACTGGGAATTAATTACGTGTAGTGTTCGTGGAGGTTCCATCTTGGGTCTGTTGCTTTTTCTTGTATGCATTAATGACTTCTTGCCCATTACATTGCCAGATGCTAGGTTTGTTTTGTTGCAGATGGTACAGACATTGCAATAAGTAGAAAGTCAAGTACAGATTTAGAAATGGCTGCTAATCAAGTTTTCACTGACATTAATAAATGATTTAAAACTAATTCACTGACATTAAACTTTGTAAAGACACACCAGAACCTGTAAGAGATTTCCTTCTAGCATGTGTATAGCACATGAAGACATGCAGATCAAAGAGGTTGACAGTGTTAAATTTCTGGGATTATAACTCAATAATAAATTCAGTTGGGATGGGATTTGCAGTTAGAATGGTGTCAGGTGTAGTAAATATAATAAGAACTTGCATACTTTTCTTATTTTCTTTCTGTAATGTCATATGGGATCATATTCTGGAGTAACTGATGAAACCGAGCAAAAGTTTTTAGCAAGCAAAAGCATTTAACAAGACTCATTTGTTGTGTAAATTCAAGAAAATCATGTAGAAACCTGTTCAAGGAACTTTGTATCCTAACCATTGCTTCTCAGTATATTTATTCTTAATGTAATTTGTTGCAAGTAATATATCTCCATTTCCAACCAATTGCTCAATACATAGTATCAGTACTAGGAGTAAGAATAGTCCACATAAAAACCTAAAATCACTTACCTTGGATCAGAAAGGGGTCCAATATCCAGGAACACACATTTTCAATAAATCACCAGCAACCATTAAAAACTTGGTTTCAGATAAAGCACAGTTTAAACAGAGTTTGAAAGACTTTCTGGTAGGCAACTCCTTCTACTCTACAAATAAATATCTTAACAGCGACTGTTAGACCATCTTAAGGAAAAATTTTAGTTTGCACTAATAGGTCACAACTGACAAGATTAGGTATTTTATGAATGATAAATTTATTAAAAGTGCATAGCTGTGTTTCATCCTGACAGAGTATTAATTCTGTAAATATTAGGTGTTCTAGTTTGCTGAAATGCATTTACCTATTTTGACAGTCTGCTGATAATTGATCAGGGTAGTGATTATTATATTCAGATGTTTTATGTTTTTTTTTTTTTTTTATGTTACACTTTCTGACTTGTTTCACACCCGTGAGAATCATCTCATTTTTGGGTCTCTGGCACAAAAACTAAATCTAATGTAATCTAATTCCATTTCATTATAGTCACAGAACTTTGTAGGTAGTAGTCCTAGTGCTGTGTTGACATTGCCAAGTCTTGTAAACATTCTCTAGTCCATGTAGTAATTTTGCCGCAAGTGTCATATCAGAGCAGACTTGATCACTTATTCTACATTATTTGCCCACAAAATTGAAATACTGAATGGGGATGAGGTATTCATTTATTTTTGTCTACACCAAATCATTCACATGCAGTCAATGGTTCCGTGAATAATTTTGATAACTACTTTTACATTGGGAATTGACAAAATGCGGTTGTGGGAGTGATGTAATCAACTAATTGATATGTGACAAGTGCAGTGTCTCTCTAATTTCTCATGTTCTTTGATGCTTCCTGTTCTGGTTTGTTTGCTAATGTGTACACATGTGTCTTTTGTATCTGTGTACAATAAAGTGTGGTTTACACTGAGGTGAAAAACAGTCATAGAATAGCAATGTGCACATGGTGGTAATATCATGTATACAGTGTATAAAAGGACAATGCATTAGCAGACCAGTCATTTGTATTTGAGTGATTCATGTGAAATGTTTCCAACCTGATTACAGCCATATGAGGCGAATTAACAGACTGTGAACATGGAATGGTAGTTGCTGCTAGATGTGCGGGACTTTCCACTTCAAAAATCATTAGGGAATTCAGTATTCTGAGATCCGCAGTGTCAAGAGTGTTTCGATAGTAGCAAATTTCAAGCACAGTGCAAGCTATTGGTGGCTCCATAATTGTGTGGGCTGTGTTTACATAGAATGGACTTGCTCCTCTGGTCCAACTGGACCAATCATTGAATGGAAATGTTTATGTTCAGCTACTTGGAGACCATTTGCAGCTATTCATGTTTGAAACAATGGTGGAATTTTTATAGATGACAGTGTACCTGGTCACCGGGCCACAATTGTTCGCACTCGGTTTGAATAACTTTCTGAACAATTCAAGTGTATGATTTAGGCACCAGGATCACCCAACGTGAATCCTTTCATACATTTATGGGACGTAATTGAGATGTCAGTTCATGCACAAACTTGTGTACCAGGAACATTCACACTTATAGAGACAGCATGGGACGATATTTCTGCAGGGGTCTTCCAACAATGTATTGAGTCCACGCCACGTCATGTTGCTACGCTACTCCGGGTAAAAGCACGTCCAACATGATATCAGGAGGCAACCCATAACTTTTGACACCTCAGTGTATTACACTGTTAGTCCGTGAATGTATTTTATTTGTAGGAGATAGTGTTCTTCCATAATTTGTGAACCCAAAGAAGCAATTCTGCTCTCGTGGATAGGTTATCTGCTGCAGTTGGCATAGATAAGTACCATCAGGCATACCACACGTAACCTTCTACATTCCATCAGTGGTACCGTCCAGGTCATTAAAAATGAGATACAGATTCTACATTGCCCGCCTCCCGTTTTTCAACCACTAGACTCCGTGCCACACACCGATCCACTTTGCAACATCATGGTTTCAAACACACTGGTCATGACATTGGACACAGTGATATAATCACATAACATTGCTTCACACATAATTACAGCACTGTTGTAAGACATCAAATTCAGAGTGAACATATTTCCAGTCATTTCGCGTTCACTGGTACCGCATGTGAGATCAACAGAAATATCCACTCATCAGCTTTCGCAGTCCTCCCACACTGTATTTGCAAATTCAGGCCCCACTGTTTGCAACTAGTCAATTGAAAACTTAGTTGCAGTAAATGGAGAGCATTTTCATGTAACAGCAAATTAGTGACTCTTTTAAATAGTTCACTTTGGTGACCAGTAATCTTGATCAACGTGTTACTTCAGTAGTGTTGGACATTATACAGGGTGATTCCAAAAGAATACCACAACTTTAGGAATTTAAAACTCTGCAACGACAAAAGGCAGAGCTAAGCACTATCTGTCGGCGAATTAAGGGAGCTATAAGGTTTCATTTAGTTGTACATTTGTTTGCTTGAGGTGCTGTTGACTAGGCATCAGCGTCAGTTGATGCTAAGATGGCGACCGCTCAACAGAAAGCTTTTTGTGTTATTGAGTACGGCAGAAGTGAATCGACGACAGTTGTTCAGCGTGCATTTCGAACGAAGTATGGTGTTAAACCTCCTGATAGGTGGTGTATTAAACGTTGGTATAAACAGTTTACAGAGAATGGGTGTTTGTGTAAAGGGAAAAGTTCTGGACGGCCGAAAACGAGTGATGAAAATGTAGCACGCATCCAGCAAGCATTTGTTCGCAGCCCAGGAAAATCGACTCGCCGAGCTAGCTCGAACAAGAAGCACAACAATTCATATTTCAGCAGGATGGAGCGCCACCACATTGGCACTTATCTGTCCGTAACTACCTGAACGTCAACTACCCGAGGCGATGGATCGGCCGCCAGGCAGCCCGTGACAGAGCACTTCATCACTGGCCTCCAAGAAGCCCTGATCTTACCCCCTGCAATTTTTTCTTATGGGGGTATGTTAAGGATATGGTGTTTCGGCCACCTCTCCCAGCCACAACTGATGATTTGAAACTTGAAATAACAGCAGCTATCCAAACTGTTACGCCTTATATGCTACAGAGAGTGTGGAACGAGTTGGAGTATCGGGTTGATATTGCTCGAGTGTGTGGAGGGGGCCATATTGAACATCTCTGAACTTGTTTTTGAGTGAAAAAAAACCTTTTTAAATACTCTTTGTAATGATGTATAACAGAAGGTTATATTATGTTTCTTTCATTAAATACTCATTTTTAAAGTTGTGGTATTCTTTTTGAATCACCCTGTATTATGATGCTCCCTGCACCAAGCCTGCAATGCCCTCATGATGGTGCTTATTTCACATTGCACAAAATCAATGGGTTAAAGGCTCACACAAGTCCTGTACCATGAGAGGCATGATGACATGATTCTGTCTGAATTCTGGAGACATCTGCATGGAATGATTATCAGTTTGGATGCTTTACTGTTACACATTTGTCAACAACAATTGCTACCAAAATGAGGTTAATTTTAATTTCTCAGGAAGGGCAACCATTATATTAGTTACCAATAAAGCACACACCTTGCCCAAAACATATGTCACAGTGGCCACCGTGATAATTTCCATTCACTCTGAAGGAAGAGTGACCAGCCCAACATGCTGCTGCCTCGCTACCATGCCACATCTGCCTGAAAGTCACAGAGTGTTCTCGAGGACCTGTGAACTCCCCATGCCACTGTCAAGCGGCTAACTAAGCAGTTGTAAATGTTGCAACTATTGATCATGACAGCTGAGCACAAACGAGCCCCTTGCACATGCCCACAGTGGTTTCATAGCCATGAGATCACTCAGACAAATGTTTACTGTTCCACAGACATTTTGGTCAACTGGCAATGAAGTGCAAGAAATTATGTTTGCACCTCAATGCCGAGAGATGATTTGGCTCAGGTGCAACAGTTTGACACCCATTTACAGCACCTACTGTTTTAGAACAGTTAGCACCCTATGTCAAAAAGACAGTATAGGACTGCTCAGCCTAACGCTTTTATCGGCATGCCCCCAAAGCTGCCGACTACCGAATGACTACACGGCACTACATCACAAAGGCTGTTCATTACCAACCCATATTCGGGGCTAGTGTTATTAATCAAATGGGATCAGAGATCAGCACACTGCCACACTAAGGCCAATTTAATGGCAGTTAACAAGTCCGTCATATGTGCATATGGTCACAATACGTTTGAGGCTGACAATTGCCTCTTTGAGAACTGCAAGTGGACTTACAAATTAACCAACATTGCTCAACCTATTTCAGGTGCTGATTTCCTCACACAGGCTGCACTGACCACCAATTTACTAAATGAATGACTGATACACTCTGTCAACAGTCATACTATTCTTGCAGGAAAGGCTCATTCATCAAAGTACACAATGTGCAATGTGTATAATTTAAGTGCTAACACCTCAAATGACCATCATCATTACTGGGAGTCCTACTGCTGCAACTTGAAATTACATCTCCATACCATGAAACAAGATTATATAACAATCAGGTGTGAAATAATCAAGTTGCATGAGGACAATGTGGTGTTGAATGCTACCCTATTGGAAACAGAAGGCAAACTCCTAGTGGCCCACAAAACATAAGAACAACATAGGACACCTCCACATTGCATCTGTGCTTTGCACACAACTGCGTCCACGGAGTAACTGTGGCCCGTAGAATCACTGGGCATGGGCACACATACTACGGTTCACCATATCTCTACCAGACCTGGTCTGCAATATCGTCACAAGTCCATTGGATTGCTTGGAAATGACTACCACTGATATCCAGTGGCTACACAATGTTACCAGGGGAAGGAACACCTCACACCCCTCCCCCTCTGTCTGCTACCAATGGCACTCCTACCAACCATCATTCTACGGTTCTGGCTGTGTCATTGACAGTCAGTTACATGTCCATCATGCCCAGCCACCCACACACAAGCTGGCTGTGAGTTCAAATTTGAACTCCCTCTCATCTTTTAGGAGGGGAGGGGGGGGGGGGGAGGGAGCAAATGCTGTGTGGGAGTGACATAATCAACTAATAAATGTGTGACAAGTGCAGTGTGTCTTTAATTACTCATATTCTTTGTTGCTTCCTGTTCTTGTTTGTTCACTAATACACTGTTTTTCCCTGTATGTATTTGATATGTAGTAGATGGTGGCCCTACATGGTCCCACATTGTACAGTAATTCATACTGTAGACCTATACTGAAATGTACATAATAAAATTAATAAATGCGTACATTTGGTAGACTTTGCAACTGAACATCTTATAGAAGCCTCTTTATGGACCTAGGGATTGTTACATGTATACACTCCCAGGTGGTATTTTTGGTTAACAGCAAGAGTGAATTTAGGATGAACTCAGCAATTCACAATCACATAACTAGATGAAGTAATAATTCCCATGTCAGCTATGTATCCCTTTCTAGGGTTCATAATGGAGTTTTATTTTTGCGTACAAAAGTCTATAAAAGTGGGCTGCAAGCAGAAAACTGAACATTTGCAAATATTTAAAAACAAAACAAAATAATACCTCATTAGCCACTCTTTCAACAATTTATCAGAATATTTGAAGTGAAGAACATAAATTCTGTTAAAAATTAACCTCACTGTTTCATATAGATACATGAAAGTGGCAAAACATTGAGTTCTTTCAAAGGTGTCAAGTGATGGAAGAGAAAGGCACTTATTTCATTATTTCCTCTTTTGTGTAATAAATATATTTTTGAGAGATATGTCCTAAAATGTAATGCAGTGTGGCATTACAAAATGTACAACTGCAAAGCAGGCACATTTGACTGTTTCTGTGTTGATGACTTTACTCAGACTGTTTAATGACTTCTCTTTTAAGTATTCCTACTGTCGAGTACTGTCTGTCAACATACTCTGAGGAATTTTGTAGTTGCATTTTTATGTTTGTATCAGCAGTCAGAGTTTTGAGTTGATGAGAACAGTATATTAGGATCACCAGAAGACATTACCAATAGACCATTCTGAATGCTTAGGGACAGATCATTGCAAAGTATGATAAACAGAATTGCTCAAAGTGTGAAAATTGAGGAATTCCTTGTCTTACTACTTACTGCTTTAACCAACACTTTCACTACTTGTTTGGTGATTACAACTTTTTGGACTCTGTTCAAAAGGTATGATCTGAACTGATAACTGCATTTTCCCCTAATTCGATACTACCATAATTTCTCAAATGTAATGTATGGTTGCCAAAGTTTGTGAGCTCAAGGAATAGCCTGTTGTGTGTTTTTTTAAATGCACTATAGAATTAATCAAAATGAATATAAAGCTCCATTTATCATTACCCTTTCTAAAAAGACAAACTTTTGGAGAACCAATAAGCAATAACTTCTAAGGAAGCTCTTCAGGCCAATAGTTGTTGCACTTGCAGCTAACCCACCAGCACTAGTTTATGTGGCCAACTGGTACTGAAACATGGAATTTCATCTAAATTACTCTAGCATAGGAATGATTTGTTAACAATTAATGAAAATTTTGAGAATTGTTAACAATAGTCCTTTATTATGCATTAAATACAGATGATAACTTGAAATGAACTTCCAGTGTGCTATATTTTAAAACAACTGTTGAAACAAAACACATACACCACAGTCTCTCCCAGTGAGTTTCCAATAGTTCTATTACAAAAGTCAGCATGAAATTTTTATGATCGTCCACCTTTCCCTTTTCAGTGGCTTAGTAAACAATAAATGCATTATTCACTGAAGTATTTAGTAGTCTTCTAATATGGATAAGTTATTTGGAGGAAGTAACTTCTTTTGTGATCACAATATCGCCTTTAGAAGGGTTGGTCAATGACAGCAGCAGTACTTGACTTAGTTACAAATATAAGTCGGGGTTTTGAAGACAAAAGAGTCTAGAGCACTGGTACCTTGTGAGCTTAGTAAGGTATTCAATTGTACCTCATGTAAGGCCCTCGTCAGCAATGTAAAATCATGTGGTGCTGGGGGAGCTGTTGAGCGAATTCCTACCTAAATAACAGACAGCAGATTGTATCAGTGCAAGGAGTAGACTCAATTGAAAAGAAGTTGAAATGGAGTGCACCATAGGAACCTGTAATGGGGTCTCTGTTGTTCCTGATTTTTGTTAGTGACATAAGCATCAATGGGCACACCTTGCAGTTTGCAGATAATAACATTTGTTCTCAAAAAGGGAGAGTGTCGCTCAGGCTTTTCAACCAGCAGAAGTCCTATTAAGCAAAGCCAAGGCCTAGTTTATTATGAACAGGATGAAATTTAGTGAATACAAAACACAGAATGACATGGAGCCTTATTGAAACTGGAGCCCTGTGTGACACAGCAGCCATGGGCTTTTTCATTGATTCTATGTTAACATGGCAACAGCCCACAAAATGGTATATTCCAAACTTTCCTGGGTCCTGTATCTCCTGGGGAAATTACAAGGTGTAATATCGGACAAGTAGCAACCAACAGTGTACCATGTAATTTTCCAAAGCTGCATGAGACATGGGCTGCTGCTGTGGAGGCACTCTGCAGGCTGCAAGAATATACTTTGTTTTAGCCAATCTTTATTCAACTGCGTTGCTCATATGGAGGTAAATCATGCACGCTACAGAAAGAGAAATAAATTTCATCACCACAGCACTGACAATAGACAGTATAGAAAGCCCTGGATGTTGATTAACAAAAACACAAAAGGTGTCCACAGGGCGGCTCTCAAACTGTTGAATGCAATACCTAAGGGTATCCTGTCATTACCAGTGGAGCAATTTAGGACTAAAATTTTGTCTGGACTGTGCACTATGTTCTAGAACTGATTTCATAGTTGTATTGTCATTGTACATTAGACTATAATCGAGTTGTTCTCTTCATTATATATTTTATAGCATCATAGTTTAAACTGCAGTCTTTCATTCATTTTATTGTTGTAATACTACTGTAATCTCGATGCAGTCTGTCCAGCTATGGCTGGTTAACAACACAGAGCTGGTAATAAATGGACAAGATGTCAGACTGGTTTTTGAAGATAATCAGCAATATTATCCTAACCACAGGATTATTCATTAGGCTTTGTGTTATAATACTGCAAATTTCAGTAGGTGTGAGCGGGCAAGGAAAAAGTTATCTTGGGAGCAGCACAAAGCTTGTACAGTGACTGAGTACAGAAGGATTGATAAAAGAAGAAAGTTTGTCACCAATGTTTATAAAGTGATTGTTGAATATTTCACATACATTTTTTGATCAGAGGAAACACCATCTTCATCCTTAATGCATGTTATTGATTGACGTCTTTCCTTTTCACCACCCGTCTCACTGATGACTTTCCATATAGCTTTCGATTTATTACTTGAATTGAGTATAAACTGCCAGTTGTACATTCTCTTGGCTTCACAACAAACTTGTTCACTTTGAAATAGTTATTGAATAACTTGTTGTATGTAGTTTTACTGTAAGCGTAGAGTAGTCTTTTGTTTGTACAAGAGGTTTGTGTTCCTGACACCAGCAGTTTATTACTAGACATTTTCCATACAGTTTGCTTAGCTCTAAGTTTGGTTGGAAATGCTACATCTTTATGGTTGTACAGAATACTCAAATTCTGGTACCTTACAGTTAACATCACTATCACAATGTACACCCTTCCAGTCAGCTTCATGGAGCACATGTGTGAAGGTGAATAGGCTATATTATTTTCTTCAAACTTTCCTAACGGTCTGTCAACATCTTGAAAGGTCAGGTACAGCCCAAGCCTTTGCAGCACCTGTGCTGAATGTCTATCTTCCAGCTGTTCTTTTTGCCCTCCCTTGGGAAATATGTCCGGGTAGTTTTGGGAATTCGTTCTGAAGCTTTAGTATCCTGACATCAGAACAGTCCCTCAACTGTTTTTCTTTCTTTCTTCATTCGCCATCTCCTGCCCTTCCTCTGCTTCAACATTTGAGGTTCCTCTTTGTTTCTTCTTCCTTCCTGTTTGCTCCTGAAGGCTGGCCTATATGTTTGACGTGTAACAGCTGACTGGTAATGTGTTATTCCTAGCCCCGGGTCAACAGGTAGTGTTTGCACGTAGCCCCTGCTACAGGCCAGGCGCAGGGAGGGATGACTGCCTGAGCTGTTACCTTCCCCAATTGCCAATATGTCACTCTATCAGGAGTTTGGGAGGTGTGACGTGAGGTGTGAACAATCACGTAAGGCAGGTGAGGCCCCCTTGGTAAGACCCCAGTTGGAAGGAAAGCACCATCGAAGGCACTGTCAATCATGGGGGAATTTTCTCACATTGAGCCAATCATCATTTCTGTCTACATCTACTAAATGTAAACAGAATGAGGCTAAAGATTCAAAGAATCTCCCAGTGGCACCTCAGTCCCTCATGGTATCAAATACTGAAGAAGGTCAGTCCTTTGCTACTGTTAATGTGTTTATTATTCAAAAAGGTTTTGCTGCAATTGCAGGTCCTGTGAAATATTGCTACCATTTATGTAATGGAACTTTGTATTTGGAGTATAATTGTGATTTTCAGGCCCAATCATGTTGAGGCCCACTGAATACTGAATTCTTTGTATGGTGTTATTTACACTAGACTGCTTGGAGGTCTGACCGAGGGAGAAATCCAAACTTACCTCTCAGATCAGGACATCACTGCAGTCCATCAGGTAATGAAAAAGGTTGATGCAACTTTAGTGCCTACACACACTCTTTATCTCACATTTGATCAAGCAGTGCTTCCACCGAAGATCAAAGTAGATTATGAAGTGATCACGATCAAACTGTACATTCCAAACAGGATGTGTTGCCACCAGTGGCAACATTACAACCAAATTCACATGTCCTGTTGAAACAAAACCAAATGAGTTATTTGTGGTAGGGTTGCTCGCAAGGACAATTGCCACCTCCTCCTCCATGCTGTATCAATTGCAACAGCGACCATGCAGCCTCCAGCAGAAGGTCCACAGCATTAGATCCAAATAGGAGGAATTATGGCTGCTCTTCGAATCATAGCATCCACTCTTTCTCTGCCTCCAAGAAACAAAACTGCATCCTTGAGATCGCTATGACCTCTCATATTTCCTTCTGGTCTGCTTTGACCTTCCTGCAGAAGACAGCATTCCATCTCATGGGGGAGTCATATTGCTCATCTTGGATGACATTCATAGCCAGACCATCTTACTGAACACTTGGCTGCCAGCTGTTGCAGTTGACACTATCCTTCCTTGCTTAACCTTTGTTCTTTGCAGTGTATACGTCCCTCCATCATTTGGTGTCGCCAGGGCAGGCTTCCTCCAGCTTATTGATCAACTGCCTCACCTCTGCTCGGTGACTTTAATGCACACCATCGCATTTGGGGCTCTTCCAGAACCTGTCAGAGGGGTGCTCTCTTGGCTGACCTCAATCAACTCAACCTCTCTATCTTAATAATGGAGCACCGACATTCCTCTCAGACTCCACACACACCTATTCCCATTTGGACCTCTTGTTCTCCAGTGCCCACTTTTCCTGTCATCCTGAATGGTCCATTCTCTGTGATATGTACTAGAGTGACACTCTCCCATGTGCTATCTGTTTGCTGACTCCTATCCCACCTATGTGTAAAGCCAATTGGAAGCTTTCTGAGGCTGACTGGAGCCTTCAGTCCTCCCTGGAGACCTTCAAAAAACATTTCCCCAGTTGTGATGACCAGTCATAGTTCCTCACAAACATTATCCTTACCATCATAGAACATTCCATACCTCGCACTTCATCTCTACCATGCTGTGTACTGGTCCCCAGGAGAACTGAGGCATACTGTGATGTGAGTCACATGCGAAGACCTGTTCTCTGCGTTTATAACCATCATCCTTTGATGGCAAACTGTATTTGCTGTAAACAGTTGCAAGTGCAGTGTCATTGCATTCTTCACTATATCAAAACAGCTAGCTGGATTTCATTTACTAGTTCTTTTAACAGTTCCACTTCCTCTTCCGTCATGTGTGGGGCAACCTCCATCGTCTGTTTGGGACTAAGGTCTATTACCTGATTTCCAGTATGACTGTAGCAGGTGATGTCATTGTGGACCTGGTAGCTATCTCCAACACCTTGGGCTGCTATTCTGTGGAGATTTTGAGCTCCACCCAATATCACCCCACCTTCCTCCCTCGGAAATGAGTGGAGGCGGCTTAGATGATACCCTCCTCCTCTCAGAAGAGTGACTGCTACAATTCTGTCTTTACCATGGGGGAAATAGATCATGTTCTCACTTCATCCTGGTCTTCCACCCCAGGGCCAGATGATGTTCACATTCAGATGTTGCAGCACCTTTCTCTTGAGGGCAAGCACTTCCTCCTTCATACACACAATCACATTTGGGCAGATGGCACATTTCCCAGATGCTGACGTGAAGTCATTATCATACCCGTATCTAAGCCCAATAAGGACAAACACATTCCTTTTAGCTACCACTCCATTTCTCTCATCAGCTGTGTTTGCAAGATGATAGAATGTATGATTAATGGCTGGTTGGTATGGTGGCTCTAACCTTGCAATCTACTAACCCTTGCACAATGGGGATTTCGAGCTCATCATTTTGCTGTTGACCAGCTCATCACTTTATCAACTCATGTCATTAACCATTTTCAGCCAAAATACCCAATGGTGGCTTTGTTTTTTGATTTGGAGAAAGCCTATGACACCTGCTAAAGGGCTGGTATCCTCTGTACTCTATACACATGGGGCTTTCGATGCCGCCAGCCCTGTTTCCTTCAGAAATTTTTAAAAGACCAAGTATTCAAGATATGTGTGGATACAACCTAGTCAGACATCTTCATCCAGGAGACTGGGGTGCCTCAAGGCTCCGTCCTGTGCATCGTACTCTTTGCTGTAGCCATTAACCCTATAATGGCCTGTCTCCCACCAGACATCACAGGCTCACTTTTCATCGATGACTTTGCGGTGTACTGCAGTTCTCCACATACTTGTATCCTTGAGCAGCATCTTCAGCCATGTCTTGAGCATCTTTACTCGTGGAGTATCGACAATGGCTTTCGCTTTTCCACTGACAAAATAGTCTGTATGAATTTCTGGTAGTGCAATCTCTTTCTTCCACCATCTTTACATCTTGGGCTTGTTGCTTTTCCATTTGCTGAAATTATGAAATTCCTTGAACTCATGCTTGATAGAAAACTTTCTTGGTCCTCCCATGTGTCTTATCTGGCTGAACGCTGTACCCAGCCTCCTAATGTCTTACGTGTTCTAAGTGGTACTTCCGGGGGAGCAGATCATACCACCCTCTTCCATTTGTACAAATCCCTTGTCTGTTCGAAACTAGACTCTTGGTGTTTTATTTATTCATCAGCACATCCATCAATTTTATGCCATCTTAATACAATCCACCGTCTTGGGATCCGTTTGGCCACTGGTGCCTTTTACACTAGCCCAGTTGAGAGGCTCTATGCAGAAGCTGCTGCGCAACTGCTGTTATACCGGTGTGATGTTCTCCTCAACAGATATGCTTGCCATTTATCTGCTATGCCTAGCCACCCATCCTACACCTCCTTTTTCGATGACTCCCTTGACTGCCAGTATGGGGTGCGTCCCTCTTCTCTGTTACCTCCCAGAGTTTGCTTTCAGTTCCTACTCCAGCAGCTTAACTTCACACTCCTTGCCAGTTTTCCAGTGGGTGTGAACCCATCACTACCTTGGCATTGCGCGGTGGCCTGTGTTTATCTTGGACTTTATTTACTCCCTAAGTAAACTACTCCCAATTTGATCTATTGCAGTAAGTTTCTACCTCCGCACACAACATAGTGACAGCACCTTTGTGCACAGTAATGGTTCTAAAACTGACTGTGGTGTCTAGTGTGCCTTCGTCATTGACATGGACCATTTCCGGTACTGGCTTCCAGAACACCACCCAATATTTACAGCAGAGCTCTTCGCCCTCTATTAGGCTACCTAATACATGCAGCTGGAGAGGCTTTTTAATTTCCATCAGTCGATTGGACTTAATGTATAATTTCTTTTAAGTTCTTTTACTTCTTGATATTCTAAGGTTACGACATGGGCACCTTAGTTGTCTTTGTGCCAGTGGGTTGGCGATGACTGGGTCTGCAGGATTACATGATTGAAGTATGTGTTGCAACGATAACTCCTATCTGTATTTCAGGAAATCTGGCGTTGGAGGGGAAGGATCCAGATGACAATGGTTAGGAAATGCTAGTACATTAATAATCAGGTAATGACCATTCATTCCTCTGGGCTGCTTGTAGGCGACAATGTCAAAATAAAATGTTCTGCAGAAATTGTGGCAGTACTGTGACTGCCAGAAGTAAGATTCCACCTATTTTCTAACTCCTCCACCCACAATCTGTACCATAGTGATCCCCTCACAGAAGCACAACATAACCTTCAATTCCTACTCAAATCCATATGCCTATCCCAGAATCTGTTCCCTGAATCCATCTCCCTCCCCCCTCCAACAACCACCCTCCCTCCCCCCCCCCCCTCCCCGCACACACATATTTTACAAGCTTTCTAAAATCTATAAACCCAACAATGCTGGATGTCCAATTGTAGGTGGTTACTATGCTCCCATTGGAAGATCACCACTCTTGTTGACCAGCACCTCCAACCAGTTGCCTGTAGCTTAGCCTCTCATATCAAACATACAAGCCACTCCACTTAGCAATTCTCAGCCATCCCTACTCCATAGCCACCTGGATCCTTATTTGTCACAGTTGATGACACCTCCCTACACTTCAACATTCCTCAGGCCAATGGCCTGCCATCCAACACAACCACTCTCAATGTCCTTCTGACATCAACCCACTACCTCACTCCTTCTAAACCTTACTGATTACATCCTCCTTTGAGAGGAAGATACATTGCCAGGAAAAAAAAATCACAACCCCAAAAAATAATTAATGTAGAGTATTGAAATTTCAGGAATACATTGGTCTAGGTAACATATTTAAATGATTAGCATTGCAGGATCACAGGTCAATGTAAGCACAAGATAAACCAATGCAAATGTGAAATGCTGGTACATTAATAATCAGTTTACCTGCCAGAATTCTGAATGTGAGCATGCAGACATGCATGCATTGTGTTGTACAACTGCTGAATGTCTCTTTGTGGGATGGAGCCTCTTGCAACTGATCAGTCAATACAAGGATGGTTAATGCTCTTTGTGGATGACACTGGAGATGTCATCTAATGGTGTCCCATAGTGCTCGATTGAATATGGATCTCATGATTGAGTAGGCCAATGCAACATTTCATCACTCTGTAGAGCTTGTGGGATTACAACAGCAGTACGTGGGCGAGCTTGATCCTGTTCAAAAATACTCCCTGTAATGCTTTTCCAGAATGGCAGCACAACAGGTTGAATCACTAGATTGACATACAAATTTACAGTCAGGATGCGTGGACTAATCCCGTGATTGCTCCTGGTGTCATACAAAATCATATTCCAGACCATAACTCCAGATGTAGGTCCTGTGTGTCTAGCACATGAACTGGTTGGTTGCAGGCCCTCATCTGGCCTCCTTATAACCAACACACAGCCATCACTAGCACTGAGGTAGAACCAGCTTTCATTTCAAAACACAACAGTCGTCCACCCTGGCCTCCAATGAGCCACTTGACACCACTGAAGTCACAAATGACAGTGGTTTGGGGTCAGTGGAAGGCACACTACAGGGCATCTGTTTCAGAGCTGCCCTTGAAGCAACCAATTGGTAAAAATTCATTGTGTCACTGTGTGCTAATTGCTACTGCAGATGCAGCACAATTCGCCAGAGCCTCACGCCAGACATGATGGTCTTCCCTCTCAGTAGTGTCATGTGACTGTCCAGAACCCCCCATCTTCTTGTGACTGTACTTTCTCGTGACCACCCCTGCCAATGATCATCTATAGTGGTTACATTTCTGCCAAGTCTTACTGCAATATCACAGAAGAAACATACAGTTTCTCATAGCTCTATTACATGACTTCGCTCAAACTCAGTGAGGTGCTGATAATGGCATTTTTGTTGCCTTAAAGTGGTTCTTGACTAATATCAAGTCGTTATGTTTAGTCCCAAATTCAACCAACACTATAGTCGTTACAGCATGTATTTAAAGCAAGCCTCATTTGCATCCTCATAGTGGCGCTACTACCAGCACTCTTATGCGACTCGCATGAAATTTTAATAGACATCAGAAACACACATACCAACTTTCATTTGTTTTGCACAACTGCCTCTTGGTACTGCAATATTTTTTAGTCAGTGTATTTAAGCAAATCCACAGCACAGCCATGGGCACCTGCATGGCACCCTTCTATGCCAATCTGTTTACAGGCCTTCTAGAGGAATCCTTCCTACAACCCCAAAACTCCAAACACCTTGTCTGGTTCTGATTTGTTATCGATATTTTCATGATCTGGACCTAGGGTCAAGATATCCTATCTTCATTCATCCACAACCTTAACACCTTCTCTCCCATCTTCTTCATCTGGTACTTCTTAGCCCTATGTGTCATCTTCTTGGCATTGTCCTCCATCTCATTGATGGCTTCATCCATATCCAGCTGTGTGGCTGGATTGAAGAGTTGTTAGCAAACAGAACACAGGATGTTGTTGTCAATGGAGAGACATCTACAGACATTAAAGTAACCTCTGGCGTGCCACAGAGGAGTGTTATGGGACCATTGCTTTTCACAATATATATAAATGACACAGTAGATAGTGTCGGAAGTTCCTTGCGGCTTTTTGCGGGTGATGCTGTAGTATACAGAGAAGTTGCAGCATTAGAAAAATGCACTCAAATGCAGGAAGATCTGCAGTGGATAGGCACTTGGTAAAGGGAGTGGCAACTGACCCTTAGCATAGACAATTGTAATGTATTGCGAATACATAGAAAGAAGGATCCTTTATTGTATGATTATGTGATAGCAGAACAAACGCTGGTAGCAGTTACTTCTGTAAAATAACCGGGAGTAGGCGTACAGAACAATTTCAAGTGGAATGATCATATAAAATTAATTGTTGATAAGGCAGGTGCCAAGTTGAGATTCATTGGGAGAGTCCTTAGAAAATGTAGTCCATCAACAAAGGAGGTGTCTTACAAAACACTTGTTCAACCTATACTTGAGTATTGCTCATCAGTGTGGGATCCATACCAGGTCGGGTTGACAGAGGAGATAGAGAAGATCCAAAGAAGAGTGGCGTGTTTTGTCACAGTGTTATTTGGTAAGCGTGATAGTGTTACGGAGATGTTTAGCAAACTCAAGTGGCAGACACTGCAAGAGAGGCACATTGTATTGTGATGTAGCTTGCTGTCCAGGTTTTGAGAGGGTATGTTTTTGAATGAGGTATCGAATATATTGCATCCCCCTACTTATACCTCCTGAGGAGATTACAAATGTAAAATTGCCGAGATTCGAGCGCGCACGGAGGCTTTCTGGCAGTCGTTATTCCCGCGAACCATACGCGACTGGAACAGGAAAGGGAGGTAATGACAGTGGCACGTAAAGTGCCCTCCGCCACACACTGTTAGTTGGCTTGCGCAGTATAAATGTAGATGTAGATCTCTGTCCATGTCAAACTCACTAATCACCAACAATACCTACTTTTTGAGCACTGTCACCCTTTACACATCAAAAAATTGTTTCCATTTAGCATGGCCACTTGTGCACAGCATATCTGCTGTGACGATGATTTGTGACATACCCATAACCTGTTGATGCACTTGGCTCCATGTATCTCAAAGTCTCAAATTTCAGGGTTTTGAAATAATATGCTGAATACCAATTCTATAAAGCATAGTGCAAAATTATGTAGACCACACAATAGTTAAATTTCAAAGTGAATATTCCTACTTTATTTGCACTATAGCATTGTTGATTGTCAGTTCAAGTTTTACATATTACAGTTTAAACAGGTGAGGCGACATGCACCTCCTCCTTCGTAAATGTATCCAGATGAGAATTAATTCAACCACTAATCAGAGTCACAATGTTTATTGAATTTCATGGTGGTATAATATGCAGTGACAGAAATATGTAGTTAACAGTGCACATTATATAACTTGCTACACAATCACCAACATGAATTATACTGTCCAGTAAGTAATAGTGATTGAACATTAACACTTTGAGTTTACATATGTGACATAGGTGTCATGCAGATGATGTCAAATCACAAATTTTCACATGAGATATTAGGCCTTTGATACTTAGTCTGGGACTTTCACGCGGAATGATATAGCATGTTTCTGAGTGCTAGCCTGTCACAGAACTTTCTGTTGCTTTGACGTTGTTCGTTTGGTAGTGCACCCATGAGTCTAACTCAACTCGACATAGAGATGTTACCTGGTTGCTGACCATTCACAGACTTTCACTTTAATTGACACTAGTTGGACACATCCCAGTGATTTTGGGGGAGGGGTGGCTATTTTAAGACAGGCACAAGAACTTTATGTGATTTATGAAATTACTTAACTTTTAAAATTTTGCTAGGTTAGATTTTACTATTTTGTGTGGACTCAAGGACTTTACTATTATCTAGCTTATGAAAAATGTTTCAGGTTAATAAACCATAAAAGCATGTGGAACATCATTATGTTTTCGTAGTCTGAAATCCCATATCTACAAGTAGGGCATCTCTCCTGAAATCCATATTCTGTGATCCTCAGTTATCCAAAATCTTAATTAATGACTGAATTAATTAGTGAGAGTTGTTATGTGATTCAGAAAAAAATATAGCAAAAAAAAATTATACCATCACAGGCCAAAATCCCACTGACATTAAAGCAAAATAGATTATTGAAATTATGAGTGTCCAAACTTTTAATGTCACTTATCCCATATGTTAATTAATTTCAGATAATTTAAAATATGGTCATGAAAAATTGGGAATGTCTGTTTTTGAATGAGTGGTAATAATACTTCCTATCCTGCCCATTAGCTCAATATGTTTTCCCATTAAGTGTTGTTGCAGGAACTTTAATTAACCACAACTTTTAATTTCTGAGTATTCTAGTAAAACTACATCATTTTAATCAGGAAGATAAATACAGACAATTGAACCACAAATTTAAATAAAATTTCACATAAATAACAAATTTACACATTCCTGTATATCTTATATTATGTGTGTAATAGCATTAGATACAGGATGAAAAAGTGAAAGAATTTTAGTTATTCATATGAGCAGAAAACACAACAGTTGCAGTATTTTACAACTTCCTATAACTGTTCACCCTCCAACTGAATTAAACAGATACTTATGACAATTAGCTTACTGGATAATTCAGTGGTCTATAAGAGTCTTACATGTATCAAAATACATAAAAAAGAAGCAATGTTATCATAATACTTTAAACTAATTTTCAAATCAAGTATCCTAACTAAATGTTACCTAACAGCCTTCCCTGGCCATCTTATGACATAAAATTTTACAAAATTTCAAAACATACAAGTGTGTAACTACAATATTTCAAAACACATTTATGTCAGAGAACTTCATGGGTCATAACTTATTTTTGATATTTCCCAAATTTTTCACCATGTTAACACAGTTCATTACTCATCGTTTGCACCACCTTCACAAAAACCACACTCATGGTTTGCTGTAGGTTCTTTCAGGGATTTCTCCTTCAAATTTTCACTCACATCCGATGTATTGTATTGTATAGTATTGTATTGTATTGATCCAAAGTGGTGTTCGGCATTTACAAACACGAAAAGACAAACAAATTTTCTAAATTGGTGCACTAATAATTCCTATCTGTATATCTCCAATAAGAATGATTACTCAATAATTGGACATTTACGTGTTATAAAATAACACAGCTATCAGTATAATGTCACACAGAGAATTTACAACAAAGGTCTCGTCTGACTATGACTTAACTTTCTTGAAATGAAGATTGAGTTAGTGAAATTCATTGCATTTTTAATTCCTGTTTGAAAATGATATCAAATAGGTGGTGAACAGTACAGTATCATAGAAAATAACTTTGTAGCAATTTATATTCAACAAGTCATTAAATAAATTAGTACTTCACTTAGCTTCATTAAATAATTTTCAGTATTACTATCATTTTTTTTTCCATGAAAGCATCACTCTGTTTCTGAATACATTGCTGTAATGTCCAGCAGGTTTTCAACAAGTTATGTCATATTACTTAGGCATGCCATCACAACAAAAGAATATTATTCTCTTGTGTATCATTTCACTTTCCAGTTTATCAATGCTCATTATACCACTTATTTATTCTGTTTCAGACATGTTGACTGAAGAGGTACTTTTGCAAAAGAAGCTGTTACAAAGGCGGGGTCCCTAATCATTACTGTTTCATATATACTTCAAAGCACTTAATTCAGTTTGCCACTTCATATTCAGTTTCTATTTCATCAATTCATTATAATATACTTCTCAATTACATAATACATTGCTACTTCATATACTTCATTCTGTTTGGCTTTATACACAAAAAATGACTCTACTGCATAATTCTCAACAGCAACCACCCATATTAATGACAAAACATTACTCTCTATCACATAGCAGAGAAAAATGTATTCAAATAATCACTTTATTTTCCTCTTGTTTGAAGAGCAAGTCTATGACACACTTTGTTCTCACTAAAATTTTGTGTATGCAACAGTTATTATTACTGCAATATTCTTTATTTTGGCCTGAAAGACTTATAATATGGCACACATGCACTGAAAAGATGAACTTTCATACAGACAACTGAACTTAATTAAATTTTACTTTGGGGCAATGACTTTCTGAATTTCATATACTTAGGAAAAGTTGGTTTAACTGATTCTCAAAGCTAATTCAACCATCACATTTATAAACAATTCAAGAGGGAAAATTGTTTTTTCATACCACAAATATGTTCCCTTAGGTGGGCTGTACTGTGTGAGCTAATATGGATGTTGTCTGTTAGCTACATTTGCAGATATAGATTAAAAAAACTGAAATCCATGGGTAAGAGTAATTTATTTTTGCATTTAACAATATCTCCTACAGTTTTACTTTTTTGAGTTAGATTAAGTGTTTATTGCTTTATGATACTCCATGAAATATGAACTGTGCATGGAGTCATATTCCCTTCATGCTGAAGGTTGTTGATAAAGTGAAGGTGGGGTTAACTGTACCAGTAAAATTTGTCGTTAAGTGGATTGGTTCAGTTTATCCCAGACAGTTGCAAAACATCTAATAAATTACATAAATGTAAGGTTTGCACGTTCAAGTAAAAACCATTTTTCATGCAGTTTCATTTGCTTGCTGTCAGAAATTGCCTGGAAATTCAACTTTATGTTGACCTCTAAAGGCTCTGATTTCGTGAGTAATTTCAAAGAAACACATTCTAGTGCCCAAGAAAAATACCATATATAACACAGCCCTTGTTGGTGTTGCATTTCCTGACATTTGGAAAGGCTTTCATGTTAGTAGTATCAAACGTATCAGTTCTCTCGTATTTTATGCCTACAATTTTTTATCGTCTTACATATTGGGCAGACCTTTCCCAGTCTGACAACAAATAACAAATGATTCACTGGGAGAACATGCAAGCATATCTGCAGATGACAATGTTCAGAATCTTGGACACCAGCCAGAAGATAAGCAAACAGAAATTACACATACATTATAAGTTTGGCCATGTACTAAAGCTGGTACAAGTAAAAAAAAATGAGACACAGAAGGAAAGGAAAATAAACTGTCCTTAACAGTACAGCAGTTAAACAATGGACAGAGGCAGCAGCAAAAGACAGAAGAGCAAAGCTATTGCCAAATGAGCATAAATTAAATTAAGTATGCCAAATACTGACAGAAAGGAGCAATAGCTCTGAAGATTCTGATCACGTCCAATACACTGATTCATCTGATGCTAACTTGTACACAAGTGTTGAAAATGTTGAAACAGTGCAGAAAGGTGACTTTGTTGTAGTTAAGCTACAAGGTAAAACTGTCACAAGTAGTCACAATTATTTGCTAGAGTGATTAAAATGTATGTTGATGACTGAAGTAAAAATATATAAGACAGTTGTTTATACTACAAAATTTGCAGCTACAGAAGAAGAAGATACTTTTTTTGCGTTAAATGAAATAATTGCCAAACCACTCAATGAACTATGTCTCACTATGCAGGTAATTTGGTGTGACATCTCTAAAGCACTGACTTCTTAATAACAATGTCGGGTATTCACAAGAGCTACAGAAAAAGTTCGCTATTTACATTGTTCAGAGTGGTATTGAGAGTGACAGGTTCAAGTGTTCACACATTGCACAAGTTCGTCGAGTGACTCAGTCGCGGAAGCAGCAGAGCACTCGAACCGACCTCAACGTTTGAGACAACGGAGGTCTGGAGAACATGCATGAGTATGGTACTATCATGACTCGAAAGCAGGTCCGGGAGCTGATAGGGACAAGCCGGGCGGTGCGGAGCGCAATACCTGCAGCTCGACGGCGATGCGAATCGGTAAACTGGCACGGATGTCAATCCGGCCTCAACACCCAATGTGGCAGAGGCACAGGGACACGAATGCGTGTCCAGGAGCTGCGACAGACACAGGAGGCATTGTCTGGGGTTACCAGCTGAAAGCGTGCTAAGCTGGAGACTAGGTCTCTACAGCAGATGGCGGCAGGTGCACGCCAGATTCTGATGGGTTCGGCAGCTCGGGTGCTTTTTTTCTGCTGTGGGTGGTGTGGCGCATCGGTGATGCAGCATTGCTGTTTGAATCGGAGACGGTGGCTGGCGCGCGGGACGTAGTCCACTGGCGGCTGTGGTGGGGGCGACCGGTGCACCTGTGGTGGGCGCAGTCCGAGTGGCCGTGCCAGCTGCCTGGGCGGGGTGGTGTTAGGCACGTGTGGTGGCGCGACGACAGGAGGCTGCCACTGTGCATCACCGGCGGCTATGGGTGCGGGCTCCGTCTGGCTACTGGCAGAGGGAGTGTCGTCTGTGATCAGGTCTTCTGCTGGGTCGAAGAAAAGCGTGGCTGCTGGAGTGGACAAGATGTAGGCTGGCTTGACGTGGTCAATTGACACTGTAGATGGCTTCCCGTTGCACTTGATGATGAGCGTTTTGTCACCTCGGCAATCACTTGGTGCAGTCTGCAGTAGGGCGGCCAGAGAGATGATTGTACTGCATTGGTACGCAACATGACATGCAGTGCAGCACTGTAGGTCAGTTTGCACGAATAGCTTCCTGATGCCTTGCTGCATCAGTGCGTCCGCTCGGAGGCTGGCCATGTGAGTGCACAGACGTTCTGCCAGAGTGGGTGTCACGGTGTCATGTGGGAGTGGTACTTCTTCAATGAAATCGCCCAGGATCGTCAGACGTTGACCGTAAACGGGGTCGGCAGGTGACGCGCCGATCTCCTCCTTCGGCGTTACTCGCAGGCCGAGCAGCACCAGTGGGAATGCCTCTGGCCATGAGGTGTCGTGGCAAGTTAGGGTGGCTTTCAAAGTCCTGTGGAACCATTCGACCATGCCATTCAACACCGGGTGGTAGCTTGTTGTCCTGTGTAGCCGAATGTCACACAGTCTGGCGACGTGCGTGAACAATGCGCAGTCAAACTGGCGACCGCGGTCAGTAATCACATGACTGAGACATCTAAAGCGTGCCACCCAGGCGTCGACGAATGCGGTGGCGATGGTCTCGGTGGCGATGTCCGCAACAGGCATTGCTTCTGGCCATCGAGTGAAGCGGTCCACCACGTTTAAGAGATACAGCTTGCCTCGAGAGACAGGAAGCAGGCCGATGAGGTCCACGTGAACATGCGCAAATCGGCGTGTCGCATCAGGGAAGGTGCTCACGGGTGCGTGGGTGTGCCTCCCGACTTTGCCGCACTGACATGCCGTGCAAGTGCGCGCCCGTTCACGGCAGTCCTTCCAAAGCCCGGGCCAGATGAAGCACGTGGCCACAAACATCGCAGTGGTGTTGGTGTTGGGGTGTGAACGTCTGTGGGCACAGTCGAAGGCACTGCTCCGGAATTCCTCCGTAAGGAACGGTCGGTGCATGCCAGTTGAGATGTCACACCAAATCTTCCGTGCAGAGCCGGGGACAGGCACCAGCTCCAGTTGCAGGCCGCTGGAAGTGTCATGCCGGAAACAGTGCAGTTCTTCATCACTCTCCTGTATTTGGGCGATGTCCTCAAAGTTCAAAGAGGGTGAGATAGCGGCACACGCTCGAGACAAATAATCGGCAACAGTATTTTCTATCCCCGAAATGTGTCGAATGTATGTTGTAAATTGCGACACGAACTCTAATTGCTTGAGTTGGCGCGGTGAACACTTAGTGTGGGTGTTATGGAACGCATGCATAATCAGTTTATTGCCGGTGAAAATGACAAATTGTCGTGCTCCTAAGGACAGTTGGAAGTATTTCACCGTCACATACACCGCAAGCAACTCTCGGTCATAAGCGCTCCAAGCGTGTTGCGATTTGTATAGCTTCTTAGAGAAAAAACCGAGAGGCTGCCAGCTCTCGCCGACGCACTGCTCTAACGCCGCACCAGTGGCGGCCTGGCTGGAGTCCAAGACTACAGCTAAGTACGCGTCATCTACTGGGTGAGCGATCAGTGTTGCTTCTGTGAGATTCCGTTTTGAGTCTGTCCAATTCACAGGGGTCTTTCCCTTTGAGGTAGGACCGTGTAACGCCTTAGTCAACGGCTCTTGCATGGCGGCAGCGTTGGGCAGGTGTCAGCGATAAAAGTTCAACTTGCCAAGGTAACGGCGTAGTTTTTTGTGTGTCTGCGGTCGCGGCATGATCAGTATCGCTTGCACTTTCTCCGGTAGTGGCGTCGATCCGGTGGGGGTAATTAAATGGCCGAGGAACTCGATTTCCGTCACACTGAATTCGCATTTTGCTGCATTAATAACGATGTCGGCTTCACTCAAGCACTGAAAGACGGTCATTAGGTGGCGGCAGTGGAGCTCGGGCGTCTTGGAATACACCAAGATGTCGTCGAGGTACGCGAAACAAAATGGCAAGCCTCACAAGACACCATCCAGGAACCGCTGCCAAGTCTGGGCAGTATTCCAAAGACCATAAGTCACAAATAGGCTTTCAGAAAGCCCAAATGGCGTTACAATAGCTGTTTTTTCAATGTCTTCGGGCGCCATCGGAATTTGGGTGTATGCCTTTGCGCACTCTGTCTTGCTAAACACCGTGCAGCCCACCAAAGCATAACTGAAGTCTTGAAGGTGTGGGACTGGGTATCAGTCCGACACCATTTGCAAATTAAGGGCGCGGTAGTCCCCAAATGCACGCCACTAATTGTCTTTTTTAGGTACCAAATGTAACACCAATGGCCATGGGCTGCTCGATGGTCGAATGAGGCCTTGCTGCAGCATGGCTCAAACTCTGCCTTTGCTGCTGCAAGTCTATCAGGCGCGAGTCGACGTGGGCTACATTATTGAGTGGAAAGTCGTAGGACCCCTGTTGACAGGTCACGGGTGTATTACACAAAGGAAGGAGCTACTCATGTAGCAGGGGTATTCGTGGAGTGCTCAATGGTTTTTTTAAAGGCTATGTGATACTTTGTATTCTTCTCATAACATACATTTACAGATTATCCGATCATGCTGTACAGAATACACGTCAAATTTAGCCTTATGATATACATAATTACATAACAGTATTTTTACCATTACTGGTTGATACTGGACACAGAAATATTATTAAATTGTTTTTCTTATGATGTGATGGTACATTAGCTTTATATATGTGTACAATATTATACACAATATAATAATAAACAGTCACACTGTAAAAATGATGGCCATAGTAATTATATAAAATTGTTTTTCTTATGATGTAACAGTACATTATCTTTATATATATGTATCCAATATTATACCCAATGCTATAATATTAAACAGTCACACTATTCAAATGACAATTTCATTGTTGATAAATTCTTCAATTGAATAGTAGCATTTTTCCAAGAGGATATTATATCTATCTCCATGCTCAGTACATCTCTACCCTTGAGTTTATTGTAAATTTTCATTCCCATGGACTGAGGTGTCTGTTGGTAGAGTATTAAGTGATGTGAAAGCATGAAATTTTCTTTGTGTCTAGTGTTGTACGTATGTTTAAAATGGTTTTCTTCTGTCAGCTCATGTTTACTATTTAAAAAGATGATAATTTAAAATCGGTACAATGCAGGGATAGGTAATATTTTTAGGTTCTTGAATAATTGGTGGCAGGATGTTCTTGGAGGGGCAGCACAGATTTTTCTAATAGTTATTTTTTGAAGTAGCAGGATTCATGACATGTAGCTTGAATCCTCCTCCCCCCAAATTAAACCATATCTAATTAAAGGTTCAAAGTAACCGTGGTTCACCGCTTTTCTGCAGCTTATGTCTGGTATACCATTGCAAAGGCAAAGCTGTTTAATTTTGGAGTTAAATAATCTATATGTGCTTGCCAGCTTAGATTTTTGTCCAAGTTTATTTCCAAGAATTTAATGGACAGAGCTTCGACCATAACTTGATTTTTGTGTACAATACTGAAGTCACTGATATTTTATTGTTTGGTTCTAAATTGTGTAAAGAAGGTCTTGAAACCATGTATCTAGGTTGTTTAGTGTGTTTATAACACCATCTGGAATTTCTCCCACATTTTGTTTTTCAAGGAGTACTGAAGTATCATCAGCAAACATGACTGGCTCAGCAGTGATATTAAGAGGTAAATCATTTATGTAAAAGAGAAACAATATTGGCCCTAAGATTGAGCCTTGATGGACTCATTGTGACAATGTACCCCCATGGTGTTAGTTGTTATGATTAGCGTTTGCTACCTGTTTGTCAGAAAACGCCTGAGCCACTGCAGAGCATTTTGCCTGATGCCAAATGTGTCTAGTTTATGAAGCAGCATGGAGTGATTCACAAATCGAATGCCTTTGTAAGGTCACAGTAGACATGTGACATGTGACCATAATAAACTTAATGGCCTCCTTAGCTGAAGAGCATTTTGTTACCAGCTTGTGGACTGCAATATACAACTACAGACTGGATCGTGTGTTTGACGCTGTGTATGACTGTTTAAGTGTTTTAAACTCTAACAAACATAATTTACAATATGCTCCTCTGTCCTCTCTACCATCTACATCTACATCTACATCCATACCCCGCAAGCCACCTGACGCTGTGTGGCAGAGGGTACCTTGAGTACCTCTATTGGTTTCCCTTCTATTCCAGTCTCGTACTGTTCGTGGAAAGAAAGAGTGTTGGTGTGCCTCTGTGTGGGCTCTAATCTCTCTGATTTTATCCTCATGGTCTCTTCGTGATATATACGTAGGAGGGAGCAATATACTGCTTGACTTCTCGGTGAAGGTATGTTCTCGAAACTTCAACAAAAGCCCGTACTGAGCTACTGAGCGTCTCTCTTGCAGAGAGTTTATCTATCATCTCCGTAACACTTTCGCAATTACTACATGATCCTGTAACGAAGTGCGATGCTCTCTGTTGGATCTTCTCTATCTCTTCTATCAACCCTATCTGGTATGGATCCCACACCAGTGAACAGTATTCAAACAGTGGGCGAACAAGTGTACTGCAACCTACTACCTTTGTTTTTGGACTGCATTTCCTTAGGATTCTTCCAATGAATCTCAGTCTGCCATCTGATTTACCAACAATTAATTTTATTTGGTCATTCCATTTTAAATCACTCCTAATGCCTACTCCCAGACAATTTATGGAATTAACTGCTTCCAGTTGCTGACCTGTTATATTGTAGCTAAATGAAAAAGCATCTTTCTTTCTGTGTATTTGCAGCACATTACACTTGTCTACATTGAGATTCAATTGCCATTCCCTGCACCATGCGTCAATTCGTTGATGCATTTCAGTACAATTTTCAGTTGTTACAACCTCTCGATATACTACAGCGTCACCCGCAAAAAGCCTCGGTGAACTTCCAATGTTATCCACAAGGTCATTTTTATATATTGTGAATAGTAATGGTCCTACGACACTCCCCTGTGGCACACCTGAAATCACTCTTACTTCAGAAGACTTCTTTCCATTGAGAATAACATGCTGCTTTTGTTACCTAGGAACTCTTGAATCCAATCACATAATTGGTCTGATAGTCCATATTCTCTTACTTTGTTCATCAAACGCCCGTAGGGAACGGTATCAAACGCCTTGCGGAAGTCAAGAAACACGGCATCTGCCTGGGAACCCGTGTCTATGGCTCTCTGAGTCTCGTGGACAAATAGCGCGATTAGATTAGATTAGATTTACTTTCATTCCAATTGATCCGTAGTGAGGAGGTCCTCCTGGATGTGGAACATGTCAGAAAAACAATAATACATGACAAATATTTACAACTAAAACAAATAAGCTAATGTACCATTCCACAGGTCCCAAGTGGAATGATCGTCATTTTTAATGAACACTAAGAGTCATTTTACAAATACTAATGCACTGAATTTAAAATAAAAAACGTTTTTTATTTATTTATAAGGTAATAAACATGTAATACAACTACTGTAATACTTATTTACAATGAACACATTACTGCACTGAAATGGTGCAGAAGTCAGATTATACTTACACACACACACACAAATTTTCAATGAACACATCACTGCACTGAAATTGTGCAGAAGTTATGTTGTACTTATATACAAATCAGTTGGTTTTACTAAGAAATTCATCAATGGAGTAGAAGGAGTTGGCCACCAATAAATCCTTTAGGCTTCTCTTAAACTGTATTTCATTGGTTGTTAAGCTTTTTATGGCTGCTGGCAAGTTATTGAAAATGTGTGTTCCTGAATAATGCACACCTTTTTGTACAAGACTAAGTGACTTTAAATTCTTGTGAAAATTATTCTTATTTCTAGTATTGATTCCATGAATTGAGCTGTTGGTTTGAAAAAGTGATATATTTTTAATGACAAATTTCATTAAGGAATAAATATACTGGGAAGCTGTAGTTAGTATCCCTAGTTCCCTAAACAGGCTTCTGCAGGATGTTCTTGAGTTCACACCACATATAATTCTTACTGCACGTTTTTGTGCCCGGAAAACTTTAGCTTGGCTTGATGAATTACCCCAAAAAATAATCCCATATGACATTATGGAATGAAAGTTAGCATAGTATGCCAGCTTTTTCATTTTTATATCCCCTACGTCTGACAAAATTCGCATTGCAAACAGAGATTTGTTAAGACGCTTCAGCAGTTCTGTGGTGTGCTCCTCCCAATTGAATTTATTATCAAGCTGTAATCCCAAGAATTTAACACTGTCCACTTCTTCTATCTTCTTGTCATCATATGTTAGACATATACTCTTGGGACACCCCTTACAAGTTCTGAACTGCATGTAGTGTGTTTTTTCAAAGTTTAGTGACAAAGAATTGGCTAGGAACCAGTGATTAATGTCCACAAATATTTTATTGGCTGATCTTTCTAAGACTACACTTGATTTGCTATTTATTGCAATGTTTGTATCATCGGCAAACAAAACAAACTTGGCATCTGGTAATGTTACTGATGAAAGGTCATTGATATACACAAGAAAAAGTAAGGGCCCCAAAATGGAACCTTGTGGGACCCCACATGTAATTAGTTCCCAGTTGGATGATGCCTGATAGACATGTATCAAGCTCTTTCCTAATAACACCCTTTGTTTCCTGCCAGAGATATAAGATTTGAACCATTTTGCAGCATTTCCTGTTACACTATAATATTCTAGTTCACTTAAAAGGATATTGTGATTTACACAGTCAAATGCCTTTGATAGATCACAAAATATACCAGTTGCCTGCAATTTTTTGTCTAATGAATTAAGCACATTTTCACTGTAAGTGAAGATAGCCTTCTCAATATCAGAACCTTTTAGAAATCCAAACTGTGACTTTGACAGTATGTTATTTGAGATAAGATGGTTATAAAGACGACGGTACATTACTTTTTCGAAAATTTTTGAGAGCTGGGTTTCACATGATCGTGTTTTTCGAAACCCATGCTGATTCCTACAGAGTAGATTTCTAGTCTCCAGAAAAGTCATTATACTCAAACATAATACGTGTTCCAGAATTCTACAACTGATCGACGTTAGAGATATAAGTCTATAGTTCTGCACATCTCTTCGACGTTCCTTCTTGAAAACGGGGATGACCTCTGCCACTTTCCAATCTTTTGGAATGCTACGCTCTTCTAGAGACCTACGGTACACCGCTGCAAGAAGGGGGGCAAGTTCCTTCGTGTACTCTGTGTAAAATCGAACTGGTATCCTACCAGGTCCAGCGGCCTTTCCTCTTTTGAGCGATTTTAATTGCTTTTCTATCCCTCTGTCATCTATTTCGATATCTACCATTTTGTCGTCTGTGCGACAATCTAGAGAAGGAACTACAGTGCAGTCTTCCTCTGTGAAACAGCTTTGGAAAATGACATTTAGTATTTCGGCCTTTAGTCTGTCATCCTCTGTTTCAGTACCATTTTGGTCACGGAGTGACGGGACATTTTGTTTTGATCAACCTACCGCTTTGACATAAGACCAAAATTTCTTAGGATTTTCTGCCAAGTCAGTACATAGAACTTTACTTTCGGATTCGTTGAAGGCCACACGCATAGCCCTCCTCACACTACATTTCGCTTCGAGTAATTTTTGTTGTCTGCAAGGCTTTGGCTATGTTTATGTTTGCTGTGAAGTTCCCTTTGCTTCCGTAGCAGTTTTCTAACTCGGTTGTTGTACCACGGTGGCTCTTTTCCATCTCTTATGATCTTCCTCGGGACATACTCATCGAAAGCATATTGTACGATGGTTTTGAACATTGTCCACTAATCCTCAGCACTATCTGTACTTGAGATAAAACTTTTGTGTTGAGCCGTCCAGTACTCTGAAATCTGCTTTTTGTCACTTTTGCTAAACAAAAAAATCTACCTACCTTTTTTAATATTTCTATTTACGGCTGATATCACCAACGCTGTAACAGCTTTATGATCGCTGATTCCCTGTTCTGCGTTAACTGTTTCAAATAGTTCAGGTGTGTTTGTCACCAGAAGGTCTAATATGTTATCGCCACAAGTCGGTTCTCTGTTTAACTGCTCAAGGTAGTTTTCAGATAATGCACTTTAAAAAATTTCACTGGATTCTTTGCCCCTGCCACCCGTTATAAACGTTTGAGTCTCCCAGTCTATATCTGGTAAATTAAAATCTCCACCCAAAACAATAGCAAGGTCAGGAAATCTACTAGAGATATTTTCCAGATTTTCCTTCAGGTGTTCTGCCACAACAGCTGCTGAGCCAGTGGACCTATAGAGACATCCAATTACCATGTTTGAGCCTGCTTTAACCGTGACCATCACCCAAATTATTTCACATTCCAGATCTCCGTCAATTTCCTTCAATACTATTGCACTTTTTATCGCTATAAACACGCCTCCCCATTCACTGTCCAGCCTGTCTCTGCAGTATACATTCCAATCTCAGTTTAGAATTTCATTACTGTTTACATTTGGTTTCAGCCAACTTTCCGTTCCTCGTACCATGTGGGCATTGTGACTGTTTATTAATGAGAGCAGTTGTGGGACCTTTCTATAGACGCTCCTGCAGTTTACTATTACCACACTAATATTGTCATTCGCTGTTGCGTTTTGCCTACTGCTACCTTGTCGCGTCCTAGGAGGCGTCTTGTTGGGCCAAGGGATGGAATTCTCTAACCCGAAAAACCCACACGCACACTCCACACGTACTCCGCTAACTTGTAGCCGCTTCCTGGGTGTAGTGCATGCATGACCTATTCATGGGGACCCTACATTTCTCCACCCGATAGCAGAGCTCGAGAAATTTGCACCCCAGATCTCTGCAGAATCGTCTGAGCCTCTGGTTTAAGCCTCCCACTCGGGTCCAAACCAGAGGCCCGTGATCGGTTCTGGGAATGACATTAAAAATAGTTAGCTCCGTTTCCACCCTGCGATCCAGGCAGCCGCCTTCACCAACTCCGTCAACCGTCTGTATGAACTGAGGATGACCTCTGAACCCAGACGGCAGGAGTCATTGGTGCCAACATGAGCAACAATTTGCAGTCGGGTGCACCCAGTGCTCCCTATCGCCGCCGGCAGGACCTCCTCCACATCTCGGATGAGACCCCATGGCAAGCAGAGTGAACACTGGCCTTCTTCCCTGACCTTTCCGCTATTTCCCTAAGGGGATCCATCACCCGCCTAACATTGGAGCTCCCAATCACTAATAAACCCCTCCCCCCATGTGCCTGCTCGGACCTTGCTGAAGGAGCGGCCACATGTCCACTCACAGGCAGAGCGGGCGATGCCACACGGACAGCCTCCACATTGACCCTCCGCCTCATGCGACGTGAACATCGTTGAACCCGCCACTCCCCTTGGGAAGAGGGTGGCCCAACTGTGCCTGGTACCCGCGAAGATGTCTCGACAGCAGGGACTGTGGGTGAAGCATGTAACACCTGGGGTGTACCATGCGATGCATCAGACTCCCCACTGCCCCTACACTCCGAGGCAGCAGCCTGAAGACGGCTGACTGTGCCCATCAGCATGTTCAGCTGTTCGCGAACAGTGGCCAGCTCCTCCTGCATCCGTACACAGCAGTCACACATCCTGTCCATCCCAAGGAATCAACAATTTACTGTAGAGAGTTAAGTAATCAGTTTTGAACTAGACTGCTAATTCAGTAAAGGCGGCTAATAGCTGACTAAACTGTGGTTACTAGACACTTCTTGTTGGAAACAATGAGACTAAGCACTAACTGTCTCTGGACAGTATTCGAAACAAACACAAAATCTATGGAACACTATTACTAGTGGTCGAAAATTAAAGTTTCCTAAAAGCAAAAACACACGGAAAAAGAAGTGACAAGTAAGAAAAACACAGTTAATACTTAAATTTACGTTGCTTGCTGCACAGGAGATGTGTAGCAGACGGCAGTTACCACTGACAATCATGTGGTGTCAGCTAACAGATACCTTTCAGAACATTTCCAGAATGCTTTTTAACGACATTCTGCTGTATGTCTACTGATATAATAGAGATATATGCAAGTTCACTGCACTACTAGAGAAGAAAACCCTTTGCATATAAATTGACATCGATCTGTGTTAAAAGATGATAGAAAGTAGGTGGATTAATCAGCTGAGAGGGGCTGTAATGAGTTATGATTTAATGGTAGACTGATGATGCATTCTAGAGACAGCGAGATGTTGTGGCAGGTCATGTATTACACTTTCAACCATTTTTTTCTGATGTTTTCTCATAGCGTATCAGTTGTGTGGTATAACTTTCATTCAACTCATATATAATTGTATGTTCTACGTGTGATTTAGAGAGCTATGTACCTGCGATCATTAACAGGAAACCCCTCCATACCACAGCCAGTGGAGCACTTCCAACACATGTGCGATGAACCATGTCTACCAAACCGATGGAAAACCTATTTCAGCATCCTCCTCTAAACAAATGAAGATGTATGCAAAGTACTCCATTCCCCTGCCACATCTTGAACATAAATTGAGTTGGGGGTTTGTGAGGTACTGTAATCCCTGCGTATACATTTGCTTCACAGTTATTGTGTTTGGAAGAGATTGTGTTCTGTTCTCATAGTTAGTGCAGCATTGGTGTAGTCTGACATGTCAAACACCACTGCTATGCGTTTGTCTTTTTCCTCATAAGATGTGGTAGTTTCATGAATTTTCCATTGCTGACAGTCATTTTATATGACTGATGCGAGCGTAGAATAATTTTTGAACCATATTCGGACATGAACAGTGTGTGCTATACACCTCCAGAAAGCTATATAGTGCATGTTTAACAAAGAATCTATTTTTTCCTCTTGGTGTAGAAGGTAGTAGTTTTATCATCATAAAGTTTCTCACCATAGTAAGTAGGATAGAAATCTTAGAGGGTGAATATATGTCAGGTGTTGGACATATATTTTCTCCATTGGAGTATTAATAAAATCGCATTCCATGTGACTAAAATATTGGAAACCACACTGCTTTTACATTTTAGCATGTTTAAGTGTTGAATCGTGTAGTCTTACGAGTGTATGTTCATGTTCTGCGACAATTTCTCTTTTTCCAATACTACAGAATTGCTAGCACAAGTGATTTCTGTACAGTTTTTTAAACTCCTTCCTCCTGGAGTTCCACCATGCATAAACCATACGTTTCTTCTTCTTAATCACCTGTTATATCACCGCAACAGTCTCAAATGTATCAGGCTCGTATTCGCTACACACCAGTAAAGGGTGCTAACCTCCTCAGCATGGATGCATCGAGAGAGATCGTGTGTAATTGGATGAGTGATGTAAGATTGGTATCAAACAGTCTTCACAGAACAGCAGCTACAGTAGTGGAATGTGCATACTGGTCTGTATCACTAGTATCAGTCGGTTGTGCAAGTTTGGAAGTCGTGTTATGCTCTTTCTGAAAGCACAATATCGAAATATATTAATTACATGGAACTCAGTTCATCCCGTTCTTTAACAAGGTATCGAATGTAGTGGGTATAGTGCGCCCATTCTTCCGGTCAGTTCCAAATTAAGTCGGCGACAATGTGCGCAGGGAACGTTGGTTAAAGGCCAAGGAACAGTTACAAGATGCATAGAGAGAGCATCTAGAGTTTTTTCTCAGGATCATTAGTCGACAGGTTTAATCAAGGGGCAGCTCATTTCGATATAGAGGGCAGAGTACTGCTATGAATATGATTCTTTTGTTGGGATGGTAGTTATCAAAGGTGATCTTTCAATCTCAGACTTTATTCTACGAATGCAAGTATACTTTGTGACTCTCAATCACATAGGGAGACATAGGCAATTGCAATAAAATCTTACAGAATGTATGCAGTGTTTTGGCTAAGGAAAGTAGTTTTTGCACATTCTCTCTGCTAATGACTACTTCCCACATTAAAGAACAGTATTTGTCTCATGTCATGTAGGAAGTGTAACAGGGTTTGCGATATGTCCACATGTATATAGCACTTGCAAAGTAATGGAGGGTATGGTTTAGCAGTGATAAAGAAAATGAGACTCATGCTGCAGTGTCATTGGCTGATAGCATAACGAGATTGACACAATGAAACTCTTTGTTGTATTGACAGGTCGTCGAGAGTGGCGGTCTGGAACTAGAGTAATTGGGAAAATTGCCTTATGGGAAACCTGGCAAAATTACGAAAATTAATGGAAAATACGTAAAACTGAGGTAAATGCGACAGAAATGTGGAGGAATAAGGGTACTTACATGATCGCCTGGGTGTACAAAAATCATTCCATTCCTCCACCAGTGTAATTGACAACTGATTCTGCATACTATCCATGCTCTATGGGTTTAAGTCCTACAGAATACCCCCATGTTCCACATGTGGTTATGCATTGTAAGCCATAAAAATGAAAGACGCAGTGTCCAAAGATTCAGAGATCATGATGACGACTACCTAGGCCACCAAAACAGTAACCCCACATGTGATTGCAATAAGCACCACCAGTATGAGGAATCAATGCTTTTGGACTCTTAAAAAATGGAACACTGAGACATCTGCTACCACATCACTGTGGAACATGAGTTTAAATGTAGACGTCATCACCTTTAGATATCTGTTTGGAAATGCTCTACAATACTGCAAAATTTACCAGTTTCCATATGTTGCAGTCTCATCCACATTTTCGTCAATAAGAAACACCACCTCTGTCTTTTATTTCAACCATCCTGTGTGTTTTGGGAGCAGCTTAGTTTACGCCATGGAATGTCCAAGTTTCTGTAAGAGCTCAAGGATCGAAAAGTGTTAATGTCAGTTTAGCACCTAACACAGACCTCAAAGTCAAGGTAGAAAACCAAAATGTATAGTGGTGTACAGAGCTGTAGCCACACACTGTTTGGATGCATTAAAAAAAATCAATGTATCAAACTGCTTATGAAACATCAACACAGGAACCCTCTACTGTGACTGATGGTCTGTGGGATATGGTCCTTCCTCCAGCACAGACGAAAAAACTTTGCACTGCTTTGTGGAAGCAACATTAACCACTGGCCACCTGCTTCAGTGTGCCGATACCTACATATTTAATAGGATCGCCAGATATGTTCGATGTCAGCATGCAGAAAGTGTTTGTTTTCGACATATTGGAAATGAGAGGCATGTTAAAACATTACCACTGTTCTCTACCGGGTGGCGTTAGTGAAGTTTTAATAGTTCATTGGATATTATAAAAGCAAATTGTGTGTGTGTGTGTGTGTGTGTGTGTGTGTGTGTGTGTGTGTGTGTGAGAGAGAGAGAGAGAGAGAGAGAGAGAGAGAGAGAAGAATAAAAAAAAAAGAAGAGGAGAGATTGGGTGGTTGGTTGTTTGGGGAAGGAGACCAGGCAGCGTTGTCATCGGTCTCATCGGATTAGGGAAAGATGGGGAAGGAAGTCGGCCGCGCCCTTTCAGAGGAACCATCCCGGCATTTGCCTGGAGGGATTTAGGGAAATCACGGAAAACCTAAATCAGGATGGCCGGACGCGGGAGAAGAAGAGAGACTTTGCCATTAACAAAGGATCTGACGATCTGACACTGTTACACTGTTGTATTTCTAGCGTAGTAATCATAGGAATATGATAAAGATTAGGACATGTACAGGGGGATATTTATAGACAGTCATTCGGTATCGATGAATTGTAGGTGTAGTGCATCCGAATTTCTTTGTACCGTCCATGTATACCCTGCATAGTTGAGAATTTCCTTCTGCATGTTAGTGTTCTATTTTTCTCGTTGCGATATCTCTCTGCCCAATCAGTGATGGGTGGAGGAATAGACAGTCTTCTAACTAATAGAATGGTGCTGTCAGGACGTGATGGGATTTCGAGAGAATGAACTGGGATGTGGGACTTGCCAGGGGACATCTCTTTCTCGTCGGAATCAGGTGGATACAAATGCTATACCGTGGAACCTCACTTAACGAGCACTGCTCATAACGTGCAATTCGCATAACGAGCAAAACAAATGGTAAAAAATAACTCGATTAACGAGCAATGTTATACATAATGAGTGACGATGACTAGTGTGATGTCACCCACCAGCCTTTTGTGCATAGCAGGAGAAACGTTCAACAACATAAACACCTTTCATTGTCTGCAGCTACCATCTTAGTGCAGCTTATGATCATACATTTTTCTAAATTTGTGTTCACATAGTGTTTTTCTGTGTGGGAACATTAATAACTTTCGTAAAAATGTCCCTTAGATAAAGTCATTAGGAGACGACAATAAGGGAGAGAAAGTGGCCTTAGAAATGAAACGTAAAATCATTGAAAAACGCAAATGTGGTGTGAGCATTGCTGATTTAGCATCCATGTACACTATGTGATCAAAAGTATTTGGACAGCTGGCTTAAAATCACTTACAAGTTTGCAGCGCCCTCCATCGGTAATGCTGGAATTCAGTATGGTTTTGTCCCACCCTTGGCCTTGACGACAGCCTCCACTCTCGCAGGCATATGTTCAGTCAGGTGCTGGAAGGTTTCTTGGGGAACGGCAGCCTATTCTTCACAGAGTTTTGCACTGAGGAGAGGTATTAAGGCCTGGCACAAAGTCGGCATTGCAAAACATCCCAAAGGTGTTCTATAGGATTCAGATCAGGACTCTGTGCAGGCCAGTCGATTTCAGGGATGTTATTGTTGTTTAACCACTCCACCACAGGCTATGCATTACGAACAGGTGCTAGATCATGTTGAAAGATGCAATCGCCATCCCCAAATTGCTCTTCAACAGTAGGGAGCAAGAAGGTGCTTAAAACATCAATGTAGGCCTGTGCTGTGATAGTGCCTCGCAAAACAAAAAGAGGTGGAAACCCCTGCATGAAAAACATGACCGCACAACAACACCACCACCTCCGAATTTTGCTGTTGGCACTACACACACTGGCCGATGACGTTCACCAGGCATCTGCCAAACCCACACCCTGCCATCAGATCACCATAATGTGTATCGTAATTTGTCACTCCACACAACATTTTTCCACTGTTCAGTCGTCCAATGTTTATGCTCCTTACACCAACCGAGGCGTTATTTGGCATTTACCAGCTTGATGTGCGGCTTATGAGCTGCCACTCAACCATGAAATCCAAGTTTTTGCACCTCCCGCCTGTCATAGTATGTGCAGTGGGTCCTGGTGCAGTTTTGGAATTCCTGTGTACTGGTCTGCATAGATGTCTGCCTATTACACATTACGACCTTCAACTGTCGACAGTCTCTGTCAGTCAACAGACAAGGTCGGCCTGTGTGCTTTTGTGCTGCAAGTGTCCCTTCACGTTTTCATTTCACTATCACATCGGAAACAGTGGACCTAGGGATGTTTAGGAGTGTGGAAATCTCACGGACAAACTTATGACGCAAGTGACACCTAATCACCTAACCATGTTCATTGTCCGTGAGTTCCACAGAGTGCCCCATTCTGCTCTTTCACGATGTCTAATGACTACTGAGGTCGCTGATATGGAGTACCTGGCAGTAGGTGGCAGCAAAATGCACCTAACATGAAAAACGTATCTTTTTGGGGGTGTCCGGATACTTTTGATCACATAGTGTACAATCGGTGTGCATCAATTATGAGGGTTGCCCAGAAAGTAATGAAACGTATTTTTCTCTCGCCCAAAAACAATACTACTAATGCGAAATGTTACGTATGTATTATTTGAAGACGCCTGAGTGAGTGAGATTCCGTCACCTTCGACAGATAGCGTAGCTGCAGGACAGTTTCAAAATGGCGTCTGTAGGTGATGTACGCTACAAGCAACGTGCGATCATTGAATTTATGACTGCAAAGAAAGAAATTATGGGGAATATTCACAAACGCTTGTTCAAAGTCAATGGAGCATTTGCTGTCGACAGAAGTACACTTAGTCGCTGAGCACGGAGGGTGAGGTCATCAAAAGGTGGCTCGGTGGAGGTCCATGATTTACAGCACTTGGGGAGACCATCCACGGCTGTCACACCTGATATGTTGCAGCGAGCTGATCTTATCATGCGCCATTAAAGGATGCCATTCCTGGAAGACATTTTGAGGACTATGAGGAGGTGATTCACACATGAAGCACTAGCTCTGCCACCAGGACAAGGATTGGTACCGACAGGGCATATGAGCCCTTGTTTCGTGCTGGAGGAAGGCCACAGAATGGGATAGAGGTTACGTGGAAAAATAAGGCGTGTAGATAAAACAACATTCTTTCATGTGTGGAATTCTCATTAAGTTCAATAAAGATTTGTTGGAAAAAAATGCGGTGCACTACTTCCTTGGCAACCCTCGTACTTGCGCTATCCTCAAGAACATTGACAAGATTAAGGAGATAGATGCTTCAAAGGAAATGGCTCTGAGCACTATGGGACTTCACAGCTATGGTCATCAGTCTCAAAGGAAGTGTCAAGAGTATCTAAACAACGGTTTCGTATTATGGACGAAGTCGGAAGATCGCTCTTTATATGGATAAATAGAAAGCAATTGCAAAGCAACATTATTAGTGAGAACATCATTTGTGAGAAGGCGAGAATGATTTTCGCCATCCTGCTTAAGAAGACGCCAGGATGATAAGCGGCCAAAGAAGTTTATAAGGTAAGCCATGAGTCTTTGAGAAGTTTAAGAGAAGACCTGGCATCGACAGCATTGTAAGGCGTGGCAAAGCAGCCAGCTCCCACACAAAGGCAGCAGAGAACTTCACCAGCAACTTCAAGATGCTCGAAGGTTCTGAGGGTTATCTGCTCCAGCAGGTTTTGAATTGTGACGAGATTGTTCTGTTCTGGGAAAATATGCTGAATCATACCTTTATAGCAGCAGGGGAGATGATTGCCCGATCACAAGCCAATGAAAGACGATCTCACATTGCTGTTCTGTGCCAATGCAAGCGGCAATTTGAAAATTAAACCGCTGCTTGTTTACCATTCAGAAGCTCCATCAGCCTTCAAAAGCTGTAATGTCCAGGAGAACTGGTTAAATGTGATTTAGAGGTCCAACGACAAGGCTTGCGTGACACATGATCTTTTTTGTGATTGGGTCAATAAAGTGTTTGGTCTTTCAGTGAAAAAAATATTTACTTGAGTTGAATCTGCCACTCCATGTCTTGCTTGTTATGGAAAACTCTCCTGCCCATTGCTGGCCGGTGTGGCCGAGCGGTTCTAGGCACTTCAGTCTGGAAACGCGCGACCGCTACAGTCGCAGGTTCGAATCCTGCCTCGGGCAGGACGTGTGTGATGTCCTTAGGTTAGTTACGTTTAAGTAGTTCTAAGTTCTAGGGGACTGATGATCTCAGATTTTTAAGTCCCATAGTGCTCAGAGCCATTTGAACCATTCTATTGCCCATTTTCCTGGTCTACAAGACCACCACCTTGAAGAGTTTCAATTCATCAAGATCCAGTTTCTGCCTCCCAATACCACTCCATTACTCCAGCCTATGGACCAGCAGATTATTTCTAACTTAAAGAAGTTCTACACTACAGCATTCTTCGGGCATTGCTTTGAGTCGGCTGAAGCCCAATCTCACTCTCAGAGAGTTTTGGAAATATCGCTTCAACATCGTTGCCTGCGTCAAGATAATCGAAAAGGCGTGGGAAGGGGTTACCAAAACTCTCACTTCTGCTAGTAAGAAGCTTTGATTGGAGTGCATTGTCGAATGTGACTGTGAGGCATTTGAGTCAGTACCCTGCGGAGCCTGTAGTCAACGAGATTGTGTCTTTGGCCAAGAGTATGGGACTAGAAGTGGAGAACAATGATTTCTATGAGCTTGTGGAAGATCACAGCCAACAAACGACCACTGAAGAGCTTATGGAGTTGCAGTGTATTTCACAGCCGGAAGTTGTGGAGAAGAGTCCTTCAGATGAAGAGGAGGATGAGAAGGTGGAGATAGTAACAGCAAAGCAGTAATCTTCTGGCGCAGTAAGAGAAATGCTGAAAGCATGGTAATCGGTTGCAACGTACGCTGAAAATCATCACCCCAATACAGCAGTGGCTATTCCCGCTACAAATTTATTTTACATCATTGCTATGTCGCATTTTCGCCAAGTGTTGAAGCGTCGGCAGAAACAGATGACTATGGACAATTTCTTAGTAAAAAAGAATTAGTTATGTGTGATGAATAATAAAGTACATAATACTGTATGTATAATTTTCTTTTAATAAATGCGGTGAATAAGATAAAACTTTCAGCACTTTTCTGCACGGAACGCATTATCCTATTTTACATTAATTTATACGGGATAAATTGTTTCGCTTAACGAGTGTTTCAGACTACGAGTAAGATTCCAGAACGAATTTTCCTCGCCATGTGAGGTTCCACTGTACATCGAAGGCTGGAAGATTCGTGAGCATATGGAAGGTAAGCAACACTCTTGATGAATGAGGAGTAGAGAGGTGAGTTCTATACCGCTTCTTCTAAGTTTTATGGGCAAACATATTACAAGCTCCCACATACGTCTCGAGAAATGACTGCAACGAGAAAATTAGGGGCTAATACAAGGATTTTTAGCAAGACAAAATCAACAACAGAAGTTCCGTCTTTTGTTTCCTCTATAAATAAGAGAGATATTCTTCCGCGAGTTTTGTATGCCTATAGATGGATGGAGTGATATGTTAACAGATGTACTAAATTTACACTTATATTTACAGTGCGGTATATGCTTACTGCGCAACCCATCGTACGACGTGTGGCGGGGGGTACCCTGTACCACTACTAGTCAGTTCCTTCCCTATTCCTCTCGCAAACAGAGCGAGGGCTAAGGACTGTCTATATGCCTCCATATGAGCGTTAATTTCTTGTATCTTATATTCGTAGTCCTTACGCGAAATGTATGTTGGCGAAGGCAGAATGCTTCTGCAGTCATTTTCAAATGTCAGTTCTCTAAATTTTCTCAGTAGTGTTGCTTGAAACGAACACCATCTTCCCTCCAGGGATTCCCATTTGAGCTACCTGGCGAAAGTAATCCGACTGCAGGAAAAAAATTAATCGCTATGGAAAGAGGCTCTTATAATCAAATTTTATTACTTAGTCAATCAATTTGCTATCAATGGCGTCGCCGGGCAGGAGGAAGGGAGGCAATACTGCCACAGATACACACTACTGGCCATTAAAATTGCTACACCAAGAAGAAATCAAATTATAAACGGGTATTCATTGGACAAATATATTATACTGGAACTGACATGTGATTACATTTTCACGCAATTTGGGTGCATAGATCCTTAGAAATCAGTACCCAGAACAACCACCTCTGGCCGTAATAACGGCCTTGATACGCCTGGGCATTGAGTCAAACAGAGCTTGGATGGCGTGTACGGGTACAGCTGCCCATGCAGCTTCAACACGATACCACAGCTCATCAAGAGTAGTGACTGGCGTATTCTGACGAGCCAGTTGCTCGGCCACCATTGTCCAGACGTTTTCAATTGGTGAGAGATCTGGAGAATGTGCTGGCCAGGGCAGCAGTCGAACATTTTCTGTATCCAGAAAGGCCAGTAAAGACCTGCCTCCTGCGGTCGTGCATTATCCTGCTGAAATGTAGGGTTTCGCAGGGATCGAAAGAAGGATAGAGCCACGGTTCGTAACACATCTGAAACGTAACGTCCACTGTTCAAATTGCCAGCAATGTGAACAAGAGGTGACCGAGACGTGGAACCAATGACACCCCATACCATCATGCCGGGTGATACGCCAGTACGGCAATGACGAATACACGCTTCCAATGTGTGTTCACCGCGACGTCGCCAAATACGGATGCGACCATCATGATGCTGTAAACGGAACCTGGATACATCCGAAAAAATGACGTTTTGACATTCGTGCACCCAGGTTCGTCGTCGAGTACACCATCGCAGGCGCTCCTGTCTGTGATGCAGCGTCAAGGGTAAACGCAGCCATGGTCTCCGAGCAGATAGTTCATGCTGCTGCAAACGTCGTCCAACTGTTCGTGCAGATGGTTGTTGTCTTGCAAACGTCCCCATATGTTGACTCAGGGATCGAGACGTGGCTGCACGATCCGTTACAGCCATGCGGATAAGATGCCTGTCATCTCGACTTCTAGTGATACGAGGCCGTTGGGATCCAGCACGGCGTTCCGTATTACCCTCCTGAACCCACCGATTCCATATTCTGCTAATAGTCATTGGATCTCGACCAACGCGAGCAGTAATGTCGCGATACGATAAACCGCAATCGCGATAGGCTACAATCCGACCTTTATCAAAGTCGGAAACGTGATGGTACGCATTTCTCCTCCTTACACGAGGCATCACAACAACGTTTCACCAGGCAACGCCGGTCAACTGCTGTTTGTGTATGAGAAATCGGTTTCAAACTTTCCTCATGTCAGCACGTTGTAGGTGTCGCCACCGGTGCCAACCTTGTGTGAATGCTCTGAAAAGCTGATCATTTGCATATCACAGCATCTTTTCCCTATCGGTTAAATTTCGCGTCTGTAGCACGTCATCTTCGTGGTGTAACAATTTTAATGGCCAGTAGTGTAGTTCGCTAGTTGGAGCAGTAATCAGGCGTTTTTTTCGTTGCCCTGAGATCTTTCAATCTCCCACCTGCACAGTGAGTGATGGCCAAAGTAATAATATTACGGAATTTATAAAGTGATACATAGTATTAACATGAAGTTTACAACCTCTCTGTGCTGCTACCTTAAGGGACTTCATAGGTGCTGAGGCATCTGGATACTTTAAGAGAGTTCGAAAGTGAGTAGGCATCTTATGACAGAGGTAGACTTTGCTTTTGGCACTATCAGACTCGTATGATGAAGAACACAAAAGATGCACTGATTCTTCTTTACCTGAGAGGAAAAATAACCTATACCAAATTGTTGTACAGGATTTTCATAACAAGTGCCAATACTTTAGCGATGGGAAAACGTGTGCATGCCCAATTTCTTCTGTCGTCGAAAATAACTCATATAAAAGGGAGGAGTCTACATTTCACGTGAGACGTTTGAGGTTTATAGACAACATCGTCGTCTACGTCACGGGTGGAACTGCAGTTAGAACTATATGTCCAAGCTGCATTTGCTCGTCTTGCAGTGTGGCGCAGTCAGCAGCAGGGGCGGTTACAGGGGCTTGGCCGACCGGAAGCTGCAGCTAAGCCTCGCCTGACAGGAAGGTACAAGGAATGATCTGACAAGTTGGCTCTTGCCCGGAGCCTTGGGGACAACTCCTCGCCATGGCACGTGTGCTGCCCTCTGAATGGCTGAATAGTGAAGTAGCCAGTACACTGGTTGAGCAGCAGCTGAAGCAGATGTGTGTGTTGTGTGAGGAGATTGCATATGGCAAGTGTTTGTGCTGGACGTTTATTCCCACCACCTAAATTGATTGTTTCACTGCTTGGTAGTCACAGTTACTGTCTCTGTGGGCTCTGAGCACCTGGTGCATCTGGTGTGTGGATACCTTGATATATGTGAGCTACTGCCAGCATGGTCGATGTGCATGCAGGCCTCTTCTGTGCAGTGCGTCTCCCTGGCAGATGGCAGATGGTGCACACTTCATGATCGTGGGCATATAAGATCAGAATTCCTTTTTTTTTCTACCAGATATGTTTAGTAAAGTGTTGTGTTGAAGGACGGAGTTCGTGTTCTCAAATGTTGGTGCATACAAGACCTCAGATATATTTAGCACTACAGTCTAGTTATGGCAGAAATTTAATTACCTGATTTGCAAAAATATTTGCATGTGATTCTGAAATGCTGAAAATGTGTTTTATTTTGGAGAAGAATCACTGTAAGGTGGTGGTGATTGTACTAAGCAATCTATTTGATTCCCGTAAATTGTTAAACAATTATTTTGATAGGGTAGGGCAATTGAACTATTTCCTGCCATTTTTGATATTGCTATTGAACCAGCCTTGCCTTTGTCCCCAGCATTAGCTAATAGGAACACAGTGGGGATGGAAACGTCCATCTGCGTATTTGGATGTATTGGTTCATGAGTGTGTACACACAAACAGAAAGTAACTGCTTGAGAGAGACAGAAACAGGAAGCGAGTCTAGAATTTCCTCGTCAAAGGAAAGCCACCACCTGATGCTTTGTTTGGGGGCCATGAGAACAGAGGTCCCTTGGGCAGGTAGGCATGTCACCTTGGTCTATGTGTTTGAGGCACAGGTGTTACCACACGAAGAAGCCACTGGAGAGAAAGAACAAAGGATGCCGACTTCCAGTCTGTGGCTGGCGGTATTTAGTATCATGATCTGTAATTACGACATTGGGCAATTTCCGACCTTCATGGCACGCAGATGCTTGTGGGTATTCAGTCAGTGGCATCTGGATGACAGACACACGTGCATGCATCCTAAAAGGGTGGCTAATACATCATTGAAAGCTTTGTGGGGGGGGGGGGGGGGACGGGGGGGGGGGAGGAGCCCAGTCTCCTGCAAACTGATTAAATAAACAACACGGAAATTGAATTCAACACGATATTATTGACATTGTTTTGAATTTCATGCCATGAAATCCTTCCTCTCCAACACAGACTGGGTCTTTTTCCCAAAAATTTCTAGATAGTGAGGGGAGGGGAAGTGGGGGAGGGAAGGGAGAAGTGAGGGCTCGCGGTTTAACTGAGCATCTCTTTTCCCAGATGGGTTGCTCGCCATGGTGGCCGAGCGGTTCTAGGCGCTTCAGTCTGGAACCGCATGACTGCTATGGTCGCAGGTTCGAATCCTGCCTCGGGCGTGGATGTGTGTGATGTCCTTAGGTTAGTTAGGTTTAAGTAGTTCTAAGTTCTAGGGGACTGATGACCTCAGATGTTAAGTCCCATAGTGCTCAGAGCCATTTTAACCATTTTTAAACCAGATGGGTTGGGGAGGGGGAGGAAGGGGAGGGATGGTGGGGAAACCACTTAGCAGAACAATACCTTAAGGGAGTCCTGGGAAGAGGAGGGGCGGGTGTCACATGAGTAACCATTTAGTAGAGCAACAGTTTAAGGTCATAACTCAATCAGCTGTCATAGTTCAATTCATTTGCATATTGATTTGGTATAATTAGTGCACCAAAACCAGCACTGAGCGACTACTAGTGTCACAATTCCAGGCCATGGCGTGCCGAATTGTGAGGCTGATTGGAATTGAACTTACAGCAAGCCTACTCCAAACTTAGTTGATTAATCTATGTAGTCAGAGGAGTGAGGAAATTTTTTAAACTTTGGACTGCTGAACTTTAATGTGGGGCAATTGGTAGGTAATGTCAGGGGAGAATCCTGTGCCTGCCTAAAATTCTGAGCTTAGAATAGATGATCTGACAACCATGACTGTAGGTCTCTACTTGTCCTTGTTAGTAATAGGTTGGGGAAAAACGTGAAGTTGATAGGGAGACCAGCACTCTTTGTCTATCAGAGACGCTTGGACCTGTAGGAGGAAAGAAACATCCTTTGTACCAGGTGGAAAACCCAGAAATCTGATGTCATTGAGACTGTCCCAATATTCCAGGTCTTCGATCCTAATGTAATAGAGTCTGTCACAGTATTACAAGTCAGCCAGCATGACAATACCCCACATAGGATTCTTCAGTTTCCCGCCAATGTTGTCTTAGGACAGCAGCCCCACTTCCACAGCGACTTTTTCTGAACTTCCTGCCATTTTATAGATGCTGCAGTTGTCCTTACGAGAAGAATACTGCCAACCTCTGTGATCTAGTCTTTGTGGCACTACTGTCGCTTGGCAAAGCCTTGTGTCATGTGCTTCAATTTGTTTTGTGTGCAGTGTATTGAGTGCAATAAAGTTCGATTATTCGATTTTATATGAGGGGAAGTCAAATGAAAACTGAACACCTGCCACAACGAGACCATGCAATGGTTCCACTCAAAAATAATCACCACATGCGTTAAGACATTTATTCCACTGGTATATAAGATCAGTTCCTGTTTCATAGAACGTGGTGGGTGCTGATGGATGGCATGCAGTCCTGTAGTTCCTCGTCGAATAGAAACTGATGTCCACACATGTCTTTCTTGAGGAAGCCAAAGATGTGAAAATCACATGTTGAACATCCAGGCTGTATGGAGGATGCTGCAGTGTTTCCCATCCACACTGCTGAAGTATAGCCTTCATCCAACTGGCAGTGTGGTGGCAGGAATTACAGTAATGCCGTTTGACAGCATTCCTCCTAGGGGTTTTGAGTTTATAATGTGTTGCAGTTTGTGCAAAGTGTCTTCATAGCACTGCACATTAAATGGGGTTCCACACTTGAGGAAGCTAATGAGCAGAGGGAGCCCCTGCAGTCAAAGAAGGAGGTCATCATGGCCTTACTAGAACTTGTTTGAACAGCTTTGAATTTCTTTGGTGGAGGAGATGTGGGATGTTTCCACTGTTGGTCTTTCCATTGGCGCCATGTATGATCATGGGGATCTCCTCCTTTGACTGGGGCCCTCTATTTGTTGAGTTCCTCGAGCATGGAAATACAATCAATGTACAGTGCTCTGAAGACACTTTGCACAAAGTGTGATGTGTCATAAAGTCAACATGCCCAGAAATGCTGTTGAACGACATCATCCTGAAACTTCCTGTCAGATTAAAACTGTGTGCCCGACCGAGACTCGAACTCGGGACCTTCGCCTTTCGCGGGCAAGTGCTCTACCATCTGAGCTACCCAAGCGCGACTCACGATCCGCCCTCACGGCTTCAATTCTGCCAGTACCTCGTCTCCTACCTTCCAAACTTCACAGAAGCTGTTCTTCAAGGTTCACAGAAGGGCTTCTGTGATGTCTGGAAGGTAGGAGACGAGGTACTGGCAGAATTGAAGCTGTGAGGAGGGGTCATGAGTCGTGCTTGGGTAGCTCAGTTGGTAGAGCACTTGCCCCCAAAAGACGAAGGTCCCGAGTTCGAGTCACCCTATTCATGATGTGAGCCCAGGGGCGCAGATGCAGGAATCCTGCACCACCATTCAAGGCATGGTCATAGTGGAGGTTGTTTGCTGTTGCGTTCTTCCCTACTATTATGAAGTGTTAAGTATGTAGCTGTGTTGTGTACATGATGTGACGAGTGTTTGTACAGTGTAGTGTTGTGTTTGGCCGGCCGATGTGGCCGAGCAGTTCTAGGCACTTCAGTCTGGAACCGCGCGACCGCTAAGGTCGCAGGTTCGAATCCTGCCTTGGTCATGGATGTGTGTGATGTTCTTAGGTTAGTTAGGTTTAAGTAGTTCTAAGTTCTAGGGGACTGATGACCTCAGCAGTTAAGTCCCGTAGTGCTCAGAGCCATTTGAACCATTTTAGTATTGTGTTTGTGTTGTTATGGATGAAGGAAAGGGAGACGATGAAACTCAGTGCTGGCACATAGACTACTACTCTCAAAGGCCATCAATGGGGCCGCCGTGTTTAATGTCCCCATCTGACAGGTGTATCACCATCAACAGTGCTGGCACAACCATACAAGCAAGCCTTAGCGACCTCAGCTACAGTGGTTTAGCCTTAAACTGTGAAACATAATTTGTCCTACAACAGTATTGACTGTATTGTAAAACTGAATAGAGTAATTTATGTTACTTCAGGTATAGCTTCAAGTGTTCATCTGGCTTGAACAGAATTGGAAGCTCTAGTTACAAACGTGTTGGGACCAAATGCTATTCAGAATGCAATAAATGATCTAAAAACAGAAAATTTATTTTACTGCCTCCAAACTGATTCTTCTGCCAACATAAACAGCCAAAAATGGCATTCAAAATAAGTTAGCAGATTTTTACAAAAACAGCGATGAGTCTGCTCATGGTGTGTTTCAAGCAGTTCAGAAGTAGAATTTATCGTTTCAAAATATATGTGGGCTATGTACCAACAACATAAATGCTAATTTTGGAGTTAACTGTTCTTTGCTTAGAAACATGAGGGATTCGATATCAGATTTTATTAAGAGAAATTGTACGGACAAACATTGCCATAACTGTATGAGACATCCGATGAGTTTTGTATCATGTGACAGGCTGTAATTTTGACAATTTACGCCCACTTTTCCGACTCTGCCATAAAAAGGGATCAACTGAAAGAAAGGCATGAAATGAAATGCCATGTGGGGACAATATGGCTCTCTCTCTCTTACCCAGCAGAGATACATTATTATTAAATTGGAAGTTATTTTGCACGCTTAGAAGAAAACTGTCCAATGATTTTGCAAAATTTATTGATGCTTGACAGTGACATTAGCATGATTGTAGACACATTTAAAATTTGTGTATTAAAACTATAAAATGTCTGGAAGAGAACTTCATAACAATTTAGGATGTATTTATAATTATGGATAATCTTAAAAATACACTAACAAAAAGAAAACAAGATCTATTCTTTTAATATGAAACAGCAAAAAAATTAAACTGGCTTCACCGAAACTGACTAGAAAAATTCATAGAATTTGTTTATTATTTTAGTTTTAGAGCACCTAAAAGAATAGTTGTTTTAGTGACGAGAACTGATTAACTGCACTAAGCGATATAAATTCAAAACTCAATGTTGAATATCACCATTTTTTAACATAATTGCAAATTTAAAGTTACAAAAAACTCCATTTCAGTTTGGATGATCATTATTGGGGAACTGCATTATTAAGCAAATTACGTGATAAAATATAGGCATCTGAAGGTTTTGACGAATTATTCTAACACAAAAAGGCAACAAATATTTAATAAGAGAATGAATGATTTTACAAATTAATTACAAATATATTGTTGATTCCCTCCACTTCAGCTATCACAGAAAGAGTTTTCTTTGCAATGAATATTACGTGAAGAAACAAAACAAAGAAAGCATCTCCGAATTTGGTAAAAAACAAATTATCCATTTATTTCAAATATAGACTGCAAAGATGCTGTGAAGCTGTTTGTTCCTAGATTAGATTATACTTTGACTGACAGTTATTTCTGAAAAATTTCTAAAAGCAATAAAAATATAGTTTAAAGAAAGTAATAAATGAAGTAAATAACACTTTCTTTTCATACAATGTACCGTCTGTTCCTATCTTTAACAACAAATATACTTTATTTGCAAAAAAAAAATAAAAAAAAGGTCTGTCCTACACACGCCAATTCATAATCGGTTTCATTGTTGGTTTCTTAAGCGGGTTTTGACCTCAGAACAATTAAAATCCAATTTCATTGTCGTTTTTATGCGGTTTTTAGCCTTAGGGCAATTAAATACCTATTTTTTCGTATCTGATGTTCTACGACCTTTCCATAGCGGATGCGCTTGCCAAACCTACGCGATCACGCATATCGCACATTATATACAGTTGGTTTAACGTGGAGTTCACATGGTAGACGTCGTATTACGATTCGTCTGTCATTTGTAGGCGAAACCATATGCGTTGTGACGTTTACTGCGCCTAGTGGGAAAAATTTCTTTTTTTCCCATAATATTTCTTACTTCTTCAATAATATGCCGTTCAAATTTGTCATCTTCCAAAGCATCAAGTTTTTAAGCCTTTTGAAACTAGAACTTTAATTATAGTCATCCTGTATATTTTAAAAATTCGAACTACAAAAAGCGCGCGTTGCGCTTTGCTTCAGTCACTCGATACATGCACGCCCTGTTGCGGCAAAACTGTTAACTACACTGACAGTAATCAGCGGTGGGCTGGATGTTTTGTACTGGTAGTGTTACGTTGAGCTAAGGTGTTGTATTTGTTTATTTTTGTTGTTTCTGCAGACATTCACACAACAGTAACTCAGATTTTTGCACATCTAATAGGATATGTATATGTTGTAGTACGATGTCACAACCCAACAAGAGAGTTAAAACTTTGCAAATACTACAGTCTCATAAGAGCGATGTCATAACATGTGATTTTGGCGGAAACCATGCCTTGGCGTCGGGTTCTGGGTGAGTGTGTTAATTGCGGATATCATATCGTATAGTTAATGTTTTACGTGGGTTGTTGCACTCTATTTTACAAAATATGGCACTAAAGACCATGTTTAAGGATACTGTTTTAATTGCCACCTTATCACACAAGCAAACCGCAGATTATAAAGAAAAGCAATGGTGTTCACACGAGAAAACTGGATAAATCTCACAACAAGGAATGCAGTTTTCAAATAACTGGAATTGTTTAACATGTTAGACGCAAAAACTATATTTGTCTGTCCATTATTTAATATGCAAAAAGAGGCGGATTTAACAAACTATTTGTTTCAACTGTGACTCTTATTTCTTGTCGCCTAACAAAATATTGTGATAAGACGTATATGTACTCTTTATGACATTTGTTGACAAAATTCCTTAGTCAACAAAAAAATCATCAGTGGAACTGTCTAAGTGAAAGTTGAGTTTGTCAGAAATGAAAACATTAAACGTTAACAATATAATTTATTATTATATTTGAGTGGTTAATCATCTTCGACTCCTCTTTAAATCTGTTAAATTTATTGCTGTTCTCAGAAATTAGACACAGTGATCCTTAGAACTGCATGAGTATAAAAAGTGGCTGCATGTATGAGAATAAGACATGTTCCGTAAACATTAAAAATTCATGACCAGCCACATTCTAGCTATTTGAACTAGAATTTTCATATCATGGAGTTGTGACTGATTTTATGTGGTTTGTTTCCCATATCAGTAACCTATTAAAATAAAAAAAAAATGTGTTATATGTATATGAACAATTGAGAAAATTTTATGTGCACATACTCATCAGCTAGACAGGCATGTAGTGAAAATCTAACAGGGCACATGCCTGTTGCTTTAAAAGCCTGAAGTTAATAAGCAATTAAATAAGATGCCACCAGACAGTTGAAATTACTGTTTTTTTCTCATTCTGTCTAGACTACAAATTTGTCACTGGACTGTTGTAGCTTAATTAGTATTAAATCATTATGTTCTAAGTTATGCCAATTTGTGTGAGGCAGTCATATGCGATTGTTCCATTATCTTCATAATTCTCTGAGATTATTTCATGAGAGATAGACCACTTTCATTTTTTGTAGTTTATTTACATAGTATGTACAAAATACTTGTCAGAAATTTGCCTATTATTTAATGTAGCTTTTCTAATTTTATCTTGCAACCTCATTAACATATGGCCATCAGTGCCCATTTTTCATGACTTTTTCATTTATGTGTAAAGACTGAAAATTTCTGTTCTGGTAGAGGAGAAAAGAATCACATGTTGTTAAATCAAGTTATCAGATACTGCATTATTTCTTCACCTTTTCAGCATGTTCGAGAAAGCCATGGAATCGTGTGTATCCAGTGCTAGTGCCATGTCAATTGATATTTGTCTTGCATTTTATTCTGCTCATCATCATGGTTTGTCTATGATTCATAATGACTGTTCATCCTTTTCACTTTAAAGGCGTATAAAACAGACAGAAATTATTTGAATGATTGCTGTGTGGTTTGTTCCTTTACTGTATCTAACTCCAACTTTTATATCCTTCTCCCTGGCTTCTTATGCAGACTAGCAGTAACTTTAAACTCAAATTATCAATTTTCTATCACTGAAAACTAGCAGTAGACGGGTTTATTGCCTTTGCACAGATATATGTTTCTGTCATTGATGTGTTCAATTATTTTGTGTTTGGGAGACGTGCCAGTTACTACACATGGTAGGGGTTTAGGCCACACTTCTCTTTGCTGATACTACACTGGTCTTGTAAATAAACAGCTTAGAGCTCAATTTAAATTTCTGTGTTTTGTGTTTGGCAATGGAGTAACGCATCTTTTACTGTTACGCACTTACTTTTGCAAGTGGAGCCCAAGAACCAGCGGTGCCTATGTTTGAATTTGCATTACATGTTTCTAGTTTCATTTTTTTCTTTTCTTTCCCTGAATTTCGGTTCTTTATTTGGATGATAAAAATCTACTCACCAAGCAGCAGAAGATGGAAATACATGAAAGGCATAAAATTACTAACTTCTAGCAGAAGAGGGGGAAAGATTTGGAAGAAAGGAGATGATAAAGCTTAAGGATACATGAAAAACCACTGGAAAAGTCACCAAGGACGCTAGGTTGAGGGAGACTTGCTGATTAGAGGAGGAGCAAAAATGGCTTATTCTCATCCTTTATGGTAAGTTTTCCTTAACCGTTTCCTATATGCTTGAGCCCTACCAGTCTGTTTTCCTGTAAAAACCACCCTCTCCTTTTTTATGCTGTAAGGACAACTCCTTCTTCTGTTGGGTAGCAGTTTTAATTCCTTCTATTTGTTTTTATCTGCTTGGTGATTGGATTTCTGTGTACCCATATTGAAAGTATTTTCAGCTCATTATCACTTATTGCAGATTTAGTTTTTTTCTTTTGGGTATATGGGGCATTGCTTTCTCCAGTTTTCTTGTTATTTAAACTACTGCAAGCCAATGGATGAAAAATGTTTGAGACACAGTGGGAGCTTAACACAGAGGTGTTTAAACTTCAGTAGGGGAAGAATTTCCATTACTAGAATTTGGCTAGTTGAGACACATATGCAACTAATGGAGGTAGAAATATGCAATATCTAAGCTGATGGACACTGTTATCTGTATTTTTAATTTCTTGTTGTTGTAATTATGCAAAAATTTCAGAGACAAGAAAATATGGGTTTATGACTGGCATCCTGGCTTGGGATATATTGAAACCCCATACTCTCCTCTTTTGGGTCATAAGTATGGAGTTACATCAGTAAGATTCTCCCCTCAAGGTACGATGCTGGCTACCTCGTCAATTGATGGCACTACTGCGTTGTGGAACGTGCAGGTACAAGTAGCTTAAAATTTCGAGGAATATATTTATTAATTTACTTTTTTGGAAAGTATATGCAGATCTACAGGGTATCCCAGGAGTAAACGTGAATATTCAGGGATATGACAGTAATGATCAATCTAAACAAGGAAGTCTAGTAAACATGATCTCTAAAATTCACACCTTAAGAGCATTTCTTCATCTTTGATAGTGTGAAACAAATCTCTTTCAATATAAGCTCTTTGCTTTCCATTTTTTGGGAGGAGGTAGTGTAGACCAAAACAAGGAAAAAAATGTGTACCTTAAGAACTATAACACTTGTTCAGTAGAAGAGGTGTGTTTCACAGTGTGAAAGTGAAGAAGCTCATAGCTCCTAAGGTATGCAGTTAAAAGATCACATTCACTAGTCTTTTCTTTAGAATTATGATTTGTCATCGGACACACTGTATACTCATCTTGTAACTTTTTTGTATTAATAGCTATGTACTGGTTATCCCAAAAAACACCAACAATGCTTAGTATGTTGTGCGAGAAGGTACACTGATCAGTTTTTGAGAGGGAATGCATACCCGGAAACACACGGCTCAGGTGCTGGAAAGTGTCGAAGTTTCGGATGGGTATGCATTCCACATTATGTTAGTGCGATCTGTTACTCGTTTTGGGTTTACTGTCTGACATTACAAATTGGCTTCAAACTGCAGACCGTCTTCATCAATGCAGAGTGTACGTCAGTGGGCTGAGCTTTATGCACGTTAGCCAATATGTGTGATTGTCTTTGAAGTATTTCAATCACTCCGTGGACTCGAGCAGTAAGGTCCTCTATTAACATTACAGTTGTGCCATATACCTTACTCTTCATACTATCCCACAGGAAATAGTTGAGAGGTGTCAGATTTGGTGATCAAGCTGGCCATGGAACTGGTCTCCCCCCCCCACACACACACACCAGTCCATCAATTGGGATATGAGATGTTGAAGTAATTCCACATATTGACATCAAAGTGTGCTGGATCTCTGTCGTGTTGCAACCAAGTGTCCAATGGAACATTTGGTGTCACTACATCTAAGATAAGCAAAACATCTCTAATAAATGTGAGATAGAGCAAGCCTGTCAGTCTGTTTGGCAGTAGATATGGCCCAATGATGTTGTCACCAATTATCCTGGACCAGATATTAATATCAATCCCGTGTTTGTGATTTTGAATCACCTGCCCACACAGATTTTTGTCTGCCCAAACATGCATGTAGTGTAAGTATAACATGCCCTCTCCATGTGCATTCCGGGTGGAGTCATTCCTGATGTGGAAAGGGTCCTTCCGGATGCCATGAAGAGCACAGGGTGCAGCCAGCTGCAGGTGGTTGCTCATGTCGGCACTAATGACGTGTGTCGCTTTGGATCTGAGGAAATTCTCTCTGGATTCCAGCGGCTATCTGATTTGGTGAAAGCTGCTGGTCTTGCTTATGAGATGAAGGCAGAGCTCACCATCTGCAGCATCGTTGACAGAACCGACTGTGGACCTTTGGTGCAGAGCCGGGTGGGGGGTCTGAATCAGAGGCTCAGACGGTTTTGCGACCGTGTTGGCTGCAGATTCCTTGACTTGCACCATAGTGTGGTGGGGTTTAGGGTTCCGTTGAATAGGTCAGGAGTTCACTGCACTCAGCTGGCGGCTACACGGGTAGCGGAGGCTGTGTGGCGTGGACTGGGCGGTTTTTTAGGTTAGAAGGCCTCGGGAAAGTACGGGGTGGGCTGCAATCTCAAAGGATGCATGGCAAATACAGGACGTGCTTGGATCAAGGAACCGTCGGAATTGTTGTTGTAAATTGTTGTATTTGTGCTGGGAAAGTCCCTGAGCTTCAAGCGCTAATAGAAAGCACAGAAGCTGAAATCATTATAGGCACAGAAAGCTGGCTAAAGCCTGAAATAAGTTCTGCAGAAATATTTACGAAGTCTCAGACGGTGTTCAGGAAAGATAGATTAGGCAGAATTGGTGGTGGAGTGTTTGTGTCTGTCAATAGTGGTTTATCTTGCAGTGAAGTCGAAGTAGATAGTCCGTGCGAATTGGTATGGGTGGAGGTTATACTTAACAGCCGAACTAAGTTAATAATTGGCTCCTTCTACCGACCCCCAGACTCCGATGATATAGTTGCAGAACAGTTCAGAGAAAATTTGAGTTTCATAACAAATAAATAGTTGGTGGGGACTTCAACCTTCCCTCGATATGTTGGCCAAAATACTTGTTTAAAACCGGTGGTTGGCAGAAAACATCTTCCGAGATTGTCCTAAATGCTTTCTCCAAAAATTATTTCGAGCAGTTAGTCCACGAACCCACGCGAATTGTAAATGGTTGCGAAAACACATTTGACCTCTTAGCCACAAACAGTCCAGAGCTAATAGAGAGCATCATGACTGATACAGGGATTAGTGATCACAAAGTCGTTGTAGCTGTGCTCAATACCGTTTCTTCCAAATCCACCAGAAACAAACGCAAAATAATTTTATTTAAAAAAGTGGATAAAGTGTCACTAGAAGCCTTCCTAAGAGACAATCTCCATTCCTTCCGAACTGACTATGCAAATGTAGACGAAATGTGGCTCAAATTCAAAGATATAGTAACAACACCACTTGAGAGATTCATACCCCATAAATTGGTAAGAGATGGAACTGATCCCCCATGGTACACAAAACAGGTCCGAATGCTGTAGCAGAGGCAATGGAAAAAACATGCGAAGTTCAGAAGAACGCGAAATCCCGAAGATTGGCTAAAATTCACAGACGCGCGAAATTTGGTACGGACTTCAATGCGAGATGCCTTTAATAGGTTCCACAACGAAACATTGTCTCGAAATTTGGTAGAAAATCCGAAGAAATTCTGGTCGTAAGTAAAGTACACAAGCGGCAAGATGCAGTCAATACCTTCGCTGCGCAGTGCCGATGGTACTGTTACCGACGACTGTGCCACTAAAGCGGAGTTATTGAACGCAGTTTTCCGAAATTCGTTCACCAGGGAAGACGAATGGAATATTCCAAAATTTGAAACACGGAGATCTGCTAGCATGAATTTCTTAGAAGTAAATACCTTAGGGGTTGCAAAGCAACTCAAATCGCTTGATACGGGCAAGTCTTCATGTCCAGATTGTATACCGATTAGGTTCCTTTCAGATTACGCTGATACAATAGCTTCCTACTTAGCAATCATATACAACCTCTCGCTCACCGATAGATCTGTACCTACAGATTGGAAAATTGCGCAGGTCGAACCAGTGTTTAAGAAGGGTAGTAGGAGTAATCCATCGAACTACAGACCTATATCATTGATGTCGGTTTGCAGTAGGGTTTTGGAGCATATACTGTATTCAAACATTATGAATCACCTTGAAGGGAACGATCTATTGATATGTAATCAGCATTGTTTCAGAAAGTATCGTTCTTGTGCAACGCAGCTAGCTCTTTATTCGCATGAAGTAATGGCAGCTATCGACAGGGGATCTCAAGTTGATTCCGTATTTCTAGATTTCTGGAAAGCTTTTGACACCGTTCCTCAAAAGCGACTTCTAATCAAGCTGCGGGCCTACGGGGTATCGTCTCAGTTGTGCGACTGGATTCGTGATTTCCTGTCAGGAAGGTCGCAGTTCGTAGTAATAGACGGCAAATCATCGAGTAAAACTGAAGTGATATCAGGTGTTCCCCAGGGAAGCGTCCTGGGACCTCTGCTGTTCCTGATGTATATAAACAACCTGGGTGATAATCTGAGCAGTTCTCTTAGGCTGTTCGCAGATGATGCTGTAATTTACCGTCTAGTAAGGTCATCCGAAGACCAGTATCAGTTGCAGAGAGATTTAGAAAAGATTGCTGTATGGTGTGGCAGGTGGCAGTTGACGCTAAATAACTAAAAGTGTGAGGTGATCCACATGAGTTCCAAAAGAAATCCATTGGAATTCGATTACTCGATAAATAGTACAATTCTCAAGGCTGTCAATTCAACTAAGTACCTGGGTGTTAAAATTACGAACAACTTCAGCTGGAAAGACCAAATAGATAATATTGTGGGGAAGGTGAGCCAAAGGTTGCGTTTCATTGGCAGGACACTTAGAAGACGCAAAAAAGAGATAGCTTACACTACACTTGTTCGTCCTCTGTTAGAATATTGCTGCGTGGTGTGGGATCCTTACGAGGTGGGATTGACGGAGGACATCGAAAGGGTGCAAAAAAGGGCAGCTCGTTTTGTATTATCACGTAATAGGGGAGAGAGTGTGGCAGATTTGATAAGCGGGTTGGGTTGGAAGTCATTAAAGCAAAGACGTTTTTCGTCGTGGCGAGATCTATTTACGAAATTTCAGTCACCAACTTTCTCTTCTGAATGCGAAAATATTTTGCTGAGCCCAACCTACATAGGTAGGAATGATCATCTAAATAAAATAATAGAAATCAGAGCTCGAACAGAAAGGTTTAGGTGTTCATTTAGATAGGTAGGAATGATCATCTAAATAAAATAAGAGAAATCGGAGCGCAAACAGAAAGGTTTAGGTGTTCGTTTTTCCCATGCGCTGTTCGGGAGTGGAATGGTAGGGAGATAGTATGATTGAGGTTTGATGAACCCTCTGCGAAGCACTTAAATGTGAATTGCAGAGTAATCATGTAGATGTAGATGTAAATGTAGGTTCACCCATGAATACCACCAAGGAATTGTGGCTGGAGTACGCATTGTTGTAAATACCACTGCACAGACTGTACCTATCGTGTGTACTCCTCCTCCTGTAATACCTGGAGTTCCTGCAGATGGTATGGATGGAGCCTGTGTTCATGGACAACACGCCACTTCTGTGTTCAGCGCCTGTGCCACCATTGGAATGAAGGTGGCTGGACTGAACATTGTCAGTACGTCCTCCTCCAACTGTAATGTTCGAGCTTAGCATGGACGACCCGCATCACATTTTGGTCTCTGCTGGAGGACAAACAGTAGACCAGGGACAGTATTCGCAAGTACCAAGCACAAAGTGCTATTACTTTACTGTGCAATTTACACGTCTCAGGTAGAAAATACGTACGTACAACTTTTCAGTTTCTCTGAGGCATGTCTCAATGTCTGTGAATGTGGAATGATATTGGATATGTCTGTTTGGAAAATGTTCTGCATATGCTTTTGCAGCAGCTCTCCCATTGCAATCTGCTTTGTTGTATTCAAGCACTGTGTTGATTATTTTTGCAGCTGTGTACTGTTACATGCCGCACTGCTGTCAACAACATTACTGCACTGGTATACCAATCAAGGTCCGCAGTAGTATGTGCACAAGGGCTGTGTACAGGAATCTAGTGTTTGTTCTCGGACTTCGTCGCTCTACAGCACCCAAGCTGTGTGTTTCCAGATGTGGGCTCCTTGAAAACTTGTGGCCTTCCCACACAACATACTAAGCGATGTCAATGTTCTTTTGGTATACCCGGTATAAGTTACTTAATCTGTGACAAGTGTTAACATTACTTTCACAAGCTTTGGATATATATAAAAATTTGTATCAATAATTTAGAGTAAACTGAATTCAGTTTTAAACCTCTGTTTCTCTGGGTATTGAGAGGTTATGCATACTGTTATTTACAGACTGGGAATCGAATTCACACGTTCGTACAGACAAATGGTGTAGCCGTTAGAGTAAGCAGATTTGCACCAGATTGCAGTTTACTTATTTCAGCTGGGGATGATGGCTCTGTTTGTGTATGGAGTATTCGCCACAAAAATCTTGTTAGGTAAGTTGTACCTAATATGTTTCATTTAAGACAAGAGTGTGTCATTGAAGTTGCCAATTGATTATGCATTACCTCTGTTGAATGCTGCACTTTGTATTAAATTAAGTATTGTACCTAACTGTGCAGTCTCCGTGATGAAATTTGGTTGTGATGCAAATTTTCAAGATATAAATTAGTTGGTGACCACTCTTGTCCTAGGTGTAGATCATTCAATACGCGATTGTGCAGCAAAAGGTGTGAATTACTCTTAGAAATCCTAACAGTGGATTGAAAATCCAGTATGAGAAACTTCATAAGATCCTTTCTGGTAGGCAGGGCTGTACTGAGCGCATGGCAAGATAGGCCCCCGCCAAGGGTGCAAGCACAGAGGGGGTAGCAAAATATGACCAGTTAAAGAAATATGATTTAAGAATTAAGCAGCGGAAGTATGAGAGTTCTCCTACCCCTCGTGTTGCTGTCTTCTGCATATGAGAAGAATCCTTTCCCATACACGACAACTGTAAATGCCCACTGTTGTCACAGTGTCATTTATGCAGTGTCATTTCATCCAAGCAGTCTGATAATGAAAAGACTATTACCAAACAGATGTCTACCACTGACATGGTTTATGTGGCAACAATGAGCTCATTTCACACAGCTGCCATGTGCACAGCTCACTCGGTTCACGCAGTTGCTACATTCACAACTTGCTTGTGTTCAACAGGCAGCTCTTGCTGAAACTTCACTATGGTGTTACAGGACCTCAAATGTCAGCAAGCTGATGTTGAAACAAACACAGTATGCTATTTCACAGAAGGCATCCAATTTCTGTCAAGTGAGAACTGGAATGAGACTTGTTTGAGCTAGCGTGTTTTAAAATATTTAACAGAATAATGAGTGTAATGGAAAACAGATCTCTCATATATCAAAACATTTCATCTGACTTCACCCCCTGCGGGTCCGGGGTATTCCTGCCTGTTGTAAGAGGCGACTAAAAGGAGTCTCTCACGTTTCGGCCTTTATGTGATTGTCTCCTGTAGGGTTTGACCTCCATTTTTCAAAATTTTCTCGAAGAGTGTGCCAGTTGGGGAAGATGCCTTACATAGTGCATTGTGTCCATCATGTGCTGGTACCTGTTGCATTCTTCGTTGACTTGGATCTGCACTTCTGCCCATTTTCCAACTGTTTTCCATCAACTGTGCAGGTGCAGTATTGTTTTCTACGCTGACGATGATAATGGACTTATTTGCTTGGTAGTACCTGATATCCAGCATGGTAGCCACTCTGTTGTGGTGGGGCCGCCACGTACCCTGTTGGTTGTAACCCCCTGACCACACAGGGATCGCTCTGCTGCTGCCTGCACCATTAACTCCCCATGTATGCTGAGGAGTAGATGCCCGTCACCCTGGGGCATCGGGACTCACGGCAATGGCCATCCTGCCAGGTGGCCTTTGCTGCGGCTGGGTGGTGCCGGTTGGGAGGGCCACTGGTTGGAGTGGGTGGCATCATGGTGGATGACACGTGATGAAGCGTAGTACATCATCTCTTGCTAGTGGTCAAACACCAGCAGTCTCTAAGCATTCATGGGCTCAATTCAACCCACAGAAGTATGACCCCAAATTGTTCCCCTCCCAGACCACACCATGGGAGGAACGTCAGGCTAAGGTTAGCAGCAGCTCTTCTTTGCCCTGGTACCTTGTATGTCTGAGAGCTGATGTGGAATCTTTCATGACTATGAAGCCTCAGTTTTTTGTTGAGCATTTAGAGGACAAGTTTAGGGAGGTGGAGAGCTTGTCCAACATGAGATCTGGATCAGTCTTGATCAAAACAACATCCTCTGCCCAGTCATGAGTGTTACTCGCTTGTGGCGAGCTGGGGGATGTTTCTGTAACCATCACACCCCATGACAGCTTAAATATGGTCCAGGTTATCATATTTCACAGGGACCTTCTTTTGCAGTCCAACGATGAGCTGCACGCCAATTTAGAGCGCCGAGGTGTACATTTCACTCGGCATGCCCACTGGGGTCCGAAGGATAATCAGGTTGCCACCGATGTCTTCATCTTGGCCTTTGAGGGTGATACATTACCTGCAAAGGTCAAGATGATGGTCTACCACTGTGATGTAAAGCCCTATATCCCTCCCCCAATGCGGTGCTTTAAATGCTGGAAGTTCAGCTATATGTCTTCCCGCTGTACTTCCAGCGTCACATGTCGAGATTGCGGACGCCCATCACATCCCAATACTCCATGTGCCCTGCCTCCCATCTGTGCCAACTGCAGAGAGCACCATTCGCCTTGCTCACCTGACTGCAGGATTCTCCAGGAAGAAAGGAAAATCATGGAGTACAAGACCCTGGACCGACCGACCAACTGACCGACCGACCAACTGACCGACCAACCTACACTGAGGCTAAAAGGAAATTTGAACGCCTGCATCCTGTACATATGACATCATCTTATGCTGGTGCTACAACAGTTCTAGCCCCATCAGCTCCACCAACCCCAGTCACCTCTCGGAGCTGGAAGACTACACCTGCTCCCTGTTGCTCCTGCACCACCTACATCGGGAGCAACCCCCCCCCCCCCCCCCCCAACCCCCACCATCCACCCCAACCATCAAGAATACCAGTACCCACTTCTGTGGCAGACAAGCTAGGAAGGGGTCCCTCGGGTCACTCCCTTCCCAAGTCTCTGCTAGTGGGAAAGATGACACCCAGAGCCCAAAAGCAACTGGTTGTAGGGCTTCACGCTCATCCTCAGTCCCAGAGACTGAATCAGTGAAGTTATCTCAGTCAGGGAAACTCAAGGAGTAGCGAGAGAAATCCAAAAAGAAGATCCCTTTTGTGGCGGTGTTCGTAGCGACAAACACTTGGCTGTAGAAATGGCTTACGAAGTCACCGCCACACTTTTAATAGCGGGCCGACCGGTCCGCTGGAACAGTAAACAGAAAGATGAAACCCCAAACACTCTGATTAAATAAAAGTCGGTACTTATCTTTATTGATGAAGATACATAAACACAATAGTGAACTCCGTGTCTACAGAGATCTGCCTAGTTCGAGTCGGAGCGGCTAGGTCAGCGTCGGCTGACGACAAACAACAACTCTGCTGCGATGAACACACAACTGACTAACAAGTACACAATTCGGTGGTGAGTATACAACTGAGCGGCGAATACAGAACTGTCCTAGCGCTCGCGACTCCAGCGCTTAAGAAGCCAGAAGCCAGCGGTGGCGCGCGCAGACTTGCGGCGATTTCCTGTCTCGCTGGCGCTGCTTATGCGGACGGCGTCCGGACTTTGATGCTGCCAACCGTTTGGCAGCGGGCTCGGGTGGCATTACTGGCTAGGATATAACACTCCTCCCCCCAAATCGCCGGACCGTCGTTGAATAATGACGTGGCAAGCGTCGACGGCGGGGGAGGGATCTGGCCGCAGGCGTAGCAGAAGAGACCGGGGCGGAGACTGTTGTCGGTGGCAGTCCCCGGTCCGCACCCCAGCATTGGCTGAGCGGGGCCTCGGGAAACACCGACTGAAAACCGAGGTCAGGGTGCACGCCTGTGACTACGGGCGCAGCTTCTGGTACTGGACGCGACGGGGCGTCGGGACCCACGAAGAGAGGCAGCGTCTCCTGACGCTGCGTCGACGGCTGCTGAGTGGGCGCCGGACAAGGCGCTGCGGTGTCAGACTCCTTGGGGGTGCCCAAGGAAAGCGGCTGCAGGACAGGCTGCACAGCCACTGCTTGGGAAGGCGGCCCGGCTGAGGGGTCGACGTCCATCAGCTCCGAAGGCGGTGGCGACTGAAGAGGGACCGCAGGTGCCGGAGCGACCACCTGGGGCGCTCCCGGATGAAGCTGCGCGGGAGGCATCAACGGGACGGGCTGTCGGCGTGGTAGCGGCGACGGCTGCTGCTGCTGCCCTGGAGGCGGCAGCGAAGTCGGAAGGCGCGGCTGGAACCCGCCGCGGACCAAATCTGTGGACAAAGAACGAGCGGCAGAATCCGGGCGGCCAGCGCGGCGCAACTGGTTCTGATGCCTCCTGTGCACCCCAGTAGCACCTTGAACAGTATAAAAACCGCGACCCTGGACACTTATCACGGTACCACGTTCCCAACGACGGCGACCGTGATAAACTCTGAAAAAAACGGCGTCGTTGCGCTGAAAACGCGTGCGATACTCAGAAGCGGCTGGTCGATCCGGGGGGTGCAACAACCGTAGGAGGGTGCGATGACGACGGCCGTGGAGAAGCTCCGCAGGCGAAGGGCCGTCGCGTGGCGTGGTCCGGTACGACGACAGGAACGTGATGAGGGCCTGCTGACGAGAGTGCGTAGCACGAAGGCGGTCCATATGATCCTTGAATGTGCGTACAAAACGTTCCGCTGCACCATTCGATTGAGGGTGGAACGGCGGAGTAAGAACATGGCGAATGCCATTGGCAGAACAAAAACTTTCAAATTCAGCAGAGGTAAATTGTGGACCATTGTCAGACACTAAAACTTCTGGATGACCCTCAATACAAAAAATTGAAGTCAACGCCTGTATAGTTTGTGCAGACGTAGTAGACTGCATGGGCACAACAAACGGAAAATTACTAAATGCATCTATCACGATGAGCCAACGAGAATTCCAATATGGACCAGCGAAATCAATATGCACTCGCTGCCAGGGACCGGCAGGGCGTGCCCACTCAAAATAGCGTTGAGGCGGAGCAGCTTGGTGTTCGGCACACGTCGAACAATCTGTAGACATCTGCGTAATCTGCTTATCAATGCCGATCCATGTACAATGATGGCGGGCAAGCTGCTTGGTGCGGACCACTCCCCAATGACCTTGATGCAACAAGTCGAGGACCTTGGATTGGAGCACTTGGGGAACCACTACACGAAGCTGGTCATTCTCGGTGCGTAACAGCAAAACTCCGTGCGAAACAGACAACAGATGATGTTGCGGATAATAGCGACAAACCACAGGATCCGATATGTCCTTTGCCTTGGACGGCCAACCACATTGAACAAAACGTAATAGTAAACTCAGATGAGGATCCGTAGCTGTCTCACGTGCCACCTGACGATAATCAATCGGAAAATCCCGGAGGGATTGATGCTCATCGGCGTCAATCTGATGGCAAGAGTCGTCAGAGGAATCGAAGACATCATCCGCAGCAATCGGCAATCTAGAAAGCGCGTCAGCGTTTGCATGCTGAGCTGTAGGGCGATACAGTATCTCATACTGGTATTGTGATAACAAAAGAGCCCAACTTTGTAGTCTCTGAACTGTCCGCTGAGGAACTGGTTTAGACGGATGAAACAGTGAAGTCAGGGACTTGTGATCTGTTACTAAATAGAATGGTCTACCATAGAGGGAGTGATGGAATTTTGTGACACCGAACACAATAGCCAACGCTTCCTTGTCCAATTGGCTATAATTACACTGAGCTTTGTTTAGCAACTTAGATGCGAACGCAATAGGACATTCGGTGTTACCGACTCGGTGAGACAACACAGCACCGAGGCCGAAAGAAGAGGCATCACAAGCTAACACCAGAGGCTTGTTAGGGTCGTAATGGACCAGACAACGATCATTCAATAAAGCCTCTTTAAGCTGCTGAAAGGCTGCTTGGCAATCAGCTGACCACACAAACGGAACATTCTTATGGCGGAGACGATGCAACGGTGCAGCAATCTGTGATGCATTAGGTATAAACCTAATATAATACGTCAATTTGCCAAGAACTGCTTGCAATTCATTCAGATTGCGAGGGGCGGGCAAATCACGAATAGCTGCTAAATGTGACTGGGAGGGATGAATGCCTTGAGCATTAATAACATGTCCCAGATACTCCAGCTCCGTAAGGAAAAATGAACATTTATCGATGTTGCAACGTAGGCCTGCCTGGGACAACACTTTAAACAAACACTCCAAATTACGGAAGTGTTCAGCAGGCATCCGACCGGACACAACAATATCGTCTAAATAGTTGCAACACGATGGCACATTAGCCAGATGTTGTGACAAAAAACGCTGAAAAACAGCTGGAGCTGATGCACAACCAAAAGGCAAATGCAGAAAATGGAACAACCCCAACGACGTGTTTATGACGAAATACTGTTGTGATTGCTCGTCGAGGGGCAATTGCAAATATGCTTCACGGAGATCAATTTTGGAAAAGAAACGAGCTTCCCCTAACTTATTCATCAGCTCGTCCGGTCTAGGCAAAGGAAAAGAATCAATGACAGTCTGAGGATTAACTGTCGACTTAAAATCAGCAAACAAACGTAACTTGCCAGACGGTTTCTTTATAATAACTAAGGGAGAAGCCCACTGGCTCGCTGAAACGGGTTGAATAACACCGTTGTTTTGCCAACGACGAAGTTCATCTTCTACAGGTGCCCGGAGGGCGTGAGGCACTGGACGAGCACGACAAAATCGAGGCTGAGCATTATCTTTTAACGTAATATGAGCGGCAAAGTTCGCAGCACAACCTAGTTCGTCTTTAAATATGTCACTGTATCGTTTACACAAATCGGTTATGCTGTCTTGAGGAACAACAACAGAATTAATTTGCAACACATTGTCTTGGATAGACAGGCCAAACAAGTCAAAACAGTCTAATCCGAAAATGTTTACACTGTCTGTAGCGCGGAGCACTGTGAATGAAACTGTTTTTGTATTGCCACGGAATGTGGCTGGCACGCTACATACACCTAACACAGGAATTTGTTCTCCACTATAAGTAGCCAAAGAATGTTTTGCCGCTGAAAGTTTAGGGCGGCCGATAGCCGCATACGTAGCACTATTTGTGAGAGTCACAGACGCACCAGTGTCTAATTGAAAATTGAAGGTCTTATCCTGAATGCGTAGCTTCACAAATAGTTTATTACACTGTCTCTGGATCGGTGCAGTGGAGGCGGAAGACACAAAATCAGCGCGTTTAGCGCGTGTTCGCTGCTTACGACAACTCGTGGGTTGGGCGGGTGGAACAACAACTCCCGCTTCACTTGCAGTCCGTACATTACTTTTTACAGCGTTTGAATTACGCTGGGGTCGCATAGCAGAGGGCTGGGTGGGTGGCTTATTGCAAACAAGTTTATTACCCACACGAACCGTGGAAGAGTCTTTAAAAGCGACCTTCTGGGCGGGCTGGCTTTGAAGAACATGAATATCCATGGGCTGGGCAGCACTAGAATTGTTCTTGCGTTTACGCAAACAAACAGTCTGGATGTGTCCTTTCCTTTGACAAAAGTGACAAACCGCGTTTCTTAACGGGCAACGTTCACGAGGATGAGCAAGAACACACTTAGGGCAAGACTTAACTCTATCATTTTGCACACGCGGCTGACGAATGTGTTTAACATGACGCGGCCGGCTAGTGTTTACAGTCTGACTCTGCCGGTGGGGCCGCGGGCGTGACATAACTTGCTTAGCACAGGCAATTTGAGAAATACATGGCTGATCTAACTCACACTCAGCATAGTCAAAAGTATCTTGGGCTTCAATGATGTTCATCACAGTCTCTAATGACTGGTCAGGCAACTTTAAGATAGCAGCACGAATACGAGAATCTGCAATGTTTTGAGTAATAGCGTCTCGTAACATGACATCACTGTAGGAAGCTCCACACACACAATTAAATCGGCACTGACGGGTGAGGCCCCGTAAATCTGTTAACTACTGTTTATTAGATTGATGTGGCAGTTTCTTTAATCTGAAGAACTTGAATCTGGCTGCTGCCACATGAACTCGCGACTCGAAATACTCAGCAAGCTTGTTAACAACAACGTCATAGTCTAAAGCTTCTGGCTGGGATTCCGGGAACAACTTACAAAGTAGTCGATAGATTTCCACGCCTGCAGTGGAAATTAAATAAAGCTGCCGCTCAGTACCTGTGATTTTGTAGACTGACATGTGCGCCTGCAACTGCGCGAAATATTCTCGCCATTCTTCTCTGGATTCATTAAAAGCCCGGAACTGTGGTGCTGCCTGTGCTTGTTCCTTTTGTGTTGGAGGATTAGCCGCTTGTTTGGCGATTGCTTCCACCAGACTTTGTATTTGCTGACTCTGTAACAAGATCAACTGTTGTAATTCGGCAGACATAGTGAACACAAATTAAACCAGCCCCCAAAATTTTATCGCTATAATTAGTATAACAAGAACAAGTTGAACCAGCCCTGCACACGAGTTCGGAAGACCTCGTCGCCAGTTTTGTGGCGGTGTTCGTAGCGACAAACACTTGGCTGTAGAAATGGCTTACGAAGTCACCGCCACACTTTTAATAGCGGGCCGACCGGTCCGCTGGAACAGTAAACAGAAAGATGAAACCACAAACACTCTGATCAAATAAAAGTCGGTACTTATCTTTATTGATGCAGATACATAAACACAATAGTGAACTCCATGTCTACAGAGATCTGCCTAGTTCGAGTCGGAGCGGCTAGGTCAGCGTCGGCTGACGACAAACAACAACTCTGTTGCGATGAACACACAACTGACTAACAAGTACACAATTCGGTGGCGAGTATACAACTGAGCGGCGAATACAGAACTGTCCTAGCGCTCGCGACTCCAGCGCTTAAGAAGCCAGAAGCCAGCGGTGGCGCGCGCAGACTTGCGGCGATTTCCTGTCTCGCTGGCGCTGCTTATGCGGACGGCGTCCGGACTTTGATGCTGCCAACCTTTTGGCAGCGGGCTCGGGTGGCATTACTGGCTAGGATATAACAATCCCCAAGACCAAAAGAATTGTGGTGGCACCCACACCACCGCTACCTACAAGCTCTGCGTCGGCAGATGAGGTGGAGATTCTGGCATCTGCTGAGGACCTAGATATCGCCAGATCCTCAGACACAATGGATATAGACTGCTCAGGCAGTAAGTCGGTGGCAGCAGGTGACCCTGAGGCGTAAACTGCCTCATTGAATGTTCCATGCCTTCCCAGTCTCACCATGATGTCATCCTCCAGTGGAATTGCAGCGTTTTTTTTCCACTGCTTGGCTGAGCTACAGAAACTGTTAATCTTTACACCTGCTTTCTGCATTTCCCTCCAGGAAACCTGGTTCCTGGCAGTGCGGACCCCTGCCCTCAGCAGCTATAAAGGATATTACAGGAACTGTAGTGACTATAGTTGGGTGTCAGGTGGAGTTTACGTTTATGTCCTAAACTCAGTCTGTAGTGAAACTGTGCCCCTTCAAACCCCTGCAATGTATATCTTCCTCCAGATGGTGCAGTACCCCTGAATGTATTATCTGCACTGATTGATCAACTCCCTAAACCTTTCTTACTTTTGGGAGATTTTAATGCCCATAACCCCTTGTGCGGTGGCACCGTGCTTACTGGCCGAGACAGAGATGTTGTAACTTTACTGTCTCAGTTCGACCTCTGCTTCGTAAATACTGGGGCCAACACACATCTCCGTGTGGCTCATGCTAGTTACTTGGCCATTGATTCATCAATTTGCAGCCCAGAACTTCTTCCGTCTATCCACCGGAGAGCACATGACGACCTGTGTGGTAGTGACCACTTCCCCATCTTCCTGTCACTGCCAATGGCATCAGGCCCACGGACGCCTGCGGCAGGAAACACGATCCCTCATTCTTTAGGGTGCCCCCAGTGAAAGACAGTCCCTTGATGGTTGCTGGAAGTCGCTGAAGCAGAAGGAGTGTCTGCAAGCTCAACAGCGACATAAGAGTGACCCCGGTGAAAGGCAGTCCCTTGATGGCTGCCGGAAGTCACTGAAGCAGTTAAGGAGTGTCGGCAAGCTCTACAGCGATATAAGCGGCACCCTTCCCTGGAACACCTCATAGCCTTTAAACGGCTCTGTGCCTGTGTTCACCAACTTATCAAATGACGGAAGTAGGAGTGTTGGGAGAAATACGTCTCAACCATTGGGTGCCACATGTCACCTTCCCAAGTCTGGGCAGGGATCAAATGTGTTTTCAGGTACCAGACCCCAACAGGTGTTCCCTGTGTAAACATAATTGGCGTGTTATCTACTGACGCAATTGCAATTGCCGAGCGCTTTGCTGAGCGCTATGCTCAAGCCTCTGCATCGGAGAATTACCCCCCCCCCCCGCCCCCCTGCTGCCTTCGCACTCTCAAACGGAGACTGGAAGGGAAAGTCCTCTTGTTCACTACATGGCACAGTGAATTCTTTAACACTCCATTTACAGCATGGGAACTCCTCAGTTCACTTGCACATTGCCCTGCCGACACTGCTCCTGGGCCAGACTGGATCCACAGTCTGAGGATTAAACATCTCTCATCTGACTACAAGTGACATCTTGTTATCTTCAACCGGATCTGGTGCAGTGGCATCTTCCCATCGCAATGGCGGGAGAGCACCATCATTCCAGTGCTCAAACCTGGTAAAAAGCCACTTGATGTGGATAGCTATTGGCCCATCAGCCTCACCAATGTTCTTTTTAAGCAGCGGGAACGTATGGTGTGTCAGCAGTTGTGTTGGGTCCTGGGGTCACGCAGCCTACTGGCTTCATGACAGGGCAATTTCCGCTGGTGTCGCTCTGCCACCGATAATCTTGTGTTCCTCGAGTTTGCCATCCGACCAGCCTTTTCCAGACTCCAACACCTTTTTGCCATCTTTTTTGGTTTACGAAAAGTGTGTGACATGACATGGCGACGTCATATCCTTGCCACATTATACGAGTGGGGTCTCTGAGGCCAGCTCCTGATTTTTATCCACAATTTCCTATCGCTCCGTACTTTGCGTGTCCAAGTTGGTGCCTACCATAGTTTCCCCCATATCCAGGAGAATGGGGTCCCGCAGGACTCTGTATTGAGTGTATCTCTATTTTTAGTGGCCATGAATGGTCTAGCAGCAGCTATAGGGCTGTCCGTCTCACCTTCTCTGTATGCAGACGACTTCTGCATTTTGTACTGCTTCACCATTACTGGTTTTGCTGTGCGGCGCCTACAGAGTGTGGTCATGGGCTGTAGCCCACGGTTTCCAGTTTTCGGCCGCCAAGTCGTGTGTTATGCACTTCTGTTGGCGTCGTACCATTCACCCGGAACCAGAACTTTACCTTAATGATGATCCACTCACTGTAGTGGAAACACACAGATTCTTAGGACTGGTTTTCGATGCGCAATTGACTTGGCTTCCTCATGTTCGTCAGCTGAAACGGAAGTGCTGGCAGCACCTCAATGCCCTCCACTGCCTGAGCAACACCAACTGGGGTGCAGATCGCTCTATGCTGTTGCAGCTCTACAGAGCCCTTGTTCAATCCCACCTTGACTTTGGGAATCTGGATTAGACGGCGCACTCAGCATTGCATTTACTCAACCCACTGCAACACTGTGGTGTTCATCCAGCGATGGGAGCTTTTAACATGAGCCCGGTGACCAGAGTCCTGGTGGAGGCCGGAGTCCCTCCATTGCAGGTTAGGCATGCACAACTGCTGGCCAGTTACGTTGCACATGTTTGTAGTTCTCCTGTGCATCCGAATTACCGTCTCCTTTTCCCACTTACAGTGGTTCATCCCCTGCATCGGTGACCCAGGTCAGGGCTTCCAATTGCAGTTAGTGTCTGATCCCTTCTTTCCGAACTGGAGTCCTTGCCTTTACCACCTATACTTGATGTCCATTCACGTACACCTCTATTGTGTACACCTAGGCCGAAGCTTCACCTGGATCTTTCACATGGCCCTAAGGACTCAGTTGAGCCTGCGGCTCTCCGCTGTCAATTCCTCTCGATTCTTGACATGTATCGAGGCCATGAATTGGTTTACACCGATGGCTCAATGGCTGATGGTCACGTTGGCTTCCCGTATGTTCATGGAAGACATATTGAACAACACTCTTTGCCAGATGGCTACAGTATTTTCACTGCAGAACTGGCGGTCATTTCTTGTGCTGTTGAGTGCATCCGCTCAAGCTCTGTCGAGTTGTTTCTTCTCTATACTGACTCCTAGAGCAGCCTATAAGCAACTGACCCTGCCATCCTTTGGTAGTGACCATCTAGGAGTGCATCTATGCCCTGGAATGGTCCAGTTGTTCCGTGTTGTTTGTGTGGACCCCAGGCCACGTCGGAATTCCAGGAAATGAACTTGCCGACAGGCAGGCCAAACAGGCTACATGGGAACTGCTTCTGGAGATCGGCATCCCTGTAACTGACCTGCGATCATTATTATGCCACAAGGTTTTTAGCTTCGGGAGACGGAATGGTGTAATCTCAGTATGCACAAAAAACTGCGTGCTATTTAGGATACTATGAATGTGTGGAAGACCTCCATGGGGGCCTCTCGCAGGGACTCTGTGGTTCTCTGTCAGCTCCACATGGGCCACGCTTGGCTCACACACAGCTACCTCCTCTGCTGTGACGACCCACCTCAGTGTCGGTGCAGCGCCCGGCTGACGTTGGCCCATATCTTGGTGAACTGTCCTCCTTTGGCTGCCCTGTGACAGACTCTTCAGTTACCAGACTTGTTGCCATTAATTTTAGCTGACAACACCTCATTGGCTAATTTAGTGTTACATTTTATACGTGATGGTGGGTTTTATCATTCTATATATAAGTTTCCATGCATGTCCTTTGTGTCTTTGTGTTCTCTACCCTAGTGCTTTTAGCCTGGATGTTTTATTTGTAAGAGAGTAGCTGGCCTTTCTTTTTTATTCTTGTGGTCGGCCAGCCACGGTCATCTGCTCTCTTGTTTTTATCCCTTCTACATGTTTCTTCCTTCTTTCTGTGGTTTTCTTTTCCTGTTTTGTCCATAGTTGTGTTGGTTGTCCTTCTGTTGTTCTTCTGGTTCTTCCATTCTCCTGTTATTGTGCTGTATGTCTCCTTTCTTTTCTTCTTTCCCTTGTATAATTATTTTACCGGGAACAAGGGACCGATGACCTCGCAGTATGATTGGTCCCCCCCCCCTCCCCCTCCTTTAAACCAACCAACCAACCAACCAACCATTCATCTGACTCAATATCCTGTCAGGAAATGTATTAAATGGAAGATCTGTGTCTAATCTTGGAAAATGTGCTGCTGAATTTGGTGCTAAATATAACGGACAGATTGATATGACATAGCTAGTTAAAGTAATAGCTGCTTTCAAGTTCAAGGTAAAAGAGCAGATTAAGAACATTGAAACAGATTCCTATTTGGACATTTTAATTTTTTACAAAGTATGGATTGAGAGAATCTTATCCAAATGTTGAAATAGCTTTGATTGGGACTGCAGTATCTTGGATGAAAGTAGACAGCTGACCCTAAGGTTTTGTCCATAGGATATGATACATATGTTAAACTTCACATCAGTGAGTTTTCTTCATTCAAAACAAACGTATTCAAAGGAAGATTACAAAAAAAAAGTAATTCCTGTAGACAGATATTGTCTCAGCTCTAAATTATAGCCCTTTTTCTTCTGTTTCTAATTAGCAATGTATATGCTATTGATGATTTATAAAGAAAAAATAAAATTTGTTCTTTATTATTAGTGATGTTATTGGTGTGTGGACCCTATTGAATCACACAGTGCCTTTAGATTCATTTTTCTGATCTTCCATATGGCTCTCATTCTCTTATCCATAGTCTATTTTGCTTTCTTCTGTTCAATTGGTTCCTGGGTTTATTTTATTTTTTATTTATTTATTATTTAGTTTTTTGACTGAACAGATTCGTATCTACTACTTCCACTGCATCTGCATTTTTGTGAGGTCCTTTTTAACTTGCTTGATGCATGGTACAGTCTTTAATTTTTGGATGTGTGCTATAATCTTGTGTGTAAGCCTTATTGTTGGTAGTCTTTTGAACATATCCACAAAATAAATCTTCATTTTCTAATGTCTGTTGCCGGGTTTGATAATTTCTATGTTGCTTTATGGGATTTCCATCTCTATCAGTCCTCCATTTTGTCTGGGCCAACAATTTCCCTTATAACTCTTCGCTCTTCCTTCAGGATGATTTCCAGATTGTCCTTTCTGTTGAGAATAAATTTTGCTTGTGTACAAAGCTTTGCTATTGATTACCATGTTACAATGTCTAATCTTTGTTTGTGTGGAATCCAAGTTTGGTTTTAGATGTGTGTTTCCTGTGAATGTGTTCTTGTAATTAAACTCTTAGTACTTCCTTTACTAGTCATGTTCATTCTGTGATCTCACTGTCATGATTGAAGCATCTGGCACTTTCAGTTTGCAATACTCCATTTTTAATTTCTTAATGTTAAATTTAGTACTGATAAACTTGTGAGAGGGGGATATATGCCAAATTTTTCATCACATTCCTTGAGGACTTCTGTCTCATTGCTGTGATTTCAGTCTTCTAGGCCTACTAAATGGTCTTTCAAGACTAAGCAAGGGATATTAACATCATCTTTGTTCACCAAAGCAGAATAGGTTTCTAGAGATTTTAATTCTTTTTCTCATTCTCTAATGACTTACCTGAGATGAGTTTGAAGATGACTAGGCTAGTGACTGTCCATCTACTAGGGAAATACCTTTTTTGATTTTAAAGGATTCTGATATTTCCCATGTAAATTTTACTTTGGATGTTGTGTCCATGAGCATTTGTTTAGTGAAGCTTACTCTACTGTCTTAGGATATCAAACAGAACTTATCAGTCAGTCAAGTCAGCTCTTCTTGAAGCCAAGAAAAGTGTACATGATTCAGCTGTTTCAAGTTGCCTTATTGTTCAGTATAGTTTTTAGTTTGAAGATCAGTTCTACACACAAAGACCCTGATAGAAAGCTTGCTTTGCATTTACTTATTTTATTTCGTGCTGCACTTGCATTCTTTGAAGTAGGTAAATATGTAGAGAATATCTTGTCTGTGGTTTGAAGAAAAGGGATCCCCCTGTAATTATTTACATCTATCTTGTCTCCTTTATTGTGGAGGTGGTGGATGAGCATGTACTTCCAATCATCTGGCAGTTTTTCTATGTGCCAAATATCTGTGATGTGTGTAAATTGCTAAAGTGTGTTTGTCCCTATATGCTTGAATCACAATGCAGCAATGCTATCTTTCCCAGATGTCTTGTTTTTAAGAATATGTTTGTAGAATTAATGTTTGGTGGGTGCTAGAAGGTGGTTCTGGACAGTCGTGTAACTGAGAGAAGTGTCAAAATTGCTCTCCACAGTTGTCCTGACGTGTCAGAGTGAGTTTACTGGCCTGAATCCTAAAGGATATTTTCTGTGGTGTGTATACACAGCTCTTTCCTCTGAAACTCATGCATCTTGTGATCCCAAAAATATTGTAGGAAGGTTCTTGTAGAATGTAAATACTTCTGGATTAAAGAAGATTACTCACTGAAAAGGAGAAGCAATGAGGCATCTCCCCCTGCGGGTCCAGGGGTTAGAATAAGCCCAACATATCCCTGCCTGTCGTAAGAGGTGACTAAAAGGCGTCTCTCACTTTTTGGCTCTATATGTTGATGTCCCATTTTATGTTTTGACCTGCCACTTTCCAAATTCTGCAGAAATGTGGGCCGTATGGGGAAGGATGCCTTATGTGATGCATGAGTTATCCATAGTTCCCTTAGATTCTATCTCCTGATCCTCTTGTCACAGCTTTGAATCTCCACCTGCAATTCAGCTATATGGGCAAGGACACTTTCCAGGGTATGTCATCTTCTTCCATTGTCTCCTGTCCTCTTTCGCTCCCATGACGATATTGATTTTCTCTGCGCCCACTATCCAGCATGGTAGTCAGTTCGTTGTGGTGGGGCCATCATGTACCCATTTGGTGGTTGCCCCCTGACAACACAAGGATCGCACTGCTGATGCATGAGCTGTAAACTCCCCGCGTATGCCAAGGAGTAGATGAGTGTCTTCTTGGGGCATCAGGACTCCTGGCAACGGCCAATCATGCCAGGTGGCCTTCGCTGTGGCTGGGTGGTGCCCATATGGAGAGCTCCTGATCGAAGTGGGTGGCATCAGGGCGGATGACAAGCAATGAAGTGGACTAAGTCATCTCTTGCTGGTGACCGTACAGTGCCAGCAGTCTCTAAGAAAGGCAAAATCGAGTACAGTGCGGACAGATATGACCCTAAATCGTTTTCTTCCCTCGCTACACGATGGGAGGAACGTAGGGCTACACCTCGGTATTTAGTTTGTAGCAGAATGTATGGGCACTCCTTTCTACCTATGAAGCCTCTATTTTTTGTTGAACATCTTGAGGGTAAATTTGGGGAAGTGGCAGCACTGTCGAAGATGAGAAGTGGTGCAGTCTTGATTCAGACTGCACCCCATCCCAATTCCAGGTGTTACTCGCTTGTGACCAGCTGGGTGATATTCCTGTTTCCGTCACTCCCCATAAAAGCCTCACCATGGTCCAGGGGATTATTTTCCATCACGACCTCCTCTTGTAGTCTGACTATGAGCCCCGCACCAATCTGGAACTGCAGGGTGTTCATTTCATCCAGCGCATTTACAGGGGACCCAAAGACTACAGGGTTGCTAGTGGTGCCCTCATCTTGGCCTTTGAGGGTGGTTCGTTGCCTGGAAAGGTCAATGTTAAACCATACATCCCTCCCCCTATGCGGTGCTTTAAGTACTGGAAATTCGACACATGTCTTCCTGCTGCACTTCCAGCACCATGTGTCAAGACTGTGGACGTCCACAGCATCTGTGCAACTCCTCCCACTTGTATCAACTGTGGAAATCAGCGCCCCAGCTGCTCACCAGACTGCACAGTACTCCAAAAGGACCGGAAAATCATGGAGTAAAAGACCTTGGACTGGTTGACTTACCAGGAGGCTAAACGTAAATTTGAATGATTAAACCCCATTCGGTTGACATCCACATACGCTGCAGCTACATTACAATCACCATCACAAGTACCAGCCATACCACACTCTGTGCCATGAACAGGGGCCCTTACTTCGGGAGCAAGCACCCCCCCCTCCCTCCCCCCAAATGCACGGGACATCATTCCCCTCCCCCTAGCCAGAGAAGCAACAGCCTTCTCCGGCTCCTCTTGTGCGGAAGGGGTCCCTTGGGACCCTCTCTCCCAAGGTCTCCACGAATGCTGCAGCGGAAACTCGCTCATGGCTGAAGGAGCCAAAAGCTGCTGGACAAAGAGCTTCACGGTGTTCCTCCATGCATGAAGCTACTTCGGAGAAGTCTTCCCAGCAAGCCCCTAAAGAGAAACGAGAGGGCAAGCAAACAGAGAACTTTTCTAAAAAATAGGACCCTCCGTTGACCCAAACACCACCACTCCCTGCCAGTCCTGCACCTGCGGGTGAGGTGGATATCTCAGCATCCCCTGAGGACCTGGATCTCACTGATGCCTCATCCACAGTAGGAATGGATACAAATACTCAGTTGGTGGCAGCAGGTGACCCAGAGGCGTAAGCTGCTTCCTTGCATGCTTCATGCCTTCCAAGCCTCATGATAATGTCATCCTCCAGTGGTTTTTTCCACCACCTGGCTGAGTTGCGGCAACTGTTAAGCTGTACACCTGCTTTCTGCATTGCCCTTCAGCAAACCTGGTTCCCGGCAATGTGGACCCCTGCCCTGCCCTCAGTGGCTACAGGGGATATGACAAGAACTGTAGTGACTATAAAGCCGGTATTACACGACGATCCGCCGCGAACGGTACTGGTCTATCGCGACAGCCATCTAGCAGTAGAACAGGTGAAACTACGAAAATTAGCACACACATTATCTGCACGCAGGAATAGAGAGCAGTTCTAAACTGCCGTCAATCCGCGCATGCACTGTAGGCAGCGATAATTCGCGCATGCACAGAAGGGTGTACCACGGTGCTTTCTGCTTGTTGTTTGGTTATTGTAAGGCATCTAGTGGCTAATTTCAGATGTTTGTGTTTGGGATTTTTCGCGTTGGGGATCTTTTGCATTTTTTTCTGTAAACAGGTTTCACAAATGCAGAAAAGAAACTTTTTTTTTTTTTTGCAGCAGACTCTTTATATACTAGCTGTTTGTGAAAGGATTTTTTTCTATTGATAGCTTCATATTCTAGAAATGAAATGGAGCAGAGAGGAATTAAGCATCTGAAATCAGGCATACAGCGAGGAAAGGTGTATGTATGACCCACTGTATCATAATAAGGTAGTCTGAAATTGTTTCTTTCTGAGGAATATGCATATAACGTTATACGGTGATTTTCGATTTGTATCATAATGCCTTAGTTACGACAGTTCAGGTTTGATTTAATTGCACCTCTTGCTTGATTTCAACGTGCCAGAAAAGAGAAACTGGCAGTGAAAGGGAGAAAGTCTGTGCAGTTTGCCCCAGTGCAACAGGCAAGGACTGCAAAATACGAGTATAGTCTAAACTTGGAAAAATAACACAAGGTCACCTAAGTATCGGTCATTTAATGTGTTGCAAATTGCAGTGCTTACATCCATAACAACTTTTGAAATGGTTGGCAGTGCTATTCTGTGGCTAAAAGCCAGACTCTTAAAAGATTCCCCATTCACCAGGAAACTTAATGTTACAACCAGCCAGCAACATAACAGGGCGTTCACTGGTATTTTATTAGTGATCTAGGCTGGTATGATCACAAAACATAACAATATAATTCTTACTCTCTAGAAGGTGAGATAGCCTCCCTCATGACTGTGTCAAACTTACGGTTTCCATCTTCTATCATAGACAGCAGCTTCTCGAAACAGGCCATGTCCATCCTAACGAAGTTCCGAAATTCTTGCGGATCTTCGGGCCTCAGTTCTTTCATTAACAGTGAATATATTTCCCTGCCTTCCACCCTTCATGTCAGCCAGGGTCGAACCCAACAACGTTTGACTTTTCATTTTCGTCGCCTTTCTGCCCTAATCCGAAGATTCACAGTCACTGCCAGGGCAATAGCTCCAAAAACAAGTGGATCCTCCATGTGCAATATGCTGTATAAATGTAAATTTCGATATACATATGCCTGTGTAATCAAGTGTTGTAATATAAAACTGTTGCGTCTGTAATTCAGAACAGTACTAACCTACATTAGAGAAAAACTATCAGTTAATACATAATGGTAGAAAACAATTTCTTTATAAATAGGAACCTTGAGTTCCTGGATTTTTCCCAGGTCTCCCACTTAAAAATACATTTTTTCCCGGGTGAAAATATGCTATTGCCATGTTAAGTGACAGTATACTTTGCCTCGGAACTGTAAAACTTATCCTTTGATAGGATATGGTTTTATACAGCGGTGTAGAATTTCCCCATACTTTAGAAAACGATACTCAGGGGGAAAAAAGATCTTTGATGTGCAGCAACATGTACGCTGCATATTTTCGTATTACGAAAGTATAAATTCGAATTCCACCAACAGGAAAAGTTAATGGTTTAAATTAATATACATAGTGTTGCTACAAGAAAAGCAAAGCTTTCGCATATAATATTTGTCTCGAAGATTAATAAACTACAAGAGACGCTAAGCTTTCACTTATAATGTTGATCTGTTTAGTGCATATTACACGTTAATATACACCACACAAATACACCAGCAAAATTTTTAATACAGACATAAATCTCTGATCTTCTGGGCTCGAAATTCTTCTAAATAGCTCGTCGTCAAAGATTTGATTTTTAAGAGAGACCAAACACCACTCTGTGATTTAAGAAATCCATCGTACATTCTCGCACATAGTTCATCTTGCATAGAAGAAAATTTACTTTGAAAATAACGCTTTCCTAACAACAATTCGCAATATTTTCCCTGTGACCTGTTTGAAATATGTTCATTTCAGCGGTTGTCAGAGAGCGCCAGATAAGAGTCGTCATCGCGCTTGCGCAGCTACGATGATGTGAGGATACTCCAAGAGCATCAGAATTTCGTGAACCATACTAAAATGCATAGTTTGCCTTACAGTGCACATTGGTATGTCCAGATTCTCAATGAGGTAGGCCTCGACCAGATATGAAGCTTTTCAGTGTGGTTTTTGGGATCTAAATTTGCTTGGAGTACCAGTACTGTATTATGTCATGTTTGGTTCTTTATTATGGCATAATGTCATACGTGCTAGAAGATGAAAATGTGCACCTGAAATGCAGCGAACAGTTGAAACTAGCCAATAGTGTGGAATAAATTGACTGCCTCAGCAGTAAAGCTTAATAAAAGGCAAATTTATTTATCAAACTGACAAAAATAACTTCATTGTTCTCCAAGGTTATTAATGCTTGAGTATCAGAAAGGTGGAAATAAAATAAAATCAGAAACTAGTAGCATAGTTTACCCTTCCATAATTATGTGAATGTATTTTAATTCAGTTGATAGCTCCCGGCCACAGAAATTAAGAAAAAATACTTGTAAAAAAAAGTTCATTTTGTAGCGCACATCTTTGTGAAGAGTCTGATACATAAAAGATATATCTTCGAGGATATGTAAGACACGTTATTTGGTCTTAAGTGTGCAGTGAAGTTCCACGCATCTTCAAACAACATTGTTATACTGCACGTCTCTATATTTCGCTCTGTGGAACTCAAACATGTATATTTTTTAATGGATCCCATCAAACAATTTCAGGACAGTGGAAATTAAAATGTCCTGTAGCGCCTCTCCTGCTCCCAGTCGGCCGGTTTGACACCCTGCCCCCCCCCCCCCCCCCCCCAACTTTTTTTTTTAACCCCTCTCAATTAATACTGGATAGGATTATTTGTAACCAGGAGAACAAGAACTCTTCAGAAAAACTGGACTCTTTATTGCCTATTAGCTAATAACTTGCTCTTCTGTGTGACAAAATTAAATATAGGACACCTAAAACCAGTAAGGACAAGAGACGGGCAAGACAGTTCACATTTCTTCAATCTTTTGGTCCTAGCAATTTCTGCGAAAGGACTATTACCTTATCAAAGTTTGTCAAACGTTTTGCTACATGAAAAATGGAAATGTCGTTGTCTAATACTGAAAAAGCTGTTAATACAAATAGTACCCAAGACTGGTGTGGTTTCTCAATCTGATTATGTCTATTTTGTCACTGTGCGCTGGAGAAAACAAAATAGGCCTTTCTAATATTTCAACAGTTGTAACACACACCAAATAAGCAAGACTGTTTTGGCAATAATGATCATTTTTATAATATGTCAGAATATAATTCACGAAGTACCAATACAAAGTACCTATTTGGCCTACTACAAGCAAAAAGCTTTACGTTAGGAAATAGTTTCACATTTAATTCATACGCTCCAGTTTCTTATGCATGATATCGAAAATTAGTAGAACGAAATTTTTGTATAAATTTGGAATCGTCATATTCTTCCATAATTTGTGTGATGTCCCCGTTTCTTCTCCTTCCTCGTTCTAACAAACAGTCTTTTCATCACTAATTCTCTAACTATTCCTACCACTGCCAAAACTCATTCTCCGGTTAATTTCACTAACACTGCCACAATCACCGGTTTAGTTATCCAGCGATTATTCTCTGGTCAGGCATTATTACATGTTCGTACAGTGCGTTTTCCGCGCTACTCTCAGAACGGAACTTAAGCAGCTGCTAGCCAGGGACTACAACTGGCCCTGTCTCATGTGGCGGTTGATCAAAAGATTTGTCAAAATTTCACTTTCTTGGATACACCGAGAAGATAATACATAATCTTTCTTACTTGTTAATTGTTTATTTCCACTCTGGTAGTCTGAATCTATGAATTTCGCTAGTAATTATAACAAGGCTGAACATTCGCAAACCGAATCAACAACATAAACAAGCAGCACTTGGCATTCACCAGTTCAGCTTTATTCCGCTCAGCTCATATAGCCCCGTCCCGTTTTGTCTGCAGGAAAGTTTATTTCTAAATGTGACGAGGATTCCCCTGGCAGAGACATCACATACACTATGCACGCATTCAAAAATCAACTTATAATTCATTCAGAAATCAACTTAGAATGTGTTCAAAAACCAGCAGGGGTGCGTTTCAAAATCATATGAATAATCGATAGACCAACATGCGCTGGATGCTGGGTGCTTTATGAAACATGTTTTTTTTTCTCAAGAATATGAATTTGCCCCTCCCCCCCGAAATTGCCGCCTGGTTCAGATATCCCGGTTTGCCCTCACTCCGCACTAGATCTGGGCCTGCTGCACACGCGTGAATCTGGCAGCTTGGTCATGCCAGTAAAATTTTTCTGGGTATTATGTGGCTGGTTGCTGCTATTGCTGCTTACACAGCCAACAGCCACATTTCTGCAGCCAGAAGCAGGAGAAGGTACTACTCGTACGCGACTCAACTGCGCATGTGCATGAGCCCACTCGTAACTGATTAAATGAGTCTAATGTAAACAGTTGTGACGTCACGCTCATTGAAGGCAATTTGTTGTTATGAAGCATTGCATAGTCTTCCGAAAGCCTTTGACACATTTTGCTGTTGGCAGACGCTTGTACGAGCACTGTTATTTTATATGGCGCATTTTCTTTGCAATTTAAGTTTTACTTTCGTTTTTTTCTCTCGTCTGTGTTTTAATGCTGCAGTATTAGTCTGCAGTAGCGGTATACAGTAATATTCTTTGTTAGGGTAACGGTTCTTACCACTGAAAATTACAAGAATTTAACTGAAAACTAAACAATGAAAACTTCCCGGATTTTTTTCGGCTTTCTCCCGGATGAAAATATTTCCGGGTTTTTCCTGGATCTCCCAGTTGTCCCGGGTCATATACACCCTGTCCTACTTTCGGGAGATTTTAACACCCGTAACTCCTTGTGAGGTGGCACACTGTGCTTACTGGCTGAGGTAGAGATGTCGAAACTTTCCTGTTTCAACTCAACCTCTGCCTCTTAAATACTGGGGCCACCACACATTTCAGTGTGGCTCCTGGCACTTACTCGACCATTGATTTATCCCTCTGCAGCCCAGGACGTCTCCCATCTGTCTGTTGGAGAGCCCATGAGGACTTGTGAGGTAGTGACCACTTTCCCATCTTCCTGTCATTCCCCTAGCGCGATTCCCCCAGACACCTACCGAGATGGGCTTTAAACAAGGCAGACTGGGATGCTTTTACTTCTGCTGTCACCACTGAATCTCCCCCACAAGGTACCATCAATGTGGTAGTTGCGTAGGTCACTAGAATGATTGTTTCTGCGGTGGAAAACATGATCCCTTGTTCTATACTGTGCCCCCAACGAAAGTCAGTACCTTGGTGGTCGCCGGAAATCACTGAAGCTATTAAAGAGTGTCAGCAAGCTCTACAGCGACATAAATGGCACTCTTCCCTAGAGCACCTTATAGCTTTTAAATGTCTCCGTGCACGCATTTGCCAGCTTATAAAAAGACAGAAACTGGAGTGTTGGGAGAGGTACGTCTCGACCATTGGGTGCCATCGTCACCTTCCCAAGACTGGACGAAGATCAGACATGTTTGTGGGTGCCACACCCCGACAGGTGTTACTGGCATTAACATCAGTGGCGGGTTATCCACCAACACAAACTAAATTGCCGAGCACTTTTCTGAGGACTATCCTCTAGCCTCTGCATTAGAGAATTATTCCCCAGCATTTCGCACCCTCAAATAGCGGATGGAAAGGAAAGCCCTCTCCTTCATTGAACGTCTCCATGAACCCTAAAATGCTCCATTTACAGAGTGGGAGTTCCTCAGCGTTCTTGCACATTGCCCTGACACAGCTCCGGGCCAGATCGGATCCACAGTCAGCTGATCTAACATCCCTTGTTGGACTACAAGTGACATCTTCCATCATCTTCAGCTAGATCTGGTGCGATGACATCTTTCCATCGCAATGGCGGGAGATCACCATCATTCCAGTGTTCAAACACGGTACAAAACTGCTTGATGTGGATATCTATCAGCCCATCAGCCTCACCAACATTCTTTTTAAGCTGTTAGAATGTTTGGCTGTTGTGTTGGGTCCTGGAGTCACATGGCCTATTGGCTCCATGCCAGGGTGGTTTCCACTGGTGTCGCTCTGCCTCTAATAATCTAGTTTCCCTAAAGTCAGCCATTCGAACAGCTTTTTCCAGACGCTAACACCTGGTTGCCGTCTTTTTTGATTTACGAAATGCTTACGACATGACCAGGCGACATCATATCCTTGCCACATTAAATGAGTGGTGTCTCTGTGGCTTGCTCCTGATTTTTATCCACAATTTCCTATCACTCCGTACTTTGCGTGTCCAAGTTGGTGCTTCCCATAGCTCCCCCCATATCCAGGAGAATGGGGTCCTGCACAGCTCTGTATTGAGTGTATCTATATTTTTAGTGGCCATTAACTGTTTAGCAGCTATCGGGTCACCCGTCTTACCTTCTTTGTATGCAGACAACTTCTGCATTTCGAACTGCTCCACCAGTACTGATGTTGCCGAGCGGCGCCTACAGGGAGCCATCCACAAGGTGCAGTCATGGGCTCTAGCCCATGGCTTCCAGTTTTCAGGCGCGAAGTCATGTGTCATGCACTTCTGTCGGTGTCGTACTGTTCATCCGGAACCAGAACTTTGCCTTAATGACGATCCACTCACTGTAGTGGAGACATTTTGTTTCTAAGGACTGGTTTTTGATGCCTCATTGACGTGGGTTCCTAATCTTTGTCAGCCGAAGCGGAAGTGCTGGCAGCACCTCAATGCCCTCCACTGCCTGAGCAACACCAACTGGGGTGCAGATCGCTCTATGCAGCTGCAGCTCTACAGAGCCCTTGTTCAATCCCGCCTTGACTATGGGAGCCTGGTTTATAGTTCAGCGGTGCCCTCAGCATTGCGTTTACTTGACACGGTACACCACTGTGGCGTTTGACTGGCAACGGGAACTTTGAGGTCGAGTCCAGTGACCAGCATCCTGGTGGAGGCCGGAGTCCCACCATTGAAGGTTAGGCGTGCACAACTGCTCGCCAGTTACGTTGCACACATTCATAGTTCACCTGAGCATCCGATTTACTATCTCCTCTTCCCACGGCGTTTCATCTCTCACATCATAGGCCCAGGTCAGGGCTTACGATTGCTGTTCGCATCCAGTCTCTTCTGTCTGAAGTGGAGTCCTTGCCTTTACGCCCTATACGTGAGGTCCATTGACGCACACCTCCATGGTGTACACCTAGGCTAAAGCTTCGCCTGGACATTTCACATGGTCCTAAGGACTCAGCTATCCCCGCGGCTCTCCGCTGTCACTTCCTCTTGATTCTTGACATGTACCGGGACCATGAAGTGGTTTACACTGATGGCTCGATGGCTGATGGTCACATTGGCTTCGCGTATGTTCATGGAGGACACATTGAACAGCACTCCTTGCCAGATGGCTACAGTATTTTCACTGCGGAACTGGCGGTCATTTCTTGTGCTCTTGAGCGCATCCGCTCAAGCTCTGTCGAGTCAGTTTCTTCTCTGTACTGACTCCTTGAGCAGCCTACAAGCAATTGACCCCACCATCCTTTGGTAGCAACCTTCCAGGAGTGCATCTATGCCTATGGTCCAGTCGTTCCATGTTGTTTGTGTGGACCCCAGGCCACGTCAGAATCCCAGGAAATGAACATGCCGAAAGGCTGTCCAAACAGGCTACACGGAAAGCGCATCTGGAGATCGGCATCCCTGTAACTGACCTGCGATCATTATTATGCCACAAAGTTTTTCAGCTTTGGGAGAAGTGTGCAAGACCTCCATGTGGGCCTCTCACAGGGGCTCTGTGGTTCTCTGCCAGCTCTGCATTGGCCATGTGTGGCTAACACGTGGCTACCTCCTCAGTCGTGAGGACCCACCTTGGTGTCACTGTGGTTCACATATGACTGTCGCCCACATCTTGCTGGCCTCCCCACATTTAGCCGCTCTGCGATGGACTTGTAACCTTACCAGCACACTACCTTCGATGTTGGGTGACAATGCCTCAACAGCAGATTTAGTTTTATGTTTTATTCATGAGGTTTTTTTTTTTTTTTATCATACCATCTAAGGGTGGGCATTTAGCCTTCTCTCAGAGGCCGCGACCCCCCACCATTTTAACTTTGTTGCACTTTCTTTGCATTCGTTTGTCTTGGTGGTAATCTTTTCCCTATATGTTTTCATCTCACCTTGTCTTTTTGGGGTGGACATTTTAATGTGTTGTAGAGTGGCTAGCTCATCCTCTTTTATTATTGTGATCAGCCAGCCCAGACCATCTGCTCTATGCTTTTAATACCTCCTTCTACTTTTCCTGGTGGTGTATGTTTTCTCCGTTTTTTGTTCCATTTGTTTTCTTTTTAGCACACACACACACACACACACACACACACACACACACACACACACCGTATGGCCCTACAAGGTGCTGACTGGACTAAAGCTGTATTTTGGGAGGTGTACTGGTTGTAGTGCTGGTAGTATCAGGTGGTACAGGTGGGAGGAAAAGGGAGGTGGGTGGGTGGGAGAGTGTTGGGGGTGAGTGGCTAGCAGTTCGATGGGAGGACGCTGGTTTGCTGTCTAGGAAAGTGGGAGGGGGCGGGGGATGGCATGTATACGGGCTCAGAATGTAATGCATGATTGTAGGGCCAGTGGGGACTGGCACACGCTGAAAGCAGTGTGAGGATGTGAATTCAGAGGGGCTAACAAGACAGAGGAAGGGGAAACTGTCAGAAGGAGGTGTGGGGGGTAGTGGATTACTTGAGATTGAGGGCAATATAATTGCGGTAGTGGGGATATGTTGTAAGGATAACTCTCATCTGCATAGCTCAAGGAAGCTGGTCTACATCTACTTCTACATCCATACTCTGCAAGCCACCTGACGGTGTGTGGCGGAGTGTACCCTGAGTACCTCTATCGGTTCTCCCTTCTATTCCAGTCTCGTATTGTTCGTGGAAAGAAGGATTGTCAGTATGCTTCTGTGTGGGCTCTAATCTCTCTGCTTTTATCGTCATGGTCTCTTCGCGAGATATACGTAGGAGGGAGCAATATACTGCTTGACTCTTTGGTGAAGGTATGTTCTCGAAGCTTTAACAAAAGCCCGTACCGAGCTACTGAGCATCTCTCCTGCAGAGTCTTCCACTGGAGTTTATCTATCATCTCCGTAACGCTTTCGCGATTACTAAATGATCCTGTAACGAAGCGCGCTGCTCTCCGCTATCAACCCTATCTGGTACGGATCCCACACTGCTGAGCAGTATTCGAGCAGTGGGTGAACAAGCGTACTGTAACCTACTTCCTTCGTTTTCGGATTGCATTTCCTTAGGATTCTTCCAATGAATCTCAGTCTGGCATCTGCTTTACCGACAATCAACTTTATATGATCATTCCATTTTAAATCACTCCTAATGCGTACTCCCAGATAATTTATGGAATTAGCTGCTTCCAGTTGCTGACCTGCTATTTTGTAGCTAAATGATAAGGGATCTATCTTTCTATGTATTCGCAGCACATTACACTTGTCTACATTGAGATTCAATTGCCATTCCCTGCACCACGCGTCAATTCGCTGCAGATCCTCCAGCATTTCAGTACAATTTTCCATTGTTACAACCTCTCGATGCACCACAGCATCATCTGCAAAAAGCCTCAGTGAACTTCCGATGTCATCCACAAGGTCATTTATGTATATTGTGAATAGCAACGGTCCTATGACACACCCCTGCGGCACACCTGAAATCACTCTTACTTCGGAAGACTTCTCTCCATTGAGAATAACATGCTGTGTTCTGTTATCTAGGAACTCTTCAATCCAATCACACAATCGGTCTGATGGTCCATATTTTCTTACTTCGTTCATTAAACGACTACGTGGAACTGTATCGAACGCCTTGCGGAAGTCAAGAAACACGGCATCTACCTGTGAACCAGTGTCTATGGCCCTCTGAGTCTCGTGGACGAATAGCGCGAGCTGGGTTTCACATGACCGTCTTTTTCGAAACCCATACTGATTCCTACAGAGTAGATTTCTAGTCTCCAGAAAAGTCATTATGCTCAAACATAATATGTGTTCCAAAATTCTACAGCTGATCGACATTAGAGATATAGGTCTATAGTTCTGCACATCTGTTTGACATCCCTTCTTGAAAACGGGGATGGCCTGTGCCCTTTTCCAATCCTTTGGAATGCTACGCTCTTCTAGAGACCTACGGTACACCACTGCAAGAAGGGGGGCACGTTCCTTCGCGTACTTTGTGTAAAATCGAACTGGTATCCCATCAGGTCCAGCGGCCTTTCCTCTTTTGAGCGATTTTAATTGTTTCTCTATCCCTCTATCCCTCTGTCGTCTATTTCGATATCTACCATTTTGTCATCTGTACGACAATCTAGAGAAGGAACTACAGTGCAGTCTTCCTCTGTGAAACAACTTTGGAAAAACACATTTAGTATTTCGGCCTTCAGTCTGTCATCCTCTGTTTCAGTACCATTTTGGTCACAGAGTGTCTGGACATTTTGTTTTGATCCACCTACCGCTTTGACATAAGACCAAAATTTCTTATGATTTTCTGCCAAGTCAGTACATAGAACTTTACTTTCGAATTCATTGAACGCCTCTTGCATAGCCCTCCTCACACTACATTTCGCTTTGCGTAATTTTTGTTTGTCTGCAAGGCTTTGGCTATGTTTATATTTGCTGTGAAGTTCCCATTGCTTCTGCAAATATTAAGCACCAAACTATGTTTGAACTCAGAATCTTTCACTTAGCAACCAAATACTTTAACCATTCCACTAACACACTTCGTGATGGTGATGGAGGCAAGGCTCCATATGGCCTGGATTGTGAAGCAGCCATTGAAATTGAGCATGTTTTGCCACCAGGTGGCCAACTTTGTTCTTGGCAACAATTTGGCAGTGGCCATTCATCATGGTGGATAGCTGGTTTGTCGTCATACCAACATAAAAACCTGTGCAGTGTTTGCAGCCAAGTTGATATATGACATGGCTGCTTTCGCAGGTGGCCTGGCCTCTGATGTGGTGGGATAAGCCTATGACAGGACTGGAGTAGGAGGTGCAGAGTGAGTTGATTGGACAGATTTTGCACCTTTGTCTACCACAGGGATACGATTTCTGTGGCAAGGGGTTGGGAGTGGGTGTGGTGTTAGTATGGACTAGGATGTTGTGTAGATTGGGAAGGAGGTGGAACACCACTTTACGGGGGGGGGTGGAAAGTATCTTGGGTAAGATGTCCCTCATTTCAGAGCCCTGGTGAAGGATAAGTTTCAGTATTTTTAGTCCAGAGTGATATTGTGTGATAAGGGGGCACTTCATTGTCACCGATTCTTGGGGGTGGTGGGATGATTGGGGGTGTGAGAGGTCTACTCCAGTTCTCTCAGAGGCTTATCTTGCCCCATCAGATCCCGGGTCACATGTGAAAGCAGCCATGCCATGTAACAATGTGGCTGCAAATACTGCACAGCTTTTTATGTTGGTATGATTTGACTACCAACCAATTGTTCACCAGGATGAGCAGCCACTGCTAAACTGTTGTCAAGAACAATGTCGTCCACCCAGTGGCACAACATGCAGCTGAACACATCATACTCAATTTCAAGGGTTGCTTCACAACCTGGGCCATTACTTCTCCACTAAGTTGTGCGATGAAATCACCTTGTATGATTTGTATACCAGTTCTTTATTGCACATCATACTAAAACCATTGTACAGTAGCTCCATGAACAATAAAATATAATTTGGTTTTATTTTAATTTTTTGTAAAGTTTATGCTCTTTGTGACTTATTTACTACAGCGATACATTTAATTTCTTGTGTGCAATATTTTATATAATATGGTTCAATTAAGTAATTTTTTCAATAGTAATTCATTTTTATTAAACCTACTTAAAATTGTAAAATTAGCTAAACGTGTGTATAATTACAGGGGGAAGGGAGAGGGGGGGGGGGGGGCAAATTTGGGAGTTCTGGCTAGGACGCAGGATCACCTCAGTATAGCTCTGTTGATGGGCTGTTGTGGAGCTTACTATGTCACATCCTTATTTTAGAAAAACTTCAGGGCAGTAGCCTACAATTAATTAAGGAAACTTTGAACAAGTACATCTATCTCTACATCTATACTCTGCAAACTACTGTGAGATGCATGGCAGATGGTACATCCCATTATGCCAGTTATTAGGGTTTCTTCCTTCTCAAGTCATGTATGGAAAGTGGGAAGAATGATTGTTTGAAAACTTCTGTGCATGTAGTAATTATTCTTATCTTACCCTTATGATCCCCATGTGATCTATACAAAAACTTTGTTAAAGGACTTTCTGGGGATAGTTTACGTCTACAGGAGTCTTCCAGTTCAGTTCCTTCAGTACCTCTGTGACACTCTCCCACAGAGTAAACAAACCTGTGACCATTCATGCTGCACTTCTCTTTATGTATTCAGTATCCCTGTTTCTCTTGTGTGGTATGGGTCACACACACTTGAGCAATATTCTAGAACCGGTCACAGAAGTGATTTGTAAGCTATCTCTGTTATAGACTTATTGCACTTCACTAGTATTCTATCAATAAATTGAAGTCTACCACCTGCTTCACCCACAACTAAACCAATGTGATCATTCCATTTCATATCACTACAAAGTGTTACACCCAGGTATTTGTATGGGTTGACTGGTTCCATCAGTGACTCATTGATATTATAGTCATAGGATGCTATGTTTTTTCGGTTTGTGAAGTGAAAGATTTTGTGTATCTGAACATTTAGAGCAAGTTGCCAATATCTGCACCACTTTGAAATCTTATCAAGATCTTACTGAATATTTATTCAGCTTCTTTCATATAGTTCTTCAGTATAGTTAACTGCATCATCTGCAAAAAGCCTGATTTTACTACTAATATTGTCTGCAAGGCATTAATAAACAACATGAACAGCAAGAGTCCCAATACACTTCCATGGGGCACACCCAAACTTACTTCTACACCTTGCAATGACTCACCATCCAAGATAACATTCTGTGTCCTTCCTACCAAAAAGTCCTCAGTCCAAGCACAAATTTCACTTGATACCACATATAATGGTACTTTTGACAATAAATGTAGGTGTGGTATTGAGTCAAATGCTTTTTGGAAATCAAGAAATACTGCATCTTCCTGATTGCTTTGATCCAGTATGTTGTGAGAAAAGTGCGAGTCGGGTTTCACATGCTCAGTGTTTTCGAAACCCGTGCTGGTTGACATTGAGGTGGTCACTCTCTTCAAGATACCTCATTATGTTTGAGCTCAGAAAATGATCTAACATTATACAACAAATCAACGTCAATGATATTGGACGTTAGTTTTGTTAATCACTTCTACTTCCCTTCTTGTAGACGGGTGTGACCTGTGCCTTTTTCCAAGAACTGGGCACCATTTCTTGTTCAAGGGATCTATGATAGATTATAGTTAGAAGAGGTGTAACTTAGCCGCAAATTCAGTATAGAATCTGACAGGGGTTCCATTGAGGCTGGAAACTTCTTCTGTTTTAATGATTTCAGCTGTTTCTCAACACCACTGACACTAATACTTAATGTCATTCAGCTTTTCAGTGGTGTGAGGATTAAATTGGGGAAATTCTCGTGCATTTTTCTTTGTAAAGAAACACTTGAAAATGGAGTTAAGCAGTTCAGCTTTTGCTTTGCTACCTTCAATTTCAGTTCCTGTCTCATTTGCTAGGGACTGGACACTAAGTTTGGTGCCACTGACAGCTTTCACATACAACCAGAATTTCTTTGGGTTCTGTGAAAGATCACGTGACAGTATTCTGCTGTGATAGTCATTGAAGGCATCACACAATCCTCTCTTGACAGTCAAACACGTTTCATTCAGCATCTCTCTATCTGTAGCTCTACACTTTGTTTTACACCTATTATGCAGTAATCTCTGTTTCTTTAGAAGTTTTTCTACAGTGACTGTATACCATGGAGGTTCCCTCCCATTATGAACTGTTCTATTGTGTACATATCTGTCCAGTGCATGATCAACTATTCTTTTAAACTTGATCCTCTGCATGCCCCTGCCCTGTGCTGAAAGCTTCAAGTTCCTCAATGAGATATAACACTACTGAGTTTTTATCTAGTTTACCGAACACATGTATCTTTCTGCTTGTTTTAATTGTTCTTTGTGCTTTGGTAATATTGTTGCCACAAATGCATCACTGTCACTGAGACCAGTTTCGATGTGGACGTCCTCAAAGAGGTCAGGTCGGCTTGTTGTCATTAGATCCAACATATTTCCATCGTGAGTGGGGTTCCTAACGATCTGTTCTAGGTAGTTATGAGAGAAGGCATTTAGTAATCTTTCACATGATGTCTTATCATGCCCACCACTAACAAAACTCTAATTTTCTCAGTTAATTGTTGGATGACTAAAGTCTCTATTGATGATCACAGTATGATTGGGGAATGTAGAAACAAGTGAACTGAGGTCTTCTCTAAAGTTTTTGGTTATGTCAGGAGATGAGTTTGGTGGGCAGTGAAAGGAGCCAATTATCATTTTATGCCCACCCTGATTCTGAGTCTTGCTCAAACAATCTCACATGCATCTTCATTTTCTATCTTGGTGGATTTGAGTTTCTTGTTTACTGCAACAAATATACCACCCATTTGCCTATACTTGATATACATAAATTTTCCCCAAAAACCTCACTGCTATAAATTTCAGGTTTCAACCAGCTTTCTGTATGTAGTACTATGTGAGCTTCACTGATTTTCATGAGTGCTTCAAACTTTGGCACTTTGTTGTGAATGCTTTAGCAATTTACCGTTAGGATTTTAATACTCTCACCTGTGGGAAGCATTTCCTTCAGTCTTACACTGATACTTCTGGGTTTCCTACAGCTACCATTATCTGGATTGGATGGAGAGTTGCTTAATCTAAAAAAAACCATATGTGCACCCCACTCAGTCAGCTACCTGAGTAGCAGTTTCTGATGTGTAGTGCACAACTGACTGATTTAGGGGGACCCTACAGTTCTCAACTCTATGGGGTCACAGTGTAGCTTGTCACAGAACCTTCAAAGACTCTTGTTCAGTCCTTCCACTCAACTCAGAACCAAAGGGCAATGATCAGTTCTGGGCACAATGCTGCAAATTATGAGCTTCATTGAAGTTCCATGCACAAGGCTGGTCTTCTCAACCTTCTCTGCTAGTCGCAGGAATGACCCATGAACGACCTCGGAGCCCAGATGACAGGCATCATTTATTCCAATGTGCACCCCAATCTGCAGTTGGTTGCACCCTGTTCCCTCGGTGGCTGCTGGGATAGCCTCTTCAACATATTGAATGAGGGCTCCAGGCATACACACTGAGTGCAGCTGGTGTCCTTTCCTGTCCCTTGCTGCCATTTCCCTAAGGAGTACCTTTATTCGCCATACTTTTGAACTGCTGATGATTAATAGACCCCTTACCCTTTTGTTCAAATGGCTCTGAGCACTATGGGACTTAACTTCTGAGGTTATCAGTCCCCTAGAACTTAGAACTACTTAAACTTAACTAACCTAAGGACATCACACACATCCATGCCCGAGGCAGGATTCGAACCTGCGACCGTAGCGGTCGCGCGGTTCCAGACTGTAGCGCCTAGAACCGCTCGGCCACTCCGGCCGGCTTAACCTTTTGTGTTTGCCGCCTCCTGACACCAGAGTAAACAGGTTTTTCCAAAACGGGTGAAGTGAGTCCAGTCCTACTGGCTCAGTTTCAGTGAAAGATAGCATTCAAACTTGTTGGTTAGGGGGAATGTTGCAACACCCTGAGTCCTCCCTGGTCCCTATCCACACCTAAATCTACCATTGACTCGCCACTCAGAGGCAAGTGGACAAGTAATGAAAGATCCTGTACTTTCTGCAGAGAATACAAGATCCACAGGAGAGGATAGTGCTTGAGATACATGTGGTACAGATATCATGGGTACATGACCCTCGGGAGCTCTTCCAACACACTGATTTTCAGCAGCTGCCAATCGTTTGACAGTAGTCAGGGTGATTTCCAGCTGATTATGAACATCAGTCAACTCATCCCATGTTTGAGAACAACATTCACAGTGGGTCTACATTCTGGCTGGTGCAATGTATTATAAGGCAGTGGAAAATAACTTTAAATTAAACCCACTGATCCTCTTTCAATTTGTTGAGCTGAAATGTTGCTGATTCCCTATAATAATTGAAGCAAATACTTAAAACAAGATTTCTGTTAAGGCAACACAAACACCTGGTGTAAAAATTACTAGTTTTGTAAAACGTTTTGGTCTTAATAATAGTTGTTAGCAAACTCAAAAACAGAATTAATTTACGATACATGCAGATAATATATAGGACTACTCCTCTAGATGTAATACCATATATTAGTTAGAAAATCTGCTGCAGTAAAAATGCTGGTTTGTTACAGATTGCTCATAGATTATGCAGAGGACAGTGGTAGCTTCCAAAAATTCTTGAAAATGCGTGTTTATCTATGTTGATGTTCAGCCAATTCAGAGGTGATGTATTCTTTGGCTGAACTGTAAATTACACACACTGATTTGCTATGAAATATACTATATATCCAAAACACTTGTACCAGAAACTTACAAAAATATAGTTTTGTAAGCATCCAAAAATTCTCAGAATAACCTTTGTACCGGAAACTTACAAAAATATAGTTTTGTAAGCATCCAAAAATTCTCAGAATAACCTATCTCTCATGTAATTGTACAATGAAATTAGAGAATGATTGTTTTGGACAATAGATAGGCCTGCCATTCTCAAAAATTTTGACAGAGCAGTGTTAAGTTTAAGCCTACAATTGATGATAAAAGTAAGAGTTTATCACAGTACCCACAAATGTTCAAAATTTCACATTATATCACAGTACAAATGGGTATTGATACAGTCTGAAAGATTATGCGGGAACGAAGTGAACAGTAAGATATGCAAATCTAGAACTTTAAATCGGCACATGATCTTGTACACACAGTTTCACACAAATGAAAATTCCTAAGTCAGTTTTTATATATTATAAATAAATGTGTATGTTGCACAGATTTTTCACTTGGCTGATTCTGTGCACACTTGTACACTAGTGTGCTGAAGAAGAACACTGCAGCTTGAGTTTATCTCAATCAAAAACCCAATTTTGCTGCTTTGTTACCTCAGTCATTTGTAAGCGTAATGGTACACCTTTTTTCCCTTTAAGAAAATAAGGTTACAATGATTGTGTGGTGTAGTTGGGAGTAATGTATGTAGGAGATGAAGTATAAAGTAGAATACAGGGCTTTTTATGGAGTGAGTGAGCAACCAAGATTTTATGTAGATGTGGTACTGAAAGTACTCATATTAACCAGCTCTCAAACTGCTCGCAAACTGAAACATGCTATTTGATCCACAAAGCCTTCTTTATGAAAGAGATGATGTAAAGTAGTTAGTTTTAAGAAATATTTCCATGTCCAGGTGTAAACAAGCAAATAGGTTGTTGACTGTTATTTCAGAAGTGTGGGTTGCATATATTATCTTACTTTCCAGCAAACATAAAACTACATTCATAAATTTTACTTCTTTAAACATACCACTAAACTTGAGAGAGAAAAATCGAGGTCCTTTCATTACCACAAAAGTGAAGATGGGTGATTGCTGTGTTCTAATGGATACCTCTAAGAATCAAACTAAGTACTTATCTATGGGGCATGGTGCTTGTAACATCAATGTATCTTCAGTTCATATAGAAACAGAAAACGATACCCATTTTCATTATGAAAGCAGAGTTAGTAGCAGACACTCTGTCTCTGAGACACACTGCCCAAACAATGTGTTTAGTGCTCTATGATGATGAAGGCCATTACTATTACTATTAGGTGACATAATTAACTGTGAATAATCAGTATGTTCAGAATTATGAAGGTCATATAGTTGTTCCTTGTGCGATTAATTTTTACAATTTGTGTAACAAAAAGTATGTATTACTCTCATAGGACGTTCCAGCCACATGAAGGAACCATTCAGGCTGTTGCATTTGCTCCAGATTCCTGCTATTACATAACAGCCTGTTCCCAAGGAGTCATGAAGTTGTGGGAAGTTACTAATGAAGAAGAAACAATTAACTCTCTGATATCAGTTGATGATGTTCATGATCTTGGTGTTACAGGATGTGATTTTTCACCAGTTCAAGGCCTCACAGGTTTGTTAAAAGCATTTTCGATCACCTGCGCCCCTGTATGATGTTGCAGTATAAATTATATTAATCATCTAGAGTAGCATATGAATGACCATACATATTACAATTACTCAACCACTGAATATTTTTAACTATAGCATCATTGACTAACATAAACATATTAGACTCCACTTAATTATTATTTGAATTTTTTGTATACAACACAGAACAAATCACACAGTAGTACTGCATAATTTGTATTAATCAGGTGCTAATGATCATGTATTAATATGAATTTGCTGTTTTAAAAGAAATTTTTATTGCTGAATCTTAATTCTGCCTTTGTTAGGCACATTAAGATTAAAAGAATTATTCCCTCTGTGAAATTTGTTTTCTTTCTGCATTTATGGAAAAGCTAAAACTTACTCAATGACTGTCTACTGAGATTAAATTCTTTGTAGGTTTCCCCTACCTGTTTTAATACTTTCATCTTTTAATGTATAAAATGAATATCTCACAAATGTACTGCTAAATGACATAAACTATAATCTATTGCTTATTCACTCTCTGATACTGTGACAATAAATAATGCCAGGATGCATTTGTGCTCACCAGATAAAATAATGGCTATATTTAACAAATCACTCTAATGTACAGGGTGGTTATAATTAAACTTTCACTACTTGAGCCAGTGGAGACAGAAAACTATTTACCGTATGGTTACCCAACTTTTTAGGAATGATGATCATTCTGTGCACTGCAGGATTTGAGGTTTTAATGGTGTTAGTGTCATGATGTGCTGTTAGGCTCCAGGTCTGGTGCGACGACATAGGACTGAAACACAAGCGTTGGCGTCCCATACAGTTGCAGACAGTCAACATGAGTCTGGAAAAGGTGAGCAGGGCCTTACTCGTATGTTGTTTTATCAAAACAACAGCGATAATGCTGCTGCTCTTCATAGGTATTGATGCATTAAAGGAATATGGAGAAGTCATCTTTCCATGCCAGGGTTGAAGAACGTGATTCAGAAGTTAAAGTTGACTGACACTTTGGGAATTGTTCATGGAAGAGGCAGAAGGCCAATTGTGCGACTAATCTTTGAAGAAGTTGCTGTTGCCATGTTTGAGAATGATTGATGCAGTGTGTGATCTTCAAGCATTGCACAAGCTGTGTCATTACAGCTAAACATTCCATGGTCAAACATCCCACCTGAGATGTTTCAGGCAGTAGTATAGCAATATCTGGTGTGGTTCCAGGCTGTCATGGATGCAGATGGTCATCACATTGAGCAGCATTTACAACCTGGCATGTAAATGTGCTCCATAAATAACAAATATGTGAAAATGAAAATGTGTTTCTTTTAGTGTTTTATTTGTTATTTCTCTTTCTCATGTCCTTACAAATGTTTCCACCAAGTTTCATTGTCCTACAAGCATGGTCACCACCTCAAGTAGCTAAAGTTTAATTATAATAACCCTGTATAATAAGTGTCAACTTTCTTCTTTTTATCAACATGAAGTCTATGCAGGAGCAAGATGTGATGATAAGAGGAGGGATTTTTAGAGCAGGGCCTATGGGTTTGTTTGTTTGTATTGTTGTTGTTGTTGTTGTTGCCGGTGGTGGTGGTGGTGGTGGTGGTGGTGGTGGTGGACATCTTCTTCTTCAGTCTGAGGGCTGATTTGGTACAGCTCTTGACGCTACTACCAACTTGCTTACTGTATATTTTAGTATCCCTCTACAATTTTTATCCTCCACGCATTCTTCCAATACTAAATTGGTGATACCTTGATGTTTGATGTCTCAGAATGTGTACTATCAACCAGTCCCTTATTTTAATCAAATTGGGTCACAAATTCCTTTTTCCCCCAATTCTGTTCAGTACCTCCTCATTGGTTATATGATGTACCCATTTAATCTTAGACATTATTCTGTAGCACTACATCTCAATAACTTTTATTGTCTTCTCATCTGAGCTGTTTACTGTCCCTGTTTCGCTTCCATACCAGGCTACACTACAAACAAATACCTTCAGAAAATACTTCATAACACTTAAAGCTATACTCACTGTTGTTAAATTTCTTCTTCAGAAATATTTTTGTTGCCATTGCTGTTCTCTGTTTCCATCCTCTCTGCTTCAGTCATTATCAGTTAGTTTAGTGCCCAAATAGCAAAACTCATCTACTACTTTTAGTGTCTCATTTCCTAATCTAATTTCCTTACCATCACCTGATTTAATTCTACTGCATTCCATTACCCTTGTTTTGCTTTTGTTGATGTTCATCTTATATCCTCCTTTCAAGAGATTTTCCATTCCGTTCAGTGCTCTTCCAAGTCCTTCCCTGCCTGAGAGAATTACAAGGCATTGACAAATCTCAACGTTTTTATTTCTTATCCCTGAACTTCAATTCCTTCTCCAAAATTTTTTTAGCTACTTGCTGAATGTACAGATTGGCAGCTGCTGCAAGTTGGTGTGCAGGAAGAGCTTCCAAAGGTCATGTACCTGTGGTACCAGTTCTCTAGTACTGTCCCCTCCTTGTGGATCCTGTCTGCTCTGCAGGAAGTATGGGATCTGTCATTCTATGTCCAACTGACTGACAGGCATCTCAATAGTAGATCTAGGCATCCTGTACTGGGTAAACATGCCTGGGGGGACTCAGGGTGTTATACTGAGTCACCTAACCAACAAGTTTGAAGTGCCGTGTTTCACTGGAATGGAAACTGAGCTAGTAGAACTCACTTCACCTGTTCTGGAGGAACTTGCTTTGTCCCATGTCATGGGGAGGCAAACACAAAACGGTTGGGTCTATTAATCATTGGCAGTTCAGACTTATGGCAAATAATGGTACCTATTACAAAAATGGCAGCAAGGGACAGGAAGGATCACCAGGTACACTCAGTGTGGATGTTGAAGAGGCTAATCTGGCAGCCATAGTGGGACCTGGATGCAACCAACTGCAGATTTTGGCACACGTTGGAACAAGTAACCCTCCGAGGTCATATTTGGATCATTCCAGCAACTGGCAGAGAAGGTTGAGAAGACCAGCCTTGCACATGGACTTTCAATGAAGCTCACAATTTACAGCATTATTCCCAGAACTCATCATGGTCCCCTGGTGCTGAGTCAGAGGAAGGACTGAACCAGAGACTTCAAGGGTTCTGTGGCAAGCAAGGCTGTGACCCCATAGGGTTAGTTGTGCGCTACAAAACAGAGGCTTCTACCTAGGCAGCTGATCATATGTGGGGTGCACACAAGGTTTTTTTGGATTAGCAACTTTTCATCCAGTCCAGATAATGACAACTGTAGAAGACCCAGAAGTGTAAGTGTAAGGTGGAAAACAATGCCCCTTACAGGCGAGAGTATTAAAGGCAAGAGTATTAAAATCCGAGTAGTCAACTGCCAAAGAATTTGCATCTAAGTGCCAGTATGTGAAGGGCTCCTGAAACACAGTGATGCACACACAATACTAGGTACAGAAACCTAGTTGAAACTTGAAATTGATAGTAGTGAGATTTTTGGGGAAAATTTAATTATTTATGGAAAGGATAGGCTAATGGGAAAAGGAGGTGGTGTATTTGTCACAGTAGACAAGAAAGTCAAACCCATCGAGATTGAAACTGAATATGCATGTGAGATTGTTTGGGCAACACTCAGTATCAGGGTTGAGCATAAAATGGTAATTGGATCCTTCTATCACCCACCAGACTCACCTCCTGATGTAACTGAAAGCTTTAGAGAGAACTTCAGTTCACTTGTATGTTACTTCCTCAATCATTCTGATGACTTCAATCACCCAACACTCAATTGGGAAAATTATAGTTTTGTTAGTGGCAGGCATGGCAAGACATAATGTTAAACATTACTAAATACCTTCTCTGAAATCTACCTAGAACAGATAGTTCAGAACCCCACTCCTGGCAGAAATGAGTTAAACCTAATGGCAACAAAATAGACCTGACCCCTTTGAGTGTCCACATAAAAACTGGTATCAGTGCCCATGACACAGTCGTGGCAACAATGATTATCAAAGTACAAAGGACAACTAAAACAAGTAGGAAGATATATATGGTCAGTAAAATAGACGAAAAAAGTGATAATGTTTATCTCAATTAGGAACTTGAAATTTTCAGCACAGGACAGGAGCATGTAGAGGAACTACAGCTCCAGTTTAAAAGCTTTGTTGACCATTCACTGGATAGATGTGTACCTAGTAAAACAGTTTATAATTGGAGGGCCCTCCATGGTATACAATCACTGTAAAAAGCTTCTAAATAAACATACACTACTACATAATAGGAGTAAAGCAAAGCATAGGGCTATAGATAAAGAGCTGCTAAGTGAAATGCATTTGGCTATCGAGAGAGCAATGCAGGAAGCCTTCAGTGACTACTATAGCAGAATATTGTCAAATGATCTTTCAAAAAACCCACAGAAATTCTGGCTGTAACTTATTGTCCAGTCACTCGTGAGTGAGACAGGAACTGAAGTGGAGGGTAGCAAAGCAAAAGTTGAAATACTTAACTCTGTTTTCAAATGTTCTTTTACTATGGAAACCAATGAGTATTGCCCCAGTTTAATCCTTGTACCTCAGCAAAGGTGAGTGAAATGTGTTAGTAGTGTTGAGAAACAGCTGGAATCATTAAAATTGAACAAAGCTCCAGGGCCCAGTGGAATCCCTATCAGATTCTACAGTTAGCTCGTCTTCCAACCATAATCTATTGTAGCTCCCTCGAATAAAAAACAATGCCCAGGAGTTGGAAGAAAGCACAGATCACCCTGGTGTGCAATAAGAATAGTGGAAGTGATCAACAAAACTATCATCCATTATCTTTGACATTGATTTGTTGTAGAATGTTAGAACATATTCAGAGCTCAGACATAATGAGGTATCTCGAGCAGAATGACCTCCCCCTTGCCAACCAGCATGGATTCCAAAGACATTGGTCACATGGATCCCAACCCGCACCTTTCTCACATGACATTCTGAAAGGTTTGGACCAAGGCAATCAGGTAGATGCAGTGTTTCTTGATTTCTGAAAGGTGTTTTACTCAGTACCATATATATGCTTATTTTCAAAATTATAACCATATGGGCCATCAAGCAAAATTTGTGACTGAGGATTTTTTGGTAGGGAAAATATAGCATGTTACCTTGATGGAGAGTCATTGCCAGAAGTAATTTTGGGTGTGCCCCAGTGAAGTGTTGGAATCCTTGCTGTTCGTGTTGTATATTAATAACCATGTGGCAAATATTAATAGTAATTTCAGATGTTTTGCAGATAATGCAATTATCTGTAGTGAAGTGCTTTCCGAAAGAAGCTGCATAAATATTCAGTCAGAACTTGATAAGATTTCAAAGTGAGGCAAAGATTGGAAACTTGCGTCATATGTTCAGAAATGTAAAACTGTGCACTACACAAAATGGAAAAATGTAGTACCCTTTGACTGTAATATCAATGAGTCTCTGTTGGAATCAGCCAACTCCTGCAAATGTCTGGGCATAACACTTTGTGGAATATGAAATAGAATGATCACATATGCTCTTTGTAGGTAAAGCAGATGGTAGACTTTGGTTTATTGGTAGAATACTGGGAAAATGCAGTCAGTCTGCAAAGGAGCTTGCTTACAAATCACTGGTGGCTCAAGTGTGTTGGACCAGTACCAAATAGTACTGACAGCGGATACTGAATGCACACAGCAAAGGGCAGCAGGAATGGTCACAGGTTTGTTTGAACCATGGGGGATGTACCCTCTGCCATGCACCACTACACAGTGGTTTGTAGAGTATAGATGTTGATGTAGACTGAATAACATCAGGGATAGGCTACAACCTTGTCTCACTTCATTGTCAACCACTGCTTCCCTTTCACTCTACTTGACTCTTATAACTGCCTGAAATCTTTTACTCCCTGAATTGTACACCTGCTGCCTTCAGGATTTCAAAGAGTGCATACAGTTCACACTGACAAAAGCTTTCTCCAAATCTACAAAAGCTATGAATGTAGTTTGCCTTTTCATAAAGCTTGTAAGATAAGTTGTAGGGTCAGTATTGCTTCATATGTTCCTACATTTCTCCGGAATCCAAACTGATCTTCCCCGAAGTCAGTTTCTGTGAGTTTCTCCATTCTTTTGTAAATAATTCTTGTTACTATTTTGAAACCGGTTTAATAAGTGATTAAACCAGTAGTTCAATAATATTCACACCTGTCTGCACCTGCTTTAATTTAATTGGAATTATTACAATCTCCTTGAATTCTGAGGGTATTTTGCCTGTCTCATTCATATTGTATACCAGGTGGAATAGTTTTGTTATAGCTGGCTCTTCCAAAGCTATTAGTTGTTCTGAAGGAATGTTGTCTGTTCCATGGGCCATGTTTATACTTAGGTCTTTCAGAGCTTTGTCAAATTCTTCCCACAGTGTCATATTTACTATCTCATCTTCATCTGTGTCCTCTACTCTTTGTATAATATTGCCTTTAAGTAAATGTCCCTTGTATAGACCTTTTATATGCTTCTTCCATCTTCCAGTTGTCCCTTCTTTCCCTTTTTCACTTAGTACTACCATATTTACCTAAGTATAAGATGATCCTGAGTATAAGATGCCCCCCTCTCCCTTTTTTAAGAGGTTGCTTCAGAAAAAATTGTTTTTAACACATTCTGATTAATCAAAATTACAAACTTTTTTATGGACATGAAATATTTGCCAGAAAGTTCACACCATACATCTTCTAAACTGATGCCATTTATTGATTTTCTACATTTTTATAATACTAGGAGAAATAAAATAATCAAAAAGAAATTGTATCATTATAATCTTCATTGGGATTGATTTTCCTTCCTGTTTCAACCGAATGTCACCATCTTGTTCTAAAGCTGATAAAAAGCTGTTAATGTTTTTACCCGTTGTTTCAACACTTGAGCGGCAACTGAATTTCTCATTTGTAATCCACTTAGTAAATCATTACAGTCTCTCATAATCAGGAAAAATATTGTTCTGGATTCTGTATCAACTAATGTTTTTTTAAGGACGACATTTCTTTTTTTGAATCTTACCTTTGGTTAAAAAGTGGCATTAATATTTGTATACGGTATCCATACATGTATAAGAACATTTATTGCAAACCTGTTCAGACACAACAAAATTTTACATTATGATTGAATTTAACAGAGCAATAGCAATGCTCTGTTGTAGTAGATATTTAGTAGTTTCTCGTGTATCTCTGGCGCTTGTGCTGCATGAGTCAGTGTCGTGTGATTGTTCGAGCAATGTCGATACTGTATCAAGTGCTTCATTGTATCAGGAAATCTCGAGCCTATTGGAATGTTAGTGTAATTTGCTGAGCCCTGCCCTTCCAGAATCTTCAATGTAAATCTGCATGTGAATCCAACAGCCAAAGCTTCATCTCTAAATGTAAGACAGCCCTATAAATCTAAGACTGTCCTTATATACTCTACTAAACAATGTAAAACTGTTGACCTCAGCAACAATAGTTTAATCTGCGAATATAAGACTACCCTGTATTTTTCTAATGACATGTTTGGGGAAAAAACCTAATCTTATAAACAGATAATTATGGTAGTTTTCCATCTGAGCTCTTGATATTCATACAGCTGCTTTTCTTTTCTCCAAACATGTCTTTAATTTTCCTATAGGTGGCATCTTTATCCCGTAGTTATATGTACTTCTGTATCCTTACATTGATCTTATAGCCATTCCTGCTTAGCCGATTTGCAGTTTCTGTCAGTCTCATTTTTTAGACATCTGTATTCCCTTTCAACTGCTTCATTTGCTGCATGTTTATATTTTCTCCTTTCATCAATTAAATTCAGTGTCTTCTATGATATCCAAGGGTTTCTACTAAGCCTTCATTCTTTGCTGCCTGCACCATTTCATCTCTCAAAGCTACCCATTTGTCATCTACTGTATCCGTTCTCCTGTTTAAGTCAATTGTTGTTCCCTCTGAAACACTCAACAACCTCTGGTTCTTTCAACTTATCCAGCACCCATCTTCCACCTTTTGCAAATTTTTTCAGGTTTAATCTACAATTCATAACCAATATATTGTGGTCAGAGTCCACATCTGCCCCAGGAAATGTCTTACAGTTTGAAACATGGTTCTGAAAGCACTTGTCTTACAATTATATAAGTAAACCTTGTAGTGTCTCCAGGTTGTGTCCATATATACATCATTCTTTCATGATACTTAAACTAAGTGTTTGCGATGATTAAATTAGGCTCTGTGCAAAATTCTGCCGGACAGTGTCCTCTTTCATTCCTTTCCTGAAATCCATATTCACCTGCTATTTTTCCTTCTCTTCCTTTACCTACTATCAAATTCGAGACCCTCATCACAATTTTCATCTCCCTTAAATAATCTTAATAATTTATTTTATCTCATTATACATTTTTTCAATCTCTTCATTACCAGTGGAGCTAGTTGGCATATAAACTTGTGTTACTGTGCTGATTGTTGGCTTTATGTCTATCTTGGCTACAATAATGCGTTCACTGTGCTATACTGGGTGAAATAATGATAGAGCAGGAATAGGTGCAATAATGAATAAGAAAAATGGCCATATAGTAAAGGGTTATTTGTGTCAAACAGAAAGTATACTTTGATGATCAGACAAAATGGGTGTGCAGCAGGCACTGTAATTACACATACCAGTGAAGTTAAAGATAGATATGATAATATTAGTGAACTGCTAAAGCATGTCAAGGGGGATGAGAACTGGGTTGGAGAACAAGTGAAATAGTCTTCAAAGAGGTGTGTAAATGCAGCTGGAAAAGTACTGAAATTGGATCAATAGCAGATGAGATACTAGAATTAATAAAGAAACAAAAAAGTAAAATAGTTGAAAGTGAATAACAGCTATACGGGGTGTTAAAACTATCCAGTATTACAGGGGATGATAGTATGTATCAAAGCAAAACAAAAATGTCTAATGACCAAAGGTCCTACAAAGCATATGTTATGACATACAGTATGTGATCAAAAGTATCCGGACACCCCCAAAAACATCTGATTTTCATATTAGGTGCATTGTGCTGTCACCTACTGCCAGATACTCCGCATCAGTGACATCAGTAGTCATTAGACATCGTGAGAGAGCAAAATGGGGCGCAATGCAGAACTCAGATTTCGAACGTGGTCAGGTGATTAGGTGTCACTTGTGTCATACAACTGTACGCGAGATTTCCACATTCCTAAACATACCTAGGTCTACTGTTTCCATTGTAATAGTGAAGTGGAAACGTGAAGGGACACATACAGCACAGGCCAACCTCGTCTGTTGACTGACTGAGACCGCCGACAGTTGAAGAGGGTCATAATGTGTAGTAGGCAGACATCTATCCAGACTATCACACAGGAATTCCAAACTGCATCAAGATTCACTGCAAATACTGTGACAGTTAGGTGGGAGGTGAGAAAACTTGGATTTCATGGCAGAGCAGCTGGTCATAAGCAACACATCACATCGGTAAATGCCAAATGGTGAGTCGCATGGTGTAAGGAGCATAAACATTGGATGATTGAACAGTGGACAAACATTGTGTGGAGTGATGAATCATGGTACGCAATGCAGCGATCTGCTGGCACGATGTGGGTGTGGTGAATGCCTGGTGAACATCATCTGCCAGCGTGTGTAGTGCCAACAGTAAAATTCGGAGGTGGTGGTGTTGTGGTGTGGTCATGTTTTTCATGGAGGGGGCATGCACCCCTTGTTGTTTTGCATGGCACTATCACAGCACAGTCCTCCTTTGATGTGTTAAGCACCTTCTCACTTACCACTGTTGAAGAGCAATTTGGGGATGGTGACTGGATCTTTCAACAAGATCGAGTACCTGTTCATAATGCAAGGCCTGTGGCGGAGTGGTTACATGACAATAACATCCCTGTAATGGACTGGCCTGCACAGAGTCTGACCTGAATCCTATAGAATACCTTTGGGATGTTTTGGAATGCTGACTTCATGCCAGGCCTCACCGACCAACATCGATACCCCTCCTCAGTGCAGCACTCCATGAAGAATTGGCTGTCATTCCCCAAGAAACCTTCTAGAACCTGATTGAACGTATGCCTGCGAGAGTGGAAGCTGTCATCAAGGCTAAGGATGGGCCAACACCATATTGAATTCCATCATTACCGATGGAGAGCACCACGAACTTTTCAGCCAAGTGTCTGGATACTTTTAATCACATAGTGTATGAACACATTGTTCATAGGAGGTGCTCTTGTGATGTCGTCCATGGCAATGCATTACTTGTCCTAATACAAATGACTACCCGATAATTAAAGTCTGTTACAACCCCTGGCATGGAATGCTGCAAGGTAGGAAGGCCCCACAAACATGAGGTGGCAGATATGAGTACCGTTGTTGCATTGATGCACCATTTCATACCAAGGTCAACAGCGTGCTGTGATAATGCCATCCAGTATTGATTTAAACATTAGTTGTCTCAGTTCTCTGCAGTGAGTTGTCCCTTTTACGTTGTGTCATTGTCCTGTAGTCTTGTTACATCTGTTTACATTCGCGTACGTTTCTCCTAACTCGAAGTGCGTACTGTGATGTTTGGCTTACTTGTCCTGTAATCATGTTACATCTGTTTACATTCACATACATTTCTCCTAACTTGAGGTGCATACTGTGATGTTTTGCCCATTTGCATGTTTGTGGTGCAGTACAACATGTTTCCTCTCTTGCAAATACTGTGACAAAACCTAGCAATGGGGGCCTTTCATTCCACAAGGAAAATGGCAGACATAATTTACTGCTATAGTTTAGCAGATGGAGTTAATCTGAGAGCCCATAACCTGTACACTGAACGATTTCCAGCACTGAGTACCATCTGTTAAGTTCTTCAGCCGATTGTTGCAGCATCTTGGGGAAACAGGTTCCGTAGCACCCAACAAAGTAGACGGTTGAAGGCCTCATGTGGTTTGCACGCCTGAAATGGAGGAGCATGTTCAAGGTGCAGTGGAGATGTTCTTGGTGATAGATTACTAGGGCCATACGTGCTACCACAGAGATTAACTAGTGCTCATTATCACTGCTTTCTGAAGAATGTGCTGCCTTTCTTACTGGAACATGTGCTATGTCAGGACAGGCTACAGATGTGATTCATGAATGATGGTGCACCAGCACATTTCCTCTGCATTGTGCATCAGCAACTGACAGAGACATTTGAAAACTGGTGGATTGCCCAGGTAGGTTCCATACCTCGGCCTGCTCATTCCCCAGACCTAAATCCTCTAGACTTCTGGTAATGGGGACACATGAAGCAATTGGTGTATGCCACTGCAGTAAATGATGTGCAGACCGTACACAGTTGTGTCTTCCATGCATCTCGGCACATTCAGAACCAACCAGGGCAATTTCAAAGAGTGCATGAGCCCTTACATAGAAGGGTAGAGGCTTGTGTTGAGATGAATGGTCATCAAGTTGAGCACATCCTCTGAACAAGTGCTCATACATCAGAATGTATGCTTTATAGGATCCATGGTTAGAAGATATTTTTCTTGTTTTGATGCGTACAGTCATCCCCTGAAATAATGGATATTCCTTTCCTATGCAGGTCACTCAGTGATGAAACTATCAAGATATGTAGAAAAGGTAAAGAAAATTGATGGATAAAAGATATCATGAAAGAGATACAAAATTGAAACGAAATTCTGCACACGTATGGTGTGGTATTAACAAACAGTCAATTTAGAGACCACAGAATAAGGAGCTAAGGAGCACAGTCGTTAGAGATTAAAATGGGGTGTGGCAATTGAAGTAGAAATAAGGTGCAAAGTTGGAAAAACTACTTTGAGAAACCATGAAGTAAACCGGGAGAAATTAAACCAATTGAAAATAAGGACATAGTGCTAGAAGATGAGGTGGCAGATACAATACTCTTTTCTGAACTTCAGTAGCTTTCCATCAACTCAGAAGAAACAATTGCCCAGGTATTATTGAAATACCAGTGGCACACTACCTGGAACCAGGCCAAGGGGTGGAGCAACAACTTTTATAGCTCACAAATGAAATTTGGATAACTAGAGATGTTCTATCAGATTTTGAAAAGAATATAATTGTTGCACTTCTGAAGAAAGCAAGAGCAGATAGATATTACTGCACATCAGTGTGCTGTCACATGCATAAAAAATATTAACAAATATACTATATCAAACAATGAGCTGGAAAATTAAGGTGTATTAAGAAAGGACCATTTTAGCCTTAGGGAAATAAAGGGCATTCAAGAACACACTTTAGCACTGTGAGAAATGATAGAGGGCAGATTTAGGAAAAACAAGGATACATTGGAATAAAATGTTTTTCTCTCCAAAGCAGTGTGGTATCAACTACAGAGATAGAAGGGTAATAACTTCTCTTTACACAAAGCAGACAGGAGTTATTAGCATTGATAGAATGATACAAGAAGGCTAAATCAGCAAATGTGTAAGGCAGAATGGCTCTTTTTCACTACAGGTATTCAGTTTGGGTTCAAGGGAAATGTAGGAACTCGTGAGGCAATACTGACCTTATGACATATCTTAAAAGGTAGACTGAGAAGGCTAAACCTACATGTATAGCTTGCATTTGTGGTTTAGAGAAAGCTTTTGATGAGTAAATTCATTGAAATTCTGAAGATGGCAGTGGTATATAAAGGACTTGAAAGGTTACGTGCAACTTGTACAAAAACCAGATTGCATTTGTATAGTTAATAAAATGTACCTGTAACCTAGAAGTTACAATAATGGACAGCCACTGACTTAATGTCTATTAATAATTCATTTATATCATTTGAAGGTGAAGTAGTAGTTGAGAAGAGAGAGAGAGAGAGAGAGAGAGAGAGAGAGAGAGAGAGAGAGAGAGAGAGAGAGAGAGAGGGGGGGGGGGGTTGTGGCCTATTCCTGATGTCATTTTATCTTTACATGGAGCAAACTGTGAAGGAAACCAAAGAGAAAATTGGAAAGGGAATTAAAGTTCAGGGAGAAGAGAATTAAAACTTTGAGATTTGCCATTGCCAAGGTTGAAAGCTGAGGTATTGGAAGAGCAGTTGAATGGACAGGATAGTGTATTGGAAAGTGATTATAAGATTAATATCATCAAAATTAAAATAAGAATAGTGGGATGTAGTCAGATCAAATCCTGTGATGCTGAGGGAATTAGATTAGGAACTGAGATACTAAAAGTAGTAGTCAAATATTGCTACTTTTGCAACAAAATAACTGATGTCTGAACTAGAGGGAATATAAAAGTGTAGACAGACAACAGCAAAGAAAGTGTTTCTGAAATAGAGAAATATTGTAACGTACAGTGCAAATTAAAGTGTTGGGAAACTTTTTGTGAAGAAATGTGTTTGGAATCTAGCCTTGTACAGAAACAAAACTCAGATGCTCAACATTACAGACGAGAAGAGAAGGTGTTGAAATGTGCTGCTACAGGAGAATGCTGAAGAATAAATGAATATATTGGATGACTAATGAAGATTAGTGAATCAAACCAGGGAGGAAAGAAATTTATTGTACAAACTGACTAAGCCGGCCGGAGTGGCCGAGTGGTTCTAGGCGCTACAGTCTGGAACCGCGCGACCGATACGGTCTCAGGTTCGAATCCTGCCTCGGGTATGGGTGTGTGTGATGTCCTTAGGTTAGTTAGGTTTAAGTAGTTCTAAGTTCTAGGGGACTGATGACCTCAGTAGTTAAGTCTCATAGTGCTCAGAGCCATTTGAGCCGAACTGACTAAAAGAAATGGTTGGTGTGATAGGACACATGGTGAGGCATCAAGAATTTGTCAGTTCAATAATACACTCCTGGAAATGGAAAAAAGAACACATTGACACCGGTGTGTCAGACCCACCATACTTGCTCCGGACACTGCGAGAGGGCTGTACAAGCAATGATCACACGCACGGCACAGCGGACACACCAGGAACCGCAGTGTTGGCCGTCGAATGGCGCTAGCTGCGCAGCATTTGTGCACCGCCGCCGTCAGTGTCAGCCAGTTTGCCGTGGCATACGGAGCTCCATCGCAGTCTTTAACACTGGTAGCATGCCGCGACAGCGTGGACGTGAACCGTATGTGCAGTTGACGGACTTTGAGCGAGGTCGTATAGTGGGCATGCGGGAGGCCGGGTGGACGTACCGCCGAATTGCTCAACACGTGGGGCGTGAGGTCTCCACAGTACATCGATGTTGTCGCCAGTGGTCGGCGGAAGGTGCACGTGCCCGTCGACCTGGGACCGGACCGCAGCGACACACGGATGCACGCCAAGACCGTAGGATCCTACACAGTGCCCTAGGGGACCGCACCGCCACTTCCCAGCAAATTAGGGACACTGTTGCTCCTGGGGTATCGGCGAGGACCATTCACAACCGTCTCCATGAAGCTGGGCTACGGTCCCGCGCACCGTTAGGCCGTCTTCCGCTCACGCCCCAACATCGTGCAGCCCGCCTCCAGTGGTTTCGCGACAGGCGTGAATGGAGGGACGAATGGAGACGTGTCGTCTTCAGCGATGAGAGTCGCTTCTGCCTTGGTGCCAATGATGGTCGTATGCGTGTTTGGCGCCGTGCAGGTGAGCGCCACAATCAGGACTGCATACGACCGAGGCACACAGGGCCAACACCCGGCATCATGGTGTGGGGAGCGATCTCCTACACTGGCCGTACACCACTGGTGATCGTCGAGGGGACACTGAATAGTGCACGGTACATCCAAACCGTCATCGAACCCATCGTTCTACCATTCCTAGACCGGCAAGGGAACTTGCTGTTCCAACAGGACAATGCACGTCCGCATGTATCCGGTGCCACCCAACGTGCTCTAGAAGGTGTAAGTCAACTACCCTGGCCAGCAAGATCTCCGGATCTGTCCCCCATTGAGCATGTTTGGGACTGGATGAAGCATCATCTCAGGCGGTCTGCACGTCCAGCACGAACGCTGGTCCAACTGAGGCGCCAGGTGGAAATGGCATGGCAAGCCGTTCCACAGGACTACATCCAGCATCTCTACGATCGTCTCCATGGGAGAATAGCAGCCTGCATTGCTGCGAAAGGTGGATATACACTGTACTAGTGCCGACATTGTGCATGCTCTGTTGCCTGTGTCTATGTGCCTGTGGTTCTGTCAGTGTGATCATGTGATGTATCTGACCCCAGGAATGTGTCAATAAAGTTTCGCCTTCCTGGGACAATGAATTCACGGTGTTCTTATTTCAATTTCCAGGAGTGTAGATGGAAGTGTAGTAGAAATGGCAAGGGAGATGAAGGCCTGACTACAGTAAGCAGCAAAGAAGTCTTTGGACTGGCAGTCACCAAAAGTGAAGAGGAACTGAGTTGGGTGCTTAGTGGAATCAAATGTGTGCCACCTCATAGCCATTACATGCATATAAACAAAAAGGGAACTATTGTATTGGTGTGCACAGCAAGTGGACATGCTGAATGACTGAATGTTTAACTGGGGCAAGGGTTCATTAAAGAGATGAACAAATTTTGCTATCTCAGAAGAAGAACAGATAAAGAAGGAAGTTGCAAGAGGGACATATTGGAAAGGATTGCGTGAAGCAAGAAAGCTTTTTATAAAATGAATCGCCCACTGAGACCCAAAAATATTAACCCCAAGACTAAGAAGAGATTTGTGATAATCTATTTTTTGAACACTGTTTTAACTGCATCTTTGCCACTGATTTAAGTCAGTTACTGTTAATGTGATTATCACAATATGAGCTAGTGGTATTCTCTTGAATGTCTCTGTGAAAAGAACTGAACAATTTACTTTTAGAAACATAACTGTTTCATATATGTGCCATGAAGATATTGTAGTTAATTGTTATTCTCTGAAACTCTTTCTACAAAATTGTCAGTACATCCAATAGATTTTTTTCTATGGCATTATCTGTGTACGTAAGTGAACATTTACTCTAGTTGATATACAGAATAATACATAAGTGAGACCTTAATATTTTTTAGCATTTTCTGTAGCTAAACTTGAAGCTTTACGTACTGGTCATATCAGGTCATTGAGTACCGACTGGCCACCATGTCATCCTCTGGCATTGGCACCGGCCAGATCCATTACGGAGGGGCCCGTAGTCAATGCACCGCCCTCCCATCCGTTGTTGGCTTCCCAGACCTCAGAGCCACTACTTTTCATTCGAGTAGCTCCTCAGTTGTCATCATGAGGCTGAGTGCACCCCCTTCCAGCCTTCTCACTGAGGAAGAATCCCTGACTGTACCAGGAATCGTACCTGCGTGCTCCGCGTAGCAGTCTGATGTACTGATCACTGAGCTATGGAGGCGATTTAGCAGTATCTCACTAACAAAATTTAGGTCATTTTCCTCACCTAAAAAGATACTTCTCAACCTGGTAGTATTAAGGGCATATATCAAGTCACTGATGCCACCACCTTGAAACAAGAATTATATTACCTAAAGAATGCATTGGCAACAAATGGTTGTGACATAAATCCAATGAACAGAGCTGTGAAGTGGAAGAAAGTAGTAGGCATGAAGGGGAAAGAGAAGAGATTACTGTGACAATTGGTTTTTCCTCCCCCAATGTAAAGGTGTGAATACAATTTTTCCAGTAATTATAAAAGAAACAATGTTTTTAAGATCTACTGAAGCCACTGCCAATACTTGGAGTTTATGATATTAGCTGCAAGTGTAATCAAATGTATGTAGGGGAGAAACGTTGTGCAGTTAAACTATACTTGGAAGGTGAAGAATGACATGTGTACCTTAAGCAACCCAGCAAGTCAGCCATAGTTAAACATAGTGAAAACCGTGATCAGAATATAGACCTTGATAACGTTCACATTTCAGCATAAGCACCATGTGAGTGTAAACAAAAAGTCAGAAAAGAAGTCAAGATTGCAAAGCACCCAAACAGCTTTAATGGTGATGACAGTCTTAGGCTTCTGGCAGCATGGCTTCTTGCCCTTAGTACTATGCTGGTGTTACTGGCATTTGCTAACATAAATTCAAACAGGGTACCACTCACATCCCACCCTCGAGTAATAATACATCAGTTAATCCTTCCACCAAACATGGCAAAGCCATTCAGTGACCTTTCCTAAACATTTATGGTTATAAACATACAAAATACAATGTGTAACGTGGCGAAACTTTGACAGTGCGCCACAGTGTGCAGCCAGTTCCTAGAAGAAGGTTTCAACAAGGAGGCTGAAATGTCGAATTAGAAGATTCTAGTATGGTGACATGGTGTGATTACTCAAGAACTTTAAACATAGTCAAGAGTGGGCATGAAAGCCTACATTATAATCAGAAAGAATACATTCTCCAACAAAAAATGATGCTGTCTTTGTGGCCAATCTGGACACTGTTCATTAACACATTAAAGACAAGACAAATGGTGGGAATACAAATTATTTAGTTTCCAAATAGAACACAAAATAGTGCAAATAAAAAGTATAGAGAATGACAGAGCCAAGTTACATCCTAGTAAGTACACATAAAGTTACAAAACTAAAGTCCACCGAGTCCAAATAGCAAGTGAAAGTCAATGTAACAGGTTATAGTCAGTTTGAACACAATGCAGATAGAGACTTACAGAAGGCTGTATGGGCTGTACTGTGCCTTATAAACACTACTAACATATTGGCTCCCTCTACTAAATCAATGGTGGTACCAGTGTCATTAATGGGACACTCTCTGGATCATACATTTCCCTATGGGCACAAGAAGTGGTCCACTTGAATTGTGAATGACCAACTACAAATGCTATCCAGATTTAGGTTTTATGCAGTATCATTCAGACAATGTAGGCAAATACCAAAGCATATTTTTTAATCAAGGAATGTGTGATTTATTCCCTGCTGTAAGTGTTAGAATTTTTCTGAATAATTGTGTACTTGTGTTTACACCAGTTCCCATCAAGGACTTGTATAGCCTTTTCAAATGTTTTGCAAAAAAGACAAGGTTTATTTTTACACTAGTACTTGAATTAGCGAGATCTTTTCCTTGTGGATGCGCAAGTGATAATTGTTTCTATTTCGATGAGAATGTGACTTATTACTAAGGCACTCGATACTGATCAACCCATCAAATTTCTTCCTCTGGCAGGTTGTGTAGTTTGCTTTGTAGCTGGTGTTTGTTCATCCATGAGAAACCACAACAGGGCAACAACAAACGTACATTTGCCAGTATACAGAATATTGTGTGTGTAATCGGTAATGGTGTACATACTATTATCTTTCTTTTTAGAGAGCAATGAAGAGCTGTTTCATCGTTATAACTTTGCCACTTGCGGTAATGACCATCTGGTGAAACTTTGGGAGCTACTTGTGGGAAAGAAAGAAAAACACCACACCAAAACTCCTCTACAGCTTAAAAGTGTTGTGTCAATGGAGGGACACTCTTCAGCTGTTACATGTGTCAGGTTTTCACCCAGTGGCTCATACATTGCATCTGCAGGAATTGACAAGATATGTTGTATCTGGGATGTAAGTGATGGATTTCCTTGCCATAATTAAAACTCACATTATAAAATTAGAACTTTAATAAATATAATAATCAGCACTCTTTGAATTTAGTCTTAATCTGTAACTTGTGAAGGTATCTGGTAGAATTTTCGTTTTCTTTTGAGCTTTTATTTTAATTTTAATCTTCTGTATAATACCATCTCCACATGAAATCTGAGCTGTAGTGTTGTTGCCAAACTGTGCACAGCAGTTGCATTACAGTGAGAGTTAAAATTTTTCTTTCCATCCATTTTTATTTCCATATTCGTCTTATGCTGTCATAATTTTTTTATTTTCTTATAAATACGCACATTTTACAGAATGTATGTATCAATTCCATTTCATTACTCTTTCACAAAGTTGTAGAATACAACTGCTAGATGACTCTGTGAAATGAGTGTTGCATATGATACATAACCCTAACAGCAAGCAGTATCTTGCAACATGTCATGTTAATACAAAATTACAAATAATACTAAAACACACATCAGTTTATTTAAAATAAAGGGTAGAGTAGTAACTTAGCCATGTGCAAATGAAAAAAAAAGGGTTGATATTTTTGGTAGAATAAGCAGTGTGAAAAGGATTGAAAGGAATTGAAGTAAAAATGTGGAATAATTAAATTTCAGCAAGAAAATAGAGTGAAACTGCTATTGCGTCAATGCAGTTATGTATGCTTCTGGATATTTGTTTTCTTGTTTGCATCACTGTTGTTGTGCAAGTCTCATTGCAGACGAGGATTCTCTGCATTCACTTGTTCCTAACCACACTGAAACGAAAAAATTGTGCTGTCCATTTATTTAGTTCGCATAAGACAGAGCATCAGATATTATATGACAACTTTGTTGATCAATATGCCTATCCAGTATACAGCTGTCGTGGGTAAATAAGTGAAATTTATTTTAATGCAGAGTTTTTTACAATTTTTAAAATTTGATAACTTCCTTGAACATCAAAACAACATTCTGTGCAAGTTTGATGAAACTGCATTTATGGCATTCAGTGGAGTGTACTTGCATGCATCTTCACCAAATGCGAATACACAATTAACCATAGTCCAACATACTAAATATTTTTTTGTAGACTCACACATTCTAACCCAGTCAGAAGTGGCTATTGACCGAAGTACAGGTTAATATTCATTCATATCTTTGCTTCAAGAACCCCATATACTCCATTCATTCCAGTCATACAAAGGACTGTTGTTTTGCTGTACTTTTGAGAGGCACTTATTTGAATTTATGGTCAACTGCTCCCTAGCACAATATGGTACATTGTTGTATGTTTATTCCCATTTTTAAAAAAAGTTAAATTTGTTAATTTTATCTTCACAATGTGGTTTATTGCCATGAATTTTTTTCTTAACACAATATTTTCTTTGTTACTGACAACTATAGCTTGAGGGAAGGTATCTGTTACATGTACATCTGTGTAAGCACCCTCTATAGCGGCCACACGAACCAGATGCCTCACCATGAATTAAATGCTCCGAACTTCAGTCCACATTCTGGGGAGAAACATAATTAAACTCTCTAATAAGTCTAATGAGAGTATGTTTAAAATAAAAATCTGTATTAAGTTGATAAAAAGGAGAGTCCAGCCTGGAAAAGGAATAGAAAGGTCACTCACTATATTCTTGAGGCATTAAGTGGTCAGTGGACACACAAACCAGACTGAAAATTTTGCTAAGCATCTTCATAGCTAACTGATACACAACATGTTCAAAATGACACACACATACATAAGGGTACTAGTGTCCCATTATACTTGTGCTGCAGTTTGACTGAGGTGAGGGGCTTGTATTGGGTGGAGTGGGTGGGAGGGGAAGAGAGGGAAGTGTGACTTGAGGGCTGAGAGGGAGAGGCAGCAAAGCAAAGGAATAGGAATGTGGCACTGGTGAGGCATGGGAGGTTGCATGTGGCATATAGTGAAGTGGAAGAGTGCATTTTGAAAGGGAGAAGGAGACTGCAGAGAGGGGAGAGAGTGAGTGTAAAATGAGTGAAATGAGGGACGTGGGAATGGCAGTGGAGGTGGGGGTGGGATGGGCTAGCAGAGATTGAGGATAAGAGAATTGTGGTATTCGAGGAAGTGTTGTAAGGTTTATTCCTATCTAAATACCTCACAGAAGCTGTGTTTTGGGGTGGAGTGGAGGATATCCAGATGGCACAGGTTTTGAAGCAGCCATTGAAGTCCAGCATGTTCTTAGTAATGTCTTCTTCTGCTGGTTGGCCATTCCTGCTGTTACACACAGTTTGGCAATAGCCATGCATTTGGGTGGGCAGTGGGTTGTTGGTTGTATCTGCATGAAAGATTGTGCGAAAGTTTAAGCAGTGGTGGTTTATTGACATGACTGCTTTTAGGTGGTAGTGCCCGTGATAGAGTAGGGGATGCCTGTTCTAGCACTGGAATAGGATGTGCTATGTGAGTGCACAGGACAGGTCTTGCACCTTGGTCTTGTACAGGTATATGATTCATGTGGCAATGTGTTGGGAGTACACCACAGATATGGTTTTTTTTCCCTACTTGAAACAGTTGTGGGTATCTACTGACATGTCCGATGATCTCGTGTCATAGACACTGGTAGAATAAAAATAAACAAACAAAATCAGTGATGTAATAATATTTCAGTGCACTTATTTTTAACTGAAAGACGTCTTTCTGTTTCGATATTGCTGTTCAATAAATGTATGTTGTCTCCATTGTGTTTTTAAAATCATTTTCGTGTGAAGAAAGACTTTGAAAACACTAATAAGATCATAGGCATCTAGAAAATTTCACAGAATTTGTCAGGATTTTTCAGTAAAATGTTTTGCAATAGTAGTCCACTATCTTATAGGTAATATAAGAGGGCATACCTTGTATCAGTACATGGAGTATAAATGCATACAGCTGCTGTTGCTGACAGCATCAAGCAGAACTAAACACTTAATGCCAGACATGTCTTAAAGACAATTTTGACTGTGAATGTATATGCGTGTTGTCATGCTGTTAGTAATAACTGTTGATATGGTTAATACTTCGTGATTACACTGCTGTATGTGTAAATTGTTGTTTTTGGTCTCTGAAGAAAGCATGACCAGTCAAAGGCTTGTGCCTATGTGAACATTTGAAAATGGCTTCACAACTTAAACTGTTCAGCAGTGCAAATGGAAAAAGGATATAGAGTGAAACCTGAAACCCCATTTTTACACTTTTCAAGGGACTTAAAAAAAAAAACTGGTGTAAAATGTGGGAAATAGTGTTGTAAGGTGCAAAAGTTACGTATAGGATACCGCCCTCCACTCAGTGTATGATATATGTACATAACAAGCATCAAAAGATTTGTCAGGGACTTGTTTATTATCTAATGAAGATTTATTATTGAATAAAAACTGCTGATGTAACTGGAACTGATAACTGTTTGGGAAGTAGGAACGTTTTGACTCAATTTCGTATGTCATAATCAATGTTTTTGAAAGCCCGCAGCAGTCATTCATTATTTAAATAATGAAATACTGCACTAGTTACATATTTTTTCATGCTTAGCATGACACTTTTTGAGAATTTTTTCTCATTGTCAAGTGCAAGTATGTAGATAAGTATTTTGTATGGTGTTTGAATATGTGCTATTCTGCATCTCTTGCACTGTAGTTGTCTTTTTGAGGTTATTAGGTTCTGTACCTCATCGGCTATGTAGAACACACACACACACACACACACACACACACACACACACACACATTGTTTTTTGTGTAACATTACTATAATACGTATGTAAATGCTGCATTTGACAATGAGAATAAATTTGAGCAATGCGAAGTGAATGACAGCATCAACTAGTGCTCCAAATGGCCATACGCCGAAACACGCTAAATATGGTTCGACAAAGGTCTCATGATGTTCACAACAATTATGAAATTGCATTTGCGCAGTAGAGGCATTTCGGAAATGGTTGTGATTGGTCAGGATATCTTCATTCAAATGAACCTAGTTACTCACATGCCATCAGCCACCATGCCAAGTAGAGCTTGGTAGCGGCGGGAGATACGACACGAATTGTTCCAACTTTTACACATTTACCAGTTCAAATCCGCTGAGTAGAGTGCCCTGGTGTCAAGAAACTTAACCACGTAATATTTGTAAACACTACTGTGCAGCCAACATCATGCCAGCATCATTTTTTCTCTACAAACATTTTTTCGTAATGCGTAAATCGTGGGAAAATTATAAATATGTTGACACAAAGCAGAGTGCAAATTAACATTGTTAGCACAGAAAACTTGATGAGACCGATAAAAAAATGTTGTAAACGGTAGGAAAACGTTAATTATGGGAACGTAGAAGTGGGGTTATGCTGTAAAGAAATTTTACAGTCTGAAAAAATGTTATCATGTAAACATTTTTGTGCTGTGATTTTTCTTTTTTTTAAAAAAAACCTCCATGATGTGGGTCTCACCTAGAATGATCGTGTTGTCAGTGGTTCATTAAACTGTAACAATGCTTTCCTTCCAACTATACTGATTGGATGAAATGATTTCAGACTTTCACTATGTAGCCACTGTCCTCTAATGTATGCATTTATTCTTTATTGTGGGGTCCAAATAAGTTTGTACTGTATATGGTAACACATGGGTTTATTTGTGTAACTGTGTACATAGTAGCAGGGCTGGATTGATGGTTAGGTGCAGACCAGTATTCTTACTGCAGTTAATCTCCCATATTGCCTGGTAAATCCATATTCTGATGTTACCAGTTCCTTGGTGTGGCAGTGTGGAGCCCTAAGACTGCCACACTTACTCCTCCTACAACGGAAAAAAAGGTAATTGTTAGTTTACAAAAATACCTGTGAGTCCAGGTAGAATTGAACTTTTCTGTATTGCATCATCACAGTATCATCCTCTTCTCTTGACTTTGAAACAGCACAGTGCTTGTGTATAGGTGTGTGGCAGCCACAGTCTGAGTTTGTGGAGATGGGGATGGGACAGAGGCCCATCCAGTAGTGGCTGACAATTCAGCAACATCTTCGGCAGTCGGGTATGTCGATCTATGACTGACAGACACGAGTTTCTTTTCCTCAGGAGAGTCAGTGTCATGTCACCATTTTACAAATGGGTAGGGGCTGTTTTAAAATGCTCAAAATTTTACGTAGCAGGCCTCAGCACAAAAAGGGATTGCAACTCTTCCATCTTCCACACCATTAGAAGCTGCATAATATGGTTTGGTGTCATTCTTCTGAGGTGATTGTCATGCAGTTGCACCATGGTTGAAAACACCACTGCCTCCCAATGGTGACCTCAGCTGGATGTCACCCATTCCGGATATGTGAAACACAATGTCTATTTCAAAGTAACGATGCAGGTCACACCTCCCAGTGTCTGATCTTGTAGTATTAAAGCTTCTGGCCAACTCACAAACCTGTTGATCACTGATAACTGTCAGGCAGCTGTGGAAATTGTGACAAAAAGGTAATGGGCTGACAAGACCCACAGGTGTCACGAGCTTCTGAGTTGTGCCTGGATGTCACTTTGCACTGGTGACAGGGAACTCGCCACTGGATCCACGAGCAGCAGTCTTTCTTCATACGAGACCCTAGAAGCATTGTGCTTTGTGTTATCAGTACCCTAAAAGTGCATATGCTTGGATGACTTAATACGCGCAAGGTTGTGTGCTTAGTGACTAATATAAAAAAAATTTTATAATACAGGGAGCATCATATAAGTCCCAGTTGCTACAACTGAGAATAATTATGTACTCAATGCTGAGGAACCTTCCTTTAACCCGATGTATCAATGTTTGTGCCTCGATGATGGTCACTCTACCAAAATTGATTGTCAATGTTGCAGCATCATTTGATGGTTTTGTGATGCTGCTCTTTAAGTATATTGAAGATGTACAGCACTGTTAACCAAAAATAAATGTTGGTCTGTCAAGAGATAGCTTCGTGTTACTTCAACAAAAATCTGTCCAACTGCAAGATTGAGATTATGTAAAAATTCTCCACTTTTATTGTTGTACCTCTCTTCTTGGAAATGACTTGTCTGAAAGTACAAACATAACTGAGAATTTTCCAAGAAAGGAGTTATTTAACAGTGGTCTTAAGTTTTCATAACTTTTGTTTATGTCATACATTCTATTTTTTTCTGCTCTACTGGTGCTGCTTTGCCTGTATGGTGTTTGATTATTTCTAAATTCTTTTTTATGAATTTATCATTAATCCACACACATGGTTAATTAATATGTATTTGTTTTTGCACTGATGTACCTGTTTTTTATTCTGCTGCATGTGTTTTGAGTTTGGTTTTTGTGCCCACCCATCTACAAGTTACAATGTATTGTGGCATAAAGCGTAAGTGCATAAAATGATCGTAAATACAGTGAAACCTCTATATAACGTTTTTCAAGGGACCACAAATTCTGAACACTGTATAGAGGAAAACACTATAAAGAGGAAGGCTTCCAAATAATAATTATAGGGCATTAATGAAGATCAGGATACCACTAATCAGCTTTGACAAATGTTGCCATAGATGACATTTTTAATTTTCACAACATATGATATTCATTGCAAATGATCAATGTATCAACTGATTAGTTTTTTAAATTAAAACATGGGGCTTGGTAGGTGGATGGGTGAAAGTAAGTGGATCAGTTTGTACGGTAAAAAGTTATAACAGATTCTTAAGATTGACATCATTGTCCAAAGCTGACAGGTGGTATCCCATTCTTCAGTTGACCCAATTATAGAATATGAGCCAAATTTTGTTTATGATATACTGAACATATTACATAAAAACACAGTAAATGGCACAGATTAAAAAAGAATTAGTTACAAAAAAATTACTTCAATAATTAAATTATGAAATGGAATTTAAATTTGCACAAAACTCTAGGAACCTAAGCAATCTGAAAATAACATACCTATGATTTTTTAAAATATTCAAGCAGGCTTGCTTGTTTTCTATTTCTCCTAGACTCTATGGCAATCATTTCTTGCTCCAAATGAGCAAATTGAACTACTGATCTGTCCTCAAGTCTATGGGCCATCATGTATCTCCTGAATGTTTCAAAGGCTTCAGCTACCTTAGTATATGAGGGCACAGGGTCATCTTCCTTGTCACTGTCACTTTCACTACCACTATTACTCTCCAAGCTTCTCTCTGCAGTCAGCTCCTCAATACTTTGTACTCCTGTGGTTGCCACGTTGTCATCCACAGCCACAAAGTCCTCAAAAGTGACAGAATCACTGCCTATTAATTGGTGAAACTCTTGCAAATCACTTGCAACTTCTTCCACAGGAGCTGCCATCTCATTCTCACAGAATCCCGCTTTTGTGAAACAGTTTTTAATAGTTTCAGCACTGACTTCCCTCCACGAGTACATAATTAAATTTATTGCCTATAAAATATTCAGCTTCAGTTGTGAGCTTTGCTGGCTTCCCAGTTTTCTTTGGTCCATCAAATTCAAGGCCTTTTTTTACAAGGGCTGTCCTATATTTAACCTTAAGGGCATGTATTATGCCCAAGTCCAAAGGTTGCAGACGGCTGGTGCAGTTGGGCGGCAGGAAAATTACTTTCACATTTCTCAGAAAGGGTACGTCTGGTGGATGTGCTGCACATCTATCCACAAACAGCAGTACTTTTCTTGCAGCACTCCCCATTTTGGCGTCAAATTCTCTGAGAAAACATAAAAATATTTCACTCGTCATCCATGTCTTGGCATTGTTTGTATATTTGCACGAAAACGTGGAAATGTTTTTGAAGCACCTCAGAATTTTTGGCTTCCCGATAACCAAAGGTTTCAGTTTTTCACTGCCATCGGCATTTGTACACAACAAAACGGTAAGACATTCCTTGCTCTTCTTACCGCCATGGCAATTTTCCCCACGGAAAGTAAATGTCTTATCCGGCATTAAATTGAAAAACATGCCGGTTTCGTCAGTGTTATAAATGTCATGCAGTTTTTAGCCCTGTATCAGATTAGGGAGAGTCTGCATCCACTGAGCTACAGTTGGTTCGTCCACACTTTTACTTTCTCCACATTCCGATTTGTACACAACACCATGACGCTGTCGAAATTTATCAATCCATCCATTGGATGCCTTAAAATTGTCCATTCCTAACTGCAGTGATATTTGAAGCGCCTTCTCCTTCAAAATAGTTCCGTTTATAGGAATGTTTGCAGCACGTGCTTGCTGAAACCAAGTTAATAAAACTTTCTCCATTTCATTGTAAGTCGATGGTTTCAAATGCATACGTTTGGAATTTCCACAATTCTCAAACCCTTCCATTATCGACGATCTGTTTTTCATAATAGTGTTGAGTGTTGAAGGGGCCAGTCCCAATTGCTTCGCTAGCTCCACGCGACTCACGCCAGGAGATGCCTCCACTTTTTTAATAATAGAAACCTTCTCTTCCAGAGAAATATTCTTCCACTTTTCACACATGTCCACTGATGAAAGCTTTAAAAAAATGTTATATCGAAGACACACACTTACTAGGCACACGAACTGTTTGCTGCTCAGCTCACACAACACGCTACGAATACAAAGCGTCGACTGAAATGGTGCCATAAAGATCGCAAGCAGAATGTGTGTCACATGTAACGTGACCGGGTTCTGCCGCTGACATATGAAATATGCTGAGCGCAGGCTTTCCGAGCCGGTGCAAACTGTGAATCCACAGAACGGAAAACGATGCGTCTACATCCAGTCACTTAAACATTATAAAGAGGTAAATAATTGACCAGGGTTCCAAAAATATGAGCGTTACATGGAGGGAGACGAAAATTTAATAGTCATGGGTGACTGGAATTCGAGTGTAGGAAAAGGGAGAGAAGGAAACATAGTAGGTGAATATGGATTGGGGGACAGAAATGAAAGAGGAAGCCGCCTGGTCGAATTTTGCACAGAGCACAACATAATCATAACTAACACTTGGTTTAAGAATCATGAAAGAAGGTTGTATACATGGAAGAACCCTGGAGATACTAAAAGGTATCAGATAGATTATATAATGGTAAGACAGAGATTTAGGAACCAGGTTTTAAATTGTAAGACATTTCCAGGGGCAGATGTGGACTCTGACCACAATCTATTGGTTATGACCTGTAGATTAAAACTGAAGAAACTGCAAAAAGGTGGGAATTTAAGGAGATGGGACCTGGATAAACTAAAAGAACCAGAGGTTGTACAGAGATTCAGGGAGAGCATAAGGGAGCAATTGACAGGAATGGGGGAAATAAATACAGTAGAAGAAGAATGGGTAGCTTTGAGGGATGAAGTAGTGAAGGCAGCAGAGGATCAAGTAGGTAAAAAGACGAGGGCTAGTAGAAATCCTTGGGTAACAGAAGAAATATTGAATTTAATCGATGAAAGGAGAAAATATAAAAATGCAGTAAGTGAAACAGGCAAAAAGGAATACAAACGTCTCGAAAATTAGATCGACAGGAAGTGCAAAATGGCTAAGCAGGTATGGCTAGAGGACAAATGTAATGATGTAGAGGTCTATCTCACTAGGGGTAAGATAGATACCGCCTACAGGAAAATTAAAGAGACCTTTGGAGATAAGAGAACGACTTGTATGAATATCAAGAGCTCAGATGGAAACCCAGTTCTAAGCAAAGAAGGGAAAGCAGAAAGGTGGAAGGAGTATATAGAGGGTCTATACAAGGGCGATGTACTTGAGGACAATATTATGGAAATGGAAGAGGATGTAGATGAAGATGAAATGGGAGATATGATACTGCGTGAAGAGTTTGACAGAGCACTGAAAGACCTGAGTCGAAACAAGGCCCCCGGAGTAGACAATATTCCATTGAAACTACTGACGGCCGTGGGAGAGCCAGTCCTGACAAAACTCTACCATCTGGTGAGCAAGATGTATGAAACAGGCGAAATACCCTCAGACTTCAAGAAGAATATAATAATTTCAATCCCAAAGAAAGCAGGTGTTGACAGATGTGAAAATTACCGAACTATCAGTTTAATAAGTCACAGCTGCAAAATACTAACACGAATTCTTTACAGACGAATGGAAAAACTAGTAGAAGCCAACCTCGGGGAAGATCAGTTTGGATTCCGTAGAAACACTGGAACACGTGAGGCAATACTGACCTTACGACTTATCTTAGAAGAAAGATTAAGGAAAGGCAAACCTACGTTTCTAGCATTTGTAGACTTAGAGAAAGCTTTTGACAATGTTGACTGGAATACTCTCTTTCAAATTCTAAAGGTGGCAGGGGTAAAATACAGGGAGCGAAAGGCTATTTACAATTTGTACAGAAACCAGGTGGCAGTTATAAGAGTCGAGGGACATGAAAGGGAAGCAGTGGTTGGGAAGGGAGTAAGACAGGGTTGTAGCCTCTCCCCGATGTTGTTCAATCTGTATATTGAGCAAGCAGTAAAGGAAACAAAAGAAAAATTCGGAGTAGGTATTAAAATTCATGGAGAAGAAATAAAAACTTTGAGGTTCGCTGATGACATTGTAATTCTGACAGAGACAGCAAAGGACTTGGAAGAGCAGTTGAATGGAATGGACAGTGTCTTGAAAGGAGGATATAAGATGAACATCAACAAAAGCAAAACAAGGATAATGGAATGTAGTCTAATTAAGTCGGGTGATGCTGAGGGAATTAGATTAGGAAATGAGGCACTTAAAGTAGTAAAGGAGTTTTGCTATTTGGGGAGCAAAATAACTGATGATGGTCGAAGTAGAGAGGATATAAAATGTAGGCTGGCAATGGCAAGGAAAGCGTTTCTGAAGAAGAGAAATTTGTTAACATCCAGTATTGATTTAAGTGTCAGGAAGTCATTTCTGAAAGTATTCGTATGGAGTGTAGCCATGTATGGAAGTGAAACATGGACGATAAATAGTTTGGACAAGAAAAGAATAGAAGCTTTCGAAATGTGGTGCTACAGAAGAATGCTGAAGATTAGGTGGGTAGATCACATAACTAATGAGGAAGTATTGAATAGGATTGGGGAGAAGAGAAGTTTGTGGCACAACTTGACCAGAAGAAGGGATCGGTTGGTAGGACATGTTCTGAGGCATCAAGGGATCACCAATTTAGTATTGGAGGGCAGCGTGGAGGGTAAAAATCGTAGAGGGAGACCAAGAGATGAATACACTAAGCAGATTCAGAAGGATGTAGGTTGCAGTAGGTACTGGGAGATGAAAAAGCTTGCACAGGATAGAGTAGCATGGAGAGCTGCATCAAACCAGTCTCAGGACTGAAGACCACAAGAACAACAACATGGAGGAAACTGTAATGTAGAGGAAACGCAGTAAAGAGGAAAATTTAACATTGTTTATATGGGCTTTTAGTCGGGACCGAAAAAAATGGATGTAACATAGAGGAAATCATTATATGGAGGAATGTTATAAAGAGGTTTCACTGTATAGGTAATCATATGGTGATTTGTAAGGACATAATAAAGCTGACATTTCACAGTAACAAGCCATCACATTGTTTCATAAGATTTGCAGATACTTTTCACCCTCAATCCAACCATCCCTAGAGTGTTGAGAAGCATTGGATCTAATTATCTGATTGCCAAATTGTCACTCATAGTAATATTTCTTTAATTAAATAAAAAACTTTTGCTGTGGTAATAGATACTCCCTTCAGTGTTTTTGTTCACTGTTTATAAACATTCTAACCACACCTCAGTTTTATAAGGCTTACCTAGACATATCGGGCACTGACTAGGTGGACTCTTATCTCCCTAGCTGCTTATTTTACCGAGATGTATCCTTCAAAATTTTTTCTTCATCCTCCCAGTAGGAAGGGTGGGTAGGTCCCAGCACTTGATTGAATGCAATGACTTGTGTAGCCAGTCCTCTGGATTCAGGACTTATTCAGAGTGCTGCTATTTACAGTAACAGAACATGTGCTGCTGGCCAGAATGTGTTTTTAATAGTCTAGCAGAAAGGGAGTAGTTTTGAGAAGGTTTCACCCTCCTATATCCACAAGTGCTTAGAAGGAATCTGTGGCTCTTTAAAGTCAGTCGAGTGCTTGAGCAATGGGACACTGTTAGTTGAAACTTCTAATTCCCAGCAAGCAGCTAACCTCCAAAAAGCTAGATGCCTCAGGGACATACAATAGAAACAAAACTGCACAACACCTGGAACTACAACAATGGTGTTGTGACTTGCAGGGATCTACTTGACATTCCCAGAGAAGAACTGAAAAATGAACGCATTTTTGATGTGCAAAACGTGATGAAAAGGGTGAATGGTGGTATAGTGATATTGGACTCCTTTATACTTACTTCGGACAGCACAAAACTTCCTAAGCACGTGGCCTTATTTCCCCACCCTAATGCACTGTTTTAAGTGCCAGCACTTTGGCCACACCACTGTTGGATGTAAGGGAGAAGCCACTTGTGGCAAATAGGGTAAGGCTGCCCAAGAAGGAGTTGGATGTTCATCTCTTGCTACATGTATAAACTGCTCTGAGCCTCGGCCAGCTTGGTAAAAAGTCCACTTTAATTTCATTGGTCCTTTTTTAGAAACTTTCTGGTTATTGCTTTTTCTTGTTTTCATTATGTTATTCATTGTCCATCTGCGATAGCAGGCGTGACTGTCAAGGCCCTGTCATAGATATTTTTGATAGGAGAACTCTTGCACCTTGAGTTTGGACAATAGTCCTCAGTTTGTGGCACAGTCTTTCAAGGACTTTTGTACACACAATAGCATTCACCACATCATGGTGTCTCCCTTCCATCTGAAGTCAAGTGGCAAGGCAAAATGGCTTGTCCAAACATCAGCCTGTGTCAGGGCATTTGGACAGTACGCTGAATGGATTCTAGCTGACATCCATCCACAGCTAGTACGGTCACTGAATTATCACAGTTCACACCAAATATCAACTTGTGGCTTGCCACTGAAAACAGTTCAGTCCCAGGATGATTTCAGGCCCCCCACTCTGGCTGCGGGCCCGATGCCTTGTTCTTCATCGGCCCTGGCAACTCTGGGAATCAAACAGGCCTGGTCATACCCACCTAACCCAGTGGTTGGGGCTTCACCGGCACCGACTTGCTTCCTGCAGCAGGTGCCACCATCAGTGAGGCTGGAAGCCAGGTTTCTATCACCAGAGCATCTCCTCTCCAGTCCGTTGTCATCGCTGCCCATGTCAGCGCCCCTCGACATGTCCTCTGACATCCAGATGGCTCCTGCCCCATTGCCGGTTGTGTCCGCTGGTCGCACCAAGGCCCACAGGCAGCAGGCATATCCTCAGCCCACTCGCTTTCACATTTGTACATGATGGTCCAAGTGTATCAAGAACTTCTCACACCTTTGGCTGTCGACTGATGCTATGGACATCTCTTCAGTCACAGCATAGTGAACAGCGACACCTAGTCTTTGCCCCCTCCCATCCCCCCCCCCCCCCCCACCCCCCTACCATCCTCCTCCTCTGCAGGGGAGGGAGAGTGATATAACTCTCTGGGTACTACAGTACTACATCTACTTCCCCAGAGCAGATGTAAATTGGGCCATTACGCGAAGTGCAGTGCGCACTGACATTCACACGGTCCACCTTCAAGTATCCGAGGCAGTTCCAGGGGCAGCCTAGTCACCAAGCACCATCACCAGTTCTGCTGCGCATGCACAGTACTACACCAGTGGCACCTGATGTTGATAGCATCTTTATAAGGGCATGCACAACCCTTCAGTCCCTCAGTCGTTAAATGTGCTAGAGACTTGTAAACTACTTTCATTGTATTCTTGTTGATGTCATTCTGTGACCTAATAAATTGTATCCATTTTATGGCTTTGTGTTCGTTGTTAGAACAGAAACATTGGCACTAAATGAAAACTCTGGCAAATGCAAAGCGATTAAGAATACAAGAGGAATTAGAAATTCAAAATGACATAACATGCCGCAGCAGTACATCCTGATCGTCACATCCAGCTATTAAGTAGCTATGCAAATAACATATTATTGTCAGCCAGTTGTAAATAGTTCTGTGTGAATCACTATACCTTAGATGTTAGAGGACATCATGTAAATGAACTGTTCTGATGTGGCTGAATAAGATAACAACAGTGATACATGTGTCTATGTTGTTGTTGTGGTCTTCAGTCCTGAGACTGGTTTGATGCAGCTCTCCATGCTACTCTATCCTGTGCAAGCTTTTTCATCTCCCAGTACCTACTGCAACCTACATCCTTCTGAATCTGCTTAGTGTATTCATCTCTTGGTCTCCCTCTACGATTTTTACCCTCCACGCTGCCCTCCAATACTAAATTGGTGATCCCTTGATGCCTCAGAACATGTCCTACCAACCGATCCCTTCTTCTGGTCAAGTTGTGCCACAAACTTCTCTTCTCCCCAATCCTATTCAATACTTCCTCATTAGTTATGTGATCTACCCACCTAATCTTCAGCATTCTTCTGTAGCACCACATTTCGAAAGCTTCTATTCTTTTCTTGTCCAAACTATTTATCATCCATGTTTCACTTCCATACATGGCTACACTCCATACGAATACTTTCAGAAATGACTTCCTGACACTTAAATCAATACTGGATGTTAACAAATTTCTCTTCTTCAGAAACGCTTTCCTTGCCATTGCCAGCCTACATTTTATATCCTCTCTACTTCGACCATCATCAGTTATTTTGCTCCCCAAATTGCAAAACTCCTTTACCACTTTAAGTGTCTCATTTCCCAATCTAATTCCCTCAGCATCACCCGACTTAATTAGACTACATTCCATTATCCTTGTTTTGCTTTTGTTGATGTTCATCTTATATCCTCCTTTCAAGACACTGTCCATTCCATTCAACTGCACTTCCAAGTCCTTTGCTGTCTCTGACAGAATTACAATGCAATTAACTAAAGAAACAAGATAAGCAGGAAATAAATCATTGAAGTAGTAAGGTGGAATGGTGCCATGAGCTGCTGATGGAGATCTCCCCTAGCTATCATCCAATGGTCAATTGTGCAGCCACAGATCAAGAATTATCTCAACATTCTAGCAGTGATAAGGGTATTATAACACTGATGAATTAATTCAGCGATTGGACTGTATGTGATAGATTCGTGCTCCTTTAGAAGAGTAATTCTTTGCCAGTACACCATGGAAGTAATTTTCCACCATGAGCATGTGAATGAAGATATTGACACAAGATATCGTAGTAGACCATATTTGTGTAGGATCTTTAGGTCGGAGTTATGATAAAACACAGAGAAAATAATTTAGGAGTAGAGGAAACAACTCACTACATAGTATGAGCATTGAGTCATCAACAGGCACACAAAAAATAATGAAAACTTTACCACTTTCAGACGAGTCTTTCAAGAAGCTAGAGTAAGCATGCATGCATGCGTGGGCAAACACACGCACACTTGCGTGTGCCCTTACACACACACACACACACACACACACACACACACACACACACAAAAGACCACTGTGCAGCTACAGTGTGCCTGCCGACAAATCAATATTTCTATTATTTGGTGAGTTGTCTCCTTTACTCCTAAATTATTTACAGTCTGCTCAAACTGTCCTTACCGTAACAGACTGAGCAAGTTAGATTTCAACATCTCTGTGGTAGCAACATCATTTGAGATGAAGCATTAGCCCTGCTGGACAAGAATGGAGAAGGGAATGAAGAAACCATACTGGCATTTGCTTGGAAAAGAAACACAACTAATGTGAAGCACAAGAAAGGTAGTGTGTGCCATGTTCCAACATGTGTTCTGGTGCATTATACCAGCTAAGTGGCAGAAACAGTCATTGAATATTGTCAGGATTCCAGCTTCTGAGACTTGTAAATGATTTGAACATTAAATGCTGCCTTAAGGAAGCTGTAGCTCTTCTGCTTCCCTCTAGGGGAAAAACCCCATCTTGGGTCTCCCGCCATATTGTGACAAAACATGTCTGACTTATAGTTGCATACAATATTCATACTTGTGCATACCACAACAAATATAATTCCTTAAAAGTGCTGCACATTTGGAAAAACTGTTGACTGAACATGTGTCATGATTCAGCAGTTAACCGTTTAGTGCTCCATGACAGTCAGTATCAGTGAACTGTAGATCCAGACAGGTGAAGCCTGGTTACATGCTATTAATATGTTTGCATTGGCTTTTATCTTGGAATGTTTGTGTTACTCCTAATCATGTAGGCATACATTAAATGCATTTTTGATAATTCTTTTGTGGTTTTGTAACTGCCACTGCCCTGGGGAGGCATTTACATAAATAAATTATGTTACTTAACTCTGTCTTTAAAAAGAAGTGTTGTTTTTTCATTATTGAATTTCTTGAATTTTTCAACATCAGGTAAGTGTTTCACTTGTAAAGATTAGAGGTTCATCAAAAGGACAGGCACAAGCTTATGAGAAGACAAGAAATTATTTAGGGAATATAAATATTGACCAACTTAAACTGTTAATTGCTAATATCTGGCATTCATGTGCAACTTGTAGATTAATTTGTAGAAATGTAGATGAACTTAGAATGATTTATTCAAAAAACTTTAAAAACGCTGATATGACTGTGTGACTCACAACAATTTTTATTTTTCTTCTGCTACTGTTATGCAGCATACAACACACAATAAATCAGTATGTGGACATTGATTGTGTGTTGTATGCTGAACAAATATAACTACTGACTTAACGGTGACTACCTTAGATCCATAAGATGGATAAAATCTTTTCTTAAACTGTTTCTTCTTGGTATGCAGTATGTTTCAGTAATGTATGATCTTAGGGACTTCATATAAGTTACATGTCATCTCATGCTATGGCAATTGTGCAACAAGACCGGGGTGTTGCAGAAGAGAAAGTGTTTTAGGTTTGTTGCAGACCCACTAATGCTACAAATTGTGCACGACAGTGCGCAAGTGAAATTGTGTGGCTGCTTAAAATATTCTCCAAAGTTGAAGTACATGGGACACTATGACTTTTGTGGGCAAAACATCTAAATTCAGGGTTGCTACAAGTTCTGGAAATCAGGAATATCAGGGAATTTCAAACGCATCAGGGAAGTATCAGAGGGGGGGGGGGGGGGGGGTAGACTGAAAAAATCTCATATTTTTTTGTCTCTGTAGCATGAAATTGTTTGTTTACTTAAATGTCATGCTTCGTCACTGGCTTGGCACAGCTGAGTACATGCATCACTTTCAGACACTCTCATTCTTACTGCTTCTCCGCTTCCCACCCCTCCCCTCCCCTCAGCTTGAGGTCAGTGCTGCCATCACTACTTGCTGCTAGCCTAGCAGCTGCCGATGAGAGGCAGGGCGGCATGAGTAGTAGTTTGTTTGGATGTGATTATCAGAGCTTACCGACGCAGTGGCCAGAGACAGTGGTCATGTGTGCTTGAGTTGTGTCTGAGTGATTGTGTGAGTGCACTCGTTTTCTGACAAAGGCTATGGCCAAAAATGTAGTTGTGAGAGTGTGATTGTCTTTTCTATGTGTCTGTGTGGGGCTCAGCGATCATCTTTACGGTGAGTTGCTACCTATCCTCATTAGTATTTACGCAAGTAATCTGTTGTGTGGGTGATCACCGCAGTCTCATTTCATCGACATAGTGTCTGTGATACGTGAATAGCTGGCCACATGAGTGGACTTCCATGACGGGCCAAAACTTCAGGCCATTTCTGTGAGTATCTTGGATTGGACCTGCCAATCTGAAGCCCATACTTTCCCACTAATGTGTGGGCCCTGCCTGTCGGATCTAGTCTCACCGATCTTCCCACAGGCTGGGTCTGTCTGTGTGTGATGTAATGCGGCAGAGTTTCATAGTTTATCCATGGACCCAGGACTGTGGTGCTTCTCGGCAGGGCAGAGGCCACAAACGATGGATTTCAGGAACTGTGACTGTCTCACCGGAAGTAAATTGTATAGTGCGGTGTTTTATAGACATTTTATTTATTCTAGTACATTTTGGCACTTTGAAAATAGTTAATACTGGTATATTAGGAAGTATGGATGATAAGAAGAAGAAAATTGTGGCAGTCACTGGCAGTTTGTACACTATGTACTGATGTGTTTCTTGAAAGAAAAAGCCCATAATACCTGTAGGATAATAGACATAACACAGTGGGCAATAACCGACAGTAACAAACATAGTAGAACCAACATTTTATTCGTGGTCACGTACAGTGTTGGTTTACATAACTCTTCCCACCTTATACATTTCTTTCAAGAGGCCTACTTTTTTCTGAACTTGTTTCTGAAAACAGTGAAGGTATTTTAAATCTGTCTTGTGACTCCAACAAAATGCGTATTTTTGTAACCAAATGTGTTCTGCTTTATTGAAATAAAATAACATGTGTTCTTAATGAAACATATATACCATTTGGCTTGCTTTCTCCATGTAAAAGCAGTTCATTAGACAAGATGTTGATGTTAGTACTTAAGATTTTTGCTCACACATTTAGAAATACATAAGCCCTTACTTTTTTTGTCAACTTATGTCTTTACTTACCCTTGAGACCTCAAAATTTGTCAGGGAAAAATGCTAAAACTTGTCTGGAAATCAGGGAAATATCAGGGAATTTCACTTGGGGAAACTTTTGGCAACCCTGAAATTGCACACAGATTCACCATGAAATATTGGTGCTATATATCCCAAATGCCCATCCATAATGAAACAGTGCCAACGATTTGACCAAGGCCACACAGATGTGAGTGATACCGATCAGGAAGGACCACAGATGACAGTGTCTAGGGAGTTAAGGAATTGGCTCGCAGCAATTGCAGAGTGACTATCGCGAATCTTGCTCAGCAGACACGCATCTCAATTTGCAGTGTTTATTCTGTGATCTGTGGTTATCTGCAGTATCAGAAATGGTGCTCACACTTGGTTCTGTAAACTCTGTCATCTGCACACAAGGTTTACAGTATTTGAGGACTTTTTGAGCTATACTCAGTGGAAGGCAATGATTTCCTAAGCTTCACCATTGTGGGCAATGGGACAGGTTTCCAGCATTTCACACCTACAACAAATGGAATGGTGATTCACCACCTCACTCCTATGGAAGAAATGCAAAATTGTGATATCAGCAGGGAAAGTCAGGGCCACTGTTTTCTTTGAATGTTAAGGAGTTGTGTACACAAAGTTTGTGCCAAAGGGCACAGCCACCAATGGTGATTTGTACTGTGCAACTGTGACATCACTACAAATTGGTATAAAGAACTAGAGGTGTGGAAAATTAAGCAAAGACATTGTCGTCCTCTACAGCAGTGCAACAACCCACATGGTGTGCACAACATGAGCTTTGCAACGACATTTTTGATGGGAGGTTTGGAAGCATCCACTGTACAGTCTAGATTTTGCACCATGTGATTTCTACCTTTTTAACAAGCTGAAAGCATATCAGTGAGAAACAGATTTTCCAATGATGAGGATGGTCACACAGTGGTTCTCAGATGGGTCCATGACCAAGCAGTGGAATTCTATCATCACAGAATTGAACGATTCATAGAACATTCCAATTGCTGTGTAAAGAAACTTGTTGATGTTGTTGAAACATAGTGTCATGTATCTGTGTCACATTAAAGTTTAGTGCAGCTTTCAAGAAAAGTTACTTGACCTGCTTTAATAATGTGTGACCTTCTTTTCAAAGTTCCCTTGTAAAAGTGTTAGTTGCAGGAATATTACCTAATATTTTACTCACGTGAATGTTCAAGAAACATAATACTGATTTAAACCTTCACTTTTGTACCTATGACACATTTGAGAAATAAATAACTTGAAATGATAAGGAGAAAACAGCAAAAAGTAAATAAATTATTTTATTTTACTCTGCTGAAATTTGGTGACAGAAGATAAAAATGTTACTGTGTATTCAGGAAGTTTACCCTGTATGCATCTCTAACAGTTATGGGGTCCATAGATCCTCAGAAGAAGAGTGGCAGCTAAAAGGCAAATTGTAGTTGCTAATTCCTTGCAACAGTTTCAGAAGTACAGGGATGGAGAAATTTATGACTTTTTCTCCTTCAGTTTGTTGAAATATCAAGTTATTTGAAACCAGTAGCATTCTATTTAGCAACAAGTTAAGGAGTAAATTTTCAAAAACACCATTTGCTGCAATGAGCATTGAGAAACTCCAAATAGTGACTGTGACCGGGGATAAGAATTTTTGTTTTGAGTCCCTGTTATATAAACAGTGAGAGAGAACTCATATAATAGCTTGATACTGTAGTGACTATAATAGATTTTCTGTTTTTGGAAAAAAAAAGTCACTATCTTCTTTGTCGCTGAGTTCATACTGGTAGTTCATCCATAAGAAATATTTGACTGATTACTATTCATGTTGCTCAAATGTATTTGAGTGTAGAATATTTCAAATGTCAAAATCTCATTTATTGTTCCTTTATCCATATATTAACTGGACCATAGTCAGCTGATGAGGTTGTTATATAGCCTTTTCCAAGTGGCTGTAATGGTTAATTCATGTGGCTATACTTCGTTTGCATACTGTATGTGTTTTGACTTTGGAAAATTTCCATACGATTGTTCCATGGCTATACTGTATTGCATCAGTCAGTACAGCAGATAAAGACATGTGGCACACAAACATTTATGAGATTATGATTGTTTTCAAACAAGAATTCATTTTGATTGGTGCAGCTCCTACTCTAGCGGTCCATAACACTTGATAGTGAGTAGGCTTTTTGAAACATGTTGTGTATAATGGAAAAGTAAAGAAGATTTTGACCACTGAAATGGTAGCTACACAAGAATTCCCTGTACTAAGTTAACATGACTGTGGATAAATTTGTCTTCATAGATAACTTCACATATTCCACAAATATCTTCACAGATATGTAGTTTAACAGCTTCAGTAGACAAATAATTCCGTGGATACCAGTGTTAGAGTAAAAAAATTGTGGTAGTTGTTTGACATCCTATGCCATCTTTAACTATTCTTAAATGCTGCAAAAATATGACAGTTTTCTTGATATTCTCCATCATCTGCAATTGTGACAGTTGCCACCAGATGATGATCAAAGAAGATGAAAACCACTTTGCAAATAAATAATTTTGTTTTGTAACTATCATCATGCCATGGTTATACTCAATGGAAAGCTCAACTAACTTTACTTTCATCAAGAATTTACAAAAGTAATTGTCTTCTTCTGCTGTGTGAATTTAGCATTCTGTAGAATGAGACATACTGATAAAATTTTCTTGTGCAATAATGCTAAGAATATATACATAAAAGATTCCTGTTGTGCAGTCTTAGTTCATCCACAAAGTAGAAATGTTTGATCAACCATTGACTTGTGCTGGTATTTATCACCTATATTCAGACCATTTTCAAAACAAATTTCTGGTCCACAGTCATAAAAATAAAATTTTCAGAACAGAATTACTACAGGTCTTACTACATTTTTTTTTGTAATTTTTCAGACATGTATAGCTTCTGTTTGCCTATATATGTGCACAGTTCAAAAGGTGTTGATGACCATCACGTTTCTTCTGTTCTCTCTTATTGTGACACTTTTCACTGCAGCTGTCAGGGGAACTTCTAATTAATATATTATGTACCCTGCATTTAAAATGTTCTGCTAACACTTAGGAAGTGAGAGCTATGAGGACTCAAACATGGTTCTGGAACATAAAACTACAGTGCCTGAGAAAAAGTGAAGCAACAAGAACACGTGTCGATGTAACTTTGTACATGTACACACCGTGATTAGAGTTGCAGTTCTTTGTAACTGTTAAATGGCCACCAGAGTGCATTAATTTTGGTTGTGTTTATTGTTGTTACCAGGGCTGGTAGGGTATACACTGATGTGTCAAAAGTCATGGGATACCGCCTGATATTGTGTAGGATCTCCTTTTGCCCAGGGTAGTGCAGCAACTTGATGTGGCATGGACTCTACAAGTCAATAGAAGTCCTCTGCAGAAACATTGACCCACGCTGCCTCTATAAGCATCCATAATTGCGAAAGTGTTGCCAGTGCAGGATTTTGTGCATGAAGTGACCTCTTGATTATGCACCGTAAATATTCGATGGAATTCATGTCGGGCAATCTGGGTGGCCAAATCATTCACTTGAATTGTCCAGAATATTCAGAAGTCAATCATGAACAATTGTGGCCCGGTGACATGGTGCATTGTCATCCATAAAAATTTCATTGTTGTTTGGGAACATGAAGTTCGTGAATGGCTGCAAACAGTCTCCAAGTAGCTGAACATAACCATTTCAACCAATGATCGGTTCAGTTGGACGAGAAGATCCAATCTATCCCTTGTAAACATAGCCCACACCATTATAGAGCCACCACCAGCTTGTACACTGCCTTGTTGACAACTTGGGTCCATGGTGTCATGGGGTCTGCACCACACTCGAATTCTACCGTCAGATCTCACCAACTGAAATCGGGACTCATCTGACCATGCTACGGTTTTCCAGTTGTGTAGGGTCCAACTGATATGGTCAGAAGCCCAGTAGAGCCACTGCAGGCAATGTCGTGCTGTTAGCAAATGCATTTGCGTCAGTCGTGTGCTGCCATAGCCCATTAACGCCAAATTTCACTGCACTGTCATAACAGATATGTTCATCCTACATCCCACATTGATTTCTGCAGTTATTTGATGCAGTGTCTGTTAGCACTGACAACTGTACGCAAACACTGCTTCTCTGTCATTACGTGAAGGCCATCGACCACTGCGTTGTCCACAGTGAAAGGTAATGCCTGAAATCTGGTATTCTTGGCACAATCTTAACACTGTGTATCTCAGAGTATTGAATTCCCTAATGATTTCTGAAGTGAAATTCCCATGTGTCTATCTCCAACCACTGTTCATCATTGAAAGTATCTTAATTCCCACCGTGTGGCCATAATCGCATCAGACACCTTTTCTCATGAATCGCCTAAGTAGAAATGACAGCTCCGCCCGTGCATTGCCTTTTTATACCCTGTGTACACAATGCTATTGCCATCTGTGCATGTGCTTATTGCTGTCATATGACTCAGTATAAAGTGATGTGAAAAGTACCAGATGTTGAGTGATCACTGTGAAAGATATGGAAATGGTGTGTACTAATGTGAGGCAGCAGCTGACATAGTTCGAAAGAGACCTTATTATGGGTCTCCATTTGGTTGGCTGGTTGATTCTTGGAATATCCAGATTTGTGGGGCATTTAGATGCAACTGTGGGCCATTATTTGGCTACATGGAAATGTGCGGGCAGGCAGACTCATCCACGTATTCGGCCAAGACTGACCACCGCTATGGGGGGGGGATTCCCTATTGTGCCTAAGCCCATCGTAACCCCTTTGCATCTGTGCCTGCCATCCGAGAATGAGTGAAAGACTCCCAGCAACATTCTATGTCATCCTGCACCATTGGTAGCCAGACTAACAAATTGTCCCATTGCATGGGCTGTCGTTAACAGCACGACACAAATGACTGCATTTGGAGTAGTGTCATGACTGAGAAGCATGGACTGCTGATGAATGACACCATTTAGTGATGAATCACAGTTTTGCACTGCCCAATATGACCATTTTCAGCAAGTATGGCAGTGATGAGGGGAGAGGTCCCATTCATCCAGTATTTTGGGGAGGCACAGCGGTGTTCCTTGTATCATGATGGTGTGGGGAGCCATCAGTTATGACTTCAGGTCATGGCTGGTAGTGATTGAGGGAACTCTGACAGCACGATAGTATGTCACGGACTTCGTGCATCCTCAAGTTTTAGCTCTCGTGCAATAATATTATTGTGTTATTTTTTAATGGGATAGGGCTTGTCCCCACACTGTACATGTCTCAGTCTACTGTCTGCATGATGTTGAGGTACTCCTGCAACCACCAAACTCCCCTGATATGTCCCTGTTAGAAAATGTGTGGGATTAGCTCAGCTGTGTTCTGGTACCAGTATCCAGGGTATTGAGGACCATCTACAACCGTTGTGGGCAATCCTGCCTCTGGAGAGGATCCAAAAGCTTTATGACATCCTTCCTGACCCAATCAGTGCATGCATCCAGGGCAAACAGGGTGCAATATAATACTGATAAGTGGGCTCTTACTGCCAAGTTCAAATTTGACTCGATATTGTAATCGCTGAAATAACGTAACATACTCTCTCAACTTGTGAAGTTCCATTCTTTTCCTCCTCCCCTTCGTGGTGCTCAACCTTTTCTATCAGGCATTGTAATATACAGTGACAGTCATAAGGAGAATGACAGTTTTTTGACTTCACAGAGTTTTCAAAAAGTTGTTTACAGTGTTATTTAAATGAAATAATGAATTAATTGCAGAGGCCATTCTTTATAGACTTACCTGACAAGTGAGCTCATAGAAACATATTGGCTCAGTGCAAACTTCTCTTATGAAGATTTCCTGAATATAGAAAAAACATTTTTCTGTTGTAATACTATCTGTAAGCTACTGCATGCAATTGCACAAAATTATATACTGCAGTTATTAATATAGTATTAATGTAATATTTATTTTTATTTTTTATTTATTTTCTGTTTTATAACAGCAGTTTATATCAGTCTAATTAAAATAAATTTAAAGTCTGGCAGTAATCAGGCATCATTTTGTGTTAAGTTTGTAGTAGGAACTCACAGAATGGTTGTAATGAGAGAGTAGCAGCCATGTAGTATGTTGCATTTATTGCTCTGTATTGTGTGAAGATGATAATTATTTTTTTTCTTTTCTTTCTTTTCTTGTGCAGTTGAAGGGGTCCTGCCTGAGTGTTTTGGATGGGCACTTGCGTTATGTAACGTCCTGTGCATTTTCTCGTGATGGATCATTGCTAGCATCAGGTTTGTGTGTACTGAAATATGTTACATAACTTACAAGTGGTTTTTCATCATTCATATTACATGGAACTGACATTTCTTCTCTTCTAGTTTCTGTGTAGGAAGTGATAAAACTCTGAAACATAAAGATACATAACCTATTAGAACAATTGAAAAATCCAAAGAAAATGAGAACTGACATGAGTGAAAAGAGGTTAATTAAGAAAATATAGTGTCTTTGATCTTAAAAGTTACCGAAGATCAAGGAAAACAGAAGATTCATCAAAAAGTAATAAAATAGAACAGAAGTCACTGACTAAAAGTAATTCTGTTTGAATGTAGAAGGATAACTTAAGAACATTTCCTGTATTTTGTGATACGCATCGTCTGACCAATATACGACTTGCCACATTGACATGGAATCTGGTACACGCCGGCCTTCCTCAAACCGAGGTCATCTTTGGCACTCCCCACCAGTGCACGAGTTTTATTTGGAGGACAAAACACAGTTCCGACCGGTGTTTCTTCAGAATGGGTACTCAGAGTGGCAGATTCAACGTGCTCTCTGCCCAACCACTGCAGCACAACCTGTTGAGATAGATGAAGTCACGAGGGAGGAGGTAGGCGCTGCATTTATTCCATACACAGGCGCACTCTCGGGGAAAATTGCCCGCATTCTGAAGAAACACCGGGTCAGAACTGTGTTTTGTCCTCCAAATAAAACTCGTGCACTGGTGGGGAGTGCCAACGATGACCTCGGTTTGAGGAAGACCGGCGTGTACCAGATTCCATGTCAATGTGGCAAGTCGTATATCGGTCAGATGATGCGTACCGTCGAGGATCAATGCCGTGAACACCAGAGGCACACTCGACTGATGTATCCGAGCAAGTCAGCGGTTGCTGAACATTGTTTGTCGGAAAATCACGCCATGGAGTATGACCGCACGAGGATTCTGGTACAGACATCGAGATATTGGGACAGCGTTGTTAGAGAGGCCATCAAAATTCGCACCAATGATGACCTCATAAACCGTGACTGTGGCTATAATCTTAGCAAGGCTTGGGAACCAGCGATTGGGTTAATCAAGAGTAAATCGAGCAAACGTATAGTTGTGACGACCACGGCGGACAGAGCCATCACACCGACATCATCTCAGACGCCGTCGCAATCTGTTCCACCGCGCGACCGTGGTGCGGGGCGCGGATGGCAGAGGGAGCGCGCCGCGGGCGGAGGGTATTTAAATTGGCCGCCGCCGCAACCGAACCCAGTTCCCTCTGAGCAGCCATAGTGTACGGATCTCCGTGCCGGCACATTCACAGGAGCTCAGTCCGTCAGTTCACCTGATGATGGCGACATGTACGATCGCCGAAATATTGTGCCCGTTGGACACTATAGACCGGCAGCACACCTGTGGATATTTTGATTAAGATTCAATATGTCTCATCAGTGCCCAATGGCATAATAGCAGCACATGAGTGGGTGCAAATGGAGCAGTATGATCTGTCTTCGGGAGATGGGCTAATGAAGGTTGAAGCCAGGAGGATTATGGGAATGGAGGATTTATTGCAGTTACAGTTCCGATCTGTGCAATTCAGAAAAGCTGGTGATTCTGGGAAGGATCCAGATGGCACAGGCTGTGAACCAGTCATTGAAATGAAGAGCCTCATGTTCGACAGAATGCTCAGCAACTAGGTGGTTCAGCTGTTTCTTGGCCACAGTTTGTTGGAGGCCCTTCATGCAGACAGATAGCTTGTTGTTTGTCATGACCATGCAGAACACAGCACAGTGGTTGCAGTTCAGCTTGTAGATCCTGGTATTGCAGGCAGATGGGATAGATGATGATTGTGACTGGATTGGAGTAGGTGGTGGGGGGAGGGTGTATGTGACAGGTCTTGCATCTAGGTCTATTACAGGGATATGCTCCATGAGCAAAGGGGTTAGGAGCGGGGGTTGTATAGGGATGGATGAGGATATTGTGTAGGTTCGGTGGGTGGTGGAATACCACTGTGGTGGGGGTGGGAAAGACAGTGGGTAGGACATTCCTCATTTCAGGATATGATGAGAGGTAGTTGAAACCCTGGCAGAGAATGTGATTCAATTGCTCCAGTCCTGGGTGGTACTGAGTTATGAGGGGAATACTTCTCCATGGCCAGACAGTGGGACTTTGGTAGGTGGTGAGTGACTGGAGAGGTAAGCTGCGGGAGATCTGTTTTTGTACAAGGTGGGGAGGTTAATTACAGTCTGTGAAAGCCTCAATGAGACCCTTGGTATATTTTGAGAGGGACTGCTCATCACTACAGATGTGATGACCATGGGTGGCTAGGCTGTATGGAAGGGACTTCTTTGTATGGAATGGGTGACAGCTATCGAAGTGGAAGTATTGCTGGTGATTGGTTGGTTTGATGTGGATGGAGGTACTTATATAGCCATCTTTGAGGTGGTCAACATTAACGAAGGTAGCTTGCTGGGTGGAGGTGGTACAGGTGAAGCAAAAGGGGGAGAAGGTGTTGAAGTTCTGAAGGAATGTGGATAGGGTTTCCTCACCCTTGATCCAGATCACAAAGATGTCATCAGTGAATCTCAACCAGCTGTGGGGATCGGGATTCTGGGTGATTAGAAAGGGTAAAGGGTTCCTCCAGATGATTCACGAATAGGTTGGCATAGGGTGGCACCTTGCGGGCGCCCATTGTCGTACCCCAGATTAGTTTGCATGTGATGCCTTCAAAGGAGAAGTAATTATGGATGTGGATGTAGTTGGTCATGGTGACTAGGAAGGAGGTTGTAGGTTTGGAACCTGTCAGGTATTGGGAAAGGTAGTGTTCAATAGCAGCAAGGCCATGAACACTAGGGAATATGGCATCAATAGTGACGAGCAGTGTTAAATGAAATGGAAGTGTTGAGGTTTGGTGATTGAAAAGGTTGGTATCTGTTGTTTAGGAGGGTGGGTTATTGGTATTAGGCTGAAGGTGTTTGTCTACTAGAGCAGAGCTTCTCTCAGTGGGGGCACAGTAACCACCCACAATGGTGTGTGTGTCTTTGGTGGTTGGGTTTATGGAGTTTAGTTAGCATGTAGAAGGTAGGAGTGCAGGTAGTGGTAGGGGTGAGTAGAAAGATGGACTCCTGGGAAAGGTTCTGGGATGGGTCTAAGGATTTGAGGAGAGACTGGAGGTCCTGCTGGATTTCTGGAATGGGCTCACTATGGCAGAGTTTGTAGGTGGGTGAATCTGATAGCTGGTGGAGTCCTTTTGCCAGGTAATCAATGCGATCAAAACAGTGGTTGAGCCTTTGTCAGCAGGTAGGATTATAAGGTAGGGATCAGTTTTTAGGTGGTGGATTGCCGTTCTTTCTGCGGATGTAAGTTAGCTTCCACATAGAGTGATTTGAGGAATGATTGTGAGCCAAGGTTTGAGGTTAAGAAAATCTGTGATTTGAGGCCAGTGGGTGTGTATCATGGTTGGATGGAGGAGTGAATTGAGTCAGACAGGGTTCAACATTGGTCTTTGGTTGAGCCTGAGTGGTAGGGTTGGTGGCGAAAAAGTATTTCCACTTAAGGACCAGAGAAGAAGAGAAGGTCTTTAACAATTACTGCATGATTCAATTTGGGAGCGGGACAAAAGATGAGGCCTTTTGAAAGGACTGATGCTTCTGTAGAGCTAAGGCTTTTGGAGGAAAAATTCATGGCTTTTTTTGGATCTGTTTAGGCTCAGGATTTTTTATGGTGGCAGGAGTGAGTTTGTCTAATTCCGATGAAGGCCATTTTGGCCAAAAGCTTACTTGTGTGACAGTATTTCTGTTGTACTTATCTCCGACACAGCATCCCCACTGTATAGTGAGTAGCAATTTATCCTTCTCATAATATTGTAAAAAAAAAATGAAATTAGATTGCTAAACACCAAAGAAAATCAGAAACAAAGAAAACTGATTTCAAAATAAACATAAAAAAATCACAAAACAAAGAGAAATGATTGCAAAACAAAGGAAAAAGTTCACTGGATGAAAAGATAGCTAAACAGAGAGAAAATGTCATTGAGTGAAGAGAAAGAGCATTGAACACAGAAAAGACACTGCCAAATGACAAAAAAGTGACAAATAACAATTACAGATAACACATGGGCAAAACAAAAATTATATTATCAGGAAAGATGACTAATTGTATAAAAAAGAAAATTCACTCCAGAGAAGAGTGAAACAGAATGGCTGACCACTATTTGCCTTTAAAGGATGAAATTCCAAATACTGCCAATAAACACGTTTAAATGTGGAAAAATTTATTATTTACCTTTGGGAGATGAAATTCGATAAACACATTTAAATGTGGAAAAAAGCTATACCCAGTCTTTTGTGCTGTTAGTTCCTTCTTCAGGAGGACAGGAGGATAAGTTGGGAAAGGTTGGAAAGAAAGGATGAATCACTGAGACCCATGTCATGAGGATGAGGGGACAAAGATCAAAGATTTGGAAACATAGAGTTGGATGTGGAAGGTAGTAGTTTTGCTAATACTGTGACCGCCTCAATCCAGAGATAATAGAATAACATAGTGAGAAGAAACATAGATTAAGAAGAACAGAAATGTAATGCAGCTATCAACAGTACTAGGAATTTCACCCTTTGAAGGTAAATGCCATCCAGCCATACCGTCTCCTCGTAATTTCATAACTTTCTCAAGTGAATTTCCTTTTTGATGCATTATTGTGAACCATTTTCCATGTGGCAAACCAAAGATTTTGTTGTCGCTAGGACCAGAAGTGTCACCAAGCTCCCGTATTAAAAGGAGGCGTTAAGTGCGTGAACAGAGGAAAAGTGAGAGTAAAAGAAGATAGTTTTATGGAGGATGTTGTTTCTGAATGTGCTATTGGACCCAGGCACAGAACTATGGAGGGTTTTGAGTGCTGGTTAAGCTGCAGTGACAATACCAAAGAGGACCAGAGGACTGAATAAGGAAAGAACATGTTTGTACAGTAAGATGCAGAACATATATGGACAATTAATCAGTAAGAACTTTGTTGATAAGTGCAGAAAAGCTGTCAGTATGCAAAGGCAAAATTCAAACCGAAACCAAGCAACAGTAATTAAGGAAATGAATACTACCACTAATAAAAAATGAAAGTTTTTTAATACAAAGAGAAGAGAAATTCATCACTGAATAAATAGAAAGAGAATGAGATAGAATTAAACACAGAGACGAGAGCACTAAACTGAGAATAGATGTTGCTCAACAAAGGAAAGAGAATATTAACATGGAAATTAGATTACAAAGAAGGCAGATAGCTAAAAAACAAGATATCACCAAACAGATGAAAATGACCTCAAAATTTATAAAAAAAGAGGGTGGCTAAAACGTCAACAATCACAGAAAGAGACTGGAAAAAATAAGGAGTAGAAAAGCTAAATTAACATATGGGTAATGACATACAGTGCAGTCAAAGGATGTAACAGAGACGTGTTGAGAGACAACAAAAAGTGAAGGAATAATTATTGAAGATTGAGGACATTTTCAAATGTGAATTGGAGGTTATGTCATAAGTTTAGACAAGGTACGGAGTGAACAAAGTAAGAACTTAAGAAGGAAACAGAACAATTGACAGCCATGAATTGCAGAAAAAACTGAAGATGGTGGGCATACAAATGTTAAATTCAACTAATGAAAGGTGCATTGACATGCATGTGACTTAATGTTGATTGAGAGATGCCAAGCTTTTCGAAACAGGTATGGATGTCATCAGCTTTACCTGCCCACTCAACTCCTATGTATTAAAAAGTGGTTATTCTGAATTTATGAACTGGAGTTTGATGACATTCCTGGTGTATTTCATTGTGTTAATATTGTGTGAATTTAAGCCACAGGATATTGGCTAGAATTAGCCATTTTACAAAACGACTATGACAGGAAAATTGGGGAAATTCAAGCTCCTACAGAGGCAGCAGTTATTCTTCTAGTACACCATTCATGACAAACAGGAAACGGAGGAACTAATAGCGGTACTCGAAGTACCTTCTGCCACACACTATAAAGTGGTTTGAGGAATATAAATATAGATATAGGTGTTCCTTAAACCACTGTGCATGATTCTATGTTGCATAGGCAAGAGTTGGACTGAAAAATGACTTGCCCAGTGGGGAAGATTTGATGTGTGTAAGATTGAGAATAATATTGACATAAGTCACAGCTTCCATCATTCTTTTTGTAACAAGCGCAAACTCAATTGAGTGTTCCTGTGCCATGATACCATTGCTACTGGTGTGTTGATGCACTGCTTTGCTCTTGTCAAGCTGGAAGGAAGCATTTCCTTACACAAATTATGACATGATGTAACAGGAATCGTGATTCATTTCCGTTCTTGTATGGTTATAACAAAATATTGCTACGTTCTCTTCAGTCATAATAAATAACCTACATCTAATACATACTCCGCAAGCCACCATGCAGTATATGGCCTAGGGTATGTTTTACCTCTACCAGCCATTTCCCTTTCTATTTCACTCGCAAATACAGCAAGGGAAAAAGACTGTCTATATGTCTCCATATGAGCCCTGACTTATCTCATGTTCGTGGTCCTTATGCAAATGTATATTGGTGGCTGTATGATTGTTATGCGGTCAGCTTCAAATCCTGGTTCTCTAAATTTTCTCAATAGTGTTCCTCAAAAAGAACATCACCTCCACTCCAGGGATTCCCTTTTAAGTTTGCGAAGTATCTCCATAATACTTGCTTGTTGATTGAACCTACCAGTAACAAATGTAGCGGTCTGCCTCTGAATTGCTTTGATGTTTCTTAAGCCTGACCTGGTGGGGATTGTAAACGCTCAAGCAGTACTCAAAAATGGGTCGCACTACTGTTCTCTATGTAATGTACTTTGCAGATGAACCACACCTGTGTAACACTCTCCCAGTGAACCAATATCAGCATTCACCTTCCCCAGTACAAACCATACATGGTCATTCCATTTCATATTGCTTTGCAGCGTTATGCTTAGATCTTTAATTAACCTGACTGTGTCAACTAGCACAGTACTAATACGATATTCAAACATTATGGGATTGTTTTTCCCACTCATCTGCATTGGCTTACATTTTTCTACATTTACAGCTAGGTATCATTCATCATGTCAACTAGAAATTTTTTCTTGAGACATCTTGTATCTTCCTACAGTGACTCAATTATGACATACTCCTGTACACCACAGCATCATCAGCAAACAGCCCCAGATTGCTGCTCACCCTTTCCACCATAATATTTATGCATGTAGAAAATAATAGCAGTCATATTATAATTCCCTTGGGCACTCCCACTCACACTCTCTGGTAAACACTCACTGTCAAGGACAACATACTGGGTCATATTACTTAAGAGGTTTTCGAGCCACTCACATATTTGGGAACCTATCCCGTATGCTCTTACGTTCATCAACAGGCTGCAGTGGGGAACTGTGTCAAACTCTTTTTGTAAATCTAGCAGTATGGAATTTGCCTGTTGCCCTTCATCCATTGTTAGCAGGATATCATGAAAAAGAGGGGCAAGCTGAGTTTCACATGAGTGATGCTTTCTAAATCTGTGCTGATTTGTAGGCAGAAGCTTTTCCACCCCAAGGAAATTTATTATACTTATACTTAAACTGAAAATATGTTCAAGAATTCTACAGCAAATTGATGTTAAGGATATTTGTCTGTAATTTTGTAGGTCAGTTATTTTACCCTCCTTATATACAGGGGTGACTTTCGCTTTTTGAGTTGGCATGGCACATACAAGACTTATCTCCTGCAGATCCTTCCCTTAACTATGTGCTCTGAGACATATTCTTCCTCATCCATCATGTTTTCCTCGAAAAATGCATTATAAGATTGGCCATGATTTTGAACTCCATGTTTTGACTGATGCACATTGCCTTTCATATTTACTAACAATTTTAATCATTTACTACTTTTGATCAACACTATTGACAATGTCAGTTGAACATCTGATAATCCTCACCATTTTCATGATGATTATACCCACCTGATGCACTATGAGAATTTCTCGTAGTCAAATTCACTTTAATAAGAAGTTTTCTATTTTCTGTTTGTAGAACTAACCTTCTAAGCATCTAATGAAATGTCAGAAACGATAGAAAAGTATTAAGAGAGGTGACCAGTATAAGAATTTAATGAAACAAAGGTGTTTTGGGTATGTGAGATATTTTATAGAGCAAAATAATCAGGAGTCAAAGACAAGGATGAGAAAACTATCAATGATAAAGAAAGCATGACGGAGTTGCTTAGTCTCTGAAAAAATATGAAACACAAAATTTGTGATATTAGGACATTTTCTTATCTTGTTATTATGGAAACAGAAGAAACAGACCATGTAATTGATTTATCTTCTATTTTCTACATAGTTCTGATGACATTGTGCATGTAGTACATAGCTTTTGTTGTGATATTCTTAGATGTTAGTTTCTACGTGTAGATTTCGAAGAATAATTGCATCACTTATTTTGAATGTTTCTTGTTCTTAAAAATAGGTTCCAATGACAAGACCCTTGCAGTATGGGACCTGACGGGAAACCTGACCGTAGACTCAGAACTGACAAAACCATGCTCTGCCCTACGTCACTATGCCAACAATAATACTGAGGTGAGTACAATGAATGGATTTGCACAAGTACTTTGTCAGTGGGAAGAAATCCATTACAGCTCATTTCTATTTGTGTTTGTATTCATGTGGTGCTCATTTTTGTCTTTTTGGATCTATAAATTCTTTTTTCGAGAAGATCACTCAGATTCTTAGAACTTTTTAGGTGATGGCATTGTTTTTAAAACAGTGTAAGGCTCCACAGGTGGTCTTGCTTGCCCCTGTTCTAGGACCAGTAGACGTTCTTGAGAGAAATCACATCAGACGGATGAATTTTTCAGAAATTTGTGAGAGATTGGAACAAATTAGGGATTGAAGTTTACTTTCTTACTACAGCTGAGTCAGGTTGCAGTACTGAAACAATGTGGCCAGCCAGGACAATGTACCTGTGTATGTGGTTTTCAAATAGCCTGCAGATAGAGGTAGAGTGATATGGAAGTGTGGGTGGAATGAGGTCTGCATATGCATAGTGTCAGAGAGTGGGCAAACGATGTCTGAATTGCCAAACTGTGTTGCTGTGGACAACAGTCAGGTTCATTTGTCTGTGGTACATTGCATTACATGTTCAAATCTGTGAGGAGAATGATAAATTTTGAAACTGATGTCAATTAATCGCGTACATGAGAGAAATCTTAGTTCTCATCTTGACTACATTGTGTCCACTGCTTCACTGCAATAGTCTGCATGATGTCTGAAGAAGAGAACAGCTAAGTGGTAATGTCAAGTACTGTGATGAATATTCACCAGTCAATTCGGAGATAGGGACACCAGACTGTGTTCAGAGTAAAGACACTCTGACTATCTAAATTTTACCAGTGAATTGTCGAAGTATTATGATAATGATTGAAGCAGAAGGATCTATAATGCCCAAGTATTAATAACAAAGTTCCCAAATTTATCATCCTCTAGGAAAGTTCTCAGGCTCAAATTATTCTTTGGATTGATAGCTGGCTAAAACCCAAAGTAAAAAGCTCTGAGAAATTTAGCGAGTTGGGGAACATTTATCAGGACAGGTTAGATGCCATATGAGGGGGAATTTCCATTGCAATTGACAAAAATATCCTCTCTATAGAGGTTGAAATGGAGTGTGACAGTGAAGTCATCTCGTCCCATTTAACAGATCTAGGTGAAACCAAGTTAATTGTTGGATGCTTTTACCAGCCACCCAATTGAACTTTGACAGTTCTAAAATCATTCAAAGAAAGTCTACAGTTAGTAGCATGTAGTTATCCAGATCATGCGATAATAGTTGGAGGCGACTTTAACATTCTGAGTATAGACTGAGATGTCTGTGGATTCATTGCAGTTGATGCAGACACACAGTCTTGTGAAGGGCTTTTGTACACAGTTTTTGGAAAACTGTCTTGAGCAGCCAGTTCGCAAGTCCACATGCAATGGAAATATCTTAGACCTCGCAGCTACAAGCAGGCCAGACCTTATCAGTGGCATCAGTACGGAGATGGGCATTAGTGATCATGGTGCCATCATAGTAATTGTGGTTATGAAAGTTAATAAATCAGTCAAGAAGGCTATGAAAGTGTTTCTGCTAGAAAGAGCAGATAAGCAGTCGTGAGCATCTCGCTTAGCAGTGAACTGCAGTCATTTAATTCCAGTATGATGGGCATAGAGGAATTATGGGCAATGTTTAATCAGTGTACGAAGGGATTAATAAAATATTCTCAGCTTTCAAGCTGCATCAAGTGGTTAACTGCCCATGAACTTTCGGCAGAGATCTCCTCTGCCACTGTCAAGTAATTGACTGTCATTTTAATGCTGCTGCTGCTGCATGTAGGTAGCTGTGTCACTGTCAATGAAGTCATTGGTGCCCAGTCTCGCACCAGTCTCACAGAACCTGCCTCAACTCACCAATCACAGGTTCCTTGGCCATACTCAGCTGCAGTCTACTGTCATTATTGAGGGTGTTTTCCAATATTTTGACCTCTGTTGCTTCTTTTATTACGCTATCCCAGAAGCTGTGGCCTATTCAGTAATAGAGGTATTGTCAAATGCAATTCAGTGTCCATTTTCCAGTGCATGCTCGCCTAAAGCTGATTTTTTGAGATAGCATAGGCGGAAGCAACTTTCATGTTCTATGTGACATTTTTCAGTAGTGCAGACAGTCTGACTGACATAACACTGCCCACACCCCCACAGTATTTTGTATATTCCAGGAGTTCTGAGGTCTACATTGTCTTTCACAGGTTTCATTAGTTGCCGGATCATTTCTGGGGGCCTGAAGACACTGGCAATTTTATGTTTCTTCAGGAGCTGACTAATCTTCCCTGTTATTGAGCCACAAAACGATAAAAACACAATCTTCTTTGCGTCTTCTTCAGAGACCTTCTACCTTCTGCTATTGCGTCTTAGATGAAACTGCTTGCAAACTTTGTCTGTTGTTGTAACTATTTTCCTCGAAAACTCTAAGTAATTAGCTCAGATCCGTCAGCAGGTTTTTGGTGTGTGTGACAGTTTCAGCTCAATGTGCCAAAGTCCTCAGAACAGACCGTTTCTGTGCTGGGTGGTGGTAGCTAGTGGCATACAGGTGCCCAGTGCGTGAGTGGGCTTGCAGTAAATGCTGTGACTGAGACACCCATTGGGTTCACAACAGGTGGGAATGTCCAGGAACGGAAAGGAACCACCCTTCTCTACTTTAATCGTGAACTTTATGTAGTCGTGGTGGATGTTGTTGATGTGTTCCAGGAATTCTTCCAGCTTTTTATGTCCGCGAGGCTATGTGATGAAGTTATAGTCAATTTAGCAATAAAAATAACTAGAATTTGCAGATGATGTCCTCAAAATGCTCCATAAAGAGATTGACTACAGCTGGAGCTAATGGGCTCCCCATTGCAATGCTGTCCATCTGGCTGAAATATTCTCCTCCATTTAAAAAATATGATGATGTCAGGATATGTTCAAATAAATCTACGACGGTGTTGTCAAATAACTGGGACAGCAAGTCCATGGTGTCTGTGATGGGTAGACATGTGAATAGAGAAACCACATCAAAACTGATCATAATATCCCTTTCACCAAGGTGTAGATGTTTAATTCAGTTGATGAAGTCCACCATATTTTTTATATGGTGCACACAATGTCCAGCATGCATTGAGAGGAGGTTGGCCAAATGCTTTGCAAATATATTGGTTGGCGACCCAGTGGTGCTCTTGGGGATCTGATGGTGCTTACTATAGGCCTTAAAAGTATACCCTTCTTGTATACCTTTGGCAGATGTAGAACTTGGGTGGTCTGGGTGCCTGGCGGAGGTTGTTTTAGTGACACACTCTTCCAGCAATGACTGTTAGATAAGTCTTCCTCACTATTCTGGATGTTGGGTCCTGATGCAATTTTTCATATGTATCTTCTTCGAGCACTCATCTGATTTTTGCATCATAGTCGTCTCATTCCATTAGGATGGCAGCATTGCCTTTGTCAGCTGGCATGACAAATGTGAGTGAGAGGATCATTGTGGAGAGCATGGAGGCTGTTGTGTTCAGCTCTAGTCATGTTTGGGGCATGCAGTTTGCATTTTCAAAGAATTCAGCCCGTTTCTCTTTCTCTACGAACTTCTCCTGCAATTTCACTGGGTCCTAATGGAACAAGCCGACTATGATGTGAAAATTCGACAGATGCTGAAGGAAGATGGTGCAAAAAACTGCTTCAGGACCCAACCCCCAGAATGGTGGAGAAGACTTCTCAAACAGTCGCCGCTTGTAGCGAGTGTCATTAATAACCACCTTCCTCATGCACCCAGACCACCCATGTCCTACATCTGCCAAAGGTGTATAAGGATATTCCTTTAAGGCATATAGTGAGCACCATCTGATTGCTAATCCATTGACTCGAAAAGCATTTGGCCAGTCTCCTCTTGACACACGATGGCTAGTGTGCACACCATATAAAGAATACAGTGGACTTCATTGTTTGAATTAAACATGTATGCCTTGGTGAAGGGGATATTATGATTAGTTTTGATATGATTTCCCTATTCACGTTTGTGCCCATCGCAGACTCTATGGACCCGCTGTCCTGGCTCTTCGACAACATCATCATGGATTTATTTAAACATACCCTGATGTTATCATATGTTTTAAATGGTGGTGCATATTTCAACCAAATGGACGCATCACTATGGGAAGCTGGCGTCTGCAAAACTTAGTTGTTTTTATTGCTACATTGACAATTCCTTTGTCATGTGGCCTCATGGACATGAAAAGCTAGAAGAGTTCCTGGAACACATCAACAACATCCACAACCGCATAAAGTTCTCACTGGAAGTATGGAAGGATGGTACCCTGCTGTTTCTGGAAGTCCTTGTCTGTCGTAAACTCAACGGGTATCTCAGTCACAGAGTTTACCACAAGCCCACACACACACACACACACACACACACACACACACACACACACACACACACACACACTAGTATCTGCTTGTCACCAACTACCATCACCCAGCACATGCACCGTCTGTTCTGAGGCCCTTGGTACACTGAGCTGAAACCACCTCAGTGCCGAAATCCTGCCGAGGGATCTGAGCTACTTACATAGAGTTTTCAAGGAAAATGGTTACAGCAACAGAAAAATTTCACAAGCAGTTTCATCTAAGCCACAATAGCAGAAGGTCTGTGATGGAGATGTAAAAAAAAATTGCATTTTTATCATTTTGTGGCTCAATAACAGGGAACATTAGCCGACTCCTGAAGAAACATAAACTCGGCATAGTCTTCAGGCTCTGAAGAAAGATCTGGCAACTAATGAAACCTGTGAAAGATGATGTATTCCTCAGAACACCTGGAATATACAAAATACTGTGTGGGTGTGGGCAGTCTGATATCAGTCAGACTGTCAGCACTATTGAACAGCGCCAGATAGAACATGAAAGTTGTTTCCATCTATGCTATCCCCCCAAAAAAAATTAGATGTGGTGGAGTATGCACTGGAGATGGACACTGAAGTACACCCTGGGATCCTGTGATTGGTGAGTTGAAGCGAGTTCTGCAATCGCACATCCAAAACATTGCTGTATCTAGTGTATGACTGGGCACCTGTGACGACATTAGCAGTGGTGCAGCTATGTAAGCATGGCAGCAGCATTCGTGTGACTGTCAAGCTCTTTACAATCACAGAGAAGATCTCTGCCAAAAGCTCGTGGGTAGTTAACCACTTGATGTGACTTGAAACTGAGAATATTTTATTAATGTTTAAACAGATATATGCCTAGTAAGTGGATTAAGGATGGAAAAGGCCCATAGTGGTTTACCAATGAAATTTGGTAAATGCTGAGGAAACTAAGGCTGTTGCACCACCAGTTCAAAAGAGACTGCATAAATGATGACTGGAAAAGGTTAGTAGAGTTCATGTGTCTGTGAAAAGATGTATCAGCAAAGCATATAACAACTTCCATAATCATAGATTAACAGAAGATCTGGCCAAGAACTTAGGAAAATTCTTGTCGTATGTAAATTCACTAAGTGGGTCTAAGGCTTTCATCCAGTCAGTCATTGAACTGTCTGTGTAGCAGTTGAAGATGACAAAACAGTAGCAGAAGTTTTAAATTCTGATTTTAAGAAATCGTTGAAGCAGGAGAATTGTTCAATCATACCACTGTTTGACAATCCCACGGAGTCCCATATGAATAGCATCACGGGTATAGAGAATCATGTAAAAGAGTTTAACAGAAATAAGTCACCAGGTCTGGATAGATTTCTAACTCAGTTGTACAAAGTGTACTCTACGGCATCATCTCTCATCCAGCGCAAAGTCCCAAGTGACTGGAAAAAAGTGCAGATGACTCACGTATGTAAGAAGGGTAAATGAATGGACCTGCAAAATTAGAGGCCTATATACCCTTGACATCAGTTTGCTGCAGAATTCTTGAACATATTCTGAGTTCGAATATAATAAATTTGCTAGAGACCTAAAAGCTTCATGTCCAAGAATGAACACGGTTTTAGAAGGTATAGCTCGTGTAAAACTCAGCTTGCCCTTTTCTCACATGATATACTGTGAACTATAGATGAAGGGCAACATGGAGATTCCATATTTCTAGATTTCCGAAAAGCATTTGACTCTGTACTGTACTGCAGACTGTTAATGAAGGTACAAACATACAGATTAGGCTGAAAGACTTCTGAGGTAATAGAACTCAGCATGTTGCCCACAATGGTAAGTGTTCAGCAGAGAAAAGGGTATTATCAGGAATGCCCCAGGTAAGTGTGATACGACTGCTATTATTTTGTTTATACATGAATGATTTGGCAGACAGGGTGGGCAGCGATCTGTGGTTGTTTGATTATGGTGCTGTGGTGTACTGGAAGGTGTCAAATATCTGTGACTACAGGATGATACAACATGATTTAGACAAAATTTCTAGTTGGTGTGATGAATAGCAGACAGTTCTAAATATAGAAAAATGTAAGTTAGTGTGGATGAGTAGGAAAAGCAAACCTGTAATGTTTGGATACAGCATAAGTAACGTCCTGCTTGACACCGTAACATCATTTAAATATCTGGGTATAATGTTGCAAATTTATATGAAATGGAACAAGCATGTGAGAGTTATGGTAAGGAAGGCAAATGGTCGACTGCTGTTTTAGTGGGAGAATTTTAGGAAAGTGTGGGTCATTTGTGTAAAGGAGGCCACATATAGGACACTAATACCAACTGTTCTTAGTATTGCTAGAGTGTTTGGGATCTGCACCAAGTCTAACCCAAAGACATCGAACTATTTCAGAGCTGGGCTGCTAGATTTGTTACCAGTAGGTTCAAACAACTTGCAAGTTTTATGGAGATACTTCAGGAATTCAAATGGGAATCACTGGAGGGAAGGTGTTTTTCCCTCGCTCTGTCTGGTAGTGGAACAGGAAAGGAAAAAACTAGTGATGGTGTAGGGTACCCTACACCAAGCACCGTACAATGGCTTGAGGAGTACATGTGTAGATGCAGATTTAGATGTAGCTAACACAGCTTTGTGAAGACTTCAAGTACAGTATTTCTCAAAATGACAATTGTCTAATGACAGTATCTTTGAAACTGGTTGCAATAAGTGTCATTTATTATGATTTGCAATATATTACAAGTAAAAATGTAATACTCCACAAAGACTATTGTAAAAATGGTTGGTAATGGTGTCATATTTTTTGCTGTCAATGGGGATTATGAGTGTAAACTAACTTGTTCAGCATTACAGTGAGAGACCACATTTATGACCAATTACACAAGCAAACAATTAATCATTGTCTATGAAGAAAATGACAATGATTTACATTGGTTTGATATCAGAGTTAATAATGAATTTATGTGGCTCCATTCTAATGAGTTATTAGAGGATACAACACTAGGAACAGTATGAGCTGCATACTTTCATAAGATAAAGATTCCTAATCTGTAAAGGCTGGGAAGTTCTCACATGCTATGTATACAGTTGATATGTTGACAAATACATTTTCTAAACCATCAGTCTTAAACCAAGAATATTATTACTTTACTTTGTTCTTAATCTGCATCATAATATCACTGTCACTGAGATCTGAGCCGGTGTCCGAACCATCTGATTGTAAATTTGATGATGATAGTTTCAAGGCTCATATCCATCTTCACCTCTGTATCAAAGACTTCTACCTGAAGCTTTTCAAAGAACTACACACAGTGTGTCCACACTGAAAGGGGACATTGTTGCTTCATGCACAAGTGATTCAGTGTCTGTTATCTTGAATGTTTTGTTTTTTTCTCCCACATAGCCTTCAACATGTGCCCAACTTAATTTCATTTCATTATACTGACAGTGATATGTGGGTAAACAGAAAATTGCATGACCACATTCACATCCAAGAAAGTGAAATTCATAAATTCTGTCATGTGACTTGTATAAATTAACGAGCTGCAGGAGTTCAGTGTGAGTCTGATTTATGCCATGTGGAATATTTTTATTTCTAAGCCAATGCACAATATCTGCTTTTGCTGGTGTTTGTGCTGGGCGTTTTCTCTGTAAAAACTGAATGATAATGGGCATGGTGCATTACAATGACTAATTTGAAGTAAGGTATGGCAAGAATTGTTCAGTAAACCACTTCTTGAAACTGACAGCATTTGTTTCTGAATGTTAGTCAGTCACTGCTTTTTTTCTTAAACCTAAATACAAATTTACTCTCAGGAACAAAACCAGAAGAGTCAGCGTGCAGAATAATTATCCAAGAACCTATTCCTATGGGAACGTTAAAATTGCCAGTACAACCAGTGATTTTTCCAATAGGTATTCCAGGAATGATTCTGATTCACTCAGGTTTCATCAAGGTGATACACTGTCGAACTACCTCCTTCTCTTGTATCCTGCATCTATATAAGGAATGTGATTCATACTGTATCTGTATCACTTCTTTCAATCAGAAACTCTCTTCTTAACATATTTGAAACCAATGCCTCTTAAAATTCTTTGCACTGGTGGACCTCTAACTTTGAAGCCAATTTTCTCATGCATAATTGTAACAAGTTTTTGTGATATCAGGTATCCACATTTCATATACATTTCAAACATAGAGTGCTTTAAAATATTGTTGTCAAAACCGTCCATTTGTGTTAAAGGTTTCTCATGATTTGGTTGCTTTCTAAGTGACACAAAACCAACTTTTCCTGATGTTTCTACCACTGTGACACTTTTGTTTACAACTCTCTTTAGTTATCTTACTGACATCACCTGCTTCTGCATTCCGTTCTTGTATCTTCATTTGTCAACAGTAGGAGTCTTACGTTCAAATTCACATTTTAAATAGTTATAAATGCGGTAAATAATTCCCCTCATCTGCTCGTGAAGCACTTCATGTTTATTGCTGTCATCTGACATATTTATTTGGAAATTGCACTAACACATTGACAGATACACATTCACAGATATATTGCTACACAAAAATAACAATGACAGTCAAACGAATGATTTGGTTTTTGTGAAGTAGGGCAACAGTGCAGCGCACATGAGAGAGATTCTTGCCATCTAGCTGTAACTCACAGGACTAGCCACACAGAAGGAGAACAAATCGTATCAATGCCAGGGGTTACTGGAGGAAGATTTGCAGAATGGCCAAAAATTGGGCCACGTTCCTACATGTCGTGGTCTTCAGTTGGTTCTGAAGAACCATATTGTTCAAAAGCTCAGCAACAATTCCAATCTTGTTTGTGTTGCTGTTGACCACTTTAATGCCTCAGCTATATGGTGAGGGGCTACTTTTCATTCTTCCATTGTTTCTGTTCTGTTGAAGACTTTCCAGTATTCCCAGTTGAAACTTCCTGGAAGATTGAAACTGTGGGCTGGAGCAGGACTCAAATCTAGAACATACACCTTTCATGGACAATTTCCCCACCTGCTTAACCATCCAGGCACATCTTCCATCTTCACAGCTTTATTTCTGCCAGTGCCTCTTCTTCACCTTCCAAATTTCACAGAAATTCTCCTGCATACTTAGCAGGAATGGAACTGTGAGAAAGAGTATTTTGGAGAGGTGTTGATGAAAGTGAAGCTGTGAGGGAAGGTTGTGAGTTGCGCCTGGGTGGCTCTGTCAGTAGAGCAATTGCCTACGAAAGGCAAAGGTTCTGGTTTCGAGTCACAGCCTACCACACAGCCACCGAGCGAAGTGGCTAGTACACTGGACTCTCATTCGGGAGGATGACAGTTCAGTCCCACGTTCGGCCATCCTGATTTACGTTTTCTGTGATTTCCCTAAATTGCTCCAGGCAAATGCCGGGATGGTTCCTTTGAAAGGGCATGGCCTATTTCCTTCCCCATCCTTCCCTAATCCGATGAGACTGATGACCTCACTATTTGGCCTCCTCCCCCAAACAACCCAACCCAAACCCAACCCTACCACACAGCCAGCCAGCCAATAAGTTCCAAATCAGTGTACTCTCTGCTTCAAAGTGACAATTCATTCTGAATTGTATTAATTGTTTGTGTCCAGGAGGGTAAATTCTGTATACATTATATATGAAGTGCAACATACATTATATATGAAGTGCAACATAGCTCACAATGCCTCCCTCTCCTCCCTCCCACCCCCCCCCCCCCCTCCTTTCTCTGGTAATCCATTTATCACCTGTCTGTGATGTATATACTTTTGGAAGGAAGGAAGGAAGGTAGGTTAGTTAGTGTTTAACATCCTGTTGATGATATAGTCATTAGGGGCATGTGCTTGGATTGATTGTAGAAGGGGGAAGAAAACAATCATGTCCTTTTCAATGGAACCACCCTGTTACTGGTTTTAAATAATTTTGGGATATTGTAGTAAGTAAAAATTACACACAAATTATGCTGTGAATGTCTTATGAAATACGCTGATTTCTGCAGAGATTTTTACGGAAATGGTTAGTAAATATGGCTGACATGGAGAAGTGATAAAGTCCTCTCACTGTGTTACATGGAAAGTGTGTGAAGTTCCTGTGTAATACAAAAATTAGGGAAGCATATAGTTATACATAGATTTATTTAGTATGCATAAATTCAACTTATTTCTGAAATGATATTATAGATCACTTTGTTATTGGTCAAAAGTGGTTAAGTTTTTTAGTTACCAATGTCATAAGCAGATAATGACATTGGTTGCAACCACTGACAGCATTCTTGAGTTTAGAGAAATTTCTCTTACAGCACATTAGTGGTTGATGTGAAATTGTTATGGCTGTTGATGTCACTGTGACAAAAGTGACACATTGTTTTAATACGTGAAGGCAAGGAGAAAGTTTTTCAGTCTGTCAGGTAGATTGAGTATGTATCGATGAAACTTCATTTTTATTGTGTTGGGATCTGTTGTTCAATAACATGTTTTGTGTGAACATGGGAATTCACCTGACATTCATGAATGGCTGTAAGGATTGCACTCCTTCATTTTCAGCAGTTAACAAAATTGATACTTGAACTCTCAACATGCTGTATGTTTCTGTGGATTAGACATGGATGTACCACATCTGGCCAAAAATGGAACAGTGGTAAAAGAAAGTGGGTAGAAGCAAATAGCTTTGTGCCAATGAAGGTAAAGTTCACATCCTCTGTCAGTAACTTTATGGTCATTGTTTTCTTGGATGCAGAAGGAATTCTTTGTACTTATTACTTTGTGAAGAGTAAAACAGTAATTGGTGAATACTACACAAGTCTTCTGGACGAACAGGATGAAAAAGAAATAAATGATTTGTGTAAGTTGCAGGACTGTGAACATACCCACAAAGGTGTTTCTACAATGGAAAAAGTGAAGAATATGAAGTGCAAATTTCAATGTCTATGACTCTCCAGATTTGGCACCCACTAATGTCCAGCTATTTCCACATCAAGAGAAATTTGCGTTTGGAAGAAATTGGTGGCCAATAAAGGTCTTAAGGTAACTGCAGATCTTGCAAAATAGAGCCCTGCAAGCATGGGGCCTATCTGCACTGTCTTCATACATGTGCAGTGTGTGAAATAGAGAGAGAGCACGAAAACACTTCATGAACTTCTGCGGATGTTGCTGCAGATGACCGATGCTTCCTCACCTAGTAACACAAGCAAGTGAACACTTAGCTGTAGGCATGCATATATTGCATGCTTTGGCACAGTGAAGCGGATATCATGCGCTCACAATCACTTGCACATAGGTTGCGAATTTGTAACGTGCACATGTTCGATGCACTTTGCTTCCCTCCCTCACAGACTTGGACAACATTTATTCAAATGAGGAATAAAGATTAAAAATTATAATTCATTATTTGTGTATAACAAATGAAAATACTTCTTTGAAATATTATTCATTTACACAAATAAAACATTTATTCATTACCTATGAATAAAAAAACTTCATGAATAATTGATAAATTTGAAATCCAATGACATTTATTCCTCCAATTCTTTGTAATTCATTAAGTAAACATTTTTCCAAACATCTCATCAGAAACTTTATTTGATTTTTGAAGATTTGCCGTTGTGTCACACTAAACGTAATACTTTCTACACATGTAAAGAGGATAGCAGTGCATTATATCACCTAACACCATCTTTATTTGAGAATAACTATACAAGACTTCGAATTGCAATCGTCTTCAGCAAAGACTGAGAAGTCATCAGTTCCACACCAGTAACCCCCCCCCACCTCCCTCCAAATAATAAATAATTCATAGTAATTTGATTTTACCCTCATCTCCCAAATTAAATTCAAAATAAAATCATCTTTGTATGACAGAAGATCATTTTAAACTCATGATATCATTTCTTTTAACATTTCTTGGGTTATTATGTGTCTGCAGTTTGTTGTAAGCCTTCCTCGGTTGTGGCCAGCAAAACAGGTAAACTATTTGTTTTTAAATCATATTCCAATTGGGGTAGAAAGACAGAAAAAGTCTTCCAATCATCTCTTGACACTTTCTTGATAGATATAGTTGCCAGTGTGCTGTGCTACTCTTCACTGTTCCCAAACACAATGTCTCTTCTGGAATTTTTCAATCTTGAAGCTCTCTGTAGCTGCATAGCTGTGTGTCGCATTGAAAAACTATTCCGTCTTCTAAAAGAAAGCTTATTTGTAATTAATCATAAAATAGTTTCAAATGACTTTAGTCATTCAGCATCATTCCAGAAACATCTCAGGAAATTAATGTTTAGCAGCCACTGAGTTTTTGCTTGGTTCATTTTATCGCACTATGATCATAGATGGTGTAATTTTATCAATGAGACATCCATTTTCAGTAGTGTTAGCAATCTAAGGAAGATATAGCAAATTAAGAGTTTTTGTCAGCTGGCTTCTCATCTTTGGCTACTTATGTGGCATACTTGCACATGTTAGCAGGAGGAGGGGGGGGGGGGGGGGGGGGAATGTACTGGCAGGTGCAGAGACAGTTGACTGGGGCTGCATCGATGGTGTAAGTGCTAAGAGCCATTTGCCTATAAGTATTTTTAAGTTCCAGTTGTTACATTATAAATCAAGTAACATGGTGCTGAAATCAAAGGTTGGTTTGAGCACTGCAGTGTTTTGCTAGGCACGGTAGTGTGCCCTAACTTCCTGCCACCTCTGAAGCGACTTACATAGTCATTTAAAAGGGAACCTACATTTCGACATGAACTCTTAAACATGGTGCAACTTGGCTTGTAATTATTAGAGTTGGAAGAAGCGGTATGTAACAGAGGAAATTGTAGCTGCAACAAGTGACTGAACTCCATACCTTTAGTTTTGTTGTCTGGAACTTTACCCACTGAGCCATATTTCTGGACAAACTATTAATAAGTTTTTTTATCAGATAGAAACTGCACTGAACCAAGGGAACAGATACTAATCATAGAACTGTGTACAAGAAATAAATAAAGAAAATGCCGTAGTATTCTATGTTATTTGTTATTTAAGTTACAAATAATTTATTTTCAGGTAAATTTATTTGAATGATATGTACTAGAATAATTGTCAAGATACAAATTTATTCAAATAATGTCCATCTCTGCTTATCACTACACCTTATGCATCCTTCCTCTTTGTGGTCGTTGCAGTTAATATTGTAAACTGTAATGAGTTCTGGTAGTTAATTTGCTCAGTTTACTCATGAGAGCCTGCAGTGTAGCTAGACTGAAGTCGTTTTCTTAGTTATAAAAAAAAGCAGACAATTGTAATCAGTTGTCACATTCTTCAATATAAATCTGTTTCATTTGTTGTGTCCAAAATGGTCTCAATGTCAGTGTGATTTTAGCCGGAGTCTGTGTTCGAGCATTATTTCATCAGCTTTTATTCATGCAAATTTAGATTTCCACACCTAAATCAATGATCTTCAGTAATATTCAGCATTTGATTAAAACATTACATTTTGTTATACATAGTCATACTTCGTTGCTGTGGTAATAACTGATGAATCTTAGGTATACAACATTCATTTTCTACATAGAAAACTGACTGCTAAAAAAATTCTAATTCTAAATGTAGTAATGCTTGCAAGGCCCATTAGTGCAACTACGCTGTGACAAAGCTGTACAGAGGCTGTATTTTCTAGTGGTGTGGCAGGGCCATACACCTGTTGCCCCACATTCACCGAGTGAACACTATGTGATACCGAATGAAAGCGCATGATACCTAGTGAGGGAAATTACTGGTTGCATGCTTCCCCATGTGTGTGTGAAGCGAGTGGTGGGCAGTGGGTGCTACTAGTATGGTTTTGTCATGGGATGTACTGCTCTAGTGCAAACTGCACACACCATTACAGTTCCACCTTGTGTTCCATTGAGATCATCCTCATTGGGAACACATACATGCCCAACAACTGCAGAAAGAAGCATCATGCATCACGACTCCAAAGTATAAGAATTAACCTAGTTAGTACTCTTTAGTGGAACATTTAAAGAAACCATTAAATCAAAGTATTATTTTCTAGTAAAATTAGAAATGACTTTAATGAAATTGTTTCCTGTTCTTATAACCAACCACTAAAAAGAAATGAACATTGCTGTCATAGAAACAAATGTGCCTTATGCTGACCAACTACAGCATACAGAACGTTAAAAAGAATATTACATATGGCAAGTTACTTTTTCTGCTGTTGCCCCCCTCTAAATTCATTTCTTAAGTACTTACAATTAAACAATATAAATATCAAAATATTCTGTCAAGTTACTCAGTTGGCATCCCACAAGCCATTTTAATTAAGCTTTCTCTTTTAGCCTTTTTTTGTGCATTGAGCTGAAAGAATTAAAGAAAACCTGATGCTGAATAATTCTCTTCATTCTCCTGTACTCTCTACACACAATATGTAATAAATATATCATTTTTGCATATTTATAACCAATTAAAATTGTGAAAAATGTAGCTGTTGTTCTTTTATTCACCTGTTTTGGTGATGAAAATTGTATGTCTAGTAGTATAACATCAAGCAGTTGTTCTGTTCATTATTACGAGTACAACCTAAATACCAATAGGAAAATCTTACAGTAGCAGAACCTGTGTGCTTATAACTGTTTAAATTGTTTTCAGCATGGGTTACTGGATGAGGAAGAACTTATGAGGCAAGCAGAAAGAGATAAAAATGAAGTGAAGCTTTTACAGTCCATTGATGGTCATGAAGGTGGCATCAACACATGTCATTTTTCTGGGAGTAAGCTTCTGGCATCAGGATGTGGGTTAGTTGTAGCTTTATAGAAGGTGTTTACAATTTCTTTTTGTATATTATCCATCTTTCCAGTATGTATTTAATTACATATAACACAATCAGTGCCTTCTCTGTGCGATAACAGTGGAAATACTGTCAATGACAGTGCTGCTAAAGTAGAGTTACTAAACACAGCCTTCCGAAATTCCTTCACCAAAGAAGATGAAGTAAATATTCCAGAATTGGAATCAAGAACAGATGTCAACATGAGTAACTTAAAAGTAAATAAACTCAGAGTAGTGAAGCAACTTAAATCATTTAATAAAAGCAAGTCTTCTGATCCAGTAGCCAGTTAGGTTCCTTTCAGAGTATGCTGATGCATAGCCCCATACTTAACAATCATATACAACCACTCGCTGGGTGAAAGATTCTTAACCACAGACTGGAAAGTTCCACAGGCATACCACTATTCTAGAAAGGCAGTAGGAACAACCCACTAAATTACAGGCCCATGTCGTTAACATCAATATGTAGTGGGATTTTTGGAGCATATATTATATTCGAACATTAGGAATTACCTCAGAGAGAATGGTCTATTGACACGCAGCCAACATGGAATTAGAAAACATCGTTATTGTGAAACACAACTAACTCTATTCACATGAAGTGTTGACTGCTATTGACAAGGGATTTTGCTTGTGCGACTGGATTCATGATTTCCTGTCAGATAGGTCACAGTTCATAGTAATTGACGGATAGTCATTGAGTAAAACAGAAGTGATTTCTGTCATTCTCCAAGATAGTGGTATAGCCCTGCTCTTTTCGTTATGTATATAAATGATTTAGGAGACATTTTGAGCAGGCATTTTATGTTGTTTAAAGATGATGCTGCCATTTATCATCTAGTAAAATTAACAAAAGATGCGAAACAATTTAGAAAAGATACTGGTATTGTGCGAAACTTGGCAGTTGACCCTAAATAATGAAAAATGTGAGGTCATCCACATGAGTGCTAAAAGGAATCCGTTAAACTTTGGTTACACAATAAATGAATCAAATCTAGGCTGGAAATTCAACCAAATATGTATGAATCACAGTTATGAATAACTTAAACTGGAAAGAAAACACAGAAAATGTTGTGGTGAAGGTGAACCAAAGACTATTATTTATTGGCACAACATTTTGAAGATGCAACAGACCTACTAAAGAGACTGCCTACACTATGCTTTTCTGTCCTCTTTTGGAGCATTGCTGCACAGTGTGGGATTATTACCAGACAGGTTTAATAAAGTATATTGAGAAAGTTCAAATAAGGGCAGCAGGGTTTGTATAATTGAGAAATATGGGAAAAAGTGTCACGGATGTGATACAGGATATCAATAAAACAAAGATGTTTCTCGCTATGGCGGGATCTTCTTATGAAATTTCAATTGTCAACTTCCCCCCCCCCCCCCCCCCCCCCAATGCAAAAATATTTTGTTAATGCTAACCTAGATAGGGAGAAATGATCATTATAATAAAATAAGGGAAATCGGAGCTCGTACGGCCTTTCCAAGCAGTGTTTGAGGGTGGAATAATAGAAAATTATTGTGAAGGTGCTTCGATGAACCGTCTACCCAGGCACATAAGTGTGATTTGCAGAGTATCCACATAGATGATGAAAACATCACTTTTAGCAAATGTGGGAAACCATGACCAGAATTTTATTTGTTGAGCAAAGTGTAGTTTGTCTTTGCTAATCAGACTTCATAGTTAGATGGAATGTGTTTATGCAACATGTTATTCTGTTTATATTAGTGAATACATAGCATATTATCTCAGTACTGGTTGTTCAGTAGTGATGATTGTGAAAAGGGATCACTCTAGTATATAGAACAGCTCTCCTACAAATAAATGAATTTGAATACCTAATGTTCATAATATTGTAGACTAATAATTTATTTTTGGTCATTGCTGCTTCTGTTGTGTGCTATGTTATTTTTGGTGCAGACTGCAGTACAGAAAATAGTATACTATATATAATGAATGTACTTGGTGTCTGGCAGAGGCTACTTAGAGAGAAAATTCTTCAGTTGCAAGAATTTTTCCCATTACTAATACATTTTGACATTGGTGTTGTGATATGCTGTTTTCATTAAAACAGCCACTGTTTGTTGGTTTATTCAGGGATTAATTGTGGTGTACAAGCACAGAACTGAGTGATTGTTGTACAGGGTAAAGTGTCACTAACATGAGAGACAACAAAATTCTGAACTTTTAGATAGACCGAACTTCTTTTTAAGTAAGATTGATCCACCTAACTATTCAATTTTGTGAATGTACTTGGTGCTTTCAACAATCTTTAGTAGAAAATGGAAGACGTGGGTCAAATCACATAGCTTTCTGTCCTTGCCAGGAGCCTCTTGTACTACAGTATAACCTGCTTTTACATTCCCGGAATTAACATTTTCCCACATTTTTTATCATTCCCTTCAAATTTCCTATGTTCACAATGTTAATTCCCACCCAGTTTCATGTTAACATATCAGTAATTTTCCCCTGATTTACATTTTATGAAACAATATTCGTGGAGGAAAACAACTGGCGTGATTGACATAAAATGATGCAGGTATAGCATTTGCCTTCAAGTAGTGTTTACATACGTTATACATTTAACTTTCTTGACACCAGACTGCTTCACTCAGCAATTCTTAAGTCACAAAAAACGTAATTTGTATCCTGCACTGCCAACCACAACTTGGCGTTGTGGCTGATGGGAGTAACTGTTTTGATAGAAGACGGAAGAATGCGCAGCTTCTGAGGAACATTCATTCGTTTCGAGACAATACCAACTTTATCTGTCAGTACTGTGTGCTACAATAAGTAGTACCGTTGCGTTATTGTATCCGTATTGTTTCGGCGTTAACTTCACTCTGTGATAATGATCACATACAGAGGATATCCATTTTCCAGTATTTGTAACTTGCTAAATATGGTAGTTTCCTTTGTGGTTTGTATACACATTGTACAGTGTTGTTTGCTATCTAAGGTTGGCAATGCGACAAGCCTGTTCCTACAACCGAAGTGAGTCGATTTCAGTTGACACAGTTACTCTCGACAACTGCCATGCGAAGAGTTTGGGTTTGCTACTTTGTTTGTGTGCACCGGGTAGCGTGTTCGTAGCCTTGTGTGAAGTGATTGAAGTCTGTGGTTAGTTGTTTCTTTCACATTGTTGTTTTCTGTCACAATTTAGGATGGAAAACGCCGGTTCTGCCAAAAGAGACAGGAAAAACCTTTCTATGGAAGGAAAGGTCAAAATTCTGGAAATAGTTTATGCTCACCATGGAACACGTGTTGCATTAGAACAGAGTTTGGGAACTCAGGTATCTGCATTGAACACTATCATGAAAAACAGAGACTATTTGGGAAAGTGTAAGTAACAGTGGGCCAAATTAAAAGAAATATGCCAGCTATTTGAAATATGCAGCACTGAAAGAAATTGTGAAGAACTGGTTTCAGGTAGCACGTGCATCGAATATTCCAATAAACGGTGTGATGTTGCGCGAAAAGGCACTGAAAGTCACCAATGTACTTGGGATCGAGGACTTCACAGCATCAAACGGGTGGATAGATAGAGTCAAGAAGTGGTGCAATGTAGTGTACGAAACTGTATGTGGTGAAGAAAACAGTGTGGACATAAAATCTGTTACGGAATGGCAGAGTGACAGGTTACAAGACCTTTTGGAACAGTATAAACTGAACGAGATCTTCAGTACTGACGAAACAGGTCTCTTTTACAGTGTACTGCCAAATAAAATGCTTGCTTTTAAAGGCGAAAACTGCCATGGAGGTAAACACAGCAAAGTTCACCTGACAGTAATGTTAGGCATGAACGCAGATGATTCTGAAAAAATTAAACCGTTTGTGGTTGGCAAATCTAAAAAACCATGGTGTTTTAAAAACATAAAAACACTACCAATGAACTCCATTGTCAACAAAAAAGCGTGGATGACATAGGAATTATTTGAGCATTGTCTTGATGCAAGAATGGGTACTCACAACAGAAAAATTCTCCTGTAAGTGGATTGTTGCCCTGTGCATCCCAGAAATATAAGACTACATAATGTGCAATTAGAGTTTCTGCCACCAAACTGCACAAGCAAATTACAGCCTTTGAATTTGGGTATCATCCATGCCTTCAAAACATACTATAGGAAGGTGATTGTGCAGAAGGCATTAACCTTGATGGAAGTTGGGAAAGACCCAGCCTCCTTTAAAGTGTCCATTTTAGATGCTTTGCATTATAGTGCGAAGGCATGGACAGAAGTAACGGCGGCCACCATCTCCAATTGCTTCCGAGTAGCAGGATTCATCGAAGCCGACCACGGAAATGGGTCTGATGTACCAGGCGTGAGTGTTAGTGACTATGGTGAAAAACCGCTTCCTTCGTCATGGGAAAAGCTGCAGCTTCAGCATCTGGTTCACAATTTTTTACACATTGGCGATGACGTTGTCACTGTGGAAAGTGTTTCTGTTGACGACATTATCGACTTTCACACACAAGAAAATGCAGAAAGTGACAGTGACTTCGACAGTGACAGTGATAGTAATGAAGACAATTAGATTCCCTCATTTGCAACTGTTAATGCAGCAGTGGAAACAATTAAATATTTCAGCTGCAGATGTTAATGACTAAGTTTTCCATTGTGTTTATGAACTCGAAAACCACATTGAAAAAATACATCAGGCAAAATTAAAACAACCCACAATTTTGGATTTTTTTGACAAAAAGTAGTAACTACTGTATTCATTTGTTAACATCGTATTTATAGGCCAGCCAAATTAAAGATCAGTATAATAAATATAAATGGCATATTAACGTGTTGTAAATGTGTGCTTAAAATGCTTAAGTGCAGTATGGTTTCCTTCCCTGTAATTTTGGCTGTGGATACAGACCCTGTATCGTAACCCTGATGTCTACATTGATTTGAAAGTGTCTGTTTGGCTGGGAGCTGACTAAGTCAGTGAGTGTGAAATAAAGGCTTCAGTGACAGATTGGTCTGTAGTGTAGTGCCATATTTAACACACTTTACACATTTCATGCACCTATATATACGAAGTTGAAAACAACAAGATAAATGGGTGGTACTGCATACATCTGCTGACATCACTTTCGCAGGAAAGTTACACTTAATGTGCACTTTTCATAGGCTTCAAATATAAATACTTAAACTGCCAACTGCATCACTTTAGCTTTGCAAACACATAAATCAACATATCGGCTGTGTGGTTTGTGTTATTTTTAATGCGATTTGTTGTGCTAAACTGTCGGTGAATGTCATGTCACTTGCTAAATGTAGCACTAAATTCAGATAACCTTTAATAAGAATAAACATTCCCTGATGAGTATTTTTTCGCCTTTTATCTACATATCTCATACAAAAGTACAGAAATGGAAAGGGGTCCCCATACACAGCCAGTAAAACTTAAAAAAAGTCATTTCTCACATTTCACATTTTCCTGCAGTTTACGCCATTTTTTGCAAGTCCCTTGAAAAGTGTAAAAGCCGGGTTTTTCTGTATGTGATCAACAACAGCTAAGGGTGATCAGTCTCTTTAGAGAGTGCACATGTGTTCAGTATATTTATAATCATAACATTTATTGACAGTTAAAATGAGAACATTGATGCTCATAGAGCACTACATGCTTCGCTAGAAATCCAGTTCAGAGCATCCGAACTACCGCATCTTTTTTCCTCCCACAATAGAGGCCAAGGGGACTGATGACCTCAGATGTTAAGTCCCATAGTGCTCAGAGCCATTTAAAAAAAAAAAAAAAAAAAAATAGAGGACCAACTCCATCTTTCCCCACTGTTGCGTCTTGTCAGGGAGAAACTGCATGCAGCACCATAGTGTGTACCCCATCCTCATATCTGCCCCAGCCTCTCCTTTGGACCAAAAGACTCAATAGACCCTATGGTTTTTCACTGCCTGTTCCTGGACATCCTTGATGCATTTACAGGCGCATGTGTGGTATACACTGATGGCTCTGTGATCTACAGACAAACTGGTTTTTCCTACACACATGCAATGTGAAGTGAAGTACACTTCTTGCTAAATGGATATAGTGTATTCACTACAGAACTGATGGCCATTGTTTGAGCCATCAACCGCCTTCATTCTCACACGGGCGAGTCATTCTTAATTGGCTGTGACTCTTTGAGTAGTCCTCAGGTTGTTGACCAGTGCTACCCCTGACCCCCGTTGCTTACGACTATCCAGGATCTCCTGTATGACCTCCACCACACTGGATGGTCGGTTGTCTTGTATGGACCCCCTGGTCACATTCGGATCCCAGGGAATGAACATGCTGACCAGTTGGCCAAGACAGCTATCAGGATATCGACTTTGGAGATGGAGGTACCGGAACCTGAAATTCGGTTGACTCTGCACCGACAATTGTTGGAGACTTGGAATGCGGGTTGATGTGCCCTGGTTTCTCAGAATAAACTGTGAACGATGAAGGAGACCATGACTGTGTGGCAGTCTTCCTTTTGTGCTTCTCACGGGGAATGTACTGTACTCTGTTGGCTTCGCATTGGCTACACTTGGCTGACCCACGGCTGCGTATCTCAGCATAGGTATCCACCCCACTATCAGTGTGGTGCCTGTCTCACAGTGGACCACATCCTGCTGGGCTGCTTTAATTTGACTACCTTATGGCGAAACCTTAAACTTGGAGACACATCACCTGTGGTGCTAGTGGACAATGCCAAAGCAACTGATTTGGTTTTATGTTTTACCCGTGAAAGTGGTTTTTACTCCTCTCTGTGACGTAGGGCACATTAGCCTCATCAGCCGAATAAGGGATTGGAGGGGTGCCCTGTTGCCTGCTCTGACCCGAGGCGCCAATGGCTGTCCTTGCTTGGTGATCCAGCCTGGGTTCATGCCCTTCCCACCTTTTTAATTCTTTGTATTCTTTTACATCTGTCATTGGTTGACAGACTAGTCATCATTGTTCTCTTTCCTGAGATTTTATCTGTCCTTGTAGCTAGGTCTCTTGTGATAATGGAGGTTATGGAAGCACATATCGGTTGTAGTGTGTGTGTCTCCAGGCACATAATGTGCCCTGGGTTCCTGCAGCTGCTTTCTGGTTCCATTGGAGTAACTCTCCTATCTTCACACTTTTATCTCCCCCCCCCCCCCTCCCCCATACACACACACACTTCTGCTTGCTTCTATCTGATGGCTTTCTTGATTCTCAGATGCAGTTGAGTCCGTTGGGATAGGTCTTTTGTGTAGTTCGTCTCTGGGAATTATTCTTATCTTGACACACATAGGATTAAGGAACCAATGATATCAGTCTATTCATTCATTCATCCATCCATCCAATTCAGAAGATTATCACTTAATAACATGTGATCAGACAAATGAGTAGCCTGGAAAATTATAAAATTTAGTAAACAGAGAAACATAACGTGATCTCAAAGTCACCATACTTCAAGAGAAGACGATATAAGCTCCAGACTGGAAAAAACAAGAATAGCAACTGGATCTGTTCTGTATGGATAAAAATTACCACAGGGAAATCTACAATGTGAAAGTTCTGAGAAGGACAGATACTGGATCACATCATTGCACGATAAAACAAAGAGTTGAACAAGTAGCTCCAATAAATCCAAGGAAAAAGCAACAGTGTTGGAACGAGTGTGTAAAACAGTGGTAGATAGACAACAAACTTGATTAAGATATCTGAGTCATAAAACAGAAGAATCACATGTGGAACTCACAAAACAAAGAAACATAACCCAAAAAATAATAAGAAGGGATCAATGCCAATATCAAAAAGGTATATTTCTAGTAATAGAAGCTAATAGTGAGGAAACAAACTCAAGAGATCACTACAGAATATTTAACAGACAACTACAAAATATTTAGCATACAGTTACAAAGATATATTCTCCAATATTAATGTTAAAAGATAAAAATAAGAAGGTGGCCCATAGCAATAGAAAAAATACAGTTATTGTAGCAGAAACATTTAGTAAATTACTAAATTGTGAAGATCCCCTGAACAACTGCAAATAAACAGGTACTTACATTAAAACACCAGTGGAGAATGTAAACTCACCCACAGTCCATGAAGTCTACAAAGCTTTGAAAGAGATCAAAAACTACAAAGCAAGTGGAGAAGATTGAACATTGTGGGACTTTGGAAATATGCAGCAGAACCACTGAAGATGTCATTACACCATTGCATAGTGAGAATGAGGAGCAAAGAACAACTACCAGAACATTGGACTACAACTGTGAGCCATTCATTACACAAAAAGTAGCAAATCAAATCCAGACAACCATAGAGGAATTTCCCTTTTGGATATCACATATAATGTCATGTCGACAATGCTGTACAATTGTGCTAAAGATCATCTTGATCTGGAACTAGGAGAATACCACAGAGGATTTAGGCTGTGTATAATCTGCACAGAACGTATAATTACTTTGAAATTTGTTATGGTTACCATGCACCATGCAGTGAGATAAAAACAAGAAATCATAACCTTTGTAGACTTAGCTTATGATAGTATCTGCAGATCTCCAGTGTTAAAGATAGGAAGGAATTTCGGTCTCCAGCCCAAATTAATAAAAATGATAAAATTAAATCTGAAAAACACTAGATGTAAAGTAAAGTTCAGAGGAGAAATATCTGAGTCTTTTATGACTGAAACAGGTTTAAGACATGTAGGTGGTTTATCACTGTTATTCTTCAATCGTGCTGTGGAGTGAGTGATGAGGGCATGGCAAAAGGAAAATCCTAAAAGCATAATAACTGGAACCAAGAAAGATCAAATAAATTTAAATTGCATGGATTACACAGATGACTTAGTGTTACTATAGTTCAATTCTTTTATCGTGGCGGTTCGTGCATGCCCGCCCAGACGCGGGAGATTGCTGCGTTGCCAGTTGTACGCGCCAAGAGAAGCAGCGCCATAGTATAGTTCGCAAACTTACGTTTAGGGGGGAGCGCGCAGTTTATGAAGTAAAGCCACCACGGCCGCATTAACCCTTTCGCTGCTACAGAGATGTGCTCCCTGCATTCCACGATGTGCGCGATTTTGTCATCACTGCATTGCTCGCCTGTGCAGACACATGGTGTTTCGACTGCTTTGACACACTTTATCATTCGACTTCATAAAAACTATTTGGCCCAAAAACTTAATTTTTACACATCTTCTTGACTGATACCTTCCCGCCATAAATGACTTAATTTTGTTTCGATGTTCAACGCAGTATTGTGCAGCATTAGATGTAGTAAACAATTGCATGAAATTTTGAAGAGTCTGCAGAGGTAAAAGTCCATAGCGTATACTTTCCATATGGTCGATTTTAGTTGCCACTAGAAATTTCAAAAAATTACATTCAAATGAATAAAATTCATGAAGTAAGACACTTCAATATTGTTTTTAAATAAAGAAAATATTAAGCACCGAACAAGGTTTGAACGCAGAACCTTTCGGTTAGCAGCCATACACGTTAACGATTACGCTAACGCAGCTCGTCATTCAATGCATCTCCTGGAGGATGTTTTTAATATCACGCAAAATACCGACGAACACTGTTGGTATGACTATGAATTACTCACGTTTCGTTGAAGTACAATAGGAAATAAACAATTACCGCTGTTCTTTATTGTGAAAAAGCGGTTAGTGAGAATGATACAAACACCTTTCCATGCTATGGCCTGAATTAGGAGGTTTAATTAATTAATAGAATATGAAGCAATTGGCATAAAGAATGTTTTTTCCAAACTTTCTATAAAAGAAAGTCTGCTATCAAGACATTGCTTTTGTTCGATTACTTTATTTATGACTGAACGTTTCTAAAACTGAAGACACTCGTCCGTGCTCTGCACTGCAGTCGAGCTCTGGCAATGTCGTTCTCTGTTCATTGGCTGACTGTGTTTTGTGACGTCAGATGCGCAGAACAAACCTAAACTTGGCCGCCATCATAAATGACACGCACTTTAGCTAATAACATTCACGAAGCCAGAAATTAAATAAAAGACCTACAGAATACAGCACAAAAAGTAGGACTCGAGATATAATTTGAAAAGACTGAGATAATGGTAACAGAGGCACTAGTAATCAACAGCATAACAGTAAATAACATGAAAATAAAAATAGTGAAACAGTTTAAACATCTAGGAGAAATTATAACATATAACTTAGACGAGAAACTTGCATGGCAAGAGTGAATTAATAAAATGATAAAAACTCAAAAATTAACATGGTCTTTATACAATAAACAATGCATATCAATCAAAACTAAATTGGAACATAAGATGGTGGTTCAACCAGAGGTGACATGTGGAATGAAACTCTTTTGAAACTCACTAAAAAAATAAAAAAATAGACTCGACAAAATCCTAAAAAGTAGAGAGAAGTATAGCTATAACATGCATAAATAAGAAATATCAAAAAGATTAATAATTGGAAGTAGTGCCAAATGAAATGGTGTACAGCAAACTAGAACCCATTACACATATTGTGTGGAAGAAAAGGATTTCTTTTTTTTTTCTCATAATTAGGACAGAACAAAACAGATTACAAAGAAAATTTATAGAGAAAATTTAGAACATGAAGTAACAAGTAGGATGGATAAGGAAAATCAAATTGCTAGAACTAACTCTGTATGATTTGCAAAATAAAACAGGAAATTTAAAGAAACTGAAAGACATAAGAATAAGGTTCAAACCAGAAATAGACAAATGATAGAATACAAAGGGCACTTAAAGATGAGTAATGATGAAAAAAGATCATAACCAATGAGTAGCTACTGGGCAATTAGGAAAGAAAACATATTGTAGATGATGACCAGAAAATGCTTAACTGAAGTGGTCTAATGAGGCTGTAGAAGAAAAAGAAGAAGAAGAAGAAGAAGAAGAAGAAGAAGAAGAAACAGAGAAAGCTCGTGTAAGTTTTCTTTCTGAATAAAATCTTTGATATGAAAGATGCATTACAGTGACATTGAATTTCATTTTTAATTGGTGTGATGCTAATAGTTTATGAAATAACAGAATTTTTTACAATTTTAGAGTAATTTCCAGAAGTTTACAAGCAAATGCAACCGTATGAACCTTGTATGGGCCTCTAATGTGTTTTTCTCAGTTTCAGCAATGACAGCATAAATGTTTTTTTTTTCGGACCAGAAATTGGTGGCTTAAACTTGGATATGAAAAATCAGTTTCCAAGTAGCAAAATTATTGCCAGCCTCAATCTCTGTAGAAATTGCATTACATATAACTTTATCTTGCCTCAAGAATTTACATATTTAACTTTCTGAAGCAAAACACAGAAATCTTACAACGGCAAAAGCATTAAAACAACATGTGTGTACTGTATTGCATATGCATTAATTGCATGCATTCGGTAAATTTTGTCTTGTGGGCCTTTGTTACCATGCATTCTGCACTGGAACATGAGAAAAGAGGTATCATGTGGACATACCTTATCTTGAAAAATTAGTTCACATTACGTAAAATTGATGATAATCTCAGGTCTGAGTATATCAACACTATACAGTATTTCTTTCATTTTGATGTAATGGTGTATAAAAATCACTGCCAGTTTTCTTTAATGAATCATTTTGTACCCAGAGAGAAATGGCTTGCTTTTGTTGCCGTGTCTTGAAGGTATCTTTAACTAATAAATTTCCCCTAAATGAGAAATATTGTGTGCTCTTTCAGTACAAAATTTAATAAACCACTCATATCGTATCAGATATTGCTCATAAGGAAACATATCTTTGTTAAAAATTTTAATTTGGTTGAAATTTTACTGTTGAAGTTATTTTAGATATAGAATCTTTCTTTTAAGATACTGGGGATTGAGATTTCAGTTTATGTGATGAATATTAATAAATTGCTATATCGTTTGTTGTGTACATTTTTAATGCCCTTTCTACCCAAAGTACTCTGTAATGCTGCAGGTTTTTCCCCTTCTGACTTACTGCTCTTAACAGATGTCCCAAGGTAACCATATTAATTTAATCCTAGATGGCACTGCAGTTGGTAAAAAAAGCGTGTAACTTTTGCTTAAAATCACTATACAGTGCCCAGCTAAGTAGTACTTTAATTAATGAAAATGGTGTGAACTAATTTTTTTTAAATAGGATCCACCTTTTTAAATGCATATAATGATTACATATAAAAAATCAATCCATAAAAACAAATTTTTATAGTACTGCACATTCTGCAAATAGTTCAGTTGGAATTAGCTTTATCTGAAATACACCATATGGAGGTAGCCCAAGCGGATTACGTACATTGTGAGGCCTCGATGAAGGACTATTGTTTGTAGTGTCTGTTGTGTTTTTAGATACTTTGTTTTCTGTTGCTGTATTAATTTTTTCCAGAAGGAAAAAGTGCAGTGGACGAGGTAGCAGACTGTCCAGTTGTTATCATTGTACCAGGCTGACGGCTGTTTGTGGAATATATGAAGCAAGCAGTACAAGAACAGCCATAAAACAAGGCACACTACAGAAAACTGCTGCTGTATTTGGTAGAATATTGAGAGAGGCTGTGTAGAAAAGAAAATAGGGTTGTTTGTTGCAGCCTGCTTCGAAATGTGGAATAAGTACTCAAGACTCTGGAATGAATCTCCCGTTGACAAAAGCCTAAGACTAACAGCATGTATGGTTGTAATTGTTTTCCTGAAATTTACATCTTTTTTTCCTTTTTTTTAAGAAATGGTGAGACCATATTTACCTGAAATTCAAAATTGTTAGGTGATATCCAAGTGAAATTACAGAAACTAAAGCTGTCTTCCATATTCAGTTCCTATATGTAGCAAGTTTTTTCCTACCAGTTATTCTACAGTATGTTTTCACTCATCCAAGACAACAACTGTATGTGCAAATCCATTTCATGCAACAACTAATCTAATATTATCAACCACTATTAACTACTAAACAAACTTACCATCAAAATAATATTGTAGTTTTGTAACCAAATAAGAAATTCTTTGATAAACACAACCTTATTCTGTAAAACTACAAAACATTGAGAGATGCTTGACAATGACGTCTTTCATTTTGTTTGCATGAACCTTGAAGTATTAATATTGCAGCAGCACGTATAATAGTTTCCTCATCTCTAGACATGACGTGGCAGACAATACGAAAGCAATACAACAAATAGCATTGCAGACTATGCGAATACACTAAGAAATGTGTACTGTCAGTCTGAACAGAAACAAAGTTGGAAACAGATGTGAAATACTGTAGAAAATAATGTGTCCAGTGGCATTGTGGATGCAACTTCACACAACTTTTTACGGTGATGGCGTCACTAGTGAGCTTTCGACTATCGACTTTTGCAAGCGATTGTGAACGACCCCTGTGTGAAATGTGTGCATTTCGATTATTCATTCCTGTGTGACGTACCTGCGCAGTAAGCCTTTTAAAAGAAATGTTGCATTGAAAGAATCATATCACAGATATGTCACACTTACCATTAAATGTCAATAAATGTCAATTAAAGCATCAGTGATGAACGCTTCAAGAGACCTTATGATAACTAATGCACGATACAAAACTTGGATGAGTAAGCTGTTGCGTAATGGATAAGGTTACCTCAGTTAGAGGTTAGAGGTTTGCAACTTGCTGCACACTTTTTTTTCCCAATTAAGCATTGTTATGGTTGTAATACAATACATTCTGCAATATTTCATGTTGTTAAACATTTCTGTCTGGTTAGAGAACGAAGGACAAAATAAAAATTTGCCTGTTTATTTCCAAATGTGTGATGATTTTCAAGTGCGTGGTAAGGCAGCAATCTAAGAAGACAGCTTACATTCATGTGAGTGAAACAAGCAACAATAATATTCATATTGTTCCTTGTCACAAATACCTCACAGTTTATTTCCCAATATGTGGCAATTTCTGAGCGTGTGATTAGGCAGGAACCTCAGAGGACAGCTTAAATTACTGCAAGTGAAACAATGAACAATAACGTTCATATTCTTCCTTGTCACAAATGTTTCACCAATTGCGCAGCCACAAACGTATCCTCCTAAAGAGTTCTTGCTACAACTGAGGCTCTCCTGTCACTAACACATCCGTAAACATCAACTTTACATAATAGCGATAGACAAATAACTTCTTCTTGCAGGGGTGTGTGAAGAGACTAGTTTATGAGCACCAGTCAGTACTCACATGGACCTCGTTTCTAGGATTGTCATCGCAGCTGTGGAAATAGTAAACAAAGCTCATGGGATCCTTGACAGTTGATGGTGCATCACAGTACACCTCGCTGTGATCGTGTTGCTCAACATTTTGAACAATACCTGTACTGGAACAGATCCGCATTTGTTACGTACTGTACTGTACTGTACACTGACAGAACAGATTGAACACACTGTGGCACAGGATATGGAGTGGGATGCATGAGTGGCGGAAGGAAGGCAGTGAAATAAATCTACATCTACATTTACGTCATTACACTGCAATTCACAGTTAAGTGCCTGGCAGAGGGTTCATTGAGCAACCTTCAAGCTATTTTTCTACTGTTCCAATCTCTAATAGTTTGAGGGAAAAATGAGCACTGAAATCTTTCTGATTTCTCTTATTTTATTATGGTGATAATTTCTCGCTATGTATGTGGATGCCAACAAAATATTTTCACGATCGGAGGAGAAAGTCGGTGATTAAAATTTCACGAGATTATCCTGCCGCAACACAAAATGCCTTTATTATAATGTTGCCACCCAAATTCACTTATTGTGTCTGTGGCACTATCTCCAGCATTTTGCAATAATACAAAATGATCTGCCCTTCTTTGAACATTTACATTGTCCTCCATCTGTCCCACATCACACAGTGTTACTCCAGAAGAGGGCAAACAAGCACTGTGTAAGCAGTCTCTGTGGTTAATTAAATGAAACTTAATATATATTCTCAGTGATGGAATACAGAAACCTCTGGAGCAGAGGTAAATATTGATTGTCAGTCTAGGAGTTCGGTCAAAAATAATAAAGGAACGGTGAAGAAGATAGCTGATGTTTCATGTGGATGTGGCTAGTGGTCTGTCCTGGTGAGCAGATCCAGTGGCAGACAGCAAGAGCCACCTGTCCTGGCTGAAGTATGGAGCGAGAGAGTGGAAACCGAGATGGCAAAACAGCTGCACCCCCATCCAAGACACCCCCCACCCCCCACCCCCCACCCCACCCCTCTCCTTCGGTGACCACTCGTGTGAATTCCCGATTGATTAACTCGATGGTGTAAGCAAGCCAACACATTCAGCAGAGGGCTTTGTCAGAGGCTTGTACTGGAATGAGCTGCTACAGTCCTGAAAGACAGGCTGGGTTGTCATGTAGGCACTGCAAGAACTCACATTGGTGCATTGTTTGAAAAAGCATGGGAGAAAAATTTCAGAATCAAATTCTATTATGAACTCTTAAGATATTCTTTGACTGGCTGGTACCCTCTACATCCTCCCACTTCCACAACTGTTTACAAAAGGACACCAGACACTTATTCAGAAGGTCGGTTGCCCAGGTAATGGACCTACAGGCCATGGAAGGCCTCTGTACGATCTTCTTCTTCTTTTTTTTTTTGGCAAAGACTTGTGACACAAATTTTCTTCTTAAGTGGGATAGTTCTAACATGGAATAATCTTTCCATGTTTGTTGATAGCAAAAAAGATATAAATCTAGTGGTTGTTAACACTGAAAATAGCCATGAATTGCAAATAATTTAAAAGTTTATACTTAATACAAAGTCAAAATTCACTGCTGCTTCTTCAGTACACATTATTTCTTCCATTAATAAAATTCCTAATTGTGTGCTTATTGCGTTGTATACCTGATACGTTAGTTATACAAATTAGAGGAAATGAATATTACGCTCTGACAAGATGTCTGTCTATAAAATGTTATATCTGTTGGGAAAGATAGAAACAATTTGATTCTATCCTTAATTTTTAAGTAAAGGTAAACATTCTCTGCACATACATGGAGTGTATAATTTGAATACCATAACAATAAAACGTCATTTTGTAAATAAAATAAGTAGATTCTATCTTAAGAAAAGGTATGGTAGCATACTGTAATGCCTCCAGACATTAGGCTATAAAATTAAGTAGGGGATTACAAAATAGATACTGATCCTGAACAAAAGAAAAGTTTGTTCCCAGTGGCAGAACTTTAGGAAGGGCACTAATGGTGCAGTGCCTCAAAATTATGAATGTAAAGATGAGATAGCAAAACTGCTACTGTCAGAAGGATTTAGCCGGAACTGCCCTTTCTCAGCAGTAGCAGAATAAATACAGGACAGCCTCAGTAACTCAGCAGAATGTAAGAAATAGACAGAAGTGGCCAAGGCCAATGTCCGCCAAAATCGACAGAACGATCTATGGCAATCTCACTGCTTCAGTAGCATAAGAAACTGTGCTGTTGAAAGATTGTCAAAATGACTCTCTAGTTTATGGGGGGAGAGAGAGAGAGAGAGAGAGAGAGAGAGAGAGAGAGAGAGAGAGAGAGGGAGGGAGGGGGGGGGGGGGCAAAGGTAAATATATAAACAGACCTGTACACATAGAGAGATATATGAACATCAGTATTTTTTATAACCATACAAATGGTTGAAAGATCATGTGATTATTGAAATTGGTCCAACAATTCAAAATCATGAATTTGTGTGAGCACACTGAAGACTGCATCACGAGGTGATATACTGACAAAATACAGGAATTATTTATAAGATTAGGGGACAAAAAGGTTACTCAACATAACCACAAGTTTCTAACATTAAAGTTCTCAGACCCAAATGCATTTTGAAAACCGCTTGTATAGGGAACAATCCAGAGGTTTTTCACCCAGACATTACAGTGAGATCTAGCTACAGCTTCTACACAATTACAGTAAAAGGCTGGATATCATGTAGAGGGAGATAGTGTACCTACTCACTTTAAATCACCTTGTAGGATAACAGTCCTTCCAAACATGTCATATTGGAATACTTAGGAATTCATCTGAAGAGATAAACAATTAAGTCTTACATCAAGATCAAAGTTACACTGTAGCTTGAACTTGAGTCTGGCATTGTAAACATGCCAATAAAGTCAAATATTAGCGAAAATCTCAAGGTATAAATTTGTATCATGTTTATTGTATACCAGCCAGATATACCAAGTGTAGAAATAACAAGTCTGGCAAGAAATTTGTTGTGTATTATCTTGGAATATGACAATACACATAGAAAGATGAAGTAACGATATGTGGGAAAAATACCATGTTAGTATTCCTTAAAAGTACAAAACTCATACAACTAAACAGTGGTGCACCATCAAAGTAAATGCATTTAAAACACGCATACAAGATTTTAGTAGTATTGGTCCCTAAGCATTAAGTAAATAGATGGAGACACTCTCTTTTGACTTTCCAAGTAACAAGTAATATACATCGATATGCAAAAATTAATTTTCAGTCAAAAATTATCTAATGCACACAAACTGAATTGCTTGAAACAGGAAAAGTGTCATCATATTCTGATCTTAGAAATACAATTTTTAGGAATTGAACAAGAGGCACTTGTTTCTGCTAGACCATTTATAATGTGCATTATATGCATGTAAAAAGTTTATTTATAATTTATTGTCATTCTACTTTTCATTATAGTGGAGTAAATAATATTGGCACACGAACTAGTGCTCAGGATATGTAATGGCAGCAGATCTGATAAATTCTTCAAACTGCCCACCTTCTCTAGCATCGTACCTCCACAAAACATTCAGGTATACCTTAAATCTCACTTAAACTTGCGTAGAAATCTGAACATGGATTCTTCGAACCTTTAGCCTGCATCTGACCATCCCTCATCTCAGTACGACTCTGTCAAGTCCCTTTAGCAGCAAAAGAGCACATGAAAAATTCTGATTAATCTAAGGAAAGAGGATTTGAGAATATACTAGTACAAACTTATTATACTTAAGTGCACTACAGACAAGACCTGGTTTCAAACAATAATTCCGATATGTGCTACTAATATGACAGTACACCAAAAGTTTAATATCTCACCACAATGCATTAAATCATTGGCCTGAAATCCACTGGCACAAAATGTAGATCATATGCATGTGTAGTATATTAAATAGCCCTCAAAACTCTCTTAAAGAGGTTAACACAAAGCAGTTCTATGAAGTCATGTCCCTTAACATGTCTCCATCAGATTTTACAGTTAGCACAAGAGCAGTAAAAGTATATGTAGTTGATTATAAGTCACTAAAGCAATACAAAATTAAAATAAAAGATATGTAAAAGCTTCTCAGTAGTGTATGCTCGAAGTACAGTAGTTACATGTCAGTAATGCATACCGAACCAGGTAGTACAGTGCTTAGCACACTGGACTTGCATTCGAGATGATGACAGTTCAGATCCATGTCTGGCCATTCTGATTTAGGTTTTCCATGATTCCCCTAAATCACTTAAGGCAAATGCCAGAATGCTTCCTTTGAAAGGGCACAACCAATATCCTTCTTCGCCCTTCCTTAATCCAAGTTTGTCAACAGGACATTGAACACTAATTGTCCTTCTTCCCTTCAGTGATTCAGAACACACACAAATGAAATTCAAGATTAGCATTCACAAAATTATTTGAGATGGTTGCAATCTGTGTGTAATAGATTTATTATATAGTTCTTTAAGTTTAATGTTTTATATGGTAAATAAATAGCAAGTTACCAATGATTGAAAATTGATTATAGGTGAAAGGGAAAAAATACACAAAGTTTTCTGTAAGATTTTGAAAGGATACATTCAGAACATGGCTTAACCCAGCACAAGCACACATGCAGCATTTTTACAAACGTCAGACGACAGGAAACGGTCACGTGGGTGGTGTGGTGTGGAAGTGGTAAGTGTCGAGAAATGTAATGACAGCACTGCAAAGCTAGTGGGGAGGAGATACTTTTTGCAATACAAGACGTAGGTTTCACCAAAGGGGTAAGGAGAGGAGGGATAGACTGTAAGAGGTGTGGGAGGACAGGGGTGGAGAGGGGAGAATGTGCAGTCACTGGGGAAAGAGAGGAGGTAAGGCCTTCTGGGGTGACAGAGGCATGATGGAGAAGAGAAGAGAAGAGAAGAGAAGAGGAGAAAAGAGGGGGGGGCAGTGTGTCCAGAATTCGCAGATACATGTGTGCCCGCCAAAACGACACCGTAGAAAGTGTGTGCTTTGTTGAACAGCTGGAGATATCTTATCAGTTACATAACATCAGCTGCACATAAGGCAGAGTAAGGCACTGTTATTTAACAGAAGACCAACCATCAGTGTTAACTTGTAGAGGCATATTTGAGACTTGAATGGCTTTTAGTTGAAATGGAATAATCAGTACAGTAAAATTTCATCTTTGTAAATCAGGTAGAAAGTAGTGGCTCAAACGAGCAAAACAAACAATCAGAAAGTTTCAACTTGAAACAACAGGTTATAGAAATAAAGTGATATATTTCATCTCTGTTTTAAGATTTTTATGTTGGCTTAGTGCATCTGTGTGGTGAATTTCAGCAAATAAAAGGTTCCAAAACTATTGACCGCCAACCTTGGGAATTTAACGTTTGCACAGAAACCACAACAGTGTCATGTCAATACAAAGAAAATTTTGATGTGGATGGGATGCAGTAACTTAGACTTTAGATGAAATTACACTAGTTAAAACAAGCAGGTAGACACAAAGTGCTTACTAATCCCATCAAACACTGGGCAGGAAAATTTTATGAAGAAATGCAGAAGGAAAACAGTCAGTTCAGTGGACATAAAAAATTAAAAATGTGCACAGTTATTTTTATCTCTTATGAATGATGCCATGAAAGAAAGGAACAGAAATAAATGCTTCCAATGCTCATCTGCAGAGCGATGCAACATTAGTTGCAAAGAATGAATTCAGTTTGGGGTATAATGTTCCATTGAAAAGAAAGAGTGAACAGAATGGACACTGCAAAGAGAGGGGTGGACTTGGCAATGAAGCTTAACACTCACAACATGAAGTTGTAAGAGGAGACTTGATACATTCTTTCATCATCTTAGCACAACAAATGAGTGATGCCTAAAAACCTACTGTCACATATTTGTGATCTAGTCATTCAAAAGCAAGTTGGATTCTGTCCCACAGAGCTCATTAATATCTGTAACCACTGAAGAGTCAATAAAGGTCATGAGTGATTATAGCAGCTTAAAATCTATAGACAATGTAAGAGCCAGCATAGTAGATATACACATGGAAAATCCTTCTCACAAAGTTAAAACAAAATTAACTATGAAACAACCACTGGACAGAGAAAGAGTATCTCAGTTTCAAATCTTATCTGTTCAGAACTCACCATCAATCCTACCACAATATCGTGAAACATGTGCGTTGGAAGCCAACAGCAGATGATACAGGTGAACTTTGCAATAATTAATTAATCAATCATATTCTCAGTTACTTTATATTGTGCCATATTATTATCCCCAGTATTCATCTTACCATATTTCTCATAACAATACTTTGTTAACTTCATATGACATGGCTTCCTTTTATCACGTAACACTCAACAAACCTTCACTGCTCCCTGTGCTAACAGCCAAAAGTAACCCAAAATGACAAGTTGTATTAAGCATCTAGAATGAAATGGTATAGTCTATTACAACATTGGCACTTCGTCTCATCCTCACATCTTGCAGGGTGACAGTGCATCAATCAATCTGTAGCCTCTTGAAAACAAAATATCACCATGTGCAAATTTGTCCAGTTTACAAAGCGAGAAAAAGAAGGCAACCAAAACATAAAAGGTGGAGGGGAAGAATCTGCTCTGTTATTTCATAGTGGTCCCTATCATGTATACGATAGGGGCAGGACTGTGAAATAACTTTAAACAGTTTTAGAATACAAGAAAGAAATAATGTAATCATTACTTACAGAGAAAAAACAGAAAGAAAAAAAGGAATCTGAGACAGAGAAGGTAGAAGGGAAAGGATTTAATCCTTTGCTCCCAAAATCTGATAGGTCACACAGTGTTCTAGTGGCTTCAGCAACACAGGTGCTAGCCTAAGGTCACATAATCCCTTTTGTAATTAGGTAGACACAATGGAAATTGAGAAACTTAATGGCTTTAGGTTTTCCTTTCTGAGTCTAGATGCCGGTATAGCATCTGCTCCTGGCCCTAAAACAAAAACTCACTCACACCAAGGCTTAAGGTTTAGGCACATACAATTTTGACTGTAACATAGATGCAGTTTACTGTGGAAAGGGAAAGGAACGGGGGAACATGACCCTTAAGCCCTCACAGCTGTTCATGGCGCTGGAAGGGCGGGGGGGGGGGGGGGGGGGAGGAGGAGGAGGACCTATGCTCGGAAACAGCCCACAGAAACAGTGCCTGATAGGAAAAATGAAATACAAGAGAAAAGATTGTGACATGAAAGCGAAACAGAAGAAAATGTCACAATCACCAACTCTGTGGTCACTATGCCATGTCTTGCGAGCTGCAGGGTCCTGGAGATCATCATCAAAAGTATCATCTAAAAAGTACCCATAATTAATATGCACAAAATATGAAGGCAACTGACCACTATAAATCAAATGGGACATATCATCGTGTGACAAAGTGCTGCTAATAGACCATTACGTAATATATAAAAGCTGTCTCTCTAAAAACATTAAATTTACTAAGGCTAAATAAATGAAAATTCTCATATCCAGTCTAGAGTCATAATTTAATTAAGTTAACAATGTGTTTCCATTTTAAATGGAATGAGCATGTGAGAACTGTGGTAAGGAACACAAATGGTCAACTTCAGTTTATTGGGATAATTTTAAGAAAGAGTGGTTCACCTGTAAAGGAGATTGAATATAGGATGCTGGCATGACCTCGTTTTGAGTACTGCTAGAGTTTTTGGGATCCACACTAGATTTGGTTGAAGGAAGACATCAAAACAATTCAGTGGTGGGCCGCTAAATTTGTTACCGGTGGGTTTGAATAACATGTAAGTGTTACCGAAGTGCTTTGGGAACTTAACTGGTAAACCCTGGAGGGAAGGTGATGTCCTTTTCGAGACACACTGTTGAGAAAATTTAGAAAACTCACATTTGAAGCTGACTGCCACATGTGTAGACAGCTGGGTGGCAGGCATGTGGCACCCAAATGTGTGTGGCACAGACTCAGTGGCAGCTGCCGCCCACATGGTGGCAAGGAAGAGATGTCCCTGATACTGAGGCCAGGACCCTCAGGCCCAGAATGTGGGCTGATTCAGTGGATACATACCTGTTAAACCGTGGGGTGCCGAGTGTCGTGGGCTGCAACGTCCCTGGCGAGGGTGGGACATATGGCTACAGCAGGTTACCAGTGCAGCCCAGGCGAGGGCAGCACAGTATTGGTGACAGGTGGACCACAGTGTGAGGTTTGTGGCATCGAACGGGCCACATGACTGAGCAGCAGTAAGCAAGTAAGTGATGGCATGGACAGCTTGGCCAGTAGACCGGGCAGGCATCGAGGTAGTGAGGCCGACAGGTCCAACTGCATGACAGTGTGTGGGATGGCACAAGTGAGCCCAGCAGCTTGTTTGACAGGAGCAGCAGGCAGGAAGCCAGAGGGCTGTGCCAGTGGCAACGTGTAGTTAACAGGGCAGTGCTACTTGCCAGCACTGTCGTCAGATGATCTGTGCCAGCTTATACAGCTCACTCGTGTAGTCTGCCTTCCTGGGCAGGTGCTGGCGAGCATGCTGCACAAGTGCAGAAGGCATGTGGCAGGACGGTATACCTCACTGCAGCGAGTGGCGCAGTTAGGCTCTGCCCTGAGCACTGTAGAGGAATGTGCGGATGTGGTGTGTCCCAGGCCACACAGTAAGATGCTACACGGCTTCCAGACCGTGACTGTGGCAACTCTTGTTAACTGGCCACACGGTCTCGAAAGTGAGCTGAAGATTTTGTGGTCACCCTACGAACTGAACTGTGGATTAGATGCCGTTTCTGAAGCCAACTTGTATGGGGTGCGAAGTGGGATGAGTGAATATCGGAAGGGAGGCAGCAGAATAAATGAGTTAATTAATGAAAACTTAGAATAAATTATCAATGACAGAATACAGAAAGGGCACCCCCTGAGGCTGGAGTTAGAAATGGACTACCAGTATAAGAGTTTGGTCAAAAATAATAAAGGAATAGGGAATTAGAAGGATGATGCTTAACATTTGTGTGGCTGGTGGCAGTTCTGGGACAGCAGGACCAGGGATGGATGGCAGAAGCCAACTGTATACAGCTCATTCATGTGGTCTACCTTCTGAGGCAGGCGCTGGTGAGTAGTGTGGGTATGTCTGCACATTCAGCAGAGGGCTGAAAGTGTACATTGTCAGCAGCTTTTACCAGAATTAATTACTTCTGTCCTGAAGGATACACAGGGGGTCACGTATGCATTGCAAGAACTGACACTGGTATATTGATTGAAAAGTATATGAGAAAAGTTTCAGAATAGAATTTTTTATGAACTCATAAGATGTTCCTTGACACACTGGCCACCCTGCACAATGTGATTGAAGTGTGCAGTGTCCTCTGAGAGTTGTTTTATTACCCAATAGTTTTTGTTGTACATTTTAGGGAGTGCATATTACTAGCTTTTTCACCATTTTAAATGTGTTTTCAGACAAAGAAAGCTAACTGGACTAATAAAATGAATATATCTGTGTAACGAACCATCAAAGACCACCAGTACCTTATTTCAAAATACTCAGAGAATTTCCTCGAACAACCTCCAAATTTTTGTCAGTGAAGTTTAGGATCACCCTCTGTAGTAGGGCAATGAAAAAAATAGTGAGAGAAAAGTTACTGAATTTTATCAAATTATTGTTATATACAATAAAAATGGGGCTCCTATTTTTTAAAAAAAGGATGATCTTGTTTTTACTAATAGTAACTGAAGTTACTGGTATTGGATGTCAGCTTTATCCTATATAAAATTATGATGATGTGGTGTATGATGTCATACTATGCACAAAGAGTAAAAAGGGGGTATAAGGTAACAATTGATTGGAATTGTGTTAAGGAATACAGTAGAAAACGAATGGTTAGCTTTGAGAGATGAAATAATGAAGGCACCATAGGATCAAATAGGTAAAAAGACAAGACCTAGCAGAAATCCTTATATAACACAGGGATATTGAATTTAACTGATAACAGAAGGAAATCATTCATATGTATTACTTACTCCTCGGCTCTACAGCCCTTAAATGGCCTTGGTGTGCATCACAATATCCTGCCATTCTATCTGATCCATGGCTTTCCGTCTCCATCCTCTGACACGCAGCTTTTTCATGTCTTCTTCAACTCTATTCATCCATCTCTTTCTGGGGTGTCCCCTCCACCGTCTGCCTACAGCCTTGCCATCAAAAATCCTCTTACATGCTCTGTCTTCTTCCATTCTGTCCATGTGCCCTGCCCACCGCAGTCTTCTTATTTTAATGGTAGTTACAATGTCAGGTTCTTCAGAAAGGTGTTGTAATTCCGCATTCGTACAAATGCGCCAAGCTTCTTGATCATATATTGGGTCATATATTTTATGTAGCACCTTTCTCTCCCATATGCTAAGGATCCTTTCCTTATTTACACTCATGGTCCATGTTTCAGCACCATACATAACAACTGGTCTTATAACTGTTTTGTAAATGAGGATTTTGGATTTTCGTGATAGAAGTGAACTCCTAACCATGGGAAATACGGCAAAGCAGCATCTGTTACCTGCTACTATTCTAGCTTTCACCTCGTTACCAGTGTCATTTGTCTCAGTGATAGTCGACCCAAGGTACTTGGAAGTGTCTCACTCTTTCAAACTCCCTGTCGGCTATCCTGAGATTTGGTAGGTTTTGTTGGTTGGTCTTTGCCATAGACTTGGTCTTTTCAACATTGACTGTCAGGCCAAGTTCCCTTGCACCTTTCTCCAGTTGTTGATAGGCCTCACCTAGCACAGCAGTGTTTCGTGCGAGTAATGCCACATTGTCAGCGTAGGTTAGGTACTGTAGTGAACGATTTAAGAAGGTTCCTCCTTTATTTAACTCTATCTGACTTATGACTTTTTCTAGGCAAAGGTTGAATAGCGATGAGGAGATATTGTCACCCTGTCTAAGTCCCTTCTTCACTTCCACTTCTCTGGAGATTTTGCCCAGTATTTTTACTTTACAGTTGGTTTCGTTGAGGGTCATCATAGAAAGTTTAATGAGCTTCTTAGGTATTCCAGCCTCTTCCATTACATTCTGCAATGTCACTCTTGAGATGCTATCATAGGCTTGTTTAAAGTCGATATAAATCTGGTGTATGTTAATTTGATGTTCGTAACATTTTTCAAGTAGTATGCGCAATGTGAATATCTGGTCAGTTGTTGACCTATTTCTTACAAAACCACTCTGATAGTCTCCATCTCTCTCTTCCACATATGGAGTAAGCCTGCTGGTTAGAATCTTGGAGAAAACTTTATATGTAGTATTTAGTAGGGAGATTCCTCAATAGTTCTGGCAGTTTAATTTATCTCCTTTTTTATGTATGGGGCACATTATAGCTGTTTTCCACTCCTTTGGTATGCTCTCCTCTTGCCAGATATTCAGTATTATTTTATGAATTGTTTTCCACAGAGTTTCCCCACCATATTTGAGAAGTTCAGCAAGGATCTAATCTTCTCCAGGCACCTTATTGTTTTTTAAGGTGTTAATGGCTTGCATCGCTTCCCCCAGTGTAGGTTCTGGTGTTGAAACCTCTGGTCCATAGTAAGTTAGTTCCACCAGTTTTCTCGTTCCAACCATTCTACTTCTGGGTTCAGTAACTCTTGGAAGTATTCTGCTCACCTGCCAAGTATTTTATTACTCTCCCGTATCAAATCCCCTTCTTTGTTCCTACACACATTTGTTCTGGCTTGGAACCTGGTCTTTCCTTCTTTAATCTTTTGGTACATTTCACGACTTTGCTTCTCTTCTCCTAGCTGTTAAATTTCTTTCAGTTTTTTTCTTTTCTACTGCTCTTTTCTTCTGTCCGCAGAACCTCTTCGCTACATGGCACTTTTCATTATATTCATTCAGATTTGCTTGAGTTCTTCTCTGCAATAATGTCATTTGTGCTATATTACATTCCTCAATTCTTCTCATACATTCTTCGTCAAACCAATCTTCCTTCCCTTGAGCCCATTCATGTCCTAAAACCTCTCCAGCTGCCTCGAGGATTGCAGCCTTACATCGTTTCCACATTACTTCTATATGTTCGTTTGATGTCTCAGTCTCATTCTGAATCCCCTCTTCTATTATCATCTAATATGTTCTCTGTATTTCTTCTAACTTCAGTTTCTTAATGTCAAACCTCTTTTGTTTGTGGCCTTTTTGCTTACTCAATAGTGAGAGCCTTTGTCTATATTTAATTCTCACTAGATGGTGGTCTGAATTGCAGTCAGCTCCACGTTGGCGCCTAACATCCATTATGTCCGATCCGTGTCTCCGATCAATCAATACATGGTCTATCTGATTTCTGGTTTGTCCATCTGGCGAAATCCATATTTCTTTGTGTATTTTTTTTGTGTGGGAAACATGTACTGCCGACAGTCATGTTTTTACTTATAGCAAAATCTACAGCCCCAAGTCCATTGTTGTTTGATATTTCATGGGGGCTATGTCTTCCTATGGTTGGCTGAAAGGCCTCTTCTTTTCCTATTTCTACATTTAGGTCTCCTATTAATATCTTGACATAATGTTTGGGAGCCTGATCATACAGTTGTTCTACCTTGCTATAAAACTTGTCCTTCTGTTGTTCATCTGTCTCCTCTGTGGGTGCATGTACATTTATCATTGTAATGTTGAAAAAATTTCCCCTTAATCTTAATATGGACATCCATTCATTGATTGGTTGGAAGCACATCACCACATGTTTCAGTTATTTAGCGACCACAAAACCTGTTCCAAAGGTATTCATCCTCCCGCCACTATAGAAGATAGTGAAATTTCCTACGTCCATTATGTAATTCCCCTTCCACCTAATTTGGTGGAGAGCCAATATTTTTATACTGTAGTTGTTTACTTGCGTTTGCAGCTGATGTAGGGCTCCAAATTGGTATAGGCTCCGCACACTCCATGTTCCTATGTACATCTCTCTTATCCTTTTTTTGTTTGCGAGGGTCATCATCAAAATATCTGTCTGGCTTATTCCTTTGCTAGCATTCACAACAATTGTTGTTTTACAGGGGGAGATTGTTAATCCTCTGCTCAACCATTTGGGGGGTTGCCTCTTACAGCTCGCAGGGTAGCTGGCTCCATGTTCAGGGGAGCATCCTTAGCCTTTGTAGATCCCTGTACTAACTGCAAGGCAGCAGGCGATTTGTATCGGGTTTACTCCCTTAGGGAGACTGGCTTCACCGCACCTCGAGAGCCCTCCCTGCCCTATGTTGTAGGATGTTAAGAATGATAAGGGAAAAGGATAGGCTTAGGATAGGATTGGACAGGAGATAGGTCGTTGTGGGACGCACTTCGTCTGACTCCTCCCCATTGGCCTGTCCGGCATCGGTGGCCCTGCTGGTAGCTATGCTACCGCGGGCATAGCCCTCTGGATCCAGAGCACCCAAACATCCACGCCCACACGGACAGTGCTACATTAAGGTGGTGTCCCCTGAGGAGGATCCATACACATCCAAATGTATTACCAAAACAAATATGAGAATTTTTGTTTTTCTTACAGTATCTTTATTTATTCACCAATCTCAACTTCATACACGTGTTCTAGTGCTTTTTCCAGTCTTGGAATCACTTCTGGAACTCATTTTTCATTATGGTGACAAAACGGCACCCTTTCATGGTTTTCAGCCTCGAGATTAGAAAGAAGTTGCAGAGGGCCATACAGTGGTTGAGGCAGTGTAACAGTTTTGTTTTTTGACAAAAAATCATGAACAAGCATTGAGTTGTGATGCAATTTCCACAAGTGGTTTTCTCACAATTCTGGTCATTTTCTTTTGATTGCTGTACACAAGTGCTGTCGAACTTCCAGGTTTTATTCCTAATTGACTGTACGACCATACGACATGAAGTCATGATGCACTATCTAATCAAAGAAAACAATGAGAAGAACCTTCATGTGTGCTTGAACTTGTCAAATTTTTTGTGGTCTTGGCTCCTCAGGCAATTTCTGTCTGGATTATTGGGCCTTGGTTTTGATGTTTCAGGTGTTTTGTCACCTGTTATAACCAACTTTAGAATGTCTGGATTGTTGTTGATTTCATTCAGAAATTCCCGAGTCATGTCTGCACAGCGTCATTTTTGGTCAGAATTCAACAAGTTCGGAACACATTTCATGCGCAAAATATTAAAAAAATTGCTTGGCATGAGCCAAAGAATATGGTGGCTTAATCAGCAACCTCTCTTATAGTGACTCAGTGATTTTCCAGAACCATTTTCTTTACTCCTTCCACATTGTCATCAGTAATTGATTTGCTTAGGTTTCTAGGGCAGTCATCATCTTCTTCAACATCTTCTAGACCCCATTTGAAATGTCTATACCACTTTCAAACTCTGGTCTCACTCGTAATAGACTCGCCAAAAGCCACAGTCATTTCAAATGTAAGTCTGCACTTCATTCTGTTCTTCAAGCCAAGTTTAATGCAAATTCTTTGATCTGTCTTTTTGTGAGTAAAAATTTACTGAGCACTCGAAAACATGTATAACCTTGTCAGCTGTCAACAATAAGCTCTAAACATTCAAAACAGCCCACAGCTGAAAATGCAAACATACATCAGGAACATGTTTACGAACAAGATAAAAAGATAGTTTTGAAAATTGGCTGTGTAAAGCCCGCAAAATTAAAAAAAAATTCTGTTACTTTTTTATCACACCTCATAAGTACAGTATGTATGTATGTTCCACACCTTCTTCTAAACCACTTGACTGATTTCAACCAAACTTGGTACATGTATCACTTACTGTCTGGAAATTATCACTGTGGGAGTAAGAACTGCCTACCTATCAAAGGGATGAGAAATCAGAGTAGTCCATCGGATGCAAATACCCATAGTTTAATCATCCAGTATTCAAGAACGAGAGCACTTAGAGACTTGCAAATAACTTTACACATAATTTCAAACCTTCACAAAACTTTTTCTCACTTACGACCCCCCCACAAACTGATGAAAGGAAACAAGTTTATCATTTACTAGATTTTCGCTGTTCATGCAGTAAAACTGCAGTGTGAAACGTGATAGTTTAATTTATTACTTCTTCATGTCTATCTCTGTTCACAATACATTTCACAGACAGTTGTCACATATACCACTGGATGTATCTGCAAAATTATATTTGTGTGCAGCACATAGTTCAGGAGATTCAACGTCATAAATGTTGAGCTGGGTGAAAACGAAACTGCAGGGCAAAATTCGCTAGAGATACAGATGAAATGTGTATACAAATATGTGTGAAATACATTAAATATAAGTGTAATATATTTGACATGAATATACATGGGCAAAGCCATGGGTAAAAGGATCATTCTAAACCTTTGGAATGATTTCAACCAAATTTGGTACACACATTAGCTACAGTCTGGAAAGAAATACTATGGGGTAGAAACCACCAGCATCCTATTGGGAGTGAGTGTGATATTGTGGAAGGAGGAGGAGATATACAGACAGTGAGGAGGAAGGAAGAAATGGACACATATAGGAGAGAGGAGGAGATGGACAGACAAAGGGGAGGTTGAAATGGGCCATTTTTTGTCTGCCATATATATTATGTTCTTCTTATAAACATGTCCCATGATGTACTATGTGCTGATCTTACTATTGCTTTTGCTTCATTTCTTTTCCAGTGGCATTGCTCTTTATCTACTAATGATTTCTTCTGTAAGTATTCATTGTATGCTTTCTGTTTATCGTTAATGACTTTTTGTATCGCTTGATTCCATATTTTAAACCTCTTCTGATTGGCCCTATCTTTTTCACATAGCACTTCTCTTGCTATTTGCTTTATAAAATTTTTAAATTACATCGATCTTTGTTCATGTCTTTAGTAGTTGGGATTTCATTGAACAGTTGTGATACTACAGGTATCCGGCATAAAACACAGAGAGTGAAAGGTTATTTATAGTGTTTTCAAAACTGGATGGCAGTCATAAGAGTCAGAGGACATGAATGTAAAGCAGTAGTTGAGAAGGGAGTGGGGCAGGGTTGTAGCTTATCCCCAGTGTTATTCAAATTATACATTGACCAAGCAGTAAAGGAAACCAAAGACAAATTTGGAGAAGGAATCAAAGTTCTGGGAGAAGAAATGAAAACTGAAAGGTTCGCCGATGAGTCTGTAATTCTGTTGGATACAGCAAAGCACTTAGATGAGGATGTAATGGAATAGATAGTGTCTTGAAAGGAGGATATAAGATGAACATCAACCAAAGCAACTAAGAGTAATGGAATGTAGTCAGATGATTCAGAAGATGTTGATGGAATTAGATTAGAAACTGAGACACTAAAAGTAGGAAATGAATTTTGCTTTTTGGGTAGTAAAATAAGTGATGATAACTGAAGTGTAGACAATATGAAACGTAAACTGGTAATGACAAGGAAAGCATTTTTGAATAAAAGAAATTTGTTAACATCAAATATAAATTTAAGTGTTAGAAAGTCCTTTCTGAAGGTATTTCTCTGGAATGTAACCTCCAACAGATGTGAAATATGGATTATGAGCAGTTCAGAAATGAGGAGAATAGAAGATTTTGAAATAACATGCCAGGTTAGCCGAGAGCGCTAATGTGGTGCTTCCTGTACTACTCGGGTAGGTACACCGGCCCCGGATCGAATCTGCCCGGCAGATTACCGTCGTCGGTTGGTGTGCCGGCCAGCCTGGATGTGGTTTTTAGGCAGTTTTCCACATCCTGCTAGGTGAATACCGGGCTGGTCCCCACGTTGCGCCTCAGTTCCACGACTTGCAGACATCTGAACATGTTCGCACTATTCCATTAATTACACTCGACGCAGACAGCAGGGGTACACTAATTCCGTCCCGGGGAGCACGGGGTGGCGGCAGGAAGGGCATCCGGCCACCACTTTCCACTAACCTTGCCAAATCCGTTCCTAACAATGCCAACCCTGCGTCAGCACGGGACATGGAACCAGTGAAAGAAAGAAGGAAGGTTTTGAAATGTGGTGCTACAGAAGAATGCTGAAAATTAGGTAGGTAGATCACCTAACTAATGAAGAGATACTAAATAGAATTGGGGAGAAAATAAATTTGTGACATATCTTGATTAAAAGAAGGAATTGATGATAGGACACATTCCGAGTCACCAAGGAATCATCAATTTAGTATTGGAGGGAAGGGGTGGGTTGGGGGGCTATAGAGGGAGAGCAAGAGTTGATTACAGTAAGCTGGTTGAAATGGACGTAGGTTGCAGTAGTTATTTGGAGATGATGAGGCTTGCACGAGATAGAATAATGTGGGAAACTGTATCAAACCAGTCTTCGGACTGAGGAAAACAACAATAATATTTCTTTTACATCTGTATTAGTTTTTGGAATAGAGATTGTGGTCACCAGCCGATCTTTTGTGTAGCTTACTTCTACATTAGGTTGGAAGGTGACAGTGGTTGTGAGTTGGCAAAGCCAAGTAATGTGAATATGAAGTCTTCGGTGTGGTGCTTTACTCATCTGTGGTCTGGTCCAAGGTGTAAGTTGGTTGATAGGTTACAGTTTGGTTGAGAATTAGTGAGGGTGTATCAAATGTTTCAGTTGATCCCCATCTTGGTAAAATGAACTTGGTTACCTTGTGACACCATTTGAATGGCATTTTTGTTGGTTGTGTGTTCTTAAAGACATACTTCTCAAAGGAAACAGAAAAAAATACCCCTAACTAAACTGTGTATCACAAAAAGTCTCCCTTTCTTTCTTCAAATTACTACTGCTATTTTTATGTCACAATGCATACAATCATGATGTGATTAAAATAGAATTCTGCAGGTTGAATTAACTTCCCTGCCTAGTAGTTTTTAGTTCAACAATTCATCTTAATAGCCATCTTTGCACAATTTTGCAAATTAAGTATATTTTCTCTTACTTAATAGTTTCCTGTCTAAATTCCAGGGACAATAAGATTCATGTTTGGACCCTTAATGAAGATGATCAGTTTGTTGAGACTAGTGTCTCACCATTAGAAGGACATCAATACAGTGTTTACAAAGTCAACTTTTCTCCAAGAGGTGACAAATTGGCTTCATGTTCTCTGGATGGTGCAGTAATCATCTGGAATATAGAGGTAAAGGGTTTTATTCACTGGAGATTTAAAGTAATTTGCTTAACAGACATTAAAATTTACGTTGTTTTTAAAATCTCATCACAGATCTAGCTTTATAAAATGTGGTGTAAAATCTGGAGTGAAGAGGAAGCAAAGCTAGGTTATAAACATTCATATAACTGATTTTATTCATGTGTTAGTGAGCATAAAGCAAACTAAAAGCTAGCAGCCACAACAACAATAAAATGTTGTTATTCTGTGTCCTGGGTTGAGGGGCGGGTACAACACTTGAACGAGATTGTGTAATATAAGAAATTTACTTGCATTATTTACAGTTAATTAAAGATTTTTTCAATTCATAGCCACAGCACTCAACAATTTTTTAAAAAGTGATACCAAATTTATGTAGTATATTGCAAAAAAAGTAACTTTCAGTATTTTGTGGCTTACACTACTAATTCTGTTGGAGTGTGCAACAAAAAGGTTTCATACTGATGCCAGCGGATGTGATCTTAGAGCTGTCATTCAGATTTCTGGACGATAGATGAAGTGAAGACATAGAAAAAAAAGAGATAGTTATAAGAGAATCAATTTCTGATTACATCCCTAACTTGTAATGATCTTCATTGTGTTTGTTAAATGCCATTTGCTTTATGAGTTAACTACACTGTGGAATTCATATGGACATGTTGAAAGTTCGAGGACATATTCCAAGACTATGGAATTATAATAATATGCAACAATGCTAGAAAATATCAGGACACACAGTGCATTTACAGAAATCAAGTAGAAATGAACGTTGGTCATTCTGATTATTTATCTCACTTCTCTAACTGATATTTGTGAAGAACAGAAGGGAAACCCTGGATTGGAACTTTTATAAATAGTTCAGTGTGCTGGAGGAGAGAGTGGTTCAAAGGTAACAGACTACAGATCCAAAGGTCTCAGGTTTGATGCCTGGTCAGTCAGATTTTTACCTGCCTTTGTTCGTGTGGAACTGTTGGTCCCCCTTTAACTGGTGGGTGAGTGAGTTCCAAAGTTGGAGGAAGGCAACAGCGTACCACCTGTAATAGGGCCATGCCTATTACAGCACTGTAGTGTTCAAGTCAACCTTTGGGTTGATGACTGCTTTATATTTACTTGGGGAGAATTAAGAGTAGTGGAGGAATGCTGTGAAGGAAAGATTATATAGTAGAAAATAATTACCTACAGATCATGTCTTAAATACGCTGCCTGACCAATACAGTGAAGCACCTGGAAAGGGAGGAGGAAACGAAATGAAATGTCATGGTTTGAGAAGAGGATATGTGATGTCATTTCAGTGATTACAAAAATTGAGTCAAATTAACAAAGACAACGGCTATAGTCATCTTGTCGTGCAGTTCTTCTTGTTAAGTCCATGCTCCCACCCCCAAAGAAGATGACAGTTTGAGCCCTCTTATCAGAATAATATTGCACCCATTCTGGCCTGGTTACACACTGATTCAGTTGGTAAGGCTGTTGTGAAGCCATTGTATCCTTCCCTAAGGCAAGATGGCCCACAACTATTGTAACTGGTCCTCACTATCCCAATTAATGGCACTGGAACAGAGTTGACATCTGAGATTGTCCCAGATGTGTTTTATCACTGACAGATCTGAAGACCTTGCTGGCCATGAGAGTACCTTAACATCACGCAGACAGTTCATAGAGATGTGTGCCATGTGGATGAGCATTGTCTTGTTGAAAAATAACATATCTCCCAATACATACACATGAGTGGTAACACACAGGGACGCAGCATGTAGTAGCTGTTGCAGAGCTGACAGGGTGCTTGTAGCTGCAGCAGTTTGTTTAATGTGTAGTAATTTATTATAGTTTTTGTTTTTATAACATACTTCTGCAAAGAAGTTAATTATATCTGTCTATTTTACTGTGCTTATTAGTGTTGAGTAACTTACTCTAAGTGTTTTGCATAAATTTTAGTGCATATTTTTGTGTGAGGCGGCTTTATTTTGTATTAAAGACTAGAAGCAGTGTAGCAGCAAAATTTAAATTTCACCCAGCAGCTTCTTGGGTTAATGTTGCATCAGTTATGATAAGACAAAACAAAACTTATTAAAGGTGGATAGGGGCTGGCCCTGTTGTGTAAGGATGCAGGGGCGGGGGGAATTGGCCACTGTTTGCAAATGGATGGAAGCTGCATTGGCCACAATAGACAGTCTTCAGGCTGCTACCCTGGGCTGCTGCAGCATTGGGGCACCTAAGATGAATACTGTGGCACTTCTGGAAATATAGCACTGCCTGGAATTCCTGATGCCCCTGTCGGTTGACACTTGCATGAAAGTGATTGACAAACAGTGGCCGGGTCATGAATTTCTAGGCAGAAGGCAAAAGAGGGTACTAGCTCCGTGCCTGTCCCTTTATGCCTCAAAAACAGGTTTGAGGTATTGGCCACTGCTGAAAGTGCATCTGAGTCAGTACAGAATGCCTCACATGTTGGACCATGGCTAATCTTTCTGAGAGGTCTGGACAAGCACAAAGGGTGGGATAGTGTGTCATTGGAATGTCCAATGTTAAACGGATAATGGAGTTCCTCAGGGAAATAGAGCACAGATCAGAAAAGGAGGCCATTGTCCACTCTGTTTGCTTGCCAGGGGGGTCTTGTCTGAAATCTAGAGATTGAGCAATTGAGCATACTGGCTACACTCAACTACAAATTGTGGCTCATGTTGGCATGAATGACACTTGCTGCCTAGGTTCAGAGGCCACCCTCAGCTCCTGCAGGCAGCTGGCTGATTTGGTGAAGACAGCTATTCTTGCTTGCAGGGTGGAAGCAGATCTATCATTTCATAGTATCATGCTCTGAACAGACTGCAGTCCTCTGGTTTGGATCCAAGTGTAAGACTTAAACCAAAGGCTCAGATGATTCTTTGACAATCTTGGCTGCAGATTTCTCAACCTCCACTATTGGGTGGGGAATTGTAAGATTTTGGAAATGGCTACCAGTGTAGCAGAGTACATGGGGTGTGCACATGTGGTTTTTTAAGGATAGAGAAATCCCTCCACAGACCTTATAAGACACATTTTGAGTTCAGATTGGGTATTATTCATCATAGCAGATAGGAGAAGGAAAATATTAGTATAGTATTAGTTAATGTAGAAGTTTCCACAGAAAAATCCCATAACTAGTCTCACTTATAAATGTTGCCCACATAGTACTAGGAACAGGAAACTGGCTGAAACCAGATGTTAATGACTATGAAATTGTAAATTCTGATTGGAATGAGTGTCGCAAATATAGGTTGGACACCGGTGGTGGAGGCACCCACTTATTGCTAAGATTGTTTCGACTACACTGCTGAAGTTTTGCTGGGAAGCCCTCACGCATCCTCTATTCAGTACCGGCCTCTCAGCGTGTGATTTCCATACTTTTGGAGCTGCTTCGGACAAAGAGCAGCGCACCTGGGTACAATCACGGTTCTGTAGGCAACTGCAAACATTTTTTCATGAAAGCATTGAACATCTTGTCTCTCAGTGGGATAGATGTATTAACAGTTATGGTTATTAAGTTTGGAATAGAAAATGGTTTACTTTGTTTTCCATCTGTCTCATTTTCATTTGCCTGCCCCTTATACATAGCTGCACTCTCTGTCCAAGTCAGTTCTGTTCTGGTGTATGTTGGTGAGGTGTCAGTAATGAATGTGCTTGCAATGCTAGGTGTTGTGCTTCATTGATTACCCTTCCTTCATACTTGGACTTGATTATGATTTTGATGCAACATTGTTTGGAGGAGACACTGGGTGTTTCAAGACATATACATCATTATGGCTCTAGGCAGTGTAAGAGCTGTCACCTACATGGGCAGTACATCATACCTAAAAACTTTATATTCAGAAGACAGATGGATACTAAAAAAGCAGTAAGTCAGCTTCACATCAGGGATCCATCAGTGTTTTCCAAAGACACTGCTCACGACCCAACAAATGGCTGAAAGAATTCGACCGAATTGCCAAATACGGTGTTTGGGATGACATGATGTGTTTGGCAAATGTCTACATTTACTTGAGTGGCTGTTCCCAGCAAATTCATGCTGAACTGGAGAAAATATTAGGTGACAATGGACCAAAAGTCTATGTAACAGAAGAACAATTCAATAATTGGGCCCCATGTCATGACAAAGTGACACAGTCATATATACAGAAATAGGGGAGAGAGAGTCACTGATAACTGAGTAGGGGTGGTAATTACAGTTCTCATAGTGGTGAGATATTTTCATGAAATAATGGTCATGAACTTTCTTGTCTAAATGCCAAAACAGTTTGCGAACTCCTACCTACATAGACGGAAATGCCTATCATGATAAAATAAGAGAAGACTGAGCTTGCATAGAAAGGTTTAGGTGTTCATTTTTCTCAGGTGTTATTCAAGAGTGGAATGGTCAAGAACTAGTGTGAAAGTTATTTTATGAATCTTCTGCCAAACATTTAAGTGCAAATTGCAGAATATTCATGTAGATTTAGATTAAATTTATGTATTTTTCTCTGGTAATATGAATAACTTCAAAAGAAAATATGTTCATTTGTATTACTGTTACTGTTGCTCTGTTATGTAGTGGCCTGGAAACAGCCAGCATGTACCAATACACACCAAAAAATCATGTATATGTAACCTGTAAACTGACTCCTCGTATATAATTTTGATATACACTCCTGGAAATGGAAAAAAGAACACATTGACACCGGTGTGTCAGACCCTCCATACTAGCTCCGGACACTGCGAGAGGGCTGTACAAGCAATGATCACACGCACGGCACAGCGGACACACCAGGAACCGCGGTGTTGGCCGTCGAATGGCGCTAGCTGCGCAGCATTTGTGCACCGCCGCCGTCAGTGTCAGCCACTTTGGCGTGGCATACGGGGCTCCATCGCAGTCTTTAACACTGGTAGCATGCCGCGACAGCGTGGACGTGAACCGTATGTGCAGTTGACGGACTTTGAGCGAGGGCGTATAGTGGGCATGCGGGAGGCCGGGTGGACGTACCACCGAATTGCTCAACACGTGGGGCGTGAGGTCTCCACAGTACATCGATGTTGTCACCAGTGGTCGGCGGAAGGTGCACGTGCCCGTCGACCTGGGACCGGACCGCAGCGACGCACGGATGCACGCCAAGACCGTAGGATCCTACGCAGTGCCGTAGGGGACCGCACCGCCACTTCCCAGCAAATTAGGGACACTGTTGCTCCTGGGGTATCGGCGAGGACCATTCGCAACCGTCCCCATGAAGCTGGGCTACGGTCCCGCACACCGTTAGGCCGTCTTCCGCTCACGCCCCAACATCGTGCAGCCCGCCTCCAGTGGTGTCGCGACAGGCGTGAATGGAGGGACGAATGGAGACGTGTCATCTTCAGCGATGAGAGTCGCTTCTACCTTGGTGCCAATGATGGTCGTATGCGTGTTTGGCGCCGTACAGGTGAGCGCCACAATCAGGACTGCATACGACCGAGGCACACAGGGCCAACACCCGGCATCATGGTGTGGGGAGCGATCTCCTACACTGGCCGTACACCACTGGTGATCGTCGAGGGGACACTGAATAGTGCACGGTACATCCAAACCGTCATCGAACCCATCGTTCTACCATTCCTAGACCGGCAAGGGAACTTGCTGTTCCAACAGGACAATGCACGTCCGCATGTATCCCGTGCCATCCAACGTGCTCTAGAAGGTGTAAGTCAACTACCCTGGCCAGCAAGATCTCCGGATCTGTCCCCCATTGAGCATGTTTGGGACTGGATGAAGCGTCGTCTCAGGCGGTCTGCACGTCCAGCACCAACGCTGGTCCAACTGAGGCGCCAGGTGGAAATGGCATGGCAAGCCGTTCCACAGGACTACATCCAGCATCTCTACGATCGTCTCCATGGGAGAATAGCAGCCTGCATTGCTGCGAAAGGTGGATATACACTGTACTAGTGTCGACATTGTGCATGCTCTGTTGCCTGTGTCTATGTGCCTGTGGTTCTGTCAGTGTGATCATGTGATGTATCTGACCCCAGGAATGTGTCAATAAAGTTTCCCTTCCTGGGACAATGAATTCACGGTGTTCTTATTTCAATTTCCAGGAGTGTAAATTGCATCAGGGAACATGGAACTAACTAACTCATTAACTAACTGTGCGGAATAATTGAGATATGTTGTGAATTGTGACATTTGCTTACCATACTCCCTAACTGATTACACCACTGCAGTCACACTGTTCTACTTAGTGTATGGGTGTGAGCAGAGGTGATACTCGTCCCCTTACTACCATTATATTTTGACTATACAGGGAGAAATTACATCAGCCAATGCATGACATAAGTGGCAGAAGAGATTTCAATTGTCGCAATACGGAAACTTTACTAATTGCAATGTTTTGTGTATGCTGAGATGTGGAATAGAATGCTGCTTCATCAAGAAAGTGGTAACAACCAGTGGCTGATAGTTTTAGAAAATATGTTTCTAAAATTTATGTTTATTGTGTGACACAAAGTTTTCATAAACAGCAACTGTGACTTCATTCACTTAGTATGCCTTGTCAAGTTCCAGTTGTATGGTTCTGCTTAACTTATTTCCATTACACTAGAAGTATGATTTACGATGTATATAATGATTATGTTTTTATTTGGTGCAGTTCAATGATACATTCCGAATACTGTTTAGTTTCTTATTTTAAGTAACTGCTATGTTTCTCTTTCCTTGATGTTACAACAAAGAAATTTTGGCCATTTCTCTCACACTAATACTGAAAAAACTTTGCTACTACTATTATTATAACTACTAATCAATACCATATATACTTTGGTAAATGTAAACTTTGCCAATAAAAGTCCGGGCTTTATCAGCTACTTGGTGATGCAGCTTCATTTAACGCTGTAAGTGATGCTTTAAATGTATGTTTTGTGAGTTAACATTCCATAATTCTCCTATGATGTAATATTGCAGACTGGAATGCCTATTTGCCCAAATTTGCATTGTAGTGGTAGTGGAATCAGAACATGCCGATTCTCACCAGATGGACATCTGTTGGTCATAGCAGGTGATGCAGAGAAGGCGTGTGTGTGGAATATTGATTCAATGGAATGTCTGATGTAAGTTTCACATTGAAAACATCCATTAAATTAATTTTTTTAAAAACATTGTACATTTCTGTTCTAGCATCAATAGAATTAAAAAATGGAATCTCTAATGTACTTTCCCAAAATTGTTATTGTAGCCAAAGTATGGTCTTTCAACTTAAATTCCTGAGATTTACCATATTTTGAAATTATAAGTATTATTTAGCTTTACAAATTAAATTGGTTGATTATTAGAAGAGATAGAAGGGGCCATGAAAATGTTTGTTCATTCACCTGCTAGAAAATAGGCTTGGATTGGTTATTTTGTCTGCATTGAGTAACAGCTTGTAACATTGTTTCTGCACTTATAAACCCTTCTTTGTAAGTGATCTTTTATCTCGTGCTTAGTATTGCCAGTTATTTTATCTGCATTGCGTAACAGCTCGTAACAATGTTTCTGCACTTATAAACCCTTCTTTGTAAGTGATCTTTTATCTCGTGCTTAGTATTGCCACCAGTGGATGTCCCAATGGAAGCAGATGAACTGGCGTGGGTGAAGCAGCAGAGTACTGTAGTTCAGGAACCTGCCACGAAGAGCACACCCGTTGTTTCATATGGGCAGACTCACTGAGACTCACTGACGTCAGTGTTCACTTGCGAGTGGCAGTAAGCAGAGCAAGTCAGTGCGCCTGTGGAGTTAGACCACTATGGACGTACCATTGAATAGGTGCCAAGAGTTATCTTGTGCCCAGTCATTAGCTGCCCGTGCCAACCGAGTACTGAGCTGTTGTCATGTGCGTATCTCCATGTCCCATAGTTCAGTTCTCATGACATGTTAGTTCCATTCACGGGTTTTTATTCCCCAGTTATTATTGTTCCCCAATTACAGAGGTGCCATAAGCCTGGAAAGTACCATACCATCCATGTCGAGTAGCAGAATTGTCACACCTTCTGTGGATACTAAATTCTGCAAGCTAATTTATGAAAAACAGAAGTGGGCTGAAACTAATGTTCTCCTTCCACAAGAGATGTCCTGTTCATGTCAGTGATACCCTTAAAGTGAAACTTCTGAAGCAAGAAGTCAGTTGCACTTGAATATTTCTAGTGTTGATTACCAATTCTAATTTTTCTGCTTTTGAAGTTACTGAATGCTGCTGTGCTTTCCACTTACAGTCAGTACCAATCTTGGCCTCTTTCACACTTTTTTCTGAAGTGTAATAACAGTGATCAGTGACTGATTTGCCATGCAGCAGATGTTTTATCATGATAGGTACCTAGTAAAACCATCAATGTAATAGTGGGATGTGATGCCATTTCCTTCTTTGAGTCATTTAAGTGCTGTGTTTCAACTGGTTTTTCATTTGTAGGTAATTATAGATAACCTAGATTTCACCTGGTGTAATCACATGGTTAAAAATACAATCTCTTTAACTAATAAAAAGGAGTGTGCTGTTATTCTTGCCATTTCCTCTTGAAGCTTTCTGGGAAAGTGCCAGTTTCTGTGGTACCCATTTTATGAGACACCCTGAGGGAACAGCTGCTGATGGATAACATCTTTGAGGAATTTCCAACTAACACTGATTGCAGTCATAATATTTTCAGTGCTCTGCTATTCATTAAAATATCTCCACATTCTTTATATTAGTGCCTGGTTAGCAGTAGTTAAGGTTGTCTGATACAATTCAGCTGTTAGATTCCCCCTGGATTTTCATCGTTTAAGGTTGACTGATGTTAGAGCTATTTTTGATTTGATTCGATTTGTTCATCCAGGGATCATCTCACAATGACATAGAATTTGTCATCATAATACAATGAAAATAAATAGCTCAAAGTATGCATACACATAGAATTTGTAAGTATGCTTTTATGAGGATGGGGTAGGTGGTCGGCCGTGCCCTCAATGAAAGAATCGTCCCAGCATTTTCCGTAAACAGTTTAGGGAAACGTAAGCCAGGATGGCCAGCCAGAACAAGCCCCACCCTTCTTAGTATGAGACTAGTATGTTAACAACTGCACTGCATCATTCGGTTGGTCTATACTGTACAGTGTTCTTTGTGGTTTCTCTTAAATGTATCAGGTTAATGCTTCAGTGAGTCCATTCAAAAAATTTCATTGTACATCATCATCAAGATGAGTTACAACCCTCTCTAATGAATGTAATATCTACACACCATTAAAATTCTTCCTATCTTCTATCTGGATTTTAATGCTTGTAAAGTGCACTGTTCATTACCTATTTGTATATTTTGGAACGCTATATGTCACAGTGGTTAAGTATGATCTGTAAAGGCCAGATACATAGGTACATAAAAATAGGCACATAAAAAAAATCACATATTCTGCTGCAGAATGTGAAAACACAAAATTACGTAATAAACTATTTCTTAGTGAATTGTACCCAGTTGAACTATTTTATCACAGCTAGTTTGAAGTAAACTCATTTTCTGCATGTAATTATTGAAAATTAACCAATTTTCAGTTGTTGATGTTGCACATCATCTGACGAAGCCCAGTTTGGAGAGATAATATGCATAAGAATGTGTTTGCAAAATAAAAAGTGCACAAATGCTATGGTGTATCAGTGCACTTTATGCTCTGGAGTCACAACGGTTGGTAGAACAATTTGTGTATGACACACACTGCATAATGCATCATAGGACCCAGCTCTGGGACTTACTATAGAACAAAGAAACAGTTATGTTTCTCTAGGTCAAGAGTTGGTGTGATTCAAATGCTTTTAACATGGCAGTTTTAGCTGGCATGTGTTTTGAACTATGGTTGCATCAAATACTGGTAGAGGTTGGGCCTGAACTACCTCATTACAGCACTGCCAGCCTCAGCAGACAGTTGTGTGGTAACCATTACCAAATGCCTTTGTGTTCTGCATTGCTCATTGGTTTCTTTTCTTATTTTGAAATGAGTGAAGAGACTAATCCTGGTTCACCGCAGGCTTCGATTATGACTCTCACAACATGAGAATGTATTCCTATTCTTGCAACAGTGAAACATTGCACTTGATAGTTCATGTTACATCAAGGTAGGCTGGTTATACTGCAATAGTCATGTTGCTGCAGCATCAGCCTCTATACACATAACAGCCAATATGGTTTTCCAGTTCATCTGGAGCTGGAGCTGGAGTAAGCTATTGAGCAATAACCTTGTACATAAGAATTCATTGTGGAGTGGCTACTATAGTGACAGCAAATAAACAACTGCATAATAATGTAGATGTAACTGTAGCAAAGTACATGCTTTCAATAACAGAGCAAGGAAGTACATAAAATAAGCATTTGATGACAACCTATACCTTTTCAACAATACAGTGCATAGTTTACAAAATAAGTAATAACCAGTGTTCATAGCTTTTCACTCACCAGTTTATGGTGATGATTGCACAGTTCCATCCAGCTCCTCATCATCACTTTTGTCAGAATCAGTACCAAGACCATCTTTATCATTGTCATGACCAAAACAAACCATTAGTTGTTCATGGTCACTGCTCGAATGTGTTTGTCATTGTGCTCGAATTTTCATCCATGAGGCTGCATCCACAGTTGCAAGAGCTTCTCGCAACAGCCTCTCCACCTCTGTTATTGTAAAGGACTTGATATTGTTCCCTATGTACATCTTCACATAACTCCATACTAACTGAGTAGAGTTGAAATGATAGTGATATGGTGGCATTCTTATTACAGTATGATGCTGCTCCTTGGTGATTTCATCTACAACATGTGTAGGCATCACAGGCATACTTTTTGTAACAAGTGAATATAAAAGAAATTTCATCATACTCATATCTACAGTAATATTTCACACCTGCAACCACTTCACTATAAGTTCTTTGTGATTCTGGCTTTGGTCAGTATCATGGAATGATATGGAGGTTTGTCCATTACAAGTGTTGTAGGGACAGGAATCTTTTAAAAAAGATTCTGGAACTATTCAACGACCCCTCAACAAATCCAAGTCTTTGTGGTAATCACTTGTCTTTTTGCACCAAAACACTAGAAGAGTATCAGGAACAAAATCACTGTAATAGCCAGCATGGACCATAATTAATCTAGCTCCTCTTCCAATCAGATGATGACTGCTACTGCTTGGAGTGTCATGCATCCAGCATTCACTGACAAATTCCTCCATATTAACCCACATTTTTTCTAGTTCTTTTAGGGAATGAATGTCTTTGTCCAGAATTTCATCCAAGAAAATAATTCAAACCATAACAGTAATCACCTTTTCTAACAGGACTTTGTGTCCGACTAGTGTTTTATAATGGAAACCCACATTTTTCAGCACCATTATTAATGATGTTTCTCCCACCCCTGAAAAGCTTACTTTCTTTTAATGACACTAGGAACTTTGCTACGCTAGGATACTCTTTCCTTGCTGTAATATATGTGTCTGCGAACTGCATCAGTCTGGAAAAAATCTAAGTCAGTGGCAGTGTGAGCCTGCTTTTTCTTCTTTCCAGAAGTCTCTAGGAATACATTATTTGATCCAGACAGCTCAGAATCATTACAGATCATGTCTATGTCTTTCGACTTTTGCGATAACACATCCATACTTACTACTTTTCTTGAACAACTTTGTTGGCAGGAATTGATGACTGTTCATGAATACTTACATATCCTTCCTCCTGCTTGTAAAACTTGAGAGTTCTCTGTGGTAACTCCAGTGCCTGGCCGTTTGGAGGCACACCTCAACACACATGATTTCCACTATGTGAAAAGTCTTTTTGGTGGCATTTTCCAAGTATCAGAACTCCTTAAATGCTAGCAAAACAAAACGTAGTACAACACAAGCAGGTGTTAGAAACTACACACAATGCGCGTTATTTATGTTCACACAAAATGAAGCTGGCAACATGGGAGCTTCGAGATCACAGCATGTAATGACTGGCAGTGATTACTGTGCCATAACTGGATCACTCCCCATGCCTAATGCCTCCCGCCTCTTCTTCTGTGCTTATTAAACTGTTATGCTGCCAACTTGAAACACATATATCAAGTGCAAAATTTTAGAAGTCTGGGTATATGTCCACATGTTAGTTCTGCTTGTAGAAATGAAGAAGACAGGTGCAGGTTGCTTCCGTGCAAGAGGGAGGTAGGGCTTGATGCCCTCTGTCCACCCTCACTCCTCTCGCAGTTATAATTCTAGCTGTTTACACTCATGGCCAAGTGCCAGTTTATAGTGTTCTCATTCTGCACTATAGTACAGTAAAACAAAACCTGTTGACATATTTTGACCATACCAGAATTCTTCTCTAACATACAAACAGAGTTATTTTCAGTTTAATTTCTATGCTAAGTGCATTGTTGGCTCTATCTGAATCATTGTCAACATCCAGTTTTGCCACTATAGTATGTTTAATTTTGGGCTTTGTGTTGCCCTTGTGTTGTGTGTTACATGGACAACTAAAGTTTTAATTCTGTGGTGCCTGAAGTGTGTTCTGTTACCTTTTTCATTGCACAAGTTTGTAGCAATAAGTAAACAGATTAATAATCAATAAAGGCAATCATGGTGAAAAAGTTCATTATAAGCACAACAGATATGATTTTCATTGATGTATTTTCTCATTAGAATAGAATTGAAGAACTATATCAGTTGTGGTATACTAATTACTGAAAAAACTGGTGTTTAGTCAGCACTGTTGGTTGTGAACTGCAGTGTGCAAGCGGCAATGAGTTAGGAGAATATTGTCAGTTCTAAAAACAAGCAACTGTCATTAGAGTGATACCCTGATACCCCATTCAGCTCAATTGAAATAATTTAAGTTATGAAGTCAGAAACTTATCTCAATGTGACAAATACAGAGACAGTACAAAGATTGTGTGATGGAAGAATACAAATAAAGAATCAAGAAAAAGTGGATATGTTTGTAAAAGAATCCAGTACATGTCTTACAAGAAAGGGAGAGAGACTGTGGCTTTATGTACTTTGAAGTAAATACCATACAAGTTCAGATATGCTATCTTCTTGTTTGTACGTGATTTGTAAAGTAAGATATGCATTGACAGCATTCCATGAGACATTGTTGTTTGCACTAATTGTGCTGTTAGGTAAGAGCTAATGTGGCCTTGAAGGAGAGAGCTGAGTATATATTAATTATTCTAGAAGGGAGTTACTTAACATTGTTAAACTCTGCAGCTGTTGTTGTGGTTCAGTCTTTAATATGTCTTGGTTGAACTACAGGGTGTTACAAAAAGGTACGGCCAAACTTTCAGGAAACATTCCTCACACACAAATAAAGAAAAGATGTTATGTGGACATGTGTCCGGAAACGCTTAATTTCCATGTTAGAGCTCATTTTAGTTTTGTCCACCTACACTCAATGGAGCACGTTATCATGATTTCATACGGGATACACTACCTGTGCTGCTAGAACATGTGCCTTTACAGGTACGACACGACATGTGGTTCATGCGCAATGGAGCTCCTGCACATTTCAGTTGAAGTGTTTGTACGCTTCTCAACAACAGATTCGGTGACCGATGGATTGGTAGAGGCGGACCAATTCCATGGCCTCCACGCTCTCCTGACCTCAACCCTCTTGACTTTCATTTATGGGGGCATTTGAAAGTTCTTGTCTACGCAACCCCGGTACCAAATGTAGAGACTCTTTGTGCTCGTATTGTGGACGGCTGTGATACGATACGTCATTCTCCAGGGCTGCATCAGGGATTCCATGCGACGGAGGGTGGATGCATGTATCCTCGCTAACAGAGGACATTTTGAACATTTCCTGTAACAAAGTGTTTGAAGTCACGCTGGTACGTTCTGTTGCTGTGTATTTCCATTCTGTGATTAATGTGATTTGAAGAGAAGTAATAAAATGAGCTCTAACATGGAAAGTAAGTGATTCTGGACACATGTCCACATAACATACTTTCTTTCGTTGTGTGTGAGGAATGTTTCCTGAAAGTTTTGCCGTACCTTTTTGTAACACCCTGTATATCAGCTGTTCATTTCAGTTGTTATTGGAAATACTGCCGATTATTTATTTTATGTCCTTTTCTTGGTTTGATTTTGATCTCGATCTTATTTAAAAATAAAATATAAAGTTTATACACAGAAAGAGCCACTAACTTGGGAGAGACACATAGTTCATTATTTGTATTTGTTGTATGTTTTCTGTAGTTTTATGCTTCGCTGCATTTTCATACCTGTATTATTTACAGGTCATGTGAGGGCCACAGTGATGCTATCGTAGATGCAGCCTTCTCACCAGATAGCCAGTTTCTTGTAACTGTTTGCTCAGATGGTAACTTTAAATTGTGGTGTGTTGCACCTTGCTTGGATCAGTGCCTTATTACACAGGAAGCTGCTCATGATTTGGGTGTTCAGTGTTGTGACTTTTCTCCTTCAGAGGGAATAGCAGGTTGGTTTTTCATTATTAGTTGTAGTACCACGACAATAATTTTGTGTGTGATAATGCTCACCTTTTAAATATATTTTCAAAACAGTGGGCAATCAGGTAACATTAATGAGACTGCATAAACGTGGAAAATTATGAAGATTTTCACAATAATCTTGTACACATTACACAGTGGGCACTGTATGTACAGTTTCTGACATAAAAACCTTGCTGCCAAAGTGACTATTGTTTTAAGATGACAATAAACATGGAAATTATTGGAATCCCAAATCCAGCCATTTGATTAACCTTCCAACATTTTAGGATGTGACAGTATCTGGAGGAAGTGATGTCATCTGCTTGAGCTGTTCCTCTGCTGTATCTACGTGTTGTGTAGTGGTAAATGAAGGGCAGTGCAAGCATGACATTGCACATTTGAAACATTTCTTCTGTAATTTTTCAATGCATTTCATTTGCCTGATGGAAGTATAATGATAATCTCTTTTGCTGAAACTTCCTGGCATATTAAAACTGTGTGCCGGACCGAGACTCGAACTCGGGACCTTTGCCTTTCACAGACAAGTGCTCTACCAACTGAGCTTCCCAAGCAGACTCGCGCCCAATCCTCACACCCTTACTTCTGCCAGTACCTCGTCTCTTACCTTCCAAACTTTACAGAAGCTCTCCTGTGAACCTTGCAGAACTAGCGCTCCTGAAAGAAAGAAGAAAGAATATTGCGGAGACATGGCTTAGTCACAGTCTGGGGGATGTTTCCAGAATGAGATTTTCACTCTGCGGCAGTGTGTGCGCTGACATGAAACTCCCTGGCAGACTAAAACGGTGTGCCGGACCGAGGCTCTTTTTGCTGTCTGATATGACAGCAATAGCAAATCTGTCCAATAAAATTTTTGTGAAAGAGGTGCTCAAGAGTTTGCTCTCGATGCTGTTGGATACTGGCAGCCGACGGATGGAGGCTGGCCATGGACCGGGTGTTTGCAACCACATCACACTTTGCACATGCTGCTGCTCTTGCTTTGGAAAGTGTAAAAAAGTTTAAACTTATTTATTGTTGTAGTGTTAGTCTCTGAGCAAAATTTCTGTTATAAACTGAATGAACACCACATTAAGGTACATTTACATCTTGGAACTGTATCAACACAAGTATTTGTGACATGTATACGCCTCTCAGGGACATGTATTGCAATTTGTAGGAGCACGCTACTTCCAAGTCATACATGTCTGATTGTGCTTTTTCGTCTGGTGGTTTGTATCAGTGTGTCTGGTAGTGCAGAGCTGTTCAGAATTTGTGATAAGCTTCTCAAAATGACACGGAAGACTTAACATTTTCATGTGCTGGTGCACTTGCTCTGTTGGACGAAGAAAGGAAAGGAAGGCAAAGGAAGCACTGCTGGATGAAGAAAGGAAAGGAAGGCAAAGAAAGCACAGATGATGGCAGTGAGAGTTCCTTCACAAATGGGTTACTCATGGAGCTTATGCAATGCTATACTCATTAAAGAGTTAACTCTTGAAGACGGTGCTTATTTCAAAAACTGTGAGAGAATGAGCATGGAAGATTTTGGTAATTTGCTGTCTCATGTGGCTCCTCTTGTGTTCAGAACCAACACAGACATTTGAAAAGTGATTCCACCAGAGGATCAGTTGGCAGTGACCCTCAGATTTTTTACCACTGGGGGTTCCTTTTCCACTTTAATGTACTTGCATAGGATACCAAAAAGCTCACTTTGCAATATTATTCTGTGGGTTTGTGAGGCCATTGTACAAATTTTATCCCAAGAAGTGAAGGCAGGATTAAAGTTATTAAAATTCCTTACTTGTATGAACTATAATATAGAAATAATATAATATATAATAAAATTCTTAATTTTTTTCATTGTTGTGAAGCTGGCAAATATGCCTTGTCGTATAATTTCATACAGAGTGATAAAATAGCATTTGTAAAAAGTTTGTTTTATAATTTCTATTGTTAAGACCAACAGTGAGCACTACTGTTCTGTTTGATTTTCTATAATTTGAGCTATTATGTTTTCTTTTGGTAGAGTACCATAATCAGCTTCAGTAGTTGTGGATTCTAAAAAATTGTTAAATTTTATCTTAATTTGCCCATGAATGATCAATATTGTTTACATGAAACTGAAATATATAATGCGAAAAGCACTGTATTATCTCCAACAATTCTCAAGAAAGACAAATATATCATGATTTCTTTACTGAAAATCAGTTTGTATTACTGGTGAGGAGAAGCTAATCATAATTCATAAACTCTGGAAAGGAAATGAATTTCCCAAAATTTGCTACTGATGAGATAGTTTTAGTGTTTTGTAGTGACTGGCTTTCTTCAGCCAGTGATACTGATCAAATTTCTGATAACACTTTCTTTGCAATGAACATAGCTGACAATATTTATTTTCTATTTTATCTTATTCATTCTTATACATTACTTTCCTTCAGCACATTCATCAAATCAAAATTTGCCTCTTGCAAACAATTATAAATTCCGTTTTTTAACTTGACTATTATTCTAGTATGGCCATTCTCAAACAAATATCTTAGTTTGTTGGCAACTGCTTCATTTACATGGCTAATCTGATCCAATTTTCTGTTTGCTAAATTTTTTCCCACTTTCTTTAATATTTTTATTAAACCTTCTGTACTGTCTCCTGCTTGTTTCCATTCTCTTTTGTGACTACATAAATTAGCACTTTCGCTTCAACTTGCACATGCACTGCCACTTGCATCTGCAATTTCTTCATGCTCTTCGGCATTAGGAGATGGTTTTCAATTTCCACAACTTCTTGTGGAGGCATATTGAAAGTAAGCTCATCCACCTCACGATCATTCAAATGAAAAATATTTCTTCTCCTTCTGGAGGTGGGGCTTTGTTGGTGTTCAAAAAATACAACACATTTGTAAGCAAAGTGAATGACACACTGTATTCAAGATATCCTAATGTATTTAACACTTTTTGTCCAGGGAGTTGATATGTAAAATGACTTTCTTTGCTGTTTTCTGTGAGTGAAAAAGAATGGCTGGAAATTTCCAAAGGGTATGAAGAAAAATGGAATCTCCCCAGGTGTTTGGGAGCTATAGATGGGATACACATTGACATTGTGGCACCACCCAGTAGTGGAATTGTTAATTTTAATTATAAACAGCCCTTCAGCATTATTTTGGTACTGAAGAGCTCGTCACCAAACCCGCCGCAAGGCGGCTATCTCTTTGGGAAGAAATGGTGCCACACTCCACAATGGATCTACTTGAGGAGGGATCTGCAGGATTTCAACTACCTTTTACAACTTGGAGGTCATTAAACCGGCTGCGCACTGGAGTAACTGGGTGCAAATCAAACCTATTTAAATGGGGTTACAGTGATGGCGACAGGTGTGAATGCGGAGCAATACAGGACTTGGACCACCTACTGATCTGCCCAGATATGTCTATGACATGCACTAAAGATGATATTTTGAAAGTCAATGACAAAGCAATCTACGTTGCTAATTTCTGGGAAGGGAAGATATAATTGGAGCATCCGGACACGGAAGAAGAAGAAGAAGCATTATTTTGCTGGCAATTGCTGATGCTAATTCTAAAATAATCTATGCTGATTGTGGTACACAAGGTCACATTTTGGATGGTGGTTTACTTAATGACAACACATATTACAGTATGTTAGAGAACCAAACTCTGCAAATACCACCACCATTTCCTCTTCCTGGTAGGAATAGGCATGTGCACATGTTTTTGTAGCAGATGGAGCCTTTGGCTTATAAGAAAATATCATTAAGCCATTTTCAGATCTGTATCACAAAAATAGTTGACAACGTAGTTGTGTTTATAGATTGTTTAGAGCAATAAGGGTTTTTGAAAATGTGTTTGGCATTATAGGCTTTGTTTTTAGAGTTTTAAGGAAACAAATGCTGCTGATTCCACAAAAGGCTACAGTGGTGACACTAGCTTTCTGTGTATGTACATAATTTTCTTAGAAAACATTAACACAGTAATTGCTAGGAGATGTGTAAACGTAAGGTTGTGCTTGACATTTTATAATGTTTTTAACTTCATTTATATTATACATGTTTTTAATTTCATACTACACTATAATCATAAAGGAACTATAATGACTTGCCTTTATTGTTTTGCTGATTGTTAAATTGTGCCTGGGGATACCCAATTTCCATTTCTCTAATAATTCTTCATCCTTCAGAACCGAAAAAACTTGCACTTTCGAGCCTGTAGGGTAATTGCCTCTACACCTTGTCACATAACATCTGTACGGCATTTTGTCTCACTGACACCAGTGTCTCATTGGTTTAACAGTAACATTCTCATAAAGTCATGTGAATATTACACTACCAGTCAATTCAAAACACACTGGAGGATTATGTATTTAACATCAGTTTTTTCCTCACTTTTTCAATCCAGTTGGAAATGCTTTGATGAAATTCAGTGATATAATCCTAAGAAATCCTCAGTGTTAAATGTTGCTACAGTAATGTAGGTGGAATAATCAAATGTTGATAATCTTCAGCTTCCTACTAGCCTGTGACTTAATCTATTATTACTGCTATGGCTGGTATTATTTTTATTATTACTATGTTGCAGAAAATCAGTGCCATCCCATGCAGTTTGGCTAACAGCATAAGTGGCAACTATTTTACCATACTTGCCTCCAGATGTAACCATCTTTGATTTACAGCCAACACTCTGCCTCATTTACTTTGCGTGATTAATTGCTCATCATTGTAAAGAAGGAATGTTTTTTATGTAGCGCAGTTGAGCACATTTGTATTAACTAAGTTGTCGAAGCCAGAAAGATGTTCCTATTATGAGGGAAATGTGGGGAGAATCACTTGGAGCTGAACTCGGTACCCTCCCATTGAAGGTCTGGCCATTAACTATTCAGCTTCAAAGACCACTGACAATGTTTGCCACTTAGTCAATATGTGCTATAGCAAAAGGTAAAAGCGGCAGATTCCATTTACAGAAAAGTATTAGTATCTTCTTGGAACAGATCTAGAATGCCAATAGGATCAGGTTTGCTTAAGGTTTGAAGAAGTATTTCCTCTTTCACATGTTCCCAATGTAAAAGCAAAAGCTGTCGCCCTGTATTTCATGTGCATCAATGCTGTACGGGTGCTGTTAGGCATGTGGCAGTGTGCAGATGGAACTCTTCTCAGTTTCTGTTTTTCGTTTTGTGTGCATATCACTTACAGATTCTTAATATGAAAAAAATGTCCTTACAGATGAATGGGCCTCATGATTATCAGTATCATTACTGACTTTTTATTCTGGCATTAGAGGTAGAATGTATGATCCACTCTAAAGCACACACTCTTTGCTGAAAAGGCATTTCTAATCATAGGACTTCAGTAATGAAAAAAGGCAAGGTTTATCAATGTGGTTAACCTCATGAATTAAAATAAAAATAGGCTATAAAAATGAATATTAATAGCTGTTAATTTGATTAGCATTTTGATTGAAAGGAAATGTTGTGACGTAAAACTAAGATTTCGATGAGTATTGAAACACGTAATTGGTAGTTATTTAGTTAGCATTATTTATGCAAAAAAAGGATATAGAAATATAATTAAATGCTAATAGGATAAGTTGTTGTAATTTATACATTCATAACTAATTACAGGTACATTTGTCAATTAATTCTTTATTATAGGACGAGAATATGGACCTTACAATTACAGATATTTGCTTGCTACTTGTGGTGTGGATTCACTCATAAAATTGTGGCATATCACTATAAATGCTTATGAGAAAACTGAAGAGTGTAATCTGTGGAAACAGTTTGCTGGTCATGGAGGAGTCATTACCTGTGTTTGTTTTGCACCTCCTGCTGGTGAAGTACTTGGTTCCACAGCAAGTGACAAAACAGCTCGTCTCTGGAATGTAGTAAGTCAAAATTTTCCTCATAAATTATGCTTTTTTATGTTTGAGCAATATTTTGATTCAGGCTGGAGACTGAAGATCTTTCCTGACAGATTTGCTACAACTTGATTGATTAGTATTACTTTGTATGATTTGTACTACTGCTACTAATACCAATGTGGTTGTTATTGTTTTATGGAATTTCATAGTTAAGAATTTATTGTTCATATTTTTTCTTTCAAAAAGTCTGAATATGTTATTGATTTTCTAAGACCATGTGCCATTAAAACAGAGGGCCTACCTAGTAAAAATAAAGTACAGTGAAATAAATCTATTGAATTATACCTTTTGTTGAGATATTGCTACTTGGACATCAACTGGTCTTAGGTGCAGTATTGGCCCATGGTAATTTCCTTTACTCAAATAATCAGAAGATTAGTATAGAGTATAGCCACTACAGTCAACAGTACACAATCTACATCTGTTCGTGATACTCCCACGAGACATTTCAGAATTTTTTTTATGTATGTTGGCCCATTTGTCCCTCAGTTATATGTTGCAATTCTCAAAGGGCATGAAGTTCTGGCGTCCTCTATGCATCATATCTCTCAAGAGCTTAACAGGTGTACTCTGAATAATCAGAAACAGACATGATGAATGTAATGGCTTGCATATTCTCTGATCTTAAATTTTACATTGTGTCTTGAAAGATGGATAGTTGTGTGAGGAGAGAACTCATCTTCCATGAAAATGACTGCGAAAAACTGTACTGTCATTTTGATATGGTTTGGGAGGGAGGGTGGAGGGGAGGGGAGGGGGAGGGGCAGGAGTAGGAGGAGGAGGAGGAGGAGGGGAGAGAGAGAGAGAGAGAGAGAGAGAGAGAGAAGGAAATTGGCACCTGAAAGACAAACAGTGTCTGAAGAGATTTGTTAAATGCATTTGGCTGCACCATAACAAGGTTGAATTATATCTCACCACTATCTTGGTACAATACTGTTCCCCCGTTAGTGGCCTTTGATATGAAGACATACAGGTTAGTGATGTTCCTGGATTTATTATGTTACCATTCTGCCTGAATTCTTCTGAGAATATATTGGCAATATCATTTATCCCCACCCCTTCCACACCCTGTAGTTTTTTACTTTTCTTTTATATCTGGTTTTCTCCTTCCATTTTTCTACTTGTTTTTCTTTTATCCATTTTAGATTAACATACTTTAATTGGCTGCCCATCGTGTTCCTTTTTACAAGAATTTTATTGAAGAGGTTGAAAAAAATCAGCCAACCAGTTGCAAAACAAAGATTTATTAGTCCTTGTCATAGGTTTTGATATTCCAAAAAATATCAACTTCAGAAGGAGTGGACTTCGGTACATCATATGATGATACATTAGATTAGCTGAAGTCAAGCATCTCTTGTCATATACAAAATTGACAAAAACAGGAATTATCCCAAGCCATGGCTGTAGGTAGCAGCCAGATTACATTTAGTGTACTTCAGAATGAATGCTCACTGGTAAATGCCCACAGGTCTTGTCAACATAAAATTATAACAGGAGACACAGGATAAAATATTTCCATACGTTAAGTGTACATCATGCCAGAGTCAAAGGCCAGGATTTTTTCATCCTCTTCAGATTTACACAGTTGCTGATTCACAACTGTGTTAAAATTTTGAGAATTTTAGTGGTTTGTAGAGATTGGTAACCCAGTAGTTTTATCTTTTCAACCCATAGACCCAATTCCAATTACTCAGATGACATCTTATATCCAGGACTAACTACTTATCAGTGTCTTTCCAATTACCTCGCTGGACATCCTTTGGTGTAATATGGCAACAGATATGGAAATTACATTATTCCATAACATTTCTGGACAAATGTATTAATGCTTGTGATTCTGTTGTGCAATCAAGTAGTCATTAAAACCAATTATCCCAAAGTACATAATATTTTATAGCATCAATGAGGAAGAAAGGCTTTGAATGTAGAAAAATATGATTAGTGTTAAAACTAGGGAAGGTTGGTATCTCAAGAAATAGTTATTACAACTAGTTGTTCCTATTGCGAACTGCATAGGAAGGTCCTTCAGGAGACTGTCACTTCTAGAGTGGCCTCAGGAAGTATTTGACCTGCCTTGGATTGTCTGACCCTACTGCAGGTGGCTATACAGTAAAATTACTTACACAAACAGCATTTGAGAAACATTTTCCTTGACATTAAGAAGCTTATGATACTACATGGAGGTACAGGAGTTAATACAGCTTTACAGCTGGAGCTTCCTGTGAAACATAATAATTTTATTGAAACGCTTCATTTTTTAAATGATTATTCGACTGTCAGATACAAATTAGGCAAATATATACGAGGGTTGTTTTTTAAGTAAGGGCCGTTCGCGCGTATAGTCCCGTAGTTCGTGCGGTCGCCGCAACAAGCCACCGCGCCACTTGCCGGCATCCTTCCCGTTCACACTGATGCAAGTTGCAACTCTGTAGCTGACGTGTACGCATCGCTGTGCTACTTTATAATGTTTACGATTATTGAATCGCCCGCCGCGTGTGAGATACGGTCAGTGATACGTTTTTTGACTGCGAGAAGCCTATCAGCTGCAGAAATTCATCGTCAGTTAACAGAAGTTTATGGCTTGAATGCAATGAGTGAAGGTAAAGTGCGTCAGTGGGTTAGAGAGTTTAAAAATGGCCGTCAAAACGTCCATGACGAAGAACGCTCAGGCCGGCCCTCTGTGATCACTGATGATTTGGTGGCTGCAGTAGAAACAAAGATTCGTGAGGACAGAAGATTCACAATTTCCACTCTTTCTTTGGAATTTCCACAAGTTTCAAGATCGGTTTTGTACAAAATTGTGTCTGAAAACCTAAACTTTAAGAAACTGTGTTCTCGGTGGGTACCCAGACTCCTCACACAGGACCACAAAGGGAAGAGATTTGCCACTTCATTGGACTTTTTGATTCGTTACGAGGAAGAAGGGGATGACATGTTGAGTCAAATTGTCACTGGAGATGAAACATGAGTATCCCATATCACTCTCAAAAGCAAGCGACAATCGATGGAATGGCGACACACAACCTCACCCGTCAAGGTCAAAGCCAAACAGACGCTGTCAAAGCGCAAGATTATGGCAACTGTGTTGTAGAACCGGCGCGGTGTTTTGCTAGTGGACTTTACGCCACGAGGAACGACAATCAACTCAGATGCCTACTGTGCAACTCTAGAAGCTCCACAGAGCAATTCAAAACAAAAGACGCGGCATGCTGACAAAAGGAGTTTTGCTCCTGCACGATAACGCTAGGCCTCACACCTCTCAAAAGACTCAGGATTTGATTGATTCTTTTGGCTGGGAAGTTTTGGACCATGCACCATACAGCCCCGACCTTTCACCTAGCGATTTTCACCTTTTCTGGTACCTGAAACACCATCTTGGCGGGCAGCGCTTCAATGACGACGATGAAGTGAAAGTGGCCGTGAACTCTTGGCTGTCGGAGCAGGCGGCCGAATTCTTTGAAGAGGGAATTAAAAACTTAGTTGTACGGTATGACAAGTGCTTAAATAAGCAAGGCAACTATGTAGAAAAATAGGTAAAAGTGTGTAGAATCAGAAAATAAAAGTTTTTTTACAAAAGTATTTGTATCTTTTTTTAAAAATAAAAATGGCCCTTACTTAAAAAACAACCCTCGTACATTAGAATTGTCGAACAGATTTTATTTGCATTCATTATTAAAAATTACCTGTTCTGGTTCAACATGAAAATCCTCAGATCTGTAGACAACAGTAGAATAACTAATCAACAAATGCTCTATGAAGTACATTTGTGAATACCATCATCAGTATGTAGCAGAAAGTACCTGACAGTATCAGTTAGAAGAGTAAACTATCCAACTATGAGAAAAATTTATATACTACGTCACAGGATAAAGTAGTGGTTTGATAGGATCCACTATATTAATATAACCCACAAGGCTATTGCTAACAGGCAGAATCTGGTACATCTGTCACATTTGAATAAAATTAATAGTAATTTGAATTAATAGTAATTTTTATTTGTTTGGTGAGAATACTGTTCTTTAGAGATAATTAATTAAAATTTGTAATTTGTCAAGGTTCAAACACATTATAAAAGCATAATTTAAAAAAAAAATTCTTGTTGGCACATATTTTATTCTTCCCTTTCTGGAAGCCGAACTGATTTAATGTGATGATATTAGATTTTGCCATGAAATTTTCGATCTGGTCTGCAACAGCTTTATCAAATACTTTTCAAAATATTGAGAGAAGATGTACTTGTCAGTAGATTCCTACATCTTTTTTTGAACCTTTCTTGAATAATGGCTTTGCTACTACGTACTTAAGAGCATCTGGGAAGCATCCTTCTTCAGATGAACTATTTTAACCCTTCCAGACATTAATTTTTCTGGAGGAAGGAACATTTTTCTTTACTATCTAATGAGCTAGGTGATTTTTTGATGATTTTAGATGCGAGATTTATACACGCATATGTACCTGTGTTCAAAATACAGGGTGATTCAAAAAGAATACCACAACTTTAGGAATTTAAAACTCTGCAACGACAAAAGGCAGAGCTAAACACTATCTGTCGGCGAATTAAGGGAGCTATAAAGTTTCATTTAGTTGTACATTTGTTCGCTTGAGGCGCTGTTGACTAGGCGTCAGCGTCAGTTGATGCTAAGATGGTGACCGCTCAACAGAAAGCTTTTTGTGTTATTGAGTACGGCAGAAGTGAATCGACGACAGTTGTTCAGCGTGCATTTCGAACAAAGTATGGGAAACAACTCAGTATGAACGTGACTCGCCTAAGGTGAACGTTTTCTGTGCCATTTCAGCCAATAAAGTTTTTGGTCCCTTTTTCTTCGAAGGTGCTACTGTAACTGGACTACAGTATCTGGAGATGTTAGAGAATTGGCTGTTCCCTCAGCTCGAACAAGAAGCACAACAATTCATATTTCAGCAGGATGGAGCGCCACCACATTGGCACTTATCTGTCCGTAACTACCTGAACATCAACTACCCGAGGCGATGGATCGGCCGCCAGGCAGCCCGTGACAGATCACTTCATCACTGGCCTCCAAGAAGCCCTGATCTTACCCCGTGCGATTTTTTCTTATGGGGGTATGTTAAGGATATGGTGTTTCGGCCACCTCTCCCAGCCACCATTGATGATTTGAAACGAGAAATAACAGCAGCTATCCAAACTGTTACGCCTGATATGCTACAGAGAGTGTGGAATGAGTTGGAGTATTGGGTTGATATTGCTCGAGTGTCTGGAGGGGGCCATATTGAACATCTCTGAACTTGTTTTTGAGTAAAAAAAAAACCTTTTTAAATACTCTTTGTAATGATGTATAACAGAAGGTTATATTATGTTTCTTTCATTAAATACACATTTTTAAAGTTGTGGTATTCTTTTTGAATCACCCTGTATATTTTGTGCACTTTTATGGACTAAAATAATTGATTTTGAAATATTGACTACTGTAATAAATAAACTGATCATTCAATAAGTACCATGCAAAATAACAACAATAATAATAATAATAATAATATTCAGATATACAGTGGATGTAACTAACCAACACTTCCCTGTATTCAGCGGCAACAAGTATGAACAGAAGCTACTGTGTACTACTACATTATCTTGTTGTGCCCGACAGATGGCAGCACTTGTGCCTGGGGGAAAGATTGAACATTCACAAATGTGTACAGGTGGTTTCCAATGAGGAAAAAGATTTCTATTGCATCTAATACACAGTAAACATTAATGTACACAATTGTAGCCAGAGAGTCTGAAAGGGTTAATTACTCTAGTGGGTATTTCATGTTTTCCAATCATTTTTTGTTTGTTTTTAAAGGAGAATATTACTTTTTCATATCTGTAACTGCAATTTGTTCAAATTGAGTTAGAACTTTCCTGTTACCCTGATTGAAACCAAAGAGTTGTACGTTATCTAGGTAACCACTTAAATCAGCATCTGATTTTGATGCATTTATGAAAACCTTATTGAAATATTCTGGTATTTCTGAGGGATTTACTATGGATTTGTCACCTATCTTAATTTTGAAAATTTGTGGACTGCTGCCTATTACACCAAGTTAAGACTTTACGATTGACCACATTGCCTGTGATTTATTTGTATGGTTCAGAACGAATTTTCTGTGTGCCACTTTTTGCTGCCTATACCACCCTTCTAAATACAGTTCTATACCTTTTTACATAGTCTATAAAATTGAAATTCATAGTACTTTTCAGTTTATTATGTAACTATTTTTGTGTGACTTGACATTTTTATATCAGCAGTTATCCATTTCAATTTGTTCATGTTTTTTAATGGCACACTATGGGGGGAAATATTACTTTAAAAACATGCAAAAAGCTCTCAGGAAATCTGTCGTAATTTTTAGAACTTGTAGTACAATAATCCACTGACCAGTTTACTTCTTTAAGCCTACAATAAAATAAGTTTATATTTTCCTTACTGAAGCAGCATTTGATGCACATTTTTCTAATGGCTGGTTCATTTATTTTTGCTAGCTCCAAAAACAGTGCAGAATGGTCAGAAATACGTAAATCAATGCAGAATTTCTTTCCCATCATCAAATGAATAATTTGTCAGAATGTTATTTATACAGGTTGCAGTTTGTGTACTCTCTCGTGTGAATTCTGTGAAGTTTAGCTTGAAAGCAGATGCTTGAATGAGAGTAATAAATTCTATTGATTCACTAGATTCATTTACTATGTTTATGTTAAAATCAGCAGCTATGATAATCATTTTCTTTCGCTCTTTCGTTAACTCCTTAGATTCAACATAAATACTTTTGTTACTTATTTACCTGAGACTCTGTATATGAAAATTATTACAGTGTTTTGTCTCTCTAATTCTATATAGCAACTTTCAAATATGAGGGTTGGGACTTAAATAGTGGCAACTATTTATTCACAACTGATACAAAAGAATTACATGTTTGCACCTGTTACTGTCCTTCAAAGTAGTCACCAGCGCTGTGTAGAATCCGTTGCCAGTGATGTGGAAGGCGTAGTATACCGTTTGCAGAGCCTGTTCTGTTGATGGTGCGAATGGAATGGTCTAAGTTATGGTGATTCTTGTGTACGACTTTGATGGTGTTATCCTAATGCATTACATTTCTCCATGGCAAACTGTCAGTGCACAGTATTACTGTTCATTTTTGGATCAGCTTTGCAAAAGAAGCAGCAACACTTGCTGCGCAACCCACCCATAATTTTGCACAACAATGTACAGGCACATACAGTGCAAAATCTGTAGCTGCTCTGTTCTGTTCGTGGGACTGGGAAGTACTGTACCATCCACCATCCTCCCTGGACTTAAGTCTTTGTGACTTTGATTTGATTCCAAAGATGAAGGAACCACTTCGTGGCATTCACTTGAGAACTGTTCCAGAGATTCAACAGACAGTAGACCGCTCCATTCGCACCATCAACAGAACAGGCTCTGCTAACGGTATACCACGCCTTCCACATCACTGCAACAGGTTCTACACAATACTGGTGACTACTTTGAAGGACAGTAACAGGGGCAAACATGTAACTCTTTTGTATCAGTTGTGAATAAATAGTTGCCACTATTTAAGTTCCAACCCTCATATGTCTTCATCATTTAGAAAATTAAAATTTTCTCTTACTTCATATGTTAAAGAATTTTTAATTACTGTGCAGGAACCCTCATGAATTTTGTTACTTCTACAAAAGCTACCAAGTACAACATGCTTGTCTAATTTAGTAAGAATTATGATGCAGTGTTTTGTTAGCCAATGTTCATTTAGGCAAAGGACTGATATATTTCTCCCTGTCTACTAGAAAATTTGTAGATCATCAATTTTTGCCCCTCTGCCATTAATATGTTTCATATGTAAGCCATTGATGTTTAAATGCATCAAAAATGTATTTTTACTGTTACCTGTTGTTTTAATAATGGATTTTCTGGATGGATTTTTACATTTCATTTCATTAGGCAGCTTGTCGCCCCATCACTCATTTATTTTCCCTATTTATAATTTTGCATATGTCACTAAACATCTTGCTGAACTTTGCTGACCCTAAAAACTTATCTGGATCTACAAATATTGTTCCTAGACTCTTACGTTGTTCTGTGACGCTTCTGTTTATTTTGTCTATGAATTTGCCCCTCACTGATCTCCTACAGATAATGGCACTAATTGCCACTCTTGATTCTGGAAATACATCTTTTACTGTTGTGATCACATTTCTTGTTTCATTGATGATGTCTTCTTAAGTGTAGATTCAAAGGGAATTTGTCCCGACATGGATATTAGCTGCTATGTAATTTGCATTACAATTTACACTTTCTGTTAGGCTGTGTTTTGCTTCAAGAACATTCTTCAAACATCTGATGTGTGGCTTGAAGCTACTAAATTTTTAGGAATAGAATCTCCGATTAGTAGAAATTCATTTTCAACACTTTGTTCGACACAAACCTTCGTTCATATATAATTTTTTTTTGCATTTTCTTCTGTCAAGGAATTTATTTTGTCTTTAAGAACTTAAAAGTCTCTGTTCAGCAACCTCATAATATCATTTTTAAAGCTCAGTGAGTTTGTCAAGTCTACATGTTTGTCACACTCCATACACAGCACGACCAAGGAAGCTTGTCATTTAAAAATTTTAAGTCAACCTCCGTGCACTTGTCATGAAACCAGATGTTACACGTAATACACTTTTTAAAATTTGCTTTTCACATACGTTGCATGCTTAACTACTATATGTGAGTTTTTTTGTGGAGGTTGAAGTGTCACTGAACTGACCTGTTGGGGCCAACTTGAATTCGAGAGAGAGAGAGTAATTTTCTGCATCTGTAACATTAGAAAAAAGTAACGTCATATCCATTATTAAATTTGCCCATGGTACAGAAAAGTGACACTACGCAGCTGTAAGATTTTTGACCATTTACCCGTAACGTAAAATATCTGACAGGCACTGCAGCAAATTTTAAATCTAATCTGAAATTATTTCTTCTGGCTTGCACCTTATATTCTTTAGATGATTTTTTCATTAAAATCGAGTAGCAATGTGTAGTACAGAAGCTAAAGATGTTTAGATTTGTTATTACATTTGAGTGGTTTTCATCTGTAACATGTTGATGTAAAAGGTTAATATGTTCATTTCATTAAATTTAAGCTCTTAGGAACACTTAAAGTTGTATCATATACTCAATAATACAAACAAATCATGTTTATATATCCTATAAACTGACTTATTCATCATAAAAAAATAGTTGTGCAAATGGTTTATTGAATATCAAATAGTGGATGCTAAATATGGAACATTCTGAATTTAAAATTTTTGATTTTTTTGTGTTGAATTATATGAGGGAGTGTAAATGGGCTGTAAAGAGAGGAACACTGAAATGATAAAGATTTGTGGCTCTATATGACTATTGGGTACATCTTTTTCTCATGTGGTTGGTTATCTCACACTGACTGGTGTCTCATAATTAACCCTTCAGTTGTTGAATTCTGCACTGTTATTGATTTACCATTTTTTTGTTTTGGATGAAAGTTTGGTAATGACACACAACAGTTATTTTTACAATGAAGAATTTCAATTCTCATTTAGAAGTGATAGATACAAAGATAAATTGCTATGTGTTGAACTCAGCATATTTTTACTTCTACATGGAATTGTGTACCCCAATAATTATTGAATGGTCTTGCTGCCTTACTGAATAGTTATTTTATTTGCTTCCTTACTAAATACGTATTATATTTTGTACTCAGACTATGATAATCATTGCCAGTTATGTATTGTAATTTTATGTTTTATATGTACAGTCAAGGATTAACAACATTTATTTCTTTCTTTCTCCATGCAGTACACTGGAGAATGCCTTCATGTATTAGAAAATCATAACAGCATGGTTACAACTTGTGCTTTTTCCACAGATGCTAATCTGTTTGCTACAGGTATTTATTTTGCATTCAGTGATAAAATCTTATTCTGTAATTGTTTGAAATTTATGTTGATATCGCTGTTTCACAATGTGACACAATTGTACAGAGCTTCATTAGCCTTTTATATTTGTCAAAAAGTGTGCTCTTCACTTTCGCATTTTTCTGCATGCTTACCTTGATATATGTTACTAAATGTCGTTGACAATACTGAATGTAAGTTATCTGTAAATGTGCAGATAGCGTGCTACTGTATAAATACAGGAATATCCAGAATCGTTGCAGTGTCTTTCGTTGGTACCTAGTTCAGGAATTCTTTTCAAAAATAAGTTTTATATCAACTCCACAAATTTAAACTGTGAACTATACAATTTTTTAAGTGTTAAGGGTTTCATTTGTTGCTGGGTAAAGTGCAGTAAAGATCTGTGCAAGAAGCACTACGTCCTTTGTAATGATATTGATTTTTTGTGACATAATGGAAAATTGTGTAAACAATTCTTGAAGTTCTCTAGGCCATATTTGTTTATCTGCAAGTGCTAAATATGTTTTGATAAATTCTGGGAAGCTGTAATGTTTCCACAATGAGAAGAGCAATATGTCAGCTTGCGCGAACATCTAATAAGTGAGATCTCTATTTATTCAGAAAACACACATTTCCATAGTGAAAATATGAGAGTTCATTAACTACATACATTTCTTACTTAGCTTGTGCATGATGAATATTAAAGTCATTCATATTGCTGTAATGGTAATTTTTCAGTAACAAAGACATGTGAACTGATTTAGAAGTTGTACAGTGCATCATTTCGAAAACTGTTTTGGAGTGGCAGAAACGTTTTTGTGAGTGTGGATATACAGTGAAGGAAGATGAACACAGAGGGCAACTGATGACAAGTCGAACGATTAAGTGCGTCACGGCTTTCACTAAATTGAATAAAGCAGTAAAGTCATTGATGATAAGGAAAAAAAGTTATGCTTCTCCAAAACAGTGTTTCTGGCAGTCTTGTAATATGATTTGAACAAGACAGCTGTGTGCAAGGTTTGTTTCACATGCTATGATGTGGAAGAAAATGAACTGTTTGAAAGTCGCATAATGTCTTGTGATGACTTTTTATACATGATGGAATGAGACAGACTGAGTGACGGGATGCAGTAGTTATGTTAGACTTGTGTCATTTCTAAACCCAACCTTGTGCACCATCTCTGATAAGGCCATTGTCAATGGAACATTAAACACTAATTTCAGAATTTTTAAGGGATTAGTGCAGTGTCAAAGTAGATAAATAATATTAAAAATAAATAGCTATTCTTTCAAAAATCAAGGGAGAGGACATATTTCATTGTGCTGTTTTCCCACATTTTCTGGATGGTATCGGCAGTTTTCATCAAAAATTTGTGCCTCCAGGTAGAACAGTAAACAAAGAACCTATCTGGCTGTGTCAAAACGCTTGCTATCTCAAATACAGTGTGTTCACCTATATCTTTTCACTTATCATGATTTGTTCCTAGAGCGTGGACTCTACACTGGGTTATTTCTTGTTAACTAAACCTCAGTTACTTGTTGAATAACAAATTCCAGCATCACATCATCCACCTTATTCATTAGGTTTCATTTGTCACCTCCTGACTATTTAATCTTCCCAAAACTGAAAATGCATATGAAAGATTCAAGAATTAACTCAACTGAGTGGAATGGAAATGCTGTGACCAACAAGCTGATGTCAGTTTCAAAACAAAACAGAAAATACTTCTCTCATTGTATGAAGAGATTGAAAGCTCTTGCTGAACAGTGTATCATATCAAATGGATCCTATTTTCAGTAAATTAACTGCCAAAACTTAGACGCTGGTAATTTTGAATTTGTTACTGGTTTAGTCCATGAGCTTATGAATTTTACTGTGTACTATGCCTCACAAACTCTGTCCCATACCAGATACAGGTATGAATCTTGAAAGGATCTATTGTAAGGTGACATTGAGGTGTCAGGCCTTCACTTTGAAGTTTCTATTGTGGCTGTAATGTCTGATTTCATTGTGTGTTCACTGACCTCACAGTGCAGTGAGTGGATTTACTTGTGAATAATATTACAGGTAAACTAAAGTATGTTCATACCTCAGAAGAAAATGTACTATCTGATTTTTCCTGTGCTGGATACCAGTGTGTCCACTCCAGTTCATAATGAACACTCATTTCTAAAGTGAGGAGCTATAAGTCTCACTTGTGCTCACCAAGCTGCCTATTGTACAGAGATACCTTACAGGATATTCCCAAGCAGCGTTTGTAATATAGTTAAGAACAATGTATTGAGTTCTGTCTTCTTGGAAGAAGCGCATCCAGTCACAAGATGGTTTTATGTTATGCAAGATTTTGTTTTGTTTGCTATGCGATAGTGGCAGCTATATTCATTGCCTTTAAGATGTCAAGGAATAGTGCATCAACCTGGGTGCCATAGTCTGTCATCCTCTGGATCTTGAGTGCGAACAGAATGAGTAGCATTTCACAAAATCATTGTTTGGGGATTCCATGTTAATTTCTAGAGCGGTGGTTATTGTTCTCCTACAAGACTCTTATACACGATTGTAAATCGTGTTCCATAATTTTACAACAGATTGGAATCATCAGTAAAGGCCTATAATAATTTGCATGTGTTTGATGACCCTCCATTGAAAAAGAAATGGCCTGCACCTTTCTCCAACCACTTGGAGTATTTCATCACTCTAGTGTCACACAGTAAACTGATGCCAGGATGAGTGAGTTCTTTTAAGCTGTCTATGTATAATTCTATTCATATCTTATCAGGCCCAGTTAGTTTTGCTCTGTTGAACCGTTTTAACTGATTTTCTGTTCTGTGATGGCTTACCACAATACCTATCGTTTTGATGTTTGTGCATGATGATCTTCTACTGTGAAACAAGTTTGGGTTACTGATTTCAGTAATTCCACCTGTTTATCACTTTATGTTTGGATACCAGAATTATCACTGTGCAACTCTATAGTTGATTTTGATCCATTTACTGACTTTATGTAAGACCAAAGCTTCTTCAGATTTTTCATCTGCTTCATCACGAAAATTTTATTTTTGAATTTATGGAATACGTCTTACATTGCTCTCCTTACATTCATTTTAACTTCAGTCAGCTTTTGTTAATCAACAAGGCATTGACATAGCTTACATCTGTGATAAAACTGTTTTTGCTTTTGCAGTGACTGATTAACATGGCGGTTCCTCACAACTCACAAATTGTTTAGCACATAAATGTCCAAAACATAATGTGCAATTCTTGTGAATTTTAGTCTTTGAAATTTCCCATCTCCATCCCCAGAGATGAATATTTGATGTTGACTACTCAATAATCTGTGATCTGTTTTCTGTCACATTTGCTAAGAAGAAATAGACCAGTGACCCAATACATGACCACTGCACACTGCAAGACTGAATGCTGGCTTGTGGCATTGTGGCATGTTACACAATAAGGAAAGTATATGAGTGGGGGAGACACAAATGAGAAATCATTCTAGTGACAATATGGGCCAAAAGTAGGGAAATCCGCTGACATAAGCAACTTTGACAAAGGGCTGTTTGCTATGGCTTGATGCCTGAGAACTGGCATATTGGAAACAGTGAAGCTGCTCAGCACTTTGTGTCCTGTTGTCATGAGCATTTATGGAAAGAGGTTAAGGACGGCGAAATCACAAATATGTTGGATGTCCTTGTCACATCAGACAACATGGACGTCAGAGGCTTGCCCATTGTGTAAAGCAGGATTAGGTGGTGATCTGTAGCAGCTCTGGTGACTGACTATATTACTGGCGCAGACACAAATTTTGGAAAGCACATCATTCAGTGCACATTGATGAACCGGCTCCACATAAAATGACCCCTACTTTTTCCCATGTTGACCTAGTGTGATAGTCAATTACTATTGTAGTGGCCACAGGATTGGCAAGAGTGGAATGCAGGTTGATGGAAATGTGTTGCATGGTCAGGTGAATTACATTTTGTGTTACACCAGGTTGATGACAGTGTCTGGTGGTAATAATCCAAGGCACCACGATAGCTGTGGTTTGTCTACATCCCTTCTTGCTTGATGTCTTCCTCGATGTCAACAGAATCGTTCTGCAGGATAACTGTCCATGTTACAAGGCTATAATTGTGCTACAGTGGTTTGAGGTGCATTATAGTGCACTTTGCCACTAAATTCGCCTGATATGAATGTGACAGAACACATCTGGGACACTATAGGTTGCCAGTTCATGCCCACAAACCACTGCATAGGCCCATGCCCATGCCACCGTACTGTGGCTTGCAGAGTATTGATGTAGATGTAGAATTAGAGACATAAGCAGAGAAAAGGATGAAATAATCAGAGATGTTCAGAGTGATTTATTTGCTCAAAAAAATAAAAAAAAGTATTGCTTTGAAGGATAAGTACACATTATTTGAAAAGAAAATACTCATCTATCCATTGCTAGAATATAATAACCCGACATTCGGTGTAAATAAAATGGGCATATTTATTAGCTCTACCATGTGAATCTCATCAAAAGAAGACAATTGTAACCCTCAGGAAACTGTGAAAGACATCTCAGCTCAATTTAGTAAAGGTTTTTCAAAGTTGTATGCTAAATGCATGACATACAACTTCTCAGTTGTGGAAAATGGGTACAGAAGAATGTGAAACTATTTGGTAAATGTGAAACTATTGGGTAGCAGTCGTGCACGCAATATATCAGAATTATTGATAAATGAAGGAAACAAAGATGCTGTAACTTACCAAAGGACAGCATTGGTATATTGATAGGAGACAATAAAAAACACACAAACACACACACAAATTTCAAGCTTTCACAACCCACGGTTTCCTGATGAAGCAACCGTGGGTTGCAAAAGCTTGAAATTTGTGTGTGTATTTGTGTGTTTTTTATTGTCTCCTATCAACATACTAACGCTTTTGTTTGATAAGTTACAGCATCTTTGTTTTTAGATATATTTTTCCCATGTGCTGTCCTACAATATATTTATTCACAATCAGTTTTGACCATAATCATCTTCATATTGGAAAAAATATTGTGACAACATCACATGTCATACATGCTATTTAACCAGAAAAGATGCCATAGCTGACTTACAAATGTCAGAAAAAGATCTTCACATTATAATACCTGCTTAAGCAAGCAGAAAATGTTGAAAACATGGAACTACGCAACAACAGTAAGTGCACAGCAGCATTGGTCAGGCACAATGGATGTTGTTGTGCCTGAGCAATGGTGCATTGCATTTACCGTTGTCATATGCTTCCACATTTTCGATGTCTCTGCTTGCCTAAGCCAATATTATCGAGCGAAGTATCTTTTCCTGACATTTGCAAGTCAACTATGGCATCTTTTTCTGGTTAAACATCATGTATGACACATGAAGTTGTCACAATACTTTTCCACTGTTTGGATAATTGGTGACCAAAACCAATTGTGAATAAATATATGGTAAGTGAGCACAGTCATACCATGCATTTCTTCAAGTATATTGATGTTGTTGACAGTTGATTGAAAAAAAAATACATAATTGTAATGACTTGGCCACTAAGGTATGGCCTACCAGACCTGGTTGTGTATAAACAAATCCCAGTTTCTGCACAGGCTTGGAACTGTAATGTATTTTTACAAACCTAGAAGTAAAAAGATCATTTTGTGTGGTGATTTAACTTAGATTTTGTTCAAATTTCATGTACAGCAAGCAATTTCATAAATTTTGTAATAACTTTTAATATCCAAAACATATAATGCATTCAACTAGAATAACATGTAATTAAAGCAGCAGTATAAATGCAATATTCCTGGGCCCAGAATTTCTCCCATTTATGAATGTCCTGAAGTGCTGTAGTGCACTGTGAGCATCAGGGTATCTTGTTATGGGTTAGTTTAGAACAAACAAAGGACAAGTCATTATCTACTTTCATGTACAGAAGACACATCAGAGACCTCATAAATATCATTATGTTTAAAAATATACTTCAATCACCTGGGATATTATTTACAAGGCAGATGATGTAGATAACTCCACTATTCCTTGATATACTGTGTCATCATTCCAGTATGGGCTTGCAGTAAAATGAGTCGGAGTTGTTATGTAAGCATTAAAATCAACTCGACATCAAAACAGAAAGCAAGGCAAACAATAGGGATAACATATTGGGCTAGGCCAATTCACATACAGGTTGCACTTAAATTACACATGTAATTTGCAGGAATTTCACAATGCCATAATTTATGTTCTTCACCTTTTTTATGCATATGAACTCATTATAAAATCAAAATTTATTTTAGATAACAATATTTATGCATACAAAATAGTTTTACGAAGTGATAAAACAGGTAATTTTGTAAAAGAATTAATTTTTTAAAAAACAATAAAAACCTTACTAACAAAAGAGTTAACCAAATCCAAAAATTATTAAAATCCTTTAAAACAAGACTGGATTTCCAGAAGCCTTCTGTATTTCAGATATGAGCCATTAGCCCATTTAACAAGGCTCATCCAATGAAAGAAACAACAGAGAAAAGATTTACAGATGAAAGGAAGAACGAACACAGTGACTTAGGTTTTGGGAAGAAAAGGAAATGAAGCTGTGATTGGCTCAAGTTAACATGCTCTTCTAAAGGGAAATTCTCGAGAATAATAATGTATTGCAGTCTACAGCACACACATATTACAGTGCATAAATACTTAAAAGTCAATGGAACAAAGAGGTTTGTGCTCTTCCAACAGTTGTTATATCTTTTATCCCCTATCATGAACATGATTTTGTGGATAAGTAACAAATAAAAAGCTCCTGAAGCTGCTGGTGTGTGAAAACATCTGATTAACATATATATCCCACTTTTAATGCCAGCTTTCATCCAGGTTATGTTGCATTCAGAATATATTACAACCTCACTAGGTATTATGAAGTTTTTTATGGTAATAAATATGCTGCCTTCAGTGGTGTCCACACTATTATTATGTTATGTATTCCAACCAGAATTTAAGATGTCACAGCTGTTCACATCTGTTTTTAGTGTTACAAGGCCGTTGTTGTTGTTGTTGTTGTTGTTGTGGTCTTCAGTCCTGAGACTGATTTGATGCAGCTCTCCATGCTACCCTATCCGGTGCAAGTTTCTTCATCTTCCAGTACCTACTGCAACCTACATCCTTCTGAATCTGTGTAGTGTATTCATCTCTTGGTCTCCTTCTACGATTTTTACCCTCCACACTGCCCTCCAATGCTAAATTTGTGATCCCTTGATGCCTCAGAATATGTCCTACCAACCGGTCCCTTCTTCTCGTCAAGTTCTGCCACAAACTGCTCTTCTCCCCAAATCTATTCAATCCCTCCTCATTAGTTACGTGATCTACCCATCTAATCTTCAGCATTCTTCTGTAGCACCACATTTCGAAAGCTTCTATTCTCTTCTTGTTCAAACTATTTATTGTCCATGTTTCACTTCCATACATGGCTACACTCCATACAAATACTTTCAGAAACGACTTCCTGACACTTAAATCTATACTCGATGTTAACAAATTTCTCTTCTTCAAAAACGCTTTCCTTGCCATTGCCAGTCTACATTTTATAGATTAGATTAGATTAGATTAATACTAGTTCCATGGATCATGAATACGATATTTCGTAATGATGTGGAACGAGTCGAATTTTCCAATACATGACGTAATTAGGTTAATTTAACAACATACTTAAGTTAATATAACAACTTTATTTTTTGCATTTTTTTGTTTTTCTTTATTTTTTATTTTATTTTATTTTTTATTTATTTTTTTATTTATTTTTTATTTTTTTTTATTATTTTTCTTAATTTATATCTAAAAATTCCTCTATGGAGTAGAAGGAGTTGTCATTCAGAAATTCTTTTAATTTCTTCTTAAATACTTGGTTATCTGTCAGACTTTTGATACTATTTGGTAAGTGACCAAAGACTTTAGTGCCAGTATAATTCACCCCTTTCTGTGCCAAAGTTAGATTTAATCTTGAATAGTGAAGATCGTCCTTTCTCCTGGTATTGTAGTTATGCACACTGCTATTACTTTTGAATTGGGTTTGGTTGTTAATAACAAATTTCATAAGAGAGTATAGATACTGAGAAGCTACTGTGAATATCCCTAGATCCTTAAATAAATGTCTGCAGGATGATCTTGGGTGGACTCCAGCTATTATTCTGATTACACGCTTTTGTGCAATAAATACTTTATTCCTCAGTGATGAGTTACCCCAAAATATGATGCCATATGAAAGCAATGAGTGAAAATAGGCGTAGTAAGCTAATTTACTAAGATGTTTATCACCAAAATTTGCAATGACCCATATTGCATAAGTAGCTGAACTCAAACGTTTCAGCAGATCATCAATGTGTTTCTTCCAATTTAATCTCTCATCAATGGACATACCTAAAAATTTGGAATATTCTACCTTAGCTATATGCTTCTGATTAAGGTCTATATTTATTAATGGTGTCATACCATTCACTGTACGGAACTGTATGTACTGTGTCTTATCAAAATTCAGTGAGAGTCCGTTTACAAGGAACCACTTAGTAATTTTCTGAAAGACAGTATTGACAATTTCATCAGTTAATTCTTGTTTCTCAGGTGTGATTACTATACTTGTATCATCAGCGAAGAGAACTAACTTTGCCTCTTCATGAATATAGAATGGCAAGTCATTAATATATAATAAGAACAACAAAGGACCCAAAACTGACCCTTGTGGAACCCCATTCTTGATAGTTCCCCAGTTTGAGGAATGTGCTGATCTTTGCATGTTACGAGAACTACTTATTTCAACTTTCTGCACTCTTCCAGTTAGGTACGAATTAAACCATTTGTGCACTGTCCCACTCATGCCACAATACTTGAGCTTGTCTAGCAGAATTTCATGATTTACACGATTTACTCTCTACTTCGACCATCATCAGTTACTTTGCTCCCCAAATAGCAAAACTCCTTTACTACTTTTAGTGTCTCATTTCCTAATCTAATTCCCTCAGCATCACCCGACTTAATTCGACTACATTCCATTATCCTCGTTTTGCTTTTGTTGATGTTCATCTTATATCCTCCCTTCAAGACACTGTCCATTCCGTTAAACTGCTCTTGCAAGTCCTTTGCTGTCTCTGACAGAATTACAATGTCATCGGCGAACATCAAAGTCTTTATTTCTTCTCCATGGATTTTAATACCTACTCCAAATTTTTCTTTTGTTTCCTTTACTGCTTGCTCAATATACAGATTGAATAACATTGGGGAGAGGCTACAACCCTGTCTCACTCCCTTCCCAACCACTGCTTCCCTTTCATGTCCCTCGACTCTTATAACTGCCATCTGGTTTCTGTACAAATTGTAAATAGCCTTTCGCTCCCTGTATTTTACCCCTGCCACCTTTAGAATTTGAAAGAGAGTATTCCAGTCAACATTGTCAAAAGCTTTCTCTAAGTCTACAAATGCTAGGAACGTAGGTTTGCCTTTCCTTAATCTTTTTTCTAAGGTGAGTCGTAAGGTCAGTATTGCCTCACATGTTCCAATATTTCTACGGAATCTAAACTGATCTTCCCCGAGGTCCGCTTCTACCAGTTTTTCCATTTGTCTGTAAAGAATTCGGGATAGTATTTTGCAGCTGTGATTTATTAAACTGATAGTTCGGTATTTTTCACATCTGTCAACACCTGCTTTCTTTGGGATTGGAATTATTATATTCTTCTTGAAGTCTGAGGGTACTTCGCCTGTCTCATACATCTTGCTCACCAGATGGTAGAGTTTTGTCAGGACTGGCTCTCCCAAGGCCGTCAGTAGTTCTAATGGAATGTTGTCTTCTCCCGGGGCCTTGTTTCGGCTCAGGTCTTTCAGTGCTCTATCAAACACTTCACGCAGTATCGTATCTCCCATTTCATCTTCATTTACATCATCTTCCGTTTCCATAATATTGTCCTCAAGAACATCGCCCCTGTATAGGCCCTCTATATACTCCTTCCACCTTTCTGCTTTCCCCTCTTTGCTTAGAACTGGGTTTCCATCTGAGCTCTTGATATTCATGCAAGTGGTTCTCTTTTCTCCAAAGGTCTCTTTAATTTTCCTGTAGGCAGTATCTATCTTACCCCTAGTGAGATAAGCCTCTACATCCTTACATTTGTCCTCTAGCCATCCCTGCTTAGCCATTTTGCACTTCCTGTTGATCTCATTTTTGAGACGATTGTATTCCTTTTTGCCTGCTTCACTTACTGCATTTTTGTATTTTCTCCTTTCATCAATTGAATTCAGTATCTCTTCTGTTACCCAAGGATTTCTACTAACCCTCGTCTTTTTACCTACTTGATCCTCTGCTGCCTTTACTATTTCATTCCTCAAAGCTGCCCATTCTTCTTCTACTGTATTTCTTTCCCCCATTCCTGTCAATTGTTGCCTTATCCTCTCCCAGAAACTCTGCACAACCTCTGGTTTAGTCAGTTTATCCAGGTCCCATCTCCTTAAATTCCCACCTTTTTGCAGTTTCTTCAATTTTAATCTGCAGTTCATAACCAATAGATTGTGGTCAGAGTCCACATCTGCCCCTGGAAATGTCTTACAGTTTAAAACCTGGTTCCTAAATCTCTGTCTTACCATTATATAATCTATCTGATACCTTTTAGTATCTCCAGGGTTCTTCCATATATATAACCTTCTATTATGATTCTTGAACCAAGTGTTAGCTATGATTAAGTTATGCTCTGTGCAAAATTCTAACAGACGGCTTCCTCTTTCATTTCTTACCCCCACTCCATATTCACCTACTATGTTTCCTTCTCTCCCTTTTCCTACACTGGAATTCCAGTCACCCATGACTATTAAATTTTCGTCTCCCTTCACTACCTGAATAATTTCTTTTATCTCATCATACATTTCATCAATTTCTTCATCATCTGCAAAGCTAGTTGGCATATAAACTTGTACTACTGTAGTAGGCGTGGACTTCATGTCTATCTTGGCCACAATAATGCATTCACTATGCTGTTTGTAGTAGCTTACCTGCACTCCTATTTTTTAATTCATTATTAAACCTACTCCTGCATTACCCCTATTTGATTTTGTATTTATAAGCCTGTATTCACCTGACCAGAAGTCTTGTTCCTCCTGCCACTGAACTTCACTAATTCCCACTATATCTATCTTTAACCTATCCATTTCCCTTTTTAAATTTTCTAACCTACCTGCTCGATTAAGGGATCTGACATTCCACACTCCGATCCATAGAACGCCAGTTTTCTTTCTCCTGATAACAATGTCCTCTTGAGTAGTCCCCGCCCAGAGATCCGAATGGGGGACTATTTTACCTCCAGAATATTTTACCAAAGAGGACGCCATCATCATTTAACCATACAGTAAAGCTGCATGCCCTCGGGAAAAATTACGGCTGTAGTTTCCCCTTGCTTTCAGCCGTTCGCAGTACCAGCACAGCAAGGCCATTTTGGTAAGTGTTACAAGGCCAGATCAATCAATCATCCTGACTATTGCCCCTGAACTACTGAAAAGGCTGCTGCCCCTCTTCAGGAACCACACGTTTGTCTGGCCTCTCAACAGATACCCCTCCATAGTGGTTGCACCTACGGTACGGCCATCTGTATCGCTGAGGCACACAAGCCTCCCCACCAGCGGCAAGGTCCATGGTTCGTGGGGGGGTACAAGGCCATATTGCAGTTAATAAGAAAGACAAATTTGGAGCTCTGCCATGAATATTCCTGCAGTGTTTGGCCCACGTATTGCATATGTCAACCCAAGACAAGCCAAAGTAACCTTAGATGGAATCTGCAACAGAATTCTTGTTAATATCACAAATCATAACATTAACCATGAAAAGAAGCAACTTGTGATACACACAGTATATGTGGTATGCTAATAACTTATCAGGTAAATACACTTAAATTACCGAGCGAGGTGGCGCAGTGGTTAGCACACTGGACTCGCATTCGGGAGGACGACGGTTCAATCCCGTCTCCAGCCATCCTGATTTAGGTTTTCCGTGATTTTCCTAAATCGTTTCAGGCAAATTCCGGGATGGTTCCTTTGAAAGGGCACGGCCGATTTCCTTCCCAATCCTTCCCTAACCCGAGCTTGCGCTCCGTCTCTAATGACCTCGTTGTCGACGGGACGTTAAACACTAACCACCACCACACTTAAATTAGTAATTCACTAAATGAAACATATAGTAATTCAGATAAAACTATCTTAAGGGTTTTCCTTGTTTACCAAATAATCCACTCTCCCACAACCCATCAATGCCAGCAAATAACACATTTATGTTATAGTATGATCAAGGGGAAGTGTGCATTAGCTAAATGTAAATGTCACACTAGCAGCCCACTTTGAAGATACAGCACAGTGTAATCACATTGTCTAAATCACTGTAGTGGCCCGCTGTATATATTCCAAAGGGGGCGATGAAGTAAAGTTCAAATTGCTGGTGGCAAGCCAAACTGCCATGACCAACCCTATTCAAGGTATGATTTTGGTCAACTTCTCCCATTCGAAGTGCAGTTCTATCGTAGTACACACCAAATGAAATGCAGTGTAGTCACAATACATTACCTTATAATTAAGATTGGAAAGTTGCACAGGTCACACCAATATTGAAGAGAGGTAGTAGGAGTAGTCCACTAAATTACAGGCCCAAATCATTAACGTTGATATGCAGCAGGATTTTAGAACATATATTGTGTTCGAACATTATGAATTACCTCGAAGGAAATGGTCTATTGACACACAGTCAACATGGGTTTAGAAAACATTGTTCCTGTGAAACGCAACTAGCTCTTTATTCACATGAAGCGTTGAGTGCTATTGACAAGGGATTTCAGATCGACTCCGTATTCCTGGATTTACGGAAGGCTTTTGACACTGTACCCACACAAGCAGCTCGTAGTAAAATTAAGCAGCTCGTAGTAAAATTGTGTGCTTATGGATATCATCTCAGTTATGTGACTGGATTTGCTATTTCCTGTCAGAGAGGTCACAGTTCATAGTAATTGATGGAAAGTCATCGAGTAAAACACAAATGATTTCAGGCGTTCCCCAAGGTAGTGTTATATCCTTACAGTTCCTTATCTATATAAACAATTTGGGAGACAATCTGAGCAGCCGTCTTCAGTTGTTTGCAGATGACGCTGTCGTTTATCAACTAATAAAGTCATCAGAAGATCAAAACAAACTGCAAAACGATTTAGAAAAAATATCTGAATGGTGCGAAAAGTGGCAGTTGACCCTAAATAACGAAAAGTGTGAGGTCATCCACATGAGTGCTAAAAGGAACTCGTTAAACTTCAGTTACACGATAAATCAGTCTCATCTAAAAGCTGTAAATTCAGCTAAATACCTAGGTATTACAGTTACGAACAACTTAAATTGGAAACAACACATAGAAAATGTTGTGGGGGAAGGCTAACCAAAGGCTGCGTTTTATTGGCAGGACACTTAGAAAATGTAACAGACCTACTAAGGAGACTGCCTATACTACGCTTGTCCGTCCTCTTTTACAATACTGCCGTGTGGTGAGGGATCCTTACCAGATAGGACTGATGGAGTACATTGAAAAAGTTCAAAGAAAGGCAGCACGTTTTGTATTATCGCGAAATATGGGAGAGAGTGTCACAGAAATGATACAGGAATTGGGCTGGAAGTAATTAAAAGAAAGGCATCTTTTGTTGCGACGGAATCTTCTCACAAATTTCCAATCGCCAACTTTCTCCTCCAAATGCGAAAATATTTTGTCGACACCTACAAAGTGTGGAACGATCACCACAATAAAACAAGGGAAATCAGAGCTCATATGGAAAGATATAGGTGTTCATTCTTTCCGTGCGCTGTACGAGATTGGAATAATAGAGAATTGTGAAGGTGGTTCGATGAACTCTCTGCCAGACACTTAAATGTGATTTGCAGAGTATCTATGTAGATGTAGATTCACTGCAGTGGAAGACACAGTGTTTCCCCACATCACTTAGGCAACCACCACAAATCATACTGTCCACTCTTGTGTTCTCCCTCACACAAATTCATCAGAGAGACAGGCAGCGTCAAGCCCCACCATCCAATGGCATCATCTCATGGCTTTCAAAAACAGCTCTCTCCTCTTTGTAAGTCACAACCTCAGTTTCCATGCACTCCACTGCTGAAATCCACTCGACTCACTCTTCACTTACCTCTATGCCACACCAATATCAGGACTCAGCATACCAGCCACTCCCAGTAGGGGACACCGTACAGGCTTCCTTCAAACGATCAACAATGCAGCAGATTCAAAAATGAGTGGGCAGTCGGCACAAAGTACACCATTCAGGCAGAAAACTGATAACTGATGGATCTCAAATAGTGTAAGAGTGTCGTGGAAGAATGAGGCCAATCTATGACCAACCAAAGTGTGAAAACAGATGATCAAATGTCCACAGTTATTTTAAATTGGACAAGAAGATTCTTTGCAAAGTAATGTCTAAAGCAAGTCAGCTTGCAGATAAAGCTTACATAAATGATTCTAATAACAAATGTTAAGCCACATGGAATATTGTCAGAAAACCTTTACGAACAGATGTCAAACAGAAAACACCAGAATCTCTTCAGTATAATGGTCAACAAATAATACACCAAGCACATTTCTGATGCATTTAATAAACACTTTTCTGGAACAGCTAGCAGTTTTTCAGTTGGTCACTCTCCACCAACAAAATTTTTCCCTTCAAAGTGTATAAGATATGCCAAATCAGTATTCTAATGCCTGCAGGTCCTCCTAATCATTAGGAAAGTAAAAAATTTCCACTCATCTGGCCTTGATAGGGTTTGTTTAGTTATGCAATAAAACGGGATGCTAATGAAATAGTACAACCACTTTGCAACATAATCAACTAATACACGAGTACTGACATTTTCCCACAGCCAGTCAAAACTCGCAAGATATTTCCATTACATAAGAAAATGGACAAGCATGAGATCAACAACTACCAACCAATGTCCCTCCTCCCAACTGTATTCAAATAATAGAGAAATTGTTTATACCAGAGTAATGTCCTTTCTTGATAGTAACTCCCTACTAACAGCACAGCAGTTCAGCTTTTGTAAAAATAAATCCATCAATGAGTCTCTCTTTTCATTTACTGGCCAGATAATGCATGTATTTAATCCAAAACACTATGTTTCTGGGCTTTTTTTGCTTACAAAAAGATTTTCTGTTGTCAGTCACACTCTGCTCCTTCACAAAGTGGATTCTTATGAAATAAGACTATTCAGTAATAAATGGTTTCATTCTTATCTATCAAACAGAGGGCATCTGGTAGAAATAACAATACATGATTGATGAGCAACACATTCAGATACAATATTAGTCAAAGCAGGTGTCCCACAGGGCTCAATCTTAGCCCCCCTCCCATCCTTCTATTTATTAATGACCTCCCAGAACATCTACCTTCACCAGTACCTGTGTTATTCACTGATGATACACACCTTTTGTCACATTTCTCCACAGCAGATGAGAGTTGACTTACTTGACAGCAGTGAAAGGCTTCTATACTGGCTCTGTGGTAAGACCCTCTTACTTTTTAAAATGGAAAAAAAAGCTTGTATGATGTTCTGCCCACCAAAGAACCATACAATACTCATGTATAGCACCATCAGTCATAGACAAGAAATTTAATGATAAGATCAATGAGACTAAATTCCTGGGGCTCTGGATTGACAACAAACTAAAATGGAATATCCACAAAGATAAACTACTGTGCAAAATGAGTAGCCTCTGCTGCACCTGTAAAGTACTCTGTCAAGGGTGTGACTCAACTACCATTAAAACTGTGTAGTTTGCTCTAGCTGATCATCTCATATGGCATTCCTTTCTGGGAATCTATACACAAGAAAATATTTATTATACAAAACTGAATTGTCAAGATCACGATATGATTGCTGCCACATACTCAGATCAGTCCAATCTTCAAAGAACTGGAAATATTACCTGGCCCAACATATACATCCTAGAAACCATTTCATTTGTAAATAAGAATCGTCTTCTATTTAAAACATCTAGTGATGTACATCATCAGCATCTTGTGGTGATGCTAACATTCATGTAACACACCAAACTTACTAATTGCCATGACAGTGTGATAGCACACAGGCAACATACTCTGTAACAAATTAGTTTGCCCAATCAAAATCAGTAAAAACTCTTTCATGAAGGATGTTACCAGTATAACACTCCACCATTGTTTTTATTTTCTTGCCGACTTTATGGAGACCAATTTATGTCACATGTGGACTTCAAATTTCTTATATATAAAAAAAAAACAGTATATAGACACCAAATCAACCAGATGACCATATTGTCTTTCTAATCCGTAAGGATTGCTCTGTCTGTTAGACTGACCTACTGTCTTCTGGCATAAAATTTATGTGTGTGCTAAACATACCTGCTTCCTCTGTGTAGTACATGCTTATCCTATTGAGGGGACCACTAAAACTCTCTGCCTGTTAGTTGAGCTCAATACATTTACACCCAGGATTGTTGGAGACTCATTTGATCTTCTTGTTCAAGTCCTACAGTTGAATCCGAAGTTGAGGACTGTAGTCATTCTTGATGGTACACTAAACTTTTTCACAAAAACAAAACCATTATGCTGCTGAATACAAGTGTGATTCAAGAAGTATCTGTGTTATAAATGAAGACACATTTTTTCCCAAAATCAAATTATTTATTTTTCCAAATAGCCTTCTTTTAGAGAATACACTTTTTACAGTGTCCTGGCCATTGTGTTAACACCTCCAAACAATCAGAATCATCCAGCAAAGGCAGGTGCTGTTTTTTTTATCTACAAATCATTTCTTCATGTTTGGCAACAAGAATAAATTGTGGCAATCCAGCCCAGGCAAACACAGAGATGTATGACTGCAATTAATTTAATGCAGTTCTGTGACAACAGCTCCAGATTAATGTGCTGACACTTAAGGATGATGAATCAGTCCTTTCTTCTATACCAGATGGGGCCATTATTTTTTTTCTGCTGTTTCTTGAAACAGTCAATATCCCACTATAGAATTAACCAAGGATTGTTTTTCAATTTTCTGAGAGATGACTTCTTAAGCAATAGAACCCAGTACATTGTCCTCGATGGTGAGTGTTCATCGGAGGTGAGGGTATCATCTGGATTGCCCCAGGGAAGTGTGGTAGGTCCACTGTTGTTTTCTATCTACATAAATGATCTTTTGGATAGTGTGGATAGCAATGTGTGGCTGTTTGCTGATGATGCTGTGGTGTACAGGAAGGTGTCATCGTTGAGTGACTGTCGGAGGATACAAGATGACTTGGACAGGATTTGTGATTGGTGTAAAGAATGGCAGCTAACTCTAGATATAGATAAATGTAAATTAATGCAGATGAATAGGAAAAAGAATCCCGTAATGTTTGAATACTCCATTAGTAGTGTGGCGCTTGACACAGTCACGTCGATTAAATATTTGGGCGTAACATTGCAGAGCGATATGAAGTGGGACAAGCATGTAATGGCAGTTGTTGGGAAGGCGGATAGTCGTCTTCGGTTCATTGGTAGAATTTTGGGAAGATGTGGTTCATCTGTAAAGGAAACCGCTTATAAAACACTAATACGACTTAATCTTGAGTACTGCTCGAGCGTTTGGGATCCCTATCAGGTCGGATTGAGGGAGGACAATTCAGAGGCAGGCTGCTAGATTAGTTACTGGTAGGTTTGATCATCACGCGAGTGTTACGGAAATGCTCCAGGAACTCGGGTGGGAGTCTCTGGAGGAAAGGAGGCGTTCTTTTCGTGAATCGCTACTGAGGAAATTTAGAGAACCAGCATTTGAGGCTGACTGCAGTACAATTTTACTGCCGCCAACTTATATTTCGCGGAAAGACCAGAAAGATAAGATAAGAGAGATTAGGGCTCGTACAGAGGCATATAGGCAGTCATTTTTCCGTCATTCTGTTTGGGAGTGGAACAGGAAGAGAAGATGCTAGTTGTGGTACGAGGTACCCTCCGCCACACACCATATGATGGCTTGCAGAGTATGTATGTATATGTAGATGTAGATCTATGGGTATGACCTCCTTCGATCCCAATAATTCATCACTGTTGCTTTCCCAGCCAGTGAGTGTGTCTTTGCCTTCTCTTGCAGCAGATTTTCCAGCAGAAACCCATTGTGTTGATTGTTGCTCAATTTCCTAGGTGTAATGATGAATCCAGATCTTGTCAACTGTTACAACCCAATTCCAAAAGTCCTTTGGATTTCGCTTAAATTACTCCAAACACAGCTTTGAATTTGAAAGCCACACATGCTTATTGTCAACTGTCAGCTTTTGTGGCATCTATTGCCCAAAAATTTATTCATCAGCAACTGATCCTGTTAAATATTAATTTCCATTTCAGTCAACTCACCTAATGCCAATGTTACATTGGCACTATCATTTGAGAACCAGTGAAAATCATGTTGTGAATTATTTCAGTAATATATGCCAGACTTCGTAAGTGATCTTTATGAAATATTGATGTTTGACCATCTTTAAATTTCACTTTTTTCTGATCACACATCTTCCCATCCAAAAGTAAAAAATAAATCACTAACAGTGCTGCACATTTCCTTATTGGCAAAAACCACATGCCACAATTTACTGAAATAGCTGTTGAACCTGAACTTGCTTATGAATCAGTGTAATTTTTGTCTCAGAATCATCTAACAGTTGATAACATCATTTTGCTTTCATGATGACAACTGTCTTAAAATATTCACTTACTGAGTCATCCACAGGAGCACTTACACTAACACCTACAGTGAACTTTAGCGCACTGCACACAGACAGACAGCAACATAGTGGGCTGAATCATGTTCTAATCTACAGCGACAAGTGTTCCCTCAACAAGCATCAAGAGTGTATTGTCAGTGTAGGTTACAGCTCCCAACATCATGAATTATGAAATTGGTCCTGTGTGTCACTATCTAATAAACTCTGGTAGTTGTCACTCTGTTGGTCAATGCCACAGTTACAAACTTTCATCAGTGATACCGAGGGATGGTCCATTCTAATCACTGAACACAATTTTACGCTGTTCATCTCTCTGGTTGTTATCTTTTGTTACAATAACAGAGGCACACTGTGTGGTGCCAGTGTGTATGAGGGAGGCTGGCTAGTAGCATTGTTGCTCATCACCTAGCTTCTTGCAAGTGAGTCCTGATGATCCTGTCTAACACTGTAAGTAACACAAATCGATATTTGGCACTGGCAGGGGTATGGATATGCAGCTGACCTGATTGGCAAAAACCACATGCCACGATTTACTGAAATAGCTGTTGAACCTGAACTTGCTTTTGAATCAGTGTAATTTTTGTCTCAGAATCATCTAACAGTTGATAACATCATTTTGCTTTCATGATGACAACTGTCTCCTGCTAGCCAACAACACATTCTAACTGAAATTCAGTTAGAAAGTGTTACCACCATTGTACATCTACAATTCTTCCTAAAAAAGTACAGTATCTAAAAAATCAGACCATCTATTTATCAAGCAAATACATTCATTATTGGTTACACATTTTCATACTCTGTACATGGTTCATACACCATCTAAAACATGTCACTTTGAATTATTGAAACCCATGAAGCACAAATTGTCACAGCATGAAGGATACCTGTCTGGCCTATATCCAATTAAAAAAAAAAAAAAAAGAAAAAACACTTTGAAAAATCATTTCCATCCAACTAACTCTAGTCTAGTCATGAGGCCTGCAGTTTATATGACTCTGTTGAAGTTCAAGTGCTCCCTATGAAACATGGACTGTGCCACAGTGGGGTGGCTTGCATGCGTCAACAATACAGATAGTTGTACCATAGGTGCAACCACAGTAAAGGTGTATATGTGGAGAGGCCAGACAATTATGTAGTTTCTGAAGAGGGGCAGCAGCCTTTTCAGTAGCTGCAGGAGCAACAGGCTGGACGGTTGACAGATCTGGTCTTGTAACATCAGCCAAGATTGCCTTCTGTGTTGATACTGCGAACAGCTGAAAGAAAGGAGACGCTACAGCCGCTATTTTGTCAATGGACATGCAGCTCTACTGTATGGTTAGATGATGATTTCATCATCTTGGATAAAATATTCTGTAGGTAAAATAGTCTGCATTCAGAAGTCTGGGCAGGGACACCTCAGGAGGATATTGTCATCAGGAGGAACAAAACTGGCATCCTATGGGTCAAAATATGGGATGTTATTCCCTGAATCAGGCAGGTAGTGAGAATGTTCCTACATTTCTCTGCAACACAAAATGGTCTTCCTTAGGGTTAGCTTCTACAAAATTCTCCATTATTCTGAAAATAAATCATGTCAATATTTTGCAAGTATGACATTAAAACTGGTGGTTCAGTAAGGTTCACACCTGCCAGCACCTACCTTCTCTGGAACTGGAATTATTACGTTCTTCACAATGTCTGAGGGTATTCTGCCTGTCTCATATATTTTGCATACCATCTGGTTTCTAGAGAATATCATCTACTCCTGGGACCTTGTGTCCACTTAAATCTTCCCGTGCTCTGTCAAATTTTTCTTGCAGTATTGTATCTCCCATCTCATCTTCATGTACTTCTTCTCATCTTTCTATAATATTGTCCTTAAGTTTGCTTCCCTTACATAGATCCTCTAAACTGGGTGAGTCACGTAAGACATAACAGCCCTTTTATTTCATAAATGGTTCCAGATATTGAAACAAGGTTTTTGGCAAATTCTAGTATTGTAAGAAGCATGTACTTTGGTGTTTGATAAAGAGTCTTAACTCTTGTATTGAGCGAATTATTGAAGCAAGTATGATTTTAAAAAATATAGAATTATATACTTCTTTTTTTTTAATGGCATCCAAAATTGCTTGGAAAGACAAGTACAGTGATATAATGCTTGTTAATGTTGAGGTTGAAATTTTTCACAAAAGAATCTGAGAAATATTCTAAAATTAGAAGGCAAGTCAGCCAGAATTAATGTCGCATTGTAAACATGCTCATGCCAGGCTATGTCATATCAAGCGTTCTGACTTTACTTGTATGCAATGCAGAACTAGCAAAAGGTGTGTCATCTTTTGGCAGGTCATTTCTGCTTCATCATTATTTACATGAAAGCGTGTAAATCAATTTGGAGAGGTAAAATGTGCTACATTTATACGGCGAATGGTGGTACAAGAAAAAGTGCCTGGGAATGTGGGATCAGCCAGAGGAGTGTCATTTTCATCTTGCATTGACATAAATTCTGCCTTTATCATCCATCACTCCATCAGTACTTGGAGGACGTGATTTCAAAAGTCATATAGAATTTTGATGGTTGTTCTGCATTGCTTGAGATATGGATACTGTGTTTCTCCAACTTGTGTGCTCTTTACCAAAGAAGAAAAATTTACAAACCATGGTAATGTAAATTTATGTAATATGCACAACTGGCGCTGAAAATGCATGCTAGCTTCGTCAGGTACAACAGCAATAACCGTGAAATGTAAACCTATGGTACAGCATCGTAAGAAATTCCAATGTGTGACTTTACTTCATCCCAGGGATGTTAAATGGAAATACATGTGCACACTTTCTTACAAACGTTCTACATGTTCTTCTAGAAGAGGTGCCACTGGACAAGCGACAGTGTATGTGGTTCCAAAACTGCAGCTACGCAGCTCACTCTTACCGTGTTGCAATGCAAAAACTGAACGAAAAGTTTCCTGACCATTGGATACGATGGAATGCTGCAGTACAGTGGCTGAGGAGGTCTCTTGATTTGACTCCTCTTGATTACTTTGTATGGGGAACACTGAAAGATGCAGTTTATCATGAAGCCTGAACTCTGCCAGACAGTATGTGCTGTTGGATTGCCACATCATGCAGGGGCATATCATCGATGTACTTTCACATTTTCATCCATCTCTCAGATGTTGATTGCAATTGTGCCTTACTGTCAGTAGTAATTTGAGCACATACTTAAGTAAAGTATAAAACTACATTTATTTACTAAAGTATTTGTTCTGTGGGTGACATGTTGTCAGTTATTCTGAATGAACTGTTTAGTTTACTTAAGGTATATTCCACCTAGTTACAGTTTCAAGTAGTATTTATAGACACATTTCCCCAACAGCGGTTTTAAGAAGCATTGAAGTGTGTCCAGGCAAAGACAAGTCAGGCTTTATTATTTTTCTTTTCTGAAATCTATGAGTAAAAAACTTCCTTTTTCCGTTGAAGTGGGCTGTTTATCATTATGAAGTATGAATGACTGATTTTTCTGTTTGCACTTTGGCAGGTAAACAACAATGGGGAGAATTTAAATGGAAGACTGCCTGACAAAACAGAAGTTGTTTCCGCAAAAACCAGGAAACATGCACACATTTGAAATAGTTTTCCTAAACCCCATCTGATGCACCAGAAGCTAGCATATGCCATAGTTCCTTGCACAAAAACCATAGTTGGCCCTGTATTTATGTCATATAGGAAATGAGGTTTTATCTTAGCCAATATATTCTGGATAAATGACAGCATCAGTTGTAAATATTGAAATCTTGTGCGACCATCCTCAGTCCAAATTATTCGAAATTTGTAGGAGCGTATCATAATAACACAACATTTTCTATAAGGTGTAACATATACTTTGATGATTACTGCCAAGTGACATCTTCACTTTTACTGCATGTAATAATTTTTAAAATTTACAGAAGAGCCTATATTGTAACCTTAGCAGTTGCCAGTCCAACATACTGTGAGGTTGTAGCTTACACAGCCAACTAGCTAGTTGGCCAGGTCCATTTCGTGGATCTGGCATGCTACCAGCAGCACTGCAGAGCTAAGCATTGTGGCTGCCCGAGGTAGCTCTGACCATACTCAGATTGAATGCAATAGACATCAGATATGAAGAGCATCACTACAACCTTGACAAAGCCAACTAGATCTCTAATCTACTGTGGTGGTGTAAAAACTGTTTTAACATTGTGTTTCTTCAGAATACTTGTGAACTTGGTTGTCAATGGTTTGATATATTTCAAAAGTGCCAGTTCCTTGCTCTCATCGTTGAGTTATTTTGATTCTGCATGTTGTACATGTTGTCTTCTTAATTTGTGGATCACTGTAACCAGTCCTCCAAAAGACCTACCTCAGTTGGTGTGGTTTGATGCAAAAGCTTTCCTGGTCAATTATAGCCTGTGTTATGTGGAAAAGATTTCTCAAAGTGGTACTGTTTTTGAATGGGTGGCGGCAACTGCAAGCATGCAGATGTAGATCTGTATGTGTGCTTTGGCTTAAGGTATATAAAGTGACCAAATATACTGTCTTGCTTCTTCCACACTCAAATATCAAAGAACTTTGCCAGCCGTTGTGGCCGAGCGGTTCTAGGCGCTTCAGTCTGGAACCGCGATGCTGCTATGGTCTCAGGTTCGAATCCTACCTCGGGCATGGATGTGTGTGCTGTCCTTAGGTTAGTTAGGTTTAAGTAGTTCTAAGTCTAGGGGACTGATGACCTGAGATGTTAAGTCCCATTGTACTCAGAGCCATTTGAACCATCAAAGAACTCCCTCTACCTGCATGATGAATATTATCTCCTCATGGATAGGGTTGATGTGTCCAGGAAGTTCATCCAGTGATCCCTACAAAGATTTCATCTACATATTTATAGAGATACTCAAGTTTGAAGCATGCAGTCTCAATTACAATTTCCTCAGACTGCTCTGTGTAGAGATTTGCTGTTCACAGTGCCATTGCAGATCCCTTAGCCATGATGCCCACTTACTTGCAATAAGTCCCACCACAAAAAAGTAAGTAAGTAAGTGATGAACATCATGCCCCACTGAAGGTTTCTGTAATTCTGCCAGATATTTAGTCAGTCCATATGCCAGTGAGATGACAGCATTTGCTACCAGACTCTTACAGAAGCCTATGCAAGTGAAGGTTTGCTGGTACCCGAGGTGGTGGTTATGTTATCCGTTTGAGTGACAGGTCTGGGTTCTTCAGAAGAGCAATAGTCTTCTTCATGTCGAACAGCACATCTTCTATGAGTACCATGTGTGCTGGGTCCTGCAGCAACATGGAAATTTTCTACAAATACTCAAAGGCACAAAATAGAACTGTCACATTGTCTTTATTTGCTGATAGTGCTGTAGTATCTTTATCCTCCCGAAGAGTGTGAAGCATTCCAAATTCTGCCGCTTTGACATTAAGTTTTAGCAATTTTAACATTGTGATAATTTTCAGGCTTCCACAGACATATTATTAATGGTCTGTTTTGACAGTATCTTGTTTTGGTGTGGTTTTCTAAGTTGGTGTAAAGTAAAGACCATCAGTTTGCCATTGTGTGTATTGACGAATTACTGAAAACGTTAGTGGGGGGCACTTTGTCCTCTATATGAAGAACCTATGTGTGTTTATGAAATCATCTAATTTGTCAAGGGGGATATACTGGAGAGCTTCTGCGTAATGTCATGTACCAGAATGGCTTGAAAAGAATCACTGACATTAGTGGCACAAGATGTCTAGTTACATTCCAAATGCACTCTCACCACCACTTACTTTCCGTGTGGTAGGTTTTATTTTGGGCATGTGAACAGTGTGACAATAGGGGCCCCCCCCTGTCACCAGCATTTTTTATGTGAAAATTCCTAGTTTTTTAAATGAAACAAATATTATTAACTTTTTGCATCTTTATTTTTCATGTCAACAAATGTACAGCCATCTGCCACTATGGAACTTCAGATTGTAGTGTGTAATGTGCCAGTGTGTAATGTAACTATGTTGGTGCATGAGAAAGAACATGGTGTAATCAAGTTTTGATTTTGAAGAGTTTTTCCACACAAAGAGCACTCTGCGCTTCAGCATGACAATGCCAGACCATATACGAGCACTTCAACACCTTCAACAGTCATACACCTAGAGTTCACTGCCCCATCCAATTCTCGTCTGTTCCCAAAACTTAAAGAACACCTTTAAGGAAATCATTTTGATAGTGATGAAGCGGTGGAAAAAGAGGCGAGGTTGTGACACTGTTGACAAAGTCGAACATTCTACAGTGATGGTGTTAACAAACTGGTCTCTCGTTGTGAGAAATATGTTCATCACCAGGGTAACAATGTTGAGAAATGACATGAAGAATAAAGATGTAGAATATTAATAAAATGTGTTTTAGTTTTCACCTAAAAAATTCGGAGGTATTACTTTTCAGCATGCCCTCATAGATGATAACTTCATTGTGTGGTCACTTGGCTGGGAGGGCTGAGATAAATTTATACACATCAGTATTATCCGTCCAAGAGGGCACTAACTTCATCATGAGGAGGGAGAAAGATAGCTGTCTCCCATCTTGCTATCTACCTACAAAAAAGAAAGATGACATGTTAGCGTACTGTGTATACATGGATCTGTATTTGTATGCTTCCACTGCTGCTACCCATTCCAGTGCAGTACAGTTTTGTGAAATCGTGGCCACAGGCCAAAAGTGACCAGGGAAGTCTGCACCTCAAGAGAGGTCTCCTGATGGAATGGCTACTGCAGTACACAAATTAAGAGAGCAATGTGAGCAACACGCACAACTGAAATAAATTAACAAGAGAACATGCAACTGACTTTTCTGAAATATGAGAGACCACCGACAGCCAAGTTACCAAGTATTTTGAAAAAGCAAAATTTTAAAACAATCTTGTGACCACAGAAGATTGAGACATATATTCTTAGTTCCAAGGATCCAGTAGGACTGTGCACATCTGGTGTCTGCTGCATTCAGTGTGAGTGTGGGCTGTTTAACATCGAAAGCACACAATCCTGAGTTCTGCAGTGCTGTTTGGAGCTTGCTATGTACATTCACATTGGTCAGAAAGAAAATCTGGCAGTTGTTGAGAACTGCTCAGAAGAAAGCCATATGTGTGATGTCAAATGTATCAGAATGTTGTACAGAGTCAGTGGGTCTTAAGAGACCATACTGAGGTTTGAGTGTGGCTCTTTCCATCCAGTCCCACTCAGCCTGTGGCACTAGGAGGGAGGGAATTGCTGTGTGGCATTGTCCAAACAAAGGTGACCTAAATACCATTTCAACACTTTCTCAGATAATGATGAGAGTGACATTAATTGAAATTTCCTGTGATTTCCATGAATTCACCCAGCTGGAAACCCAAGAACTTTACGTTAGTTCAGCTCATTCCAAAAGGTGACAAGAGTATTTGAGTTTGTGTTAGTCTAGGAGTTCATGCCACTTGTTGGTTGATTTAGCTAGTAGTTGATAATACTTTTTAGGGCGATACTGAACAAGTTGTCCTATTGCTTCCTATCTTGGGATTCTGTATACCACTTCAGTCTCTTGCTCTCTCTCTGCTTCTCCTTTTTTTTTGTGGATGTCACAAGACATCCATTCAAGTTAGTCATTGATCCCTTTACTCAGTTTTTTTATTACAGAGGGCGAGCAGCCCTCTTACCGAACACGCTGAGCTACCGTGCCGGCTTGCTCTTGACATGAAATTTTTGTTTCAATGTGTCTATTTGTTAGAGCTTGTTGAGTATCTGGATTATAGAGTATATGTTTGTTTTTGTATTCTGGTGATGTGTTTCATGACCCTTTTGCTGTTATTTCCATAGATAAACTAATGTACTTACCCTGCATGCTTTCTCAGATGTTCTGCGTTATTAATGAGCTTACTTTTGTATGATGGTGCATAGTCTGAATGAATATGCTGTTCATGTGTTAGCACTATCATCCCACCTACCAATCTCACTATTGCTGTGTGAATGTCATAAAAGCTATGTGCATATAAGGACAGGTAGTTTGGCAGAATGTTGCTATTCAAAATATGAATACTCTCTATGAGGTTTCTGGAGGTGTTGTTTATTGGGAGCCATGATCCCCAAGTAGTCCAAGGTCCTCTAAATTTCATGACTGCTGTTATAATGTCTGTACTGTGATTTTCAGTTTTTCATCGTCCGGTGCCATTAAAATTGCAAAGTTTGTGATGTTTTGTAAGTCATTGTTTATTTGCATGATGATCTTGTGTTGTATTCAGAGGTATAACTCCCTCCTATATGTAATTGGTGATTTGACCATTTCAAGCAGCATCTTCTCAGATCCAGCAATGCTGATTTTCATATTGAATTCCTTAGTACAATAGCACCTTACCTTCTGTTGCGTGACTTTGAGAAAGATACTGCTTGCTAAATTGCACATTTAGCTTGATTTAGTAGTACCATTGCAAAATAAATCCATTCAGATCATTGGCCCATTTCATGTATACACTCATGGTTTGCCAGCCTTGATGGGGGGCATCAGGGCCAATGTTGAATGTGATCCAGCCAAAATGCCTAGAGATCATTACTGAGTGTGAACAGGAGATGTTAGATGATGTTCTTGTGTAACAATATCTGATTTGAATGACCTGATGGGAGGCTTTCTGCAATCCTTTCCACCAGGAACACCTTGTATTTTGCAGCTGCAGCAACAGCTCCTGAGGTGCCCTGGCAATCCCCAGGCTGCATCTTTCTTTCTGAATCTTCTTTTATTACCTCTCTAAGTTTTAGTGTGTTTGAATTTTATACTCATTAACATGTTTGCTAAGGCTGCCCATAACATGTGGAACAGGCATCGTAAGCCACCTGTAACCTGGAAAACAGAACACTTTGAGCATCCACCTTCTCCTCCACTGAGACTTGCAGTCTTCTGCTGGTGTTGGAACTGTTAATCAACATGTAGTAGTAGTAGTAGTAGTAGTAGTAGTAGTAGTAGTAGTAGTTGTTGTTGTTGTTGTTGTCATCATTGTTGTTGAACTATGCAGTTGCAGTGGTAAGTGTGACACAGTCTCAAAGGACACCTGAAGACCCTAATCTTGCCTGGTAGCATTAATTAAGTAATTAATTACTACTCTCTATCAGTGTCATGTGTAAACATGGTTTTTCTCTGTTGTGTGTTTATTGGTATATTCATTTTTTAAAATTTTCCATTAGTGTATTTCACTGAATTAAGCAGTTATGTCTACTGCTTATGAGAGTAGGTCTTTGTTTCACTTGTGTATGTATTTTAATGATTTGTATGTAAACAAAATGAACTGTATCACCTTTTGTGCATCATGTGTGTTTATAATTCAATTTTAGAACCCCACAGCATATGTACTGAGCAAAAGAGTCTCTGATGAATGTACATGAATAAATTAAGGACAATATGTCTTACTAGTAAATAAAATAATATGTACAATTAAGTGTAATTCATTTAAGAAAATATTTTGTACAATCCAGTGAGGAAAAAGTCAAGTGGTTTGGGAGTTATAGGCTATTTAAAGAGCCATAAATAATTAAAAGTGCTAGTTGTGTATTGTGTAGGCATGATGTAGTTCTGTTATGCATCTATATTGCTTAAAATGTACATTGTGGAATATGAGCTGATGTAATGTTTTAGGTTCCCTTGACCGGAGACTTATTGTTTGGCAGTTGCCTCAGGGCCTGGTAATGCAGTCTTATGTTACTGAATCATTTATAACAGAAAGGATTTGCAAACAGAAGAAGAAGGTATGTTACATTATATATACATACATTTGGTATAGTGCTGCCATAAGTACTAATGTCATATTAATCAATATGTTTGGAAAATACTGCTTTACCACATGCAATAACATGTGCTTGGTTAATATCTAATAGTAGTAGTAGTGGGAGCAATAATCTTGAGTGGAATTGTGGTTGCTTACAGAGGAAGAACAACAGTTTCAGAAACTTTTACTGAAAGTGATGGTCATTCTGGTTGTAGAAGTAAAAAGTAATGTGCTAGTAAGTCTAATTATGGCAAAACCAACAGCCATGTCGTATTCAAGAACAAGGTGAAAAGTTCTCATCCTAGATGAGTTTTATACTGCTGAAATTTTGTTATGTTACTACATGTCATACCATTAATCATGTTTCAATTTAGTCTGTACCATAGTTTTGTGTATAAGACCTTTTAAAGTAGTTTCATTGAGTAGATGAACTGGAATTAAGTGCCATCACAAACTTGTTTGCTTTAGATTGAAATGTCATCAAAAATTGGTGAAAGCTTATGAGAAGTCTTTTACTTCATTTTCGACAATGAAGAAAAAGGTAGCTGATTTCAAATGTGACTGTACATTTCCATAAGATAATCGACATGAAGAACACTGTAAGATTGCAAGCATAGATGAAACCACTGTGGTAGTGCATAGTATGGTATTGAATGAACAGTAATTAAAGATGAAACAGCTGACACTATAAGTGTATTAAAAGAAACACTACAAACATGCTGTATTATCAATGATAAATCTTTACACAAGATCAGTGTTAGATTTTTTTGAACGCTGACCAAAAGTAAACATGAAAAGTCAGTGTTACAGACTGTTTAAAAAAAGTCCAGCTTATTTTGTGTAGCAGTTGGAATGTATGGATGGGACATTGATCCACCACTGCAGCAATCAGAGTAGACAGTGGAAGCTGTAGACCTCCACAAGAATAGGTGAAATCGATTTCATCTGCTCTAAAGGTAATTGCTAGTGTTTCCTGGGATGCTAATGGCATTATTTGTATTGATTACCATGGTAACCCACAGGGCTACCACGTAGACTTCGGCCACCAGCCAACATTGGACGTCATCGTATGACTGGAACATAAGGCGTAACAGTCACTCCACGTCCACTAATACAAAGAGTGGCCGCAAATGGGAGACAACGTCGATGAGCAACTGCACAAAATGGGTGTGTAGGTGCCTCCCAGCTCCACCTGCAACATGCCATCTATGTATGCAATTGTTGCCCGATTATTGCCTCAATCTACTCTCGCTCACTGTACTATTTACTACATTAGCTAGAACTCTACTGTAACTTTCTTGCCACGTGGCTATGCCATACATTGCATCCATTGTGAACTATTGTTCTGTGAAATCATGAAATATACTTGTTCTGGAGGTGCTGTCTCCTGTTTTTTTTTTTTTGTATTTTATTTTTTTATGTGTAACAATATAATTGGTGGCGATCATGGGCATTTTTCATGTCCATTATGTAACTATAGACTCAGCGCAAGAGGCTACCTTACCGGGTGTGATGCTGGAAGACATGTCACCTAAGTTTCTGCAGTGGCAGTTAGAGACAGAAATGTCAGAAAGTCTTGTGTGTCCATGTTGCTCTCCCAGCTGTTGGCTACAAATCTGCCACCTTTCCCACCTTACGACGAGGTGGTAGAAGAGTGGAAAGTATTCAAGAAGAGGTTTCAGCAGTGCTTTGCTGCATGTTGTGCAACAGATCCAGCTATGGTAAAATCACTTATCCTGCCATGTATCTCACCCAGCACATATCAACTTTTGCGCAAACTGGCCGCTCTCGTGGATCCGGCACACTTGACCTTTGACAAAATAGGTGCTCCATTACCTACCTACTTTCACTGACACTGTCATGTCTTTGCATCCCGTATGGAAGCTTATCAGTGTCATAAACAGCCAGACCAGTTATACTGGGCAGGGGTGACTAAACTGAAGGGACTCAGTTGGAAATGTCATTCTGTGATTCCGGTAAATAAGGAATCATATGCAGAGGGGATGATTAGGGACTCAGCCATTCTGGCAGCACCGATAAGGAGGAACCCCAGAAAGCTCTACAATTTGTGGTTATTACTTTGGAGCACATGTTAAAATGGGCCCAATCTTTCAAAGTTTCCCAGGCTTCAGACCGTCAATTAGAATTGTGGGATGAGGTGGCAGCCTTTGCATCAGACCCGGGAGAGGGATCCAACTTTGCTGTCACAGCAAATGCGGCAACAGTAGAGCACAAAGACAACCACACTTCAGCTACATCTCACAAACAAGGAAAGAAGTCTCGGCCCTCTGACTGGTGCTCGTTTCTGTAGTGCCAGGTCTTTTTTTTTGAATGCATGTCACAGATGATTTCCCAGACAATTGGGCAAAGTGCGAGATGCGCCAGAAGGAAGGACATCTCAAGTCTGTCTGTCATGCTGTGGACAAAAAACACTACCCTCAACAGGACTTAATCAACATTAATGTGCTTTTGTGGAGTCTCGCACCACAGCGGTTCCACCTAAGGAACTGAGCATCATGCTCACTTCGTGCAATATACAGGTTCAGCTACAGGCTGACACCAGTGAATCTGTTAAACTCTCAGACTTTCTCCAGATGGAAGAATCGCCGCTTCTATCCACAGGTCACTGCTTGGTGTCATATAACAAACACATTTCACTCAAAGGAGAACTCGCAGTCACAGCAACATACAAAAATGTCACAAGACATGTCACTTTCCTGGTGGTACACAGCCCGGATACAGAGTATCTGGCCTTTATACTTTTTCTGCTTTTTGGATTTGTCACCCATAACTTTGTCCATGTGGTCTCAGAACAAGTACCATTTTGGGAATTGGAAACTCTCAGTAAGGAGTACCCTGACATTTTTTGTGGTGGTCTATAAAAAGCAAAGAACTTTACGGCCCCCTCACTTCCTCTGTGTCCCTTGCACTGTAGTATACTGTCAACAATGAGCTAGCTAGATTGACAGCCTTGAATGTCATTGAACTCATCTCAGCAAGTGAGTGGGCAACAAACCTTGTATTATTGTGAAGAAACCATAAGGAAAACTGCGCCTGGGTTGAGACCTTAATCTTATGGTCAATTCCCAGTCAAAGATTGATAATTATTCCTTTCCAAAATGAGACAAACTTTTCTCTGCTCTTTCAGGAGGCCAGTAATTTTTGAAGGTCAGTTTCTTCAAAGCTTGCTCACAACTACATCTGGATAAGGAATCACAAAAAGAGGATGTGTGTGATGTCCTTAGGTTAGTTAGGTTTAAGTAGTTCTAAGTTCTAGGGGACTGATGATCTCAGATATTAAGTCCCATAGTGCTCAAAGCCATTTGAACCATTTGACTATATCATTTCAGATGCTTAGTTTTCTGGGTGATCAGTCCCCAGCAATCTTTGAAAGGTTTCTTGGGTAACTGCTGCAGGGTGTGTTCCAGGGTGCATAAATTATCAAGACAACATTGTGGTGATGGAGCCCACAATGGAAGAATGCTTACGGTGGCTGTTCCACACCTTCTAGACTGCAGGTCTCAAATGCAATCTCAAAAAATCTTCCTGTGTTTTCTTCACTCAGTGATGGAATACCTAGTACACATCTCTCACAAAGGTATTCGGACGCCATTGCACTTCCTTGCCCCACCTTGGGACAAGTGCCCACTGACTCCAGTACTGGGCACTCTCTCTCAGCATGTGCAATTACAAAATTTACTTCCACAATACCACTCAATACACCAACATGGACACCGTGTCCCGTCTCCAATGGGCCCCAACCCAGAGTTCAACCAAGATGAGAGTTTGTGCTTCCAGCTGGACGAAGGCACTTGACAGGCAAGGCCATTTTTCACATTATGGGGATCCATGTGGCTGCGACCATGGTCAAGTACACCATCTTACAACAGGTATGGGGGTACATAAAAAAGCACTGGCCAGACCACATTCCCAGTTTGGACTCCAGCCCATTGTGGCATTAATTTCCTCTCCACCACTGGCTAATCCTGCCATCAGTGTGAACAACAACAAGCGGCTCCACACCAAACGTTCTCACCCTGGCCAACACCTCACACCCGTAGGAGGGCATTCATGTCAACTTTTCCAACTTTCCTTACGTGCTCCACGAGTATGGAGGCTACAGTTGCAGCTCTCAGCAGAATTTTTGCTGTTGAACGACTTCCTCTCACACTGGTGTTTGTCAGTGGACCACCACAGTTTCTCTCCCAGGTTTTTGCTGAGAAATGGCATTCAGCACCTGCTGTGTCTGCCTTTCCACCCTGAATCAAGTGCTGAGGCCGAAATACTCATGTGAACATAACACAGATGAAGTAATAAGTGACCAACCCGCCTGCAGATGATGCGTTAATGCTTTTTCCAGTTCCTACAGGTTGACACTGATTGGGGAGAAGAGTCCAGTACAATTCCTCTCTGGCCATCAGCCCTACATGCACCTCCATCTTATGTTGCCAATGCCTGTGAGGCCATGTGTACTACTGCCTCCATGCTTCTGGCTGGGCACCCGCACGTGGGCATGGGACTTTGGATGCCAGGACAATTGGATTCCAACTGCCACACAGCAGCAGTGGGGCTGCTACATGTTCAGTCTGGCTGTGGGGGACCAGACATTGACATGCCATCTAAGTCAGCTCTGCCTGGAGCAGGGGACTGGCCACTGCCACCCCCAGGCCCTCTGGCAGACACACATGGCAGCGACACCCCCTTTTGTTTAATTTCTGCTGGACCCTCTGCTATCTCCCCTCATGCTCTCGAGCTGTTCCTGTCATTGGTTCTCAGCCCTTTTCACCAGTCCTGGCCACACCCTGATCTCCCTCTGTTAGGCCACCTGAGACAAACTGGATGTTGGAAGAAAATCGGGCTGTATCACTATCACAACCCCAACCACTCCAGCTCCTTCCCATTCCCGTACCCGATGTGGACATACTCTGGCCTCCGCAACCAGCATCAGAGTAACCAAGACTCTGAATGCACCACAGGCCAGGGATCATCTGGCCATATGCTCACGTCTGTATTGACTGGGGCCCAATAAAACTAAAGGGACCATCTGATGCTTCCAGTGACATCAGCCTGCTTTGGAGCACTGCCTGAGTGCCCGGCTGGGCAGGAGCAACTTGCCGAGGTGCAGCTTGCCATTTCCTCGTGGAAGAGATGTGGTAACCCACTGGGCTACCACCTACACATAGGGCACCAGCTAGCATATCCAACATCAGCCATCATCACATGACTAGCACGTATGACACGATAATCACTCTGTGTCCAACAGTGTGAAATATGGCCACCCTGACTGAGCGACCGTGCACAGCAGCTGTGCACTTGCAACATGCTGTCTATGTATGCAGTTGCCACCCGTCGATTGGCCTCAGTCTGCTCTTGCTCATTGTACTATTTACTATGGTAGCTAGAACTGTACTGTCCCTGTGTTGCCATGGGGCCGTACCATACATTATTTCATTTGTTCTGGAGCTACTGTCTGGTGTGTTTTTTATGTTGCGAGTTACAATAGTTACATTGAAAATGGCACGACACTAACAGGTAGATACTGCACAAGCCTTCTTAACCAAGTGGATGAAAAAATATATGTGAGAAGAGGCCTGGGCTCGGGGGGAGGAGGGGGGGAACTTCTTTGACTTCTCAATCAGTCCTGATGTTGCAAATATACACAGGGCACAGCACCAGTAGGGAGTGTCCACTGGAATGGACTGCATGCATTTGCAGCCTCAGGACTGATTAAAAACGCCAAAGAAGTGACATTTCAGTGGGCAGCTGCACCACATGGTTAAGAATGACTTGTGGAAAATCCACCACCAACCCACCCCCTGAAATATGTTTGGGTCCAATAAAAATGTTATGTATCTTCAGACTTTCCAGTACTGCACTTTAGGGATTGAGTGTACATGTTAGAAGAAGCTGGATGAAATGCATAGAGTTAAAAGGAGAGTACATAAAATGTAAGTGAATTAAAATCATAGTCTTTCATTACCAGGCTGAGAAATTTTCACCTTGCCCTCCTATATAGGAGTGAATGCGTATCTTTATTGATCCTTGGATATATGACAATTTCTTGAATTTAAATTGTGTAGACATCTGCCTTTCAACACATTCATTTCAGGACAGGTTTTGATCACACACATGTCGTCCTATTTTTAAACTCCCTCATACTGTACACAATTTTTGTTTCTGTATGTGGAAGTATATATATATATATATAAACAGTGACAGAAATACAATAGCGCTTGATACATTTGAGCCTTTCATTTAATGTTATTTTTGATCATTAATTATCTCTTTCTTCAGCTGCTGAACTGGGGTGTTGAAGATGTACAGGAATGGCTACGTGAATTGAGGTTTGTGGATGTCGTAGAACAAGTGGCTGCAAATTGTCTGACAGGTCAACAGCTTGTGACACTACCATCTGAAGAAATTTTGGACCTTCTTGAGATAAGTTAGTGTTTAGATTTCCATTGTAATAATGTATACATATGAGTGGAATTAGTGAAGTAGTCTAGTTTCTTTTAGGAAAGTTAATCCCGCCATATTACATTTTTAGAGGAATGTAACTTTTTAGATTCACATGTTCATAGTAAAGTGAATAACTGTAGCACAGTAAATTGATAGTAAGAAATAAATAAATAAAAATAAAACTTGTTTTGAAAATTGTATTAAGACTTTTTTTAAATTTTTATAGATGGTGATGACTCATTACTGATATATACACTCATGCTCATAAATGAAGGATAATTGCAGAATGCAGTGCCACACAACGTGGCACTACATAAAACTGGCGCTAATAGGTTAGGCACATAGGGAACACACACGACTCAGATCTGTAAGTCCACGGTATTGGTGATAAGTTGACAAAACCATCCCAAAACACACGTGCTACTAAACGCCACTGTTTCTTGCATGTGTACCCTGACATCAATATGGGATATGATCACCATGCACACGCACACAGGCCGCACAATGGGTTGGGATACTCTGGATCAGGTGGTTGAGCAGCTGCTGCGGTATAGCCTCCCATTCTTGCACCAGTGCCTGTTGGAGCTCTTAAGTGTCGTAGAGGTTTGAAGATGTGCACCAATACGTTGACCGAGAGCATCCCAGACATGCTCGATGGGGTTTAGGTCTGGAGAACAGGCAGGCCACTCCATTCGCCTGATATCTTCTGTTTCAAGGTACTCCTCCACGATGGCAGTTTGGTGGGGCCGTGTGTTTTCATCCATCAGGATGAAAGTGGGACCCAGTGCACCCCTGAAAAGGCAGACATACTGGTGCAAAATGACATCCCGATACACCTGATCTGCTACAGTTCCTCTGTCAAAGATATGTAGGGGTGTACATGCACCAATCATAATCCCACCCCACACCATCAAACCACGACCCCCGTACCGGTCCCTTTCAAGGACATTAAGGGGTTGGTATCTGGTTCCTGGTTCACACCAGATGAAAACCCAGCGAGAATCACTGTTCAGACTATTCCTGGACTTTTCCATGAACATAACCTGGGACCATTGTTCCAATGACCAAGTACTATGTTCTTGACACCAGGCTTTACAGGCTCTCCTGTGACAGGGGTCAGTGGAATGCACCTTACAGGTCTCCGGGTGAATAAACCATGTCTGTTCAGTCATCTGTTGACTGTGTGTCTGGAGACAGCTGTTCCATTGGCTGCGGTAAGGTCCCGAGCGAGGCTACCTGGAGTACTCCATAGCCATATGTGGGCACTTATGGTGAGATATCGGTCTTCTTGTGGTGTTGTACACTGTGGACGTCCCGTACTGTAGCGCCTGGACACGTTTCCTGTCTGCTGGAATCATTGCCATAATCTTGAGATCACACTTTGTGGCACACGTAGGGCCTGTGCTATGACCTGCTGTGTTTGACCAGCCTCCAGTCGTCCTAGTATTCTATTCCTCATAATATCATCAATATGTGTTCTTTGAGCCATTTTCAACACACAGTCACCATTAGCATGTCTGAAAATGTCTGCACACTTACTCACTCCGCCATACTCTGACATGCACCAACACACCTCTGTGGATGTGGACTGCTGCCAGCGCCACCGTGCGATGACCGCAGGTCAAATGCACCGCATGGTCATACCACAAGGTGATTTAAACTTGCAAACTGCTCACCAGAGCATTGTTTCGCCATGTATCAGCATTATCCTTAATTTATGAGTATGAGTGTACATTGCATGTTATTTGTTGAGCTTAGTTGTAATAAGAAAAGTTGCTGCATTTAATACTCTCTTGGCCTTTTTTGATAACAGAACATGCTCACCAGAGCATTGCTTCACCATGTATCAGCATTATCCTTAATTTATGAGTATGAGTGTACATTGCATGTTATTTGTTGAGCTTAGTTGTAATAAGAAAAGTTGCTGCATTTAATACTCTCTTGGCCTTTTTTGATAACAGAACATAATTTTACTTATTAAGTTAGTAGTAGCTATTTTTAAGTACTTCATCCTGCTCTGGGTCATTCATTGTTCTTAGCTCTACTCAGTATTGTTTCTTTTTTGTATGATTATACATGCATGCTTAAGTGTACCTGAATATGAGACTTCGTTATTCCAACTCCAGTTTCAATAGTATCACATGCAAGTTTCCTTGGTCATTGCCTTTCACTTATCAGTAGAGATGCATCTTTCTTGTCTGCTTATTTTTCAGTATAACTATGTACATGAATGAAGAGAGTATGTGACTGAGTAAATACTTTAATTCCATAGTCTTTAACATTTGTCTCACTTTTGATTATCTCTAATTTTACCCATTCTGATTTGCATTTTTATTTGTACTTTGTTTGCTGTCAGTTACAAGAAAACATGTTTCTATCTCATTAGTAAGAATTAGCAAAAAGCATGTATTCAACATAATTAGTTTTATGCTCATCAATTTGTTGCAGGAATGATTTTGTTATTGTCCTTCAACATGATGGTTTTCAGATACTTGAAATTGATGTTTTAGCCATTTTTGTGTCTAAAATACTGTTGTGGAGCTTTTCCTGTGCTCTCTGCACACTTAAATTAGCAAATTTGCTAAAGGTGGGAGTCTGTTTTTCATCAGGGATTTCTTCAACTAAATTGCCATTCCAGCAGAGTTATTTCCACAACAACTTCCCTCTACTTCTGCAAGGGTTTCTCTGGTCAATCTTCGTGTTATGTTACTACCTTATTTCATTATGAGCAGTTAAAGCTTCATTTTTAATTAAAATTCTTCATTCCGTTGATTCAAGCTGACAGTCCAATCTTGATCTGTGAAACTTGTTTCTAGTTGGCTTTATGATTAAATGCTGCTCTTCAACTAACAGCAGATGATTATCTTCTGTACTTTCATTAGGGATAACTATATGTGCTGAATGAGTTGTAATTCTTGATGGTGTGCTGTGTGTAGACATTAAGTCATTTACATTTGCATTCATGATTGTAGTGACAGTTTATTTATTTTCTTTCTTTCCTTCTTCGAAACTTATGGAGAAGTTGTATGTACAAATGTGAGTTAATAGTTCTCACTCTTGAGCATTTGTATCACCAGTAATAACAGCATTGTAGTTGTATGATTGTTTTCCATAGATAGTGGCACAGTGTGTATTAAATAGGACATAACTTCCAAGCCTTTGTTTGATGTAGCAAGGTTATATACTTATTATAATTTTCCACTTTGTATTAATTTGGGAGATCTCCTAACCATAATTTTTAGGCACACCTGTTGCACGCATTATTGATGCTGACACTCAGCACATCACATTCAGAATCATTGTTGCATTTTTTATTTATTTTATTGTCATTTGTTCATATTGCATAATTTGTGAATCTGAAATTAACCTAAGAATGTTTACATCCACAGGTGAAGAGGGAGAAAGACAAAAACTGAGATCCTACCTTTTTTGGTTGAAAAAAGCTGACTATGGTGTGTTGGATGTACCAGTAGACAAAGAGATTCCACATGAATTTCTCTGTCCTATTACACATGAAATTATGCAAGATCCAGTTATTTGTTCAGGTATAATTAAACTAGTCACTGTTACAAAGATATTTTAGTTACAATAAGTGACTGCAACAAACTTAAGAATATTGCTAGTCGATAGAAGAAAAAATGTTGTTCATTGTCCTGCTGATACAGTTGAATTACCATATTCTGTTACATTGAACAAAATGACTAAGCTGCTTATTGTGATGACTGATCTACTAATGCATTCTGTTTGCCATGCTTGATGTCACAGATCATACCAACTCTTACAGTTAAACAATAGAATAACAACAACATGAAAAGAATAGATTGCCTCTCACCACATGGAGGAGGAATTGAGTTGCAGACAAGCACACTGAAAACGGACTGCTAGGTGTTCAAGCAATCGGACTAACTCCTTCATCAGATGCACACACACACACACACACACACACACACACACACACACACACACACACGGCCACTGTCCTAAGCGCATCCTTGTACACTCTCATAGGCAGCACTACCATCTTCCACCACCCCACCCTGCTATCTCTCACCCCCACTTCTTGAAGACTTTTGTGTACCCCCACTATTCACCTCAGTGACTGTTGCTGCTTGTTTCAGATGTAGTTGCAGTTAGGTCTAAGTGCCCAGAGATGACAGTGGCATTGTTTTCCTGAGTTATGCCTTGTGAATGGTGATGTGTTTTGGTTTGTCTACGTCTGATGAAGGACTTAGTTCGATCACTAAAATATCTAACAGTTTTTTCAGTGTGCCTGTCTGCCACTCAACAGCTCCTCAATGTGGCGAGCAGCAATCTGTCCTTTGATGCTGTATCGAATCTTTGTTGTTGTTGTTGTTGTTGTTGTGGTCTTCAGTCCTGAGACTGGTTTGATGCAGCTCTCCATGCTACTCTATCCTGTGCAAGCTTTTTCATCTCCCAGTATCTACTGCAACCTACATCCTTCTGAATCTGCTTAGTGTATTCATCTCTTGGTCTCCCTCTATGATTTTTACCCTCCACGCTGCCCTCCAATACTAAATTGGTGATCCCTTGATGCCTCAGAACATGTCCTACCAACCGATCCCTTCTTCTGGTCAAGTTGTGCCACAAACTTCTCTTCTCCCCAATCCTATTCAATACTTCCTCATTAGTTATGTGATCTACCCATCTAATCTTCAGCATTCTTCTGTAGCACCACATTTCGAAAGCTTCTATTCTCTTCTTGTCCAAACTATTTATCGTCCATGTTTCACTTCCATACATGGCTACACTCCATACGAATACTTTCAGAAATGACTTCCTGACACTTAAATCAATACTGGATGTTAACAAATTTCTCTTCTTCAGAAACGCTTTCCTTGCCATTGCCAGCCTACATTTTATATCCTCTCTACTTCGACCATCATCAGTTATTTTGCTCCCCAAATAGCAAAACTCCTTTACTACTTTAAGTGCCTCATTTCCTAATCTAATTCCCTCAGCATCACCCGACTTAATTAGACTACATTCCATTATCCTTGTTTTGCTTTTGTTGATGTTCATCTTATATCCTCCTTTCAAGACACTGTCCATTCCATTCAACTGCTCTTCCAAGTCCTTTGCTGTCTCTGACAGAATTACAATGTCATCGGCGAACCTCAAAGTTTTTATTTCTTCTCCATGAATTTTAATACCTACTCCGAATTTTTCTTTTGTTTCCTTTACTGCTTGCTCAATATACAGATTGAACAACGTCGGGGAGAGGCTACAACCCTGTCTTACTCCCTTCCCAACCACTGCTTCCCTTTCATGTCCCTCGACTCTTATAACTGCCATCTGGTTTCTGTACAAATTGTAAATAGCTTCTCGCTCCCTGTATTTTACCCCTGCCACCTTTAGAATCTGAAAGAGAGTATTCCAGTCAACATTGTCAAAAGCTTTCTCTAAGTCTACAAATGCTAGAAACGTAGGTTTGCCTTTCCTTAATCTTTCTTCTAAGATAAGTCGTAAGGTCAGTATTGCCTCACGTGTTCCAGTGTTTCTACAGAATCCAAACTGATCTTCCCCGAGGTTGGCTTCTACTAGTTTTTCCATTCGTCTGTAAAGAATTCGTATTAGTATTTTGCAGCTGTGACTTATTAAACTGATAGTTCGGTAATTTTCACATCTGTCAACACCTGCTTTCTTTGGGATTGGAATTATTATATTCTTCTTGAAGTCTGAGGGTATTTCGCCTGTTTCATACATCTTGCTCACCAGATGGTAGAGTTTTGTCAGGACTGGCTCTCCCACGGCCGTCAGTAGTTCCAATGGAATATTGTCTACTCCGGGGGCCTTGTTTCGACTCAGGTCTTTCAGTGCTCTGTCAAACTCTTCACGCAGTATCATATCTCCCATTTCATCTTCATCTACATCCTCTTCCATTTCCATAATATTGTCCTCAAGTACATCGCCCTTGAATCTTACAATTTGTATAATCACTGTCTGGATGCATGGGTACAGCTTTTCATGTTTGTGTACATTCCACGAGTCAATACACTTACTGTGCACAGTCACAACATGTAAAGCACTGATATACATGCTAAAGAAGTAATTGCAATTTGGTCATCACAAACTCCCACCACAGAAAGTTACCATCCTAGGATGTATTACTACAACATTAAATTAGAAAATAAAAATTAATCTTTTTTTAATAACTGGTTGTACAAATTGCACATTTCCATGTAGCACTCTTCAACAGTTTTACCACCATTGAAATATAATTCATTTTTGTGCTCTGTACATCCAACCTAATGTGAGTTATGTTATATTCTTTGGCAGTGCAGTTCACAGTATTTTCTGTGAGTTCCTTATTGTGGAGACTTTTTCCTGTACAGTTCAATTATCTGTGAATGTTAAATCTTTTTCATCATAAATATGACCCTTAATAAATATGGCAGAATTATGATGGACCCAACTGGAACAAGTTTACCTATTAAGTAGTTAACTGATATTATAAAATTTTGAAGGACAGATAGTGTCTCCATGACACTCATGCTTTCTTCATCTCAGGTGTCACATGATGGACCCAAGTTTCATCCCCTGTGATGATATGGTGCGGTAACTGAACACCCTAGATCTACATATGCATCTACATCTACACACTGCAAGCCACCTTGCAGTGTGTGACAGTGGATACCTTTTGTACCTCTGCTACTCCCCCATTCCTCTTCCAGTCTCGAATCGTTTGCAGGAAGAACTAGTGCCAGTAAGCCTCTCTGTGGCATCAAATCTCTATCTAATTTTATCTTCAGGGTCCTTTCAGGCTCCCGCCCTGTGCGCATTATTTTCACCCGGTGCGTATATATACGACTGTAGCAGTCTACCATTATTATTGAGATAAAAATGAGACGCAAAATCCAGTATTGTCAGTGTAAATCGTTTCCTTTTTTTAAATCTTTGTTCAGAAAGTCTTATTTTGTTCAAAAAAGGTACTCTATTAGGAGAAAAAAATACAAAACATATTACGTTAGTAATACTTCAAAGTGTGATATCTCTCGAAACAAAAATTCAAACATAAAGGCACATTACATTTTACACAAATGTATCTTGTGTCACTTCGTTTATCATGTTTTGCACATACAGTACACCTTCTCTGGGCGGCCTTCTTCTATGAAGTTCCTGGGACTAGCGAGACAAACTGGCGCTCGGTTAGGCGTAAGAGATTGTCACCATCAGCCTATCTCCTTCCATGATGTCTGTTTGTGGCTGGTGGTGAATCTCTAGGATCTCCTTGATAAGTTTCTGTTGAAAATCAGATACTGAAATATTTCGTCTCGTTTGAGTTTTATATAATGCATGCACACTGAGCAGAGACAGATCCACCAAATGAAAAAATTGTTTTTTATACCATTTTACAGTTTTTCGTACACATTCTGCTGAACTTAGCATCGTGTCACTCCTGTCGACGGCCCCCATATTTTCAGTGTAGCTTACGATGCAAGCTGGTTTTGTTTTTGGTTCATTCATGGTTCTGTCAATTTTGTCAATCGCTGTAATTTTGCTTGTATGAAGAGTTGAAAGCATCCTCACTTCCTGCTTGTCCTGCCACTTCAGAGCAAGAAGTTTCTCTGTTGACATAAACTCGATCTCGCCTTTTCTAAGTTTTTTTGATAAAGTAGGCATGCCTTTGCGGTTTGTTCTCACAGTTCCACAGACATTAGTCACTCTGTTATGCAAATAAGAAAATAACGTTGGGCTAGTGTACCAATTGTCAACATATAATGTGTGACCTTTACCAAGGTAACGTTCAAGTAAAGTGAGAACAATGCTTCCAGGTATTCCAACATATACACCAAAGTCAGTTTCTTTTTTTACGTCTGTTGCTGCACCCACATAAATAATAAAGTCAAGAATATAACCAGTTTCACAATCACATAACACAAAAAATTTTACACCGAATTTGTGGCGTTTGGAAGGAATGTACTGCGTGAAGAAGACACTAAACTTTCGTCAATGCACAAATTTTTAAAAGGATAGAAAGCACCTGGAAATACTCTTCTTAAGTGATCCACAATTCGACGTAATTTCCATATTTTGTCATCTCCAGGGTCCTTACTGTTATCAGCAAAATGTAACATTCTAAGTAACAGAAGATATCTATCTCTTGGCATGATTTGCACAAACATTGGATTAGACAGTAACTGATCGTTGGTCCAATAATTGTTTATTTCATTTTTTCTCACTTGAGCCATCAGAAAATTTACAGCAAGGAAAGAGTAAACTTCGTCACTGTTTGTGTTTTTCCAACGTCGCAGTCTTGATTTTTCACTGGCATCATTGCAAAGGCGTTCATAATATAAATTAGATTGTTCAGCTATGTAGCTCACAATTTCTTGGCTAAAAAAAAAAAACTTGGAAGCGGTCGTATACAGTACATAGATCATCTAAATTGACGATTTTGCAACCAGAACCACTGTTATTGAAATTATTTACACTTTAGGGACCCAATCAGAGTCTTTCCATGTAAAATCAACTGTTTTGTGTCTCTTAGGAGATTTTCCAGGCACACGCTCAGGCTCTTCTTCAGAATTGGAGAAAGAATCGACGATAACATCAAAATCTGGATCTGCATTTACTGGTTCAACGTTTGTTGGTTCACAAATATTTTTTATATTTGTGGTGACAGATTATCTGCCAGCTCATCGTCATCATTATCTGTCCACCCATAATCAGCTGGATTGGGCTTGATGATTTCCTCATCGTCACTTTGGTTTAGAATACTCAGCAGCTCATCATCTGTAAACGGACGGTAATGTCGCGTCATTTTATTTGGTGACGCAGAAACAGCCGCACACCAGCTGGGTAATATAGCGATACGAATGAACTCAGCAGAAAGAGAATTCAGCATTCAATAATCGTTCAGGTATTTCCTAGTATTCCAACAATTAAACTGCATACTTGCACAATAATTACCTCCGACTCGCTGGCCCGATTGTCAGCATTATACCTAACTATACAACTGTAGCAGGGAACCGGTGTAAGTATTTTTTTGTAGCAAATAGTATATATACGTCTGGTGCACTGAAACGATTAGCATATATTTACGTCTGGAGCAGTGAAAGGATTAAAAAGAATTGAATGTATTTGAATGCCAAAATTTTTAGGAAAAATTTTAAAGGTGCTGAGGAAGGTAGAATAAGGCAGATGGTAACCCTGTAGTCAGTCAGAGTCTTTTAAACAGGAGCATATTAACCTTTTTTGTACTCTGATAGGAGCATTTATGACTACATCGTGTTAAAATGACAAATTCAGAGGGCTGTGTTCTCTTATAGTTATTCATGTAATACATCGGCTGGATGTAATTCCTATTTTCGAGTTTCAGCGCAGTTGCTTTCCTATCACGGTACCTAGCCCGATGATGATAAGCATCTTACATTACAGTAAAGGAAGCCCCTGAATCGACTAGCACCTGGACTGGATTGCAATCAGTGATGATGTCAGTGAGAATTCATGACATCCTGAACACTATCATCCATGGAGGATTTGTGTCTGTGGCAGCCTCATCTCCAGAGATAGTCACCTTGCTTAGTTTTCCTGAATTCAGTGGCTGGCAAGAGGCTGATAGCTCTGTATGGTGATGGGGTATGGCTATAACATACCCTGGGTACAGAGGTGGGCTTCATCCCACAGACTGTGTGTAATCATCTGCAGTTGGCTGATGTGAATAAAACTTTGGAGTCGGTTGACAACTGGCAGCATAATTAGTTGTCAAAAACTCGTGCATGTCGTCTGCAGTAAGGTACAAAGTGTCTGGGGTATCCACAGTGGAAACATACTGGTGTGTTGTTGTCTTTCCTTCAAATGTCCGTTCTTCGATGGCTATAGTTGGTGTAGGAGTTGGTTGCAGCCATGTTGGCCAGTCGCTAGATTGTCACTCGACAGCTGTGACGTAAGTCAGAGTTGGTCAAGTACATTCTTCCTGGCAGGTTCGACTGATAGTAGAGCGCAGTGTTAAAGATTGATACTCCTCTTCTTCAGCATTATCTGTTACTTCCTGACATGTGGATTGACATTCATGGCTCCATCGCTTTTGTACGCAGTCCGGTATTTCTGGCTGCTGTAAACTGCTGTATCTCTTCTCTTACTATCTTCCACAAATGATGTAGGGACCACTTCAGCAGTTGGTCATCATACCCCTTTCATCTGTATCTTTTTCTGATTCATTTCTTCAATTTGCGGGCATCACTTGACTAATTCTTCTGTCATTGTAGAATTCTTTACCAAATAAGCTTGGTGCATTTCTTCTGCGACTCCTTTCATCAAGTGTGGGATTTTGTTGACTTCTGTCATGTTCAGATTCACGATGTTTCATAGTGCCAAAATGTTCTTTATGTATAACTGTGTTGTTTCTCCATGATGTTGGGTCACTAAGTGGACTTGCTGCTTATTATTAGCAAATGTTTTCTTCAGTTTGGCATGGAATTTGTGTCAGCCATTGAGATTCTCTTCATTGTTCATGAACCACTGCTGGGCTGTGCTACCCAAGTAACAGTAGACACAAACACATCATCTCATCCCACCTGTCGTATTTGGTGACTCAGTTGAACCTTTTCAGCCAATTTGTTGGGACCTGACCTTTGTCTTTGGAATGGTTGCCCAATGTACAGCTGACTTACTGCTGCTTTGGAATCCATCTGCCTCCTGAATACATGGGTCTTGGGAACAATGTACTGTTTGTATTGTGGTTCCCGTCTGTGTAGGCAATGGCTTTTATGTTGCCCAACTGACACAACAGTGATGTATATGTTTTTAAGTATGCAGCATCTCCACCAAACAATGTTATATTGAAACCATGATTGAGTCCAAATCCGAAGGCAGGGTCCTCAGTGAACTGCAACATTTAACACTGAAAGCATGTTTATTACTGATACTGATGTACATCAGAACATAACTGAGTTTCTGAATGGAGAGTGCTGCTATTTATTCAAACATTAAATATTACAGAATGCTGGTATTTATATGAACATTGAATATTTCAGAATATACAAACATTAGAAACATAAGGTATTTCAAGAACCTTCCAAATAATTATTGGTGTTTAGGGTCTGGACTGTTGACCTGCAGCATGCCAGCCAGACATGCTAACCTTTTATGCCACACTCCATGCCACGCACTACGGCTCCCTGAGATATTATTAATCTGAACTAGCAATGGACGTCAACTGATACCTGCTGCATTTTGACACATCTCTGCAGTATGCCCTTTGCAAAAAACATTGACATCATTCTACTTCATAATAGGGACACTCATGCCATGTATACAATGTAATTCAATCTGGATAGCTAGGGAACAACTGTGAAAATAGGCCTCAGAATGACACAGGACAGAGTAGAACAGGGCTGACAGCCTGCCACTGGGCAAGATACATTTAACACATTTAAGATCCAATGCAGAGTTGTAGTAGAGCTTCTGAAATCAGAAGAAAATGCGTGCTGAACAACTTGTGACTTCATTAGCACAAGCAATATATAACACTTCTGCTAGAGAGGTCCAACTGTTGTCAAGTGTATATGCACTCATATGTGCTGAAAGTAAGCCAAAATTAAGAGGAGCACTGATGGGTACAACAGCAGAGTCAACTTTTGCACTAAATAGTACAACTGAGGATTGGTTGAAAACAAAAATGCACACTGATGATCCGAATGCTTTATATCATCTACCTGTAAAAGCAGCACTAACCATTTTTGGTAAACTTCTTGACTGAAAGAGCATTGAAATCAGCAAAACTTTATCAGTTCTTGATGTCGATTAAGTTGTTACTGCCACAGTTTAAAAGCTTTGCATCCTTATAGTTCTGCCTGACACAAATAAAGGTCACCAATTTTGTGCCTCAGTCTTCTTTGGAAACATTTATTAATTACACATGCATAAGTTCACTGCAACATGTCAGTAAGCTCTCAACAAAATAAAATAACTGTTTTGAGCCACAAGTAAATAAGAAGAATGTGGACAACTAATTTTTTGTGAATGCAACTTAAACTGTCATCAGCTGTATAAAGCAATGATGACAATGAACATTTGTGCCGGAGCGGGACTCAAACCCAGATTTACCATTTATCGCAGGCAGTCACCTTACCATTTGGCTATCCGAGCACGACTCATGGCCAGATCCAAACTTCTATTTGTCGTCAATCATGTGTCTACAACCTGTCCTCATACATTCATTATGTATATTCCTGTGCAGGGGAGACACTTTTCTTGAGAGTCATGTGTCCAGTGTTGGTGGATAAAGGGAAAGTGACTTTCAAGTAAAATGTCTCCCCTATACTGGAATATACATAATGAATGTCCGAGTACAGGTTGTAGACACTGGTTGATGGCGGATGGAAGTTTGGATCTGGCTGTGAGTTGTGCTCGGATAGCCGAATGGTAAGTCCACCACATGCAATAAGCAAGAAATCTGGGTTTGAGTCCCACTCCTGCACAAATTTTCATTGTCTTCATTCCATTACACAGCTGTTGGTAGTGTATATTCTCAACTGCAAATACATTTCATGTATTCCAATAGTTAGTTCTCTTGGCAGATTAAGTATACAGGGCTGGACAAAAATATGGAAATATCAAAAACACAACACATTACCACATCTAATACACTGTAGGAAACCTATTGAAATTCAAAACGGCTTCCAGTTGTCTCGGAATGAACAAATAAAGATCCTATATGGTTTTCAATGGAGTCTTATACCATTCTTCCTGCCACTCTCAAGTTCAGGAAACCATAATAGAGGTGGATAGCGATCATGCATCCTTCACTCCAAAGTAGACAACAAAGGCTCAGTAATACTGAGATCTGGTGACTGTGGTGGGCAGGGGAGGTGCAGCAATTCATCCTCATGCTTACAAAACCAGTCCTGGACTGTGTGAGCTGTGGGAACAGGAGCCTTGTCATCATGGAATGCAGCCTCCTCATTGGGGAACAAGGATTGTACCATAGGATGGACCTGATCAGCCAAGATGGTTACATAATCTTTAGCTGTTATGCAACTGCTATAGCAAGAACAAACACGATTTATGGAACGAATTACTTTATAGAGCAACACTTAAAGATACAGGTTGTGCGTAGCACTGAACACACAGACTGGACAACAATAATACAGAATATAGAACAGGGTGGCACTCATTTGTGATTGCTTAAATAATACTGTTCCTATGCCAGGCGGCTGACCCAAGTGGTCTCTATAAGTGGGCCTGTGAACTGTATGGAAATGCGATCTCTGAAATTGCGCATGTCATGAGTGAAGGTACATCAGCAGCCATGCATTGTAACCATTGGGCTCATTGAATATAATGATATGACTGCCTAAATGTTCACCAAAATCCCACCATGTTTCACTCTTGGGATCTAAACTCAGCTGGAAGTTGGAGACTGCATGAAACAAGACTCATCTGACCAGATGACATTCTTCCATTGCTCCAGAGCCCAGGTTTCAAGTCTTCAGCACCAGATTTTTCTTTTGTGTGCATTTTCAACACTGGTGAGTTGTTTTGGGATTCCAGATCATCCTACAGTTCTCTTACCCAGAGCTCCCTATGCGTTGCATTGGTGCTGACAATGTTCACAAGTGTGACATTCATTTCTGCAGTGAGATTTGCAGCTGTCATCTTCTTGTTTTTCATCACAATCCTCTTCAATGGCCATCTGTCATTATCACTCAACGTGCTCATTTTTCCGCATTGTGACTTAGTATGGACTATAAATCTTCGATATGGTGCCTTTTGAAGCACTGAGCACTTTGGTTCCCTTCATTACGGAAGCACCCACCATATAGCATATCCAAATTCACTTAGTTCTGACATAATGCACTCACAACTATACAGAACATTGGTCTGACCATAACTGAGACTTGCAACATGCTGAGGACATTGGACAGGTGCCATGCATAGTCAAATACAACGGCGCAACATGCAGGCTTGGCTATAGTCTGCATTTATGTTCAGGCATGAATTTATCGCAGTTTTTCCATGTATTTGTTGGGTCCATAGTTGCTGAAGCGTAAATTCGCTCTAGCAACCTCACACATACATGTGTAGTCAGCTTGCATACCAGTAAAATCACTCCACATCAGTATTTGGCCGAGTCCATAAATAAAATATCATCTTCCAGGGAAACATCAGTTACCATTGGCATTGTCTGACTCACAGAAAATGAGGGAGCTCGTGACGGCTTGAGCTTGAATCAGCTGGTCGACTGGTCTCACATGATCAATCAACCCAAGATATTGTGTGTCCCTTTATGGTAGCACCTTTACTAGATATACACACAATAAAACTTGCCAATTATTCCACATAATCCATCGATATGTCCGTATCAAAATTTCTGCTTAGTTTCCTGTGTTACAGTGTATAGTTCGAGTCGCACAGTTGATAGGCTACAACCTTGTCTTACCCCTTAAACACTACTGCTTCCCTTTTATGTACTTTGACTTTTATAACTACAGCCTGGTTTCTGTACAGATTGCAGATAACGTTTCGCTCTCTGTATTTTAGCTCTGGCAACTCCAGTTTTAAACAGTGTATTCCAATTAACATTGTCAAGAGGTTTTTTTTTTTTTTTAAAAAAATCTACAAACGCCCTGAATGTAACTTTGTCTCTCTCCAATCTGTATTCTAAGGTAACCCTTAGATTACATTAGATTAGATTTACTTTCATTCCAATTGATCCATAGTATGGTTGCTTCATGTTCCTGCATTGCTGATGGTTAATCTCCCAAGGTTTTTGTGATGGAAACTCATCTACCCCATGTGCGTTGTTTTGGCTTTGGTCTTTCAGTAGTGTATCAAGTTGTTCTTGTAATACAACGAGAGTTCAAAAAGTATTATACACATTATTATGACAGGCCAAGTAAATTTTGTTGAATGCTGCAATACAATTCATAGTGAAACAGATACATGACACTATTTCTCAACATAGTCTCCAAGGCTCTGTAAACAGTGGTGGCAGTGGTGGGAATGTTATACCAGTCATTCAGTTCCTTGATGATAGAAATTGTCTCTTTGGTCAAGGAGCCATTCAAGAACTGCTGTTGAACGTCCTCATCATTGGAAAATCTTCAATTGCTGTGAATCAGTTCCTGAATTCTTGGACATTGTCTCCTTTGTTCAATGTTTATGGCTTTCCTTCTTGATAAGTATCACCTATATCTGTACTGTAGTGGTCAAATTGTTGGCAGCATTTCACTGTAACTGGGCACAACATTGCCCATGGTTCATATACTGCCAGAATTTCATATTGAATCTGTGTGCAATGTAGACATTTTTCATACAGGAATCATACTGTCATCTTTACTTCAGCTTTGAAATACATTTCCAGTTGCCACAGGATTTCACTCCCACACTGATATATATTTGTTAACCGTGCCACAGCAGAACTGTGTCTGCAGGGAATCTGGAACATGTACTCTCTCCTGAAATTTCACCACTCAGGTTGTGCAGCGGTTTTAGTATGGGACTACATGTACAACTTATTTTTGTAAGTCCCCTCATATCACGTATCTCATATCATCTTCATCCATTCCCTATTCCCATTCCATAATATAATCTTCAAGTTCCTGTACTTCAGATAACCCTTCCACTTTTTAGCCTTTTGTATGCTTAGTCATCAGAGTTCTTGGTGTTGAAACAGCTGCTTCTCTTTTCTCCAAAGGTTTCTTTAATTTTCTTATACACAGCAGCTATCTTTCCCATAGTCATACAAGTTAATACACCTTCATGCTTCTCCTCTGGCTATTTGTGCTGTGCTATATTGCAGTTTTTTTAATTAATTTTTTATCTCTGTATTCCCATTTTCTGAATTTTTGTTTTTCTCCTTTTGTCAATTAAATTTAGTATCTTGTATGTTATCCAAGGATTGCTACTGGGGTTTGTCTTGTTCATTTAGTTGTTCCTCTGCTACCTTCAATGGTATTTACTTGACCTGTTTCAGTCAGTCATTAATGTTACCTTTGAAACTCAAATGATCTGTGGTTGTTTCAGTTTGTCCATGTCCCATCTCCTTATTAATTTCCTACTTTTCTGCAATTTATCCTTCATTAATCTGCATTTCTTAACTAATAAGTTATGGCCAGAGTCCACATCTGCTCCAGGAAATGTTTTGCTCCACTTTTGCACAGGTTCCACTAAGTATGTATGGCTGGACAACTAGTCTGGCATAGAAGTAATAAATTGTCCACACAAACCTTCCTCGTGAAGCAGTCTATTAGTGGAAACCATACCAAAATCCCTACAGTAATTCCTAAGATTAGCCTTCACATACAGCAGAAATATACTGTGGGGAACTATAATTTATAATATATATAGATCATTTGTAATGAGTAAACTGACCTTTCATTTTCAGTTTCACTGCTGTTATTTTTATTTTTGCTTTTGTTGTATACTACTCTTGTCCATTTGTATTTATTACTTGATTTAAAGTCATCACTTGGCTGTAGCTTCGTGAATGGCAGATATTCATTTGAAGAAAGACAAATTATATCACTCCACTGTGATTTGTGGTTACATTCATTTGTATTAGTCTGCACTATTGTGTCATCATATTTTTTGAGAACCCGTGCTTTTTGGTAACTGCAACTTTTAGAAGTTTTCTGGTGCTTCAGATCTATTTTCTTAATTTTAATATAAATGTATCAGTTATCGACTGTTATCATCACTTTGAAGCACTTCATAATTTCATCTTTGTAATTCACTTCTGGTGTTAAGGTCACATTTTCTTCACACGCATAGTGAAAGTATGACCACTGAAAATAAAATAAATAATATAAAATAAATTTCTTAGATACTTTGAAATGAACTTCAGTAGATGCCTAGTTCCTTGATAGCCTCATTTTTGCTATCTTCCTGTATTGCTCACTATGTCCGTAACACTTGGCTGTGCGAAATCCTTATTCATATCCATCACTATTTAACTATTCATGGATGTTTTCATCTCCAGGAGGAAAGCATTGCTTCTAACAGTAACAGAATATTTCAGGCTTCATCTTTTTGTTTTTTTATAAAAGTCATAAATAATCACAGATAATTCTCATTCGGATAATTGGAACATTTCTGTTCAAGTACAATTTTGTGTCTTTTTTTTTTTTTTTTTTTTTTTTTTTTTTTTTTTTTTTTTTTTTTTTTTTTTTTTTTTTTTTTTTTATAGGACTTCCAGGGCTTTATCTGAGTTTTGAAACATTTGCAGGTGATACAGCATTTGGTGTAAATTTATTAAAAATCCTCAGGTTGTTGTCTAATAGCAGCTACATTTGTGGATAATTATCAGGTTAAATAACAGTTTTCCACCAAATTGTAACCTAACATTTTTCTCATTGTATCATTTACTTAACTGTTCTAATTTTGTGTTTGTAAAATTTTATCATATAGATTTTATGAACTTTTTTCCAGATGGGTTCACATACGAGTGTGCAGCAATTAATGAATGGTTCCTCAGTGGAAAATTTACTAGTCCCATGACCAACAGTCAGTTGAGTAATACCAAATGCATTCCAAATACAGATCTTAAAGCAGAAATTTGTCAATTTCTTTATGGTGAAACAGCATCCTGAATTTCAGGTTTTGTATTTGTAACCCACCTGTATGTACATGCCACATGTAATGGTGTTACATCACCTATTACTTCTAAATTCTAAAATCACTAGTCATAAAATGGTGACTGATTTTGTTACTGTGCACAGCTACTGTTCTCATTCTGTCTCTCACATGTGAAAACATATGCTTTACTGATGCATTGCCTATTTTCAGGACATTATAAAGCTAGTTTATTCTTTTTAAATTTGTGTGCACAGTTAGCTGAATATCCTACCATTGCTGATTGGTGATGTGAACATATTTTTGTACTTTTGAACTTTCGCTACAAATTGAAATGTCTATTTTTATGCAGTGTTGAACAACAGTTTGTGACAAAGGCAGTGTGCCTTTACTTTTTTATGTGAAGTTGAAGCTTCTAAGTTTTATGAAGGCTTATTGCTGAGGATGGTACACTTTTCAAAACACAAATGTGTAGTCAGTGTAATGTTTGAATGCCATGAGTGACAGAATTCCATTATCTGTGCTTAACTTTATTTACAGGTGTGTTAGATTGCTTAACAGTGTTTATGTAAGTGCATTAGCACTTGGAGTAAGTAAACAAACGCCGACATGCTTTACAGTTCAAAGTCGTTATCATGCCAGGAGAATTGGAATAACCTCAATGACACCATTGCTGTAATTGAAGTGTGTAGAATCTAGTTTATTGTGTTGTTGATACATTTGAACTTTACTCTTAAAGAAAAAGAAACATTTGTTGAATTTTATGTATTATCTTCAGCTTTTTTAAAGCATTTTTATTGGTAAATCATGGATCTCCGTTTAAAAACCATGTCCTGTTTTAATGAGTTAATATATCATTGTTTTGTAATGAAAATTAGAGATATCACAGTTTATGAGACGATTTTTGTGATGTGTGTAATTTGTGTGTTATTCCATATGATTGGGAAATCCATGGCACCTGAATATATTTCATTCCTACAGTTATATTTTTGTAAATCTTGCACCAAAATTAAGTATTAATCAAGCAGTATTTTTAATTATGATTTATCCAGAAAGCTCTCAGATCTCATTGCTGTTTCTGCCGAAATTATTCTCATTGTTACATGACATTTGCAGTACTCAGTAGCATTCTATGTACCCAGGATAAAAGATACTTTTTTTATCACAGAATTTGATGAATTTACTGAGTACTGAACTAGTTATTTTAGGTTCAAGAAATGTAATTCCAGCTAGAGTAAACTGTGTAAACAAGTGTTTCTGTGTTGCTGTTACAAGCATTGCAATACATTTTTTTTTAAAAAGGAGATTTAAATTCAGCCTTGAATTTCATTATTGATATTACTATATTTGTTCAGTTTTATTGCCATTTTTCATTGTAATTGTCGTAACAAAACATTTAATACCAAAGTTTGGAAGATTGTGGCACTGTGACAGATGACATCTGATCGAATATATGAGTACCTTCACGATTAACAGTTGGACTCTCTATGTTTAGCACACATAAAATTTAGTGTTGTTAACTAAATGGAACAACTGCCACAATGAGATAGAATGATGTACAGACCTGACAAGCTTGTTCTTTTTCTTGAAAAATTGGTGTAATGAAAGTTAATACATTTCCCCAATAAGGCGGACAGCAGTTATTTTCTGTGAAGCTATCAGCTAAGAATTTACATTAATAGGTCCTATGGCCTGCACCTTCATAAAGAGTGCTCCATTGGTAGGCATTAGTTACTTTCCACTCTTGATTTGATTGTTTTGTTTTGTACTATTTATGGAACTGGTAGTGTGTGACAGAGGTAATGTTGAGAAGAGTGTAGCATTTGCATATCATCTCTTATTGTAGATACTGATGTTCCTGAATTATAATTACAAGACCATCATTATTACTTTTCCTGACATTCAAAAGTGTGTGTGTGTGTGTGTGTGTGTGTGTGTGTGTGTGTGTGTGTGTGTGTGTCTCACATGCCCTCTATTGGAGGCTCCACCAACCTGGACTGTGCAGGTTGCTTACAGGCACGGCCTCGCCCCCTGTCGGACAGTGAGGATGTGGCATTCTTTGTGCCACTGACTGCCCCTGTGAACGTACCTGGGCCTAGGTGTAGAGCACCATTTGCACAGGGCAGCAGAAGTGGTGTTGGCCTTGGGTTTATTGTTCTACTACTGCGTATTCTCTGAAAAGTTTTCTATTGTGAGAAACTAGGTTTTATTTCTTTAAACTTCATTTTAGACTTGAACCTGATTCACATGACAAGAATCTTCATGTAGATAATCCCCCTCCGTACCTCTAGTATTACACCCCTTCTTATTATGTGTAAATAAATGTAATTCACTAACATTCGCATTGTGAAACATACTTACTTCTCCTTTTGTGATGATTTGCATCCTTCATTAAGGCTGGAAGTTGTTTGCTGTGTGCATAAAAGATTTTGATAATTCCCAAGGGAAAATAATGACATGCTCAATTACGATAACTTTTCTTTGTTTAGAAACTATTTCTTTGGGTTGTAGGTAGTATTCAGTTGTGCAAAATCTTGCCTTTCACTATTTTTATTCAACACTTTTAAATATCTTACCATGTCACAAGATTTTTCAAATGTTTGTGCAGATTTGTTCAGATAAGGTCAGTTGGCACAACTTATAAAATAATGTCAATGTTCTGTCGTTTGCAGTCTAATATGTCTTGTGGTACACAGTCCACTGAGACTGATTCGACATTACATCTTAATTGTTCACGTGGTTGGTCACATTCACGTAGGCCTCAGTGTGCAGAATAAGCTGCAGGGAATGGAAATGAGTCAATATTAGCAATATCAAAGAAAGGAATCTAGTACATCAGCATTCTTTATAGACATTGTAATTTTTACCCAAAAAATTACTTTTTTGCTTTTGTTTCAAAAGTATTTTTTCCCCTTGTTGTATGCTGTAATAACAGATAAATTTTGTGGATTGGTTCAGGTATTAGCGATGGGTAGTCCAAAAACTGCATTTACTTATATATATTTATACTAACAATACACATTGTTTTTCATATGTGCCTGTAATCTTGCAGCCAAATTTCTTGAATGTTTTTTCTTCTGACACCATGCAAAAATTCATAACTAGAACAAGAGTTCTGAATAGTGAAATTGAAATACCTCAGTAAAAGAGAGACTCTTGCAACCTTCAAAGAGGATAATGGAAACTACGGAAAAAGCAAAATATTGCAGAGATTATTCAGTACAAAAAAGGAAGTTTACATATGAATTTTGAATGCTACATCAATTTATTCCCTAAATATTTATTCTTATTGTTGATGCAGTTGTCCTGTACATTTTTAAAACTGCTCTGTGAAGGTTTGCCTGTTATAGTTTATCCATTTCTTTAAAAAAAAAAAAAAAAAAAAAAATCCTGTTTCCTCGTAACTCAGCTAACTCATGGAAGTGTCTTGGTTGAGCACCCATATGCAAGAGACACAAATACATGGGACATGTGATCAATTTGCCATTCTGTCATAAATAATTTTGTCCATTACTTTTCTCTTTGTCATGAATTTTTTAATTTAAGTTAAGAAATTGATTATAGAATGGATAAGTATATACAGTTACCAACACATCCCTATGTGCTACAAATTAAGGAAGCAAAACTCAGCTATTTATGGTAGTGTTTACTATATTTGTGCTTCTCGAATACAGATGTACTGTTTCGTGCATAGTGTCCCAGCATTCTTTTGCCTTCAATCTCTCTCTAGTTTGGATGTAGTTTCTTTTATTCAGAATCCATAAGAAATTGGTTTCATGTTAAATAAGTGCCCTATTATGGTATATTAAAAAGAAAGAAAGATGATTACCTGTATTTATATCACAGTTTAATGTAATTCATACAACTAAAGTGTGGTGTGATTATGCAACTGACATTCTATACTGATGACGAACCAATAGAAAGGAATATTGTTTCCAAACAAACCCATTTGATCATTGATGTCTGGAGGAAATGTGATATCTTATTGGAGCATTATCATAATTACAGTGTTGAAAATGTGGGACCACTGGATTGTACAAGTGATTGTAGTAGAACAGTAGACCTTTAAACGGTGAAATGCAAAGACTTACTTGATCATAGGTAGTTTGGTATTTGTAACAGAGTCCTTAAGATCAGGGTAGTTGTTTTGATCAGTCTGATGATATAGATGATGTTAGTTAGTTACATGTTTCATAGCTTATTTGAGTGCTTCTTTTATCACAGTGATGTAGAACAAGTCAGTTTACAGGATATGTATACTTGAATAGTGTGAAGATTAATGAACACATTATTTTTCAGTCCTAATCTTAAAAACATTTAAAAACTAGTTTTTTTTCAGGCTACTGCTTTTTAAATAGAAATTCATCCGTGGAATAGGAGGTGGACAGGACAAATGAGTTTTGACTGAATTCAAAACTTGCTTTGCTACCTGTTCAACATTTTATGTTATTTAGCAAATGACCAAAAATTTTGTTGCTGCTTATCGAATTCTTTTCTTAGCCACTGACAGCTTTAATAATGAATAATAAAGTTCATTTTTTCCTCAAGTTTGTAGGCATGGACATCACTGTCCTTCTCAAATTGTGATGCATTATTTACGATGAATTGCATAAGTGAGTATATGTAATGGTTTTTTTTTTTTTTAATTTAATTTTATCCATATTTTGTTGCTGTGAAATGTGTCATCACATGGGAAGTATGAATAAAAATGCATTTGGTGTTAATTTTTTGGTTTTTATTTAGTTACATGCAGCTGGAAATTGTTTTAATACATAATTTAGTTCTGTTCTAGGATGAGGTAAAATTTTTGCTCCAAACACTCAAGGAACAAAATTTTTAACCTTTTCACACTAGCATACTTTGGTTTATACTTTCCGTCATCACATGTCACATCAGTCAAGGTGTACATATGCAAATGTGCTGCTTGAGTGACATGTTTTGCAATGACAGAAAGGATAAACCAATGTCTGTTGGTGTGAAAGTGTAAAATATGTTCGTAATTGATTCTGTTCTGATGATTGATAGAAATATTGTTTCCAAACAAACTCATTTGCAAATTGATAGTTTAGAACATACATTTCACCTCACTCAATTGGAACTAAATTATGTATTGAGATGATTTGCACCTAACGATGGAACCACAGGGTCTGAAATTCATCATGTAATTAAATAAAGCACGAGAAAATTGTGAGTGAAGGCATTTTTATTCATACTTCCTCTGCAGTTAAAATGCCTACCTCCTTGAAGAGGTACCTACTTGAGGACCACAGGTGAAAACCACCTATTTGTATTACCTCATGATTTTCTGCAATTAAGTGGTGTGTTGTCCCAGAAAATTTATCCATAAGACATTATTGAGTGGAAGTATGCAAAATATTTCAGGATATTGATTCATTTGTTTCCAAGACTAGCAATTATACAAAGAGTAAAGGTATCGGAACCCAATTGTTTGAGAAGCTTGGTAATACGCTTCTTCCAGTTCAAGTTTTCATCAGTATGTACACCCAAAAATTGTGAGTATTCTGCTCTGTTTACTGACCCCTGTTCACGCTCTACATCAGTTGTTGGTATGACTGTTTGTTGTACAGGACTGAACATAATGTGTTTTCTCAATATGTAGGGAGAATCCATTCTCATAGTAGTATTTAAAAATTCTTTGAAAAACATCATTAACAATGTCTTCTATGGCACTCTCCAATGGTATTTATTGTAATGCTGGTATTTTCTTCTGCAAAAATTGTCAATTCTGCTTCTTGAATGTTAAGTGGAAGGTCATTCACACATATAAGAAATAGGAGTGGACTCGAAATTGAATCCTCTGTGACTCCCTTAGTGATTTCTCAACAGTCACTAAAATTTTCTACCATTCAAACATTGTTTGAATTATTCAGCACAATGTTTTACATTGTGTTTGTTAAATATGATTCAAACAAGTTGTGTGTAAAGCCATTGATTCCACAAAACTTTAGTTTTTCTAGTAGTGTAACATGATCTACATAATCAAATGCCTTGGAAAGATCACAAAAGCTGCCAAATGGTGATATTTTATTTTTTAGGGCTTGTAATGTTTGATGAGTGAATGTATGAATAGCATTCTTAATCAGGCAACCCTTCTGGAATACTAAATATGATATGCTAAGTAAATTGTTTCTGCTGAAATGTGACACTATTCTTGAGTGCATTACTTTTTTGAATATTTTGGGAAAGGATGTCAGTAAGGAAACTGGATCATAATTATGTATATCTTTTTTTGTTTCCTTTCTTACGAAGACATTTAATAATAGCATATTATAATATATCTGGAAAAATTCCCTGTGCTAATAATGCATCACATACAGTGTGTGGCTGGTGGAATGGTCAATATTCAGGGATATGACAGGAACAATCATTCAAAGCAAAAACTTTCAGTAAACATGGACTGTAAAATGCATACTTTAAGAGCTATGAGTGCTTCATCTTGAATGCTGTGAAACAAATCTCTTCTACTGCTAGCTCTTTGTTCTCCATATTTTGAGAGGTGTTTGTATGGACCAAAGCAAGGAAAAAAAAAGTCAAGTAAAGCCGGCCGTTGGAGGCCGAGCAGTTCTAGGTGCTTCAGTCTGGAACCGCGCTGCTGCTATGGTCGCAGATTCGAATCCTGCCTCGGGCAGGATGTGTGTGATGTCCTTAGGTTAGTTAGGTTTAAGTAGTTCTAAGTGTAGGGGACTGATGACCTCAGATGTTACGTCCCATAGTGTTCAGAGCCATTTGAACCATTTTTTGTCCAGTAAACATGGGCTCTAAAGCTATAAGTATTGGTTCATTTTCGCTATTGTAAAAAACATGTCTTCTACTGAACAAGTGCTCATAGCTCATAAGGGATGTATTTTGGTGCCCATGTTTACTGGACTTTTTTGCTTTGAATGGTTTTTCCTGTCATATCCCTGAATATTGACCATTACTCTTGGGACACCCTGTATATCACTAATGATATTACTTGTTAAGTTAGAACAAATCCTCAGAATCCTATTTGAAATTCCATCAACAGCACATGAGCTTTCGTTTTAGAATTTTATCAGTTTCAGTAAAGGATGTTGGTTAGAGTTTTGTGGAATGACATTTTTAACATATTCTCTTCCTTCTTCAGGGGAACCATTTAATCCTATTTTTGCTGCTACATTTAGGAAGCAATTGTTAAAAGTACTCACAATGTGCGAATTGTCAGTCAAACCATTGTCATTTAGTTTAATTGCTATGGCACCTAGTACACTGACTGGCTGCCCTGTGTCCCATTTGTTAGTGACCCATTTAGTTTTAATCCTATTACCTGTATTATTAATTTATGTCAGGGTCTACATATTTCTTGACATTTCAGTGACTTTCCTGAAAATGTAATAGTATTTTTGTAGTATGCAAGTAATGTCAGCTCTTGACTTATTCTGGCCTTTATAAAAATTTATCTCATTCTCTTACATAAGATTTTAATTATCTTAGTTATCCATTGCTTAATTTAATTAAAATGGATTTTCTGGAAAATATTGACACAAACCTACTCTAGAATAAAGTGAATCTGACAGCAGCATCTCTCTATGTATATGTATATCTAATCCCATACCATATCTCTGTCCCACCATATTCCTATTTCCTCCTTAAAAACCAATACCAAAGGTCACTGTTAAGCTAAAGTGTTTCTGTCAGCAGCAATGGAAGTACCTGAAGATTAGTATCATGTCCTGTATCTCTGTCATATTAACAAGTTTCTTATTTGAATTTTCATTTTTATGTATTTTTAACATGTTAGGCCATTATTGTGTACTGTTTACAGTTATTGATATGACCCTCCCATCTTGAAAGACAAAATATATTCTTTTTGTCTTTGTGTTCAGAAGACAGGTAGCAAAAAAATAATTCAGTGACATTTACTTCATTCATAAAAATTGAATTATTTTAGTGGAGCTTATCGATGTAACTATTTCAGTAATAAATTTGCAATCACAGTAAGTACAATACATCAAAAAGAACAGAATAGTGCCACAGTGTGCAAACAGAAGCTCATTATCTCCTTTGGCATTAAGCAACATAGCTAGTGCAAATGGTCTTGAACTTAAACTTAAAGTAGCAAAACGGATGAGTTCAATTTAGCACCATTAACTTCAAATCTGTTATTTACTTGCTGAAGAATTCCATCTTTGATTGCAGGGTGGCCCTGTTGTAACAACTATTAAATGTTTCCTAAACATTTATGAATAATGTTGAAATTAATTGTGTGCTTCCTCGGGGTTGTTTTCAGATAACAGAAATTTTGTTGAACATCATAATACATTGCTTCAAGGGGCTTGCACCTTTATTTTAGTTATGCTTGTTGACATTATGCAGTGTACGTATTTCTGTAAACCATGTTTATAGTTCTTAGAGCAAATAACTGCTTCTATGTGCCTTTTCTTTGTATGCCCACCACTTTAATTTTAACATTATACAGAAAACCTTATATTATTTTTAACGGATCCATTAGGGGCAAATCCTGTACAGTGCAACTGAACTGCTGAAAATTTAATTCTAATCAAGTCTAGTACTGTTGCTGTTTATATGGTTTTTTTTTTTTTTTTTTTTTTTTTCGTCATACAGGACTATGTAAAACTGTCCTTTTCCTTTGTAGTAACAGGTTAATATTTGTTATCTTTGCAGTAAATTGTAGTGTTACTGTAAGTCATGCAAATCAAAGAAACATGATATTTCGTATTTGTCTCCCCCCATGCATTTATTTACTACTTTTAATGTCCATTGAAAAATATATTTTAAACTTATCCCACAGATATTTTGTAGATTGTGTACACATTTCTTCTCTGCTGGCCACTATGTGATTTGTATTAGATGTTATGTACAGTACCAAGGCATCAGTATTCCTTCGTATTCTGCTCACAGGCACTACAAGTGAATTATTACTGGTTACACATATAAGTTTATGTGTTACTATTTCATTTGTTTGATAATCTTAATTAATGACAAATATAAAATACAGCAGTACCTGTCAGACATTGACTATATGTTTCCTTCACACATGTAGGATACCTTGTAAGCTAAAAAGAGTATAATTATTGAAAAGTTTCATAATATGATGAGCTGTACACACATACATAAATTGAATATCTTGTTTATGTAATTGTAATTTATTTATTCAATAATATAAGTATCTTAAGGCTTACAGTTTGTGATCCTCTAATATATATCACCTTCATCAAGTTAAACTTAAGTGAAAACTGCCAGATGCACTTTCACGTAATGTAAATTCTGTTAATGCACTGACAGTTTCATTTGGAGTCAATGAAGGACATCTGATGTATTGATGCCAGTTTTGTTTCTCATTCTTTTGTCAATTCAGTTTAAGAATTTATTGTGTTCATAGATAGGTAGTAAAAAAATAATTCAGTGACATTTCCTTCATTCATAAAAATTGAATTATTTTAGTGGAGCTTATCGATGTAACTATTTCAGTAATAAATTTACAATCACAGTAAGTACAATACATCAAAAGAACAGAATAGTGCCAGTGTGCTAACAGAAGCTTATTATCTCCTTTGGCATTTAGCAACATAGCTAGTGCAAATGGTCTTGAACTTTGCAGTATGTCATGCGATGTATCATGATGGAGGCATCTAAAATATCTATGAGGTACTAAATAGTTTTTGTCATTGTAACAATCATATTTTTTATCATAATTTATCATTTTGAAAATATATCTCTTGACCATTATATTTTCAATGGTTCAAGAATCACCAGGCCTGTGTTTATAGTTTTTAAATATATTTATCATTTAAAAAACACTTATATATTTTGAGATTTGTAGATAAATGTGTGTTTATATCAGAAGATGATTATGGTTTCTAATTGTTATTTTCCATAGCTGCCATAATTATATTTCAGGCAAATTACTTTAAACATTGTTACCAGTCACTGACTATGTCTGGGATTTACGATATCTTCACAAAAGCAATCAGTGTTGTGGGGAAATCATCAAGTTTAGTAACTCCTAAAAACTGGAGTTTCATTACGCTTAAATTATATTTCATATTGTTCTGCGTATTGATAAAATACACACACAGAAACGAAATTATGCACAAATTTTTCTATGAGAAATAAACTTTGCTGGAAATTAATGCCTTGCTTCTTTATTATACCCAAACCACCATGATGCTCTTTTGTTTTATATTGATCCTTGATAGTGCATAATGAGTCATAAATACCTGTTAAATTGCTTTTATTGTATGACTATTTGATTTCTGACAGGTGATTTGAAATTTGGATTCATACACTTTGGAAATATGTGCGTAGAGGTAATGGTGGGGAAGAAACTGAGCAACAAGGTTGCTAGTGTTTCTAGGTAACACATGAGATGCTTGCTGACATCTTTCATCACAGATGCAGTTAGTATAGTCAAAACAGTTTACATCACCTTGGTGATAATTTTTGAAAGTTTTGTTTTACTCATTTTCATACATTTTTGTTGCATTTTAGACAGTAAAATTAATGTTTTGGGCTGCATAAATGTGGATAGAATGAAGTATGTCTGACCTTGACTTTTGGCTATGGACTCTCACTTACAGAACATGAAGTACAGTATATTAAAGAACCAGTTGAGACAAATTATTAACCTTTTTTTCCAAGCTGCATTGTGACTACTAGGGCGTGCTATCTTACTACTCCGTGCAGGCCATAGTGCTCCACACAGACCTCTTAGCAAGTACCCATGGCTGCCACCACACAGCAAAGTTGTGCTACGCAGTTGAGGCCACAGGCACTGTTGCTATGCAGCACCACGTGTAGGTGGGGCTGTGTGGACTTCTTTTGTCTGCATTTTGGTGTTATCTTCTATTTACTTACAGCAGTTACACTTACTTTTTAAAGAAAAATACAGGAATTTGGAAGTGGTAAATTATAAATGTAATATATAATTGAAGAAAGGAGTAAAAGAAGACAGGAAAGAGTAGATATCATAACATTCTCCGACACCACCTGGGAAAGGGGACTTGATATTGAAGTTCAAGTCCAACATCCCCATGTGGTGCTACCCATTTTATTAATTATCCACATGAATATCCCTCTTTGAGAAAACTCGATTTGTTCAGTTCAGCCGGCCGCTGTGGCTGAGCAGTTCTAGGTGATTCAGTCTGGAACCGCGCAACCGCTACGGTTGCAGGTTCGAATCCTGCCTCGGCCATGGATGTGTGTGATGCCCTTAGGTTCGTTAGGTTTAAGTAGTTCTAGAGGACTGATGACCTCGGATGTTAAGTCCCATAGTGCTCGGAGCCATTTGAACCATTTTGTTCAGTTCACGTAGATCTAATTTATGTCGATGACGTTTGTTAGAGTGCTGTGTGAGTTGATGTTTGTTAGGTTACATAACAACTACTGTTAGTAGATTATTTAATAAACAAATTCTGCATGGCTTTGGAACAATATCCTGCCTCAATATAATCTAATTAAGTTATGTACTGTTCTAAATAGCTGAAGGAGAAATAACAGGCCACCACTAACCTATTATAAATCTTCTAAAAACATTTTTGCAGAATAAATCTAGAACTTTTTGAAGTAGCAGACCCATTAATTTTATATAATTGTGTAATATGCGTGATCTGTTTCACTTGTGATTTACACATTTTGATTTTGCTTGCTTACTTTACAAAAAATTTATATTACATTCATATTATTACATTTATACTGATGTGTTCATTTATGTAACTACTTAACAATGTTGGGTACAGGTTTAATGTGGATTCTAGAACAATATCTGTCCACAGACTATTCTAATTACTTCTTCTTTTAGTTAGATTCATTCATAAGATGTTGTAAATTGCAATTTTTGTCTAACATTCACATGAATAGTTGTGCATGTTTTACATGTTTTATGTTATGTATATTTTGTGTGTCTATGTTATGTCAGTGTCACTCATACCATCATCAGTACTGGAGCTACTCGAGCTATCTGTGTTGGCCTGTCTTCATCTTCTGCACCTTCTGTATTGCTGAGTCTGTTTGTATTTGTCACGCTCTGCTTTTGAGATGTTGTTGGCAATCTCGTTCAACTGTACCCATGTATCTGGGTTCATCAGTGCATTGTAGAGTGCTGTCTTTGTTATGTGTTCTATGTGCTGTATCTAATGCATTTAAAAAGGAATTTCCCCTCATGTGTTATGATTGCTTTCTGAAAGCGACGTGTGTTTCAAGAGTGTGGAATAAGGCCCATGTCCGCTCACAAAATGATCATACCTCAGCTGAGGTTGACATGACGCAGCTGTAACTGCTCCCTGATACTGGGGAAAAAGAAATAGACTTGACAGCTCTCATCACTCTCCTCCCACTCTTTTTGCCAAGTGTTCACACGCCAATTTTTTAGTTGGAGCCTATCCTCTATGTGCTACCCAATGATCTGAAACTCTCTCTCAGGTCTACCCATCTTCAACCAGTATGTTGCAGCCCAATATCTGATGGTTATATTGATCCAGTATATTCCGAACATCACATACAGTGAATTGACTGATGTAGTGCTTAACTCCCCAGATAGTCTAAGTAACTCACTCCTTGGTCCATGCATAATAGTGATTCTGTTCATAATGAGAGGGAGTCTATGTGCCCATTTAGAAGCTGCAAAGTTCAATACTGACTCAAAAAGTGCACAGTTGTACATTCTTATGAGTGTGAGTTTTATGTCTGTATTGTTTATTTTAATTGCCAGGTGTCTTTGTAGTGCACCTTAAAGCATTTGTACACTGATTTTTGTGCTGCTATGGAATTATTTAACTATGCCTAAAAAGTCTACAGAACAAAATGGGATTTTTTGTAAATCTTCTAGAATCAATGGACAAAATTCACTGTTGCATGTGATACACTGGTGACCATTACTAGATTCAGGTGGTATGGTCTAGCTGTATTTGTTTCATAGTGCTCAGTAGGGTCAGCACTCTTTCTTTCCTAAACTGCAGATCACAGAGTACTTATTCGTTTTCTACCCATCTCTACTCATTGAAAGATGTTTCTGATAAATCTCTGAAAATTTAATCTCATGGTTCATTGCCTTGCCCTACATATTGGCTGTTATGCTGAATTTAGCTTTGTTTTTCTAGATGACTCAGCTCTTTAAAGAATGATTTTAGATTAGAAGAGGATTTCATTTCATGCATGTTGGAACAGTGGACACAGACACCTCACATTCATTTAATGACACTGTCATGTTTGTGATGCAAAGACATATCCTAATAAGCAACATTAAGTATTAAGTGTAATTTCATGTTGTTTAGATAAGAATGGCCTGTATAATTATGGCCTGTATGACACAGATAAAGCAAAATCCATTAAGAGCTGAATGTGACTTTAATTTCATGTAAAGACTGGCAGCTATGCGGAATACAGAGAAATGATCCTACAAAAGTAAAAGTAATCATATTTTATCATAATAGTGCCATTTCATAGCTGAAACAGTATAGATAATGAAAGGATAAAGGTAACAAGTCTCCATACAGTTGAAGTGCCAAGTTGTCAATAGAGACAAGACAGAGAACTTTGCTAGCTTTCAGATGAATCCTTCTACAGAGCATATAGAATACATCTACATCTGCACAGCTTTTCCTTCTTTTCCCCCCAATCGTACACTTGATTAAGGAGTAGGATGTCAGAAAATTGAAAAAGATTGTGTCTGGAGTGATCTTTGAGATGTTGAAGGACAAGAGTTTCAGTTTGGAAGATAGGGAATAGATAATTATGGTTGCACAGCAACAGTATCCTGTGAAAGGAGCAAGAGAGTGCTATGGAGATTTGTTTCTCCTGTATTTGGTCAATGAGAGATAGGGAAGATTAATAGAAGAGAATTTTTATTGTCTGTTTGTGTATGTGTATTCTGTTAGCTCTGAAGAAGGATTCCTCTGAAAGCAGCAACATTCTTAGTCTCATTTCTGTGCCTATTGATGACTAGACACCTCAACTACACACACTGTTGTTACCTTTACTCCTCCTGTTATTTATATCCCATTGACATATTTATAATGCTAATAGTATGAAGTTAAATTGTACGGTGGTTTGTTGGTGGAAGGTAGAGAAACAGTCTGCCTAGAAATAAGGCTCATTAGGAATCACTTGTGCAAACTGTCAGCATAGAAGAGCCTATTGTTTCTATTGCAAACCATAGTTTAGGACAAGGTACATTCTACACTCTCAATGATTACATATCTGATCTCTGCATAAAAGTGTTCTATATGTATGTATTGGCTATACCTTAATCTTTCTGTCAGTTGTTTTACTAAAGGATTGTATTACTTGTCTTTTACTCAGAATCTCAATTAATAATAAACTTCTCTCTAAATTTACATTTACATGTGTACTCTGCAAGACCAAAGTGAAGTGCATAGTAGAGGGTATTTAGTACTGTACCAAATGTTAGGGTTTCATCCTGTTGTGTTGGGCTCAGAAAGAACAATAATTTGAATGTCTCTGTGTGCACCGTAATTAGACTCATCATGTCTTCATGGTCCCTGTGGGAATGACATGTAGGGGGCTCAGGAATATCTCTATTTTCTTCACTTAATAATAATTCTTGAAAGTTGGGATATAAGCTTTTGTGGAATAGTTGACATCTATCTGCATTCATTTGCCAGATCGAGTTTTTCAGCATTTCTGTGAGACACTCCTACTCGCCAAATGAGCCTGTGCCCATTTGTGTTGACCTTTGAACACATTCAGTATACCCTGTTAGTCTATTTGGTATAGGTCCCACACACCTGAGCAATAGTTCAAGACTGAACACACACGTGTTTTGTAAGAAGTCTGTTTTATAGACTGACTGCCTTTGCACAGTATTTTGCCAAGGAAACAGTCTGCCATCTGGTTTTCCTGCAACTGAACCTGTGTGATAATTCTGTTTCACATCCATACAAATTATTAGACCCAGGTGAAACTTCCTGGCAGATTAAAACTGTGTGCTGGACCGAGACTCGAACTTGGGACCTTTGCCTTTCTTGGGCAAGTGCTCTACCAACTGAGCTACCCAAGCACGACTCACGCCCCGTTCTCACAGCTTTACTTCCTCCAGTACCTCGTATCCTACCTTCCAAACTTTACACAAGCTCTCCTGCGAACCTTGCAGTACTAGTACTCCTGAAAGAAAGGAGATTGCGGAGACATGGCCTAGCCACAACGTAGGAGATGTTTCCAGAATGAGAGTTGATGGTTGATGGTGATTTCAATGTAGATTTTCTTGAAGACTCTCCCAATAAGAACTTATTTGAGGTAATAACACTATCGTATAACTTAATTCCCACTGTAAAGTTCCCCACTAGGGTAGCCAATTGCTCACAAACACCCATTGATAATATCTTTATAGAAAAGTCCAATGAACAAAATTATATTACAAAACCAATAGTCAGTGGCCTCTCAGGCCATAACATGCAGTTCCTTCTGTTAAATGTTAATACTGAACAGGATATAAAATCTGTTAAATCTGAGCTCAAGAGGGTAATCAATTAGCCAACAATTGATTATTTTAGGGCACTCCACAGAGAAATTCACTGGACTGATGCTTACAGTGCTCATGGTTTGAATGGAAAATATAACACTTTTGCTAATAAAGTACTTACCTTATTAGAACACTGTTTTCCCCAATAACTAACCAAGGTTAGAGCAAAGTCTGCAAAGAAGCCATGGATTGCTCAAGGAATAGGGGTATCTTGTAAAACAAAAGGAAAACTGTATCTGTCAATCCAAAACAGTTCTGATGTTGATTCTATAGCACATTACAAGAAATACTGCTAAATACTAAAGAGTGTAATATGAACATCAAAGCAAATATAGTACAAGGAAAAGATAGTCATATCAGATAACAAAATAAAGACAATATGGGATGTAGTGAAGGAGGAGACGGGTAGAACCAGACATGAAGAGGGACAAATAGCATTAAGAGTAAATGATACATTGGTGACAGATGTGTATATTGTTGCAGAACTTTTTAACAAACATTTTATAACTGTTACTGAAAAGATGGGGTTTTCAGGTTCTGTAGGTGCTACTATGGAATACCTCAGACCAGACATTTTAACTAACTTCCATAATATGAATTTGACCCTCACTACCCCAGCAGAAATAATGTCATCATAAAATCTTTAAAATCAAAAACATCTAGTGGGTATGATGAAATATCATCAAAGTTAAATAAAGAACGTGATTCTGAGTTAAGTAACATATTAAGCTATCTGTGTAACCAGTCATTTATCGGTGGAATATTTCCTGAATGGTTGAAATATGCTGAAGTTAAGCCACTGTTTAAGAATGGAGATAGCATTAAATTTCCGTCCAATTTCACTTTTGCCAGCATTCTGAAAAATTTTAGAAAAAGTAATGTACAGTCGGCTTTATAACCATCTTATCTCAAATAACATACTGTCAAAGTCGCAGTTCAGATTTCTAAAGGGTTCTGATATTGAGAAGGCTATCTGCACTTACTGTGAAAATGTGCTTAATTCATTAGACAAAAAATTGCAGGCAACTGGTATATTTTGTGATCTGTCAAAGGCATTTGACTGTGTAAATCACAATATCCTTTTAAGTAAATTATAATATTATGGTGTAAGAGGAAATGCTACAAAAAGGTTCAAATCTTATATCTATAGCAGGAAACAAATGGTGTTATTAGGAAAGAGACACGATTAAGCTATCAGGCATCATCCAACTGGGAACTAATTACATGTGGGGTCCCACAAGGTTCCATTTTAGGGTCCTTACTTTTTCTTGTGTATATCAATGACCTTTCATCAGTAACATTACCAGATTCCAAGTTCGTTTCATTTGTCGATGGTACAAACATAGCAATAAATAGCAAATGAAGTGTAGTCTTAGAAAGAACAGATAATAAAATATTTTTGGACATTAATCACTGGTTCCTAACCAATTCCTTGTCGCTAAACTTGAAAAAAAACACACTACATGTAGTTTAGAACTTGTAAGGGGTGTCCCATGAGTATATGCCTAACATATGATGATAAGCAGACAGAAGAAGTGGACAGTGTTAAATTCTTGGGATTACAGCTTGATAATAAATTCAACTGGGAGGAGCACACCACAGAACTGCTGAAGCATCTTAACAAATCTCTATTTGCAATTCGAATTGTGTCAGACATAGGGGATATAAAAATGTAAAAGCGGACATACTATGCTTACTTTCATTCCATAATGTCATATGAGATTATTTTTTGGGGTAATTCATCAAGCCAAGCTAAAGTTTTCTGGGCGCAAAAATGTGCAGTAAGAGTTATATGTGGTGTGAACTCAAGAACATCCTGCAGAAGTCTGTTTAGCGAACTAGGGATTCTAACTATTGCTTCCCAATATATTTATTCATTAATGAAATTTGTCATTAAAAATATATCACTTTTTCAAGCCAACAGCTCAATTCATGGAATCAATACTAGAAATACGAATAATCTTCACAAGGATTTAAAGTCACTTAGTCATGTACAAAAAGGCATGCATTATTCAGGAACACACATTTTCAGTAACTTGCCAGCAGCCATAAAAAGCTTAACAACCAATGAAATTCAGTTTAAGAGAAGCCTAAAGGATTTATTGGTCGCCAACTCATTCTACTCCATTGATGAATTTCTCAGTAGAACCAACGAACCAACTGATTTTGTGTGTGTGTGTGTGTGTGTGTGTGTGTGTGTGTGTGTGTGTGTGTGTGTGTGTGTGTACAATATAACTTCTGCACCATTTCAGTGCAGTAATGTGTTCACTGTAAATAAGTGTGTGTGTGTGTGTGTGTGTGTGTGTGTGTGTGTGTGTGTGTGTGTGTGGAGAGAGAGAGAGAGAGAGAGAGAGAGAGAGAGAAAGAGAGAGATCCACCTTCTGCACCATTTCAGTGCAGTAATGTGTTTCATTGTAAATAAGTATTGTAGTAGTTCTATTACATGTTTATTACCTTATAACCTTATAAATAAAAAGAAACTTTTGTATTTTAAATTCATTGCATTAGTGTTTGCAAAATGATTCTTTCATATAGTGTTCATTATGGAAGGTACATTAGCTTATTTGTTTCAGTTGTAAATATTTGTCATGTATTATTGTTTTTCTGACATGTTCTACATCCTGGAGGACCTCCTCACTGTGGATCAGTTGGAATGAAAGTAAATCTAATCTAATCTAATCTTAACTGACAATAATAAATATGCATCTGAAAGCAAGGTAGAGGCAGAAAGCTGTTACTAGTATAAAGCTAAACACTTCAAAGGTACATAAAATATACTAAATGTAGAGTATATTACTTTGAAATAAGTTACGTCAGCTTTACATAAAATTAAAGAATTCCATGATTAGTACAGATAATGGAACACACATATGTAATAGTCTTCAAGAGAAAAATAATTGACAGGCACAGAATTTACAGCTTGCAGAAGTTACAGCTTGTGCTGTACTTAATACTCTCACTCCACCATTTACTGCTCAATTCATCCTGTGCTTTTAACTTTTGAGAGAGTGGTGTTGTTATGATTTTTGGGGAAGCAGGAAACATGTTTCTCATGCTGGAGAGTTTCCAGTAGAGACACAGATGAGCCATGCATCTAAAAATAGTGTAGCAGAGCGCTCTCATTCGTATTCTGTATTAATAGTTCAGTGAGGGGCATTAATCGTAGCTGAATTCCTTAATAAAATGCCACATACAAAGACAGTAGAGCTTTCAGAAAGCAAGTAATTACTGAAAGAAGTGGACAGCTGAGCAACTTTGAGTGTTCCTCATTCTTAGCAACTGTTCATAGCACTGAATTTTGATAATATGTGGCCACAAATCCGGGTCATGAAATAGTATATTATTCTGATATGTGAATAAGAATCAAAGTTATGAGAGTGACATGTATTTATGACCTGTATTGACAGAGGCTGGGGCCTAGCTTGAGAGACATTATGTAGACTTCAGTGGGTCACAGAAACATGAATAACTCATTGGTGAACAGATCTTCTGAGGTGGCAGGAACAGCTAGTTGCATAGCATGTTTCTACCTGTTGGTGTCACTACAATGGTAGGCAGTAATGAGTCTATGACACTTTAGTTGTCTACATACCGTTAGTATTACTGTAAGTAGCAGTGGTTAGCTCCCTGGAAGTTTAGCAACCAGGTTGGTGCTAATGCCACTTATGATTGTCTCCAGATGTTTCCCAGAGACATTAGTTCTGTAGCAGGAAAAATGTTCCAAAATTGTCATTTCCTAGACTGATAGTGCATTGATTGGAAACATAGTCTACAATTCACCTCCAAAACATAATTGCGAATGGCAGATAGCAACCCAAGCAAAGTGGTGCAGTGGTTAGCACACTGAACTCCCATATGGGAGGAGGACAGTTCAAACCTGCATCTGGCCATCCGGATTTAAGTTTTTTGTGATTTCCCTAAATTGCTTCAGGGAAATGATGGGATGGTTCCTTTGAAAGGGCACAGCTGACTTCCTTGCCCATCCTTTCTAATCTGACAGGACTGATGACCTCGCTGATTGGTTCCCTCCCCTAAATCAACGAACCAATGGCAGATAGCAACATGAAATGTACAGATTGGGATATTTTTCTGCTACGGTCACTTGACACTTATGGTGTTAGGGCTAGGGGAGGAGGTGATGGGTTTTCATGAGTGAGACAGAATCTCAGGAATAGTTTGGGGGACTAAATTTTTGCAGGTACAGGTCAAATTTCTATGAAATATTGCAGACAGAAGAAGAAAAAACTGTGACAAGACTTTGGGTGCAAAGGAGAACAGTAGTATAAAGAGGTACTGGAATATAAAGAAAAAGTAGTGTGATTTATTTTTGGGAATTAGAAATCAAGAGAAAATAGTAATCATGAGTGCATAATAATAATAATAACAATAATGATTTGATAAGTTTAAAGTGCACTCAAGATATTGACACAAAAGGAGTTGGATGCCAACCCATGAAGTCAGCTAATTGTACAGTCAGTATTCTTGATCAATGGACAATATGTTGTGGTGTCACCGCCAGACACCACACTTGCTAGGTGGTAGCCTTTAAATCGGCCGCGGTCCGTTAGTATACGTCGGACCTGTGTGTCGCCACTATCAGTGATTGCAGACCGAGTGCCGCCACACGGCAGGTCCAGTCTAGACACCCTAGCACTCGCCCCAGTTGTACAGCCGACTTTGCTAGTGATGGTTCACTGACTCCATACGCTCTCATTTGCAGAGACGACAGTTTAGTATAGCCTTCAGCTACATCATTTGCTACGACCTAGCAAGGCGCCATATTCTTCAAGAATGTATTATTAACAGATAATGTTGTGAATCATGTACTGTCAAGAGCGACGTTCATCATTAATGGATTAAAGTTAAGTATCAAACTACTTACGTCCGTTTTCTGAACTCTTATTCCTTGTCATGTTCCAGACCTCAGGTCAGTATAGTTCTTCCCTCCTCACGCCAGCCTGCGTGAGCTAAAACGCGTGCATTTCAGCCTCCAGTTGTAACATGGTGTTGGCTGTTCTCCCAACACAACATATGTGAATTACAGTTGTAATATGAAATGTGAGTTAAGGAACTAGTTACAATGAAGAAATATGAGCAGAAGATCACTATGGTTCCAGACCAAAATACATGTATGGCACATAATCTGAAGGAAATGATACTTGAAACAATAACAAGATAAAAAATTAAAGTATAGCTGAATTTACTCCAATTAAAAATAATACTGTGATATAGCACTGCAGTGAAGGGAAAATAATTTAAATTTTAATTCAAATTAAACAATTGTTGCAAATAATGAGAATATTAACAGATGCTTCAGGAGAGCTTAAGAAATCTGGAAACTAACATGTTGTGTTGAAATAATTATAAGACATAAGAAGAAGCCATGCAAGGAAGACATAATGGATTAATCAACAATTAATTTATTCATTTCTAAATTAATAAATGACTGGAAATTGTAACAAAATATGAAAACAATCACAACCTAGTTGTTGAATTTTGCTGCTAACAAAGCTGCAAAGTACTGTAGAATGTCATAATATAGGCTAAGCAAAGCATTAAATCAAGAAAATAGTGGCTCTCAGAAAAAAAGCCATTATGTTGTTCATAATGTAACAAGTTTCAGGACAGAAAGTAGGTGCTCCAAATATTTCACCTTGTCCATGTGAAAATGAAACTATTAGTGCACGGTACCATTAGAGTTGTACAAATTATTTAATGACCACTTTGTGTTAATCCCTTGCAGCTTAAATAAAAATTTTCTTGGAAAGACAAGTTTAAAATATTATGATCCAACAGAGTTATGTCACATGCAGTTGCAGGAAACGTGCAGTTGCAAGAAACAAACTGGAAGGGCGACATTGACTCAATTACTAAATCATCAAAGAGTAAATATCTGAAGAGGTCGGATATACACTAATGGAAAAAATCACAATACCAAAAAAAAAAAATTAATGTAGAGTAATGAAGTTTTGGGAATACATTTTTCTCAGTAACATATTTCAGTGGTTAAGCTGGCAAGATCACAGTTTAATGTAATTGTGACATAAGCCATTGCAAATGTGAAATGCTAGTACATTAATAACTGGTGTAACCATGAGAATGTAGAGTGCAAATGGGCATGCATTATGTCGTACAGGTGGCGGATGTCAAGTTTGTGGGATGGAGTTCCATGACTGTTGCACTTGGATTGGTCAATACAGGGATGATTTATGCTGTTTGTGGCTGATGCTGGAGCTGTCATCCGATGATGTCCCATATGTGCTCAATTGGAGACAGAGCTGGTGATCAAGCAGATCAAGGCAACATGTTAACTCTCTGCAGAGCAAGTTGGTTACAACAGTGGTATGTGGGTAGGTGTTATCCTGTTGGGAAAAACTCCCCAGAATGATGGTCATGAATAGCAGTGCAATAGGTCGAATCACCAGACTAACATACAAATCTGCAGTCAGGATGCATGGGATAACCGTGAGAGTGCTTCTATTGTCATACAAAGTTGTTCCCCGGACCATAACTCCAGGTGTGGTCCAGTGTGTCTAGCATGCAGACAGATTGGGTACAGGTCTTCAACTGGCCTCCTTCCAACCTACATACAGCCATCACTGGCACCAAGGCAGAACTAGCTTTCATCAGAAAACACAACAAACCTCCACCCTGACCTGTAATGAGCTCTTGCTTCACACCACTGAGGTCACAAATGGTGGTTTTTGGGTCAGTAGAATGCACATTTCAGGGCATCTGGCTCAGAGCTGTCCTCAAAGTAGCCAATTAGTAATAGTTCGTTGTGTCACGGTGGTGCCAACCACTGCTCAGATTGCTGCTGCAGATGCAGTATAATTGACACAGCTGTATGCCAATTATGACAGCCTTCCCTCTCGATAGTGCCAGTTGGCTGTCCAGAGCCTGGTCTTCTGGCGACCAGGTATAGGTCACGTGACCACCACTCCGAGCAACTGTATGCAGTGGCTACATTCCTGCCAAGTTTTTCTCCAGTATCACAGAAGGAACATCTGGCTTCTCATAGCCCTATTACATGGCCTCATTCAAACTCAGTGAAGTGTCGATAATGGCATCTCTGTCACCTTAAAGGCTTTCTTGTCTGACATCAACTCACCATATCCAGTCTGAAAGATAACTAACTCTCATGACCATTACAGCACGTATTTAAAGGAACCTGATTTTCACCCTCATAGTGGTGTTAGTAGCACCACTTTTATGTGACTGGCATGACATTTAAATTGACATCATCTTTCAGGTGTAGATACATGCCCACCAGCTTTCATTTATTATTGCACAACTCCTTCTCAGTGCAGAAAAAATTTTTCCATCAGTGTATTATCAAGTAGCTTTATTGTGATCAGCACATCATACATTTGTGATGTAGTTAGTTACCTGTTCAATGTGTCTTTCAGGTCTAATCAGCTTCTAGACAGATTAATATATTCTATAGTGGTAAAGCTCTGTAATTTGGTTGCATGGCTGAACTGACCAACCACCATGTGATCCACTGCCAGTGGTGTCACTGGATGCAGAATGGAGGGGCGTGGGGTCAGCTCACTGTTCTCCTCATCATTGACAGCTTTTGTGACCTTGGAGTCACTATTTCTCACTCAAGCAGCTCCTCAATTGTCGTCACAAGGCTGAGTGCAAGCTGTTCCAGTCTGGCCACCAAGGAAAAACCTTTACAGTACTGGGAACAGAATATCGTTCCTCCAAATATCAGCTGACCACTGATCTATGGAGGCAGATTAATTTTTAGTATAATTACTTTATCAAATGAGGTAGTGTGACCAGTTACAGGTCACTTTCATTACTTCATTTTTTTAAGAATACATTTTGTAAATGAGTCATAATGTACCACAGCGTCAATTACTAATGTTAGATTTACAACATCGCTTTCAGAAAGGGGCAGCAACAGAAAATGCAATTTATTTTTCTCTTTGTGTGAAGTACTTTCAAGATTGAATGAGAAGTGGAGAATAATTTGTATCTCCATTGATTTAGGAAGACCTTAAATTACATTGGCTGTACTAGTATTTTTCCTGTGAGATGGAGTATTATGGACTTGTGTTTCTTTCATATATGGAAAGTAGAATGCTTTAAGGGCATTTTCCTGTTCAAGGAACAAGAAAGAAATATGAATCTGAGTGGGATGTTGCAAAAGGGGCCACATAGTTTCTTTAGGTTTCTGTTCTTGGTTCACTGTGTAGATATACATATCAATGATCTGTCAGCACCATAACATAGGATACAAATATTTCTTTCATTTGAGATTCAGACAACTGTCATTATGAAAGACATGGAACAGAAAGAATGTAAATTGTTTAGCAAATAGGGTGATTAGTAACATTAACAGGTGGCTTACTGAAAATGGATTGTCATTTATCTCCAATAAAACATGGTGCATAAAATGTTTGCTGAAGAACTCTCATTATAGTGATATTTCATTATGACTAGATGAAAGATTACTCAGTGGAACCAAATATTTGAAATCCTAATGGGAAAAAAATCCAAAGGTAAGTAGGTAGGTTACTGCAGTGCATATCACATCTGTGTTTATAAAGAGCACTGGTTTCATTCAGGTTTAGAACACTTTCAGATATGTTATGGCATTAAGTCAAATACCGGCACATGAGTTGAGAAAGATAGGACAGAGAGGGCTGTGACAAGATGTCAGCCAATTGCATGCTGACAGAACCCCTCTCCAGGACGACAATGCGACAGCCATGGCCTCTATGCAAAGAGGACATAAGCGCTGCACCGAACTGGTTGCGGCCCAGTCAAAGAGAAGCTTCAAGACTAGCAACCTGAATAGAAGCATCAACTGTATTACTTCACTTGTATTACGATTGTTCATACTGAAGAACTTTGCTTATTTTGCATATCACCCTTTGCTTGCGACACATCTGTGTAACACAAAGTTAAGTATTATAATTGCTCATTTTGTAATAAAATTCATTAATATGATTTGTTTGAATGCAGGTTTCCTAGACACCCCATTTTTGATGACTAGGCAGGATTTAATAAGATTTATTATGAAACTTCCTGGCAGATTAAAACTGTGTGCCCGACCGAGACTCGAACTCGGGACCTTTGCCTACTGGCAGAAGTAAAGCTGTGAGTACCGGGCGTGAGTCATGCTTCGGTAGCTCAGATGGTAGAGCACTTGCCCGCGAAAGGCAAAGGTCCCGAGTTTGAGTCTTGGTCGGGCACACAGTTTTAATCTGCCAGGAAGTTTCATATCAGCGCACACTCCGCTGCAGAGTGAAAATCTCATTCTGGTAAGATTTATTATAGTTGCAGCGCAACCCCTCAGTTGTGTGTGTCATGCTCAGCCTTCATCAGTCTCAATGAGGTAACCTGCAGAGGCTGTCACAGAACATATAACTGATGAGCTGCTGTGCAGCAACAATACATCTGAATATGTTCTATATGTGGATGAACCTGGCAGTTATTATAAACACAAATGGGACACTGAACTGCAATAAATAAATATTAGACTAGTAGTTGTCACACATGTATATCTTCACTTGACATTTTATCAAGTTGTAACAAAGATTAGGATTTTACATCCTGTTGATGGTGTCATTCGCCTGTGGGCTGAGGATGACATGGTGGCTGGTTGGTACTTTTGGGTCTTCATGGTCTGTTTGGGAAGAGATTGGTTTTAGTTAGTGATGGTGTCATTAGTAGAAATGGAAGAGAAATTTGAATATTACTAAAAGGGAGAACTAACTGGTCATGTATGTTAAAATAATTATACTGATGATACTTTAATTAATGTAGGGAAACCACAGGAAATGTAAACATGGATGGACAGATCGGGATTTGAACTGTGTTCCTCTTGAAGGTATCGCGTTTTGAAGCAACATTCATAAATGATATTCTCAGACCAGAAAAAGATGCTCAGAATGATCTGCAATCCCCAACAATTAATCTTTCCTTCCCATCCCATCTGATAAGTCTCCCCTGACCTGCAGTTCTGGGTGACTTTTCTGATTTTTACCCATTTTCCTAAACCTGACCAGTCCTTTTCCTTCACCCCTCTTCTTTCCTCTTCAGTCCTTCTGCCAGAAGAAGCAGTCACTGGTTCTGAAAGCTTGCAAACTTTTGTTACCTTTTATATGTGTGTTTTCCTGCCGCTGTTTGGTGAGTAGATATTTTACCTATCCATTATGTTAACCCTTGGATGCATGATGGGGGCCTTGCAGGCCTGGGAGTTAATTAATCACCCATTTAATTATATTAAAATCACATATAATTGAACCTTACTTTATGTAATCCTTAATAATAAATTTATGATTAAGAAACGCAATAAAGTTGTATTTAATGTTGCAAAGATTTTATGAAATCAGTGTTTTCTTAATGCTGTGCGCATAATGCATGAAGGGGACTGTTCAGGCCTGATGTAATCTAATGCTTGAGTGAGCACTGGCATTTGTTGCACAGGTCAGAATCCAGCAACAAAAATAATGGACTTACTACTCATTGTAGAAGCTGACCTTAAATGTGAAAGAAGTCGCTCTCATAGCTGATGTAAGTAATTGTGTTTGTTATTCTCTCTGTTTTCCTTTCTTCTCTCTTCCTCTGACAATGTAATTATTTGGACTCTCTTTCTAATCAAGGAACGTTTTTTTCTTACAGTATGGAATCATGCTGTACATCTCGAAAGATAGACCGTAATTCTGCTGTAAATACAGATGATCCAAATGCTTCAATGATTATTTCTGAATGGTTGGACAAATGTGAATCTAGTATTACTTCCTAAGATGAAACTGATCCTCCATATACACCTTCGTCAGACAGCTCAGTATCTGAAGAAAGTAGTAATGAATATTCTGATGTAAATGAAGTAAGCTTATCAACAAAAATCTGGCCCAGTAACAGACAGCAAATTCAAATGATGTAGCAAGTACACAACTGCCTGCAAACATTTTTATTGGGTGTGATGGGACTCAGTGGAGCAAAACACTGCCTCCTTCTAGCAGAACACTTATGCATAATATAATGAAAATTTTTCCAGGTCCTGTTAGGGGAAGTCACACACAAATACCAAAAGATGCTTGGAGTTACTTCATCACAAATAATATTGTGGATGAAATAGTTCATTGCACAAATCTGCAAGTACAATGCTCAGCAGCTAGAAAAGGTCAAACATGGCAGAAGCTGAGATGTTCCTATAAGCGAATTATTTCATGACTTCTGGCAACCCTGTTTATATGGCAACTTTTTCTATAAACAGGTTTGAAGAAATAAAGAGAGCCATAAGGTTCGATGATAGATGCCCTCCACAATCTAGGAGCCACGGCGATAATATGGCAGCTTTTTGCAATGTGTGGGAACTATTCATAAGCAACTGCAGGCAAAAGTTTCATCCAGGAGAGAGCTGCATAATACGAGGGCGGTTCAGAAAGTAACCTCCGATTGGTCACAGTGCGGGTTGTGGGGGGAGTAGCGACGCCATCTGTGCGTTCACGCACTCAACAGGTCAGTCGGCATCAAGCCGTGGTCGAGTGAACATCGTACCTGCGCTAGTTTAGTTTTTGTGGCAGTTTGAAATGTGTGCTGCAATAGAAAACCCCGCCAAATGTGAAGTGCGTGCTGTCATAAGGTTTTTTACAGCCAAAGGATATTCTGCAGCAGCTATTCATCGTGAGCTTTGTGCCGTGTACGGACCAAGAGTTATGAGTGAAGGAGTTGTCCGTGAATGGGTACGTTTATTTAAAAGTGGACGAGAAAACGTTCATGATGAAGAGAGGAGTGGTAGACCATCATTGGTGACTGACGAACTCGTTCAGACAGTTGATGCAAAAGTTCGTGAAAATCGACGTTTCTCAATGTCGGAGTTGTCTACTGGTTTTCCACAGATTTCTAAGACTCTCTTGTACGAGATAGTGACAGCAAGATTGGGTTACTGTAAGTTCTGTGCATGATGGGTGCCCAAAATTCTTACCGACCACCACAAAACTCAAAGAATGGCCTCTGCATTAGACTTTCTGTCACGTTATGAGGACGAAGGAGAACCATTGTTAAACAGAATCATGACGAAACCTGGATTAAGTACGTGAACCCTGAGACAAAAGAACAATCAAAGATGTGGGCACATTCAAATTCGCCTACCAAACCAAGAAAAGCCTCGCAAGATTTTTCTGCCAGAAAACTGATGGCAACGGTGTTTTGGGATGCCAAAGGGGTGTTGTTGGTTGAATTCATGGAACGTGGTACGACCATTAATCAAGACGTATACTGTGAAACAATAAAAAAGTTACGACGGGCTGTACAGAACAAACGCCGTGGTATGCTGACTTCCGGTATCGTTTTTTTGCACGATAACGCCTGTCCTCACTCTGCTCGCAGAACAACGGCCCTTCTTGAGTCCTTCAAGTGGGACGTTATCAACCATCCACCTTACAGCCCAGACCTGGCGCCAAGTGATTATCACCTCTTCATGCATTTGAAGAAATGGCTTGGGTCACAGCGGTTTGATGACGACGAAGAGCTCAAAGATGCGGTCACAGGCTGGCTCCAGGCACAAGCGGGTGATTTTTATGCAGAAGGAATTTCAAAGCTTGTGAAGAGATACGATAAGTGCCTGAATTGCTATGGAGACTATGTAGAAAAATAGTGCAAAGATGTAGTTGTAAGATGTATATATTAAAATATTTTTATTTAACTTGGTGTATTTTTTTAAATCAACCGGAGGTTACTTTCTGAACGGCCCTCGTAGATGAACAGCTAGTGTCTTTCAGAGGGCATTGTAAATTCCTACAGTTTTTTTCCAGCAAACCAGGAAAATATGGAATAAAGATATTCTGGCTCTGTGACTCTTTGACATCATATGCTATAGATTGGCTAGTGTACTCAGGAAAAACTCTAGATCACCCTTGTGCTAATAATTGCATCTCGTGTGGCCTGGCAAAGACACTCAGAGGGAGCTCAACCAACATCACAATGGACAACTACTTTACCAGAGTTTCTCTGTTTCAAAATATATTGAAGGATAAAATTACAGGAGTTGGCACTCTTCTTCATAACAAACCACAAATTCCACCTGAAATGAAATCATGTAAGACACAAGAGGTTTTATCTTCAACATTTGGATTCAGAGATGATTTGACTATTGTGAGCTACGTACCAAAGAAGAATAAGAGTGTGGTGCTGCTGCTAAGTTCCATGCATCATGACACCACAATTGACGAGATTCATAAAAAGAAGACACCAGAAATGATTCTATTTTATAACGAAACAAAATCAGTTTTAGATTCTCTTGATCAAAAGGTTTGTACATACACTTGCAAAAGACAGACAAGGAGATGGCCATTTGTGTTATGAGATAATGTAATGGATGTAGCAGCAATAAATGCTTTCTGTTTATTCACAAAACAAGATCCTGAATACCACAATGGAAAATCACATAAAAGGAGGCTTTTCTTGAAAGACTTGCCCCTACAAATTATTTGTTCACATATGGAGTCCAGAGCCAAAACTTGAAATTTGCAAAGAAATGTCATACAAGCATTGGTTAGATGTGGCAGCAAAAGGTGCCAGGAAATGGATATCAACCACCAAAGAAAAAGGCCCAGAAGAAAATGCTTTTTGTGCCCACATGACCTGAAATGGAAAACTGCTCAGTGTTGTTCAAAATGTTCTAACAATGTGTGCAATGAACATAGTGTGCTTGTTTGTGAAGCTTGTTTCCAGTAATGTGTAAAACTTAGGGACAGGCAGCCTAATCTTTATATGCTGTGTATCTCAATTTTGGAGTGCCCATGTTATATGCAACTTAGCCATTTTCTTTCTTTCTATTTTGTATGTGGATGCTTTATGCATACTGATTTGCATTGTACCTCTCCAATGTATAGTATTCATAGTTTATTTGAATATCAATAAAAGTTATTGTATACAATAATAATAAAATTAGTAATCATAAAATTAAAACTTATTCTACTGAAATTATTGTCCACACCTTTTCTTTAATATTTTTTAACTAAACTACCTACAGACATGTTTTATAACAGTAAGATTTCATAATAAATAATGTAACAAAGCTGGGGAATAATCAGATTTGTGGAAATCTGAATGGGGGCTTCTGAGGCCCCCATTAACGCCAGTCCGAACGCTCATGCATCCAAGGGTTAAACAAACAATTTAGAATGAAATAAATCTTCTGTAACTGTTATACACTGCTCTGCAGGTTTCATTATCAACAGACTTTGGGTAGGACTTATAGATGGCAGTGATACATCAAAGATTGTCAATTTCAGTTTCAAAGGCTTACTTCCAGTACAGTTATATGTATATAGTCCTTCACGGTGCTATACTACACACACGTGTATACTATTACAAATTTCTTCTTTTTTAATCCCTCCTCTCTAAATTGTATATGTAGTAACACGGTCCATGACTTTGACACAAATGGTTGCCCAGAACCTAAATAAATAAATGAAAGTAGGTAGCATGATGACAATAATGTTGTTAACAATATGACAATTGATATCAATAAATGAGGCAAGCAGAGTTATGGTACAATTTAAATAATTTAGGAGTAAAACGGACCACTCCACCTCTTCCCATCCTTGCACATCACACATGTGCGTGCCTGCCCACACACACACACACACACACACACACACACACACACACACACACACACCTTTGCAGCTACACTGTGTCGACTGAACACACAATGCTAGGATTGCAGTTAGGTAGGTTGAGTGGGGTGTGGGGTAGTGTCAGATGAAGTAGGTTGTGACAGAAAGAGGCTGGAAGTGGGAGGATGGGTTGGGGAGTCATAGCTGGCAGCTCTGAGGGAGGCAGCAGATGCACAGGATAGGAATATGACACACAGGCACCGGTGTTGGTGCAGCACCCAACCATGATTACATGAAATCATGGTTTGGGAAGGTGTTACTGGACAGAGGAAGGGGAGACTGTTGGGTAGCTGGTGCTGAGGAAAGGGTCCAGATGGCTTGGCTGTGAAGCTGCCATTGGACTAGAGAATGTTGTGTTCAGCAGCATGTTCTGGCACTGGATGGTCAAGTCTGTTGACTCTATTTCCTCGTGTGTGTGTGTGTGTGTGTGTGTGTGTGTGTGTGTGTGTGTGTGTGTGTGTGTGTGTGTACAGACTGTAAAATTTAAAAACTTGCATAGCATGAATTAAGACAGCTCTCATACAGATTTTTTGTCAGGTACAAATTTGAGAATTTGTGAGAAGAGTATTGAACAGTATAATGTATATGGATTTTAAATTCGTGGATCTCCTTCTATGAGATATTTTGTATATTCCTTATGGGGGGCATTTCTTATATTTACCCTAAAATATTATCCAGTGGCAAGTGAAGTTCACAGCTACAGAATATAGATAATTAATAACACAAAGTAAGGGAGTAAGGGAGTAAATGGTTTTAAGTGAAGAAACACCTGTTCATGGATACTGAACAATGGAAAGTAAAAGGTAAGGTTGGAATTTAACATACCATTGTTATTGGTTTAAACAGAGATGAAGCACAGTCTTGTATTGGACTAGAATGGGGAAATTTGTCAGTTGTGTCCTTTTTAAGGAATTATTCTGGCATTTTTCTCATGCTCCTTAGAGAAACTATGGAAGAACTGAGTCAGATTACTCAGATAGGAATTTTATCGTTACATCTTATGAATATGAAGCCAAAGTCTTAATCATTGCACCACAACATCCAGTTACTGAAAAGTGCAAGAACATAGTTGTGTGTCATTTTCTTGAAATCCAGTATTACCTATACAGAATACAGTGATACACTGTATGTTGCCTATGCATGTACCATGCTGAGATGTGGATCATCACAGCAGAAACAATGAAACAGCAGTAGTGGTCAGATTGGTCCTTTGTATGAAGCTTCCGTCATTCCAACAGGGTCACATGGCATAGTGTAATAACTGTACATGCCTTTGTGAATAGTTAACAGTCATTTGTAACATACCAAAGGCTAAATTTATGCTGAAATCTACAGCTACATACATTCTCCACAAGCCACATTATGGTGTGCAGTGGAGAGTACCTTGTACAACTACTAGTCATTTCCTTTTCTGTTCCTCTCACAAACAGAGTACAGGGTCCTTATACAAAATGTATGTTGGCAGCAGAAGAATCATTCTGTAGTCAGCCTCAAATGTCGGTTCTCTAAATTTTCCCAATGATGCCCCTTGAAAAGAATGTCACCTTCCCTCCAGTAATTCCGATTTGAGTTCCCGAAGCATCTCCATAATACTTGCATGTTGTTTGAACCTTCTGGTAACAAATCTAGCAGCTAGCCTCTGTGATGCTTCAATGTCTTTCTTTAATCCTTCCTGGTACAGATCACAAACACTCAAAAGGAACTCAGCAATGGGTTGCACTAGTGTCCTACATGCTGTCTCCCTCACAGATAAACCACACTTTCCTAAAAGTCTCCCAATAAATCAAAGTTGACCAATCACCTTTCCTACTACAATCCTTATATGCTCATTCCATTTCAAATTGCTTTGCAACATTATGCCTAGATATTTAATCAATGTGATTGGATTGTTTGGGGGAAGAGACCAAACAGCGAGGTCATCGGTCTCATCGGATTAGGGAAGGATGGGGAAGGAAGTCGGCCGTGCCCTTTCAAAGGAACCATCCCAGCATTTGCCTGGAGCGAATTAGGGAAATCACGGAAAACCTAAATCAGGATGGCCGGACGCGGGATTGAACCGTCGTCCTCCCGAATGCGAGTCCAGTGTGCTACCACTGCGCCACCTCGCTCGGTCTAATCAATGTGACTTTGTCAAGCAGCACACTGCTAATACTGTACTTGAAGGTTATGGGTTTGTTTCTCCTACTCATCTGCATTAACTTACATTTTTCTACATTTATTGCTAACTGTGATTCATCTTGCTAACTAGAAATTTTGTCTAAGTCATCTTGTATCCTCCTACAGTCACTCAATGAGGACACCTTCCCATCCACCACATCATTAGCAGCCATAGACTGTTGCTTACCCTGTGTGCCTGCTCATTTATGTATATAGAAAATAAAAATGGTGGCCTGTTGATAGCCCAGAAGTGACCAGTCCAGTGCAGCTGTGTTAGCATAAATGTGTGTGTCTATTTTGGAAGAAGGCTTTCTCACCAAAAGCTTATGTGTTTAGTAGTCTTTTTTTTTGTGCCCATCTGCAACTCAACATCTTTGCTTTGGTGAACAGCAATCCATCCTTTTCATAATATTTCATTAACCTTGAAATATTCAAGACATATTGTATTTGTAGCTGGTTGTGGAATGAGTTTTGCATGTAAGACCTTAATAGAAAATGTTTCATTGTGTGTGTATTTGAATTTATTTTGAATTTATATTTACTGAAGTCTTCTGTCTTTCTTTGCATGTTTACTTTACTAAAAACCAACTGAGTGTGAATATAAGTTTTGATATTGGCACAGATAACTTTTGTCTTACACTCTTCAAAGTTAAGTTGCTACGATAAAGGGTACAGGTAGTGATAATTTTTCTACAAATAAGAATGCTCACAGAATAGCAAAATTAGTTCTTTATTGGTTCCTTGAGTAGCCACGTACATTAAGTGATCAGTCACACAAGTTAGTCGAGCCAGGGACCAGAATCGAACGAAGAATTAGGGCTGATTTGAACGTGTCTGCTTCTTTGGCAAAGGTCTGGCTCACTAGTATGACAATCTCACTTATCCCACGTGACACGATGATAATATGGAATAAGTATACATATACATATACGAGCAAGTATACATATATATAGCTTAAATATATTTATTGACAAACAAAATATAAAATAAAATATTTTCAAGCTTCCATCATATAACTGCATGGCACTCCCAAATGCTGGTCATTAGAATTCGCCTTCAGGATGGAGGTCGAATCGTGGTGGGAAGGCGTTGCCATCCAGTTGCGGCCTGATGGCGGGCCGGTGTGGCTGCAACATAAGACATCTACGTCAGCACTGCGTACACAACTTTCTATTTTATTAGTTGATGCTAGCATCATTTACGCTTTTTCATTGTACTGAGGGGAGCAACTTTCACTCCAGAAAGCAGAGTTGTGATACACAAATCTGTTGATTATTTGAAAGACTTTGTTTAAGATGTCAATGTATTTAATTTTGTAGACTTTCTGTATTTTACTGCAGAAGAAACTACTAACACACTGCAGCTATTTAAACTCTCATACACAATCAGTCTCTGCAAGACCTTACATCTTATGTCTTTCATCCATTAATGAACCACATTCTTGTGCTTTTGTATATTTGGTCATAAGTGTAAAACAGGAGCCCAGAAACAGCTTCCAAGAATGTCAAAATAAGGAACCAACAAACTGCACACCACAGCATACACTGTTACAAAAAGTCGTCAGGTTATAGGCATTCCGTGAAGGGATAAGTGTGGAGCAATATTCTCTGTAAAAATATAGCGTTTTTGGAAACTTTTTATTGGCTTCAGTAATTTGAAAGTAACAGGCATCTGGGACGAAAAAGAACTGAGAAACCAGTGAGTCAGTTCAAGAGAGTGAATGGTCAATGCCATTCCAAAAGAGAGAACGTTTTATATAGTTGTACTGAAGCCATTCTGTTCCAACGTATCACTGTACTGTTTAGGAAAACACCACTTTAAGCATTTCTGTACAAAGCAATCATTCACACCACACGTAAAACTATAGTCGCTTTCCAAGCAAACTCGAAGTCTCAGGTGTCCTCGAAGGCCATGCTTTATGTAAACCATTTTCAGGCAATATCGGTCATGCGAACGGGGAAGGCACAATTAAAACGACTGCGTAGCTCTCCGCAGCAATACCGAGTCTGAGGTATGCGAGAAATTTCTCAGTGAGTGCAAAAAATATAAGATTTTTCACTCGTGTTGAGATATTTGCAGAAGGATGATGCACGTCTCACGTGCGTATTGTGGGAAGACACGAGGAGTCATGCTGAGCCTGGGGAATGTCACTAGGGCCGCTTGCCTGATGCGTGACACGAGCATTCAGGAAGGACACACAACCAACACAAGAGCGCTTACAAGCACTTACAAGGTAGCCCACCGTTTACTCGGCAGCAGGAATCTTGCGACCCTTGGCCGCTGGCTGCAGAACAAAAACAAACTCCATTCTAGCACTTCCCAAAATACTGCATTTTTTATATATTACTAAATATGAAAAATAAAACGAGATGTTTACCGTTGATTTAAATTTTGTTTAAAGTAGTCTTAAGAGCATACAAGATTTTTTTATCTTAAAACATTGTGCAATCCTACGAAATATTTATAAAGTGCTGTATCTTCGATAATTTAGTAATGACTTAAGATACCACTATTACTTCTATTGCCACTGAAAGCTGTTCTTTCATTTTCTCTCCTGCCAAGTTTGGTTCCACGAGGAACAACATAACGTACAACTATTTTCTAATTCAGTAGCCTATTTGTAGATTTGAGGGCAGTAACCTGTTTACGAAAATTTCTAAGTTAGTTTCCACGAGATTTTACGGGTCTATTTGCTAGTGCCTATCAGTTTAGAATTTCCAAGACTATGCCTACAGTCGAGCTCCTGACGAAACTTCCCCCCTCTGCCTGCGGTGCAATTTCAAATAGATCCCACACAATTACTCGAGCAGTATTCTTTCAGTAAATCGAAGCCTGCCATTTTATTTATCTGCAACTTATTCTGTATGATTGACGACTGACGGCTTACACAGTTCTATGCTTCTAGATGTGTGATGACGATGATGATGATGAATCCCATACTCCTTTACCCATTGCTTTTCTCCGACCCTGATGGGGGTGAATGATGATGATGAAGACGACACAACACCCAGTCATCTCGAGGCAGGAAAAAAAAAAATCTATGACCACGGCGGGAACCGTACCCAGGACCCCCTAGTCGGGAATCGAGAACGCTACCGCGAGACCACACACTGCGCGCTCTGCCTGACTACTAAACTATATTACTTTGGTCTAAGTACTCGCTGCCGATGTTTTGATCGAAGTCTTACTGGATATTATTATAATGTTCTCAGGTAAATAACTGCGCCATCTGCATGCAATCTGAGATTGCGACGAATCTCCCTGAAGTCACTGATCAACGAAATGAAGTGTACTCACGGGTGGGCTGAGTGCACGAGCGGCGGAACCCCCGCGGCCCTTGGCACGGTACTTAGCGATGGCCTGCTCAGCCAAGTCTGCGCGCTCTTCCGCTTCCTCCAGTTCCTGCTGTGCCTTGCGGAACTTGGCCAAGTTCAGGGCTGCAATCTCCTCCTGCAACACACGTCACCGTCTCATACTCCTGCGTTTGGACAGCTGTTTGCAGGATAAGAAAATCTTTTCGTTTAAAATTAAGTTCGAGACAGTTGCGAGAGGCTAAACAGATTTGACAGGGTGTGCAAATTTGCTACTTACGGCTTCTTCTATCTGCCTCTTGTAGGTCTTGATCTTCTGCTGCAGCTTGTCGACCAGGTCCTGCATGCGCTCGTGGTTCTTGCGGTCCTCCTCTGCCTGGAAGCTGAGCTCCTTGATGCGGCGCTCGCTCTTGCGCAGGTTCTTCTGTGCGTCCGCGTGCCTCCTCTGTTCGCCGTCCAGTTCGTTCTCCAGTTCCCGTACGCGCTGTTCCAGTTTCTGGATTGCCTTCTTGCCACCCTTGAGAGCGTTCGCCTCGGCTTCGTCCAATCGTACCTGCAGACGAGTTCCACAACCTTTGTTAGTCTCCTCGGGAAAATTCTATAATGTCGAGAACGAGAACAATTTAAATTTGACTGCCTTAACGAACCTCAGGGAAGATCAGTTTGGATTCCGTGGAACACGTGACGCAATACTGAACCTACGACTTATCTTAGAAGAAAGATTAAGAAAAGGCAAACCTACGTTTCTAGCATTTGTAGACTTAGAGAAAGCTTTTGACAATGTTGATTGGAATACTCTCTTTGAAATTCTGAAGGTGGCAGGGATAAAATACAGGGAGCGGAAGGCTATTTACAATCTGTACAGAAACCAGATGGCAGTTATAAGAGTCGAGGGACATGAAAGGGGAGCAGTGGTTTGGAAGGGAGTGAGACAGGGTTGTAGCCTATCCCCGATGTTATTCAATCTGTATATTGAGCAAGCAGTAAAGGAAACAAAAGAAAAGTTCGGAGTAGGTATTAAAATTCATGGAGAAGAAATAAAAACTTTGAGGTTCGCCGATGACATTGTAATTCTGTCAGAGACAGCAAAGGACTTGGAAGACCAGTTGAACGGAATGGACAGTGTCTTGAAAGGAGGGTAAAAGATGAAAATCAACAAAAGCAAAACGAGGATAATGGAATGTAGTTGAATTAAGTCGGGTGAGGCTGAGGGAATTAGATTAGGAAATGAGACACTTAAAGTAGTGAAGGAGTTTCGCTATTTGGGGAGCAAAATAACTGATGATGGTCGAAGTAGAGAGGATATAAAATGTAGACTGGCAATGGCAAGGAAAGCGTTTCTCAAGAAGAGAAATTTATTAAGATTGAGTATAGATTTAAGTGTCAGGAAGTCATTTCTGAAAGTATTTGTATGGAGTGTAGCCATGTATGGAAGTGAAACATGGACGATAACTAGTATGGACAAGAAGAGAATAGAAGCTTTCGAAATGTGGTGCTACAGAAGAATGCTGAAGATTAGATGGGTAGATCACGTAACTAATGAGGAGGTATTGAATAGGATTGGGGAGAAGAGAAGTTTGTGGCACAACTTGACTAGAAGAAGGGATCGGTTGGTAGGACATGTTCTGAGGCATCAAGGGATCACAAATTTAGCATTGGAGGGCAGCGTGGAGGGTAAAAATCGTAGAGGGAGACCAAGAGATGAATACACTAAACAGATTCAGAAGGATGTAGGTTGCAGTAGGTACTGGAAGATGAAGAAACTTGCACCGGATAGGGTAGCATGGAGAGCTGCATCAAACCAGTCTCAGGACTGAAGACCACAACAACAACAACGGAGCTATTTACAATCGGAGAGGTGAGAAATGGAGTTGACGCCTAAAATGAAGTTGCTTTCTATATATCCGTATAAAAAAAAGAAAGAAAATTGGGAGCTTTCTCGTGAAACTCTAGTGATACATAGGGACAATATTTACGGAGTTCTGTTTGAGCAACAGAAAACGTCCACAAAAATACTGAAGCTATGTACAAGGAAGTTATGAAGGCAGACGCGGTTGGAGCTACCGCTGGACGGACAAACAGGTACCAGTGGGCCAGAGAGCCTGCGACTCGTACCTGGAGTTCCTTGATCTGCTGCTCGAGGGCTTTCCTCAGCTTCTCCTGCGTCTGCGCGTGGTCCTGTTCGGCACGGAGCTCGTCAGCCAATCGCGCTGCGTCCACCATCGCCTTCTTCGCCTTCTCCTCGGAGTTCTTGGCCTCGTTCAGCAGCTCGTCCAGGTCAGACTGCGGGCAAAAAATCCAGTCAATGTAGCTTCGTATTTCTTACAAGTCACTCAGCTCTTTCACGATTTACTAATGCACTCTTTTACAGGATATTCGAGAAAAGAATATACCCTCACGACTAGTTGCTTGGTTGGCAAAATATCTGTGTAGATCTCGGGGATATTTTTCTCGGAAAACAGTTTAACTGATGTCTCTGGTTAACTGAGATGCTCGATAGCCTAAGACAGGATAAGTTTGTCAAATGCTCGTACCAAAATTCTGAATTGCATTCAGTGTGTGTCGTTACTCTGTGTGTCGTTCCAACAAGTAGTACAGTAATAAGTTACGGCCTGTAGAAATCTTTCTTAGTTCTGAAGTACACCCCTGTAGTGAATTCTTTCTTTGGCTTGTGCCTTTTTCCCGCAATGACACAGGGTCGGCAAGGTTAATCGGATTTGCCGCCACCCTGTACCCCCCGGGACGGAATTAGTGTACCCCAACTGTCTGTGTCTAGTGCAGTCCATGGAATAGTGCGAATGTGTTCAGATGTTTGGGAGCCGTGTAACAGAGGCGGGACGTGGGGACCAGCCCGGTATTCACCGAGTAGGATGTGGAAAACCGCCTAAAAACCACATCCAGGCTGGCCGGCACACCGGCTGCCGGGCGAATTCGAGCCGGGGCCTGCGCGCCTACCCGAGTCCAGGAAGCAGCGAATTAGCGCTCTCGGCTAACCTGGCGGGTGCATCCCTGTAGTGAATATAAAGGTGAAAACAACGACAGTTCTTGGTGAGAGAAAAGTAGTACGATATCTGTAGGCGAAGGCAGTTTACTGTCTATGTAATATTCCACTGAAGATCGGTTGGCCAAGTTAATCTGTGTAGGCAGTGCTACTTACGTGCAGGGTCTGCAGCTCGGACTCGAGCTTGCGCTTGGCGGCGGAGATGGAGGTGTTCTGCGCGGACAGCTCGTTGAGCTGCTCGTGCGCGTCGCTGAGCTCCTGTTCGGCCTGTCGGCGGCCGCGGTCGGCCTGCTCCAGCAGAGTGCGTGACTCTTCCAGCTCGTTCTGCAGCGCATTGGCGCGCCTCTCAGAGATGCCCAGCAGCTCCCTGGCGTCGTCGCGGGCTCGCTGCTCCTCCTCCAGGGCGGTCTGGATGTCCTTCAGCTGCTGCTGGTATCTCTTGATGTTCTTCTGCGCCTCAGCGTTGGCCTACGGAAACGGACAGGCAGCGATGTACTAGCGCTCGACCCCGTAGCTAATGCAATGGCTCCCTGAACAATTTCTCTGATGCAGTACTCGATATTAGTGACATCTGCGTCGGGACGTTGGATAAAAGAGGTATAATTACCTTGTTGGCGTGGTCCAGAGCAATCTCCAGCTCATTGATGTCGGCCTCGAGCTTCTTCTTCATACGCAGAGCTTCAGCCTTGCCCTTTGCTTCAGCCTCCAAGCTGGCTTGCATGGAGTCGAGAGCACGCTGGTGGTTCTTCCTGTGGGAGAACATCGAACATCGAGTTTTCAGTACACCTGATCACTGATTCCCAAAAAAGTGGTCTATGGATAAGAGAGTGGGGTGTAAACAAAGGCATTTCTAGTGCTCTGTCGAGAAAGAGCAGAAGTATATATATATATATATATATATATATATATATATATATATATATATATATATATATATATATATATAGTAGCTGAATGCGAGAATATTCGATCACTGCAAAAAGTGGAGTACAGTCTAGATTGCGACGTCCAAGGGCGCTGCCGGGCGGTAAGCAGTCTGTTACCGAGAATTCGTAGGGGAAATTCTTAGATAGGATGCCGCCATACTGAGTTGGGCTGGGCTCGTTATCTTTAGATTAGATTAGTACTTGTTCCATAGATCATGAATACGACACTTCGTAATGATGTGGAACGTGTCAGATTAATAAAAGGTGTTTAGACAAGATATTACATTAGACAAAATATTACATGACACTCACCCACTTACTATATCCAGAAATTCATCTAATGAATAGAAGGAGTTGCCATTAAGAAATTCATTTAATTTCCTTTTAAATGCTATATGGCTATCTGTCAGGCTTTTGATGCTATTAGGTAAGTGACCAAAGACTTTTGTGGCAGCATTATTTACCCCCTTCTGAGCCAAAGTTAGATTTAACCTTGAGTAGTGAAGATCATCCTTTCTCCTAGTGTTGTAGCCATGTACACTGCTATTACTTTTGAATTCGTTCGAATTGTTAATAACAAATTTCATAAGTGAATATATATATTGTGAGGCTACAGTGAAGATTTCTAGCTCTTTAAATAAGTGTCTGCAGGATGATCTTGGATGAGCTCCAGCAACTATTCTGATTACACGCTTTTTTTGCAATGAACACTCTTTAACTCAGTGATGAGTTACCCCAGAATATGATGCCATACGAAAGCAGAGAATGAAAATAGGCGCGGTAAGCTAATTTACTCAGATGTATATCGCAAAAATTTGCAATAATCCTAATAGCATAAGTAGCTGAACTCAAACGTTTCAGTAGATCCTCAGTGTGTTTTTTCCAGTTCAACCCCTCATCTTATCTATAATGATGCCATAATCACCCCCACATTCCCATCTATCATTGCTAAACGACTCTAAGTAGCTCTACTCAGATCGATCTCTGCTATTCCTGTTGTTTTCACAACCGCCTGGACGTCCTCAGCTAAGAGTCATAATCACTTCCTTTTTCTGGCGTCCAGTTACGCTCTATTTCACTATAGCTAATTCAATACACCCGAGGCTCTACCGCAGCTGTGTTAATAGCATAGCATTACTTTTACAATTTGCAGTGCTCTGTCTGGATACAGCAGAATGAAGTACAAACTGTTAAAGAATATATACTTAGCCCCTTAATGGTTCAAAAATGGTTCAAATGGCTCTGAGCACTATGCGACTTAACTTCTGAGGTCATTCGCCTAGAACTTAGAACTAATTAAACCTGACTAACCTAGGACATCACACACATCCATGCCCGAGGCAGGATTCGAACCTGCGACTGGAGCGGTCGCTCGGCTCCAGACTGTAGCGCCTAGAACCGCGCGGCCACTCCGGCCGGCCCTTAATGGAATGGGCTTGGAAATTCGATATGCCTACGTGTTGCTAATATTACCTTGTGTTCTCGAATTCTTCCTCCTTCTCCTGGATGCGGCGGTCGATCTCTTGGCGCACCTGCGACAGTTCCAGCTGCGAGCGCAGCACCTTGTTCTCCTCCTGCTCCAGGGCGGCTTCGGCCTCCTCCAGAGCTGCCTGCAGCTCGTCCTTCTCGGCCTCCAGTCGCTTCCTTGCCTTCTCGATCTCGTGAATGTTGCGGCCACCCTCGCCGATCTGGTCCAGCAGATCTTTCACCTCGTCTGCAAGCAAGCACAGACAATGCCCGCGTTACGAAATGTAACGAGATTTTGAAAGTGATGGTGACGGTGCCGCATTCTGATGTCACTTACCGGCCAAGTTCTTGTTCTCGCGACGCACTGCCTCCAGCTGCTCCTGGCCCTCCTCGTACGCTCCCTTGAGACGGAAGAGTTCGGTCGAGTAGTTGCGGCATTCCTTCTGGCTGGCGTCCAGCTCGGCAGCCAAGTCATCGACCTTGAGCTTCCATTCGCCAATGATCTTGTCGAAGGCCTTCTGCTTCTTCTCGGCGGCGTTGGCCAGGGCAGTAGCGCGGTCGACCTCCAGTTGCAGGTCTTCGACCTCAGTGGACAGACGCTGCTTGGTCTTCTCGAGAGCGACGACCTTCTGGTTCAGTGACTCGATGGTCTCCTCGGCCTCAGCAAGACGGGCCTGCAGCTTACGCCTGCACAAATAGTTGTACAACGGTTAGCTACTCAGTAATGTGAATGTGTTGTAGTATTTACAGCATAACACTTTAGTAGTATCTCCCGAGGTCTGCTGGTTTCAAAATGGAGAGTTTCTGGCGATGGCAGCAGCTGTAGGTACTTACTTGGCTTCCTCGAGCTCTTCGGCGCGAGCCACACCTTCGGACTCGTACTTGGAGCGCCACAGTTGTGCCTCGGCGTTGGCCTTGGACAGCTGCCTCTGGATGTCAGCCTTGGCTTCGGCTTCCTCTTCCAGCTGCTCGCGTACGTTGTCCAGGTCGTGCTCCAGGTTGCGGAACTTGCCCAGCAGTGTAGCGCGCTCCTGTAAAGTATAAAAGGAGTTCTTGTAAATACCGACTGCTCGTCAGTAGAGGGCTGTTTCTTTGCTCGATTTAGTAAATGTGCTGACCCTAGATTCCTCGTCCGCCAGACGCTTGGTGTCCTCGAGCTGCGTGGTGAGCGAGATCTTCAGCTTGCTCAGCTGCGACACCTGCGACTCGGCTTCCTCCAACTGTCGCAGGAGGTCGGAGTTCTCGATGGACAGCTTCTTCTTGGCGGCATCGAAGTCGTTGAGCGTGCGGTTGGATTCGTCCAGCTTGCCCTGGACTTCGTTGAGCTGGTGCTGCAGTTGCTTGGCAACCTTCTCTGCGGCGGCCTGGGCAAATGTGAACACGGTGAGTTTCTACTGCTTCCTATTTCATATATTAACTGGTCAAGCTATATTGATTTTAAGCATATTAAAATGCCGCTTGAGAGTTTCGGTAAAACTGTGTCGAATAAAAAGCAGTATCAACCTTTCATACAGAAATGCTGTTAAGACACCTAGAGTAAACCAACAGCTGTGAGTGAGCAAGATGTTATCGCTCATCAAACTCCTTGTTATTGAACATATTTAGTTTTGTATAAAATTTTTATTAAATTATAGCTGCAACAATTGTTATGAAACACTCTTGTTACTTAGATTACGGCTTTGTGTTTTAACTGCGGCATTTGTTACGAAACGCTTTTGTTACAAACATCGTAATATTGTTCCTATAAAGTAGAGGTATGTCTGGAACATGTAAAAGATAAAGGATATTTAGCTGGTTATAAACATGTTAGTGACGACCACACAACACGTACACGAAATAGGACACAACAACAAACAAATGAGTCGCTTAATACACAGGTATTAGATAGGATGTTACCACATATGTTGTTGCATATCATAGCAAAGCCACTTGAGCGTCGTTCATTATTTTTTCAGTATTTAGCGGAATTAGCTTATTAATCAAATTTCAGCCGCTTTTTCGGTGTTTACATTTCCTTTGAGGCAGTAGCCGTAAAATTTTGTAATAACTTTTGTTTTCTGATACATTTAAGCAGTTCGCTTTTACACAAGGATTGTAACAAATAATACTGTGAAATTAATTGTTTAACCCTTCTGAGAGAGAATACGGGCTACTGCAGTAGAGTTGAAAGTTTCAGCCGTCTCAAAGGAAAGAAGCACGAAACGTGCGAAATTGTGCCGGCAACGATTAGCAATGGAAGCCTTTTGTTATAGCTTGCTTTCAGCCAACCGACATTGACTGGATACCTTCTCGTTGGACAAGTGGTCGACTCCCGCTCGTAGGTCGTTCAGCTCTGAGGCGAACTGAGCTTTGTCCTTTTCGGCTCTGCGGAGCATTAAGAACAAGAAGAAGAGGTCAGCACACTGCTAGGGAAAAGTTTTCGGGGCTGGGCGAGGGTCCGCGATTCACGGGGACACTCGCCCACCGCCGGGTCGGGAGGGGCTCCTAAGGGGACAGAACAGAACAGGGGACATGCTGGGCTCAGCGAAGGCAGGGGGTTTACCTTGTCACGGGCCAAGCCGTCAATGGCGCCGCGCACGTTGTTCAGCTCATTGATAGCTGCAGAGCGGTCATGCTCAGCCCTGTGGATTGAAAAGTCATCTTCATCTCATTCCTTACACTATTTCCCTCCAATACTCCAGTACAAGGCCACTTTATGCTGTTTTCTAACAGGCAATCTCAACGAAATTTTAAGACAGGAACATCCAAATTTTCTTTTAATATGTGTACCCATATACTTGTCTAATTGCAAAGAATATTGAAACTGATGCCAATTAAAAATTTTAACTTTTACATTACGGATGTTTCTAACTTATAGTCTGAAAAAACATTTGAAGTCCTGTCACGAAATATTTCTAGAACTATGAGGCCCTCATCCCGTGGAATTTCCTCCTTTGTAACAACACAAGTATTCCACAGTTCTGTTAAAATACATTTCTTAAGCGTGTTTTTTTTCTTAATTTTCAAATTTAATGTACTACTCTGAAATAATAATAACAAAGCTTTATATACGGCAAATGCAATTTACCTGTCTATGTAACAATATCTGATGCAAATTTTTTATTGTAATAATCCCCAACTTGTGTACTTCAGATGTGTATCATCATAAAAAAGTTCTGAGCACCGAAAGAATGTAAAATTTTTATCACAGGGCACTGAACAAAAAACTAGTATTAAATTTACATTTCGAGCCCCAGAAACTGTGGAGAACCGAGTAAAAGGAACGAACATGTTACACATATTTAGTCAATAATAGCAAGATATTGAAGTTACAAGTAAACTGAAACTTCCTAGCAGATTGAAACTGTGTGCCGGACCGAGACTCGAACTGGGGACCTTTGCCTTTCGCGGGCAAGTGCTCTACCGACTGAGCTACCCAAGCACGACTCACGCCCCGTCCTCACACCTTTAATTCCGCCAGTACCTCGTCCAGGCTGTGGCTAAGCCATGTCTCCGCAATATCCTTTCTTTCAGGAGTGCTAGTTCTGCAAGGTTCGCAGGAGAGCTTCTGTAAAGTTTGGAAGGTAGGAGACGAGGTACTGACGGAATTAAAGCTGTGAGGACGGGGCGTGAGTCATGCTTGGATAGCTCAGTCGGTAGAGCACTTGCCCGCGAAAGGCAAAGGTCCAGAGTTCTAGTCTCGGTCCGGCACACAGTTTTAATCTGCCAGGAAGTTTCATATCAGCGCACACCCCGCTGTAGAGTGAAAATTTCATTCTAGTTACAAGTAAACTGTTCTAGAGAATTATCTTGTACTCTCAAGGTGAGATAGTAAATGATGCTGTACTTCCAAGTAGGGAAATGATAAATGTACGAATGAGCTGAGTGTACTGACTTGGCCTTGAGCTTGTTGAGCTGGTCGATCTGCTCTCCCATCTCGGCGACGGCGTCGTTGTGCTTCTTGCGCAGGTTGGCGAGCGTGCCCTCGTGCTGGATGTTGGCCTCCTCCAGGTCGCGGCGCAGCTTGCTCAGCTCGGCTTCGCGCTTCTTGTTGAGCTCGATCTGCGCGGAGGTGGCACCGCCGGCTTCCTCGAGGCGTTCTCCCAGCTCCTCCAGTTCTCGGGCCAGGTCGGCGCGCTGCTTCTCAGCCTGCGCACGCCACAAACGCACTTTTCGTGGGCCAGATCGGGCTCTCGGGAACCATTGATAGAACAAAATTATAGTAACCGACGCGGTAGTACACTTGCACATCAAGGTACGTTGTCGTTTCTAGTTTTATGAGGCAGCTAAAAAAATTAAAAAATGAAAAAAATCGCGGAAGGTAGCGATGCGATAGGAGACTGCTGGCAGAGTATGACTTATCTACGAGGTATGAAACTTACAAAGTCTCATCACGTCCCATATTCGATTAATTCGAATATTCCGGATCCCCGAGAAAGCCAAAAGTATCTGCACACCTTTCTGCACGATTATTCTTTTAATACCAGTGTATTACATAGATGTCTAGAGAACTCGCCTGTAAGCTACTGCAGGGAGGTATTGCACGCGTAAAACGATTCCTGAAATTTGGAAACTCGTCTTCAGCGTGGAAAATTAAATGGTACTGCTGCTACCATTGTAAAGGCTCACTTCATGTTAACTGGAGTATAAAATACTAAAACGCGTTTGGAGATATTCGGCACGATGGTTCTTTTCCACTTTCAGTCCATGAAGGGAACATGCTACTGTTCCTTAATGAAATATGGAACTCTTGTCTGGAAGTTAGTACGAAGATAGATGTGCTGAGGAATTACACTTCTTTGCAATAACCAGCTTCACAATGCGTCTAATCTAAGAAATTTAAAGTGTGGTGTCACCGCCAGACACCACACTTGCTAGGTGGTAGCCTTTAAATCGGCCGCGGTCCGTTAGTATACGTCGGACCCGCGTGTCGCCACTGTCAGTGATTGCAGACCGAGCGCCGCCACACGGCAGGTCTAGAGAGACTTCCTAGCACTCGCCCCAGTTGTACAGCCGACTTTGCTAGCGATGGTTCACTGACAAATTACGCTCTCATTTGCCGAGACGATAGTTAGCATAGCCTTCAGCTACGTCATTTGCTACGACCTAGCAAGGCGCCATTATCTTTTGCTATTTATCTTGTGATGCATGTACCGTCAGACCGATGTTCACCAATTACGGATTAAAGTTAAGTATTCCAGAAGCTACGTACTTTTTTTACTAGACTCAACTCCTTTAACTGTTCCAGACCTCACGCCAGCCTGCGTGAGCTTAAACGCGTGCCTTTCGGTTATCTCATAGTGGCTTGGCTGTCTTGCCAAGTCACAACATAAAGCACCAATATTCGTTCTAAGACCATCGTCGGAACCATATCTATACTATCATTTTCTTAAAAGTGTTATTCGAATTCAAATAATAGCACGATGTAAGCGGCGCTACTCACCTTAGCTCTCGCTTGGCGTTCAGCTTCGACTTCTTCCTCGAGCTCCTCGATGCGGGCCTGCAACGAGAAATTTCAAATTGAACACCCACTCCGTTGGACGTCACTGTTATGCGCAGCGGAAATTGTGGTTGCATTCGCGAAGCTGTACCTGCAGTTCCTTGATCTGTTTCTGCAGTTTGGACACGAGAGACTGTTCATCTTCGAGCTTAGCAGCCAACGACGAGATCTCCTTGTCCTTGCGCTGGATGGTCTGCTCGAGTTCCTTCTTGTTACGCTCGAGGTCGGCCACGGCTTCCTGGGTCAGCTTCAGGTCACCCTCAACCTTTCGCTTGGCCTTCTCAACGTCGCCACTGTGAACACGTAGTGGTACAGGTTAAAAAAAATTCCTCAGGGCGCTGTAGCCTGCACGACTGAGTTTTGTTCTCAGATTCAGGTTTAGAACTGAAGTGACGGATTTCGGTTTAATTTGTGTTTCCTTACAGAAATGTAACACGAAAAACTGCTACGAATTCACATTACTATCATTTCTGGAATGCTAGTTTTTCGATTAATTTGGAATACTCGTCAGGCGCGGAGGAACGGCATAATTTTTGGCATGCAGACTAATCGTTACATAGTACTTGGAGAGCTGCTGATCGCTTTGCAACTCACCGAAGTTTCTTCTCACGCTCCAGAGAGTCCTCCAGTTCGTCCAGCGTCTGCTCGAGCTTGGCCTTCACCTTGTTCAAGTGGTTCACCTTGTCTTCAGCAGCCTACGGCAGAAAGCAGGCGGTTACTCGCAATGACTCGCACTCGGAAGCACCACTGTAGGCAGGACAGGCGTGGCCGCTTACCTGCAACTCCTCAGCAGTCTTCTGGTTGATGTCGCCCTGGTTCTTCTTCTCCTTGTTCAGCTTGTTGATCAGCTCGTCCTGGTGGGCGATCTCGTCGTTGAGGTTGCGGATCTGGTGGTCCTTGGTGGCCTTGTCTTGCTCAGACTGAAAGCGTCCACGTAATTTTTAGTGTATTCGCTCGAGTCCTACTCAGCTACTGTTGAAGCTTTAACAATGCTTTTGGAAAGTTGAATTCGGATTATTGAGAAAGCGTTAAAATTTGTTGTCGTTTGAATTTGAGTGCCTAAAGCGCGCAGTGATGTGATATCTGTTACAGAATGGAAACGTCGTCTAAATTGCAATAAAGTAGCTCAAGTACCGGACGATTACCTTTTGGACGGCGAGTTCGAGGTCCTCGACATCCTTCTTGAGGCCAGAGATCTCCTGCTCGAGCTTCTTCTTGGACTGGAAGAGCTGGTTGCGTGCATCTTCCTCCTGCTGGAGACGGTCTTGTGTGTCCTACGGCAGAGAAAAGCCAGTCAGGCCGAGCTTCACGGACCACCCTCCAAAGCAGTCCGCAACTGGACAATATTTTATAAGTATCGTACACATCTCAGCTGTTTTAATTACTAGTGCTAATTCGTGCTAGAGGTGCGTAACCATTTAAGACGAGGACAGCAGAGGCGTGGGTGATATTTCGCGAAGGTGGCCATTAAAAAAAATAGTTGAACCGATTCCAGGCACGCCTCGTGTGCTGGCGAGTCCTTCCCTCACATCGTTAACACTCCATCATAGATGACGCTCGTGGATCGCTTCCAGAGGACGTTTATAAACAGGGTGAAGGCGCGGCGGCGAGAATATCGTCCCATTTTCTTTGATTTGATATTTCCTGTCGTGCGAGGCAGTAGACGGAAGAGGCGCGCCTGCTGTGCTGGCACACGGCTGCCCCCGAGCTATTCCTAGCGCGCACTGGTTCCCGTCACTCATAACGGGCCTCGCAGTAGCTCCCTATCTCACATCTCACTGGCTCCCTCAACAATCAACTGTTGAGAATCCCCACCACATTGGTTGAGGTCCAAGGATTGCGTCTGATGTCCCTTTCTACTCACAGCCAGTCAATTGTTCTGCCTTGCGTTTCGCGTTTCATTTTTTTTTTTGCCCGTAGCTAAACCTCCTTCTCTCCTGTACGCTCCCTGCTACGTTTGTAACAATCGTGCCATTCTACTGCCGCATCGTGTTTTAATTTACTCCCGACAGACAGCCGCATACCTGAGCTATACCAGGCTGGAAGAAAATAAATATATGAACGACATAAATTCAGCCGGCGTGGAGGTGCAGCATTTACAGCACGGACTGGACTATTTCCGATGGAGCAGTGATTCACGACGGAGCTGTTTACGTGCGCTATTTCTGCTCCTGGAGCCGTGAGTCAGGGCGCGAGCGTCTCGTGCGGCCGCAGCGTCTAGACTTTGTTCTCCGGCACCCGCTCCTTTCACATAAATATTTGGAGCTTCATCAGACATGTGATACTGTACAAACTATTGTCGGCATTTGTCCGTATCCCTTCTTCTATTTTCAAGCGTAACGTCTCCGATTTCGCCGCTTCTGATAGACGCACACATATTTTTCATGTTTTTTTGATACCAGTTCACAGATGTAGTCCATATTAGCAGCGGCCCAGATTCGAACCCGGCTCATTTTCGGAAGGAACCAGGTGAATGCTCAGTGTTCAAATGGTTCAAATCGCTCTGATCACTATGCGACTTAACTTCTGAGGTCATCAGTCGCCTAGAACTTAGAACTAATTAAACCTAACTAACCTAAGGACATCACACACATCCATGCCCGAGGCGGGATTCGAACCTGCGACCGTAGCGGTCGCTCGGCTCCAGACTGTAGCGCCTAGAACCGCACGGCCACTCCGGCCGACAATGCTCAGTGTAATCCTGCTAGACCAGTGTAAGCGTAAAATGCCCCTTTTGATACAGTCAACGTCTACTTGAACACAAGCTACTCCTTTGTTAAAAAATGTATGTAAAAAATGTACAAGCTGAAAAGTTTCCTAATATTTCGGAAATTACACAATTACACAAAAACAGTTATGACTTCTGACTTCACGGAAAAGCTTATTCTTAAAATATCAGGAGTGGATGTTGCTAGAAGAGTCACCGAACATATTACTTCATCTCATATTTATGCTACGCAGTGACAAAGGGACTTAATGATACCCTACATGCCTTCAACCACACCCTGTACACTCGCTTGCGAACATAGGGTGTGGCATACACGAGCATTTTAGGAAGGAAAGAAAACTTTTAATGAAATTAACGTAGAATTGTGCAGGCGTACCGAGATACTGTAAAACACTTTACTCGAGACTAGTTTCACATTTAGAAAGCAATTTGTTACTGACCAGAAATCATAGCATAGGCTGGACAGAAATAAAGAATGCGGAAATTTTGTAGTTGGGATTTGCAGTATTGAGGACGCGATGGGAATTGTACGGTTACTTTATTTTTCTTAAGCTGATTATTTTATTCGTGTTTCGTGATAGTGGTTCCACCTTCCCAAATAACGTTATAGTGGGAACCGTTTCCGAGAGGCACAACCAGCGAACGGTCTAAGTGCTTATATCCGTTTCGACTGGCTGGCCGGTTCCGGTTTCCACCACGCTGCCACGCACTACTCAAGTGTAACCCGAGACTGACTCAGGTGCTTCTCGAAATAGCCAATGGCTGACGGCCAGCTTACCTACCCCAGTATCGAGTTTCACGTACCAAACAAAGTTTCTCTGAATACGACTTTTTAAATCAATTTTTCCCTCCATTTCCTCTTTTTTAAAAAAAGTGCGCATATTGTGGACTACTGACACGAATCTTCGGAAATACTAAACTGTAACTCCGATAACTCATACCCCGAAAGAATAATATTTCTTCCGCACTAACGTAGATTTACCTGAAGAGGCCTTTACGTTCTGGAGAAAATAAACTGTATATTTTCACAAGGCTGACACTTTGTTGAACGATGCCAGGATTGGAGCTTATCGCTTGGGCGCGGATTGTGTATTTCTGTTTGCCTGAAGGTCTGTTTGACGAGGGGGAGCTGGCACTGTCTAATGTCAGACGGTTCGTTTACCTTCTGAATGTATAAATCTGCTAGGAACAGGTTAAAAGGAAAGCACCTTACTAATTTTGTAAATCGGACACGCCCAGAAATTTTGCCTGAAGAAAGTGCACCAGTTCTGCTTAGAACTGCTTTTCAGTATTACAGTCGAAACAGAAGCTTTAAAGAGTTTGAGGCTTAGACTTGTGTCGTCCCTGGAAAGATGTCTCGTCGTCGATTTGACCACCTTCGCTGAAATACTGTTACATAGAACTGCTGTTTATTTAGCTACAGACGTTTTGCACTAATGCATGCGTTGTCAGATCCATTGAAGAATAGCAATGAATGAGGCAAAGACTGTAGCTATATGGCACTCTTATCCACCCTGTTGGCAAGCAATGGCTAGTCCTACTGCCAAGTAATTTAACAGCTGTTGTAAAGTCTACGGCTGAAAGGTGTCGCTGTCCACTTTACTTGTTGTTATTCTCACCAGTTAACTGAAAGTCATTTCACGAGATATAACATATAAAATTAATTTCTACAGTACTTTTGACGGCGGGTGCAGTTTTGAAAAAATATAGTTTCTAAACTACAGTTTGATTACAACATATCGTGAGTGTATGGTATAAATTGTCACATGTAATGCAACTAATGTAAAGGGAATACTTTCTGGAACTGTGGGATTCGTAGCTTCGACTCGAAACCGACTTCTCGGTGCCTTGTTCCGCACCTAAGATTGACATTTACAGATGCACTCTGATACGCCGTTGTTAGTAAGATTTTCATAGTGTCATATTGAGAGTTTGGTGCTGTTCGTATAACATGACGCTTCATTTACTCGACTGTTACTTAAGTGATTCTTGAATCTGTCTTTATGCCTGCATAATAGGTATCCAGAGGTTAACGACAGCGCCTTCTTCCCTACTGGACTTAAATCCCTTTTTATTTTTGTTGGAACAGAGACATTGCAGCTGCCTAATTGAACCTACCAGATTAGACGCATAATCGAATGAGCTATTAGAGTGCGTGTTCTGTTGCTGTTTCGAAATTATCCGAATTGCTATCACTCTTTTGAGAACTGAGACTCGGTTTCTCCTCTGGTGTTTTAAGAAAAATCTAATGAGTTGTATGATGTGTATGTGAAACACCAGGAGATTTCTGGAATCAAGTGGGCTTTTTATATTTGTTGGAACAGAGACATTGCAGCTGCCTGATTGAACCTACCAGATAAGACACTTAATCGAATGAGTAATTAGAGTTCGTGTTCTGTTGCTGTTTCGAAATTATCCGAATTGATCTCACTCTTTTGAGAACTGAGACTCGGTTTGTCCTCTAGTGTTATAAGAAAAATCTAGTGAGTTGTATGATGTGTACGTGAAACACCAGAAGATTTCTGGAATCGAGTGACCTGTCAGTTTCATAAAAATTCTCGACAAATGCTTTCTTACAGTAAATAAGTGACTAAATGCGCTTATTCCCTTCGGAGTGAAGAAAGTATCGCACCCCTTCATTTCCACTATTCTTAAAAATTGAGTTGAGCTTTATTGGTTTCTGCACAATGTCAGTCCTACCCGCTACTAATTTCGACTAGTGTGTGTGAATCTGAAGAAGATCGCAAAGTAACAGTGATATTCGTTGCTGTTTGATGACTGCTGTCTTGACGCCATGGCATACGGCCTGATGTTGTGTATCCAGCGTGAAGATTCGGATAAAAAAACATATTTGTTCCGAAAGCCTGTTCTGGAATATAACTCTTTCACCGGTGCAAGTGTAGTCGCCCTGTGTTCAGTGGGTCCCTGTGCCTACGAGAAAAGCGAAGTACTCACCCTGAGCTGAGACTCGAGGTCCGCCTTCTGGGCCTGCAGCTTGTTGGCGCGCTCCTGGACCTCACCCAGAGAGCCCTTCTCTCCTTCCAGCTGGGCGAGTAGCGCCGTCTTCTCCTCCAGCAGCTTGGCGTTGAGGGACTCAACTTCCTTGCGCGCCTTCTCTTCCCGCTCGAAGGCCTCCTGTGCCTTCTGTGCTTTCTCCTCGAGTTTCTGCAAACCACAGTCAGGAGTGTCAAGGGGGTCCATGTCTGGGAGCGTCGGCTGGGGCAGTGTTCGGTTCGGGTGGCTAGCGAGGACTGAGGCCCGCTGGAGCGCGCTGCTCGCTGTTCGCCGGGGGGCAGGCCTGCGTGGGCGCCGCGCTGGCACGCGCTCAAATAAAAATACATATTCCTGGAAGCCGTGGGCCGTGTGGGGAGCAACGAGGAATCAGGCTGGAGGGGAGGTTCATATTTAGCTGGCAACACCTAAAAATGTGGCTCGTGTGTGGGTTGCGGGATGGTCCAAGTGGCCCACGAGATATGTGCGGTGATATCCAGAAATAGGATGCCACGTTACCTTTCCGTTATCCTTCGCAAACACGGGAACATTCCGCCGTGTTTAACGGATTAGCGAGTGACTAGAACCTCACCTGCGAATAACTCGACAGGAATCGAGAGCTCCACTGGAATTGAGCCTCTCTGCAGAAAGCAATTTCACTTGCCCGCTGGAATGGGAGATGGCGATCTGAGACACTGATTTCTCAATTATAACATCTGCTCCCCGATAAAACATTTAATTCTCGGCGGAGTGTTAGCGGGAGTGAACCTTTCCGAAAGATTGAAATGTGTGCCGGTCAGGGGCTCGAACATGGAGCCTGTTGTGGTAGACAGATGTCCGTGAGTTTTAGACGGCTTACAGGGTGATAGACACTCCTAGTCGAGTCCTAGTGCTGCACGAACTTCTGTCCTCTCCAAAAACTTCACTTACGCCGATGCTTCTGGGCAGCATATTCACCTAAACGATAGAATGCGTAATAGTGGTAGTGAAACACATGACTTCGAGAAATAGTAAATTTTTAAATTACTCTCTCTGAGACTATGTCAGAAGTGGAGGACATGTTGAAAATCGGGCGGTCTTTTTTTCAGACGTTACATTTCGGAGATAACAGTAGGCATTTGGTGGCAAGAGCAGAATACGATGCGTGGAACAGTGAGAGCGAGGTGAATCTCACAGTCTTATAACAGTTCGAGACCCTAACGGAACCGTAATGGCGATCTGAGACACTGATTTCTCAATTATAACATCTGCTCCCCGATAGAACATTTAATTCTCGGCGGAGTGTTTGCGGGAATGAACCTTTTCGAAAGATTGAAATGTATGCCGGTCAGGGGTTCGAACTTGGAGCCCGTTGTGGTAGACAGATACTTTTGATCTGTCCGTGAGTTTTACAGCTTACAGGCTGATAGACATTCCTAGTCGAGTCCTAGTGCTGCACGAACTTCTGCCCTCTCCAAAAACGTCACTTACGCCGATGCGTCTGGGCAGCATATTCACCTAAACGATAGAATGCGTAATAGTGGTATTGAAACATATGACTTCGAGAAATACTAATTTTTTTTAATCACCCTCTCTTAGACCATATCAAAAGTGGAGGATGTGTTGAAAATCGGACGGTCTTTTTTTCAGACGCTACATTTCGGAGGTAACAGTAGACATTTTGTGGCAAAAGCAGGATACGATGCATGGACCAGTGAGAGCGAGGTGAATCTCACAGTCTTACAACAGTTCGAGACCCTAATGGAACCGCAATGGCAGAGTTTTAGTCATCGATCGGAATGGGAAGTACGAATAACTTGCAATGATACTTAAATTATGTTTTTTGGGGCCCCCATCGTCCATTTTCATCAGTTTCTACATCACCGGTTTGTACAGTTTCTTTGCGACGTGAAATACAAAATGTTTTAATCACCCTCTCTTAGACTATATCAAAAGTGGAGGACATGTTGAAAATTGGACGGTCTTTTTTTCAGACGTTACATTTCGGAGGTAGCAGTAGGCATTTTGTGGCAAAAGCAGAATACGATGCGTGGACCAGTGAGAGCGAGGTGAATCTCACAGTCTTATAACAGTTCGAGACCCTTATGGAACCGTAATGGCAGAGTTTTAGTCATCGGGCGGAATTGGAAGTAGGAATAACTTGCAATGATACTTAAATTATATTTTTTGGGGCCCACGTCGTCCATTTTCGTCAGTTTTTACATCACCGGTTTCCACAGTTTCTTTGCGACGAGAAAATTTCTCCCCGTGAGTATGCCACAGCTGTCGTGCTTCCAGAAATAGCATGTGAAGAATTACAAGAAAAGATGGAAAGTGCATTTACTGGTTACGAGATCGAGAGAAAGCAATAGGACAGAACTGAACTTTGATTCTCTTTTAGGCATTGTGCATTCCAATGGGTAATGGCTTGTAATGAAAGGACGGAGTGGAAAGCAACGTCAGCATCACGTTCAGAGACGTTGCTCGAATCGTAATTGGAAGAAGACAGATTTGAAGTTAAAATAAGTAGAGCGACTAAGTGATACATGAAACAGGGAGATCAGATAGTGGTACAATAAGTACCCTCCGCCACACACCGTAAGGTGGCTCGCGGAGTATAGATGTAGATGTAGATGTAGATGGAGGACGTACCTTAATCTCATCCTCTATGCGCGTGACGTTGAGCAGAGGCTTGACCTTCTGCCACAACTTCCACCATGGCCAGGTGCGGAGCTGCAGGTACTTGCGCAGGTTGCGCTGTACCACTTGGAGGGCCACTCTGCCAACACACACACACAAACCGCAATTGTATAGTAGAAAATCACAAAACGCAACAACTCTTCACACAAATTAACAGTGTTAGAGCCTAGCCAACGTCGTACCATTTAATAGTTGAAATACAGAGTAATGTTTATTACTCAATATCTCAAGCCAAGTTACTACTTCTCGGTGGTGGAACGGACTATAATCAATTGCTTCAAAGATATTTCACGGTTGGCTGTGCTTCGAGTGACCGCACGTATAGAAACCTCTTACTAGGGAATAAAACATCTATTCTGTAGCGAAAACCAAAACTGTTAATGGCAGAAGTTTCTAATCGAACAGAAAAGCGAGTATGTAACATTGAAATAAAAATGCACTGGAATAAAGCGCATGACTAATTTATGTGTGAAGTGTTATGAATGCTATTTAATTCAGTTTTCGGCCAATTAAATAGACACTTGTTACTGGCTACTAGGTGATTCTGAGAGTATTTACTAATGTGACTTCATCTGACTTTAAAATGTATAATATATTTATTTTAAGTTTTGCAGAATTTTTCAGAGAATGTGAAGTAATTGAAACATCTCACATCACAACCCAGTCTTTCCTAACTGACAAGTATTTAACTAGTTTTTCCCCACAAATAATTTGGTAAAAAGCACATTCCAAGCTGTACTGAAAATAATAATTTAACTCTGAGGTATAACTGGGACACTAATAGCAACTTGAGGAAAACTACACTATTAGGAGCTGTCAAGTAGGTAGTGTTGGCTCACCTCTGTTCCTGGAGCTTCTTGTACTCCTTCCTTGCCAGGTAACCTCTGATCCAGGCCTGCATCCAACTGATGATCTTGCCAAGACGCTCGTCTCGCAACTCTTCCATCTGACCCAGGATTCCAGCTCTGAAGAACACCTATAAACAGTGGTTCGTTCTAACCACGAACTGTCGGCGGAAGGAATTGTCTCCTAATACCCCTTGTGGCGCAAATTTGTGCTTTATTTTGCTGCCATAGCCCTGTTTCATCATCATGTTCGTTTTTATTTCATAGTACGGTGAAACAGTGATCCAACAATTGTTATTAAAACATGAAACGCGTTTTGTTCTCTGACCAAAAAAATAGTGAAAATTTTGCCCTGTTCTCCATGACTGTAATATAAATCGTGTTAGAAAGCCCTTCTTCCCTCCCTATTCGACCACTGCTTCTGACAAGAGAACCTCCCCATCGCACCCCTCTCAGATTTAGTTATAAGTTGGCACAGTGGATAGGCCTTGAAAAAGTGAACACAGATCAATCGAGAAAACAGGAAGAAGTTGTGTGGAACTATGAAAAAAATTAGTAAAATATACAAACTGAGTAGTGCATGCGCAAGATAAGCCATCAAGAAAAATGTGACCTCGGGAGCGCCGTGGTTCCGTGGTTAGCGTGCGTAGCTGCGGAACGAGAGGTCCTAGGTTCAAGTCTTCCCTCGACTGAAAATTTTATTTTCGCTAAGTTATGATCTGTCCGTTCGTTCATTGACGTCTCTGTTCACTGCAATAAGTTTAGTGTCCATGTTTTGCGACCGCACCGCAAAACCGTGCGATTAGTAGACGAAAGGACGTGCCTCTCCAATGGGAACCGAAAACATTTGATGGAAAGGTCATAGGTCAACCGATTCCTCCACAGGAAAACACGTCTGATATATTCTATACGACACTGGTGACGGCATGTGCGTCACATGACAGGAATATGTTGTCGACCCACCTAACTTGTACATGGGTAAAAAGATTCTTCTACCTTGCCCGATTTAGGTTTTCTTGTGGATGTGATAATCACTCGCAAAAAAGTGATGAAAACACAAGAGTTTGTCACATAAACTGAAAATAAAAAATTAAACTTTTCACTCGAGGGAAGAATTGAACCTAGGATCTCTCGTTCCGTAGCTGCTCTCGCTAACCACAGGACCACGGCGCTCCTTGACTCCCATTGTCCTTGATGTTGCCTATCTTCGCATGGACTACTCAGTTTGTATATTTTACTAATTTTTTTCATAGTTCCACACAACTTCTTCCTGTTTTCTCGATTGATCTGTGTTCAGTTTTTCAAGCCCTATCCACTGTGCCAACTTATAACTAAATCTGTGGGGGGTGCGATGGGGAGGTTCCCTTGTGAGGTGAGGATACGCAGTGAAATTGCGCCCTGAAACTCCTTTCCGTGTGCACGGTCACAGCTGAAATATGCGTTTTCTCGTTTATTTGTTTCATGAGCTCTTTGTTAAATGCTACCAGAAAAATAATTTTGTACGTTGGCGAAGTCACGAAAATGGAGCAGCGTGATATGAACCGGGGTCTCTAAACTCACAGCTGCTCCGTAGATAAAAGACCAGAAATTTGGAATAGCCTGTCAGATATGAAGAGTATTAGAATATTTTTAGTAATCTGTTCGTCTTTAGATCTGTCCTAGGTAAGTATACCGCAGAATTAGTCTCTGCTACTTGTAATAAGGTTGATACACTTCAAATCATATGTCTTTACTTAAAGCTCATTTGATGTATTTGATACCTGAAGTGGTATTACTACGCCTCCAAAAGCTATAACGAAGAGATTAGCAGCACCTATGTACCGAAAAACTGCATTAATTATCATGCAGAAACACCATGCACAAACGAAAACTATGTGCCTAAAACAGATTCTGGGGAATAATAAGAAGCTGTTAAAACAAACTCTGGAAAGCGCGTTAATGAAAATTATGAAGCCATACCTCAATTTACCTCAATTGATTGAATAGAAAATGGTGAATGGGTTTCATTGCAAATACGATATGAATATCATCTGCATAGCAAAGTGGAACTGCTGTACCCGAACTACCGAAATATTTTGTTAAGAGAAGCTTCGTTAGCAAGTTGTCTTACTCCATAGATATAATTCAACAATTGTAACCAGCCGTCAATTAGTTGAGAGGAAGATACTTATTACCTCAAATCATGAAATTTAATGTAAGTTAACAGGCACTTATTAGGTAACAGAACAGACATACAGATAAAAGCAAATGCAGTTCCTGTTATACGACAACGACTTGAAAGCTTTTAATATTGTCTAACTTAGGCCGGTTACAAGATATAGAAGGCATTCAGCCATTTACTTCACAGTGTACTATTACGAGCAAAGTTTGCTCATTTCAGTTAAGCTGTATTTCGTTGGACAGAACTGTGAGAGGCTGATGTCTGCCATCCATACCTTTGTTTTACCCATTCGATACTGCTCAGCGTCCATATTCACGTGGTCCAGGATGACTTGCGTCGCCTTCTCGGCTGCCATTGGCTCTTTGACAAGATGTGCGCAGAGGATTTTGTATCTGGAGATGCAACACGGTGGATATAGCATGGGCCCAAGTCGTGGTTGGGTTTCACCGTGTGTATAGGATAAGCAGGTTCCTCAGCTTGTCAGGGACTAAGACCAACAAATTTGTCGAAGAGCATAATTTATGACAACAGAGGCAATTTTCCTCTTTAGTATCTAATGTCTGGTAAATAAATGTGATCCAATTTGCTTTCCAGCACTGAGTCCCGTGACAAAAACTGGGAACCAGCCTCTTTAAGGTAAGGATAAGGCAACATCTACTTTATTTACACATCTAAAAAACTGCAAGTTTCTTCTTTCAGTAACAAAACACACACACATAAATTAACCCACTGTCACTGGTGGGTTTGCTTTAGGAACGAAGGGATGCAGTCCAGATATTAGAACATTTATACAATTGCAACTAGATAAAAAGTAACACATAAAATAGGGTTTTATGTTTTCACTGGTGGCCCAATGTCTTCATAGGCTTCAGTGATTCGGCACACAGATCACACATCACAGAGAATCGGAGAAGATATTTGCTTCAGAATTTGCTACAAGTACTTAGTTTGATGTCCTCGTGAAAGTAAAATGTTAGCAAGCTCATATCTTCCCCGATTTTTAAGGTTACATGCCTTGGTGTGACCCAAACGGTAAGACTCGGTGTCAAGGTTCACAGCATCCAGAATTGTCTGGGCCATCTTCTTTGGGTCGTCTCCTTTAAGAGCATCCACGGCTTGGGGAGCTAGAATCTTGTATCTAGCGTGTTCCAGAGTAAAAAAATACACAAAAGTTACATTTTGTCCCAGAACTGTGTAAAATTTGGGGATTATGTAATAAACTACGTCTCCAGTGTCTCGTTTGCTGCAGGTCATATGCGGGTTCTGGGGAAACAGCAAAAAGGGAAGAAACAAGCTATGTTGTTACCAATAACATCGAAGCCGTAGTTGGCGGTTTTCGATGTTACGCTTAAGAGGAGTTGAAAATGATTCCTGAGTTTCAGTCAGGTTATCATTTCAAACAGAAAACTGTTTTTCTATATTATTGATAGTTGAAGTTCGGGTAATACAGGCAAGGCAGGGAAAAAAGAAAATCCATGGTCCAATCGGTTTTTGCGTTGCAAAGAAGGGAGCTTCTGACGTCACCAGGAAAAAATCAAAATTCCTTTCATCGGTGACGTTAAAAAATTGGAAGTAAATGCACCGGGACCACCTGGTTTTGTCTCGTGGGTGGTTCCGTGATGTTTTAAAATAATCCTTGCCTTGGTGTGTCCAATACGGTAACTGTCGGGGTCAAGACCGACTGATTCCAAACACTTAGCAGCAGCGTTCTTGGGTTCCTTCTCAGCCTGCATGATGGCAGGGGCAAGAATCATATAGCTTGGGGAAAAAATATACACATTATCACAGATAACCCAGTTACCGTTTCATTCTAACAACTTACATAACTTACACTCTAACGTGAATTTATTAAACTTCATATACTTCAGTTCATTATTCTTGTTATAAATACAAATGAAAGTTTTTTAAAAAAAATCTGTTATTGAAAAATCCATGTACATTATCTTCTTCTACACGAAGCTGTAGAATCATACTTGTAAGAAAAGACACCTTAAATAAGCATAATGCATGTGCTAAAGCAGCTAGTTTATTACACAGGTTGCTAGATTTTTTAATTATCATTGCTAATTTTCTGTAGACATCGTTTAATAGAGTTCTGCTGTAGTAATGAATATAGTTCGTCATGAATAATTAATATAGTTCGTAAAATCACTGTAAATATGTAGAATATGAAAGTTCCATTCAAAACTACTAAGACTGAGACAGGCACATGATGAAAATTTTCAATGATTTGGTTTAAGAGTTTATCAGATTAAAAAAGTTGAATGCTTTTGATCTTGACTGTGAATGTTTTTTATGTGTTTATACTAGGTTCTCCTTCTAAGAACTTACCGGAGCTTGAAGTCAGGATAGACCATCCTGTTGGGGAATCCCTTTCGGCAAATACGGATACCCTCAAGTACACCGTTACAGGTGAGCTGGTGCATTACCAGGTGAGAGTCAATCAGACCTGCGAACACAAAGAGAACAGTGGTCCGTGCGTAACAGTCAAGCGTTCACAACTTACAAGGGAACATCCCCATCGCACCCCCTCAGAAAGTTGGCACAGTGGATAGGCCTTGAAAAACTGAACACAGATCAATCGAGAAAACAGGAAGAAGTTGTGTGGAACTATGAAAAAATAAGCAAAATATACAAACTGGGTCGTCCAGGCGTAAGATAGGCAATATTAAGGGAAATGTGACGCGCAGAGCGCCGCGGTCCCGTGGTTAGCGTGAACAGCTGCGGAACGAGAGGTCCTTGGTTCAAATCTGCCCTCGACTGAAAATTTTGCTTTCTTTATTTTCGCAAAGTTATGATCTGTCCGTTCGTTCATTGACGTCTCTGTTCACTGTAATAAGTTTAGTGTCTGTGTTTTGCGACCGCACCGCAAAACCGTGTGATTAGTTGATGAAAGGACGTGCCTCTCCAATGGGAACCGAAAACATTTGACCTCAAGGTCATAGGTCAACCGATTCCTCCACAGGAAAACACGTCTGATATTTTGTATACGACACTGGTGACAGCATGTGCGTCACATGACAGGAATATGTAGTCGACCCACCTAACTAGTACACCTGGCGAATGGGTGAAAAGATTCTTCTACCTTGCCCGATTTAGGTTTTCTTGTGGATGTAATAATCACTCTAAAAAAAGTGATGAAAACATAAGAGTTTTTCACATAAACTGAAAATAAAAAGTTAAAATTTTCGGTCGAGGGAAGATTTGAACCGAAGACCTCTCGTTCTGCAGCTGTTTTGCCCTTAATGTTGCCTATCTTACGCATGGACGACCCAGTTTGTATATTTTGCTTATTTTTTCATAGTTCCACACAACTTCTTCCTGTTTTCTCGATCGATCTGTGTTCAGTTTTTCAATGCATATCCACTGTGCCAACTTATAACTAAATCTGAGGGGGGTGCGATGGGGATGTTCCCTTGTTAGTGTCTCGTTTGTAGCCAGGAAATATCCTTTTACAAAATTGCTTTGCTATTAACTGGATCAGTTGTATTTTTCATTGTATCTGTTCGTGAATGGTACATGTTTTCGTTTGTGTAGAGGTACTGCTTCGAAGCTCCGTGTACTGACCTGGCTGCTTCAACTCGTTGGGGATGATACAACGCACGAAGTGAGGCTGCGTGCTCCTCAGGGTGGTCATCAAGTTGTTCAGTTGCTCCTGTGGAACCATAACAATCTTTTAAAATGCCATTCTACGTTTCACACTCTTTCTGAACATGTCACGTTTACAAACTCTCCTACACCCCTCAACAAGATTTTAACTCCACAGAACAGTGGTATAAAAAGGAAATTTTTCAGAGCTGTAGAAAATATTTCGTACTTTTAATGTTTAGTTCTGCTACAGTGGAAAATAACTGCCAAATCCTTCTTATTCAGTAATTTAGGAGAGGTTACAGAAAAAAGTTTCTTCCATTCGGAGATAGCTAGTATGTTACAACTGTGGGAAACGTTTCTATACCACTGTCACCCAAAGAAAGTGTAATAGGTTCATATTCTGTTAGTATTTTCAGACACCCAGTTATCAAATAATTAGATCAGTTAGTAAATTTCTTATTAGACACTACAATAGCCACTAGTGTTGGTGGCAACAATAAAATCCAGTTCTGGCAAGGAACTTTTACGTAAAGACTAAGGTATTCTTTCTACAGTTGTTACCCGTCCCTTCTGGTAATAGATGGTCTTAAGTTCGTAAACACCCCATATGCACAAAAATGATCAATATCGGTAATTAATGAGTGAAATAAAAAATGCACAGATCCTTAGAACTTAAGAGTTAGCGAGACTGTTGAGAGATTAGCGTTAGTGGAGGAGCGAGGCAGAGAAGCAGTTAGAGGTCACCGTGTTTGGTGCTGGCCGGTGGTGGTTTCATGCTGTCGCCAGTCCTTGTCCTGGAAGACGGCGCGCTACAAACTACGTAACACAACACACGGCCGTCAGGGTGGGACTCTGCCGATGATCCGGCGTTGCCCGCTCGCAACGTCTCGGGCTAACGCCGTATCTCAATGGCAACTTCCCAAGCTACGGCCACACGTAAAGTAAAAATCGTTACTGAACACTTCATTGTCTTAAAAAGGGCTGTGGGTGAAATCACAATATCCAGACAACTCCCATAAGCGTCGCCTGTTGGGCGACAGCTTACAGGAGCTGGAAAGTGGGGAATTGACGCACCTTGTAGGACGAAGACACGGTGGCGAAACCACCACCCTTCTTTCCACGTCCACCTATTGAACAATAAAGCGATAGTTGCGAGTTTTAGTACAGGCGCGAGAAAATAAACAGAACAATTTGCATACATTATACATAGAAATGCACTTAAACAGTGATGTAAAAAGCTGTGAGTATGTATGTACATATAACCGACCTGTAAGACACAACGCAAAATTGTTACAAGGAAAAGGAAGTATATCGACAGCAGCATTAGAGCAAGTGGCCCTTAAGAGAGACAGAACAAATAAATGCTGTAGCTTACGATCTGCAAAAATAAAATAACGACAAGAGTGTGTTAGGCGGCAGGCAAGTAGCCGCGCTGTAAGAGATGCGAGATGAGGCTGTGGAAGTACAGTCTACAAGAGGTGTAAGTTGTGTGACGGTCACGTCTTGGTTTTACCCTGTGTTTCATGGAGACGGACTGGAATGAAGAACCCAGGTGCCGCTTCGTGCCAGCAGCTGCAAACATATGTAACACTGCAGGATTTGACAACTTACTTTTTGTCTTGAGAAAAATAAAGAGAACGTGTACCTTTGTAGATCATTCTCTGCAAATATTCTTAGAGAGAATTCTCCTAAACATAGAGCAATTAAATGAGAATTTAGAGCTCACAATTTGTCAATGAAGTTGCTTGTTCATAAATATTTTGTGTAGTAAAATGTAGTTTGTAGTTCTAGAGCTATAGCTCCTTAATGTGTGACGCATTTAAAATCGAAAAGGAGATCATATGTACATAGAAATTTTGATTCGTGTTATGTGTGGGAGTGTGTGTGTGTGTGTGTGTGTGTGTGTGTGTGTGTTTTGCGTCATCCATTTATAGCTGAAAGAAATAGTATGCTGTCTACAGGAAATTTTCAGTTTCAGTTTTAGAATGTGTTTCGTCTTTGAGCTCCAAAGCAAAATACATGTATGAACGAATATCTTCAGAGCCAAAATTACTTGCCATCTGAGTTTTATTTTTAACGCGAAATAGTGAAATGGAAGACGAGAAATCCTGTGCTCTTGTGACTTTCAAAAGCTATTGTCATAACTGAAACTAAAAAACAAACAAAAAATAAAGACCAGACATGTAAGGTACTGCGGGTAAGAAAGAACTAACGGATGGCCTTTCCATATCAGTGTCCGAGAGATCGTGACCCGTTTATCACTCACATGAGATGCTAGGCTTGGTTGATTTCACTATTCTTCAGGGACGGCTGATTTCGCCACAGACTGAGAATTTGTGTCACTACAGTCAGAAAAGCAAAAAAAAAAAAAAAAAAAAAAAATGGCTCTGAGCACTATGGGACTTAACATCTATGGTCATCAGTCCCCTAGAACTTAGAACTACGTAAACCTAACTAACCTAAGGACATCACACAACACCCAGTCATCACGAGGCAGAGAAAATCCCTGACCCCACCGGGAATCGAACATGGGAACCCGGGCGTGGGAAGCGAGAACGCTACCGCACGACCACGAGCTGCGGACTCAGAAAAGCAAGTAGAGGCATCTAGCGCAATAGAAAATGTCAATTACGATTGATAGTTCGGAAAGTTATAGTCCCATAGCCCCAAGGGAAACCCACGTAGCGCTTTGGTTTTTTTTTTTTTTTTTTTTTTTAATCTCGTGACATCTCAGAAATTTTCCATTTAGTGCGCCAGTAGACTTTGATAAATGTGTAGTTGATCGACTCTAGATGCATTCGATGAAATCCAATTCAACTTAGGCCGAATACAGTAAACGATTACACAAGCACTTCGCTCCGATGATGGCAGCCGCCTTCCTGGGGTGGTATCTAATGAAAATTTCTTCACTCCGACAGCCACACACACTTAAGAATATGAGAGGAATGAATTTCCTCGCTTTGCGCAAGAAAATACTTGCGATTATATTCCATAAGTAGTTGTAGGAAATACATGTTCTCTTACCCTTGCCACCACCAGCGGCTTCAGCACCGCCAGACTGTCCAGGATGGTCGGCGAAAATCTCTACCAGCAGCTTGTTAGCGGATTTCTTGAACTGGTCGACGACGGTGTCGTTCAGGGGGTCCTTGTTCTTCTCAAGCCACCCTGTGATGTTGTAGGACACCTGGCGAAGCAGAGGACCGTCAGTAAGTGTTTGGCCGCGCACAGATTCGGGTGCTCGAGTCCGCTGACTGCGTGACTTACCGTTCCGGCGTAGTGAGCAATGGCAAAGTGGGCAGCGGGCTGACCGGGCTTTGGCGGCTTCGGCTTCATGAAGTTGGGAGACTTGCCCAAGTGGTTGTTCATCAGCTTCTCCTCAAAGGTCTTGTCTGTCGCCTTGGGGAACATAGACTCTTCCTCCAGGATTGACAGGATACCCATAGGCTGTGCACACAGAGAGACTTGCTTTGGCATTGCCCTTCTCCTCACGAATCAGCGAAAGAAAGCTGCTCGAATGAATCGGCACAAAAGAGTGCGCAGTAATCTCTGTTCCTTAGTCGAAAATTTGCATGTGCAAAGTAAGAAAACATTACGACCTTACAAGCAATTTTCTTTCGCTGATGAATACATTCACTTTGCAGAACTACAACCGCAGAAGAAATTTTAATGTTTTACTTAACTGATCACTTCATTTACTTCAAATAGGGAACATTTCTTAAGCATATAAAGTATTAACTTTTTATTTCGACAATAATGATCTTAATTACACGTGAAGAAATGAACATTTGCGATGGTTATATCTCAAGAAAAATATTCAGTAATACTGCAAATTCTATTAGCCGAAGAACTACTTGAGGCGCTTTATCATGCACTCAAGCAGGCTGCCTGTCATACTTAAAGATTAGTTACTTGCATTAAATAAAATGCGATACAAATACTAGCATCGTGAATGATAGCAATAGCGTTCTTAAATGTTCCCTTAGAAATAGAACTTCTGAGATATCCATACAACGGCACACAGCGCAGCGTTAGCTTACTACCAACTGAAGCTTACCTCTGGACGATGGCAGGTGACTTTCCGAAGGTAACAGGGAGTGCTGAACTTTATTGAAACACTTTCACAAAAAAAATAAGTTTAAAGATTCATTTTTGAGATTCAGGGTCAGAACTGAGTGAAAGGGAAGAGCAATCAATTAATTGGTATGTACTGAAAATTCTGTGAACAGATTCCAAAATAAAAACAGGAAAAGATAAACAAACAGTCCAGAAGTTTCATTTACTTTTCTCATTATCTTTCATTTGTGTCTTTACTTAGTGTTTCAGCAATATTGGACATGCGAACTGGGAGCAGCTCTTGCATGAGTTGCGGGCCCAGAAAAAGTCACATTTTGTTTATTTGCCATGATACTCAGCATGTTACATTAGTAGCCTACACTACGCATACCAAGATGCAAATACACACAGAAGGTCTACACAAGGACAGGGTAGAGCATTCGATGTCCGCCAGCGATTCATTTTGTGTTAAATGCGATAACCAGCTCTTTGGTTGGTGACTTGTTACTTTCGTCACTGTCGTTTGCACCTGAAACTTTAGATGACATGATCATGAGAAGTATATAAAATATTGTTTTCATTGCAGTCAAATCATAAAAAGTGTGGAAACCGGTTCGAAGATTTTCTATTCTAATGCAGTTCGTTTAACGTTGAACGTTTAGACACTGCAGTCTACTTTTGGCATGTGAGTAGTGTAGTTAGTGAAGAAACACTACGATTCCCCTCTGGTTCCCTTTCATCGAAATGCAGTTTGTTAGCACTACTCCGAGGTGCGGCATTGAGGAACCTGCGTTTTGACGTTATTACGATTCCGTCAAAGTGTAGCGTATGCATGTGAGAGATGCAGTGCATTCAAATCTACTTCGGTAAGCAAAATTTTAACTGCAAAATTTATGGAATATATAACGACATTAGCGGTTCGTAAATTAACATCTTTCTTCTACGTAGCAATAGATAATATAGTTACAACCTGTTTTGATATGTCTCCCAACAATGATAATAAAATTTTTCTGTTAAGCTGTGTTAACTATTTCTTTGTTTAATCGAAATATTTATTTTTTTAATCACCTGCCTCTATAAAAAATATCATCCACGCGTTTTAATTTTTCTTTATTCCGAAGCTTTTGATCTGAAGAAGGATACAATATTAAACGAATTGAAACCCGAAGGAGTACGATATATATTCCATATAAGAGCCTGTCAGTAAGTCCTACTCTGACGTTTGAAGCTCATAAATGATAGGACTACCTTTTCTATAAGGTCAATGGTCTCCTGGAGGTCCAGCCCGAAATCAATGAAGACCCAGGGAATTCCTTCTCTCTCGTACTCTTCTTGCTCGAGAATGAACATGTGGTGATTGAAATACTGCTGCAGTTTCTCGTTCGTGAAATTCACGCAAAGTTGATTAAATCCGTTCTGCTGCATTCGGTCACAGAGGAGAAGGTGCAGGTAACAGTGAGACAAACAGTGGAAGATACACAATAACTGTGACACTGACATTCACAATAGTCCAGGAAGGGTGCTGAATCGGCCGTCCTTCTGATCGTCCCAGTGCTGAACACAGAGATGTTTGAGAATTCTGGGACAATCTGTACTTGCCGGTACAGCACTCCTAGCAAGATTAGTGATTAACGTCGAGAGCACACTGAAGCATGACGCCACAGACAGAGCTGAAAGAGAGTCTCACAGAACAGTTCTATCACATCAATACATAAACAAACAGCGTTAGTAACACGACAATGGCAGGGCGCTTCGTACAACTTGGCACGGTTTTGCGACTTACACCGAGGCAATAATCACTGGCGACTCGTAAACGTTTTCGAGCACCGAAACAAGTTGAACGAAACGCTCTATGTGCCAACTGTTAGGGGGATGTGTCCTTAAATGCCCCCTGGTTCTACCTTCTCAATGAGATCTATGCAAGCTTGAAGGTCCATGCCAAAATCAATAAAGGTCCACTCGATGCCCTCTCGCTGGTACTCTTCTTGCTCGAGCACGAACATGTGATGATTGAAGAACTGCTGCAATTTCTCGTTGGTGAAGTTGATGCACAGCTGCTCGAAGCTATTGAACTATGGGGGGTACAAGGTTAGAAACACAAGTTCCAAGGGAAAAGACAATTAAGAGGACATGCGATGCACACAACACTGACACACAATATGGAACTCTCCATCACCTCCTTCTCTCTTCAAATCTCGCGTGTCCTTTTGTTTGGACCGAGATAGTATTTCGATAGTAACAAACAGTCGCCTTAGTGAAATATCTCCTTTTGGCGAACGTTTTTAGTGCTACGATAAAAAAAAGAGAAGAGCTGTGTGGAGGCAATAGATCGACCAATGCGTGCGAAAAATTCCGGTTGTTTGGGTTCTTGGGATAACACTGAAAAACAAACGAAAACAAACATCAATCGACATGGAGTCATGGTTGGAACACATCCGAAGCTAACCTTCCTGTGCACCCTGCTGCGTCTTGTGGCGGCTTTACGCAGGTATACGTCACACATTTTGTGCAATCAGGTTACCTTCTCAATGAGTTCAATGCAAGCTTGCAGATCCATGCCAAAGTCAATGAATGCCCACTCGATGCCTTCGGTTTTGTACTCTTCTTGCTCGAGCACGAACATATGGTGGTTGAAGAACTGTTGCAGCTTCTCGTTGGTGAAGTTGATGCACAGCTGCTCGAAGCTATTGAACTAAGGGCCGGGGTACACACAGTTAGAAACACTGTGTCCAGTTCCGATGGCACAGGTTTTAAACGGAACGTGCAACACATGGGTACATAAATATCTTTCAGTCTCCACTGACTACGGGTAAAACGGCCGTCGGCAATTTTGTTACAGGTCTCGTGCTGTTTAACTGTCTGGTTTGCTGACTGCCGAGGCCGATTACGTGTGTGTGTGGAGACTGCAAGACACACAAAAGAACAAGGAAACCATCGAGCTGCTCTTCAACGGTTCCCGGAAATACAATGTGGTCCCGCTCGGTCTCAGAGAGGGGTTCTGCAAAAGAACAACACAGAGGACACGGAGACGGCTGCTGTGGCTGCGAGCCGTTCACCTACAGGCAGGGGGTTACCTTCTCAATAAGTTCAATGCAAGCTTGCAGGTCCATGCCAAAGTCAATGAAAGTCCAGACGATTCCCTCAGTCTTGTATTCTTCCTGCTCCAGTACAAACATGTGGTGGTTGAAGAACTGCTGCAGCTTCTCGTTGGTAAAGTTGATGCAGAGTTGCTCGAAGCCGTTAAACTGTGTTTCATACAAAGGCGCATTACAGCAGGTGCAATAAGCAGAAATGTTAGAGCTGCATGCTTCACAGCAGTGTTAGAGCCAGTCCTTTGTTACTGACACGTGTGAGTGGGTTTGAGCCTCGCTTGCTACGCGTTTACTACATACCTTTCTGCTTTCAGAGCAGAGCTGGGATTATCTTGCGGCTAACATTGCAAGCCTTAGACCAAATAGCTGTAACATCCCGGCTTTTGAATGTCCACTAACTGTACTTTCATTAAGATGGCCTAGCACTGCAAACACCTACACTCGAATTCAGCGAGGTAGGAATTCGTAACATTCGACAAAACAATGTAAGTCAATGATCTACTACCACGTATTCTGACTACTATTGCAGTTATGTGAGTGAGTCAGATAAAGCTTCTTGTTTGTTTGGACGGACAAAAGCCGAGTTGTCTTGTTAAGCATAATTCGTCTGAGGCAAAGTTTAGTTCAGCAATCTGCAGCTAGTTCTACCTTCTCTATAAGCTCTATGCAAGCTAGCAAGTCCATGCCAAAGTCAATGAACGCCCAGTTGATTCCTTCAGCCTTGTACTCTTCCTGCTCCAGCACAAACATGTGGTGGTTGAAAAACTGTTGCAGTTTCTCGTTGGTGAAGTTTATACACAGTTGCTCGAAGCCGTTGTACTATAAAACATGCGTCATGTTAAAACACATTCACTACGAACTATGTATATGTAGTCGTTAGTAGTTTAATTCTAATAGTGAATAGAAGCCGAATTATATACAGCTGATTGCTTACGGTTAGAGCTTTGTACATTCTGTATTTTGATTTTTACATATATACAGAAGTTGGTTTGAAGTGCGCTTTTCACTGAACGTTAAATTGATAACATTGACTAAAGATTACTAAGTATGAGTGACATTATGCACAAAAAAGTAAGAACTATGTACAGTGGTCTACTTATTATTTAATAGGCAACTGTTAGATATAAGTACTTATTACACATTAACTTTAAATTTGCTTAGCTTCCAAAGTAGCTAATGACAAAACGTTAAAATAATAACGTTGAATACTACTACTACAACAGAAGGATTTGTTTATACAAATGATTAAAACAAGTTTGTTCATTTCTGTTGTGACAAGTGTTAAAGCTTTAAGCAGAAGCTGACTGCTCATACGTGGCACATAAAAGAATTAATTTCAGCTATCCAAGTACAGCGTATAATTTCTCTCTAAATGCAGAAGCATATAAGGAAACAATGAAGAACAAACAATGTACAAGAGACACAAAATAAATCTTTAAAAATGGCTCCAGGAACGTAATGGTGAATCTGCTAGAACATATATGACATACTGAACAAAGAAACTGCACCAAGAGCACCTGTAATTAAACTTGTTTTGTGAGAAGTAATGAATTGAGTTAACAAAATGTTCATATGAATCAATAATAAATAGTATACTACGTCTCCTCCCACTTTAAAAATTATGTAATACATAACGTTAAAATCTATGTGTAGCTAGGAGTGGGCGCTTTATTCATGAAGGAAATGGTTTTCTGGCAATATAAATTTATTAATATATTAAGAACTTTTTATGTACGTAATTGATGTAAAAATGAAGAAATAAAATCAGTATAAAGGTCAAGTGACTATTTGTAATGACTATAATCAAGATCCACAATGTGAAATAGCGCCCATTGTTCCAGAAATGAGTGAATGTATAAAAATGCATATTTAAACTTACGTCGAAAATCTCGAAACCGGCAATATCCAGTACACCAATGAAGTGCTGCCTCTTCTGCTTAGTGTCCAGTGTCTCGTTACACTTCTTCACAAGCCACTTGAACAGCCTGTCGAACATGGCCTTGGACATGGCACCTACGGAGTAGGCGACCTGTAACACAGACGGGCTCTCTAGACATGGTACACAAAATATCGCGGACGTAACACAGATGAACTTTACTTCTCCATTCGCCGTTCCCTTTAACCTTGGCAATCAATTACCGGGGCTGAATGCAAGGTACAAGTAAAAGAACTATAGTGTCGTTCTAGGGAACTGCATATAGAAATACATTTTAAAATATCAACCAAAGAAGTGTGCTCTTAAAGAAATTGCAGACTTCGAAATATGTTAAACTGAGTTTTTTTGTTTTTTTGTTTCTAAAACGATTCAAGCTGTGTTACTATAGCTGAATGTACGAAAAATGTAGGTGTTGATTAAAGCTCACCTGGTCCTTGTTCCTACCCTGGGTGACGAACTCGTTTCCGACCTTGATCCTTGGTTTCAGCAAGTTCTTGTACAAGTCCTCAGCGCTGGTCATCAGCAACTTGGCGACGCGCTCACCTTCCTGCATCAAGAAAACATTGCTTAGCGGTCAGTGAAGGTCGCTGGCAGACTGTAGTAGAAAAGTGGACACTGAAATCTTAATATGCGATTGTTGTTGGCTTTTGTAGGCAGAAAATCTCATAAATACCGCTTCTGTCAAATGTTCTCTAATTAGTCTCAAACAAACTTTTTAACATTAAAGAGCAGATTACAGCTAAAATTAAGTTCATTTTGAAAAGCAACTTGTCAGTTTATGGACGATAAACTAAGTGAAGCCAATGATGGGCAGGTTGTTTTTACCGTGGCAAATAATGAGAATTCTATGACCCGAAAATTGCTGCGAGAAGGAAACAAGATAAGATGTTGTAGGCAGGAAGTGAGGTACTTACAACTGTGCCGTCGGCCTCAGCCTGCTCTTCTCGGCCGCGCTGCTTGAATTTCATGCCACCCATGTGCATGACGGCAGCTGTGATCTTGTACACGTCGTTCTTCTCCTCTTGGGTGAAACCCAGCACATCGAAGGCTTCCTACAACCCGCACAAGCACACTTAGACTGCGAGCGATATACGGCGCCCCTGCCAGGATCCCTTTGTCGAGATCGTCACAGGGAGCACAGTCAAAACCATTTGGCCGATATTTGATTTAGTAAAAATTTTCGAACTGAGACAGCTTTAAATCACAACGAGACTGTATGAACAGACATTAATTTGGAAAAAAATTACGTTTATCTTTTTTACAAAGAATCGCTACGAAGAAACATTTCTATCGTTTAAAAAATACAGTAAACAAAAGATATAAATATCTAAAAACACTAGTTTTTGATGAAGCATAATGACAGATATGCCATTAGCAACATGACACCATCAGTTCATGCAGTTAGCTCGTACTTACCAAGTAACAAACAGATGTTGCGTTTTCGTGTCTCAAGTCGTGTTACATCCAGTGTTCAATGCTTCATAGTGTTATTTGGATGTCAATTGTCTACAACATTGCTACTTCAAGATGTTAGAGGTATCTTTTCTACGAGTGGCGTGGAATTTAATACAATTTTCAAATAGTGAAAGGGTCGCAAATGTAGTCTTTTAAACAGTTCTTTGGTACGGGAGCGTGTCGACACACAACCCGATGTACGAGATGCTCACAGTCCAGCTCGGAGAAGAGCCGCTGAAGCTGCAGGAACGGCTGTGTCAGTGGTTCCACGCAGCTAGTACTGGGCATAAGGTTAGTATACGAGGCGAAGGGCGTTAAAGTCGGCGGCATGGTTCGTGCACTCGAGGGGTGCAATTGCCAATGGTAGGGTACACATGTAGGGTAATGTTCCACCGAAACATAGAATAATGTGCAGCGAGACACTCGAACCACCGAGTCCGCCACTGGGAGGACAGGGCGAATACATCGGGTAACGTGGGCAACTTACGTCGGTCAACTGCATTTCCTCTCCATCATCGACGTTGGGGATGGTAATCTTACCCTGGGAGACGTTGTAGTAGTCATAGATGTTGTCGCTCAATAAGCAAATGTCTGTGAGAAGAACATTCTGGCGTTTAGCGTCAACGTGTTACACTCTGCCTCTCTCCACTGCGCGCTAGAGAGCCCTTTCAATTTTACGGCGTCTCCAAAATAACTGCGAGCATTCCTCATTTGTTGCTAGTAAGTACGTACATCGCACTTGTAAACAATCTTTAATTTCAGCATTGTTACTTTACGTCCGTGCCAGCTTTTCAACATAGAAGAATATCGTCACAGTTATTTTGTGCGCATAGTGGAGAGAGTATACACAGTTAAAAGAGAATAAGGGATGAGATGAATTAAAACAGCAATTTATAATGTATATGTACAAGAGAAACAATTAAACTCGAGTTACTAAGTCGGGTAGAGCCTAAAAAGAACGTTTCGGCATTGCCGCGAGTGGCAAAAATGGAGGCTTTGCCATACTGCAAGCTGCTTCCTCGTGAAAATGAGAGAAAAAAAAGCGAGTTAGTTGTGTAAGCGCAGCAAACAATTACCCTACTGAGACACGCCGTAGAGCAGCTGAGATATTACGATTCCTTTGGAATCTCGTTGGTATGTTTAGTATATTTTTCCTTAGCGAGATCTGTAAGTACAGTAATTTCGTGTCTGGTCCATCTAAGAACGTTTCTCTTCTCAGAGTCAGCCGTCAACCGTCAAGCGTAATTCCGTCAGTTGTTAGAGTTAGTCACAAAAAAAACCACACATGCGTCAGGTTTAATGTCCATAATATCTAGATGAGTTAATAGCGAGGCGTTATTTATTCCCGAGAACCGGGTAAGAGCTTTGGGTTATGACAACAGCGAAATCCAGTATGCGGCAAGCCGATGTTCCGAACAGTACGTGACGAATTCCTACTAGCATTTGTTCATTGCGCCATTAAACTGTTCGTAAAATTATTGAGTAAGCACCAAGATGAAATTCAACCACTTTTACTCAGAAGAAATAAGCTACGTTATAACTGCGATTAACTAAGCGTAAGTTCACATACATTTCGGTATGTGAGGTAACCGTAAGTTCTAAAATGAAATTCCAAAGGCGTATTAGCAATTAAGTATTCATTTCCCTTCAAATCTTTCAGAATTATTTCAATGGATGTAGCTCTTGCTAAATTTTTAAAAAATAGAGGCCACGATACTGTTTCAAATTTCAATTTTAAAATCTGCGGGTCTTCACTTCAATGGAATTACTCACGTACTGCTCAGTAACAGAGAAGCGCTGTTTCTAGACAGACTCAACTTCTGCGATCAGACTTACATCGGTAATCTGCATTTCCTCTCCATCATCTACACCGGGAATAGAGGTCTTTCCTTGTGAGACGAAGTGATAGTCATTGATGTCGTTGGAAAGGAGACAGATTTCTGTAGGGAGGTCACAGATCGTTCAGTTCAAAATACGACTGTGAAAATGTTATGGTCACACACACCAACAGTCCTGTTCGTTGTGCTGTCCAAGAGCACAGCGAACATGTTGGCTAGTGTTATCAGTAAAACAAATGTTATATAAAATATAGGTTTGAGAAAATTGTGGTATTATGATAAATCTTAGATTGGTAGAGTAGAAATGTGGTCTCAGACACCAGTTAATACGGGACTGATTAGAGGGGTATAAGACGGCAGGGTGTCCAAAGGGGTGACTGTGTCTTTCGTGACACTCTTGTATTGGGAAGGGTATTCACGGGCCTTGGCTCAGCAAGCTTTGTAATAAATTCGCCCTCAGTAGGGTAGGATGTGCCCTTACAGCATGCCCCGGTCTGCAGGGCAACTTACATCCGTAAATTGAAGTTCCTCTCCATCATCCACACCAGGAATAGTTGTCTTGCCTTGGGACACGTAGTAATAGTCTTGGATATTGTCGGTGAGGAGACACATTTCTGTTGAGTTGGGAGAGAATGCATTATCATAAGGTACACAAAAGAAACACATAGTCTTGTTCCTCCGTTGCAGCTATTGTTTCTACCTGATACTATATGCGCCTTCTAGAGACTCGAATCTACTGTCAACTGCTGAATGAAGTCGCACTTAAAACAAAAAATAACCATTATGACACTCATTCTCTTAAAGTTCTCGATTTTTAGAAAAAAGGCAATTTCTGTAAATAGTGCACTTTTTAATGAGGGCAATTAAGAAGTGATATTACTTTCATTTTATTACTGTAGTGAAAGACAGTTCAAACACTCACAATTTTTTAACCTTGATTATTACGCGATTGTAATCATTCCCTCACCCGGCGACATGGAAAAAACAGGTTATATTCAATAAAAATGTTTGTAATCAAGAATAATTGAATAGTGAAGAGACGGAGACCGAATGAAAGCAAGATATTTCAACGTTCAGTTTTAATTACACTTAGCTCTATTAGATGGTTCAAATGGCTCTGAGCACTATGGGACTCAACTGCTGAGGTCATTAGTCCCCTAGAACTTAGAACTAGTTAAACCTAACTAACCTACGGACATCACAAACATCCATGCCCGAGGCAGGGTTCGAACCTGCGACCGTAGCGGTCTTGCGGTTCCAGACTGCAGCGCCTTTAACCGCACGGCCACTTCGGCCGGCTAGCTCTATTAGAGTTCAATTCAGTACAGTATCACTTAAATGTTTTTGAAGTATATGGATTGATGGCTTAATTACACTTAGCTCTATTAGAGTTCAATTAAGTACAGTATCACTTAAATGTTTTAGAAGTATATGGCTTGATGGCTTAATTACACTTAGCTCTATTAGAGTTCAATTCAGTACAGTATCACTTATTATGTTTTTGAAGTATATGGCTTGAATACGTTTTTACTGTTAAAGTATACCATTTTAAATAGCAAATGTTGTAATATATCTATCTGAGGAGTTTAACGGAAACTCATACGTACCCTTCAGGCCAGGGACAGCGCCGGACATCATCTGATAGAAGATGTGGTATGAACGCTCCAAGGGCTGCTGTGAGATGACACGGGCCTTCTCCAGCAGATCTGTGGAAGTTAGTGATTAGTTATTATCCGCTGCTATAATTAGGTAAATCGAGACCTGTCTCTAAACCTCTCGGCAAATGCCCAAGGCGTAACTTACATGTTTCAATATCAGCTCCAGCCAGTTTTCCAGAAGGACCGAAGTGAATTCTGATGAATTTACCCTGTTCGAGAGATAGAGACACAGTTATCAGTCAGCTGTTTTTCCGTAAAAGTAGAAAATATTCGTTAAGAGCTAAAATGGAATAAACTTACGAATCGCGAGGAGTTGTCATTTCGCACGGTCTTGGCGTTACCGAACGCCTCAAGTACCGGGTTAGTTTGCACGACCTGGTCCTCCAGAGTGCCCTGCAAACAGACAATAACAGGTTGACATTTTAGCGGCCGTACGACTCAGAAGAAGCGAGAACGTAGGTCAAAGGATGGTCTTGCTTTACCTTCTTCGAAGACTGCTGTTCATCTTTCTTCGAGCTGGCACCGACGGTGGCGAAGTACGAAATTACTTTCTTCGTGTTTTCAGTTTTTCCTGCTCCAGACTCTCCTCTGTGGATGACAAGAAGAAAAAAAAAATATGTTACATTCTTCGGCAGGGAAAATACGTACACAGTTTTTTTTTCCTTGTATTTGATCTTAAGGAATTAAAAACACATCCGTTGACTGACTGAATATGAGTCTGTGTGTTATTCAAAACTGCACACAAAATAGCAGCTTTGGAGGATTTTACATACAACAAGACAATAACAAAATAGGTGTCCATTCTATGGTAACGTGAGATTCTTGGGACTTAGCTACACTTTTCTGCATAATATTTGGTTGCTGCTGCGGGAAACATTATCAGAGGCTATGGGGACAAATGTCACAGTTCTTGCACGTTTACTGCTGCGAAAACATGTTTCATTTAAACTTTTCACTGCAGAATTAGCGAGAACTGAAGTGAAACGTGGAAAAGAAACATATTTTCCGAGCAGTATACTTAGAAGGAATTGAACCTTAATCTCCACAGGCTCTGAAGGTCTGTCATGTAGCAGAAAACTAAACGTTCGATGAAAAGTATGTCTAAGACCGTAGCAGAAGTCCCAGAATCCAGCCGTGAAAATTCACATTGTTTAATTAATTCATTGCAAGCAATCAGTTCATTGCATAGAACTACAATTCATTTGAAAGTTACTGCTTGACGGTATGTTTGCTTCTTGATAAAGCTTGTAAAGTGTTGTTGTGTTGGAAATAATAAAAGATACTTACGTGATCAACATAGACTGGTTTTCACGGTCTGTAAAATAGAACGAAAAAAGGAAAAAGTTAGAACATATTTACAGACTTTTACTCAGTTTTACATCTAGTATTTCCTACTGTACTTTGGGTCTGTTATACGAGTAGACTATTAAAATGCTTAATGGAATGAGCAGATATCTCGAGAAAAAACAACGAACGTAAAATTAGAGAGATTCGAGTCTACACGTAAGCTTAGCAACAAATGTTCCTCCTTGGAACAAGTAAAGGGCGAAGTGACACATATACAAAATACACTCCACCACACAGCGCAAGATGTAGCAGTGAAAGTGGCTCATTAATAATTATTACAATGTTTTGAGATTCGAGTTATCTATTTCAGAAAGTATGGCATGACATGTGGCTAGGTACTCTGTAGATAGCTGTTCTACTTATTCCATTCAGTGTGAGAAATACATAGCGTACTAGTAACTACAGACTTTGTTTTTTGCTGTTGTTGCCATGAAATTACTAGCATAGAGAGAGTATCATTTGTCGGAAGCAGCCTCAGCCTTCCAAGATTATGCAAGTCTGGCGCACGACAGCTTGGTAAGAAATAGCAGGATTGATTCTGCATTCAGGGAGTATAGGATACGAAATGTATATTGCACTACTCTTGTTTTGTGTGAAAGAGCGTAGAGTCTCCAGTATGGGACGCTATGACACCAGAAATTAAGTTTTGTTTCGTGTGCTACGTGAGCGACGCTTTTGCTTAATGAAAATGCATTGTGTTTTAGCTAAGACATACGACGCTATACTCGCGTGATACATATTAACAATTGTTCAGCATGCCAGAAAACACCTACGTCGACAAATGAACGCAAAAGCGATGTTCTAAGCTTATTAAATGGTCAAAACTTATGTTTTAATTGCTTATGAGTTTAAGTTAAAACCTTCACTGGAAACTCATCTCTTTTACACAAATGGAACTGATGTATGTTCTCCAGATTAATATACAGAATTTAGTTCTTACGACTACGTAGGGAGTGTATACTATCTTCACATGCGAGAGAAATACTTTGAATTTGGAAACTAGTTGGCGTGCTGCTAAGTATCTGCGTAAAGTACATAGACTAAAGCTATGGTGAATAGAGAAATTATATACTTACTGGTCAACATGTTGACGTAGGCGCCGTCAGAAATGGCAAAGATGTGGGGTGGCACTTCATTACGCCTCTTGCCTCGGTAAAGCTTGGCGCAGCGGTTGGTGTAGACAGGGAAGCGCTTGTAGGGGTTGATAGCCACACAGAAGAGGCCGGAGTAGGTCTGCACATGGAAAGTACAAACTCAGCTCCTCAGTTGCTTTCAGACACACATATGTACACATATCCTACCCTGTTTCAGTTAAACTCTTAGTGTTCTATGCTGCGTAACGAGGCAACATGTAGGATAATGTGGGAGGTAGTGTGTCCCCAGAGTACGGGCAACATATTGTACTCCATTTAATGGAATATCCTATTGTTTTGCTTTGGGCTAAAAAGTTTTGCCAATACGAGAAGTATTTTTTCTACAAAACATGAGAAGATAAATATTTAACGAGTTCAGGCAACTCGAATGTTTTGATGTGCCACAATCAATACTACACCCTCCTTAACAAATTACTGTTAGTTTGTATGGCATAATAGAAAGTGAATATAAAATATTTAAAGAACGTAATGTGCAATATTTTGTGGAAATGACGCAATAACCCAAATACTAACACGTCATCTTGTTTTAGAAATCTACCTTCCACATCACATGCTTCATATAAAGTATACAGTAATAAAAGGAAGAAGAAGGAACTTTCTATATTGGTAGTAAAAAATGTAGGTCTAAAAGAAGTTTAAAAAAAGTTTGTTGAAAAGGGTGATGAGTTATGTATGCTATGGTTTCAAGAAATCCTCATGAACCTGAAACTTTTCTAAAACGAATTTTGTTCAACCGGTGGGAGCTTCACTACTACCTCCAAGAACACAATAGTTTTTTTACTGCTCAAAATATTCATTAACGCTTTGTGGTAACTTATATGTTCATAGTACTGTGAAAATTAAACGTAATTTGTAGAAAGAAGTCTCACAACAAACATGTAACAAAACCAAACAAAACACAAAAAGTCTAAACTCTAAATTGAAACTCATATTGTCAGAAGGTGCAGACACTAACATCATAACGTGCATTAACATAAATAGCCAGTGCCGTCCAAACAGTCTGGTATTTGAGGCGCTGAATATAGCCACATTTAACAACAGAAGGACTAGAAGCGCAACTGCCACACTGAAACCCGAGTGGTTCCGCAAGGTGACAGGGACGCTTCATATGGCACAAAAGACATTAATACACGGGAACTAAAATTGAAGTAACTGCCCCGTGTCTTTACGGGCGCTGCTTCACAAAGATAGGGAGACATACTCATAAAAACCGAGTATTCTTCTTTAAAAGAAAGGGATAAACATTCAAACATTTAAAGTCTCCGCTTACACACACGAGAACAAAAACAAGTGTTCTAGCAGTAGAACACGAAAGTGTTGTTATTAGAAAGGATTCATGTGAAAGGAACAACAACAGAGCCACGTTTCCAGTGTCTTACTGTTGGCTGCAAACAAACAAACATTATCAGTTCTTCCAGAGCACTCATCCAATCCTTCACCGATACACACGGAAGAACCGTGTCTTAAGTATACTGCATCGGTTGTAGCAAGACTTCAATAGTACTATTGCTATCAGTGAAGGTTGGTTGAAAGCTCGGAAGATATTCATCGACAGTAAATCTTATACGCGGAACAGTCGACGGTCGATGTGCGCTGCTCCGGCCACCAAATTCACACCACAGTTGCGTTCTGCTGCCCAGCTATGATGGGGTTAGCCAAAACGCAATTCCGGGAAACGGCTAGGATTTGTCGTGGGGCAAGACAAACGTACAGGTAGTCTGGGAAATCGGAAGAGCGTGCGTCTGTGCACGGAGATCTCTTCGTTGCATGCTCCATGTGCAGGATAGGGTTAAACAGCAGAGGTTACCGACTTACGTAAATGAGCTTATGGTAGTATCGTTGCTTCAGGTTATGCAAGACTGAAGCGTCATTAAGATATGTCAAGTTGGACATATCCTCGCATTTCTCATACTTAGGGGGGTTTACTTGAGAAACCTGTTCCTTCTTGAAGTTCTTCTCCTGTTGGCGAGAGAGAAAGACAAAAACACAAGATGAGTTACAAGAAAAAGAAAGCAAAAAGCGCCCCCCGATGGGGAGGCGCCACTTACATAAATGAGCTTGCAGTAGTACCGCTGCCGGAGGTTGTGCAAAACAGCGGCTTCGTTCAAATACGTCAGGTCAGCCATGTCCTCCACCTTCTCGAACTTTGGCGGATTCACCTGAGATAGCTGATCCTTCTTGAGGACTTTCTCCTAACGCAAAATAGTTTTCTCATGGGATAACATTCATGACAAATTTTAATGCGGCCTGAAGCATGACAGAACTGCAAACTGTACCTGCGTTACGCTTCATAACAACAACAGTGAAGAGACATGTTTTGTCCGGTATTGTCTTAAATTTGAAACCACGTATGTTACACAGATGCATCACTTCGTAAAGCTGAAAACTATTAGTGAAAGTTTTGAAGTGAAATCTAGCTACTATATTCCTTAGAGTCATTGGTGCACAAAGATGGGAAACAAAAGCCTTCATACATTTGATGTTTATTGTACAATACGGCACGAACAGTATATATTTTGAACGAGTTTTACCGTCAGTTTGGTTCTACAATATATGTATTTTACAAAAATAATTCATTTACGAAATCTTCTCGGGATATCAGCCTAGGGCAGTATCGTCTTGTAGCAACGTGTCAACGAGTTTCATACTCGTTATCGTCATTTTTTAAGATAACGAATATAAAACTCGCTGAAATTGTGCTACAAGATGTCACTGCTCTCGGCTGATATCCCGAGAAGATTTCGTCAGTGAATCAGTTTTGTCTCAAACAATACACAACGTGTAGAAAAGTATTTATTTACAAGCATATTTCAAAGATTTTCAGCAAAAGTAAGTCAGTTCTGTCTTGCTGCAGTGCATTACCAAGCCGGAGCAAAGAAGAAAACAATTTGCAGGACAAAATAATTTATTTATAACTTTAAATAATGACGCATTATTCCGCAAATGTAATTTAGCGTACGTGTGAACGTGCGTTAGGAAAAGCTTCGCATCGAGGCATAACGTGTTGCCTGCATTCAGGGCACAGTGAACGACCACATTGTGAGAAGACCGTGCACTGCAACTAGAAGGGATAGTCGTCGAATGAAGCTGTTGGACTGCATATCACGAGACCATTCACGGTGACGTGATATGCGAACAGTCCCTCATTGTCACTCAACGATGCGCCAGTTTCAATGGTCACTAGCTGTGCCACGAATGCAAGCAATACATGTTGCCTGTATATGAAGCTTGCTCTGAATGAAACGTAAGATCCAGTAAATTACGTTAAAAGGTGACTTTTTCTGTTTTATGTAGAAACAAATAGTCAAAGAAATATATATGGAAACTGAAATGGCCGGTGCCATGTCTGAGAATAAATCTGAATTGATTTCAGTGAGTTGTACAATAGTTTTTAGGAGATAGCAGCGTTGTACGTACCTCGCCACCAGGCAGCGTGACCGTTACCAGGTCGCCCTTAGTTGCCTTGATCTCTCCCAGCACGTAACCCTCCTTCTCGTCGGGTACCCAACATGCCTTCTTCGCATCGTAAGGTTTGGTTTGGTCGATGCGCTTCTGTTCCAGAGAGACGAACAGGTAGGGGGTGGGGTCGGGGTCCTCCCCCTCCGTCTTCTTTGGCATACCAGGCATTTTGAGAGAGCGGCGGACCGGCTAACAGACACGTGGAACAGCCCTGGAGCCTTCCTGCAACACCACAATAAACACTCACAGTCACTGCAATTTGGTCGACTCCAGAATAAATCTGAAAGCATCAACTTTGTCTCATTGCACTTTGTTAGCGAACATGAGGGAATCCTTGAAAGAAACTCTCTTTCCTATCTCAGCAGTGTAAATCCTTCTGGTAGTGCAACAATAGAATCTTAGAAGTTAGCGGAGCTAACAGTAGCCTCGCAGTAGTTCACACTAACGTAGCACTATTGACTTGCTTCCTACGCAGAATGTCTTCAGAAACCTGTTAGTACAGACAAATTAAACTGATATTAGGTTGGTTTTTTTAATATGCATCATTCTGTCTCCTTTATTCTGCTCTGAGCTAGCCAGTGTGGAATATCCGCTAGGTTTTCGAGATGTCGCGTGGAGAGTCTATGGTCTAGCACTGAGACTGCTCATGGAATGGATGTAAGTCGTGAAGTAACTACACAACTCACACGTTACGGTTCCCATCAGGGAATATTTTATTTCCTGAACATCAAATTTAAGATCTCCTTATTAAGGTGAAATGCCTCCACGAGGGCGCAAACACGAGATAAGTATCCTGTAGAAGGTTCTTTATAAGATGCTCTCGTAGTTGTTGGGAACACTTGTGAGTTACATCAGCCGGGCAACGCAGGACAACGTTTAATGGTTGGCAGGCGTGGGCCCTTCCAAGTAACAAGTGGTCTAGAGTGCTGCCAAAATGCTCTCTTTCACATGTTGAAGGAAGTTTTCATAGCGATGAAGAACAGACGACAGCATATGCTCATCGCTCAGGCTTCTCTTCCTCATTATTCCCATCACAATGACGCATACGGGATGACAGCTGTAGGAACATTAAATTCCGTACCACGCAATGAAATGCGTTCAGACAGCGTCCAAACAATGGAGAGCATTGTCTCCGATCCTAACTATACGGTTTTAATTCACAGTTGTGACCAGTGCATGTTTGTCTTTGCAAGTAGTGCATAGCAACGCGTAAACCAATTATTTCGGACCGAGGCGGGCAAACAGAGAGAGGAAGTTAACAGTACGAAAGTTTAAAAATAATAACTTTCATGATTGTGTCATTCTTCGACCTCAGTGCTATGCATACGCAAAGAGCAACGGCAGGGACCAGATTTTTCGGTGAAAGGTTGCCGTCTCACATCCTGGACCGACCCTCTACGAGGATCCCGATATTAGTTTTGTGGCAACTATGATCTAATTGGTATAAAGCTTGAACAATTACCCAAATGGGTTAAGACAGTTGATCAAGAGCGCCAGAGCAAATAGAGGATAATCCACGAGGTTTCTTCCGTGCATTGTGCATCTATAACACATGACCGAACCGGGCGATACGTCTATAAAAAATAAATAAAACTGGAAATAAGAGTTAAATAGTGGCGCAGCTGCGATAAATTGCTCCAGTGATTCTCGCGCTTAGCGTAGCTTCAAAGTGTGGACTAATGATACAAGAAACGCTGTTTTAGTCGTAATGCTTCCATGATAATAACGGGTCTACGTAGCTGGTGGATGGGGGAAAGGAGCGAAGCGGAATCACCAGTGGGACAGAGACACGATTAGCAAAACATGACATAGGCAGACGAATTAGACATATCGATATGTATTATTTACTAGAAATTTTATGAGTCTCGATAGCTATAAAACCCAGTAGCAACTAGATAACCGGTTTCGGTTGACCAGCAACTATCTTCTGATCTTACCAAGACAGGACACTTAAATTTACTGAAGTAAAACTACGTTATCTCTTTTAGCAGAACAGAATCGTATTTGTCACACTGTCAACATATCTCCGTGCTAATTCAATGAAGGCACGTCGACAGTGTGACAGATACGCTTCCGTTCGAATAAACAAGATAACGTAGTTACATCAGTTCTTATGTACTCCGCCTTCACATGATTTGAAGACGGTCGGTCAACCGAAGACGGTTATCTAGTTACTATTGGATCATACTGCGATCGAGGCTATTAAAATTTATAATAGAGACAACGATGTTTGCAAAATGGGGGCAGTGACAGTACCTATCAGCAGCAAGCAGCAGTCGTACTGACTGAGCCGCGGTCGTCAGTCGCTTTAAATTGAGGGCACGTTTTCCCCTTCTCCCGTGCGCCAAATATCGGGTAGCGCAGAGGAATGCGCGGCAGTGACACTGAATTTCCCGGAAAAATGTAGGCGTGTTGGCGTGAGGCGGTGTGGGCGTGCGGTGTGCGGCCAGTATAAATAGCGGCGCCTGCGGTGTTGGCTTTCGGCCGCCTTGTTGGGCTGACGTGGGTATGCGCACTTTTGTTTGCGCTATTTCTGGGCGCGGCCGGGAGCGCACTGCGCAGGTGCCAGTTGCGCCGTCGCGGCCCCAATGTATTTATCCCTTCACACCTCACCTCTTCGCCCGTCACACCAATTGACTTGCCAATCTTTATATATAGATGTATTACGTTACGCGACGCGTTTCTAGACGAGAGGTCCTCAGTCCATTTCGGGCGCCGCGCCTATAGTCGCTTTCCGTCGAGAGTTTTTTGTTTTCGTGGCGCCGATATCTGCGGCGCAGAGGGCGCGCAGGTCGAACCTTTCGAGCGCACTCGATACCTCAGTCGACTCTGAGGAACGCCAGTTCCATCGTTTCCACAGGCAACAGTTATTTCCATTTTTATGTTGCACGCAAAACTCCAGCAAGGCACACTGACGTTAATGCGAATTTAATACCGCGTGTTGTATTTATTTTGCTTAAATTACAAACTGAATTATCTCTGGATCAAACAAAAAATCTTCGAGCTCTTCGCCATATTCAGTTTTCAAAGAAATTTCTAAGTGAGATTTACCAGAGCTACCACGCAGCAATTTACTTATCCACAATGAATATATACATATATATGTAACACACAATTTCATCTCTACTACAGAGTAGCTGTAATTATTCCCATAACAGATAACATTTGCCTACCTGTTGTGATACGTGGCGTACTAATTATTCAACGTTTGTGACTCTGTGTTGCATAGCACTGACGAAGTGTTCGAAAACTGTCCGTAGCAATGAATCGATTCGCGCCAACGATGAGACATCGATTACAAGCGCACAAATGCCACGGTTAGTAGCCGTTTCTAATATAAGTAAAAGTCTTGCACTTGTAAGAGGACATTAATATAGCTAGAAAATCACTGCAAATCCGCCCAGCAGTGCCAAATATAATTCCTCGCAATCAGTCAACATATTACATCTTCAGATATCCCTCGACAGGATGAAACCAGAAACTAATTAGCAGTTAAATATTTTCGCTTATATAAACAAGCAGTATTTTTCTTTCCTATGTACACGTCTTAGTTTAACATTACAACCACCAGAAAACTGGTAACTACCATTCTCAATTTCAAAATTATTCTACATCAGCGAGTGAATGGATAACAACAGTTTGTCCGTTGATCTTGGCATGATATCTGCAGATTAATTTGTAAAAAAGAACCGCAGTGTACTTTCGTGGTTTCTGTACCCTCGTATGTGCCTTAAGTTTGGCCTTATTCCCAAAATGTTTCCCCGTTTCGAAAACGATAAGAATCGCAGTTGTGCGCTTCACCATGACCAAAGTCATAGTACAATACAACCTTCTGGTTTTCTGGAATATGGAACGGCTAATTGCTCGTACGCTCGTGGCTGGGAGAAAAATGACATCCCATGTATCTTATTGTCATTTGCTGCTAGAAGGCGATTAAAATCCTTTTGGTGACCTATCGGAACTATATTGAACAGTGAAGTTAACCATTGTGGTTCTGAAGACCGAATAAAATTCTGGGTGAGAAACGAAACGAGTGACAATAGAAGCGGAAGATAAAACGTCTTTCGATCGACGAAGTATACTAAAGTCGAATGCTACATCATGTCACCTCTCGCTTTAGGCCAACATATTGATCTCTGAAAGCACTGAGGTGAACACTAACAACTTAATAAGCTTCGGAGTTACTACGTATTTCACAATAAAACTGTATCATGTCTACGTAATTAAAACGTTACACAAATAGGCAATCTGCACACCGAAACATTTTTGTATTATTTGTCTCTCCTAATTTGTCAATTAAGAAATGTTTTTGATGAATTATAATTATTACTCACATATTACATGCTTTCATTAACTGGGATCGATTCTATATAACTCCAAAAATCGGTTTCATTCACTAAGATACTCATGATGAAATGACCTAGGTTGCTTCTCAATTACTCTAACATGCCCACAAGTGGTATTTATTGCATGAGATGCAAAAACGTGAAGAAACTATTACTAAGGGCGCTAATGTCGCTGCTATAAACGATATCTCATTCATACTCAACTGTGAGGAAACCAACTCAGTCTTCGTATTTAACCAGATTCTCGAATTTCAGACTAACATTCCTGTATAAACAAAAAAGAGCTTGACGTTGGGTGAAAAATCTGCCTAAGTGTATTGTTTTACCTGAATATGTCTCCCATTACTTAAGAAAATAACAACATCATTGTACCAACTATCTCAGCTTCGTGTGTAGCTGCATTATAAATAACGTGAGTGGAACGGAGAAACAAGTTTATTGGAGAAAAATGCGTCTGCCCTTGTCGCAACACTGGGAAGAAATATAGTATCGAGGCGCTGAATTATCTCGAGTTTAAAAACCAAAACTGCAAGGTGCTAAAAATGACGTCCAAACCTTCGAGATCTCTATTAGTTCATCTCATCAACATTAATACTAAGACTTCAAACATCAAGTTCGCGTAATCTGTAGTGGTTGATGAATCTCATTCACTTCATTAAAAAACACCGCGATGACACGCAAATTGATCTCCTTACTTTCTGTGTGTGTGTGTGTGTGTGTGTGTGCGACTGTGTGTGTGTGTGTGTGTGTGTGTGTGTGTGTGTCACAGTGATAGTAGTAGACAAAATTAAAAACCTATACAAAAGTTTATAACACACAAATAACACATCAAACAGCACTGTCACTTTGCACTGTTGCCTTGTATTTACACATAATGTTAAAAACGTTATAATGCATGCGACATATAAACAGTGGGTCAGTTAGCCATTTCATTAAGGAGGAATGTCAGCGACAATTTTTTGGCAAAAGAAACTGCAATGACATACACATTACAATAACCTGTCATCTTCACACGGTATCTTATTTCATTAAACTTTTTTGTGGGTTAGGTTTGTTAATAATATAACAATATTTTCAACATTGTTAAGGATTTCGCCCAGCTTCCATGTCAAATTACTGGAGTGAAGACACTTTGTAATCCAAGCTGGCGAGATCTTTTTAATCAGTGCCTGTCTAATGAAGACACTTATGTAAAAGTTGTTATAGATGAAGTGAAAGTTGCAGAATTATTAGTTACACGATGATAATGAAGCAGACTCTACGTATAGCGAGAGCTAGGAAGTGTGATGTTGCGTGGGGCACACAGCACTCGGATCACGTTGGTAGCACTGGGGTCCGAGTAGAACACTGAATATCCTCCGATGCTTCCCTCCGCAGAGCACACAGACAGACACACACACACCAAACAGCAATCACCTGGCAGCACTTGTTACACTTACGTTCGAAAGCTGTTCTGTCGGCAGGGCCTAGTATGCGAGCGCCTATAAAGCTCTGCAACGTGATCCCGGGATAGAACGAGCGCGCTGATTGGCTGGCGGCGCCGTCCAATGGCAGGCGTTCTTTTAGGTGGGGGTAAGGGTCTGCCTTTTTTGGCGCAATGGTATAGCCGAGCGCATGTTGGGGGCCCCAGGGACTCCTTCCCAACTGAAAATACCGCCGAGAGAACGAGTTAGTCATACCGAAAGGCATTGTGGCGGAACTGATTGCCCACATCGCTATTGTCTTACTGCGATACCAGCCGGCAGTGAGGCGCCCGGCGTCTCGCTAGCAAGGTTGGAGTTTACACTGTTCTGAGACCAACTTGCTGTCGGGGTTGGAACCAGTCAAAGTTGAGACCAACCCCGTCTCTGCCTCCTCGCACTGTAGAATCAATTTCATAAAATCATATTAATCAAAAAATTCTTACCAGAATTTTCTTTTTTTGTTGTGTGGTAGTGACTAATTGACATTAAAAATGTTCCTCAGTTTAAGTTCTGTTGCAATTAGCCTACATGTAATTATGGGTGAAAAATGAAGACTCTTACATGATTTGCGTTATTGCTCCATGAATGAATATTGCCCTATGTAGGTGAAAATTTTCTTTAATTGAAGCTGCTAGTCGAAACTACAGTTGCATATCAGTTTCTTGACTTAACGTGGAGCAACTTTAAGGCGGCGTCGTTGTTGTTGGAGCGTGAGAGAAGCGGCGCGTAAATCGTATGATGGTGCGTGCGTCAGCCAACAGGTGGCACTGGCTACCTCCTGTGGCGCACCCAAAACTCATTCCCAGGTCGCGAAAATGTCTCACATATTGACGTACGATATCGGTATTTTATGTCTCCGGTTCATAGCAGTCTCAGAGAAGCACATCTAATGTCTAAATACATCGTAAAAGTTCATGTTAGAATATATACATATGTACAAGCTGATTTCTTTTGTGGAGTGTAGTACGCCTCCTACAGCTGTAGGCCTACATAATCGTATTTCAGTTTGGTGAGATGGACTTTCTTTTTAACTGGCAGAAAACTGTGTGGTAATGGAAGTGCTGCAAGAACTTAGTCGGTCCGAAAGAAGTGTACTGTAGTTCCCAAAATAGGGAAAAACCATTCATAACAGTGCGTTTAAAAAAGTGATTTGATGGCTTCTTAAATTAGTTGATCGAGCATTGTAATGAATTGTAAAGATTCGAATGTGTAAATTATCGTCTGTTAAATTTGGAAATAGTGAAATGTGAGGCCTTTGATCTCTCAATACAACCAGCAAGCTTGTAAATACATTTTAGCTAAAAGCAGGATAACATTGCAAATTTTGTAATTGTATTATGTACCATACTGATTTTCTGGGAATTCTGGATGGAAGATCAATGCAACTCGCTTCTGGCATTGTCAGAACACTGCAACATACAACCCTTCTCACAGACGCTGGCACATGGACTTTCTACAAAGCATCCTTTCTAGCAGCGATTTAGTTGACAGAAATCTCAAATAAACCATACATTAACTTTTTCCCTGTTAGTGTTCACTTTTCGAGTTTAATGGCCGTATGTAACTAATAATTCTTCGTAAATTAAAATGTGTAAACAGATGATTAAAAAAAATGAACCAAAAAATTAATTTTTTGCGAACGAGACAAAAAAGTAGTAAAGAAGGCGGTGTTTTCCACTTGGGCTTTATATTTTTTAGTTACACAACTAGTCGACAGGGTTTGACAGACGGTTGTTGCACTTAAGGCGGGTAAAAACTCTTTCACTCCTTGACTACACTAACTATCTGTGAAACCACCCCGAATAGTATCACACCAAGTCGGTTCGCTGCCATTTTCATGCTCTGGGAAAATACATGAAAGCAGCAATTAATTGCGTAACTGAGTCCGATGTTGCCTTCATTCAACAGATTTATGGCTATGGAAACAAGTATATATCCAACACTTTATTGGAGCTATAAGCAACTTCTTAAATACTCAGAAGTATTAACCTATCATTATAAAGAATGAGATTCTAGAGTTTACAGTATCTACGAAATTCTAAATCTGAACGGCCCCTTGGAGATTGTACATCGATAGTCCAGAATACGAAACCAGTGAGTTAACAACTTCGACACCTAGTTCTATGACGTTATTCAGAACTATCCCAGATAACGGCAGTATAGAAGATTTAAAGCTCAGAAATTTTTGGTGACAAAACCGATTCTTCTTCAAAAAAATGTCTGATGTTTCGCTTTGATCTTTGATAAAGGGAAACAGATTATGCTCTGTGCTGTCATTGCATAGACCGTTGGTGACGTATAGCTAATGTCTGGGTGTTAGGAAATAGGCTGCCTGTAAGCACTGGTTCCTATTTAAGACACATTCACTCCTCTTGTTATATTTAGTCTTAACATCTCCCAACGGCTCATTTCTTACAAACGCGAAGCTTCGAATTTCTCCTAAGCTACTGACAGGTTCTGGTTGCCACGTTATATCTTCCTTGGCTATTTTTTTACAAAAATGCCTTTTGAAATTGATTTGAGAATCGTTGAAGATAACGAAACGTGGAAATGTTATGTCAAGCGTACTTCCTTCGTGGCTTATAGCAGACTATGACATAGTAGCTTACTGTGAAGTTTTCACGAATCATTTGTAGAATTCCACTACACGTATACGACAATGTTGCACGTCTGAACGTCGATAGAACACAAAAGAACGAATTTTCTACTTATGGTACGTTCCTAGTGCTACTGTATGTACATCATATGGTACTAGGAGACAGAACGAGGAATGTAATGGATAAATGGTTATTAAGGTTTTTAGATAGTTAAAGTTTTAATAAAAAAACATTGATCGTACACTTGTACTCCAGAGTAGCGTCTAAGCTCAAAAGGTTGAATGGGTACACAGTATTCCCTCTAGACCAGCGGTAGATGAAAGTGTGTCAAATTTTCACGTTTGATCCTCACTGTAATTCGCTGAATTTGCAACGTCAAGGTTATAGATCTTCCCCAAGTCATGAAAAACTCGCGATGCCTTCACGTTATTGTACACAAGTATCGTAAACAACATCTGAAGAATTCCAGTTTTTAAACCCAAAGTGAAAATGAGCCCTTTCGCTGCACTTATTATGATTTTCATCTTTGGCAGTGCTCTTGGTACGTGAAAATTTGAAAGGCGCACGATGGACTGGAAGCCATTTTGAAGACACTGGAGTTCTCAAAGATAATTTCAGAACTTCCTCAAAGTCGTCTGCACCGAGAAAAAATCTTGTGTGTTCCCAGTTGATCGAAGCATTTTTGAACCTGAAATACCTGAAGCGGCACTCCTTGAACCTCTATTGAAATAAAGCTGACCACTGTTCAGTTAACAGACTAGCGAAGGAGATTAGAAATAGGTTCGAAAAACTTTAAAGCGTGGAAACTTATAAGGTGATATGTTTTCACACTTCTCTTGTTGCCAACAAGAAAGCATTTCCAGTGAAAGAATGTTAAGGAAGGACTCGAAGGTGAATAAAACACGTTGTAATTATAGAAGTAACTAAGTCAACGACTGGCTGCGTATCTTAATGGAGAGAACGGGTAAGTATCGAATGCGATGCTGAAAAGCGCTTGGAATAAACAGAGTTCGCATGTTCTTGCTTTGTATCCATTCAGTCATTCAGTTCGAAATCAGGCTCTCGCGGTACCTAATTTTCGCATAAAACCTAGCAGAGATACATGAGGAAGAAGGAAGATAGTTCGATCAAAGAAGACATGGACAGAACAAAGGCGTCAGTTTCCATTATCGCAACTATGATGTGTGCTCAGACTTACGGACATTGCTTCGGAGGCGTGTGAGCCATTGACAAATTATTTGTAGCGGCATATTGGCAAATATAGCCCATTAATAATAGAAGAATATGGGATTAACTTGCAAGTGTCACCTGACGAAAAAAGTGATGTGGAAGAAGAAAGATGCTAAATGAAGTAGAACGATCTTTGCGAGAACAGAATGGATGCCACACTTCGCTAAAGTAAAGTAGAACCAGTGAGTGAGTGAGCGAACTTGTCTAGTCATTGCCGGTACAAGCCATTTCAGATTGGGTGGCTTATATGTCAGACATCCCAAGTGTGACTACCTTGTGTAAGTGACTGTAACAAGTGTGCTGGGTAATGTTGTGTAAGCGCGTTTATGGTGAAAAGAAATAGGAAAGGGTGGAGCCCGGTGCTGGCATATAGTGTGTTCATCTTGAAAGCACCAAGACAGCTTAACGTCCCCAGCCGAGTACGGATCGCCATGAATGGCGTCACATGATCTCGCTTCATGAACCACTGCGGAGAGATTTGGAATTCCAGCTAGGGTTTTAGCACAGCGTCTAGCGACCAGGAACTTCACGTCGCAACTTCTCTTCCTCTTGCTGTCCGAACAAACGCAATGATAATATTTTCGTCCTTGGGATTTGAACCACCTAACTGGAAGTCGAATGTCACCACACAAATAGTTCAAATGGCTCTAAGCATCGGAGGTCTTCAGTCCCCTAGATTTAAAACTACGTAAACCTAACTAACCTAAAGACATCACACACATCCATGCCCGAGGCAGGATTCGAACCTGCGACCGTAGCAGCCGCGTGGTTCCGGACTGAAGCGCCTAGAACAGCTCGGACACATTGCGTTCAGACAAACTGTGTGCACTCTGCATGCTAAAAATGCTGACATATGATCAAAAACTAGATGAACGGAGTGGCACAGTCATTCTCGCACATCCTCAAGAAGAGTTAACGATTTTCGAGACTCCACATTGACTGACGATGGAAGTTGGCAGCTCACTACATATCTGAGGATATACGATAATCGCGAAATCGCTGAGAGAACCGTGGGAACTCCTGTACGACGTTGGTATGAAGAAGCTCCCTCCAATATATATATATCGTCCACTCATTTTTTCAAACTTGGAGTAAGCTTCTTCATACCAAAGTCGTACAGGAGTTCCCACGGTTCTCTCAGCGATTTCGCGATTCAAACTTGGATATATATCATCCACTCATTTTTTCAAACTTGGAAAGAGCTTATATATATATATATATATATATATATATATATATATATATATATATATATATATATATATATATATAAACAGGCACAAAAGTGATATGAAAATATAGTACTTGGGAAAAATTTTCTGTGGTTTGGAATATTAGTTTTCGGATAACCCTCGTGCTCACGTCATGTAACAATAATTAATTTTCGCACATCGGTAGAGACGGACAGTGACCTGGAGGCTCGTATCTACGAATAGATAAGCTAGTGTGGCCCTTTGGCAGCTGTTAGCGTCCAGTACTAGTGAAATCGGTGAGCTCAGGAGTTATGTTACATTCAATGGACTCTTTTTTAGCACAAGAAATCAAGTGAGAGTGACGAATTGTGCCGGCCGAAGTGGCCGAGCGGTTCTAGGCGCTTCAGCCTGGAACCGCGTGACCGCTACGGTCGCAGGTTCGAATCCTGCCTCGGGCATGGATGTGTGTGATGTCCTTAGATTAGTTAGGTTTAAGTAGTTCTAAGTTCTAGGGGACTGATGACATCCGATGTTAAGTCCCACAGTGCTCCGAGGCATTTGAATCATTTTGACAAATTGTGAGTGAAGAAGATGAGTCAGCCAATTTACTTCTGAGATGATGTGGGGGATCAAACAAATAATGTATGCGGCACTTGTGTAAGAGTCACTGCAAAAGAAGTTTTTGTACGAGTTGTGGGTGTGATTTGGGGCTGCAAGTGGTTCTTACATAAATCACTATTAGTATCCGCTGGGGCTAGGTTAATTTAAACTAGGAGTAATCTTGCGAGCGACCTGAATCCCTGTGAGAACTCCTCCCTTCCCCTGCCTGCTCGTTATCCGGTAACAACATTTCTTACGAGTGCTCAGAAAGCGTATGACATTGCGAATCTGGAAGTATGTAGTAACTGTAACATAGAGTGCTCACATCTAATTATTTTTCAGCAACAACGACAAAACTATCGCAAATCGTTATACTTGTAAGCATCCATCATTTACCTTTGAGTATAAATTCGAAATAACTGAAGGTGCCACAAACACGGGACGCAAGTGGCAAGGCAATCATACGGCAGATTACCTGGGAGCATTTGCGAGAACGATGGAATTTTTACGATAGGCGTCGTCACCCAAGTTCTCGTGCATGTAATTATTGAGTATTTCGGCGGCTGGAACTGTAATTTCTTTTTTGTAATTGATGGAAATGAGATGCTTCAAAGACTATCAACACAAATGACATCGATTTTGTTTGGTCAGCATTCGAATTTTAACACAAAATTTTAGTAGCTCCTGATATGAGGCACTGTATCAAAATCGAGATGCTAAGCGTAAAAAATCCAATCATACTGATAAACCATAAATGTGTCCCGGACAAGATACCGAGATGCGTGGCACGGGGTTACCATTTGGGAGGAAGACGGTTAAAATACCCGGCCAGCTATCCAGATTAAGGCTTTCGGTGATTTCTCTAAATCAGTGCAGGAAAATGCCGGGACCGTTCGTTTGAAAAGGGCACGGTCGATCGGCTGATTTCCTCCCACATCCTTTCGTAAGCTGTCGCTAATGACCTAGCTGTCGACGGGACGTTAAACTCTAATCATCCCTCCTTGCGTAAATCGCTTAAAGCGAGTCTCAGAAGTGTTCCTTTGATAAGGCTTCTTACTATTTTCTTCTCTACGTGGACATTGTACGCTGTTTCCCCCCTGCCATCTGTGGACAGTAGTCTTGTAGTCGAGACAGAGAAGCGTGCCTCACCTACCAAGTGAAGGGTTCATCTTGTCACAACTTCCTCACCACTCTTGTAAATCAATCTCTTCCCGCAACTCGACGGTGAATGAAATGAAAGATCAGATCCTGGGACATGGCTCCCTCAGCGCTTCCAAAGATTGAATTTAGAGGAAACCGAAGATCTCACTAATCATGCAGAAACAAGTCTTCCAGTCTTACAGCGTAATCCTTATATTTTCTGATAGAGTATCCCACAGTGTCTTATCTCGTTTAAGTGTAAGCATCGGTATCACAGAACTTACGAAGAAAACAATGGGATGAGTAGCCGAGAATATAGGGTATCTCACGTTGGACTACAAGCTTGGGATCCGGCTCGTAAAGAGAAAATCGAGGATTTCAATGTGTTCGTCATGCGCCTGCTTCAGTATTACTTCTTTCGGAAAGAGCGGGCGTGAAGAAACGGTTAAAAACATTGCAAATAATGGAAAGTTTTTCAGTAGAAATTTTGTTTAGATCGTGCCTTCATTTCGTTAGCTAATTTATCTACAGCAACTGGAGAGTACACACAGAAAACATAAGACGTCATTATGGATATAAATCAAATTTATTCGATATATCTTTATAAAAAAAATTTCTGCTTGAGGAAACTATCGTATGCTTACAAAAATCTAGAGGAATAACAGATCAACACAAATTATATGATTTTTTTTCTAGACGTTTTATTCAGGTTGTGTGTGAAAATTTATCCAATTTGTTGCGCATTATCAGTATTATAGTAATTATTATTATGAAGCTCTAAGACATTTCCAGTGTTCACTATTCGTTCCAGGAGGCTTAGTTTCACTTTATGAACAAAACTCATCCAGAAACGTGGCAGTTTATCTCCGGCGAAGTCACTGATCTGTTTTCTTATTTAATAAACAGAACAGTCCAGACCAAGTTTTATTAACTGTTAAATCATACACAAAACATTAGAACGATGGGACGAGTAACCAAGAATACGAAGCTTGTCACGTTCGGCTACAAGTTAAACTGTTAATAAAACGTAACCTAGGCTGTTTGCTTCATAAAAAAATGCATTTAGCTGTCTGTGTTGCATATAACTTACATAGCCCAGCAGCTAGCAACATAAACGAATTGGTGCAGTGCTGGACTCGCATTCAGGAGGACGACGGCTCGATGGTTCAAATCTACATCCGATGAACCTGATTTAGATTTTCCGTGGTTTACCTAAACCGCTCCAGGCAATTCCGGGATAGTTCCTTTGAAATGTCACGGCCGATTTCTTTCGCCATTCTGGAATCATTCTGAACTTGTGCTCTGTCTCTAATGACCTCCATGTAGACGGGACGTTAATCCCTAATCTTCCTTCTTTCCTGTCTTTAGTGATACAGTGGCGTGCTAGTGCTGCCCGAGAGTCATACTGTGAGCCATGTGAATTCACCAGTCATCTGATAAAGTGCGAGAGAGCATGATACAACAGACGAGGAAATAATAAGATTGAATGTCAAATAAGGAGGAAATATAGCTGCAGTCATGCTAACAGTTGTCTGTTACCTTACCATTTGAGCTAAAAAAATGTCTAGTATCCAAGCAAAGACATTTTTCTTCAATTAAATAAAAACGTCTTCTCAAAAAATTATTTCCGTTGTAGAAGTAATTGAGGCCTCAGAAAAACAGCTTTCCTCTAAAAAGGAATTTGAAGAATTCGCTTCTGCAATATTGAAGGGAGGCTCGGCGATGCGCTATGAAGTAATTTTTCATAATTTGGAGACTCTAAGAGTAAAATTAATACCTAAATGTTGCGCAGAAACCTTTTATAGATTACATGGAAATAATCTTCACAATAGTTACGAGCAATTTCGTAGTATAAAGATGTGAAGGAAAATATTTCATTGTTTGATGGCAGTTGCTCCAGTTGAGGACGTTAACTTCAAGGTGTTAAGAAATATAAAGGGAATAAATCTCCGTGAAGTACTCTAGCTAAACTGCGGTGTATTCTAAATTGGATTTACTGTGATTCCACAGGTCACTGATATCTTGTACCAGTCTGTAGTAATAAATATATGATAATATTCGAATGCAAAGCTGAGTCTGCATTAGGTAATAGTAATGGTTAAGGAAATGAATCTTACCATTAAGAAGTAAATGCTTTATCAGATGGTAAAAGTTTCTATCGCGGCCCAGAAATACACGAATTGTGTAAGAGCCTTGTTGGTGTGTCGCATACGAGTTGGAGGTTATGTAAGCACGCAGAATACGTACATTCAGATACTCCAATCTTACATTTTTTCAAGATTCTGGAACCACTGAATTGCAATACAGCAATATTTCAAAGGTATGAAATAAGTCGCAATAATCACTATACGTGATAATGGATTCGAGTAGCATTAGTGGTCTAGTCTTTTAAAAAACATTTCGATTCAATTTAATGATTTTAACACCTTGTAAATAAATGAAAGAAATGTTAGCGGTACATTTACTGATGTTAGTAATAATGTTATACTGCTCGTGAAAGACGGTGTGATTAGGAAGAAGATCGATGGACGATTAATCAGCGGCTGACGTCTTAAAGAATTCTCGTTCGGTATTTTTGGTTTTTGTTCTTTCGCTTTCATTATACAAGGGAAGCAAGAGATTCCACTTCATGGACGTTCTGATAAAAAAAAGAAAGAACAGAAGAAGAAGAAAAAGGTCGAACACGTTGCGTGGCTGATTCAGCGTGTGTATATTAGGACTAGTTATCTGAACAGTTCCAGAGAACAGTTAGCTGGTGATCTGCGAGTGATGGAGAGCGTTGAGATTTGAGACGTGCGAACAGAGGTAGACAGCCTTACTGCATTTCGGCAGTAGACTTATTTACCTAAGTTATATTTGGCGACTGACGGGCCAGAAAGCCGAGAGCGACGGGCCTGACGCAGTTATAGTTTGCGACATCTGGAAGGTTACAAAAAACGATTGCATCTCCAGGCGAATTAAAATTAAGTATTTACGTTTCTCTATCGTCGCTCGCTTTTCGCCTCCAAAGAGAAATTTGCCTTAATTAAGTACCAAGTGGCGTCTATCTACCCGCACAGGCTTGGGTATGAACTGTGACTGTTTCTAATACTGTTGTTTCATTTAGTCGGTCTCGGTTTTCATTGGCTTATATTACGGTCATCTAACGAGTCACTATGCAGATCTCTTACAGAACTCAGGCAAAAACAATAAAAAAACATAGAAAGCAAGGGATGTGTGATAGCATAATCAAATAAGTAGGCCATTACATTATAAGTCTCTAAACATCTATGATGCGTCTCTGTACAAACTGAAAGGTGTATGCCGTAATGAAGCCTTACTATCTAGGGTTTACCACACATATCTTTCAATTGTGCTGCAACTCGCCAAAAATGGAACCTACAAGATAACGCACACCTTGGTTAAGGCAGTGTACTCAAGTACAAATTGTTTTATTGTTCACTGAGAGAACGTTGCACTGCTTTGAGAATGGGTCTGTATTGTAAGCTACAAATCTGATGAGGGTGTATATGTAAAGGGTTGAAGGAGTTGAACAATGGCCTGCGCGAAGTTGGCGCGAATCGTCTCGATCGTCCGGTTTAACGAAAAGAATATCATTTATGACTGCTCACATTTTCTGGGAAATGTGACACCATACTATGCAGTAGATTCAAAATAGGCAAAGTAAATAAGCTTTTGCGTTTCAGTCTCAGTGAAAGCGAAGATCATTCGAGAGAGCAGAACTCAGTTTCTGCACAGTCCATCGAGGCTTTTTATCTGCTTTCACTTCTAGGAATTTAAAATGTTCAACGTTGTGGATTACCCAATCTTTCTGTTTCAGAAAGTGTGCGCACTTTGCTTTGTAACAAATGATGCATATAATACTGTTAGCTGCTTCGGATACAACCGATTGACACGTATTCCTTCTTCGTCCTTCCAGTTTCAGGATCTGAAAACTTTCTCTGCGACAACTTCGAATAGTTTTGGTAATATGGAATCTGTTTAACTGACTTTTCTTCCGATTCTAGGTTCCTTGCTATCCTAACAGAGACTAATGGAAGGTGTTGCATTCATTTGTTCTGACATAGTTTGACTGTTTGTGCAGATTCGCTTGCAACTGAATAATAAGCTTTATTAAAATCAATGAATCGCACGCGACGTCACAATTCATACATGATGTCCCGTTCTATCATTCCGTTCACTACGTTGCGCTATATCCACTTCGAAAGGTATCTTCTTCCTTTGTTTCATTATATATTTTTTTGTGTGATTGGCTATTGTTTTAATGAATGTCATCTACACTACCGAAAGGAAGCTGACAGGTCTGTCTAGTGCGTACTATAACCAGCAGAGCAATCTAAAAATGAAATCGATCCAGTAAAGACGGGTCCGGCAATGAGCTGTTAGCGAGACGATTACCAGAAATACTGTCCTGGTCAGAACTTTTCTTTCCGTTTAACTGGGTTCGAATTTCACTCACGGACTGCTAGAACAAGAAGAAAGATACTTGTGGCCGTTTACTGTACACTCGCACTTGGTGTTCCACGAGTCGTCCACGCAATACGAGTCGTCCATCTCTTAATTGAGTTACGAATTCTTTCAAACACTCCCGGCTCACCTCGTAAATCGTGACAAGACTGCACAATTCGCTGCTCCAGTTTTTCAACCGTATCAAACGAACTGTTCCACACTTCTCTTCTGAGGTGATCCCAGACAGAAAAATTCAGATGATTAAGGTCAGGTGATCTTGGAGGCCAACGTACAAGCCCTGTTCGGCCTATCTATCTTGGAAACATGGTCCGTAGTGGCACGTTTGATGTCCTGTTACGTCAGCAGGAAAATACTCCAGCGCCGCATCAGACATGTACCACAGTCCCCAACCTTGTGGAGAGATAACTAACAATGCTTCTACATCTTTCTCTCTGTTATTAGCAACTGTGCAATCTTCCCTCTAAACTGATGAAATCTGACGTCTACACAACATAAACTTCTGTTTCGCTTCCTCCACATCCTAATTGTTTCCAGTTGCACCTTTTGTCAAGTTATAATTGTACCTTTTCACAGTCTCTCGAAAAAATTTCGGAGAGTCCTGTGTAGTTCAAAATGTTGTACCATGTTCCTGTTATTATTTACTATGAAGCCTTACTTTCACTTTAGCAGTTGCATTGTTCTGTTTGAGACTTCCTTTTCGTTTTCCATTGTCATATCTGCAACATATTTTGGTGTTTGCATAATTACCTATGTTAGATAACTGCTCTTTTCGTGTACGGTTGAATCATCTTCATTTTCTATCATACTAAAGATGCTGAATAATTTCATCAGATAGACCTCTCTCTCTTAATACGTATTGTCATACTCACACTTCTGATTTCCTGTCTGATGAGTTCGTTTCATTCTACCTTTGCACTTATTTTTAGTCTGCATTTTATCAGTCTATTAAGATCTGCAAGTCTAAAGCACATCAGGACTTCCACGTCTTCTACAATTTATTTGCATTTTTTCAATGAAATATTGACAATTTCACTTTTAGTTCTATTTCCTCCTTACCATGTATACTTGCTACTTGTTTTGTTCTGGAAGAATGTGTTAAATACAAGCACGTTCTTTTTTTCTGCAAACGCTAATAATTTACAACCTGTGTCATTTCTGTTATCATATCTAAAGTTCCCCACTCAAGAATCAGTTTTCTATTTACGTCCTACTTTTCCCTATTATCCCACATTATCGCTCTGTTGTTTCTGCTGCAGTATCTAAAGTTCCTCGCTGATGAATTATATTTTAGTTTTTGTTTTATTTTTGCACTAAGATCCACCATTATCATCCTGTTGTGGGATTTGCCACTATTTGTTAGTTTATGTATCTCGTCGTAGAAATCTTCTACCTACATGTGAGTACGCTGGTGCAGTCTTGAATGGCTTTCATGGAATACTAACAGTTTATTTTTAATACAAGTATTGATGTTCTTTCTGAGACTCTCACAATCATAGTAATATTACTTTTAACGTTATTGAAACTTTACTGACAGATTAAAACTGTGTGCTGGACTGAGACTCCAACTCGGGACCTCTGCCTTTCGCGGGAAAGTGCTCTAGTTCTGCAAGTTTCGCAGGAGAGCTTCTGTGAAATTTGGAAGATAGGAGACGAGGTACTGGCGGAATTAAAGCTGTGTGGAGGGGTCGCGAGTCGTGCTTGGATAGTTCCGTTTGTAGTACACTTGCCCGTGAAAGGCAAACTTCCCGAGTTCGAGTCTCGGTCCGGCACACAGTTTTAGTCTGCCAGGAAAGTTTCATATCAGCGCACACTCCACTGGAGAGTGAAAATTTCATTCTTTAATGTTATTGTTTAGAATAAAACCTACACCTAAATTTTCATACTTATGAGTTCTCCTGTAATAGAACAGATGTTCTGAACTGTATTTTGTCTCGATTTTTTCACCACCGTGTTGAGGCTTCTGCCATACCCCATTTGATGTTTTCACTACTGTTAGAAATTAACTAACCCATCTTCACTTTTTAAATTTCTAGAATTTACTTTCGCTAGATAAAAATTGGTAGTTTACTATCCCTAGATAAAAAAGGAATTGATACAGTTGGGTTGCTAAGGTCCATGTTGTCGTTTATTTATTCATTCGTCGCATAGCAAGGTGCAGACCAAGAAATAACGAAAGTGTCTCAAAGCGTAAAACTAATGCCTCACATTCCTCAATCCATCACTCCCAACAGTCGGATACTGCCGTCTCAAGAACTCGCATGTGGCAGTAAGGGGACGTGTCTGTTTGGCTGATGTGGCTGACGATGGGGCTAACGACAGCTACTCGATTGTTCTAAAATAGAGTTCATACACATGTGAGCAAATCCTCGATCTCACGTGGACTTAATTAAACGTGCGGGGAAACCCGAACAGGAAGAGAAATCAAAATAGATCAGCAGCACCTGGCGACCTGCCGCAAAAAAAGAGAGGGAATTAACGGGTTGCTACCATAACTGACTCAGGAAATTTGAGACTATGAAAACATCTGTTTGGAAATAAGTTTTTTTCTAACATTAAGCTCTTTCTCTTTTGTGAATTTATTATATGAAATACTGTAAATAATTGTTGACCTGACAGGGTTACAGCATAATAAAATAAGAGTATATATGCGACCGAACTTCGGTTGAAGTACACTTACCTACCGTTAAATTTGGTAGTTGTTGCCCGATGGTGTGTATAGCAGTTTCGTGGTGTTCAGTTTGTTCTATTGTTACTCTCCAAACATAAGTTACTACGAATGATTGCGTAGATATATTGTGATTCACCATGGCTGAACTTAAGGATGCTTCTCGAATGTTCATTCATTCGACTTATGCGTTATCCAGCAGCTGTAGTAACAGTTTGAGAGAGAATACAATGTAGGTTTCTTCGCCTGCCGTCGCTGATCGAACAGAGTGGTATGTGATACAAATCTGTTGGTAAATAATTTACGTACTGCAATGAACCAGTCTGCTGTGGAGAACCGCAGTAGCACATTAGACTAATCTGGTAGCCGAATTCATAAACAGGAACTGCAGACGTAGCACTCTGCTACCCTGCAAAATCTGAATGATCAAAATTTATACCAACTCGGCTATCCAGACACAAATACCTATGAATCGACTTCAACAATCGCACCGTAATGTGGCTACCTATGTCACGTGAAAGAATAATAATAATAATACTTCCCAGAATGAGATTTTCACTCCGCAGCGGAGTGTGCGCTGGTATGAAGCTTCCTGGCAGATTAAAATTGTGTGCCGGACCGAGACTCGAACTCGGGACCTTTGCTTTTCGCGGGCAAGTGCTCTACCAACTGAGTTACCCAAGCACGAGTCAGGCCCTGTCCTCACAGCTTCACAGTTGGAAGGTAGGAGACGAGGTACTGGCAGAAGTAAAGCTGTGAGGACGGGCCGTGAGTCGTGCTTGGGTAGCTGAGTTGGTAGAGCACTTGCCCCCGAAAGGCAAAGGTCCCGAGTTCGAGTCTCGGTCCGGCACACAATTTTAATCTGCCAGGAAATTTCATAATAATAATTACTTTACGTATCTTATGTACACATTACCCATGAGCAAAAGTTATTGTGAGATAGATAGGGAAATCCAGTAGTAGTTGATTTACCTCCAGAAATCGAAAAGCATCCGAAATGTCTACATCTACATGTGCCACACACCCAACGGTGTGTCGCGGAGGGCACTTTACGTTCAACTGTCATTACCTCCCTTTCGTGTTCCAGTCGCGTATGGTTCGCGGGAAGAACGACTGCCGGAAAGCCTCCGTGCGCGCTCGAATCTCTCTAATTTTATATTCGTGAACTCCTCGGGAGGTATAAGTAGGGGGAAGCAATATATTCGATACCTCATCCAGAAACGCACCCTCTCGAAACCTGGACAGCAAGCTACACCGCGATGCAGAGCGCCTCTCTTGCAGAGTCTGCCACTTGAGTTTGCTAAACATCTCCGTAACGCTATCAGGCTTACCAAATAACCCTGTGACGAAACGCGCCGCCCTTCTTTGGATCTTCTCTATCTTCTCTGTCAACCAGACCTGGTACGGATCCCACTCTGATGAGCAATACTCAAGTAAGGTCGAACGAGTGTTTTGTAAGCCACCTCCTTTGTTGATGGACTACATTTTCTAGGGACTCTCCCAATGAATCTAAACCTGGCACCCGCCTTACCAACAATTAATTTTATATGATCATTTCACTTCAAATCGTTCCGTACGCATACTCCCAGATATTTTACAGAAGTAACTGCTACCAGTGTTTGTTCCGCTATCATATAATCATACAATAAAGGATCCTTCTCTCTGTGTATTCGCAATACATTACATTTGTCTATGTTAAGGGTCAGTTGCCACTCCCTGCACCAAGTGCCTATCCGCTGCAGATCTTCCTGCATTTCGCTGCAATTTTCTAATGCTGCAACTTCTCTGTATATGTCCAGTGATGTGAAAGATATGTATGGAGCAAACTGGTGCAGTGCTTAAGGTGTTGGAGTTGCTGAGTTCAGTTTCTTGTCTGGGTATCCTGACATATGGTTCCCGCCGTTTCCCAAAACACATAAGACTACTGTTAGGTTAGTTAATTCGAAAGAGCCACGGTATATTCGACGGCCAATAATTTTCCATCACAGCGGCCGCTTTGTCTGTAAGGACATCGCTTTTGAACTCTAACGTTCCTTACTGCCCGCACGTCCAATCAACTGACCGTAGAGGTGAAGTGGTTAAGACAATAGGAGCGATATTTGAAGGAACGAGGCTCAAATTCTCCATCCGTCTCGATGTAGTTTCTTTCCGCAATTGTCCATAAATAATGCCAGACGAATTTCGAGATGTGTCGTTCAACAACCGGAAGACTATTTTCATCCTGAATTCTCTTCCTCCTGATCTACAGCTCCGTCTCCAATCGCTTTGACGGCCAGAAGATCTTAAATACTAAGATCACAGTTTTTTGTATCATTCTTAAGAAATAAAACCACTTCTTACTACTTTATTCTATGCGGGTGATCCTTGTTAAATAACCTGTAATTCGTAATTCAGCTGTCAGTCTCCTGTAACTAACAGAACAGAGTGTGTTGATTAGGTGGTTGAAACGCTAGCCTCGTATTCAGCTGATGATTCGTATTTGGGTAAATTGGGTCAACGTCACGCCTGGCAATCCAGATACATTTTTTTCCGCAGTTTTTAGAGATCTGTGAGAGTGAATGCAGATGCAGTTCCCTTGAAAAGATGACGACGGATTTCCTTCGCCACCCTTATCCTATACGCGCATGTGATCCCTGTCTAATGACCTTGTTGTCGACGGGCTCATAAACTAACGTACACCGTAAAAAACTGTCTCCAAATATTCGTTCAGACTCTGATATTAATGTTCCTCGTGGTTTCCCTAAAAGATTTCCATTGAAGATCCGAATAATTATCTTAACAAAGCCACGTCCAAATTCTTTCCTCATTTAACTAATTTACACTCCTACTATTTACCTCCTAGAACAACTTAGATTCCTGCAAAGCGTAAATACGAACTTTTTTTTTTTACTGATGTGAAATTTCGCAAAAAGACATAAAATGAGTGGCCAGAAGTCGCGGGAAGGATTTTCGCATTTGAAGATGTGGCTTGTGCAACGCTAGAATGCTGCGGCTAGGTGTTGCGTATAGTGCGAGCGTAGAATCTGGGAGTCGCCGCCGATTTCAGTTTTGGGTGTCAGGAATCTATTTCTACCGCGTGAGAGAAATGCACCGCAGCAACCGACGCTACCAAACTCGTATACAACGAAATGTAATATAGGACAACATTCTTGGCAGTTCTGGTAAAAAATGATAATGGTGTCGGGTCTTCCTTAATTCAGTGAAAAACCTCATGGCAGAAGTTCATTTTAAGTGCTGTTTGGGAGTCTCACATAAAATTATAAAAGAACAATGGATACCTGCAGCAATAAGAAAGTATGAAGTTCTATCAGAAGGAACAAACCAGGATAAGAATGAAAAACTGAAATGTTTCTGTTCTATCGTGGTATCGTGGTAATAATATGTATTGCACATATATTATCATAGAAAAGCTACACGGGAGCTTACAGCGTAATTCATGACTGAATTTTGTTGCTCTCTTTAGTAGTTAGCGCGCTTTTTTTCGAGATAGCTGACAGATTAAATCTGTTTGGGGCCCGAATCTGGATGTTAGCCTAAGCAATTAACTTCGTACATAGCACTTTCCTCGGTCTTTTCCTTTGCTTGTGATGAATCCCGAGCCGTCGACCAGTTAGCCATTTCTCACATACTGCCTTTCCCCTCCTCATAGCCAAAGCAGCCTTTGTGTTTTATATGCTGTTCAGTGTACTATTCTTTCCCTGCTAAATATGCCTCATCGCCGGCCGGTGTGGCCGTGCGGTTCTAGGCGCTTAAGTCTGGAACTGCGTTACCGCTACGGTCGCAGGTTCGAATCCTGCCTCGGGCATGGATGTGTGTGATGTCCTTAGGTTAGTTAGGTTTAAGTAGTTCTAACTTCTAGGGGACTGATGACCACAGATGTTAAGTCCCATAGTGCTCAGAGCCATTTGAACCATTTTTTTTTATGCCTCATCGTGCCGTCATGTCTAAATAGATTCCCCATTCACGCACGTCTCCTTCTAGCTCAAATGTCCAACAGATCATCTTCCACTTCCTATCGAGTGAGTACATCTTCGTTGATTATCATATTTACTACATGTATCACTAACGTTATTCGCTATCACTACATCTATAATTTTTTTTTTTGTTTCTTCACCATTTTCTTCTTCTTGTTGATAGTCTGTTTTAGTTGGTGTGCTGTATTATTAATTTTCATTTTTATCCCAGTCACCATCTGTTATCTCACATCCCAACCCGCTGAATTCTTCTATGTTACTGAGAAGGATATTGTTCAAAGCTACCTGTACTAGTGTCTTAGTTTTGGTCACAATTTCCGATTGTGTCATGTTGATGTCATCTGCATTTTCTCAAATGAAGCTATATTGTCTTCAAAAGAAATCTGAAAGTGAAAGTTGTTTTAAACATGTAATGTATAATTAGATGTAACTAAACACTGGGTCTTTGTTCGACGAATGGAAAACAACAGAGCACCTGGCTCCGTAAGAAAATCTTCTCACTATTTCTCCGTTACACGAGCACAAACCTGCACCGATTTTTTTTATATACGTAATGCAATACAGACAAAGTCGTTCTGCGAGCGTAACACTTATAAAAATTTAGAAATCAGCACGATATTAAACTAAAACTAGGTAGGAGAGACGTAAACAGGGCCAGTATGCTCCGAATTGTCTCGTACAGATTTTCATTCTGTTACCACGACATAATTTTAGTGAGTGCACGAAGTAGTGATTTCCAGAACAGTTGTTAAACATTTAATGTAGATCGTATTCTTCACGTAAAAAACTGAGGCTTTTAGACATTTTGACATGTGATTCTGAGGGAAAAGATACGTTATTGTAATATTTAGAATAGTTTCTTTCATATTATATAAAGTACAGACTTCGTCATTCTGAACTCGGTTTGGTAAGTGAGCAGGGTAATAATTTGCTTACGGGTTTTTAATCACAGTGAAATCTATACAACAGGATCCACAAAACCTTGTTCTTCATTACCTGTCCTCTTATCTGCGGTTTTCCACCCGCTTTGCAACTGTTTCGTTCTGTCTGACGCGGAAGAACAGGCATATCATTCTTCTAACTGAAATTACGGCAGCATAGTTTTTCAGTACGTTCTTTGATCGTTGTTAAATGCCTGTGGTATTCCTAAAACTCTTCAGCGTTTAATTTTAGTTTTTGATATCACAGTGAAGTATGAGAACCAAATAAAAATTCATTCAAGTTTCCAACAAATGAAAAAATGTCCGAGCTTAATCTGTGTTTGCTGCATTTTTTCTCTTGTAGTAAGTTATGAGGGTGAGGAACCATTTGACTGGCAGGATCAGTACATTTTAGTTTTTCATTTTTTCGAACTAGGGAATGTATAGCGACATGAGGCTGTTCACCCTTCACTTTACATAGTAGGCCAAGACCTAGATAACGTCACTGCTGACTATTACGATGTACACCACCACTAACAGTAACCGTAACTAGAAAACGAGCAAGGATGCATTAATAAATAGCAACTACAGGAACTCGGTTTAAGAGTTATTAGATTTAAAAGGACGAAATTCAATTAGGATTTTAAAATGCGTGCTCCAAACAGAGACGAGAAGCGCAATCGTTAAATACTGTATATTTCCATCTGAAAGTGAAAATGTTCGGTATCTCACACTCCATTGCCGGCCGTGGTGACCGATTGGTTCTAGGCGCTTCAGTCTGGAACCGCGTGACCGCTACGGCTGCAGGTTCGAATCCTGCCTTGGGCATGGATGTGTGTGATGTCCTTAGGTTAGTTAGGTTTAAGTAGTTTTAAGTTCTAGAGGACTGATGACCTCAGATGTTAAGTCCCATAGTGCTCAGAGCCATTTGAACACTCCATATCTCACTGCAAGGATTCTTATCTGTTATTGTTTGTTTTATGTACTGTTATATTAAACAAGTGACTGCCTGAATGCACAATGAACTGCAGTTAAATAATCTCCAAAGCTCTATGAAGTAAAAAGTTTGATCCAGAAATTAACTCTCCATGTTCGGGTTTAATGCTGTCTAATGACATAATTATGCTATAGATTATGTTGTACATCTTCATTTAACGAGCTTTTTCATGGTTACGGAACCACTTCAAAGGTGTTCCCGGGCGGCAAGCAGAAACAGTCATATAAAAAGTCTCGGTTTCATAAAAGCTAATATAGAGGTGACCTCAACAGTAAAAAATTATACGATGTTTGCATATTTTAAACATAGAATAAAAATATTACAAACTTTGCTGAATAAACATATACTGCTTACGGTCACCCATCAATTGGCCCATTATTTTCCTCCGTCATTGAGTAACAATAATAATAACTGCGTACGGCTCAACGGCCTGATGCAAGTGTTTCAACTGGACGCAATTTAGGGAATTTGGTTTTCCCTAACCTTTCCTAGTTATCCAACAGGGAAAAGGAGACTTACTGTTCGATGAGGAATCCGAACGACGGGTCGTTTGTGGCGAACATACCTATCGTTGAGAGGTGAATGCTACATTAAAGGGAGCCCGAATTATTCCGTGGTCCAACCAGGTTTTGACCCCTCGACCTTCCGGATTCCAAGTAAGCGCTTTACTGCTAGGCCACCAGGCTCGACAGTGACTAATTGGTGTGAAAATTTAGTATCTCACTTTCTTATTTTGCTTGTGTGTCTCTGTCTAGTACAAGTTATTCTATTGGATGTCACTACGGTGGCACACGTGTCTTACCTGTCACATGTGTGTCTGTATCGTGTGATGATTTCTTGTACAGCGCAATGTTGCGTACGTATTGTTACGGACGAAGGGATGAAAAGGGCGAAGCGAGGGGAACGCAGTGAGAGCACATAGTCTACTCCTCCCTAATAACTCCAAGGGGGCCCTGAGAATAATGTCCCAAACCGATGGACGGGTCCCCGTCAATAGCTATAAATGGCCACATGCTGTGTTCCATCAGATACGCCAGAGTTAGTTAGTTAGTTAGTTAGTTACGTGTTCCATTGATCAATAGCACGGAAAAACCGTTTATGATGTGGAACGTGTCAAATGCACAAGAAATTCGGACAGGAAACAAGTTTCTTCCTTTTTTACATTATAGTGTTATACATAAATATTTCTATTATCTATCCCACTCCATTAAATGGCACAAAATGCATATACTATATCTCCAGATTTATTTACTCATAGTCAAGAATTCGTCTATGTTATAGTAGGAGTTGTCAAGGAGGTATGATTTCAATTTCTTTTTGAAACTATTACTGCTGTCAGTCAGACATTTTATTTCATCTGGTAATTAATCAAAAAGTTTTATAGCAGCATATTTTACCCCTTTTTGTGCCAAGGATAGGTTAAGTAAAGAATAGTGTAGGTCTTTCTTTTTTCTGGTATCGTAATCATGAATGTCGCTGTTTATTTTAAACTGGTCCATGTTGTTGAGAAAAAAAACCATTACTGAGTAAATGTACTATGAAGTAGTTGAAAGAATTCCTAACCTTTTAAACAGATGCCTACAAGATGAGCGACTATGAACACCACACATTATTCTAACTACTTTCTTTTGAGTAGTGAATACCTTTTGCCTAAGTGTTGAGTTGCCCCAGAATATCATTCCGCATGACATCAGAGAGTTGAAGTATGCAAAGTATGTTAGCTTACTAATTTCTACACTCTCAAAATTGGAAATTATTCTGATCGCAAAAGTTGCTGAACCTAGTCGCTTTAGGAGATCCAAAATATGACTTTTCCAATTAAGATTCTCATTGAGATCGAACCTTTTGGAACACCAAATGTAATTTCAACCCAGTTAGATGAAGTGGCAAACTCCTTTGAATCACTTGAAGCATATAAATAGACTTTCTGCTTCCTGTACTGTAGATATGACTTAAACCACCCATATGCTGCTCCATTTACACCACAGAATTGTAATTTCCCTAACATAATGTCATGGTTCACACAATCAAATGCTTTGGATAAGTCACAGAATATTCCTACTGGTGACATTTTACTATTTAAAGACTCTATTATGTGGACAGTGAAATTGTATATTGCTGTCCCAGTGGAACAGCATTTCTGAAAGCCGAACTGTGATTTACTAAGTATCCCGTTACTGTGGAAATGGCTAACCACTCTTGAGTACATTACTTTCTTAAAGACTTTTGAAAATGCAGAGATGTTTAGAACTGAATAAATACAACTATCTAGGCGCTACAACCTGGAACCGCGCGACCGCTACGGTCGCAGGTTCGAATCCTGCCTCGGGCATGGATGTATGTGATGTCCTTAGGTTAGTTAGGTTTAAGTAGTTCTAAGTTCTAGGGGACTGATGACCTCAGAAGTTAAGTCCCATAGTGCTCAGAGCCAATACCATTGTCTGAAGGTCCGGTAGTTAAGAGTCTTATGTCTTCTCCTCTTGCTGTCTAAATGTTGCTGATGAAACTTTGTTCCACCACCTGCAATCGAACCTGCTATCAGCAGATAGAGGACCAGCGGAGAAGTGTTACTTCTAATCCTCGCTTACGGAGGTACAAAAGACATTTGCTTGTAGCACTATAAGCAATTCGTGGCTATTGTTTCACTCTCTTTCGATGGGTCTATCACAGTGCTGCAGTGCCTCTGGCAAAGAACGTGTATCTCGTATACATTTTGTCTTTGTTAGTAGCATAGCAAATAAGAATTTCTGACGATTCGAGGTTTGCTGAGAGATTTGAAGCCCTCAGCTTCAATATTCGCGGTGCTGAAGCTATCTGTTCAAAATGGCTCTGAGCACTATGGGACTCAACTGCTGAGGTCATTAGTCCCCTAGAACTTAGAACTAGTTAAACCTAAGGACAACACAAACATCCATGCCCGAGGCAGGATTCGAACCTGCGACCGTAGCGGTCTTGCGGTTCCAGACTGCAGCGCCTTTAACCGCACGGCCACTTCGGCCGGCAAGCTACCTGTGACTATCCAGTGATGTGCACGTTTTGGAAGAGTACTTACGGGCTTTGGTAGAGACGAATATCAACGACACATCGTCCGCGGCTCGTGGTCTTACGGTAGCGTTCTCGCTTCCCGCGCATTGGGTTCTGGGTTCGATTCCCGGCGGGGTCAGGGATTTTCTCTGCGGCGAGATGAATGGGTGTTGTGTTTCATTCATCATCATTTCATCCTCATTCACTCGCACGTCGCCGTAGTGCCGTTAAAGAACTTGTGGAGCGGCGGTCGAACCGCCCCGCGAGGTATCTCCCGGCCACCAATGCCATACGCTCATTATTAATAACACATCGACAATTTTCGTAGTTTGAACGGCATATTATTCAAATGAATGTACGGACACAAGGGACTTGAGATCTATGTAGCGTTCAGAAGATTCGTGGTTTGATTTCAAAGTCTTTTCGAGGACATTAGAGACGGACTATTAAATCGGTTGGCGAATGATGCACGAATGTAGAGGCCGATGATTGTTTTAAGCAACAATCCAGACGTTTGCCTGAAAATTTTAAGCGAAGCGCAAAAAAGCCTAAAATAGAATGGTCGGTCTGGGATTCAAATTCCACTCCTCCCGCATTCGAGTCTGCTACGTCACGTATGTCGATACCACAATCCGAAAACGGGAATGTGTGCCAAGGGTTATACCGGCGGCAAATGGAGGCGTCGGCCCGAGCGAGGTGAGGGCCGTGTGGCCCGGCGGGCTGCCAGCCCGGGTCTGCTCGGCGCCAAGCCCAAAGTAGCGCCTCAGCTGTTCTTCCGCGGGACCACTAACACGTCGGGAGCGTCGGATCGCGAACGCTGCGCTCTGTGGAGAGCCTACAGGCAGCTCTGACACCTCCGGTTGCTGTCTCCACAATCGCGAGTCGTACGGCTGTCTAGGGCTACGGGACGAGAGATCTAGGCGGATCATATTCCGCGATTTTATGCCATAATTTCCGGCCAGTTGGGTTGCAGTGCTCATCTACATCTACTATTCTCAGCTGCGCGGCACAGAGTTACGAATTTTCAGGAACATTCGGTACAGGTCCTTTCTATCCCCCAGGTTGCAAAAAACGAGCTTATAGAATATCGAGTATCTACATTAACGCCTATACCCCTCGAGCCACCTTATAGAGTGCAGCGAAGGGTACTTTGAGTAGCAACGCTTCACTCAAGAAAAGTGTTTGAGGAGAGCGTTTGTCTAAAGCCTCTGCGCGAGTTCGAATCTCTCTGATTTGGCTCCCGTGGCCTTTACGCGAGACATACGTGGGAGAAAACTATATTCACTACTGGCCATTAAAATTGCTACACCACGAAGATGACGTGCTACAGACGCGAAATTTAACCGACAGGAAGAAGATGCTGTGATATGCAAATGTTTAGCTTTTCGGAGCATTCACACAAGGTTGGCGCCGGTGGCGACACCTACAACGTGCTGACATGAGGAAAGTTTCCAACCGATTTCTCATACACAAACAGCAGTTGACCGGCGTTGCCTGGTGAAACGTTGTTGAGATGCCTCGTGTAAGTAGGAGAAATGCGTACCATCACGTTTCCGACTTTGAAAAAGGTCGGGTTGTAGCCAATCGCGATTGCGGTTTATCGTATCGCGACATTGCTGCTCGCGTTGGTCGAGATCCAATGGCTGTTAGCAGAATATGGAATCGGTGGGTTCAGGAGGGCAATATGGAACGCCGTGCTAGATCCCAACGGCCTCGTATACTAGCAGTCGAGGTGACAGGCATCTTATCCGCATGACTGTAACGGATCGTGCAGCCACGTCTCGATCCCTGAGCCAACAGATGGGGACGTTTGCAAGACAACAACCATCTGCAAGAACAGTTCGACAACGTTTGCAGCAGCATGGACTATCAGCTCGGAGACCATGGCTGCGGTTACCCTTGACGCTGCATCACAGACAGGAGCGCCTACGATGGTGTATTCACCGACGAACCTGGGTGCACGAATGGCAAAACGTCATTTTTTCGGATGAATCCAGGTTCTGTTGACAGCATCATGATGGTCGCATCCCTGTTTGGCGACATCACGGTGAACGCACATTGGAAGCGTGTATTCGTCATCGCCATACTGGCTTATCACCCGGCGTGATGGTATTGGTTACACGTCTCGGTCTCCTCTTGTTCGCAGTGATGGCACTTTCAACAGTGGACGTTACATTTCAGATGTGTTACGAACCGAGGCTCCACCCTTCATTCGATCCCTGCGATACGCTACATTTCAGCAGGATAATACACGACCGCGTGCTACAGGTCCTGTACGGGCATTTCTGGATACAGAAAATGTTCGACTGCTGCACTGGCCAGCACATTCTCCAGATCTATCACCAATTGAAAACGTCTGGACAATGGTGGCTCAGCAACTGGCTAGTCACAATACGCCAGTCACTACTCTTGATGAACTGTGGTATCGTGCTGGATCTGCGTGGGCAGCTGTACCTGTACACGCCATCCAAGCTCTGTTTGACTCAATGCCCAGACGTATCAAGGCCGTTATTACGGCCAGAGGTGGTTGTTCTGGGTACTGATTTCTCAGGATCTATGCACCCAAATTGCGTGAAAATGTAATCACATGACAGTTCTGGTATAATATATTTGTCCAATGAATACCCGTTTATAATTTGCATATCTTCTTGGTGTAGCAATTTCAATGGCCAGTAGTGTATTTGTTGACTCTTCGAGGGATGCACACTCTCGGAATTTTAACAGTGAACCACATCTTATTGCACAACGACTCTCTTGCTGCTTCTGTCTCTGGATCGCGAACACTGATGCTGATGTTGTTTCCACTCAATGTTGTGCTTATCTGGGAAGACGAACAGATAGAAAAAGTTTGGTGAAGATCGGTGCGCTTTGTGAAGGGTTTACACGTACTTTTAGTGTCCCGTGTATAAAAGGACCGGTCCGACAGTCTACCCCTCGGCTGTCCTCTCCACAGAAGTGAATCGTACGACTCACTAGGACTACTGAGCCACCAGCCACGTAATGCTACAACTGGCTAAACGAGAGCTTCAGCGGTCGCGCGGTTCCAGATCGTAGCGCCTAGAACCGCTAGGCCACATCGGCCGGCGGAGGCCAGTTGAAGGCCTGTAACTGACCTACATGTGTTCTAGACACACTGGGCCTACACCTGAAGTTATGGTTTGAGGTGTGATTTCATACGACAGCTGGAGCACTCTTGTGGCTATCCCACGCACCCTGCCTGCAAATTTGTACCACAAGTTGATGATACGATCTGTTGCGCTGCCATTCATGAACAGGATTCCAGGTGTGTTTCCCAAGAGGATAACGATAGCCCACATACCGCTGTTATAACCCAGCATGCTCTACAAAGTGTCGACATTTTGCCTTGGCCTGCTCGACCACCAGCCTGTCTCCAGTCGAGTAATTATGGGACCCTGGACGACAATCCAGCGTCACCCACAAAAAACATTAATCTTCCCCGCATTGACCGACCAAGTACAACAGGCATGAAAATCCATCCAACAAAGTGACAACACAATGCATGCGTGTTTGCATGCTTGCATTCAAGATAGTGGCGGTTACACGCGTTATTAATATATCAGCATTTCACATATGCAATGACTGATCTCGCACTTACACTACTGGCCATTAAAACTGCTACACGTTAGCCGACAGGAAGAAGATGCAGTGATATGCAAATGATTAGCTTTCCAGAGCATTCACGCAAGGTTGACGCCGGTGGCGACACCTACAACGTGCTGACATAAGGAAAGTTTCCAATCGATTTCGCATACACAAACAGCAGTTGACCGGCGTTGCCTGGTGAAACGTTGTTGTGATGCCTCGTGTGAGGAGGAGAAATGCGTACCATCACGTTCCCGACTTTGATAAAGGTCGGATTGTAGCCTATCGCGATTGCGGTTTATCGTATCGCGACATTGCTGCTCGCGTTGCTCGAGATCCACTGACTGTTAGCAGAATATGGAATCGGTGGGTTCAGGAGTGTAATACGGAACGCCGTGCTGGATCCCAACGGCCTCGTATCACTAGCAGTCGAGATGACGGGCATCTTACCCGCATGGCTGTAACGGATCGTGCAGCCACGTCTCGATTCCTGAGTCAACAGATAGGGACGTTTGCAAGACAACAACCATCTGCACGAACAGTTCGGCGACGTTTGTAGCAGCATGGACTATCAGCTCGGATACCATGGCTGCGGTTAGCCTTGACGCTGCAACACAGACACGAGCGCCTGCGATGGTGTATTCAACGACGAACCTGGGTGCACGAATGGCAAAACGTCGTTTTTTCGGATAAATCCAGGTTATGTTTACAGCATTATGATAGTCGCATCCGTGTTTGGCGACATCGCGGTGAACGCACATTGGAAGCGTGTATTCGTTATTGCCATACTGGCGTATCACCCGGCGTGATGGTGTGGTGTGCCATTGGTTACACGTCTCGGTCACCTCTTGTTCGTATTGACGACACTTTCAACAGTGGACGTTACATGTCAGATGTGTTACGACCCGTGGCTCTACCCTTCATTCGATCCCTGCGAAACCCTAAATTTCAGCAGGATAATGCACGACCGCCTGTTGCAGGTCCTGTACGGGCCTTTCTGGATACAGAAAATGTTCGACTGCTGCCCTGGCCAGCACATTCTCCAGATCCCTCCCAATTGAAAACGTCTGGTCAATGGTGGCCAAGCAACTGGCTCGTCACAATACGCCAGTCACTAATCTTGATGAATTGTGGTATCGTGTTGAAGCTGCATGGGCAGCTGTACCTGTACGCGCCATCCAAGCTCTGTTTGACTCAATGCCCAGGCGTATCAAAGCCATTATTACGGCCAGAGGTGGTTGTTCTGGCTACTGATTTCTCAGGATCTATGCACCCAAACTGCGTGAAAACGTAATCAAATGTCAGTTCTAGTATAATATATTTGTCCAACGGATATCCGTTTATCATCTTGGTCTAGCAATTTTAATGGCCAGTAATTTCATTACTGTACGTTAATTATTTTTTGTGGAGCGAATTTTTTGCGTCCGTGTGTTATTCCAAAGTTTTTACTGAGTACGAATTTTATAACATCAGTTGTAATGAATATAGATGTATTGCTCTATTGTGATATACGAAAATTTGTGCTGGACGAGGACTGGAACGAGAATCTCCCACTTATCGCTAGAGGTCGCGTTAACCGTTCGGCTATCCGTGCACGCTCCCCTGCCCGAACCAAATCTCGATATGTCACTGTCCGCATCCTTATATCGTAGACCTACGTACGTCCACCTTTAAGCTCGCCTTACCCGATTCGCAGTCAGGGAGAATGTCACTACAAGGAATCAAGACGGCTTATGATAACTACAAATGATTTGATGCCCAGCAGCTATATTAACTATCATTCCAAATTATTTGCTGAAAGCCGGCCGAAGTGGCCGTGCGGTTAAAGGCGCTGCAGTCTGGAACCACAAGACCGCTACGGTCGCAGGTTCGAATCCTGCCTCGGGCATGGATGTTTGTGATGTCCTTAGGTTAGTTAGGTTTAACTAGTTCTAAGTTCTAGGGGACTAATGACCTCAGCAGTTGAGTCCCATAGTGCTCAGAGCCATTTGAACCATTTGCTGAAAGCGAATTTCGTGACAGTAGCTGGCAGTGTCATTCTCCTCGACTGGGAATCAAGTAACGTTGCGTTATTAAAGGAAAACGTACGGAAGACTACGATATTAGGATGTGGACAGTCACATATTGAGGTATGGATCGGACCGGGGAGCGTGCACGGGTAACCGAAATTGTTAAGGCGACCGCTCGCAATTACGGGGAAATCCGGGTTGAAGTCTCGTTCCCTCACAAATTTTCATATGTCACAATTGGGTAATACATCGATACCTACCGCAGATGACATCACGAAATTCGCGTTCTGCGAATAGTTTGGAAGTATCTTAAAGTGGCATCTGCGATTGATTATATGTGGTCGGTCCACTGTCTTTCGCTCTGTACGCATACTCCCAAATATTAAATGGGTGTGACTGTTTTCCAGTGATTATTCGGCAATCGTGTAGTCATAAAATGACGGGTTTTCTGTCTGCTTGTGAGGAATATGTTACCTATCATGCTTATCAGGTTTGAGGCTGTGCTGAGGCCTTTCTAGAGCACAGAAGTTAGCACGTCTTTATGTACAGTTCGAGGGATATGTAAATCACATGATGGACAATGTCAAATCTCAATGATGCTGCTGTTGTATAGAAGGAAGTGGTAATGCCTAAAAATTGTAGTGAAGTGCACGAATACCAGCTGAGGAGCTATGCATCATGCAGGAACTGGCCGTTGACCCTCGATGTAAGATAATGTAATGTATTGTCTGTAAATAATTAAAAAGAATCATTGTTGTTTGTTCATACAATTGACGATTTATCACTGGGAACAGTCACAACTGAGATGACCACGAAAACAAGTTGAAGGGAACGCAGGTCTCACCTTAAGATTTATTGGAAGAAAATTCATCCACAATAGAGGTAACTTACAAGATCTTCTTTCTATCGATTCTTGGGTATTGCCTATCGCTCTTGAAACCTTGTCACGGAGTATTAATAGAAAGAGCAGAAAAGACATAAAATGAGCTGGAAGTTTCATTTAGTCAGGGTGAGCGAGCCGTTAAACTGCAGTGGCAGACGACACAACCATGTGTACTTGCGGAGAAGCTTCCTATCAAAATTCCCAGAATAGGCAGCCAAAGTAATTCTTTATCGCACAAATAACTCACGAAATGATGACGATTAGAGAAATTCTATCTACACTGCCGTCCTACAGCCCTGTTTCGGATGGCAGATGGTGCGCGGGAAGTGACACTCCTTCGTAAGTGGTCGATTTTTTTCTAATTTTGCTGTCACGATCATTCCACAAAAAGTATTTTGGAGAACATAGTATATTACAAGGAAGGTCAGCGTTGGCCGTAATATTGATGGTTTTGATGGCAAAATTGATTTTCAATCATATATTGATCATCTTCAGTGCTGTGGTGTACAGATTAAACTCTCAGCCACTGGTGTCAAGTTATTATCAGTAATCAAAGCTAAGAAACGATCACGATTGATTGTGATCGTTTCTTAGCTTTGGTACTTCCGCTTGGGGTACTTCCGCAATTACATTCACGTGTGTCGATTTTGTTCCGTTAAGAGCGATGTATTGAGTTCTATCAGTAAGGAGGTGCTGGATCCATTCGCAAATCTGGTCCGATATTCGGTAATACCGCATTTTTTTCACCAAATTACGGTGTGAAACTGTATCAAATGCCGTACTGAAGGCAAGGGACACGGTATAAATCTGGGCGCCTTTGTCTACAGCCCTCTGCATCTCACCGACAAACAGAGCGAGCTGAAGTTTCGAAAGATCTTTGTCTGCGGAATCCATGTTGATTTTTACAGAGGAGTCATAATAAGTGAACATCAAACATCTACCATATTTCGCAACAGAACGACGACAGTAATACAAACCTATAATTACATACATCTCTCCTACTGACGTTCATGAAAATGGGAATGTCCTTCACTTTTTTTTTGTAGTCGCTAGGTACGCTTTTGTAGCTCCAAAGACCTGCAGTAAATTATTACTAGAAGGGGAGTAAATTTTTTCGCAAACTTTGTAGAATCTTACAGGTACCTCTTCTGTTACAGATGCCTTTCCACTATTAAACGATTTTAGTTGCGTTTCTATTCCGAGGTAGTTTCGGGAAACCGAATTCAATATTTCGGCTTCCTCTCTGTCATGTTCCGTTTCGTTGTCAGTATGGTCAATGAGCGTCTGAACAGACGATTTCTATCCTCTTACAGACTTTATATAAGATCAAAATTGTTTGGGGTTCTTAGCCAGATCGGTTTGCGAAACTATGGTTTTCATTTGTAGCTGTTCTTATTGCTCTCCTTACACTCGTTTTCTATTTGTTCACCTTTTGTTTGTCAGTTAGGCTTTGACTTGCCATAAATGAAGGCCTCTTTGCTTCCGTAGCAACTTTCTAACACCGCTATTAAACCACGGTGGGTACTTCCCATCCCTTAAAACCTTATTCGGATGATACTTGTCTATGGCATACCGTTCTGGTTATTGCTAGCAGGTTCTCTAGCTGCTGAAGGAAGTTTTCGGAGAAGACATTCAGAATAATGTCACATAAACCCCTGTCTCTGGTATCATTTTGGATCGTATGGCTCTCTAATTCTATAGATGGCAAACTGAAGTCTCCCCAAATAAAAATAGCATTATCAGGGATCTTATTCACATTATTCACTGAGAAGTGACTTGGAGAACAGGTTGTAGCTCAAAGCTAACGTTACCAGCCGAGAGAGCGACTCCGATACTACCGTCTAATGACGGCCTACGTCTTACGTAAAGAACGAAGCAGTGGGCGGCCAGCCAGTACATGAGGGGTGGTCGTGAACACAGTTAGCCTCGTTACGCAAACACAAAAGACTTTTGCATAAAATAGCATTGTTAGTAAGATAACAGTAAATAACATGTAGATCAGCAGTGAACGTATCTCAGTTCTACTACTCAGTTGTCGATACGCAGAGTCATCAACGACAGTGACTTACACTCCATAACATACAGGGTGGTCCATTCATCGTGACCGGGCCAAATATCTCACGAAATAAGCGTCAAACGAAAAAACTACAAAGTACGAAACTTGTCTGGCTTGAAGTGGGAAACCAGATGGTACTATGGTTGGCCCACTAGATGGCGGTGCTATTGGTCAAACCGGTATCAGCTGCGTTTTTTAAAAATAGGAACCCATATTTTTTATTACATATTCGTGTAGTACGTAAAGAAATATGAATTTGTTAGTTGGACCACTTTTTTCGCTTTGTGATAGATGGCGCTGTAGTAGTCACAAACATATGGCTCACAATTTTAGACGAACAGCTGGTAACCAGTAGGTTTTTTAAATTAAAATACAGAACGCAGGTACGTCTGAACATTTTATTTCGGTGGTTCCAGTGTGATACATGTACCTTTGTGAACTTTTCATTTCTGAGAAAGCATGCTGTAACAGCGTGCCGGCCGGAGTGGCCGAGCGGTTCTAGGCGCTACAGTCTGGAACCGCGCGACCGCTACGGTCGTAGGTTCGAATTCTGCCTCGGGCATGGATGTGTGTGATGTCCTTAGGTTATTTAGGTTTAAGTAGTTCTAAGTTCTAGAGGACCGATGACCTCAGATATTAAGTCTCTTAGTGCTCAGAGCCATTTGAACCATTTTTGTAACAGCGTGATTACCTGTAAATATCTCACTAATGCAATAAATGCTCAAAATGATGTCCGTTAACCTCAATGCATTTGGCAATACGTGTAACGACAGTCCTCTCAACAGCGAGTAGTTCGTCTTCCGTAATGTTCACACATGCACTGACAATGCGCTGACGCATGTTTTCAGGCGTTGTCGGTGGATCACGATAGCAAATATCCTTCAATTTTCCCCACAGAAAGAAATCCGGGGACGACAGATCCGGTGAACGTGTGGGCCATGGTATGGTGCTTTGACCACTAATCCACCTGTCACGAAATATGCTATTCAATACCGCATCAACCGCACGCGAGCTATGTGCCGGACATCCATCATGTTGGAAGTGCATCGCCATTTTGTCATGCAGTGGATTGGATTGGTTGGGGGAGGAGACCAGACAGCGAGGTCATCGGTCTCATCGGATTAGGGAAGGACGCGGAAGGAAGCTGGCCGTGCCCTTTCAAAGGAACCATCCCGGCATTTGCCTGGAGCGATATAGGGAAATCACGGGAAACCTAAATCAGGATGGCCGGACGCGGGATTGAACCGTCGTCCTCCCGAATGCGAGTGCAGTGTGCTAGCCACTGCGCCACCTCGCTCGGTGTCATGCAGTGAAACATCTTGTAGTGACATAGGTAGAACATTACGTAGGAAATCCGCATACAGTGCACCATTTAAATTGCCATCGATAAAATGGGGGCCAATTATCTTTCCTCCCATAATGGTGCATCATGCATTAACCCGCCAAGGTCGCTGACGTTCCACTTGTCGCAGCCATCGTGAATTTTCCGTTGCCCAATAGTGCATATTATGACGGTTTACGTTACCTCTGTTGGTGAATCACGCTTCGTCGCTAAATAGAACGTGTGCAAAAAATCTGTCATCGTCCCATAATTTCTCTTGTGTCCAGTGGCAGAACTGTACACGACGTTCAAAGTCGTCGCCATGCAATTCCTGGTGCATAGAAATAATGGTACTGGTGCAATCGATGTTGATGTAGCATTCTCAACACCGAAGTTTTTGAGAGTCCCGATTCTCGTGCAATTTGTCTGCTACTGATGTGCGGATTAGCCGCGACAGCAGTAAAACACCTACTTGGGTATCATCATTTGTTGCAGGTCGTGGTTGGCGTTTCACATGTGGCTGAATACTTCCTGTTTCCTTAAATAACGTAACTATCCGGCGAATGGTCCGGACACTTGGATGATGTCGTCCAGGATACCGAGCAGCATACACAGCACACACCCATTGGGCATTTTGGTCACAATAGCCATACATTAACACGATATCGACCTTTTCCACAATTGGTAAACGGTCCATTTTAACACGGGTAATGTATCACGAAGCAAATACCGTTCGCACTGGCGGAATGTTACGTGATACCAGGTACTTATACGTTTGTGACTATTACAGCGCCACCCATCACGAAGCGAAAAAAGTGTTACATAGCACACGCCCATTGGGCATTTTGATCACAATAGCCATACATTAACACGATATCGACCTTTTCCGCAATTGGTAAACGGTCCATTTTAACACGGGTAATGTATCACGAAGTAAATACCGTTCGCACTGGCGGAATGTTACGTGATACCAGGTACTTATACGTTTGTGACTATTACAGCGCCACCCATCACGAAGCGAAAAAAGTGTTACATAGCACACGCCCATTGGGCATTTTGATCACAATAGCCATACATTAACACGATATCGACCTTTTCCGCAATTGGTAAACGGTCCATTTTAACATGGGTAATGTATCACGAAGCAAATACCGTTCGCACTGGCGGAATGTTACGTGATACCAGGTACTTATACGTTTGTGACTATTACAGCGCCACCCATCACGAAGCGAAAAAAGTGTTACATAGCACACGCCCATTGGGCATTTTGATCACAATAGCCATACATTAACACGATATCGACCTTTTCCGCAATTGGTAAACGGTCCATTTTAACACGGGTAATGTATCACGAAGCAAATACCGTTCGCACTGGCGGAATGTTACGTGATACCAGGTACTTATACGTTTGTGACTATTACAGCGCCACCCATCACGAAGCGAAAAAAGTGTTACATAGCACACGCCCATTTGGCATTTTGATCACAATAGCCATACATTAACACGATATCGACCTTTTCTGCAATTGGTAAATGGTCCATTTTAACACGGGTAATGTATCACGAAGCAAATACCGTTCGCACTGGCGGAATGTTACGTGATACCAGGTACTTATACGTTTGTGACTATTACAGGGCCACCCACCACGAAGCGAAAAAAGTGTTACATAGCACACGCCCATTGGGCATTTTGATCACAATAGCCATACATTAACACGATATCGACCTTTTCCGCAGTTGGTAAACGGTCCATTTTAACACGGGTAATGTATCACGAAGCAAATACCGTTCGCACTGGCGGAATGTTACGTGATACCAGGTACTTATACATTTGTGACTATTACAGCGCCACCCATCACGAAGCGAAAAAAGTGTTACATAGCACACGCCCATTGGGCATTTTGATCACAATAGCCACACATTAACACGATATCGACCTTTTCCGCAATTGGTAAACGGTCCATTTTAACACGGGTAATGTATCACGAAGCAAATACCGTTCGCACTGGCGGAATGTTACGTGATACCAGGTACTTATACGTTTGTGACTATTACAGCGCCACCCATCACGAAGCAAAAAAAGTGTTACATAGCACACGTCCATTGGGCATTTTGATCACAATAGCCATACATTAACACGATATCGACCTTTTCCGCAATTGGTAAACGGTCCATTTTAACACGGGTAATGTATCACGAAGCAAATACCGTACGCACTGGCGAAATGTTACGTGATACCAGGTACTTATACGTTTGTGACTATTACAGCGCCACCCATCACGAAGCGAAAAAAGTGCTACATAGCACACGCCCATTGGGTATTTTGATCACAATAGCCATACATTAACACGATATCGACCTTTTCCGCTATTGGTAAACGGTCCATTTTAACACGGGTAATGTATCACGAAGCAAATACCGTTCGCACTGGCGGAATGTTACGTGATACCAGGTACTTATACGTTTGTGACTATTACAGCGCCACCCATCACAAAGCGAAAAAAGTGGTCCAACTAAAACGTTCATGTTTCTTTACGTACTACACGAAAATGTAATAAAAATTGGGGGTTCCTATTTTAAAAAAACGCAGTTGATATCCGTTTGACCTATGACCTTGCCTTTCGCGTGCAAGTGCTGTACCATCTGAGCTACCGAAGCACGACTCACGCCTTGTCCTCACAGCTGTACTTCTGCCAGTATCTCGTCTTCTACATTCCAAACTTTACAGAAGCTCTCCTGCTAAGGTAGGAGACGAGACACTGGCAGAAGTAAAGCTGTGAGTACCGGCCGTGAGTTGTGCCTCGGTAGCTCAGATGGTAGAGCACTTGCCCTCGAAAGGCAAAGGTCCCGAGTTCGAGTCTCGGTCGGGCACACAGTTTTAATCTGCCAGGAAGTTTCACACATGAACGAGTCGGATTTTGGTAAGTTTGACCGGCAGCTTACGCTTCTTCCTTTCGGTCACTGGTGGCCACTCAAAAAAGTCAAATTAATTTTCAGTAGGTTTCAATGAATAGTTTTACTGATTCTCATCATTTTCAATTTATTCTTCAGTTACTGTAACGGCCAGTACTTCCCTGGAGAGCGTTTATGAGGGGCATTGTCTGTTGCTTGACATAGGCCGAAATGAACATATTTTGAAACTTCCTGGCAGATTATAACTGTGTGCCGGACCGAGACTCGAACTCGGGACCTTAGCCTTCCGCGGGCAAGTGCTCTACCAACTGAGCACTTGCCCGCCGAAGGCAAAGGTCCCGAGTTCGAGTCTCGGTTCGGCACAAAGTTTTAATCTCCCAGGAAGTTTCATATCAGCGCACACTCCGCTGGAGAGTGAAAATCTCATTCTGTGAACATATTTTATTCAGTATAGTGATGACAGTTCATGATTTAACACGATTCAGTCCCGTTTTTGGTAGATGTTCCACGTCACTTGGGGACGGTCTCCATCTAGTTTTCATTAGAGTTTTTAATCAACGATCAGTTCTATTCTTTCTTTTTTAGACATGGTATTCATTATAGATGATGGTTTTTTATCAGTTGGTGATGGTTTTTTATCAGTTGAGGAGGGCTGAGAGCTCTGGCTAGCCACGCCAACAGTTACTCTGCGGCATTCTGTTTTATTTATTTTATTTTGCGTATGGCAATACAGCGATAATACACTCCTGGAAATTGAAATAAGAACACCGTGAATTCATTGTCCCAGGAAGGGGAAACTTTATTGACACATTCCTGGGGTCAGATACATCACATGATCACACTAACAGAACCACAGGCACATAGACACAGGCAACAGAGCATGCACAATGTCGGCACTAGTACAGTGTATATCCACCTTTCGCAGCAATGCAGGCTGCTATTCTCCCATGGAGACGATCGTAGAGATGCTGGATGTAGTCCTGTGGAACGGCTTGCCATGCCATTTCCACCTGGCGCCTCAGTTGGACCAGCGTTCGTGCTGGACGTGCAGACCGCGTGAGACGACGCTTCATCCAGTCCCAAACATGCTCAATGGGGGACAGATCCGGAGATCTTGCTGGGCAGGGTAGTTGACTTACACCTTCTAGAGCACGTTGGGTGGCACGGGATACATGCGGACGTGCATTGTCCTGTTGGAACAGCAAGTTCCCTTGCCGGTCTAGGAATGGTAGAACGATGGGTTCGATGACGGTTTGGATGTACCGTGCACTATTCAGTGTCCCCTCGACCATCACCAATGGTGTACGGCCAGTGTAGGAGATCGCTCCCCACACCATGATGCCGGGTGTTGGCCCTGTGTGCCTCGGTCGTATGCAGTCCTGATTGTGGCGCTCACCTGCACGGCGCCAAACACGCATACGACCACCATTGGCACCAAGGCAGAAGCGACTCTCATCGCTGAAGACGACACGTCTCCATTCGTCCCTCCATTCACGCCTGTCGCGACACCACTGGAGGCGGGCTGCACGATGTTGGGGCGTGAGCGGAAGACGGCCTAACGGTGTGCGGGACCGTAGCCCAGCTTCATGGAGACGGTTGCGAATGGTCCTCGCCGATACCCCAGGAGCAACAGTGTCCCTAATTTGCTGGGAAGTGGCGGTGCGGTCCCCTACGGCACTGCGTAGGATCCTACGGTCTTGGCGTGCATCCGTGCGTCGCTGCGGTCCGGTCCCAGGTCGACGGGCACGTGCACCTTCCGCCGACCACTGGCGACAACATCGATGTACTGTGGAGACCTCACGCCCCACGTGTTGAGCAATTCGGCGGTACGTCCACCCGGCCTCCCGCATGCCCACTATACGCCCTCGCTCAAAATCCGTCAACTGCACATACGGTTCACGTCCACGCTGTCGCGGCATGCTACCAGTGTTAAAGACTGCGATGGAGCTCCGTATGCCACGGCAAACTGGCTGACACTGACGGCGGCGGTGCACAAATACTGCGCAGCTAGCGCCATTCGACGGCCAACACCGCGGTTCCTGGTGTGTCCGCTGTGCCGTGCGTGTGATCATTGCTTGTACAGCCCTCTCGCAGTGTCCGGAGCAAGTGTGGTGGGTCTGACACACCGGTGTCAATGTGTTCTTTTTTCCATTTCCAGGAGTGTATTTTATGTAAGTACAACAATATGTAAACGAAATGTATAAAACAAAACAATGTGTAAATAGTACATGTGTAAAAAACAAGCAATAGCACAAAAGGATAAAGTACAAACACTCAAGACAAAATAACTACACGTTAAAAGCTTGGCAAGCCTGACTAGAAGCTCATTCATATATTTAAAGCTCAATATCTAGATTGCACAGCCAATCCAAAGCAGAGGTCCAGCTTTTCTTCTTACACCATATGGCATAGCATTTATAAGTAACGTTCAATTGGTATGATTACGAATCGTATTTATTAAAAATGTATGAGCCCGTTCCTGTGTGATCCACACCTAATTTCCTAACTTGAAGAGTAATATTTTCTTCCAGGTTTAAGTCTAGTCATACAGTACTTTAAAATATCTCAGATAACTTCAGTTCCTCGTTATCAAAGCTTTAATTAAAAAAAAAAGTATTCTGTGCAGATATACAGCAGAAGATGCAACTTCAAAGTCGCGAAGCCGGTTATGTGGGTCTATATCTGATTTCAATAAATACAGCGACAACGGACATTTCGACAGTTCATTCAATTTTATATTTAATAATTTTAACATCTGTGTTAAAGAAATTTACTGTATGAATTGTCAATCAATCGTGTATAAATGGAGTTGAATGCAGAGAGCCCTCAGTAAGACATCGATCTGCAGAGTAATTCCCCCTTTAAATGTTAAATTCTTTTACGTTAAAACTATCCAGGATTTTTACATTGTTTTGCTTAGAAGAGTTACCGTGTCTCCACAATGAGGTTGCAAGCGTGATATCAATGTTTCGATCAACATTTGTGCGTGGAAGGATATTTTCGATTATGAAACCAAATAAGTCACGATAACACGGCAACCTGTGTGGCAAAAATCTGGGAAAATGTCTGAGTCCGTCCATATGCCGATAATTTGTGCCCAATATAAATTTTATTATTTCTTCAACACGCCAAAAATAAGTAAATAATACTAAAATGTTTTTTGTTTATGAGGAACATGAAATATGAAACAACGCTAAATGTGGCACTTCTACAGATCCCGTTCTATTGTCCCCTTCAAGCTCAGACAGATTGGCGTGATAGAGGTGGAAATGAGAGAGACTGGCACACCATGCACGAGCACCAAGCACTGCATGCTAGCTGAATTCTTGGCTGTGTCTGGTGTAATCGTACTAAACAGTGACACATTCACTATGAAACTAAACTTGAGACACAATGTGTGGAAATTAAAATCTCATAGCAGGAGTTTAAATGTTCCCCACAATACGTGTAAGAGAAAAATTTGCTTCGTCAACCTGTAGCAAGATGCAAGGCCAGATATCATCAACTTCAACCGTTATGAGAAAATGAAGAGCGAAATCAACATTTTTTTTGTGCCTTCTGTTATACCAGCTGGATATAGATGGATCTTACAAGGCTTCTTTTTTTTTTTTGATTTTGGACGTTTTGAAGCACCTTAGAACCAGGAATGTTTAACTGACGTGACAGCTGAAGAGTACTGTTTGACAGTTGTTGGCTGTGTGTGCCTACATAAAAGTAGTGTGCGTGGTAATAGTGTAACGTTATTACTGAAACGTTCTGCTGCTGCTTACCACCGATCGATGTATGGTATGCCATAAGTATGGTAAAATGTTGTGAATGATTAGAATGTGTGCTCTGAAGTGTACCGCTGGGCTGTTCTGAATAACGGTCTACTCTATCAACGGAATGGTCCAATTCGACATGTCGAAGCGGTCCTCAATTTTTTTATATTTGAAGAAACCACTGAAACAAACATAGTGGAAAAATTTTAGCTGCTAAGACACACTGACTGCATTAAAAAATGTTGAAAACTGCCAAATTCGTAGCTCACCATGTGGCCACAGGAATATACCCTCCTGCTGTAGCTGTAGCAGACAGGGCACATATCCGTGGTTGACGGCACATTCGTAAACAGAGAACATGCACAACGTGAACGTATTTTATAAACCGAATTTAAGTTTCCGTTGATCGTTTCTCTGACAACTGTTTACAGTTTATATTCGCTCGAATGTGCAACTCATTTAACAAGTGCCTTTGGAGTATAGTGTTAACAATGTAGATACAACTGAACTAATTTTCCTTGTAATTTCTTCGTATATGCTTACTAATAGCGTCTTTCTTTATGCAGGTTGCAGAGTTTCACGTTAATGTGGAATCCAGTTAATGTTTTCAACCTTGCAAAGATGAAATATGACAAACATGGTATGCAATCGAAACCCTTCTTTCACCTGGAGACCTGCATGTTTGGCATTTATTAGTTAATTTCGTGGACATTCATTCAAATGATGTTGCCATTTCGTTAGAAATTGTGGAAACGTTAGCAGAGACAGGAAATAACTCGGACCATTCCGTGAATTGTGGTTCAAACGATGATTGTTGTGCTAATCAAAATCCAGAACAAAAATACAGCACCATACGAACCGAAAGAAAACATGTAGGCTCCACAATAATATCGTTTAGTGACACATGGAAGGCCGTAAATTTTCTGGTTCAACGAAGGAGGGAGAAAATGCTTAAACTTAAACAATGTGCAAAGCAGGTTTCGTTTCGTAAAACAAGAACATGAATTTTATAAATGAGACAAAGATTTACACGAAGTACGAAAGATGCACGAACATGAATCTCACAAAAGCGTGAAAGAAAAACTATTCGAAAGACTTAGAACTGCTCATGCGAAATCTGCGAGACTGGGCCCTCTGAACTGCAAGTGAGATGAATATAACTGATTACCAGCCTTCTCCGAGCTGGTTAAATAGACTCAGGACATTATATGGAATAGAAAGGCGCAAAATTACCTAGTTTAGTTCAAGTAGACATGTAGAGGAGATGTCATTAATAGGTAATATTAGAAAGAAATTAGAAGCTTCTTGTCATCCTGTAAAATGTTTTGTATAAAGCCAATCAGTCAGGTTTCATGTAAGACCTGCGTGCAAACCACACTTTATCATTTCGAATGGATTAATGTTTTCACAGGTCCATATCTGTCTTTAATAACATCAAGGCAAATTAGGACCAAATTTATAAAAAGGACTGTTTACTTGTAAAAATATTGTAATCTTGAAAAATTGGAGGCAACAATTTTCAATGTTACATACGAAAAGTCTTCTTACCATTTGCAGAAAATTATTCATTGCTTTTGTTGGATTCTTAGTCTGGACATAACATCTCTGTCTGTAGGAGGACGAGGAAAAGATTGTATATTAATTAGGATTCCACCCAGAGCTAATAGTGTGATTCAGCCTGTCGATAAAAAATATTTCAACAACGTAAAGCAATTTTCAGAAAATTGTCGGACAGTATAATTTCCGATAGCTCTTCGCCATTTCAGGTTTATCGACGTAACGATACTGTTAAACTTCAGTCATTTCTACATCGTCAATTTGCATCACCACATTTTACGAATTTCATCAGGCATGCCTGGTACGCAGCACCATAGGCAGAACAACACCACCGGAAATTTCTTGTTCCATTCCAGCTGTGAGTAAATAAAACTAATAATGAGTGTGAAGTGCCTGAATGCATTAATTTTTCTTTTATCGGGTGTGGCTAGTGTATGGAAAATACTTTTTTTCGTTATCCAGCAGGCACTTCGCAATTTTTTAATGACTACAGGGAATAAACGAGTAACTGTTTCATTTTAGTAAAATATACATTGTTCAAAAATTATTATAAGACCTGTGCTACAGGAATTGTTTTAAAATATTTCATGTCCGCTAATGAACGTCCGGATTGATGGAAGTCGCCTGTAATGTAACATCATACGCTGCCCTTACTTTCTTTTCTCTGGTAGTTACTTGTGTAAGCTGTTCTTCTTGCGGTAGAACTGACTAACTTTAACACTAAAAAAAAAATTACTTGTAGAGATCGTTAGCAGTTAAAATTTGGACAGTGCATTTCTTTCGGTGTGTTCTTCCTGCGTGATCGTCAGTATCGCTCCAGAGAGAACTGCAGAAACGTACGTAATGTAGTGTTGGGTATTAGCACACAATTTAATGGCTGCAAATGTTCACATTCATAATTTCTGCTACTGGAATTATGACCAGTTAAATATTTCTCTAGTGTGTCCAAGTAATTTTGGTTATAAAGCACACTGCCGAAGACATGGTTTCTCGGTTTTATGTAAAGATTTAAATTATCTCCTAGGCTATAATACCAAAGGAACTGCTCTGTAAAGGCAATCGATAACGAAAAATAAGTAACTGGTCATTAGTATTTCCAGCCGGGTGTATCAGTGTCTAAGCATTCATGCTTAAAGCCTTACCGACGTAATTCGTCTTCAGCGATGACCAAAGTTTGCATCCCCGTCACCAGTAATACGTTTATTTAATTGGGCACTACATGTCATGTCACAATATTTTCTCTGAGGCGTGTAGTTTTTCTGGGTTTATGCTAACCGAGAGACATCCGCAACGCGCCGTATCCGTGTCACTAGACTGAGACCGACGGCTTGCGACAAAGAAAAAAATTAGCTGCTCATTTCGCAGCTGTCGGTCGTAGCTCAGTGGTGTTCCACTGGGCACGAAGTGTGGCGCCTCCCGTAATTTAGCCCAGTCTAGCTGCCACAGCTGCTTATATAATAAACGCTATCTTATTTATCGACGCTCACTGGGTGCACATAAATCGTGTCACTTTGATATCTGCTATGTATTAAGAAAATACTAGCAGTCTTTCTGAGGAATACAAGGATCATCGCCTCACTAGGGAAAGTTATACGTATATATAGAAACTTTGCACCGGTCGTCGCCCCAAAAGATACGACACTGAGCCAAACGTTTCCAGCATTTATAGCAGTGACACTTGCAGTCTTTCTGAGGAATACAAGGATCATCGCCTCACTAGGGAAAGTTATACGTATATATAGAAACTTTGCACCGGTCGTCGCCCCAAAAGATACGACACTGAGCCAAACGTTTCCAGCATTTATAGCAGTGACACTTGTAACGGTTCTTTATTTACAAGACCATTACGGCACTCCAACCCCAGTTCTCGATACCAGCAACATCGTACTACTTTTCTGCGAAGTAACAGACATATTTTTGTGACAATATTCACATTTGGTTTTATTAATGTATAGGTACTCCGACGTGTCGATATATTACAGTGATATGGTTCTTGTGTGTATTCATTTCTGTGAGACTGTGATAATCTTTGACTTACTTGTAACCGTTTTGGCGCGAATGCGCACAGAGCAGTCTTTGTTTCACGTTGCAGAAGTTAAGTTGTTATTTCGCTTTGTAAAAGAACAGTCAAGTCTTGTGTTTGGTTAAAGTGGAAATTAAATATATGAAGACTGATACAAAACTGTTTTCTTGATGATGTGACAATTAAGAAGAAGTATTTGTGAATTTACAAGAAGTTTAATAAAAATGTGGATCGTGAACACCAAGTCAAAAATTATTCCTACCATACCATCGTCCTGATCTGGGATTGTTTTATCATTAAGAATTTCCTGAAAAACGCATTTGTTAGGTCTTCAAATACTGCTAAAATAAAGCTCTGGACCATCTAGCAGTCAAAGTGGAATCACCCCAGAATCAACAAGACGAGCCATAACAACTTCGACGAAATCTACGTGGGAATCCATTCAAGATAAGTGCCAAAATTAATGACATTTTTACAGTGACTTCATTATTTCCATTCTGACGATACCGTTCACAGTCAATAACTTTGTTGTTGCCCGATTAAGCGAACATATGCTGTGTGAGCAACATTATTAATCTGATTTCTAACCTACTTTGCAAGTGGTGGTATTGTTAGACACTGCAAAGAAATAGGATCGTATAGTTCTTCACGAAAGATTCAGATATTAAGAGTAATTGTGTAAAAGAGTTCAAAAATTAGACAGGGAATAGGAAATGATTCACAGATTATTTAGAGAGGAGCTTTAGTGTTTTGAACATAAACATATCTTCTGGCATTAAGGACTGTTCACAATATTATAAACTTATTTCGACTTTGTTTCGCTTGACTCATTTCTTAGTAATGTAGGGAGTTAACCACGTATATTTACTTATGCATAACTGCGTAACAGTAAACATTTTTTATTTCTAATTTGTCGGCCATCGGAACATGCCCAACAGGCATCTCAACACCGGAAATTTTATGTTACGAGTCACAGTCTGTTTTGACAATTCAAAGTAGACATTAGTACCACGTCACGAGTTTAGATAGGTTTAACAAAGGACTGATTCTAACACAAAATAAGTCTTACAACCACAGTATACTGAAATGAGTAAACAAGACGAAAATGGAGCACAGGATATACAGAGGTAGTATGCTACAAAAATCCTACTGGTAACACAATAAGAAATGATAAACCACTCTTGGTAAACATTTGGAATATTCCGAATTCAGTCTGTATTAATGACTACATACCTAGATTAACAATAAAATTATCTTTTGTATGTCCTGCAAGAATTGTTTCAAATTATGCGAATAGAGGAGTGAATGTTTATGCAGATCTATGAGAACCATCTAGACAGAACAGAAGAACACTTTACAAGAACTAGCATTCAGTATTGCAGCCAAATGTCTAGTTGCACCAGTATTCAGACAAATATATGTAGGTGATACACAGCGAAATATATTTAGAGGCTGAGCGTTCCATATTCTGCTAGGCAGCAAGTGGTAGTATAGTTACTTAATTGTGCTTTGGTTTTCTGCTGGTGTTCTAATTACCAAGAGCAGTAGATTAGCAGCCCAGGGAGCTACACTATGTGATCAACAGTATCCGGACACCCCCAAAAACATATGTTTTTCATATTAGGTGCGTTGTGCTGCCACCTCCTGCCGGGTACTCCATACCAGCGACCTCAGTAGCCATTATACATCGTGAGAGAGCAGGATGGGGCGCTCTGCAGAATTCACGGGCTTCGAACGTGGTCAGGTGATTGGGTGTCACTCGTGTCATACGTCTGTACGCGAGATTTCCATATTCCTAAACATCACTAGGTCCACTGTTTCAGACGTTATTATGAAGTGGAAACGTGAAGGGACACATACAACTCCAAAGCGTGCAGGCCGACCTCGTCTGTTGACTGACAGAGACCGCCGACGGTTGTAATGTGTAATAGGCAGACATCTATCCAGACCATCACACAGGAATTCCAAACTGCATCAGGATCCACTGCAAGTACTACGACAGTTAGGCGGGAGGTGGTCGAGTGGATGCTCATAAGCCACACATCACACCGGTAAATGCCAAAGGACGCCTCGTTTGGTGTAAGGAGCGTAAACATTGGACGATTGAACAGTGGAAAAACGTTGTGTGGAGTGACGAATCACGGTACACAATGTGGCGATCCGATGGCATGGTGTGGGTATGGCGGATACCTGGTGGACGTCATCTGCCAGCATGTGTAGTGCCAACAGTAAAATTTGGAGGCGATGGTGTTATGGTGTGGTCGTGTTTTTAATGGAGGGGTCTAGCACCCCTTGTTGTTTTGCGTGGCACTATCACAGCACAGGCCTACACTGATGTTTTAAACACCTTCTTGCTTCCCACTGGTAAAGAGCAATTTGGGGATGGTGACTGCATCTTTCAACACAATCGAGCGCCTGTTCATAATGCACGAAAATAACATCCCTGTAATGGACTGGTCCGCACAGAGTCCTGACCTGAATCATATAGAACACCTTTGGGATGTTTTGGAAAGCTGACTACGTGCCAGGACTCATCGACCGACATCGATACCTGTCCTCAGTGCAGCACTCTGTGAAGAAGGGGCTGTCATTCCCAAAGAAACCTTCCAGCACCTCTTGGTGTTGTAGGTTGAATTAGAGCGTAGTGACTGCCTTTGGTAGTAGATGTCTGCGACCTTTCCTATTGCCAGACCGAGGACAACCGCTTTCTGAGCATGGGTATAAAGTCAGTGAGAGGGAGTTTATTATATTTAATTGCTCCATGCAGAGATGCCTGTTAGTAGTAAGTGGTTACGTTCAGTGCACTAAAGATTTTTTAATGATCATACCCACCCAACCTCAAAAATAAAATATAAAAAATTAAATCAATAAAAAGTAAATATAAAAATTGAAAAACCTGTTAAATTATAATCTGTATAAGTATGACTAATCTGTGGGATGAATTTAAATTTGACATATATGTTGATAGAAATAATGAGTCAAGAGAGAAACAATTTGAATGTAATATTTACAAAGAATATTGTAAACCATCTTTAATGACAGAACATTTGAAAGTCAGTACCATACTGACACTATTAATGTATTAAAGCAAATTTATGGAAAAGAATACGAAATGAGATTTAACGGTTATGATGAAACTGATATAGAAATATGGGAGGATATAGAAAACTCAGATTCTCTCGTTTTTATGACTGTAAAAAAAAGCATCGATTTGTAATTTACCAATAAGTAATTCACAAAAATAATGCAAAATTATATTAAAGCCTATTCATTATTTTTAATACTTTCTCGCTCAGTAATTAGAGATTTGGAAAGTAGAGAATACAGTAAAAATCAACTAATAAATTCATATCATTGACATAAGAAATGTGGTATGAATTTTATTCTTACATTAGAAGATATAGAAGAATTATTTTCATCTTATTAAATAATAAATAAGTTTTAATATCCATAAGGTACTGTCTCATAAGTTTCTAGAACTACTCTTTTATCATACTGAAATGAGAATTCTTTCTTAGCCAGCATATTAACTAAATTTTTAGTATTAACGTCTCCAGTAATCTGACTGTATTCTACTTGTATCTTTTCCTTCCCTTCACTCTCAATTGATCTTATCGTAGATTCACCATGCAGATTTTGAATGTTTTTATAGTTTAAAGACACTCCCTTTACCTTCATCTCTGTTTTTTTAATCATTTATCTCATAATAACAGCTTTTCGGACCATTCAAAGCCTAATCTGTTATCCAGTTGTTTCCTAATTCATCAGTCCATTCGCCTAACATACAACATGTTTCCTCAGTATTTTCACCATTATCGATGTATACTATACTATCTGTATCGTAATATATAACAGATTCTCCTAGTTTATCTAACGTATTATACAATCTAAGCCTAGCACTCGATGTAGTGAATGCTGATATAAAAATATTTGTAGCTGTATTATTTTCACATAATAATCCTTGAAATTGTACTTCATCTGAACCATATTGTCATTAAGAAAATTTATATCAGTATTATCTAATCGGTCATCCAATAGTATCTCGTAAAATCGCTGTAAATTTGTTACATATTCGGTTTGACTCATATGTTGCCTTTGTTCAAATTTACCCCATAATGAATGAAGACATATCTTAGCAACAGATCGTTTTCCTGGATTTTCGACTATTCTATCAGGATCTAAGTCAATATCTAATTTCTCTTTAACTGTTTTGATAAACTCTTCATCCGTTTCAAAATCATGTGGACTGGTTTCTAATTTTATTTTCATAAAATATTTCATATAATTTTTAAACAACATCTTGCTTTTATTTCTAAAATCTCATACTTTGTAGACATCTAAAATTTTATGTTCTTTTTCCAGAGGTAACATCACTTTATCAGTTGTCCTATGTCCAATAAAACTTCTTTCATCATCATTGTGATTACATTTATCTACTTTTTCTTGAGCACATTTAACACACAAAAGAAACAACAGTTTTTCATTTCTTCTTACTGGTAAAACAAGATGATACAATCCATTAGGTGGTACTACTTTACATTGTATTAAACTATGTCAATGTTTAGAGTAATATCCTGGTCTATATATTTTTCTCTAATGTTATACAGGATAAAAATATAAAATCGCTCAGTAGGATAAAGCTACATAATCAATATATTTTATTTTTGTGCTCTGTTAACGCACAACTAACACTGCCGCAAAACAAAAACCCTATATACGAGGGTCGTTTTCTTTTCAACCTCCGATCGCTTAGTATAGAAACTTCACGAGCGGCAGAAAATGGACATGCGCTGTGGGCTACTGCGCAACTCTCGCACTACACACTCCGCCATTTCCGATCTCAAGGCATCAGTCTCCGTTGCACTACAGCCACGTAAACATGGCTGCCGTCATTGTTGCTTCGGCCAAGTGTGAATTACGAAGTGTAATTCGATTTCTGCAAGCAGAAGGGAATAGTGCAGCAAAAATTCATCGGAGAATGAGCCAAGTGTACAGTGATAACTTCATGACTGATGGTGTCGTGCGTGAATGGTGCCGAACGTTTAAAGATGGCCGAAATGACGTGCATGATAAAGGGGGCCAAAGACGCAAGTCTGTCGTTACAGCCGACCTTGCTGAACGAGTTGACAGAATAGTTAGAGAAAATCGTAGGTTCACCATAACTGCTTTGGCTATGGAAATTCCGGAAGTTTCAAGATCTATCGTACACTCTATCGTTACTGAACATTTAGGCTAGAAAAAACTTTCTGCTCATTGGGTTCCAAAAATGTTGACAGACGGCCACAAAAGTCACCGAATGGCGTCAGCTTTGAATTCCCTTAACCGTTATCATGATGAAGGAGAGAACTTTTTGAAATCAATTGTTACTGGAGATGAAACTTGGATCCCATACGACACACTGGAAACAAAAGACAATGGATGCATCCAAATTCACCAAACAAATCAAAAAATTCAAACAAATATTCAACAATACAAAGGTTATGGGTATCGTGTTGTGGGACCAAAAAGGTGTGTTGCTTGTAGAGTTTATGCAGCCCAGAACCACTGTCAGTGCAGCTGCTTATTGTGAAACTTTACAACGTTTGGGGAGAGCCATTCAAAACAAACAAAGAGGAGTGGTGACTTCAGGAATTGTGTTGATCCATGATAATACTCGTCCACACACTGCTGGCGCAACCCAACGGCTCCTTGAACAATTTCAATCGGACATTTTCGATCACCCGCCGTACAGTCCTGACCTGGCACCCAGCGACTTTCACCTTTTCTCTGAACTGAAGACGTGGCTAGGAAGGCAGCACTTTCAAACCAACGAAGATTTTCAAAACAGCATCAATGCTCATTTGAAATCATTGGCGGCAACATTTTTTGAAGAGGGTATTGCAAAGCTTGCCCACAGGTATGATAAATGTCTTAATGTTTTCCGTGATTATGTTGAAAAGTAACCATAAGCGTACAAAATTTTTGGTAATAAAATAGTTTTCTATGAACTTGTTATTTATTTATAGCCTGTCGGAGGTTGAAAAACGACGGGTACAGTTTGGCAGTGATATTTACAGCGTTACTGAATGCCCGACTTTGCACGTTGCCAAGCGCCAATCTAGCTATAAGCACGAGCCTTTCGATGCTGTACGGATCTACATCAGCCAGCGTACTTGGAGGCAGTTCGCACTCCAACGAACTCACATACTAAATTAACAACTGCGTGCAACGGATTTAACGATATCAAACGGGTTGCCCTAGATGGTGTCGGGGTTGACACAAACGTAAAAGATTTAGTACAAGGGAAGAAGGAATTCACTAACTACTGGATTAAAATCTCAGCCCAACTTTATCTAAGTTTATTATAAATATTCACTGTGTGCACTGATGAAAAATATTATTTAAAGGCAAGAAAACATTTTATTAGCTTTGTAATTACACCCTGGATACGAAAAAAAACATTTACTGTAAGAAAATACACAGAAGTTACACACAAGCCAAGAATAAAGATATTGACAGCAGAGTCATGGAGCAGCACATAAATAGAGACGTCATGGAATTTTTTCTTTTCTTTTAACACTTCCTCCAAAAGAAAAGATCATGAAATTATTGCTTTGTCTCTTGCATGCCAATTTCTGAACATAGAAAATTAAATCGAACTCGTTCAAGAGGTTTCGTCAAAATATCTGCCAACTGATTGTGTCCATCAATGTGTTCCAAGAAAATCTCACCGTTCAGATATGTTTCACGAACATAGAAATGTCGGACCTCTATATGTTTAGAACGTCGATGATATTCTGGACTTTTTGCCAACTTCAATGCACTAGCATTGTCAATGTAAAGAACTGGAGGCTGCCCCGACATTTCCACTAATTCTGATAGCAGACGACGTAACCAAACTAACTCTTTTGCTCCTTCACTAGCTGCAATTATTTCCGCCTCGGTTGTGGATGTGGCCACTACTTTCTGCAACTGACTTGTCCATGACACTGCACCACCTGAGTACTTTGCAAGAATTCCAGTTGTTGAGCGCCTTGTCCGGTTATCACCTGCGAAATCTGCATCAGCGTAAATCTTTAACTCTTCTTTTTTATTATATACAATTCCAAAATTTAAGGTCCCTTTCAAATACCGGAAAATGCGCTTTACTCTATTCCAGTCTTCAGTGGTTGGTTTCTCCATAGCTCGAGCAGCTTTATTGACTGCAAAAGTGATGTCTGGACGAGTTACTGTTGAAAGGTACATGAGACAACCAATTGCTTCACGGTAGGGTACAGATGACGAAACTTCTTCGTTTTGATTATTGTCCTCACGTCCAATAGGAGTTGAGATTGTATTGCATTCTGCCATTCGAAATCTTTGCAGAATTTCTTCTGTGTATTTCTCTTGACTTATCATTATTGCTCCATCTTCATATTGCTTTATTTTTATGCCAAGAAAATTGTCAAGACTGCCAGTTGTCACTTCGAATTCGTGTTGTAAAACATCCATAAAAACAGCAATTTCTTTCTTGTTACTGCCGACAATCAGGCCATCATCAACGTAGATTGCCACATAAAGGCTATTTCCATTTTGTCTACGATAAAATAGGCATGGGTCTGCATCACTGTTTGAAAAACCAGCTTTCTTCATGAACTCAACAAAACGTTTGTTCCAGCAACGTGGCGCTTGCTTCAACCCATAAAGACCTTTTTTTAAGAAACATACTCGGCCTGTACCATCTTCGAAACCTTCTGGTTGTTCCATATATACTTCATCTTCAAGTATTCCATTCAAAAAAGCTGTTTTTACATCGAATTGTTCTAGCAGCATTTTCTTTGAAGCAGCTACAGCCAACAGAGTTCGTATGGTGTCATAACGTGCCACAGGGCTAAAGGCGTCGTCATAATCAATTCCTGCTTTCTGAATACAGCCTTTTGCAACCAATCTGGCATTAAAGGGAGTACCTCCATTGACTGCGACCTTTCGCCGTAGAACCCAGCGGTTTTGCAATACTTTGGCAACCAGCACCCAGTATTGTTTTCCTTAAGTGATTGAAGTTCTTCACTTATAGCTTGCATCCATTCTTCCTTCTCGTTTGACTGCAATATTTCTGAAAAACAGTTTGGATCTTTGTATCCAAGTGCATCAACTTTTGTTGCCATACAAAATTCACCACTTTCCATCCAGGTTGGTTTTCTTCGTTGTCTTTTATTCTTCTGTTTCTCTTCATTAGAAGATTCAGCAGCTTCTGCTTTTAGAAATTCTGTTAATTCTTTATTTTCTTCAGATTCACTCGACTCTTGACTTTCTCTAGAATCGAGAGTGCCAATTTTTTCTTGAGTTTGGCTTCCTCCAGAAGTGTACAGCCTAGGAGATTTACATTGGTCATCTTTAGATGAATTCGGATCATTAAATTCTTCCCGAGGGACTTCAAATTCAACATGATCACTATGTAAATCACAAATAATTTCTGGCTTAAATTTTACATCGTGACTCAACACCACTTTTCTTTTAGATGGGATCCAAACTCTGAACCCATCTTTGTCATTAACATATCCAACAAGTCGTCCAAAAATTGCCTTATCATCAAACTTGGAACGGAATTGTTTGTTAATGTGAACATAGCAGCCTGTACCAAAAATTCTGGGTTGATCAAGTCGTCCTACTAGTCGATTAAACCATAGTTCATAAGGGGTTTTATTTTCAACTGAAGATTTTCCAGTACGATTTATTAGGTAGACTGCTGTGTTACATGCCTCTGCCCACAACCCTTTAGGTAATTTACTCGGATTTAGCATTGACCGGGCAGCTTCAACAATGGTCCTATTTTCCCGTTCAGCCACACCATTTTGTTCAGGAGTGTAAGGAGGAGGAATCAGTAGCTCTATTCCCCTGTCTGCAAGCAGTTCACTGACATTCTTATTGTTAAATTCTTTGCCACCATCACATCTAAATTGTTTGACAACATGTCCATTAGTTCGTGCTTCATTTAAAAACTGCTTAAGCACAGTACACACTTCGCTTTTGTGTCTTAAAAAGAAAATTCGACGAAATTTACTAAAATCGTCTTTGAAACATACATAATAATGCTTGCCTCCAAAAGATTTCGTGCTCATTGGTCCATTTACATCCGCGTGGATTAATTCACCAGTACTGGTAGCGCGTATTGTTCGTGTTTTGAATGGCAGCCTATGCCTCTTTCCAACCGCACAGCCGTCACAAAATTCACTCTTGGCATCTTCCACATTAATGTTCATTCCTTTTAAAATATTCTTCACATGTTGTTTATTCTGATGACCAAACCTTTCATGGTACACTTGCAATGTTTCGGATGAAGTCATCAAGCTCATACGATTCATTTTTGCATTTCTAACAACACGCATGTTCAACACATAAAGTCCATTTTTCACATAACCTGTCATAACAATATTGCCACTGACTTGTTTTCGAACACAGACATTATTATAACTAAAATTAGTACTGCAGCCTCTGCAGGCAATGGCTCTCACAGAGAACACATTAGCACTTGCATCAGGGGCGTATAAAACATTGTCCATTCTAGCATTGCACCATTTATTGTTTCGTCGGATTTGGATGTAAACTGTTCCTTGACCGTACGCGCACATTTTCACATTTTGTTTTCCCAATGAAATTACTTGAGGAACATCAAATTCACTATACGAAACAAAATACTGTTTGTTGGGAGTGATATGATTTGTAGCGCCACTGTCGCAATACCATTTATTTGGGTCACTGTGATTACTGGTACACATACCCATAGCGTATGAAGTAAATGCAGCGTGTTCACTGTCTCGCTTCTTCTCTTTTCTTTTATTGCTGTCACGAGTGTTCTGTGGACACTCTGCTGCCCAGTGACCTAATTGTTTGCATTTATTACACGGAAACTTTTGTTTTAATTGTGACTTCGTCATCTTTACTTGTTGATTACTTGTTTGCCGTTTTCTTGTTTTAGAAACGACAAAAGCTGCACTTCCATTAACGTCTTGTTCACGCAGTTCAATAGTACAGAGTTTTTCAATCAATAAATTCAAGCTTTGCTTTTCTGTCGGTATCGTATCCCAGAGATCCTTAAAATTGTCGTAGTCTTTTCCCAGTGTAGACAAAATTCGACCATTTAAGATTCTTTCAGATAGCGTATTTTCTTCATGTTTTGATAATTCATCGTTCAGGTCCACAAATAACTTTTGCAGTTTGGCCACATGTGCACTAATATCTTCCGATTCATCACGTTTAACACGGAAAAATGTTTCAATCAACATATTCAAACGCTGAGTACTGCTACGTTCAAATCGGGCGCGTAATTTTTCCCAGATTTCTTTAGCATTCTTGCACGTTAAGACGAGTTCTGCAACATGTTTACTTAGCGCACTTGCTATAAGACTTGCTGCCTTTGCGTCGTCCTTGTGCCATTCCACGTACGCTCCTTTTTGTTCACTTGTCGCATCTTGCGGCAACTCTACACGTTCACGTGTACCGTTAATAATATCTTCTAGTCCATATGAACGTAGCACCATAGAAATATACCATTTCCATTTGGCCCAGTCGTCAGGTCCTTCAAGCTTATCAATGCTGACCTTATAATCGCCGCTAGCAGTCATGTTTCTCTACAGACATACGCTCATTTCAAATATTGTTTTAATTAAACTGTGTTGTTTGCCTTTACACGTGTACTGGGCCCATAACCTGATGAAAAATATTATTTAAAGGCAAGAAAACATTTTATTAGCTTTGTAATTACACCCTGGATACGAAAAAAAAACATTTACTGTAAGAAAATACACAGAAGTTACACACAAGCCAAGAATAAAGATATTGACAGCAGAGTCATGGAGCAGCACATAAATAGAGACGTCAAGGAATTTTTTCTTTTCTTTTAACATGCACAACTCAAAACATAACATTCACTTGGATCAAGTTGCCTTCCATTAGGTATGTGGGTCCACTCAACGATTGTGATATGACTTTCAAATGCTAGAGCGCAGCAATCAGTCGTCCTTTTCTTCCAGGTTTTATTAGACAAATATAGATTTTGGCCAGTGCCTAGCCATTATCAATGCACTATTTCATAATATCAATGCATGTCCTAGTACTGAGTAATCTCGAACGAACTGTGACAGAATCCTGAACAACAGGGGACTGATGTACTAGGATATGCACTGATACTATGAAATGGTACATTGATAATGACTAGGCACTAGCAGAAATCTAGATTTGCCTAATAAAATCTGAAAGAAAAGGACGACTGATTGGCGTGCCCTATCATTTGAAAATTAATATGGATCTTAACTGAGCACAGAAGAAAGCAAGATTTAATTATACAAATGAGATTAAAAAAGCACTGATTAACTTGACAATGTTCTCGGAAAAGGAATCGGGGACTTTAGATATAATGAATACCCTAACAACTTAATCACCTGAAATATAGCCACAGGTGGTTGGGTCGGGTTGTTTGGGGAAGGAGACCAGACAGCGAGGTCATCGGTATCGTCGGATTAGGGAAGGACGGGGAAGGAAGACGGCCGTGCCCTTTGAAAGGAACCATCCCAGCATTTGCCTGGAGCGATTTAGGGAAATCACGGAAAACCTAAATCAGGATGGCCGGACGCGGGATTGAACCGCAGTCCTCCCGAATGCGAGTCCAGTGTCTAACCACTGCGGCCACAGGTGGATACACAGTGATTGTAAGATCGCACTGAATGGTAAAAGGAACACAAACATGCAGCTACTTCTCCTGGATTAGTCATGTATGAGCCCTCATGAATTAGGTGCCAAAAAACGCCTAACTTCACCCCTCCCTAACCAGCAGATGTCGCCAGTTAATCTCACCATAACTGTTGTATAGGAATGCGAGATGCGTAGGTTGGTGATGGCTGCCACTACCACTCGTCAGACAAAGTACAGGCTACACAAGTCCACTCACTGCTGCAATCCGGCACTGAAATTTTTGGTCTCCAGTCTTAGCTCTGAATCTGTGTAATGCCTTGCATCCTACTCAAAACGTCCTCTCTGCACCCTGCTCTGTAAAGAGACGGTGTCACAGAGCACAATCTTCAAATAAAAAGGTGCTCAAAATTATGGCCAATGACGTAATTGTTAAGGCACTGCCTGTTCTGCCAGAAAAGAAATGGTGTAAAAACTTATCCAATCAGAAGGCTACCCACCGACGCCCTTCATAGAACATTCTATGTCAGTTTCCTACATCATTCATGTCTTGTTCAGTCCAACAATCCGTGGTTTTCCCACGTACAAAATATCCTCAACTTCAGCTCCTAGTCCCCCACTGTAGAGCATTTTTTAAGAATGCT